>NC_087520.1:2845000-4267500 GCF_963921805.1 Phalacrocorax carbo | reverse complement strand
ACTTTGGGAAATTCATTGTCTTTAGCATCGTCTGTAGGTTCAAAGTCCGCTTTCACTCCACGGGGCACCCTTTCTAGGTTCATAAAGCTACGTTCAGAAACCTTTGGGCAGACCCAAAGCTGACAAAAGTGTCATTAAATAATGCTGCCAATGAATGAAGCTACCAAAGAAGACATAGTCCAGTTTGCATCTCAGTTACAAGAAGAAAGTGCAATGACAGAGTGAGTAATTGGCTAATTGTCTATACGAGCTCTATTTTAACAGTGCAGTCGTGCGATCGCACCATCTGGGGGGAGCTCGGGGAGGGAGCCCCAGCACACACAAAGCCAGCGTGCGTTTCCCGACATGCAGGCCAGGCAACTGCCTCCTTCCCAGGCAGGCAGTGGGAGCAGCAGCCCCCCAAGTCCCCCCAGATATGGGCTGAGAGGCTGAACCTCTGCTGGAGGTGAAAACTAGGGCGGGGGTTTCGCCAAAGCAATTCCTGCATTTTTTGGAGTGCACGCTGAAGCCCACCGGAGCTGCACAGCGAAGCAACCCAAGTGGCACTGACGGGCGATATCTGCCTGGTTGCACGGCTGCTAGTGAGCACAACTAAACGGGAGGTGTCGGATGGGTGGTAGGTGCGACGAGCCGGCATCCCTGGCCCAGGCTTGTGCGAGGCGGCGAGGGTGCTGCTGGCTGCGGTCAGGGGGCTGGGCGCACGGGCGTGCTTTCTGGGACGTTCAGAAATGATGGCATTTCCCCCTCCTTGTCCTGAAAAAGCTGAATTACTGCCTTTGAGTCCCCATCTATTTTCCTCCAAAGTTACCATGAAGCAAAAAAGTATAAATCACACTTTTAAGTGGGCCTGGCACTCGGCTCACAAGAAGAAGGGGGGGAAAAAAAAAAGAGGTAATGCCATAATGTAAAATAGTTAAAAGCTTATTAGAGCCGTTCAGGGCAGTATGATTTCCACTTTGTTTCAGAACACCCCAAGCCCATCCTTTCATGCTATTGTGAAGGCAGCAATTCAAATCTCCCTTTGTCAGTATGAATGGCCCCTCTTAAAGCTCTTTTATGCCAACATATTCCCTACAGGCATATGCCCTTTAGCTCTATTACTGATTTACCCAAGTATTCAGCCCATACCTTCTGCTTTTCTTTTTCACTTACTGAAGTTCCACATGACACGAGCTGCAGCCTCTGCTTTGGTGCCTGCCCCACACCCCGGCCCCAGCCGGGATGCTGCTGTCTCCGCCGCTATCTATCTCACCAGGAAAAGCCACACAAAAAAAACTAACAGAGGAGACTTTTCAAATGATTGATTTTTCTCCCCCCTCCCCTTCTACCTTCCCCCGTTCCTTCCATCCCCACATTTGTTCGCGCAAACAAACGAGTGAGGGGATATTCCTCCTCCTCCTCCCCCCCACCCATAGGGGAAAAAGAGCCTTGCAGGCTTTGAGGGGGGAAAAATGCGAGTGTAAAAAACGCAAGTGGGCCTATTACCTCTACTTACCCTAATTAGACTTGCTTTGAAGGGCTATTCAGAGATTTTGAAAGGCTGTCCTCTCCCTGCATCTCATTGTGCAATGTTTGCAGAGACATTTGCATCTGTTTGTGCTTCTGAAAATAGCAATGGATGCTTTCAAGAAAGCAAAGCCACCTCCAAGCCCCTCGCACCAAGCCAAGGGCCGCAGCAGTCGAGGTATGTGCGGCCGGCGCTGGGCGGGGGGACACCCCGGTTTCAAGGGTTTCAGGGTTCTCCGCCGGTCCCTATTTAAACAATTCCCTTTAACAATGCAATTTTTAGGCATAAAATCTGCTAACTAGATTAAATCCAGATGACACAGGACGCAGAAATGGAAAAAAAATCAGCGCTAAAGTAAATGGTAGGCACCCTAACAGGATTGAAAGTGTGAAATCCATGCAGAGCTAGAGAGAATAGCTGGCAGCGCAGCCCAGGCTTTCATACGCATATGGCCTTGACCATTTGACTCTGGTCCCATTGAGGTGATCAGCTGGAGACGTGAAGGGGCATCTCTGGCAGCACACACGTCCCGCTCGCTCCTTGAAGAAAGCCCACGAAATAAAGCTGCATAAAGGTGATTGATAGTAAACATTTTGTAATTTGGAGGGATTAATCTTGCGGGATGATCTTGATCAGGTTCTCAAGGCATTGCCAGAATGCAATTACATTAGAATAGCCGCTGCTGGATCGCTGCTGGCAAAGCCACAATATCCGCCAAAGAAAGGGGGTGTGAATGGGACAAAAGGGTTAATTTGAATACGTGCTGAAAAGACTGGAGGTGGACAAGGAGCTCTGCAAGGACTTCATCAGGAGCCATGGGCAGAAGGAGACGGTTTTGCAAATACAGAGGGCGAAGGGAGAGGATGTTTGTAAAGCACACTTGGGCGGGGGGGGGGGGGGGGAGGAAGGGGAAAAAAAAAAGCCCCACAAAGCTCAAACTGCTTCTTTCTTACATTGCCCTTGGCTACGCTCAGAGGAGCACTTTAGATGGATTAATCACAGGGAAAAACAATAGGATAAAAGTGGTCTTCTCCTCCGTCTGTCCTGGGCCGCAGAGGGGCTGCGCTGCTCTTTCCCCACCGGCCCACGGCGAGCACTGGCCTCTGGCCCGGGCGACAGAGGATCGGTCCCCTTGTGGGCTGCATGGTTGGGAGCTGGAAGTCCCACGGACTTTTTATGAGGGGCACCCGATTAAGGTTATGTTATCAGCAGGTTGAAGATTTTCTCAGATTACTCCTCCAAAAATGCTTAGCAGGAATTAAGCATGCAAATCCACTCGGCCGCTCTGGGGACAATGCGCTTGCCCCACGCCGGTGAAATTCTCCTGCTAGCTCAGGCACCCATGACATGGGCTTTTCCGCTCATCTTTTTAGCCTTTAAACACACACTGGCATCTGGAAAATGCTCCCACGCGTGGGCCAGGCGTGGATGCGCTGGGTGGGCTGGGAGGGGGCATGTCCCACCTCTCCAAGGTGATGGGGAAGGTGTTGCACAGTCGCCTCCTCCCCATCCCTGCCCTGGTTGGTACCACGGCTGCACCCACCCCACTGCAGCACCTCTTTAAAGAGGGAGGACATGTCCTGTGCCCTCCCAGAGGTGCTGCAAAGTGCAGGATCTTAGCCCGAAGCCAAACAGCAAGGCCTGAAGCCAAGTGGGGATGGACGACACAGGTGGGGGAAGCGCAGGTTTCAAGAGAGGAGATGGGAACTTGATGCCATCGCTGCCGGCTCGTGATTTATGGCAGATCTCACACCCTCTGGGGCTCGTGGCGCTGTGGCCGGAGGCTGTATGAAGATGTCTCTGTCTTGGTTAGGCTGATAGCAGCAGCTGGGCACGGGTTTGGGCCTGGGCAGGGCCAGGCAGGGTGGTGACCCTCAACACCCCAAAGCTCCCTGGGGGGACACACACGTGGCTGTTTGCACAAGCACCCCTCCCCACAGGTCACCACCAACTGGGACCGGGTGGCCTTTCTTGGGCATTAAGAACTGTTCAAAGCAAGGCACTGGCTGTGCATAACAACAGTACTTACCGTGCACGCTTACAGACCCCTGCCCCATCCTACCGGTCCCCACTGCCACCCCCTGCCCCAGCGAGGGTTCCAGCCCCGGGACAGTGCCAGCCTGGCCGTCTGACCCACGCGTGGGCCATTGCACGCCCTGGCGGGGTCAGCCTGGGGCTCAGCATCCTCCACAGTGCAGGGACTTGAGCTGCTCCAGCCCCTTTTTTGATATTTGAAACTCCGAATGAAGTTTCAGGATTTTCTGCGGAGACACAAGTGGGGTTTAGCTCTGCTTTTTTTCCTTTGGGACATACGGACACAGCATATCATCTCCGTGCTCTACCTCTGCCACCACATTCATTAAGCACACCCAAAAAGCAATTTTCTTTTTATATTTAGAAATGCAAACCCCACACGGAAAGCCACTTTCCATCACCACCCCCACCCACCTTGATCAACCAAACCTAAAACCATCAGAGACCCCACGCCAGAAGGAGCCCGAGGAGCTCCAGAAACACCCCAGCAGCGAGTTTTCCGGGGTGGCTTTGCCCAGCAGCGCATGTGCCTGCGCGTTCTCCCCGGCTGCCCCTCGCTGCCAGTTTGGGGAGGGTTTTTTCCACTGGGTTTTTGTTTCTTTTGAGAACACCCCGTGTTTGTGTTGCTCTTTCTCCGCGGCACAATGCGCCTCTCCATTTCCTCGGCCGGGGGCTCGCGCGAGCGTCAGATCTCGGCGGAGCGAAGTCGCAGGGGTCGCGGGTCACCCGAGGGCATCGGGGACAGACAAAGTCTCTTCAGCCGCTAATGTAAGCCGGGGTAACAGCGCGCTGAAAGCGCATCCACTTGAGACTATCTACAAGGCACTCAGCCCTCTCTAAGGGCTTATAATGTTGACTCTCCTGTCATTGGATCCAACCTTACTATAAGCCCTGGAGGTATGGGGGGCTTAGAGACATTCATTCAGAAAAATAAATCCCCCTGCTACCATTCTCTTCATGAAGATAAATATACCACAAACAGAACAAGGAAAGAGGCTGAACTCCTGATCTCTGCTCCAGCCGCTTAAAAATTGCCGTTAAAAAACCCAACAGTTTATTAGACTCCTTTACTATTTGCCGTTAAAAAAAACCCACAGTTTATGAGGCTCCAAAGCAGTTTATTAGTATATTTTACTAGCAAAACTTGCTTTTGGCTTGGTGTCACTTCTAGTCCACTCAAAAGAGAAAATTTTGAAAAGAAAATGGCGTTTGTTTCTATTTGAACTCACCATTTCTTGTGGCACTGCAATCCGAGCTGCTCCAGCCCAGGGGAGGGTTTGTATTCCCTGCTGGAGGGGTTATTGCTCAGCTCCAAACTGTTGTTCTTTGCATTGGTATTAAACCTGGGAGCCTCCTGGGCAAGCAGGACAGCGGCTTGGCTGCGGCTGTAGAGACACTGGGGAACCTGGAGCACCAGTTCCCAGCCTGGAAAGACCTTCCCAGCACCATGGCACATGATGTCTCTAACCGCTTCATGACCTGTTTTACTGCTATTATTTTTGCCCAAGCTGCATGGAACTGCAGTGAGGGTCTGGTGTAAAATCTTCAAGGGCTGGATGTATTCAGCTGGTACCCAGCCAGGAGGAAAACCAGCCACCTAAGGGTTGTGCCTCCATCCTCCAACTGAAAGTCAGCCTCCTTTCCCCATCCCTTCCCTTACATGAAATCTTGCTGAAATACCCCCTGGCAGCTGGCTGTGCTGATGGAGCTTTTGGTGGTTTTGGATCTTTGCAGATTTACAGATTTCTCCTGAGAAAGGTGCCTTAGTGTTCCCTGGGAGCACAAAGAGAGCAGCAGCTCCCTCTAAGTCCTTGGTCATAAGTGCACCCAATTTGGGATGCTCCCAGTAGATACACTTCCCCGTGAGCTGGCTTCTCCAGTGCTCTGACTACAAGGGTGGAGGAGCGCTGTGGCCAGAGCTCCCTGCTTAATCCTGGTGAAGACAAGGAGAGTTGCCCATGGACTGCTCTAAATGCCCGTGACCCCGGGAGGGGGGACACGTAGGTCTCCAGCAGAGGCCACAACAAGGTTAACAGGTCTGGGCTGGTGTCAGCATCTCTTCCACTTCTATGTGGTTGGCTCACTCAAAAAATCACCCAAACCATTGATTTTTAGGAGAATTTTACCTTCCACTGTAGCTAGACCTAGCTGTGGATGAAGATGTGAGTTTCAGACCATCAAGTTTTGCCTCCAACTGTCAGGTGCTTAAGCTTCACTGGCATCTTGAAAGCAAAGCTTGAGAGCATCAGCAGGCTTTGAAATGCAACAGATTCCTTCTTCTTAAGTTAAGAAGAATAGCCTGGTGAGTGTGGGTGTTCTTGCAAACAGAATTCCCTCCTCTACCTTCACCCGTTCATTTTCTGTCACCCTTGCTGCCATGGAGGGGTCAGCAAGTCGCTGCCACCTGCAAGGGGCAAAGGGGACCGGGCTCTGCAGCATCGCATGCATGCACAGTGAGGCGCTCGGGTCTCGAGGAGGAAAACATGCACAAAGGGGGAAAGTTGTTGCCTTGGGGAGGGAAAAGGCCGAACTGATCAAACTGCTGATCTAAAACAGGAATAATGGGATTTTGTGGGACTCACATTGATGTTCAGATGAGAGGAGCCTCTGGTTGCCTTTTTTCTTTCAAGCCACTGAACAAGAATTTTAAAGCCCCTTTAAAATCTGCCTTGGCTGAGCTAATTATTATCACAGGAGTTATTGGACAAAAGCTCAATGGCTTTTCCTATGGCTCTTCAACAGTTTCTGGGCTGCCTCGACAACAAGAACCAGAGCTCCCTGTTTCGATTGCCATATTCTTCTAAAAGTTTTCAACCATTGAGCCTTATTTTAACCCTTCCAGGAAACACAGGCAGCCGAGATGGGTGCCCATCGCCTGCAGCATTGCTGTTCCGCATCGGCGCTGCTGGCCTGCACACAGCCGTTCTCTTTTCTGAAGTCCATCGGAGGGAAAATAAATGTCACAACAGAGTATCCGGTTTTTGAGTAGCGAGACAGAGACCTACGGGAAGCAGCAGCCAGCCTGTGCCTGGCCAAGGCTATCCAGTGACTTATTCAAGGAAGCCATTCACACCTTCTCCCCAAGGAGAGGGCTGCCCTGGGAAGCAACTGGCCCCAGCACAGAGACGTGCTTGTGGGCTTTCCATCTGAGCAGGTCACCGGAGCACTCCCAGGACACAGACCAGACTGTGAAGACCTGGTCCTGCAGCCTTTGTTTTCCACCAGTGCTTTCAAGATCTTCCCAGTTTGATAAACTGCCTTTCTTATTTTTTTTCCCTAGGAGAAGTAATAATTACATGGTTTTTAACTAGGGGTACCAAAGGAAAAGCAAAAAGTAATAAACAAAGCAATAAGTAATAAGCAAAAAAGCAAAGACAGCAATAAGGCTGTTTGAGGTGGGTATTTCTCCAAAAACTCCCTAGCACCAGAGGGGACCTGGGACCTCATTTAGCCCTTCTGAGACTGATAAACTGTCAGTATTCCCCAGGAGGGAGAATTTCCCCACTCCCAAGCAGAGTGGCAGTGTGTGAAATGCAGAAACCATTTTTTAGTGCCCTTGCAGCTCAACCCAGCCCGAGGGCTGCATGGCTGCGGGGTGCGCTTGTGGACCCCACTACCCACCAGTGAAAGCGTCTTATCCCATGCCTCCAGCTCAGCTGGCAGGGGTGCAAGCCTAGCGCTGCTTCCGCTTCTCTTTAGGAAACCTCTGCTAAAAAGCATCTGTTGGTGGTGTAAGCAAACTGGGAACTGATGGTGGCATAGCTGGAAGCTGTCCTTTAGGAGGCGTGGGTCCCAAGGTCCCAAGCCCACAGATGGGTCCTCGCAAGACTCCCAGCAGTAGCACTAAATCGCTGCTGTGATTTCTTTCGCCCTGTTTTTGCGAGGGTCCTTCAAGATAAACGAACTTTTTTTTTTACTCTGTAACTGAACATCCAAACAAAACCTTTCTGAGGACTCAGGGAGAGACGCCTGATGGACAGCCAGGAAATGGGAATGATCGATCAAGCGCTGACGGCCGCGGCGCTGGCACCTGAGCTCAGGTTTCGGGCCAGAGCCTGATAACGAAGCACCTCTTATTTGTGCTGCCTGAACAGCTGCCGGGATGGTGTGCTGCCTGCACCGGCAGCTCCCTGCCTTTCCCTGCAGTGGGCAACCAAGGAGTTTCCTGCCACTGCAGCACCCAGCCCTGGGGAGGCAGGAGCCAGGGTGGCTGGCACAGGCACCAGCTGGGTGGGAGGAGGATGCCTGGGGCTTTCCCCATCACTTGAGCTTTCTTCTCTTAGCATAAAGGAGAGCAAGCGACTGACCTGCCACACTGCCTTTGACTTACTGCACTAAACACAATTATTTGAAGGCAACAGAAGAAAGAAGGGAAAAACCTTCAGTGTTAAATAAATCACAGCTGAGCTGAAACGGGCCATTTCTTCACACTGGCCCAGCTCATGCGGTCGCTGTCGGAAGGAGATGTCCTGGTGGCTACACTGTGGGGCTGGGACTAGGAGACTTTTATTCCCATCCTACTCATGGCTTCTTAAGTGGGCTCAAGCAAACTGTGGGCTGCATGGAATGGGGATACCTTTATTCTCTCCCAGATGGGTTGTGAATACATTCACTGCTGTTTGCAAGGGCGCAGACCAAGCACACACACCGGGTCAGGGATAGATGGTGCCTTCACCACGTCACCACACCACACCAGCACCAAATTTGCCATAAGAAAACACTATTTCTACTTCTGTTAAACAACGTGAGTTTTTACAACCCTATCATCAGCTGTGCGTGCTAGGGCTGGGCCACGATGGGGATTTTGAACAAAGATGAGGCATATTTTCCCCCCACAACCTTCCCAATTAATATTTTAGAGATTTCTTGGCCTTGACTTCGCTTTCTGCCCAGGACTGAGATCGAGATGAAGCAGTGCTGCTGGCCTGGAGCCAGCATGAGGAAGAGCCTGCTGGTGATGCAGCTCCATTACATGCTCTGGAGTGAAAACGCTGATCCAGCAAAGAGACAGCAACACCCTCTTCTGATTTCCTGGGTATGGATAGGTGCAGAGCAGCATCCCCAGTCCAGGCCCTACATATGGGCCAAGACAACTCTGGGCCAAGACAACTTCCCAGCCCTGCAGAAGGGCAAAGGCTCATCTCCTCTCTCTTCCCCTTCCCTTCTTCTGACCCCTCTCCATCTCCCTCCGCTCCCCGAGGTGTGTGCCAGGGAAGTCATCGACCGCAGGGCAGCGACTGTGTCCCCCCCCCCGCCAGTGACACCGAGATGCAGAGATCGGCAACCCCCAGCCGGCCCCTGGCTCCTCTCCCTTCCCCTCTCCAGAAGTCATCTATTTTGTTGTGTGTACACACAGAAAACAAGGGGCTGCCCCTTGTTCTCCTCCAGCCATGACACATCAAATTATCCTGCCTCCAAATATCCCATCTGGCTGTTAGTTTTTAGCTCCCCCTGCCCCCCCCCCCAGGTTGTTTCTGCTTTCCTCCTCCTCCTTTCTCTGCTCCCCAGCCCATGTGTAAAAGTAGCAGGGGGGCCTTTATTAAAAGCAAAGCCCCACGGCAGCAGCTTCCCAGCCAAACTGCTCTTGTATTACTTTTTGATGAGTTTTCAATTTAGGCCTTTGCAGACAGGGGGAAGAAGGCGACTTGAGAGACAGAGGGGGGAAAAAAATGCAACAGATGGGGCCGATTGTGCTCTCTAGGCAAATTAAGGAAGACATCTGTAGCTCCCAAATACTGGTGGTCTAAAGCAATTAGTCCCCTGTGAAAAGGGGCCTCTCTGAGCCTCCTCCAGCCAATCCGCGCCCCGGCAGCACTCACGTTACAATGGCCTTGACCACAATTCACTGAGCCAAAAAAAAGAAAGATTAATCCAGGAGGAGCTGTGCGGCCGGGCTGGAGTTGCTAGGCTTAAAAGGGAAGGTTATGTCCGTTTCTGCCCGAGTTTGGAGCAGAAAAGTAGGGTGGGGGGATTTTGGTTTTTTTTCTTCTTCTTCTTTCTGATGCTGACCCAAGGCGTACCTGGTTTATGTCCGGCGTCTGGTGTGAGCGTGTGTGCACGCACACGTGCCCCTGTACCAGGAGAGAGCTGTAATCTGTAAATTGCTCAGGGACTTCAATTTTCCAGTGGCTTGTTTGGAAAGTGATGAATGAAGACGCAAACCCCTGTGGTTGGAATTATCTTCGCCAGCCCCCTTCGGTCCCCCTCCATCACGTATAAAAAGAAGCTGTTATATGATAAGACCCCTCTGTAAGTGATAATTACAATGATTGTTATGATGCCAGGGTTCTGCTTTTACAATTGGAAATAGGAACTCTGGCTGAGCTAATCCGGCGGTGTGGTCCCTTATTTCATTCGACGTCAGGAAGCTGAGAGTGGAAAATTCAGAAAAGGACTTTACCCAAGCTGGTTATGAGCCCCCTTCCCCCCTCCCCTCCTCTCCCCTGGCTCTTTTATTCATGCATATTTATGATCAGTAGATCTCAGTGGAGAAAAAAAACACATACAGAAAACAAAACCGGCAGCACAATGGGGAGAGCTGCTCATGGGAGGTCACAGCACCTTTAAATTACACCTCTTGGCTTTGTTCACCCCCGCACAATGGAGCTAAGAGATAGGAAGAATAGCACCCTGCGCCCTGGCGCATCACAATTCTCCCTATGATTTCAAAAAGAACAGAGAGCCCCAACTAATTTGATATCTTATTGGATTTCTGTTAACCTAAGGACATGTCTCATCCCAGCCACCGAGGCTTGGCAGGGGCTGGGCTCGTACAAAGAGCATGGCTAAGTCTCTGCAGTAGGCTGGGGTTTCCTGGTCAAAGCAGATCTGTCTTGGTCAGGTTTGAATCTGAGCTGAGTTAACTGGTTTGGAAATACAAAAGCACCACCCGCCCACTGAACCTTTGCCCCTTTAAATTAATTAATTTAATTAACAAGTTTATTGTCATGGCACCCGTCAGAATGGGATCTTCCTGGGGCCACACCAAACTCTGGCCTGCCCTCATATACAAAGGAGATGGGCTTATGGTTATGGAGCTGAGTTTGAACCCAGTGACTTCTCAAGGCACAGAAATTTGTGTCTGTAATTTATTTCTCACCCAGCTTTTTCCTAGGATGGGAAAAATGGGTGACCTCAGAAGCTGTGGTTCGGGATGGAGGACAGGCACTAGCGAAGGGAGTGAAAAACTGCTGGAAATAAGCTGGTATCCTTAGGCTGCTATCATGCAACAAGCTGTTAAATCCACCAACCTGAATATTTGGTAATAACTGCCTCTGAAGGCAAACTAGAAAGGAAAAAAGTGAAGCTGGTGCTGATAAAGAGCAAAATAACACCCTCCAAGAGAAAGCAAACCTGTGCAGGGAAGGACCGACCCTGCTAGAAGACCAGGCAGTCTGTGACTACCAGCCCATGAAGCCCATCCTTTTCCCTTCTCTCTTGTCCGTCCTTGCAGTCATGGTTTGCAGATGAAAAGCCGGGCAGGTCAGGGGTGCAAAATATTCCCAAGTAATTTTCAAACCCTGAATGCTGAAAATGTTTAAATGCTGCAAATGCTGCCCATGCTAAATAGAGGCCCACTATTACATAGCCAAAGGATTCCTGGGAATTTAGAAAGCTGTTTTCATTTAATAAATGCTAAATGGAATCGTTACCAACCCATGATGGGCTTGAAGAGCCTAACCTTCAATCTCTGTACCCATGCGATGCCCAAAGCTTGCTGCAGTCCGGCCATGTCACATTGGGTTGGGTTACGTTGTCATGCCTAAGAGACATTAAAGACTCTTTGTTATAGTCAAACTCAGATCTCTAAGTGCTGAAAAGACATGCAGGATTCTTAAATCACTCCCTCACTTTATTATTCATAATGACCAGAGTTAATGTTTACATACACTTGCATTTTAACATCAACGAAAACTATCTGCCTCCAAGTCTACAAGACTCCCAGATCTGCCTAGGAATGCCATTAGAGGAAGAAGAAGAAAGCTCTCCTACCTCTAAGGAAGGAAAGAGATAGAGAGAGGCTTTCAGAGTGCCTTCCAGCGGCAAGTGAATGTTTGCTCAGTGATATAATCCTACCTGCTGTGAGCACCCTGCAGAGAGCCGCTCACCCACGTCTGTGGAAGAGGCTGGGTGGGACGGGGTATGGATTTCTCTGCCCAGGTGCCGGGGTATGGCTTGACTGACATCACCATGGGTACTAATGACAGAAGATTTCCCCAGAGACGCTTGGGGCTTTGAAGAATGGTCTTTCTCTCTGTGTTGAACAGATAAAACGTCCATGGCGAAACAACTAATCAAATCATCTGTGGTTTGCTTTGCTGTTTGCTCAGGTCACTATCCCATGGTTTAAAATTATCTCAGTCAAAAACCATACAGATGTCCAAATTGGCCTCCTGGCTTTTTCCTTAAGAGTCCTGCTTTGGAGTCTAACAATTTCTACTGGGAAGTTCTTGGCCAAGTCCCTCATATTTAAACCTATCTCCAAGGAAAGAGTCCTGCTCCAGCCTCCAGGCAAAGCTGAAACATCCCACCACTGCACATTGCCAAAGTAAGCATTTAAAAACCATAAGTCACACACCAGAAACGCACAGGCAAAGATTTATTTGTAGAGAAGCAAGGAAGTGGGGAAAGGAGGTGAGACTCTCAAGATGTCTGCGGGATTAGATTTTCACAGCCATTTAAAACAGTTAGGAACTCAAAGTGCGCATTTTTGGGGTACCGCTGGGAATTTCAGCATTTCATTCTGCAGCTTTTCCAGTGAGCATCAGTGCTCGTGCGCTTCACTTCACTCACGTGTCTCTTCTGGTGGCTAAGGCCCAACGTCTCGGTAACTAAGCAGTAGCATAGCCATGGACGTCTACTTCTACTTGCTCAGGGTGTCCACGATTTCACTGTAAGAATCATTTTTAAAATAGGATAATTGTTAATAATCTACTTAATTACTAAGATGGGTATAATAAGGATGCATGACCATGGGGCAGCTTTCGCCTCTGCTGGAGAGTGATGGGGATGTCCTTGGAGCCACTGAAATGCTGCTGGTGAGGGAAATAAATGGCTCCGGGCCTCAGAAGTCAGACTTCTTGCCCGTCTTTGTCTCAACTGAAATTTGGAAAAGCACTTCTGCATTTGAAGTTATTCTGGTTTGCTCAAGGCTTTGATCCTGCAGAAGCAGCGTGTGCTGCTGGGCCACAGGAGACGGGGAGTGCAGCGGGGACCGGCGCCCTGCAGCTTCGCACCCTGCAGCCAGCAGATCCTGCGCTCCCCAAGGAGCCTGTCTGCTCCCGGGAGCTCCTGCACGTGCCACGCAACACCATCGCTCCTCCTGCGTGAAGGGCAAGGAAGCTTTCTGATACGTGACAGCCTGGCCTGTTTCATATTTAGGTTTTTAACCACGTAAGAGTTTACAAACCTGAAATAATAATTCTAAAGATATTTAATACCTAATACATCCTTAAATTTAGTTTTGAGTAATGTGAGCGAGAAGATCACGACAAGTAAATTACAGACAGTCAAATAAAAACTTTAGAAATCCTTTACAGGCCAAACTCAGGTTGTTTATGCCTTAATTTTTAGTGGACTCCACCTCAAGGGCGGGCTTTGCAGATGCACGCAGTGCGCTTTCAAAATCAAATTCTTCAGAGGAGTTTAGGTTGAATATTCCCAAAATGCTCCATCCCAAGTGGTTGTTGGTGCTTCTGAAGGAAAAGCAGGCAGGAGCTGCCTGTAAACATCCCTCCCCACCTCTGCACCCAGGTACGAGCCCGAAAACTCAGGAGCAGCAGCAGGAAGGTCAGGAAAGCATGTATCGAGCACCACCCTCTGGCACAAACCTAAACTGGAGGGGAAAAGGAAAGGATTTTTCTCCATGAGGATGAAAAAAATCTCTTTGCTGGGTGCCCCGAGGTGGGTTGTGCAGCCCTGAGAGGGGGAAAGATGCCCTTGTGCAATTATAGTGGCCATATAAAATTAATTAGTACATCTAAGAGGATCTGTAGGGCTCAGATTTTGCAGGCAAGCTGCACCCCCTAGCACAACGGAGGGACCTGAAGCTTTTAAACCTTTGCTCCTGGGGCCTATGCTTGGCTGCCCTTGGTGTTGCACCAGAGCTGGAGCATCCCAGGCAAGCGTCTGCCCAGCGCAGCCGTAGCAGCTGCACCCGCAGCCAAATCAAAGAATCATAGAGTGTCCCGAGGTGGCAGGGACCCCCAAGGATCATCGAGTCCAACTCCTGTCCCTGCACAGGACAACCCCAAATTCACATCATGACCCCAAAATTCACACCATGTGAAAAAAGGGGACCCAGTGCATGGGAACCTAAATTTGGTGCCATAAACCCTGAAAGGGTACCACCCTAAAAGGGCAGTTCCCCGGGTTAAACAGGGGAGAAAAGGCTTTGTTGCTGCTCTCCAAGCCCTGTAGCAACACTGACAACCACATTTCAGGGCCAGAATGTCCGTCCCCCATGCTCTGCACACCCCGGTGCAGCCTGCCCTCGGTGAGAACGGCAGCATCTTGACTCTGGGTGGAGAAATGCCACCAAAACGCCTGGGCTGATGATTTGGGCACCTGGGATGCCCCATCCTTTGCATGCTGAGGCCATGCATCCCCATGGCATAGAGAAAGGCAGGACTGCTGAATTGCCTCGTTTACAGAGGAAGGGGTAGAGTCCTGTCCCAGTGTCACTGGCACTGGGTCCCAGCGCTAAACCCTGCTCAGCCAAGCTCAGAAATCCTTTCTCAGTGATTTTTCTTCTTAATTTTTCTGACTGAAAGGCCACTGAGTGGCCAGAGCACTTTTATGCATTGGATCTACCTGTTCTCCCATATTGAATGGGGGGTGACTTAATATGGAGATGGAAAAATGCTGTTTCCCTGTTGGCTGGGTTGCCTGATCCATCCGAAAAAGCCACGGCCACCCTGCATGGTCTAGCCTGAAACACTTAACCTCCTGCTCCCTGCCTCCAGCTTGGGTTTCATTTAACCACTATGATGTCTTCTTTTCATATTTTTTTTTCTTGCAGAGGTACTTCATAGAAGTTAATTACAAGTTTTGTACATTATGAAAGGGATCTGTTTGCCCCAGACATATTGCAGGGCCCACAAATCCAGCAGGCATTGTTATAAACTCGTTATAAAAGCTCAGGCTTTGATAAATCTATATTTTTGTCTCACTTCCAGAAGATGGAGCCAGAAAGCCGGGAGTAGTTGCTGCAGCGTGGGAAAGCCGCCTTATCCTCCTGCTCATGAACAAACCCTGTTCCTTCCCAAAAGCCGTCCTATGGTGGCAAAGGTGGCCTGCCACGGGGAGAAGAGATGCCATGGGGTACCAGTGGGTGCCCCGCAGCTGATGGAAGGAGACTGGTTTTCCTTTTTTCTGCTGCGTGATCCCCTGTACCATGTCAGAGGAAGGATGTGCTGCTAGTTAGCAGGATGGGGTAGGGAGACACGGGTTTTATTCCCAGTCTTGCTGCTGATTTCTTCTAGACCACAACAAGACCCTGAACCAGCTGGTGCCCCTGTGTTTGCTGGAGGGGACAGATTCGGGAGCGCGGGTTGCTAAAGTTGCCTGCGATGGAAGGCAGAGGCGCTGCACAGAGCACACTGCTGTCACTCACAATTTATAATTCAGTGCCAGGTTTTACCCTCTTTTCCAGCTGACGGCACGTCCTGGAGCAGAGCTTCGTTTCTGGGAATGTATTCATCACACACAGCTGCCTGATGGATATTTTCAAGGCACTTAGGTTTTTTGATTAATAGTATAACTTCAAATTTTGGGGCAGAAAGTGAATGATTTGGACAATATTTTCATAATAGTTAGCACCTATTTTTTTTGCTGTCTGCAGAACTATCCAGAGGCCTTCGGGCTTGCCATTTTTAGATGTTTCACTTACAAAAATAACATTAAATAAAAATAAGGTGACATTTTTGTGAAAGATTCCTAACTGGTTTACTTCTTTTGGTTTTACTAGTTTTATTTTGTCAAGAGGGCAGGTTGGGCCAGGCCACGTGCTAGGAGGATGCAGGAAAGCTTCAGTGCTGTGACCTTGGACGCTCGATTAGTCTGAAGAAGGCTCCTGCTGGCTGCTCTGTCCCCTTCCCCTTGGCGCCAGGGTTCAGAGAAAGTGCCTGATGGAGCAGGCGGGCGGATGCGGGGATGCCCTCCGCACCTGCTAACGGGGGTCTCGCCCCTGCTTTACCCCATGGGGTGCTGCCAGAGCACCGGCACGTCTGGAAGGACGTCCAGGGCTGGGCGACACCATGTCGGGTGAGCACCTCTCTGGACATCCAAGCATCAAAATGTTCCAGCTCTCCTTCCTCCTGCTGGGTAGATGCCTGCAATGGGCTGCACCCCCTTTTTCGTCTACCATCTCTTCTAGCATGCACGACTCCTCCAGTTAAACCTAACCTGAATGAAAAAGGTATTTTTGTGGCTGCAATACTTTCCTCTTTCCAGTAGCAAGAAACTCAGCGTGTTTTGTTTTGTATATTCAGGTAACGACGTCGCTTGAGTGCTGCTAATGATTTATGTCCCTTTCAGCAGCAGGACTCTGGAAAACTACTTGGAAGATATGAACAGCATGCATTTTTTCATTTTCTCATCAGATTTCAATTGTTATGATATATGCCCTTGAGAGACTGTGAGGAGGGGAGAGGGGGGCAGGGGAAAACCTTTTATGGTATATTGGGATCCATATGGAAAAAATATATATTTCCCACACATCTGATTCAATACAGTGCGCACATTTGTAAGGCACATGTGAACGAATGCCAAGAGAGGTGAATTTTTATGAAAGCAGACTGATTACATGGCAAAAAATATATCGGTTGAAGCTAGATTTATTTACAGTGTAGTAAATAGGCTGTCCAGAAGGGCTGGCACTACACTGGTGATCAAGATGTCTGGAGAAACGTTGAGTTATGTTTGACAAAAGCTGCCCGGGACAGCGTTCCCCGAGCCAAAGCATCCGTGTGTCATGTCTTCTTGCATCACAACAAACCCAAGTGCTGGATAACATTTGCACCAGCCTCCTGGGGACAAAGTCAGAGAAGGGAAGGAAGAATGTTGAGCGCTAAAAATGCCCAGAAATGCATTAGATGGGGCTCCAGAGATTTGGGTTTCATTCCCGTTTCTGCCCCTGCCCAGCAGGGTGACCTGGCCAAGCTATTTCACTGTTTTCACATCAGCTGGAAGCAAAGTGCCCTCCTCCATTGGGACTGTGAGACTTGCGAGGGCAGGGGAGGAAGAGGAAGGTGGGATCCTCCATCCTGGGTTTGTGCACCACCACCTCGGCACCATCGTCCCGGGCCAGAGATCCTGCCCGCTGCACAGCAGGACCCTGGAGGATCCAGACGTAGGATGGTGGAGAATTTTCCCAGGGAAAATGTTTTCCAGAAAAATGGGGACAAAGTCTGTCACCCCTCGGTGGGCACACAACCAATCTTCCTCCGCTGGGGAAAGAAAAATATCTGAAGGCATAAGACTTTTCCCCTTTCCTTCTAGCAAATCTAGACTTTGGGATTGCAGCATTAGAGTTTTCTGTAATTCAGCATTGTCCTTTCGTTAATTTGCCCCATATTTTTCATTCCCATTGTCGCCTTTCGTCTCTATTCCAGCTCCATGGTGCTGTAAAGAGCATAAAGGGCCTCATCTTTTATTTCCCCAAGTTCAGGGATGATTTTAATACCCGTCCCTGTAATTAGGGGTTCATTTCCTAACTGGGGATGAACTGGAGCAGAAGGGATCATGTCAAACCTGAACAAATTGTGCTGCACCACTGATCATCTCTGGAGATGCTCAGTAACTGGTAAAGTTCTTCCTCTCTCGCAACAGTAGATCGTCCCATTAGATTTTCCCGCATTGAAATGATGGGGCAGGTGGAATCCGTCATCCTTCCTGGAATGAGGCTAATTTGGGACAAAACTAATGAGCTTTGAAATATTTATTTGCATTGCAAAACAGCGAAGAGAGTTTGAAAGAAGACACCAGAATCCTGTTTAAAGAGCACGCCAGCCTGTATGAACGCACACACGCACACACAGTCACACACACGGAGGCTTTTTTTTTTAAGCAAAAGCAAACCAGATTGCATTACCCCATAAGATTAGTACTTTATTGAACCTCATTATAGGTTCACGTCCTCCCATAGTCATATCCCACTGTGTTATTTTTGGCACATGGAGCCATCATGATTTAGTATCCTGTGTGAGAAAAATGAAGTCTCTTTCTAAAATATGTTGACTATTATTCCAGATGTGGTAGTTGCCTGAGATTCTTTTCAAGCAGGTTTTTATGGCTGAGGTTGTTTGAATCAGGCGTTATTTATTTATATGTTTGAGTTAAAGAAGGGGTGGGAGCAGTTTTTAATGAAAGCTAAAGGAAAAGGGATAATAAAGTGTGCTCACTGGAGAAAGAAATATTTACACATAACTTTTGTATGTTCCCCAAGAAAAATAAAATGAGGTTATATTGAAAAGCACAGTTATTATTTGGCATTCTCCTGCAACAGCAAAATCCCAGGAAAAGGCTGAATTTTAAGTAATTAGACTTTCCAGTTAATTAACTGGTTATAACTAACTGTGTTATTGGCAGTAGGTCCGAGAGAAGCAATGAGTCATTACAGATTCTTTCAAGGCAAGCTCACAGATTTGCAGATATAAATGAGGCAGAGGCTGGGGGAGGGAGAAAGGACCCGAATTTCCCGCTGCCACACAAAGCTTCCCATGTTCGCAGCTGGAGGTTTGATTTACTGTGGACCCGCCAGAAACAGAAGAGTCATTTGCAGAACCAGATCTGGGGCATAAACACACAAAGCAAACACACTGAGTGTCAGAAGAGAAAGCAGTTGAGTGGGAATAAGGAGGATTAAGAAATTAATGGATTGGATGAGGACTAGTAAGAAATGAAAGCAGAGTGACACATACCCCAGGTATGAGCATTTTGCCACTGGTGTCAGTAGGGCCAGGATGTGACCTTGGTGTGCAGGGAAGGATGGTGCTCATCATTGCGCTTCGGGGCATTAACTGACCTCTAATTATTAGTTTCTCCATGAGCAAACTCCTTCTAAATGCTCGTGGAGGAGCATCCCATGGGTGGCCCCAGGCAGAAGATGTGATGCAGAGCTGCAGTTCCCCTGGACTGCGAAGCACAAGCATCTCCGCAGAGCAGCAGGCTGGGATTTAAATTTTGGGTTACAAAGAATCCCCCTCAAAAAGGCCAAAAAGAAAAAAAGAAAAGGTTGCAAATGGTGAAGAAAACTCAGCCAGAAGACACGCCCACATCGGAGTGGGGAATAACGATTCAGGTCCAAATTTTCACTGACACATCCAATTGATCCAGGCCCAGTCTGGTCCCGCAGTGATTTTGTTCCCTCCCATGTGTCTTGAACAGAACTGAAAATGGAAGCACCAAAATACCAGGTGAAAAACTATTCCATGAAGTTTCCTTGACTGCTGGGAAGAACAAAGCCCTGGGAACAGCATTGTGTTTCTAGCCCATTGTGGCCAATTGAGCAGGGTGAGACGGCGCAGTCAAAGCTGAGCACAAAGGTGGGCTTGAATCGTCCTCCAGATGTGCTTCCTAAAGGTTTTGGTTTCCTTGGATTCACCATAAGGAACTAGTTTGTATATCTGGTGATTTTAATTCTAGCACGAATTACTACACAGCAAATGCTGCCTGCGTGGACCTGGCACACGGGATTCACGCCGCCTCCCGTTAATGAGCTTTTTTTAAGCAAATGAACAAATCTGTCCCCTCTCCAGGAGGAGCAGCACCGAGGAGAGGCTTGGGCAGCTGTACGAGGCTGGGTGGGATGTGGGGAGCCGCAGCCCCTCGCCTGCCCGTACGGCTGCCGCGCCACAGCATCGCAGGGCAGGTCCCCAGCGAGAGCCGCCCATGCCTGCGGGGATGATGCTGGGGATGCAGCTCAGGAGGCAGCTCTGCTTCATGCTCCTCCGTGTTTCCATGACAGCTTGTATGCTGGGACATCTCCTAAACACAAATAAAATAAGAAGGAGCGAGCCTGTTGTTGTTTCCCCCTCCCTTACCTCCTTGAGATAACAAATGCTTCAAACTAAATTTGGAAAAGAAAATAAGAATGAAATGTTTCCACATCTCTGCTCACAAACAGGATCGCTCCCCAGTTATTCTGGACCCACGTTTCAGGGGCCTGTCTGCTCCACAGCTCTCCAGACAAGGTGTGCAACTCCACACGCCAGACTTTGCACGCAGACGAGCAGCCTGACCTCACCGACACCCCTCATCCCCTTCCCAGGCAGCACCGGGCCGAGCGAGCAGAGCACGGCGCGGGAGATGGGAACACGTGTCGGGGGCAAAGGACCGTTAAACCAAATAATGGAAGCTTCATCTTCATCCTCCCATCCGCACCCATCCCACTCCCGCAGCTCTGGGACCCACCCTCCAGCAGCCCCCGGCTCGGCAGCGGGGTCTCGCTCTGCCTTGTCCTGCCTCACCCCATCCCACATCTCAGGGAAGGAGTGACCATGGAGCACACCCGGCTCAGAGAGGTCGAAAGCCAATGCTAACTGCCGGGTTTTAAGATCTCTGGCTTTTCTTTTTGTATTGCAGCTAAATCCCCTAAGGCTGTTGATGCAACTGCACTGGGAAATTTTACAGACCCTGGACCCTGAACGTCCACGTTTCATCCAGCTCCTGCGTCTTCAGATTGCTGCTCCTTCACAAAGCGTTAGGGCTGGGAGGTCTAAACCGAGCTGAGAAGTAAACAGCAAAACCATACAAAATCAATACAAATTGGTTCATCTGCTGTGTAAGGGTATAATAAAAGCATTCTCTACTTTTAACTAACAACACCATGTCCTAAATAATGCCTGACTTCAGTGGCAAGACCTGGTTTGTTATTAAAGCATCACAGGGCTGGCAACACACCTGGATGCAGAATTTGCTCTTGCAAATTAATTCCTCGCCCGCTCGATAGTTCGTTTCAAAAACGATTCATGTGAGTTTAGTTCACTCTGTACTGGAACAGCCGAAGCGCACTCGTACAGTTATCACAATATCTCAGGAGCTCAGGACTTTCAAGCTTTTGTTGCTGTTTCACAAACCATACTTGCTTCTTGGCTCCCATGAGCAGGTCCTGTTGATTCTGCGTTTAGCCCACAGCAATAAAGGGAAAAAGAAGTGCACAAAGTCAGCAAAGGAGACAGAAGCCAGAGCAAAATAACCTCCAGCAAAAAAAAAACCAACAAAACAAACCACAAGCTTTCTGGGGTCTGCCTTCAAACAAAATAAAAATCAGCCCCGGCAAAATGCAATTTTTATTTACTAGCAGCTCTGCACGGATGCAGCAAGAAAAATGGCACAGAAGAAATGCAGCGACCGGCTGGCTCTTAGCACCGCAGTGGGTCCCGCAGGCAGCGAGTGGGCTGCTGGAAATCTGCTGGGGCTTTATGGGGCTGCTTCTGCTGCACCCCAACCCAGCCCCTGCGCGCCTGCCCCGGGCGCGCGCGCGCCTCCGTACGCCAGTGCACGAGCATCAGCCCAGCTCACTGAACCATAAGCACACACACACTTGCACTGATAAAAGGGCTGTAAACTTCTTTAGAAACATAATAATGAGGGGAAACCCAAGGAAATGCGGCCATAAGAGGAGAACCGGGCTGGATGATGATATTTTTTATTCCCCCTTGAACAGCACCTGATGGCACAAGCCGCAACCCCAGGCTGAGTGTAAAACCACCAGCAGGCCGGGGAGTCTCCCAAGCGGCTCTCGGTGACCTGGGGAGCCTGCGCCTGATTTTCCTTTTATTTATGCCAGACTGACACCGCCAGCAATCTCCAACTGGCCTGCACAAGTGAGAAGAGAAATTAGGCACTTTTTTGGCAAGCTTTTCAAAAGAGCGCTCAGCAGCTCTTAGGGTTCTCGCTATTGGCAAAAAAATAAAGGGGATAAATCTAGAAAATTAAATATATATCTGCTGGCCTAAATCTATTTGCTGATAGCCAGATGTTAGCTTTAATCTGGGTATTTCAGCTAGGAGGCACAGAAGGGCCAGCTACAGATTAGCTACAGGAAGGTTCGCTTTTATCCTATGGCCTTCATCAAGTTTTCAGGAAACTGAGGAAAAAATAGATGTTACCCATTTGATGCTGCGATAAAGCAGCGTAGGTTGGGCTGAGGTAAGGGCATGACTTGAAGGATAGTTGTGTAGGGAACAGACCCTGACGGCGATACCCCCTACATTTCTGGCAGTTTTTCATTGCCTCTTCACAACACCCACTGTGTTTTTTTATGCTGAACACTCTTTTGGGGGTAAAGAAGGGAGAATTTCACACTTTGGCCATTACCTAGGCACACTGAAGTTCTAGTATGAGGTTTAACATTTTTCCAACGTTACTCAGCACTTGAGGGAAAAAAAAAAGTTAGACGACGGATTTACATCCCTGAATTTCAGTGGATGTGAAGGGTCTAAAAACTCCTTCATGTTTCTTTTTATTGATTGCTCCCAAGATGAAACAGTTTGGAGTTTGAGTAAATTTATAACTAGCTTGTGAAATAAACCTCACATCTCGCAAAGATATTACACTGAACAGGAAACAAGCCCACAGAAATTCATTATGTTCCCAGAATTAAATGAAAACAATGTAGTTTATGGACCATAGAAGGTAGTTACAGTAAAAATGAAACGAAAATCCCCGGGCTGCGCAGAAAGCCCGCGCAGAGGTCCTGGATCCTCCGGAGCGAGGACGTTTCAGCTGCCAGTTTTGTGTCATCACTTCAGCACTCCCGATCTCGGAGCCGTGCACTGTGCGGCGCGGCAGAAAAACACACGCATACGGTCTCATGTCGTCATTCGCCCAAGAAATGCAACCAGCCACACTGGGAATGGGTCCCTCCATGATGGTGGGGACCTCCGGAGGTGAGAGGGATGGCACCACGCTGGGCACGGGAAGCGGTGACCCGGCCAGGTCTGCGGGCAGGAGGGCAGCATCCCTCAGCTGCCAGCGCCTGGAGGGGAAAGGATGATGTGAGGTGGAGCCTTTTAAGCTGGCAGAGAAAGGCAGGAAGGGTCTTGATAGCCAGCTCTCATGAGCATTTATTCTTAGCAAAAAGCATTCCTCGCCCACCTCCTCTGCGACTGGCGCTGAATTGCTGCGGTGGGAATCCATGGGCTGAATTTCCAGCAGTGGAAATCTGCTCGCTCCTGGGTAAACACTGAGCAACGTATATCTATATGGGTTTTAGCAGAAACAAATGACTAAATAGCACAAGCGGCACCTACACGGACCTGTCTGCAGGCAGCACCCCATGGCTGCTGTGGGGCGACAGGCATGTCCACGTCACGCCACGGGGGAGCCGCAGCTTTTGACCCTACATGTTGCCAGTGGGAATAATTAGCTTCTCATTACTGGGGTCAGCCCCAGGAGGTGAGACAAAACCTGGGACAACAGAGCTGTATGTCTACACCCAGGGAAAGTGTGGAAATCACCAAGGAGACGCCCCATGGTATCCCCAAAGAAAACGCGGGCAGCAGGATGCTCATGTCAGCAGCCATTTTAGTTGGTTATGGAAAAGAGCTGGAACATGAAAAGAGAACTACAGTAAAATGTAATCATCTCACCTGTTCACAGTTCAGTAGGAAGGAAGATTTTTAAAGGCTGAGTTGTAGGAGGAATGCAAATGAAATAAAACCACAATGTTGGAGAGCTGGAGACACACAGGGTGCGGGGCTGCCCCATGGAGCCCGTCACTGCCCCGGGGCAGCCAGCGCTGGGCAACCTGCTCTTCACAAAAAGGCTTGGCTGAAGTGCTGGGGCTTTATGGCAGCACCAGAGCACCGTGGAAGCGATAAACGATGTTTCTGTATTGCAGGCAGATGCTGGGACATAAAAGAGTAACCGTAGGTTTGAACATGCCTTGAAACGAGGGCTTCAAAATCCTGACCAGCAACTTCCGTGCTAGGAACGTGCAGTTGTATCAGCCCTTCCCCAGGCTCGTGAGCCAGCACAGCCCTGGCTCAGGCTGTATGTTAACAGGCCTGCAGGTGAAAAGAGAAAGGGCTTTGGGTGTATTTAATGCTGCTGCTTTTGCCCAGCTTCCCACCACCGTCCCTGGCCATCGTTGCCTGCGCTAGCCCTGTGTGTCCCCATTGCACCAGTCACAGGTGGGGTGTCTGCTGCTGCCGAAAGCAAAACCTTCAGGTTCATAAAACCAGATCATATTAAACCTTGCTAATCAAGAGCTGACTAAACATGGGAAAGCCCTGCTTGGTGGCCCATAAAGAATAACTGACAGGCAGCGTTTAAAAAATGCCCGAGGATGTCAGTGTGCAGCAAGCCTTGGTCACAAGGTTAATCGAGAGCGAGCCTTGGCTAACAGCAGCTCTGCCGGCTCTGTGTCCACTTACAGAAGAGGCTCGTGCATTCAAGCAGGGACTGTGTCGTACACTCTGGCCAGTGTGGCTTAAGAGACGTAGGGCATCAGCATGCAGGAGACCTTGCTTCTGTCCCCAGGTCAGCCTCTGCTTCACCAAGACCTCTGTGCCTCAGTTTCCCCAATGAGAACAAAAGCAAACACATCAACCTTTTTTGCATGGAGATCTGCTGGTGAAGACCACTGCACAAAAATTAGCCTTTAGGATTGTTACACACCTGCAAGGCACCCAGCACATACAATAATTGCAACAAAATTGAAGGAAATGGCTGCAGCTCCCAGTTTATTGAAACAGGGAAAGAAAAAGCTCTTCTGGGAGCCCTGCTGGCTGGGCAAGCCCAGCAAGCTGATGGAAAGAGTGAGCAGACCTGACGGGCTTGAGACCCCCTCCCAATCAATGTCCCTCATTCCTTCAGTCCTCCAAACATGCAACCCCAGAAAAAGGGAGGGACAAGGAAAGGAACAGTGTTATGGCAGCTGGGATGGAGCCACAGCAGAACTCACACCAGAGCTCAGCTGCCTTGGGAAAGCCACACGAGCTTCACAGCACAGGCCAAAACTCAAATTAGGAAAAAGAAAAGCCATAAAATGGCTTCATAGTCCCTGCAGTGAAGCAAGGAGGAGTGGAACTCCAAAAGCAAGAAAGGCAGCTCAGACAAGGGTTACCTCTTTAGGAATTACTGCATGGAAGGAATAGAGTCAGAAATGATTGCTGATCCTCTCTGCTCTGGGGGTTGGGAAGCAGAGCTGGGTGGGGAAGGGCTTCCCTCCAACACCACATTTCCAACAGTATCCTTTAACCTCCGGAAAAAGGTTTCACATCTACTGAAATAAGAGAAGATGTAACAAATAGCATAATGGAAAACCTGGCAAGGCTGGTTCTGCCTACGGAGCCCCAGAATTTCAGCCCTTGGTTTTCCTGGTCCACACAGTAAGTTTCCAAAAGGAGGCATCGATGTGAGGAATGCTCTCGGGGCAGGCAGGCGCTCACCGGGTGCTGCATCCCCAGCCCAGCGGTTTGTTGTTCCTGCACAGGATAGATCTGAAGGCAGTGACTTTCTACACTGGTGATAGGGAAGGGTTCTGGCATTGCAGCCCCAGTCATCTGGCAGAGCCTTTAGAAAAAACCAGGTTCCCACTGCTAAAAAGCTTGCCCCCATCCCCCCACAAAAAGAAGCTAAAAATTAGAATATTAACTTCTTTGTGAGTTTTAACACAGCCATTCAGTCTGTGAACAGGAAAACTAATAAAGCCTGGATCTCTCCACCCTTTTTTCCCTGTGATTGATTTCAGAGGTGAAGCAGCAGTAGTCTTCTCTGGGGTTGGTCACCCATGGGGATTCTAGGGTATTTTCTGTGAAAGCTGGTGCTGTAAGGTTTCTCAGTCAGTATAAACATACATCACTTCCTACTTTCATAAACTTTTAAGTATTTAATTATATCTGAGCTTTCTTACTGTTTGCTCAATTTGGATAAAATTGATCAATAGATTCACAAGTTACAGCAGGGCAGGAGGGGTGGGAGAGGGCAAGCACGGGGAGGGACACGAGCATTAGGAAACTCATTTCCATGAGCCTGGGGCAGCTCTGCCTTCATTTCCGAATTGCAGAAAAGTTTCCACAGCATCATCCTTTCCAAGATTATGAGGTATATGGTCTCATCTGTGAGCAATGTTCCTGGCCAGGTTCACCTCTGAAGTCATTGGGACTTCCAATGAGTTTGAACCGGGCACATCCTTAAATATGTCCTTCCCTTCACCAGCAGAAAACAGCCTCCACCTCATGCCCTGACCTAATTGTCACAGGAGACAGCTGCGTTTTCCAAACCCCAACTCTGTTCACACTGAAGTCAACAGCAAAACCCCCATCTGCTCCAGAGAGGGCAAAAGCTGGGCCAAAGCAAAACACTTTGGAAAAATCCCACTCCAACTAAGCATTAGGCAATGAAAACTACAGACCTGCAGAGAAGGGGTAAGACATCTGCAGGTTTCTTGGGTATCACTTACCCACTTGCAGGCAAAGGTTAAATAAATAGTCACAGAATTATCTCATTCCTCGACAGCATCTTTTCCAGGCCACCAAGGCCCTGGCCACTGGATGCCAGCTGAGGGTCAGATGCCTTCGTCACTTGAGCTGAACTAGGCTATTGACACCAAAAGCCATGTCTGCCCAGGGCCAGGGACACACCGCAGCCCCAGCCTGCGCCAGGGCACAGCAAGAGCCAGGAGTCCACAAGTCCTGCCTCGTGTCCTCTCCATGCAAAGGAAACCCTGAAAGCAACCCAAACCATTTCTGGTCCTGCTGGATATTTTTGGAAATAGTGTGGCCAGCAGGAAGCCCAGCCTTCCAGGCTTCTCTTCTAATATTCAAACAGAGGGTGTTTTTATCACAGATATAAATATTTATCCCAATTTACAGCTGTTTCCTTTCATTATTCAACCAACTTATGCAAATAGCTCAGATGAAGCCAAACTTTGAACCTTTTCAGCATCACCAAGTACTAGCCTGTACCAAAGCTGGCTTCCTTCTGGCTCTCAGCCTGCTGATGTTCAACAGGGCACTCACTCCATGGCAGAGCTTTCTCAGGCTCGTGCGCATCCAAAGACTCTACTCAAACAGCAATTATTCCCGCGGTGACTTATGTGGTCGAGCTGCCGAGGCCAGTACTGGCAGGAAACACATGTTAGAAATTAGTGTATGTCTGGTACCGTCTCCTTTCTCTGTTTCTCCAGGTGGCTGAGCAAAAGCAAGAGCAAGAACATTTTCTGATGCTGACCCTGGTTAATGTGAGCATAAATACAAGGTTAATACCCAAAGGATGGTTGATGAAGGAAAAAGTGAAGAAAAGTAATCAGGATGAGGAAAGTAATTCAAACAATTCCTTGAAAAATGTGCACCTTTGGCTTGCATTCTGACAACAAAGGGTGAGGATTACCATGAAATAGGAGAGTAGCATGTGTTATGTTACTTACTCCTCAGGAAGTAAATCAGCAACGTAAAGAAGATGTTAAATCTCTTAGCAAAACTAACTCAGTCACTATTTTTAATCAGACAGTATGCCCCAGCACCAAGCAGCGTGTGCAGGCCCCTCTCTGTGGATGCAGATGGCTTTCCTGTGTGGGCAGATAATGTTTTCTTGCAATTTTACAGCTCAGCGTATCCTCAGGGCTTTCAAAACCCGCTGCACTGAAATGGGGATCCTGCTGCCTGAAGCATCTGCGGAGCCAAGTGCAGCCGTTGCAGCACCCTCCTGATCACCTATGGGTGCTGCAGGCTGTCACCCCCCCACATCTCCCCATCCTTGCGGGATGACCAGTATGAGCCACTAGGGCCAGAGGACCATGAGTTTTTATTATCCTGCTGGCCAAAGAAGACCAAGGACCTGCCTGATGTAGCTCTTGTTGGAGTTGGGAGAACTGTGCTTGCACCTGAGGGCAGGATCATGGCCTGGATATACTAAAGTATGCTCAAATAAGCAAGATGTGCATTTTTGCCATGTTCCTGTTGGCTTTCCTGGGAGAGATGTGACATGCACGCATGGGGAGGTGGAGGGTCTGCACCTTTTGGCTGTGGGCAAGATGCTCCTTGGGACACGTGGAATCAGCAGCCGGGGAACAGAGGTTGAACACTGCCTTCTCCCTTTTCCAGGCCGCTCAAGCTGACCTTCCCTGAGCCATTCCATGATGTCATTTGGGGCAAATAAATGCACGAAGTCCTGCATTTTTTAATGCCAGAGACTATAGCACTTTCCTGTGGGAAGGAAGAGGGAAATTCCCACTCCTTCTCCCCACCACATACTCAAGCAAAGCACAATCTGTCCCAAAGCTTTAATAAATTTTTATACATACTTCAGGCCACTTTCTGCTCTCAAATTCATCAAGGTAAATCTGGAATGAGCAGACTTCAGTGGAGCTGCTCCAGTTTCTCTAAGAGCAGAATTGCCCTTTCTCTGCCCAGTGTAATCGAATGAAAACGATGGGAACCGCAGCTTCGATGTCCCCCTCGCAGACTGGATCTCCTCCTCTTCTCACTTGTCCCGAGGTTTGCTTCATTAGCTGTCATCATCTTCTTCGATTAGCTTGTCACCTACATTTCATATCCCAGGGATGGGCGGTACTGTAGGAAATGAAGAAAAGGCAGCACAAGGTCGGGCTGCAGAGGAGACTGTGGGCTGTGCTGAGAGCTTCTCCCTGTGCTCCCGCATCATGCCAGGAGGGCTGCAAGGCCCACCGAGAGCAGCTCCCCAGCTGCTTCCCAGCCCTCAGCACACGTGCCAGATGCAGGGTGTCCGCATGGAGTCCCACGAGATGACCACAGCCTGTTTGTGGTAGGGATGTATCCGTCTGCACAGCTGGGTGCATGGTTTGGGATTGCTGCTTCTGCTTAGGCACACTGCCCGCTCTGCAAACATCCCACAGCATCTGCTCAGCTCTGCAGGCCTTTCCACCTAGGGAACAAAGCAGATCTCTCCCCAGATAAGCGAGGGATCAGGATAGGAGAAGTAGCCCTTATTCATAAAAAGAAACATTCCCAGAACATTACGGCCAGTGCAGGAGAGGATGTGAGCGCGCTCACCCCAGCTCCTGATTTACAGCGCTGTGGATGAGCATTAGGAAAGTACAATTCTTCTTCCAGGACAGAGGCTTTCAGCACGAACAAAAGGCGAGGATATGAATACTTCTAACACTGCCTATAAATTCTTGCTGAATGTGTAGCAGGGAGAGTTAAGAATGAGCTTGGTTGGTTACAGAAACATATTTCAAGTCATTTCAGACAAAATGAAATGAAAATTAATACAATATATGTTTTCAACCTTCTGTAAGGCAATAGTCTCTTCAGAGAGGGATAGCCCAGATTCTGCTCCTCTGTCATCTTTGTAGGCAGCAGACTAGATAGAAAAAATGGGTTTTAACCCTGCGAAGTCATAGTTTCTTTGGGTCTTAGGTCTCTGTCCATTATGGCCCCTCCAATTCAGCCCCGTGTCACCCTTTTTGCTTTTAAACTGCTTTTGCTCTACTTCCTTCTAACCACGTGTCAGGCTGGGAGCAGGGAAGGGAGGGAATTTAAAGTCAGAAAAAATCCTGCTTAAGGCAAAAGTCCAACTAAAGGCAAGTTTCTTGGTGCCCAGCCAAGCCTTGTGCTGCTCTCCTGGCTGTTCTTCTCCCCATTGTTTCTGACAGACCCGTGCCGCAGAAGCAGCACCACATCTTCGCGTGATCTGTGAAATAAGACTTGTCAGGGCTTCCCACGACATCCGACCACCCAATAACACATTAAAGTGTACCACATCGCTTATAACCTGTAGCTGTAGACAAAGAGCCTGCCTAAAACCACTCTTCCCTCAAAGAAAACCAGATGCACTTGCAAGACCTTCAATTACCCCTTAAGTCACCTTCTCCTCCCTGCTCCACTCATCCCTAAAGCCCCTGGAAAACAGGTGGTCCTTGCAGCTCGCCTGCGAGTTTAATAAATCATGGTGTACTGAATGAGAGGAAGCACGTTTGAGAAAGAGGGAGCTGTGATGAGGACACCCTGCCAGCTACTCCCCCCACACACCACGGATTTTGGCTGGAGCCTCTCCAACACCCGTGGCTGCTGCAGGTCGATGCTGGGAGGAGGAGCTCCCTCTCCCCCTCCCTCTCTGTACTAGCCCGGTCACAAAATGGTTAAGGCTCCGCTCCAGACCTGGAATTCCACCCAGAAACCTGTTGGCAGCTTCACTGATCCCAGAGCTCTGCTCTAACAGGCTGTATGTGTGAAATTCGGCTTAATGAGGGGGCAGCTGCACGCTGCGAAGGCTCCCCTCGCCCCCCGAGCTGCTCGGCCCCCAAGAATGGCAGCGTGGACCCTTGGGAGATAAAGGACCACACGTGCATCTCTGAGCGTGGGCAAATGGAAGCTGTGTCCAAGATGTACCTGCACATCCCAGATAATTCATAGGCTTCTGAGAAGGAGCAAGGCTGAATTTATCTCCCGCAGATGCCCCAGGGAAACAAGTTCGCCGGCTTTCCTTTACTCATTGGACATATCCACAGACCTGCCATATTTCTTCACAGAATAGATGGATTCCCTCTTAGGTTTTTCCTCCAGGCACCCCGTTGTGACCATTAAGCAAATCTCTGAAGCCAGTATCAGCCTCCTGTTCATAGCCAGTAACAGGGATAAGCCACCGCGTGCGCAAACATGGGACTACTGGTGGGAGACAGTCTCCTCCTCCCAGCGGGGCAGCTCAGCAGCAAGCACTGCACACATCAGCATCTAATTCGCATTTTTAAAGATTCAGGTCGAACCTGAATCAAACATATGCCAAAAATACGGACCTATTCAGCTCAGAGTAATGACAAAGCTTATAATCAGCTCATAAAGAGAGCTTTCATCAGCTGTTTATGTGGCTTTCCTGGATGGGGAGACTGATGTGATGTGATGTGATGAGCAGTGGCTTGGGTGCCACCCCTTCCCTCCATACTGCAGGAGGCTGTGGCAATGGTGGGAAGAAGGAAATAAAAGGATGGATTTTGCTAGTTTAAATTTAAATCCTGGCTTGTTACAAAATATCTAATAGCTCTTCTAGATTTGTCTTCCCGAAGTAGCTCCCAGAAAGGAGGTCCATTTCCAGTCTAACCCAACGTGCACTGAGGTTCCTGTGTTGAGTAATGTAATCTTGATTGCTTTTGTACAGGACAGGGATGTCTTTGCAAGTGCTTCAACTCTGAGGTCACCACATTCTGCACAAGGACATAAAATACCAGCCGAGCTCTATTTCCTTCCTGCTTCTGATGGAACAGATAGAAGAAACAGCAGTGGTCTCCAAACCCTCTCTGAACAGAGGGCTCAGATACTGTGCTTTAATGAGCTGGCTGGAGAGCTGAAGTATTTTAAGACATTTCTCAGCAGCTGCATTGCAAAGTTAATGATCTGTTCATTGCAAGAGCACATACAGATTCAGGCTGAAGGATATGGAGTCAGCCTAGTTGCCTTGAACCCTTTGATATTAACCTTCTTCTGGCATTTGACCTCAGAAATGTGACCAAGGAAAGTCACCAGCATAAAGAGAAGAGACTGTGATTGCAATTAGGCGGCTGACCGCGTGTTTGTGGAGTCCAGGTACGATGGATGTGATTAGGGATGTTTTCACAAATGAGTCTTCTTGCTTCAGGCCTGGAACTGATTTGTCTCAAACCTGGACTGACAGACCAATGCATCTAAAACAGAGGTGACTGAGGTAAAAAAACCAAACAAACCCCAACTTTATATATAGGAATAAAGGCTGGACTAGCAAGACCTGAATTAGCTTTGTTTCAGTGAGTGGACAACTCTGCAGACCAAAGCAAGATAAAAAACTCACCAGGCTAATTCCGAGATGAGAGTTTATGAGAAAAGAATTGTTGTTTTAATACACTTGAGTGTTAACAGAGAAAACAGGACTGTGTTCGTATCTCCAAATCTGTCCAAAAGAAAAGCTTGAGTTTGCAGTCAGGAAATTATTAAGAGAGAAAAGCTTGTTATATAAAAGAACACCATCTGAGTCAAAGGTACTTGGATGCACAGAACACAAGATCATCATCATCAAAACCTGTTTTGCTGATGTGCAAGTGTTTCAGTTTGCTGAAGTAATTTTGAAGTGTTTATAGAAAAAGGAGAATTGTGGTGAACCGCTTTGAAATCACCTCTAAACACTGAGATCAGAGCACTTGAGCATCTGAGTTTGCCAGCAGAGAAACTTCAGGCAACAGAACCTCAGAACAGCCAAGGACATTTCTGTTTAGAGGGGAAACTAAGTAGCTAGGATGAGAATCAGGGGAAAGGCTATTAGGCACATCTACGAAAACAGCCTCTTCATATATCTGTGGCCTTGAGGACAAATAACTTTCAAGTACTCTTGCAAGCACCCAAGCAGGGGAATACAGGAAAATGAAGATTTACTATTAAAATGGTTATGACAAACTGAAGAACTCATCAGCATGAATGCAGCTCTCCTCAGCGCGGTCTGAAGCACTCCTTTGTCGAGTGGGTGAGTTTTTGCAGAAGGTGAAGCTCCAAGCCTACACAGAAAGGCCAGTTGCCATTGGCATCCCAGTGGATGATCTTTCAGAGCCTGATCCAAGGCCTATTAAACCCACCGAGAAACACTTCAGGAGACACTGAATCTGGCATTTGATGCTTGAGTGACTTGTATTCTCTTTGATATTCTGTGGGAAGCTTAAGAATAATAAATTTGTTTAAGGGAGACTTGCGTTTTATTGCAGGAGGCAAAATGAATGTATTGTGCATTATTTTAGAATCCAGATTTTAAAAATGTCACATTTTAGTGCTTGAGGAAGGCTTGCTTTTCCAGAATCTCGCACATCGTGTGTAATTCGTTCTGGAACACAACTCATTTTTAAGCAGAAAACCTTTTTACAGCCAGCTTCATGTAGGAAGAAAAATTTGTTTCCCTGGATGCAGTTTCCACTTTGTTACTATAGACAGAAGCAGCGACAACCAGAAACCAGAGCACCAAGAGATCTCTCTCTGTTGGGTGAGTTGGCAAACATTCAACTTTCCAAACCATTCACGAGGGATGAAATCCACCATTCAACAAAACACATTCAAAAAACATTTTTTTGCACCTTGCTGACCAGCCCGGCTTGCTGGTAAGGGCACGGCTTCATGCCCACAGGCAGAATTCAATGTGCATTGTCTTCCCCGCTGTAACCAGCCAGCTCTCGTCCCCAGATCCTGCTGCTATGTGCATCTGACACGTCCCCCAGCCAAGTTTCCAGTGATGTGCGGATCTTGGGTGAACCACAACTGTCATTTTGACTTGCACCAAACAGTGCTGTCAATACTGGAGATGCTCCAAGAGCACCTCTCAGCTGGGGGGGGGGGGGAAAGACCATTAAATAAGCATTTATTACTTCAAGATTAATCTCCTCCCAGGTGCATGCAGCCAGGGGCTGAGGTCTGTGCACTGAACAAGACCTGCCAAAGGATAAGCAAGGGCTTAGTGCACTTGATTCTGCAAAGTGGCCAGAGCTCAGGTCCCAGTTCTGCAAGACAGTGAAATGCAGACTTAACTTTAAGCACACAAATATTCTCTCCCACTTAGTAGAAGCTCTTTTCCAGAACACATTTAAAACAAGATCAGACAGAAAACCAGGAAAAAAAAGACCAATTCCCACAATAAGTGGGAAACAGAGAAGGAGGACTAATAAGCGTTCATCATTTCTAAAAGCAGCGTTTGCAGTGGGGACTGCCTCGGAGGAAGATCTCGCTTGGGTGTGAGCTGAGAACGTGCCGTGTTTCATGAGAGCCCTTCCAGTGCCTGTCAGCTGTGGGGCTGTATTTTCATTTTTTTCTGGGGCAGGGAGGAGATGGGGAGAGGAGGAAGCTGGTGGTTTTTTGTGGATAGCTCAGCAAAAAAGAAATATCTCCCAAGTGCTGCAAGGCTTTTCTCAACGTACTTGGTCACTGTAACTTCGCGGCATTGCCCTTGCTGCCCCAGTGGAGCCATTTCCCAGTTGGTCTTGCCCTCAGAAGCACCCTGGAAGCCTTTATGCAGAAGGAGATCCAGGGCTTCTTCCAAAAGGAGCTGCAGAATTTAATTAACTCTACTCCATGTTTGCAGTCCTGTGATTTCTCTTACCTTTAACGTGAACTCACATATGGATTAAAGTGAAATAAAAACCTACAATTTGAGTTCAATTCAAAGCTGATTGGAAACATGTATTACCTTTCCTTGACCCGGCAGTGAGAAGGGAAGTTATTACAGTTCTTTAGTGAGTTTGTAAACTCTTTACTGCTGTGGCAGTTTTAATCCTGCTGAGAGAAAATTTGATCTGGAAAATAAATTGCTCCCATTTTATTCTTATGTTTTACAATCACAGGTTTAGATAGCAAACAAGCATCGAGTTTTGGATCAATGAGTGAGAGCGTTATCAGAAACCAGATGGTGTTTTAAGGTTAAATAATAAATAACCACAAATAACAATAAATAAATGCTCCAGATCTTGCAGATTGTAATATGTTGACGTGATATAGAAAAAATTAGAAATTTTAATGATTCAGTTCTACCACGACCACGAAACAAGTTGTATGTCTGAAAATTACCTGAGCATGCGTTCCCAGACAAAACAGATTTTCACCGTTCTTTGGAAGTTTGCAAACATTTGAGGGTCACACAGAGAAGAGTCGCAAACTCTTCTGAAATGCTGGCAACATTTTCATGAAACCGAGAGTCTGGTCCCGCCGAGTTCAGAGCAAAATCCCGTTGGTTATAATGCGCTAACGGGATCTAACGGCTGTTTGCATGTCAGCTAAATTGAGCCGGAAACCAAGCACACGCTCTGAGTGATGAAGGTGATTAACACATTATGAAAGGAAGAATTGGATTTTCTGTCTCTTGAGGTCTTCAAACGAAGGCAGGATGCCTTCCTGGAAGATGGGCTTTGGCAAAGGAGAAGTTATGAGGTTCAAAACAGAAATGAGCTGGGCAACATTTATTGGCCGGTGATAGATGAGTTGTACCTAATCTAATGTGCTCCCAGCTTCCCGTGCCATGAATCTCCAAACAAAAATGCATAAAGAGTTTCACCAAGGAAGTCTAAATCAAATATCTGAGGTCTTTGCTTAAATTAAGCAAATCAAATACTTTGCGCAGGACTGATGTCTCCCATGTGTTTGCTTTTATGCATCTGCATGGTGGTAAGGCACTGATGGCCTGTGCAGCATAAGGTTCCCGACCTTGTCTTAATTTAACGGGATGAGCCGGTTCTGCATGTGCTCACACGGGACAGACCTCAGCCAGCTCGGACGCGGTACGTCAGTGTGCACAGGAAAGGAGCCAATGCTGTCGGGGTAGAACAATTTGATATATTTTAGCAATAGAGTGAAATGCCACCTGTTACGTAAGGTACAGGAAGGGGGAAAAGACATTTTTGCTCTACTGTTAATTCTCTCGCCCAGCTGAATGCTGTGTAAGCCACCCGGGCATTCAGGCACTCGGGAGGGCACAGTCCACTAGCAGGGTTTTCTATAACACCTGGGCACTGAATAGCGACAGTTTCTGAGATCCATTTGCTACACCATTAAAACCAAAATGTTAAACACTCCAGGATACTCAGCTGAAAAGTGGGTTATATTATACTAAATGAGCTTCAGACTTGCCAGGCAGAAATGGTCAGTAATATTTCCTTTCAACCCAAATAAATGATTTTTACTACACAGCAGAATCACCATAACGTTATTTACAGGAACATAATCATGCCATCCCTTTTAGTATCTGCATTTTTTGCATGGCACAAGGGTAAAAAGGAAAAATATTGATACCAAAATCAAATCAGACAGAAGATGATCCAGTGTCAATAGAGCATAAGAGAAGAACTTTCTGGATTTGTTTTCACTGCTGGCATCAGTTCCTCCTGACACACACACTTACAGAGAATGATCATCTGTTTTCTTCGGCAAACAAAGAACTAAGAGTAAAATAGAAATAAAATCAGAAGTACATAAGAGTGTGTGTAATGGGTCACACCAAAGATGAACAGGCTGCCAGTGGCTGGTGCTCAGGCTTGCAAAAAAATGAGGTAGAGGATGAGTAGGGTGCGATGCTTCCCCAGCATCCTCTCCTGGCTCTGGCAAGCTGGGACGTCAGGTTCAAGCCCAGGCCACCGTGTTTCACATCACTGAGCTGAGATGCAGGGCTGCTTCCAGGGTTTAGTTGTACTTTTGTTCGTTCAGAAGCTACTGCGCCATGATTTCCCCAAGTGCTCCCTCCTTTTGTCTCATGACAAAAAGGAGCAATCATTCCCTACTTGGTTTGTCCACAGTTTTACCGATCCCTGCCGTTCTGTTTAGCCTGTCTTTTAATGGCAGCGATTACATATTCTCGACTCTCTGGGTCACTACTCTCCAGACTATTCCCAGCCTGAAATCTCTCATTCGAGAGGGGTTACCAGCCTCCACAGCTGGGCGTAGCTGCTAAAACAGGAGGGGTGCAACAGCTCCTCCACGCCCATCCCCCCCAGGCTCCCATCCAAGAGGCGAGGCGTCTTCATAAACACTTTTTTACGAACTTCAGAGGACTTTCAGACTGAAGGAGGAATTATTTTCCCTGTTGAGAGATGCTGCGAGGGTGAAGAAGGAGGGTGTCACCGTGCAGTCCCCCCCCAAGCACCTCTGAAGTACCCAGCGCCCTGGGTCATGCCGGAGGCTCAGTCCTTGCCCCGTGGCTGCTGTCACTGCTGGGGACACAGCCCTGTCCCTCTCCCAGGCGCCTCCGGAGGAGGGCTGAGCATAGGGTTCCAATGTGCTTTCTCCAGCATTGCTGTAACCAGCTGACTACACTCCCCCCGGCCCCAATTTAACTTTATATCATTAAACAACAAGGTATGGTCCAGAATATCTAAAGCCTTTGAGTGGTCAATGTAAACTACACCCGTCAAAAGCTCCTGATCCCCAGCCAAAGCTAACTCATTAGGTACCAGAGAAACAGCAGTGGTAACACTGTTTTTCTTGAAATGCTGACTGCAGTGGGGATATTATATGAGGAATGTTTAAATGGAATATAATTTTTACTTTTTCAGTAATAACCCTCTGAGGTTTATAATCACTCAGGTCTTACAGGTCATGAGTTATTAAAATGCAGTTATTAATTTTGCATACCTACCAATGTCTGGTATAAGAGGTAAGAGACAAAAGAAACATTTTGGTGATTGGAAAAGAAATCAAAGCTGTTGTCCGAGGCGGCAGAAAGGGGCAGCTGTGATGGTGGGAGCGGAACGGGCAGGCAGGCGCTGGTGGCTGAGCGGCCCCCGGAGCTCCCCTCTCTCACACCATCCCCAAGCTTGTGCTCTGCAAACTTTTCTCTCAACCGTGGGGCAGAGGAGAGAGGAACTTGCTCTGCATTCCTTGTTGAAACTGTTTTACGTCAGGGAGAAACAGACCCAAAACTACCTATAGTGACTTTTGGTGGGGAGCATTAACTTCAGCAGAATCAGCAGGACCAGGACCTGCCCCCCGTTCTCGGGATCCAGAAGATGGTCTCAGCGGTGCTGGGCTGGAAAGGGAAACCAGGGAGCTCCCTGCCGACGCTCACCCCAGTCCCTGGCTGTGCCTGGGGCAGGGGCAGAAGCTGCGCTGAGGCTGATGTGGATGAACCCTCCTGGCTGTCCCCACACGCTCTCCCTGCTGTGACATCCTGCTGGGGCTTGGACCTGGAGCGCGGGAGGCGGGGAGATGAGCCAAGCTCTTCTTGCAGAGCAAACGTTATTCCTAATGCCACCCCGAGGGTCGGGGACGCTCTGAGGAGAGCAGGATGACAAGAAGTGTCAGGGAGGATTACGAGCCTTTCCCTCTCCTCACCGTTAATCAGAGCAGGGTTAATACGCTCGCGGGTGTATTCGGCAATTGCAGCCTGATGCCTGGCTCCAAGGGTGCTGGGCAGCAGGATGGTGGGGGTGGGGATGGGAGCAGATCCTTCCCCATGCTGCTCCCTCCCTGCTCCTGGCCTCCCTGCTCATAGCTAAACATTTCAGTCAGGCTTTCAGGGTTGCTTTTGTTCTTTTTTTTTTTTCCCCCTCTAAAAACCTGCCAGGGAAATGCTGTGCTAACACGTTAGCCAGTGCTCGGCACATGAAGGGAGAAGGGGGGGAACATACAGGCACCGAAACCCAGAGGTCACCGCACCGATGAGGAGCACAGAACAGGCTTTGTGCAGATTTGCCCTGCCAGCTCCCTTCATTCTTGACTTGAAACACTTGCTGATAATCCACTCCTTGACCTCTCCTACACAGGATGCAGTGTCACTATATGGAAGCCATATGGAACAAAGGGATCGCTCTCAATACACGCTGAGCATAAAAAATAAAGTTTACAATGGCACCGTAACCACGGCAGCTGGGTCGGCTGTTTGCCAGCGTGCCCTCATGTTGGCAGCTGAAAGCTCGTGTGCCTGCTATGATAAAGCGTGGCATATCAAGCTTTATAACAGGCATTTCAGCCACAGGATGTGTTTGTACCTCTCTCTAACGAAGCTAGCTCCTGAATTTATTGTCCAGCTTTTTTCTCCCCCCCTTTGAATAATCATTAAAACTGTGAAATGCTTTCTAGAACATGAGAAACAGATATGATTCTTGATGTTCCTGTTCCTTTGAAGGAGGATACCTGGTTCCCATTAATAGCCTACGTGTTATGGGATGGAGCTATGGACAATTTGCTTTGTAGTGATTGCAGATTGGAGTACAAAGCTCAGGAATACTCAGAAAATACGTTGAGTTTCTGCTCCAAATGTTTTAAACATGCATGCATATCTCACGCCTAAAATTTGAAATACCCCGTGATTTGCCGACAGGATTTGAGCGACTCCCGCCAGGATAAAGGACCCACTTGTGTTTTGGGGGGAAGAAAGGGGAAATCAACTGAAAAGTCGCATTACTTTGCAAAGAAACGGTAAGACTCAAATTTTGCCCCTTCAGTACAGAAATGAGTATAAGGCTTCAAATAAGCCTGAGAAGGATGGAGCTCCATGTAAGGTTTTGACCTTCTTGTTCCATATTTCTTCACTAATCTGTCTCTAATAGCAGAAAAGATGTTCTGGCAGATGCAAAAGCCACCTGAGGACCAAATCTGAGCCCATGTTTCCATCTCACTTTTATCGACAAGGTGCTAGTCATAGCCTGCCCTGCTTTTCCAGTGCTTCTGGAGCAGATGGCTGGAGGCAGATTACAACCAGCGTCTTGTCTCTACACTTCTTTGCCTTTCAGGAAGGTTTTATTGGAAATCTCATCTCCTCCCATTGGTTTGGTCCCGTGCCAGCTCCAAATGAGAAATGGCCCATTTCCCGCTTCATTTCCCCTTCAAATTTCACAGGGAGTGCTTGGCGGTTTTCAAACCAAGCCCTGCCCAAAAAGCCCAGCACAGGCTAAATCTGTAACCAGCATCAAACCCCAGTCATTCAGCCCAGTGCTGCCGCACCGGCACCACTGCAGGGGAGACCGAGTTTTGCTTGTTTTCCGCATGTCTGGCAGAAACCCTCCTGCCCACGGCAGAAAGGAGCACACATACATTTTCCAGATCATCTAGATGTCTGATAGTGAGAAATTTCTCATCATATGGCAGGTCACAAGCAATGGCTTCCTCAGCAAGAAGAGCCAAACCCTCTCCAATTTTCAGCCAGGAAGAAAGGGGGGTTGGTTTTGGACCAATTATTCAATTATTAGGCTTAAGAGTTCAGTATCCCTTAGGAAAACGGTAGAGAAAAATGCGATGGGTTTGAAAGCAGAGATTGAATGACCTTCCTCGCACACAGATCCCAGCTTGCTACTCCACACTTTCGGGTGGCAAAAAAAAGGACAAAAATGTGTCTTTTCTTGTAAGCTAGCAGCTGACCTCAGCGTAGCCTGAGGGCATTTTAAACCTATCTCTGCCTTTATTATGTGTGTCATATGCTCCTATTCATCCTTTGTAGTTTAAAGCAAAAATGACCTTTTATAGCTATCTAAAGCGTAATTTTGCTCATGTTCTCCACTCTCACCATTTGTTTTGAGTTAAATATCAAACAGATGTGCACCCATTTTTTAAAAAAATGTTTAATATTAGAGAGCATGCCCTCATATAAGACTAGGAAAGCCTTTCAGGGAAATAAGCCTTTCAAATAAAAAGGCATATTAGTAAATTTTAAGGTGATTTTAACTGTATATTTTCAAGCATTAAAGGAAACAGATCCAGCAAGCCATAAAGTGACAAGTGGGAGGTGGGGAAAGATATACGGTACTGGTTTGAAAGAGGAATTAGACCTGGAACAGGGTGGAAAAATCCACCTACCCTGGAGCTACTTGGATTCATGGGGTTGGGGGTAGGGACGCTGGAGCAAGGGAGGGAGGGCTGAAGACTGGAAGGGGGCATCAGCTCCATCCTTCACCCCCTGGCAGGCACAGGATGCCAACCGTTAAAACCACACCCCAGAGAAGGTGGCAACATCCAGTCTCGTTTTATATCTCACGACGAAGAGGTAAACAGCAGAGAGGGCAGGTTTTTCAAAGCCCAAAGCCAGCTCTCAGTTTCAATATTGCACTGTGGCTTCAATGAAGGTATCAATCAGCTCAGTAACAGCTTTGCTCCGGTTCCCCTCCTGACTCTGCAGCGCTGATGGTGCAGGGCTGCATTAAACATTTCACATCCCCTAATGCTTCTTGGCATTGCACATATTTAAAGTTCAGAACTCAATTACCTGGCTCCCATGATCTGCAACAGCCATCTCCTCTGATGGCTAATGCTGAAATTAAAGTACTTCCATGTGGCTGCTTGAATTTCTTCTCCTGTAGGAAAGGACTTTCTCTGCTGACACATGCCTGCAAATTACATTTCCATTTGGCACCAAAGGCGGTTTGCGTAGCATTACTCTATTCTGGGGCTATTTCATTTGCAGTTTGTGGCACTGGGGAGGAGAGCTGATACCTCTGGTGTTTTACAAAACTCGGGTTGTGTCTGCTGGTACGGTCCAGGAAGATGTAACTGGTTATCACTCCATTAGCCTGCTGTAGCAGTACCTGAAACCCTGAATAATCTGAAGCCATTTTCCTCAATGACCGCTTAAAGGAAATTATCCTGTTTCCATCCACTTAGCTTTGACAATGCAACCAAGCGCAGGGGTCTGCAGGAATTGGAACTTTGAAGGCTTGGGGAAATAACTGTCTCGCTTGCTCTCTCTCTCTCTGTTTCTTTTACAAGCCCAGCTGCCAGCTTGCACACCCACAGCAGCCTCACGGATTCAGCTGTTTAGCTTCACTGCAGTAAATGAAATCTGCTTTCCTCAGCTTTGGGCAAAGGAAAGGCCATTTCTGTCTCTTTTAATCCCTTTATTTCTCACAAACAGCTGAAGTGGGAATGGAGCAAAATTTATTTTCAGAAGTATATCAAAGCTCTGGGAGGTTTATTCCTGACTCTGCCACTGCACTACTTTAATCCAGGCATATTTGTTTCTCTGTTCCCCTACGTAGTTAAATTATGAAGTCTACGACCACCACCTAGGCCCAGCACGGGGTCATCAGCCACTGAATTAATGCTAATTTTGATTGTGTTCATTCAGAAAAGAGCAGCCCAGCCCTTTAGAGGCCTTCCAACCTGATCCATCGCCCAGCAAGTCAGTGGAACTGAGGTTGGGTCCTTCATGATTTAATCTGGGAAGGAAAGCTAGCACAAGTGAGGCTGGAGAATGGGAGGAGCAGAGTACACGGCTGCATTATTAAGGCAACTCAACTCACAACCCAACAGAATTCAATACTGTTTTTTAAATTCAGTCCATTAAATCAGGACAACCCAATAAAACCAGCTTTTCACCCTAACTATTGAAAAAGAACAATGAAATTATCACTTCTTGCTGGACCTGTTACTCAGCTCAGTAGGATTTTCCCATCCTTCACTGAGAACGAATGCAGCGGCTGCCAGAATGTCAATGTGTGGTACTAAGCAATGAGAATCATTTAGATTCCAAACCATCGCATCCTAATCCTTGCCTCCCCACCAGCCGAGTTATTCGTCGGATAACCAGAAACACCTGGGTACAAGGAATTTCCTGCTGCAATTCAGCCTTAATTTCCTCAGATAGTAAAAACCTAAGGCTCGCAAAGGTGAAAGAAACCAGCAGTCAATCAAGTAAATCACCACCACCACCGCAGCAGTGATAGTACATTCTAAATTAAATTTTAATTCCCACCTGATGGTTCACCGGGAGTTACTTTTATACGAACCATTCATCTGACCCACCTTTGTATTTCAGGCGATTTGCTGGGGTCCCATTAGTTATTAACACCCATCCGAGTTCCAGAACAGCTTTTTTCTGTGTTTGTGATCAGAATCGAAACGAGAAGCAAAGAAGGCGAAGTCTGTAGGTATCACTGGACAGATACATTAAGGCGACCCAGACAATCTTACTGTGGAAAGCAACGAACAACAAAAATGCCAAGAAATCTCCCAAGTTCAGACATGAAGTATAAACAGGGCAGGTTTTATTTTATTTATTTTTGGGTTACCAAGTGGTTATAATGTTTACTGGGATCATGCCTAGAGATTAACTTTGCCACCTCTCCTCGTGCTCAACTGTCTCAGCAGCAAAAATATCTGAGAGTTTGGCACAAACTTTGTGATGTTAATCCTCAAAGAAGCTCTGACATGAATTAGAAAAGGTGATCAGGGCTGAGGCAAGTGGGCAGAGTTGTCTGGCGGAAGGCAAGAGAGGGCATTTCAGGCCAGCACTTTCAGCCTCTCAACACCTGGATTAATTAATTAAATAAATAAAAGTAAACCAAGTCTTTAAAGCCAGATTTTTAAGAGGGATATTCATGGAGTTTCCATTTTTACATGCTCAGCACGGCATCTGCAGTCATTCCTGTTTGCAGTTCTGCCAGATCAGTCAAAGCCACACGCACAATTAAGGGATGTTTTGGTAAAATTTACACCAAAAAAAAAAAAAAAAAAGTTAATTCAATAGAGGATTCACCCAAAACTGCTGACATTCCTTTTTTCTTCTCAGTAAATCTAAATATGAATATTCACAAATGCCTAGGAAAACTAGATTCTTTATCCTAAGAAGACACATTGCTACGCAGCTTCCTAACGCATTTGAGGACTATTGAGACCAGGAAGCTGGCTGTCTTTGCTAGGCAGGGTACAACAGCCTTACGGGCTGCGCTAACAGACAACTGTCAATGCCAAACGAGTGAGATCTCCCCAGTGAAGGTGCTGTTAGGTTTTATTGGCAGGACCCACAGACAGGCATTTCAACAACATGCATTGCAGCTCCAGCATCCCAGCCACCAAGAAACGTAACAGCACACTTCTGTGGTGGGAGGCCCTTTGCCTTCTGCGGGAGGAGAGAAATATAGCTTCCTTGATCAGTTCTGTAATTATTTTGAGCTAACAAATGTTGTGGTTATCAGTGTGAATGCAGTAGCACCTTTACGGAAGAAATTTGCTCTGACACATTGCAATGTGAGCCTTTTAAAGAAAATGTTATTTTAAAATAGTCATATTGTAAAAGCAAGAGCACGGCAGCTGGAACATCTATTTTCAGTGGCTCGGTAACAAATTTTATGCACCGGTTGCCTCTTACATCAAGATCAGTGCAAGGCAATCGAGATCTTTCAAAACCCTGAGCCGCTGCAATGAAGCAGATGTCGGTGCCTGCAGTAAAGGGCAGCGTCAAACCAAAAGTAAAAAGGGAAAAATGCCCCTACAACAAAGGCATAGGAAATTCTGCTACTGCAAACTAGGAAGCAGCATGGGATGTTATGGCAACAACTGAGTAGCGTTCTGCCAACTTGAAATTCATGTTGGAAGACCGGAATCCTGCACTCACAAGGAGAACACAAAGCAGACACCACGTTCAGGTCTTCATCCTTTCTGATTTCTGTCATGCTACAAAGCTGACCACAGCCAGCAAAGGCTCCCAGAGTCAATGTCACCATTGCATCTTATATGTACTGCTGGGACCTTCTGAAGGAGGAGGAAGGTCTTGAGCAGATGCCTCTGTAGGGCCCAGCTCCTCATGGATCAACTAACTCTTCAGGACCTTGTTCAAGTGAAGCCAACAGAAGACCCGTCAAAGTACAAGGGCAACATTTCAAATCCACTTGGTCCCCATTGCTCAGACCAAAACCCGCCAAAATGACAGGTCAAGATAAGCCCTGGTCTTGAAGGGGAGAACACCTGTAGTGAAGAACAGTTTCCACAGACCAACTTCCAGCCTATGACATGCCCATCTCCCAGGCAGAGTGTGCGTTTCATTACTGCTATAATGAAACACGTCTACACGGATGACCATGTCCAACAAACAGACTCTAAGAAGGGAAGGGTAATGTGTTGGCTGAACAAGGTCTGCATCAGGAGTAACAAACACAATCACATGAAAATAATTAGCGCTCTGTCTCAGGGGAGGAGATCTCTCTCCCCTTTTTCAAGCATTTCTGTATATCCCTCCCTTGCAGTTAGTCTGGGCAATTTTTTTAATTCATAAACTATATTCTGTAGGTGGGATTTTCCAGCCTCCTGGCTGTTTATAGCAATTAGGGTTGCCTCTGTAGTGATATCATGTCTATTTTAAAATGTTTATAACTCACTACTTTGACCAAATATCAAAGCATATCTCTGTTGCCCAGCAACAGAAAAAAGCCGGCTGCTGTTTCCTGAACAGAAAATTAGGAGTGTAATCACCTAATGTCATCCTGTTCACTGATAATTAAGCAAATTATGTTCAAGGAAATGCCTTATATTAAGGTTACAGCAGTGATTTTTGCTTCCACCTGCAGGATCAGATCTTGGCTCCTCCTCTGTGGTTTGCTGAGCAACCTGGAAAACTTAATGTTTGATGAAAAGTGTTACTCCTAAATCCTTGTCACTCAGGACAGCCTCAGAGCTGTAACTCCAACCAGGTCATGAGAGAGAGGGAGGAATCACTCTCAGACCTCTTGAAATTCATCCCAACGCCCCAACAACAACATGAGCCTATGAGAACTGTTTGCAGCTATTTTCTCCAGGTCTTCATTGTACTCGCTGCTTCCCATGGCCAGCAGACCTACGCCCGCAGCTCAGTGACACACCAGTAATGCTCCTTGAGGTCTGCCCTTCCCAATGGTCCTCTTGGCCTTAATTCAAGTGGATTGACTCCTACGTGTCGCCAGATGCAATGTGCTCCAGTAACAGCTATACATGGTCTTACGTGGCACTGATGATCCCAATGAAGCCTGGTCCCATTGTGCAAAAGATGACGAGAACTGGGTCCTCCAGTGCTCTCCTCAGTGCCCAGGAGAGGAAGCCAAGGACATCCTGAACAGCTTAGAGTCTTCATAAAATGAGAGCAATTAATTTTAATCCCCACTAGATGGTGCAGGAAGTCAATAAATGTCAACCGTCCTCTAACACTGGACTTGTCTTTCAAGCGCTTCCATATTCCACTGCAAATATCTCATCAGATGGTTTCTTTCATGAAGCCCTAAGCAGGGCTTGGACTGGAATCTGAACAGCACCTGAACTCCCTGCCATGCACCAGAAAGAGTTTTTAAACACCTTTTGGGGATAGTTCTTTGTGTTTGTACAGCACGTTATTATTTTGAAGACTAATAAAAACAATACTACTAATAATACCCATATAGGAATTATTTATAAGACGTAACAGAAATCTAGTTCTGCTGTCATTCAGAACTTCTCTATGGGATTTAATAGGCAATTGCATCCTTTTTCTATAATAGGATGGTTTAATGTATCAAAAGACAAGATCTGTTGTCTTATAATTAGATTATAAATGATTTGAAAGTACAGACTGTAGAGCTTCTAGTACAAATGGTCTAATTCATGGTTAAAGATCTCCAAGATGCTGGGATAATATAAAAATGTACGTAAAGATAATAAAATCCTGATGGATTTTATAATTATTTTTGTCTTGCAAGATTACAATAGCTTCATACCCCTATTTCAGTCTTCTGAATCTCACGCTATAAACCAGAGGGGTCTTTCAGGATCAATATGCAAGTTATTTAGAAGAGTGTTTGATGCACATATGACTTTCTGTAACACTGACACATGGCAGCATGTAGATCTAAAACCAACAACTAAACATGCACACGCTTGGGTAAGGATGAAAGAGCGAATGAACATGGCAGATGTTAGCTGGATCACATAATGCTTAGCTGGAAGGCACTCAGATACTCTTTGGCGATGAAGGTGGAATAACATCCTGTATAGATGAGAATGCAATTTACCCAGGGAACAACAAATAAAAAAACACTGCACCATACTCATGAAATGAGCCCTCTCTCTTCAGTCCTAAATTTTGCCATGAGGCAGTGCTCCCAAATATCTAAATCTATATAGGTTGGATGAGTTTCCAGCTCTCGGAACACAAATCAAAAACAAAGAGATAATGAGCCAAACAGAGACATTAATTATTTTTTATGTTGTCATTTATTTTGAGACATTTCATTAATGTCATAAAAATATATAATATACATTTTCAATAAAGAATTCAAAGTACCACAATCAAAGATCACATGACCTTACTTTCATTATGAGAAGTACCTGGATTCAATAAAAAGAGGACATAGCTTTATCCTAGACATAAATTTGGTTCAGGCAGCAATATTGAGAAAGGTTAAATGGTAAAGAAAACTAATCTCTTAAGGCAATATGAATCATAGGAAAAGAGGTTGTGGTAAAGCGATAATAAAAATCACAGCTGTAATTTGCTTCTTACAGAACCGATGCCTACTAGCTGATGTACAGCACTGCCGGTGCCTCCACACCACGGCGACGGACTCATAGACGTGACCGAGCGGGGACCGAACCTGCAGCGTTTGTAGGTCATGCATGGGAAGTGAAGGTAGGGGTAGATGCAATCTGCACCATATTAAGCATAGAAGACCTCCTTAACACGGCTGGCTTGCAACCTTCCAAGTGTCACTGGGGTAAAATACCATGACCACATCGTCTTCTGGTGTCAAAGGGTGCAGCAGCATCGTTTTGGTGGAGCTGTGCCAGTTTACCCCAATGGACAACTCCGTGCCAAGTATTTCCAATTAACGTAGTTGCTTGTTTATATTTTTGAAGCCCGTTTAGATTAATCAAAGACAGTTTAAGCCTTGTCCTTTACTCTTCACTGTTTATTCTCTTTGCTCTCAGCCTGAAAACGAGGCCACACCAAACAAAGGAAGTTGGTTTTATTGCCATTTGTACAACCGTTTCAGACCCTGATGTGTGCAAAATTTGAAGTCAAACTGCAAAGGCCCACCTCTTGGACAGCACATCGGGATTCTGGAGCATTAATTTACAGACACAGAGAGGAAGCCTTCACATTGTTCTGCTCTGCTTTTCAGTTGTTTCCATTATTGTAAACCTTGGCATGTTTTGGGTTTTTTAATAGTCTCTTTGAGGGGGGTCAAATTTGATCTGAAGAAATATAAAGTAACTCTTCCGCTAATGCTCAGACGCCATTCGGAGGCAGCTAATTTCTGCGTATGAGTGCTCGGCACGGTGGTACAGGCTTGCCACAAAAAGGCCTTTAATTGTTTGAAGTTGAAGCAACTCTAGCTCTCTGCTTTTTCTACAGGACATGATAAATGCTTCTAGGAAGGAATGAGCCAAAACATAAAAAGGAAAAACAATGTCCTTGCCCTCCAGATTTATTCTGGTTTACTTTAGTCTTCTTGAGTCTAAATTGGAAAAACACAATAATGCGCAGCAAGGCTGTCAACCCGCAGTGAAAACAAAGGCTGTGCTTGAAACCGCTGCTTCCCAAAGGGTGGAACTGCAACATGTCTTCACAGATTCACAAAGGAGATGACTCTCCTATTAGGAAAATGCAGTTTGGTTTCCCTCCTGGCATCAGAGGAAGACTTGCTTTAGACTACCATTCTGAATGACCGCGCTGCTGAGAGGTTTATGAAGAGAAGACTTGGAATAAATCTGCTTCTTTAACAAATCAGTTTGTCCCTGTATTTTCCTGATACCTATACAAAAATCTTTGCCACACATGCATTATCCTGCTATCAGCTGCCTAAAGCCATAATAAGCATCTCTGGGATGCCAAAGGCATAGCTCCATCTCGTATCTGAACCTCTTTGATAAAAACCTTAATTGCACAGGCTGGAACTGAGTTGGCTCATGAGGAAAGGCTGCTACTTCCCAGAAATAAAAATCCCACCTCTGTTACTCACCAGCTGGATGTGGACAGCTTCAGCTCATGTTCCTAATAATTTTCATATATGGGCATCAACCAGACTATGAAATGGATGAAACTCGAACCTCTGGCAGTGAGGCCTCTCCGGATTTGGTGCTCATACAGAAAAAGAGAAAGAGCTGAGTGGGACTCAACTGTTTGAAGCTCTTGAGCAAAGCAGAGACCTCCTGTCATGCTGGCTCTGCATGGGATGTGACCTTCTGTCATGCCACTCTCCTGCACCCTTAAACTTGCAGTAAAATATTGGACTTATTCATGATTTCTCTAACCCTCTGACTATTTATTGCCAGACCCTGCAGAAAGAGTTCCAGCATCCCTTCCTTCATTCCCATTTCCCTGGCAGCTCTGCAGCTACGTTCAGGATTTATTTCTTCTTGAAAGTACAGACTAAGTCCTAGACACAATCACTCTATATCACTGCCCTGCGCAGAGGTTGTCTTCACATTCTGCTACATTCCCTGCAAGTTTCTATATTATTCTAACACCGAATTTTTAATTACATTAACTCTGCTTTTATAGCTGTTAGCTCATCTGATAACCAAAATATGGTCATTGGGGTTGTACATTTAAGTGTTTTAATGTAGTACCATGCCTGCTGTACACCTTCTGGAGGAACAGACACAGCTAATGCTGTCTGGATACCAGGAGTCCAGGAGCCAGGGAGAACGCGGTACGCTGGGATGTTTTACACAATCCAGAGCACTGAATAAAGCAAAATAATAAATACCTCATGCAATACACAGCATGTACTGCCTAATAAGAAAATACACATCGTCAGGATGTATATCTGACAGAGGTCTTTATTCAATAAAATCAGCAAACTCTCTTCCGATGAATCCTCTTGCAGCCCCAATAGCTTAAATCTGCTCATTCCAGCTGCAACGTTATATCCGTTTGCTTCTCACGCTATAATCCCCCTTCTAAACAGTCTATGGCAATTCTTACATATTGCAAACTGATCACAACCTCCTCATTTTAACTTCAGTAGTTAACTCAGTCAGTAGCAAAACCTGGGGCTTCCCCTTGCCTTTTGAACAACCGCTTTTCCTGGCCGTTGAGCTATTTCCTGAATTTAAAGAAAGGAGCGCTGCAAAGCAGAGCTGCATTTGTATCACAGCAACCTACAGCACAGCCATCTGCAACGGAACGGCACACACGCACGCCGCAGCGACGGGAACAAACGCTGCTCTCTGCAGCAGGAGGTGAACATTTCACGAACACAGGTTGGGGAGAATAACCTAAAAAAAGCAATAGCCCTTGGTGACGAGCTACCACCGGTCTCCTGCACGATTAAAGCTACGTGATACAGGAGCACAAGCTTCTGCACAGAAACAAGGGCCCTTTAACAAGAAAAAACCCTGAGTTTCCTAGAAACCAAAGGTGATGATCTTCTATAATCCTCTCCCGTGGCCAGTTCCCCATCTTACATTCCTCCCTCCTCATTCCCTCTGACTAGTAAAAGTCAGCAGAGATGTGATAATTATAAAACACTCATTGTCTGCTTTGTCTTCAGATTGAGGTGACGGCACGGATCTCTGCGGAAAACAGAAACTCACTGCTGATGAAGTAATTTTAAAACCATCTGTTGTAATTTACTGACTAATGAAGTGAAGGCTTGCTCTCCCCAGCCTCGCTGCAATTTGCCATTTTTTCGGCACATACATAAAACGCCCCTGACCTCTTCTAGAAGCCTCCGGGTGCAATGGCACACAGCCACGTTGTAGTGTTTCAGCCCTACGAGGTGACCATCCAAACTCTCCTCACCCCTGGCAAATGTCAAATCCCCAAACTTAGTTTGACCCTCACTGAAAAACATCACAATAGAGCCAGTTTTGCAATACTCTATGAGTAAACCCTCTCCCAGCGGCTGGTATGCTGGCAGTAAAGGAGAAGATCACACAGAATATACAGCAAACCCAAGCAAAACTGCAGTTCATGGCAGAATTGATTGATGGAGGTTCAGATGCAACTCAAAAGGTAAAATCTTGTGTTACCTCAAAAGGTAAAATCATGTGCTACCTCACCATCCCTTCTTTTTTCTTATTTAGCAAATCGCCATACTTGATGTTTAATTCCTTCCCTCTTCTCTTTTTTTAATGCCTGTTCATTTCTTTTGATGTCTTGAAATAAAAATCAGTGTGCTGGAAATACTGCAGTTAATATGTGAGAATCCAAGCATCGCATTACTAGTGGGATCCCATCTGATTCCCCGTGCATCCCATTGATCTCATACCACATACGCTGGCAGCCAGATTTTGTTTAGAAGCTGAAGAAAACAATAAGAGAAAAGTTTATTTAATTAGAAAAAGAAATAGCCTGATCTTGGCAGTATTTCCCACTTATAGTTTAGGGAGGTTTATAGCTTGCCAGTAGTTGCAGCCTTCATCCTTTGCACATTTCTCTTCCTTTATGTCTGCAACTCCTTTCCATACTGGCAGGTATAACAACGTTGGGACTGTAAGCACTGAAGTACACAAGTGTGCTGACATCAGGCATGAAGCATTGCAGCGGAGGACTGGGAAGGCATTTTATAGCGTATCGTTTCAGGAGTGGAACGCCATATATTTCCTTTGCGTTCCGTAGCTTTTCTTTAAGAAGCCTTCATGGAGTGAGCTGCTGATTCAGCATTGCCTCCTGGCGAGCTATGAGAGCGTGACGATGTGAAACTGAAATGCTAGACCCGGGGCTGGAACAGATCCTTAGATCAGCAAAGCCAATCTGCTATGGCAGAAAGCACTTCATCCAGGCCTTTAGATTACTGAGGTTTTCTAGGGTGGCAAGCAAAATACCATTGATTTTTGCATCCAGTGAGACAGCAGGAATAAACCAGGACTCACTGAGACCACCCACGGAGGGATGGCCTGCTTCCTGAAATGCTTCCCGGCGTTATTTATGACCGCCTCCATGGCCATGGCGGCTCTCCTTCTCCAGCACCAATTGCCAACTTCCCTTTTTTTGGTGCTTACTATGGAGAAAATTCTTTTTGTCAGGTGAAATGTACTCACTGAGCTGAGGGTATTTAGTAGTAAATTCTTGCTAGGGCTTTGTTTAATGTTACTTGGGTCTAGCACAGTTTGTCCATCTGCTGCCTAGCTGCTGCATCCCTTATGGGTCCTGAGATGCTCGTTTTATAGCTCCTGTTATTTCCTTCTCTCTTCTAAGGCATTCTGCTGAGCAGGTGCCTGACCGATTTGTCTATATGAGTCTGTTTTCAGATGCAAGGATCTGAAAGACATTTCCGTTCCTCCAAACGCCTGGGCATTTCCCAGCAGTTTTTCTGCAGCCTGTGGCATCTGCTTTGAGCTTTTTGTGGTGCTTTGCATCTCTCCTTTAGGTCCTTTGTTACAGGTTTAGAGTCACCAGTTCAGGAACAGACCTGCTCTAGATTAAAGCAGTAGTTTTTCTGTAGCCTCTACAACTGAAAATTCAGCCTGTATATTCTCCTTCAGCATTCTGCCTGTAATTCACATTGTCTCTGCAGCAATCGGGTTGTGTCATCATGCGCTTTTAATGGCTGCCAATTCCCTTTCTCCTCCTGAATAGCTCGGAGGAAGTCAGGGTAACCTGGCAGGCCCTGATCTGCCCGTCTGCTTTGCTTTCCTTTTCCTCTTTGCATGCTCCTGCCTGTTTTTGTGTCCAGTATGACTTTACATTTTACAGACTGCATCTCCGTGAAGTTCTGCAAGCCATTCCCGTCAGGAAGGTGCGAAATTTCACCCTTCATATCACCACAGTATGGAGTAACCTTTTCTTTTTCTTCTTTTTTTTTTTTTTCCCTTGAAAACTGTGACATAAGGACTTCCCTGCATGCCAGTACTGCTTACATCTCTGTTAGCCAAGGCAAAACCCATCATTGTTTTTCTTCACAGTCTTACACACTTCTTACGCTGATTTCTGGATAACAGCAGAAACGGCCTCCAGAGCAGAATGCCTTATCATAGCAGCATTTATAAATCATGTCTCGTCTTTAACCTTAAGCCAGAACTCATAGTGTAAGATAAAGTGGTGCCAGACCACACAGTTCATCTCTAAGATGGAGGTATAAGCCTTGGAGTCTGGCTCCGTTCCCGGGCAGATGCCAGCCATAGCCGTATCCGGCTCAGAAGGGTCGGCCAGCTCTAGTTTCTCTTGCTTTGGCTGTTGTTCAGCACTAGATTCATAATAAAGCTTACTGACAGATGCAATAAACCCTTCTCTCATCTACCTCCCATTGCTACCAATGCAGCATTATGATTTTTGTCAGATATTTCTTGACCCTCTCATCTCTTTCAGTGCTTAATGTAGCTTCTAGTGAAGCATTGCCATCAAATCCTACCCTAATCCTATTTTTTTGCCATCAAGGCAAAAAAAAAGCTTAAATTGGGAATTCGGTTCATCTGAGTGCTCCTTCTCCCTTCAAGTCTGTTCAAGTATATATAAAATTGACAGCTGACTTTTTTTTTTGTTGTTAATTTACACATAGTGACAATTACCTAGCAGTCCTCCAGATTACTCCGAAGTCATTGCGAGCGAGTTAATAAACCACACGTGCCATCCTTGCACTAGCAGTGTGGCCTACATATAAATGGTCTGACAGCCGGTGGAAGCTTTAACAACCCAACGCTCTTCCAGAACTGTCAGTAAGAGGCATTTCCAGTAGCACAGTTCCAGCTAAGTCTTAATCAGAGTCTAAAGCTCTGCCGTTTAAATGCGATTTAAACTCCACCTGCTGGCTGAGCTCCTTAACGGCATCATGTCTTCACGTACAGATGGTAAAGGTGCTTAAAGATGCTCCCCTTTCAGTGGTAAGGGGCTTAAGAAAGATCTCATCATACATCCCACTAAGAAAACTACTAGGCCGAGACTTTCTAAAGTGATTCATGATCCCTATAGCTCTGTTTAACAGATACTTGTCTAAAAGATCTGATTTGCAAAATCACTAATCACATTTGGAAATGTTGGCCGCAACAGCCCAGAAATATTCTGACCCACAAGTGGGTCTGAGGAGAAGCAACAAACATCAGCTCAGTTAAAAAAAAAAAAGGAATATATTTCATGAAAAAGGCTTGAAATAGTGGTTTGAGTGACCGGATGTTGCTTTCTTTGCCAAATCCACTTCCCACAGATATATTTCAAGTAATTGTATAACACTGGACTTCACTAATTGTACGTACACGTGCAGAACACGATGCATGCGCGTGACGACAGGGGTAATGGGGTTGGTGCAGAAAGCTGACAGGGACTTCTGTTGGGACTCCTGCATGCCTACGTTTTTACAAAACTATACACCGAAATAAAATTAGGATTTTCTTTTCTTTTCTTTATTTTAGTACCTTAAATGCAACTTCATTGGAAAAACAATCTATAGTGCAGTTTAAGAATATGAGGTGCATTCAGGAGAAATGCTGTGCGTGAGTAAATGCTTCCATGTGCGATAAGGATAATTTAACATAAAACTACACATCTCTCATTTTCTCAAAACTAGCCAGACCTTAGAAAAATGTTATGATATTAATGAGACAGAAAACTCTGAGAATTCAGCATATAGCATATAGGGAAATCAAAAATTAATTTAAGAGGCATATCCCCAAGCTACAGGGGTTATTCACAATAATCAGTAGTCAGGAAGTCACCAAATACCAACTATTTTATTCTCAAAATAGTATATATAAAAATCTAGATTTTCATTTGGTTTCATATTCATATTACATATTCATTTATTATCCAATAAATAGTTTATGTGACCGTATTTCTATTGTATGAATTGTTTGGAAAGTATTCACCACAACTATCACCCAGAGAATGCTTGACTTTCCATAGTCCAATTTGTGGGACAGGCCAACGGACACTCGAGACTCATTCTGCTTGCCTGCTTGATCCGCAAGCTTCAGAATGTCTCTCTAAGCACTTCCAAACAAATATCCTGGCTATTTCTCACCAATATTCACCTCAGTGCTTTCCATAAGCTATTCTTTGTGCACAAAAATGTCACCAGATGAATTAACATGAGGCAAGTAAAAGGGAATAACATATCTCAAAAGGAATTGTAGGGCTTTATGTACATAAAGCCACAAGGAATACTTTTTCCACCAAAAAAAATATGTATTTTTATGTTAGAGGCACCTACTTATTCTCATTGTGTCTAGTGACATAATATGAAGATGACAAAAATAGTCTGTCTCACATCTCTAGACTTTTGCTTGGGCTCAGCACAGTGACATTTTCCTTGCTCTGTAATGGGTAAAACAACATGGTTCCGTCTTCTTCCAGGTACTACATGGAAGGCTGTGTCAAAGCACAGAAGGACGGACCTGTCTGCCCCATGATACACAGTTAGTTGATGCTGGTTACCCCACCAAAAGCAGCACGTGTAAGCACCATCATATTGCAAAGCCCGATGGGGTGGGGGGGGAAGGCCAAACCCAGCAACAATCATTGTGTTTCTCATTAACATGTGTAAACTCTTTAAAAGCACAAGTTCTGGGTAGTTGTCAAGAAACCAAGACTTTAGTTAGAAATAATTAGTTATGGTTCATACCCTCAGCATCTGTTCGCTGTCAGCCCCCACGGCCTATCTGGAATTAGCAGGAGCAGCTGACGAGGCCTGGCCCACCGGAGGGGTAGCCAGGGCTGCAGGAGATTTCAGCTGCCAAGAGCCTGGGGGTGCAATACGGGTGACTCCCGTAGAGGGAGATGTTGCTTTGTTTCCTCCTTATTTTAAAGTTTTTATCTGTCCGTGCCATGGGAAAAACTTCACGTGCTCCTGTCATCACGCAGCCACTTCTCAACAGGTAGGTTTTTAAGATGAGCAAAGCATGCACTAGAAGTTGTCATTCATGTCTATTACTCAATTTTTTTCCATTGTCCTCATACGCAGCTTTTCTTCAGATTTCTACTCCACAAAGACCTAAAGATAGACTGTTACAGAGTGACAGTAGTGTCTTGGCAAATCTTGGTGACCCAGCATTACTAAATTTACAATTCATGACTGTTTCTTTAACCTGTCCTTACAACATTTCCCAAAGGGGGATGGAGACAGAAACTGTCCTTATGAAGCGACATGGCTACTGCGTTCCCAGCGCTACCGAGCTTTGGGACCTTCAGCAAAGCCCAGCGTGAGCACGTCACCCGGCACTACTTTTGACACAAACACGCAAGCACAATTTGTATTTCTGTGTCCATCACAAATAAGCATCCAGCACCGTCGTTTCCTTATTTCGTCCCCTTCTCTCTGCACAGAGAACATACAGAAATAAACAGAAGAAACAATGGTCTCTCTGATATGACTGTATTTGTGAAGTTCAGTTTATACTGAGGACGTTAGCTTCTAGTAAGCTTTTGTTTGCTCTGACAGTTGGTGATCTTGCTGTCTGCAAGAGAAGTTTTGTTTAATTTAAAGAGTGGGGTTTGTCTCACGAGATGGATCTGAGAGCCCCTGATTTCATTGCTGCCTGGTATTACGGTGGGCTCTAATTCTCTTGACTCCTGCATGAACTATATTCTATATAATGTCTGTTGTCCAGCACAGGAGCTTTTTAAATTAATATTCCTCAGAGAGGTGATCTGATTTTGCTTTTGCAGGCAAAGAAATGGGTCCGCTTTAAAAATAACCTCTTATTTGAAATGATGTATCATAGTGCTCTCATGCAGAACAGCAGTTAGTAAAGTATTCCATAGCAACGGCCACATCTTAATAGAAGATCATCTCCTGGACATCTCCCTCTGCATTTCTGCAATTACCAACTATGTCTCCTACCACCTGCAATTATATAGAATCCCTCTGGCAACTATTGCTATTGCTTACATGGAAAATTAATGTTGGGGAAGCAATGGGATTTAATAACTAAAAATAAGAAATATGAGTTATTACTACAAGACGATACACCAAGCTTTTTCACCAGCTACCAGGAACCATCGAGCACATCATCATGAGATGTAATCTTGAATCCTCTGGCTTAATAATACAAATCATAGCTCTTAGATTTAATACTTCCTTTGCACAATAACACAAAACTTTCCCCAGCCACTTGACATTAAAAATGCAGCCATGCAAGAGGCCGTTTCGAATACCAGAAAAGAATGAACTGCTTTGCTTAATGCAGAGCCTGGACTCGGGTCGTGCTCAGAGCAGGAGGCTGGCTGCACGAGAGGCAGGCAAGGGTGCCTGTTCTCCGTGTGCTCCAGGGTGCTTCAGTTTTATTTTAGAGCACACTCCTTCCCTATTGCTGGGAAACAGGCATTTACGTTTCCTGATGTCACTGTGTCACACCGCTGTTGGGTTACTGCTTTTATAACTCAACACAGCATTTAGCTTTTATTTGGCAGAAGCAGGTTTTGAAGCGCATTATATCGGAGGGAAATATCCCTTATTTACAGATTAATTATGATCTTACAGATTAGGGCATTTTTTTGAGTCACAGCATCCATTAGCTGTATGAACGGTGTAACAGCCTGGGTTAAAAAGTGCAATTATTATAGTGGCTCTCATCTTCCAGATTTAAAATGGAAAATGTTTGCCTTACTTTAAAAAAAAAAAAAGGTGGCAATTTATTTAAAACATTTTCAATGCTATTAAGCATTTTTTTTCATAGGGGGCATAAGTATTGATAAAAATTTCCATAGCTGATATTTCTCTAGAAGAAAGGAATTAGTAAAATGGCATAGAAATTTGAAAAAATTGGTTGGCACAATTTTCATTTTTGGGAAAAACCAAAAGGTAGCTTGCTTACAAAAATTTGGAACAAAAGAAGTAAATTATCTGTACTAACTTATCTCTCTCTACCAGCCTGGGAAATGAATCCCAGACATCCACTTCTTGTGCTCTGAAAGTATTAATCTCACCATAACGTATTAGCACCAGTTGGCACTGCTGCTACACAACAACACGCCTGGCGATAATATAGAGTCGACAGTGCCTTGGGAATGTTGAGGCAGGAACAAATAATTGTTTCCTGTGTTCAGGAGAGGAGGAATATCCTCACAGTTGTCATGCCTTGGATGTCAAAGCAAAGAATGACTATCTGAAAATGGAATTAATTCTGTTCATCTGCGGTAGATAAAGGCTGAGCATAAAACAGCAGCTCACTATGACAAAGTCAGCTGTCAGTTTTTGAAGTGCGCTGGAAACCAAACTGCAGTTCTCTGTTTGTATAGATAATGAAGATAAAAAGAGATCATTACGATCAATGGCTCTGACCCTGCGCAAAACAGGTATCAAAACACCCCGTGGTTCCAGCATCAGTTTGTGGTCGATCTCCCTTGCAGAAGCTCCTGATCTGGATGGGCTGATTTCGAATAACGGGGAAGCTGCGTATCTTTGTGCTGGCTGGAAACCAGAGTGAAGTGAAAGAAAAGTAAAGACCGGTCCCACGCACACCCAAGTATTGTAGCGGGGAACTTCTCGATATGGTAACAACCACGGTGGATTACAGCAATCTGCTGGAAGGCCAGTGTCAGCCCTCTGGAAATCACAGTTAACGCTCCGCAGGGACAGATACTAGGTCTGTGGGCTGCATTATGAGCGTGATGAGCACCGAGTGGATTTGATACGAGGTCACTGTGCCCATCTGATGGAGAACACAAGAATGTCAACAGCATTACGCACGTTACAGGTACATGTACAGGTACATGTGACTGTCACCCGACTGTAAGGAGTTAACTGAAGCATGGATTAGCGGTATAGCCTGCAAAAAAGAGAGGAGGCTAAGCAGCTGAAGGAGGTTCAGATAGCCCCTTCAGAGAAGTAGGTCATGCCTGAGGAATCCGGACTTTCTTTTGACCATGTGAAGGTAGAAGGAAAACAGCAGGGATCTGCTGGCTGGGCACACCACATCCTGAAGAGGTATTTCAGCAAACTGAAGCAACCTAGGACAGGATTGCATCCTGAATATCCAATATGATAAACACACAATGACAAATAAACACCAATGACAAACGAGGTGACGCATTCAGAATTCAGATAGCTATCCCAAAGAGAAAACGCTTATCTAAGTTTAAGAGGATTACCATCAGCCACAACCCTTCCCACGCTGCTCTGCCCCCTCCCAAGCAATATTTCTTCTCCACCACCTATGCTGCATAAACAAGTTAGGTGTTTATATTCTCAATCACTCAGAACTATCTTCTGCAAATAGTACCCTGAGGTGGCTAAAATTGATTATAGAGTCAGGGTGTCAAAATGAAGTAAGAGTACAAGAATGTAAGAATATGAACTGTTTATATTAATCATAAAGACAGTGGAGCTCTGGAAAGGTGCTTTTTATCATTCTATATATAAATAAATACATCACTAAACTGGCAAAGGGAATAAAACCTAAGCCAAGGTTTGTTTTAGTGAGGTAGTTTATGGAGTGTAGTTTCACAGAGTTTTGTAGCAACGCTCCCTCCCAGACATTCGTGACACCCTGTGTGCTTTCAAAATGGGCACTCTTTGCAGCCCCAGTAGATGTTCAGTGTGATAAATTTGCGCTTTGGTGGGAGGTGAGACAGTCAACGTTAACGTTAAAATGATCAACAGCAGTCGCCCTGCTAGCACGCTATTCCATGGACAAATTGTTCAGACCCTCCGCAAACTCTGGCCACCCTCAGTCCAGAAATTCTCACCAATTGTGTGTTGAAGGCTTTCTTCAAAAGCAGAAAATCCAGAGACTCCCTGTAAAAAGCAGACAACATGAATTATGAAGAATTATGACGTAGAAGAGCATAGAAAGTGACCTATGCTGGTTCCCCAGATAACTCCTTCTATCTGCCCTTGCAGGTCAGCTCCCTTCACCTTGTAGCCTTGTATCAACCCCATTAGACGATGTTGTGGGTTCTTTAAATTCCACGTGGGCCTTTGCAGCTCATCATGTCAACAGAGATATTTGGGGGTTGTTTGGGGTTTTTTTAAATAAAATTTGTGTGGGTGACAGCAAAACGGAGTGGGAAGAGCCAGGCGTTGGAGGACCAGTTCTGCTCGGTGCTCTGCACAGCGCATGGGAAGGTTTGCTGCGTGGGTAGCACTACCCGCAAGGAAAAAGGGAGCGGAGCTCCGCTGTGGCGTGAACACGGAGGAAGCGAAGGTGGGAGGGAGATGGTGCGTGTGGATGGGAACACAGGGAAAGCAGAGTGTGTCCTCAGCTGTGTACCACAAGCCGTGGCAGATGGCCCAGTAAGTACTGTATCCACATCCTTGGGTGAGGGATATCAGGGACTGTAGGGTACTTTACCTAGCAGGGAGTCTTTGTTAGGCAAAACTGCGTGCCTGAATAGCATTCAGGTTACAATTAGCACCCGGGGAGCACAGCCACGCCAAGGATGTCTTTCACCGTGTGCTCTACAGAGAGCTAATGAGAAGTGTCATGGGAGACACAGAGTTTAGCTGCGTTAAAAACCAGACCACGCCTGGCCATTTATATGGATGAGAACACCACAATTATAATGCCTGAGCTTGGCTAGTGGAATTGCACACGACATTGATTTCGTAGGCCACGCGCACCGCAAGCAGCCCCGTGTGTACCATGTCTTCTCGCCCCTTATTTCAGAAACACTTTTTGAAGGGGTGTTTCTCAGCCCAGCCCACGTTTTATACAGGCCGTCCCCACTTCCCTGGTTTTCATTCTTCCTTTAAACCATTTTCTTCCTTCCTGCTTTCTGTTTTGTTTGACAATGGTACCGTGAGTATGTGCTAATGCTGAGCAAAATAAGCAGCACTGGAGCTCAGGGTGGTTGATGAGAAGAGCAGGAGAGAATCTCCTTGCCTCTACTAGCTGTTGGTACTTGCAATGACACTATGCCACAGTCACCTGCCATAGCTCTAGCCATGAAAGAACAGCAAGGGTCAGTGGGGAAGAGGCCTTGGACTGGCATCCTGCTTTGGGCACTGGAGACAGGGGGTGTTCTGTTCCAGTGGGAGGAGCAGAAGGGTCTGGGAGCATTGGTAAGTCAGAGGAGTCTTCCACAACATTCCTCTCCAGTTCCTCTAGTCCCACCATTCTAAACACAGAGGCAATCTGTTCCGACTTGTCTGTCCTGCAGCCAAGACCCTCTGCGGCAGCTGCCCTCTTCTGCTGGGAGCTGGTCAGGAAGGGAAGAAGAAGGGAAGGGAGGAGAAGAGGAAGAGGGAGATGGAGACGGAAGGGGAGAGGTGCACCCTCCATCCGTCAGCTGGGTGGGTGAGCAGGGGGCAGCAGCAACCCGTCTCTCCCAACCCAGCAAGGTGTGCTCAAGGGCATCCACGTCTCCCATGCGGAAATTTCTCTGAAAGCTCCACCTGGGGCCTTTACAAAATGGCAGCAAGCCATTTCTGTGCACCACAAGGAGAGTGGAGTAAGCCTGCATGTCCCGCGCCAGCCATAACAATCCCATTGCTCGTTCTCTTCCCTCCCCAGCCGAGAAGCTTCATTCGGGAGGGGAAAGCGGCCCTAACCCCCCGCTTTGCCCTCCCTCCCCGCTGAAGAGAGGAGCGAAGGCGGCCGTACACAATGGCCTGGCGAGGAGCGGCGAGAGGAGGGCCGGCAGCAGCTGTGGAGGCGGCCGGTGCCAAGGCCCAGCCCCACGCAAGGACGAGGCTCTTCAACAACGCCTCGCCGTGGCGAGGGTCCCCGCCACAGCCGGGGGAAAACAGCGGCAGCGGCGGGACCGGGCGGCGCTCCGCCACGGGAGGCCGAGGCGGCCGCCACGCCGCGCGCCGCCGTGAGGGGCGAGGGGCGGGGCCACGCGTGGGGCGGGGGGCGCGCGCGTGGGGCGGGGGGGAGGGATGTGACGTGCCGCGCGGGCGCGCGGGGCATTGTGGGAGTTCGCCGCCAGCCCGTCGAGCCGTTCCCCTCGGCCCCGCGGGCGGAGCGGAGCGGAGCGGAGGCAGCGGGAGCGGGGCCGCCGCCGGCCCACGGGAGACATCTTGCCGCCGGGGGCCGCGCCGTGAGTCACCGCCGCGGGGGGGCTCGCCGTGCGGGGAAAGCGGGGGAGTGGGGTCTGTGAGGGGGTCTGCCGCGGCGGGGTCGCACCGGCGGCCCCGAGCCGGCCGGGGAGGGGGTGTGAGGGAGGTGGGGTCCTGCTTTCCCCCCCCCCCCACCCCTTTCCCTGAGGGAAAAGCGGGAGCGCGGGCCGCGCCGGGGCGGTCTGTCGGTTCTACCTCTTCTTGTGCCTCGGGTGAGGGCAGGACATCCACCCCGCGCCTCGGCGAAATGGTGGCAGCGGGGTGTTATTTCTATTGAATCTTTGTCGGGGCTGCGATGGGGAGGCTGAGGGAGTGCGGGGGGCGCCCCGCCGGCCCTCGCCCCGGACGGGGGGTCGAGGAAGGGCCGAGCCGCGGTTCCTCACGTCTCTCTGCCTTTACACCCACGCACGGGCTCCTTTTTCCTCTTTCCCACCTCGGGTCATCGGGCAGGAGAAGATAATTTAGGGAGACTGCAAAAAGCGCAAGTGAAAAGCAGCAGAACGCCTTTTCAGTGCGTTTCATTTTGGGATGAAGAAACCGTGGCGTAAAAGTTACCTGCCGCATGCGAATGTCTGAATTAAAAAAAAAAAAAGAAAAAAAAAGCCAAACGACATTTTTAAAACCGTAAGCAAAGGCTTCCAAGAGCGGTAAAAATAAATATTCCGCTGGAAACGGGGGCCCCTTATTCTTTTAGAACTGTCACTTCTTGTATAGCCTGCAATATGTCTGCCTGCAGGATTTGAGCAACCTATACAGACTGTCTCTGGGTGTGGGTGTTTCTCGTAGGGGACTGCAAGCACTGCAGGACGCAGGTGAATGCAGGTTCCTAAGGCTCAGCACAAGGTATATGACAGGAGCGCCTGGATTTAGACTGAAGACTGACGTGTTTGTGTGTGTAGGAGACAGTAAGGGGAGCAAACTGTTTCTGTAACTTATATCTTCCTATAATCCTTTTGTTTTCTCTGTAATCTTTAAAAGTAAGTTGCAGCCAGTCCATGAATTTGCATCTGAAGCCGGCGGTTGGAACCAGCTGGTATGCAAGTGGGGTGGTGTAAAACTGAGGTTGCTTCATTTGTGTTGATGGAAGGAGACTGGTTGTTGAAATATATTTGGATGAGGCTTGTTATTTATCTCTTGACCATACAAACAAACGACCATTTTTTCCCCAGGACTGTGTGTGGCTGTCACTTAGCAACAGGTCTGTAGGGAACTTTACAGATCCACTGCCTCCCCCACTCCTAAGAGCAGAAGAAATAAATGAGCTAAGGAGCAAGTGAGCAATTAATAAAGACAGACCCTGTGTCTCTAGGCACAACGCAGGGTTAAAAGATTTAGGTGGGAACAAGACAATTACAGTTGCTTTGAAAAATATGTTTTAATGCAGTTGGGTACGAGACATTTTGTATCAAGTGATCCCTCAATAACTCCCTGGTGTGTTATGTGGTTTTGTTTTGGGTTTTTTTTTTTAAAGTGTTCTGAAAGAAAGGAATCACACTGTTGTTTACTTGGTCGTGGTTGCAGGTTATTCTGCTGTGTTATGTATCATAACCTTTCACAGGGAAATCTAGGCCTTCTGGGTTCCTAAAGAGTAACTTTGTGTGTAAGGCATACCCTTCTGATTGCCAGTTAAAGCAAAATGTTGGCAGTGTAGATCAAGCCATAACTGATAGAAAACTAGTAGTAAGACCAAAATTTGGCCTAATGACAGTAATGTAGGAAGAATGCTTAAGCACTGCTTATAGATCAGCATTAGCAAAAAGAAAAATCCACTACTGCAAACTTCCTCTTAAAATAAATCAGCATGTTTAAATTTGTCCTTTGCCTAGTTCTGCAAGTAAAATTCCAATACACAGCAATGAGCTTTGATAAAAGATATTCTCTTGATAATATAGGTGATGTAGTCACATTCCTGAAGAGTGGTCAAAATACTGCACTTTTAAAGAAATTCAGAAGTATTTTTGTATAACTCTGCCAATCAGGATCAAGGCCTGTTGTCAGTTCTGCATAAAAGATAGTCCTGCCCTAACAAGGTTATAAAGCCGGGATGAAGGAGCAGGAATCTAGAACTGATGCCACAGGAGGAAAAAAGTATCTCGGGAGAGGGAGTATTGACCCAGCGGGCAGTGCAGCGAGCATTAGTTTTTGTCAGCTCAGTGCTTCCTAGAGGTAAAATCGGAAAAGAAACATGCAGTATTTGTGGAAAGAGTGCAGTACTTGCTCACTTGTCAGGGAAAGAGGCTGTAGGCACAGAAAGAGGTTATAGTTCCTTACCCGGACCCGTCCTAAAGGGAGGATGGGCAGGATTCAGCTCGTGGTCCTTGCTCCAGAAGGAGGGATGCTAGAATTGCACCATTTGTGGCCCTCCAGTGGGTTGAGTTCTTGCACTCCTTTCCCTCAGCAGGATAGCGTCTATTTTAGATTTCGTTCTACATTGTGATTTTGCCTTGGAAGCATCCACGTGAATTCTTTATTGCGTTTTTGCTTTCTTCCAAAAATGTCAAGTGGCAAAGAAGTTTTTAAAACGTTCTTTAAAACAGTTTTTGTGAACATCAAATTCATAAATGGTCCAGTGACTTAAGGTTCTATGTCAGATTTTATGCTTCCTACCTGGTATAGAAAAAGCTATAATGTACAAATGGGCTTGATTCCATCCTAGTACTCCCAGCAGTGGTCAGTGAAGACAATTGTATTTATGTTTTCCTGACTATTGGTGGCAGGACGCCCAGCTAAAACTGTTGTCATGCTCCCAGTGCTGTTCGTAGTGGAGGTTTGCGCATTAAGGGGATACTTGTTTTGGGGTTTCAGACCCCTTGTGGGAGGGAGGGAGGGACTCCTCCCTCATGAATATGGTTATCCTGAATTGGTGAATATCGTGAATACGATCCACCTGAATTCAGGCAAATACAACTGTGCGACAGTACTTTGTTTTGCACCCAGATCTTGTGGAAATGTTGTTCCTCTTTTTCCCTACATTGTAGCTACGGGACTTCTAGTCTTGCTGATCTTTAATAGGAAGTACATCTACTGGGCATTCCTAGGTGAGGAATGTTCTCTCAGTTTTCCAAGGGAAAATAAATGTATGTATGGTGGTACCTTTTCAGATGAGAAATTGATGTAGTGCTGGGACAGCTGTTTCACAACTGGTTTCACTCCTCTCTCTGTTTCAGACCACAAGGAGTTACTGCTTTGATAAAACATTTAAGCTAAAATTTGAAATCGCATCAGATCAAATGATAATGGAGTGATTGGCTCTTCTTTTATTACTGTCATACCTAGAAACCACAGTCACAGACCGAGACACTGTTGTGCTAGGCAAGCATTAATAGAGACCATTTTATACCGACTGTATAAGCGTGCATCTTAAAATATGCCAAACTAGCTTCTGATTAGCCAAGAACAGAGCAAGTTAGTTGTCAAAGCAAATTCAAATGCACCTTTTCAAAAAGAGTTCAGTGAGCGGCTATTATTATAGTACTTAAATAGATTTAACACAGAATGGCAGCACTTACATTGTTAATCTTTTGAAACAGTGGAAACAAAATAGCATTGCAGTTAATCTCTTGTGATACAAAAAGGAACTTTCCAGCTTCGTCTTTGTACTGGAAAGAAGAGAAAAATAATTACTAAATCTTAGTAATTATCCTATTGTAGTAATGGTCTCCTGGAGTCCACTACACTTACTGATGTGATCATGTAGATCTAAATTTAATCATCTGTTTGCTGAGCACAGTTAATACACCTATGTGAGCCCGTGATCAGAACAGTCCCTGCCTGACAGCAGCAGCATTCATAGCAATTTAAGTCATTAAGAACCAGTACCTGAAAACTATTAGTAGCAAGGGGGTTTTATTACTACTGTTTGATGAAAGTATCAAATTGAGTGAGCTAATGAAGTACTGGTATTTGGAAATTAGGTATCACTTTACCAGGATGTGCAGGCTGTACTTTCAGAATTATGTGATGTTAAACCTTTCAGAAAAACAGATGCCTATACGCATTTTAGGAAGCTGGTATTTGAAAGTGTGGTTTAGTGGAATATCTGTCTTCACATGGAAAGATACAGCCAACCAGCGTTACGACAGCCAATTTCAAGCAGAAAAATGTTAATCATGCTGACTTCATTGCTACACCTTCACATTATTTTGTTTATTAGAAACTGTATTTCTGGCTCGCAAAGACCTGACAGCAGAGGAGCCTTGTAGCTTGAATCTTTACTGTGAGCCAAATTAATATACCATCAAATTCTGACTTCTGTGAATTCTGAGATGTTAGAAAACGGTATGAATCTTGCGATGGCCCTTAAGGGGTTTTGAAAAGGCAGTGAATCAGGTACTAAATTCTGCAACTAGGGCAATCCGTGTCCAAGCACAGCAGAGCCACTGAAGAATATAGCATTCAGGTTGAATCAAGTCAAAAGTGGACTTAGGTAAGTTGACTCCTCAGTGATATCCCCCGATTATCACAGTGATAACTTTGTGAACCGTCACATTGAAATGAAATCATTTTATTGCCAAATCGTTGAAGACTTTGCAATGTATTTGGTAAAGTTTCTCAGTAATTCCATTGCAAAGGCAGGAGAGGGGAAAGAAAGGAAGGACTGGCACATTGACTGTGATTTTTTTTTTTTTTAAATTATCCTGCTCAAATCTTGTCTGAACTATGGCATGTGATAAGGTTCCCTTTGGTTGCCTCCTTCATCTGTTGTCTAGCAGTGACTCAGCAAACAGCTCTGGTTCATTAATGTTGGCAGCATTCCAGAGTTTCTGGTGTTACAAAGATAAACCATTTGAGAACATGTAAGGCACACGGTTTTCTTTGGTTTTTGATCTGTTGCCATGATCTTCACATTTAACTTCAATGCATTATTATTTTTTTTTTGTGGCTGTTGCAAGTGAAATCTCTTTCCCTTCTCTTTTGCTGTGGAGAACTAGGAGTAGAGAAGCCACTTTTGACAGCTCGTTGGGCCATCCCTCAGCTCAAAGGCAGGGCAAACAGGTTCTGCAAAGTAATGAATCCATAATTAAGCCTGAAAAAGGTCTTCCATGGCAGGCTCTCTTTTCTCCCCTTCCAAATTACATGGTTGGCAAAATTGAAAGTGGTACTTGAAACTTAATTGGAATTTCCCTCCCTCCACCCCCAACATCTAAAGATACAGTGATTCACTACATGTTGTAGGAAAGGGATCCTTGAGACAGGAAGCTCTGAAATTTGTCTTTATCACATTTCACCTTTAATACTAAAAGTTCCAGAAGTGCTTGCTGTTTTCAATATGCAAGCCCCAAACCTTTCTGGTTCAGGCAAAATTTCTCCTCACAACTAAACTTACAGCTAGAAAGCTCTTCAACATACAGTGTAAGGGGGTGAGGTTAATTGTCAAGATAGGTCCAGGGTTATCCTCAGTATTGATGAGAGAAATGTGACCAGGAGTATAAAATAAAGGGGGAAGTTAACATCTAGAATTTGCAGAAGTGATAAAACAAGCTTATTGTGAAAGAAACAAATACTCAATTTTCTATATGGGTAAGTGTTAGATAGTCGCAGATGACAGGAGATTACAAGGTATTAAGTAGAAATAGTATGTTAAAGGGAAGAAGATCTTCTGAACGCCAGCTGAAAGAGGTTGGAAACTAACAGCAAAGTGTTTTGCTCAAGGGTGATATGGGGGCGGTTGATTTAGCATGACCGATGACAACTGGCAGTATGTAGCATCGCTTTGGATAGATGATATATATCCAGAGACAGCGACATACAGTACACATTTGTTTCAACATATGAAGGAACCACTTCCCTTATTTCTCTATGAATAGTCATTTTATTGGAACTAAAAATGAAAGGGCAGTGCCCTTTCTCTTTCTGTTACCAGCTACATCGTGGCCATCCATGTGTGTCTTCTATTTGGATTTTTAGTTTGGATGAGCTGTGTCTGCTCCAGGTCCTTCAAAGCCTCTTTGGCAGTAATTTGGTATTGCTCCGTGCTTTACTCATACTTTGATCCAAATGTTACAGCAGCTGATGGCTAGGTGACACTCTCCCGAAGAAAAAAACCCTAGCATCAGGAAATAAGGATTTCTGTGTTCTCCTCCAGCTATTCTCACTATCCCACAAATTTGTAAGCCAAATGGTTAATAGAAGTTTACTGCTTAAGGCTTGCAGGTTTTGCCTAGAAACATTGTTTTTCACCATTCACCTATCAGTTACAAACTGAAGGAATTACGGGGGAAGGTAGAAGCACAGGTATTTCTCATGCCCGCTTCCCCTGGTGTCTGATTCAATGAACGGCTTAACATTTGCGAGATTAGACATCTGTAGTGTTGATGAAAGTGGATTATGAGTTATGAAAATAAATTCTAGCAGAGAGTCCGTAGCCAACTCAGAGCCACACCCAGCCTTCCTGCTAACAAAGACAGAGCTAACTAGGTGAGAAAATGCAGTTAAATGGAAGGTTTTCGAAATCGGTTGTGAGCTCCAGTTAGGCAGTTTGTCAAGGCAAGAAAATGGGCTTTTGTCCTCTTTGCAGAATAATAGTTGTTACAGAACTGAGTTCACAGTGGAGGAAAGGAGAAGGAGCCCTTTTGATGGCTTCCCCCTTCCAAAGTTTCTGGCCTGTCTTTTGCATCAGTTTCATAAATCTAGTGTCTTTCATCTGAGCCACTAAAATGGGATTATTTTGTTTACCTTTAACAAGTAGTAAGCCCGTAGCATTTGTTTTAGTTAATGTGCCATGCAAGTATAGACTCTCTGTGGAATGGAGTGTGGAAGTGGAAAGGAAATGTTTGATACTTGTGTTTCTTTATCCCAAGTCTTCATTTGATAGTTACGTAGCCTAAATCTCAGTGACTCATTGAGATTTAGAAGATTGCAGGGCGTGTCAGAACAGAACAGAAGCTGCAAAACTTAGAAGTGGGGTGGTTAACATGTTTTGCCTAATTCTGAGCTCACTCATTTGTCATGGGTTCAGACATACGGCAAATACAGTTAGGTTCATAGGGACAAGGAGGGAATTCAGAATAAGCGAGAGAAAAACAAAAAGGGAAGCAGAGAAATGGTGTGATGGGAAAGCAGGCTTAAAGAGGTTTCATTGTGGAGTATATAAACACAGCAGCGAATTTGCATTTGTATTAAGTAGGATTTGTGCAGCAAGGAAAGAACTAGGATGCACAGAGGTATGTGTATCACTGATGCATACGGCTGGTTTCCCTAGAGTTCAGATGCGCGGGAGGGAGGGGGAGATGGGGACTCTCTCCTTCCCTCTGAGTTAATTTCAAAACCCAGTGCATTGACTAAACCTTCAAAGATACCTCAAGAGCCTGTAAACCCTCCACCTCTTTGGATTTGTCAGCTTCTATTTACAGCCTGAGCAGAAATCAAAGAGAGAATAAAAAAATATGTTTGACAGCTGTATCAGCAGTAGGTTTCTTCACTGAGATAAACTGAGATACAATTGTCAGATATCTGCTGGGTGTTCCGACCACTGTAAGGAAAGATGGCAGATTGAAGTTCATCAGATTCCTAGAGGGCATGCTGAAGCAGTACAGTCCTCGATGTGGAGATAGCTGGTTTCCGGTAGATTTAAATCTCAAGGGGTTCATTTCAGATCTTTCTAAAAATAGAATGTTTAGTGTACAGGAGATGTATTTTGCCATGCATAGGCCTTTGTTTTGTGTATTCACATATGCTTGAAAATCTACAAGGTGAATACACTTTTTGAAAGCTTTAGCGGATACAATTTTTCCTAGTTAGCAACATGGTTATTCAGAAGCAAAACAGCCCTACCACAGTTGTTCAAATGCTCACTCCAGAGTTTTTCCCGGAGAGCAGAGGGCTGTGTCAGTCTCCTTGAAGAAAGCATCCTCCGCTTTGATGCAGAAGCTCTGTTTTCCATTAGGTAGTTGTCACTCTTTGCTCCATTACAGGTACTGGGTTTAATCTGTTAGGAATTTCAGAAAAGTAATTCCAAAGCAGATTTGTAGGAAATAATTTCTCTCTTATATATTTACTGTATAAAATTATGCCAAGATTACAATGGCACGTGAACATTCTGTGGAACATTACTTTAGGTTCTTGTTGTATATACTCTAAAAAGGCAACTTGTCTGTGTGTTTCAAGCACCCAAACGCATTGCCTACCCCAAAATAGCGATTTGTCTTGAAATGCAGTATATGGTATTATAACATCAGTCCTTATTGATAACCTTTTATCTTTTTTTATTCCTCCTAATATACAGAGTGCTGTCCCAGACCCAGTGCAGACAAAATGTCCAGCAGGGGTGGAAAGAAGAAGTCGACCAAGACTTCCCGCTCCGCAAAGGCTGGGGTCATATTCCCTGTTGGAAGGATGCTACGTTACATTAAGAAAGGCCACCCGAAGTACAGAATTGGTGTTGGTGCTCCAGTGTACATGGCTGCTGTACTGGAATATCTGACTGGTAGGTTTTGCTGAACAATGTGAAATAGCAACAGTGAGAGTAATAATACAAACTGAATCTGCACAGGGGAAAAAAAAAAACCTCTGATGTATAGATGACTACAAAAGTTAAAGCTGAAGTGCTCTGCTGATCACACATCTAAGCCAAAATCAAGGTACCCCCACCCCTGCCTCTCAGCTTTGATGGCTTTTGTGCATTCCAGCACTGGAATTGCTTTGACCTCTTGTAAACACTCTTCTTCCCCATAGGCAGTCAGAAGGATTCCAGCTAACATCAATGCCTACGGTCTGGGCCGTGTTGCAGTCCTGCCTGCTCAGATTTTGTGCCCGATGGCTTTGTTTGGGTTCTAATTGTCTGTTAAGCGTATACATTCCTTTTAAATAGAGAGCTTGTCAGTGTTTACACAGGGCTGAGATCGCTTACAGCATTGTCTAAACATTTTTGTTGAATTTACAGATTATTTTAGAGACTACATATGCTGTTTGCAATTTGTTTAGCTGAGTCTGTGTATAAATGCACACCCTGTTCATCTGCCCTGGATCAACATAGCTTATTTGCTTACATTGGTAGTCCTTTCTCTGTTCCTCTTATCACATCAGAATGAGAACACCTTAAATAATTATCTCATCCTCACAGTGCCTTCTTGGAGGACAAAGTATTCCTTTTCCACCATTTAGAAAGAAGCTTCAAAGGAAGAAAATGCTTTGCTCAAAGACATACACAACTAGACGTGCAAGTAAAGAACTTCACATAGCAGTTCTCCTCTCAAATGAGACTTAAAACATTGCAGGTTTGCCCCACAAACAAGATTACAAAAGTAGTCTTCTAATGGAAGGTTAACCCCAACTATAATAGTGTCAACTATACAGGCTTTTCACATTATTGGGTTGCTTAAAATTAAACACATCTTAAAAAATTGATAAGAATAAACCACCAGTTCAGTCACACTTGTGTGGCTGGATTGACTTGCAAGGGATCTAGCAAAAAGCACAAGTGCTAGGTGGATTAGTGTTTGGAGACAGATTCTGTGAGCGTGACCAAGGAGAAGCTTGAATTGGATCTCATTTATCATAGCAGTGTTTCTTTTTAAAAGTGCATCTGTTTACGTCGGCGTTCTGGCTGCAGCAGATACAAGCCTTTCAAGGGACAATAGTCTTCAAGCTGTAAGGGTGCGCCGAGTCTCTGAGGAAGAGATGCGCTTCATTCTTTCTTTGACTTAAACACAAAGTAGCAAAGCATGTGGTTTAACTTTGCTGGGAGTATTTACAACTGAAGTGACCTGACTGTTAAGACAATTTTAGATACATCTTATAATGGATATTGACATTGAAGAACCAAAACAGGCTGATTTTTTTTCTGTAAAGTTTCTTCCTCCCTTAAAGATTGGTAATGTTAGGAATAATTAGAGTGCTTGTTTTCTGTGAGGTATTAAGGTATTCATATTACATTACTGAATTTTATCATCCATCAAATATCCTTCTTTTTTTTGTGTTGGTTTTGGTTTTTTTTGTTGTTACTTGTTCCCATTCAGAGTTTTCTTTATTTGGGCCTTTTCTTTAAAAGAATGCTTTTAAACTTCATAGATGGGCTTAAAAAATTTAACATTTCCTTCAGCTAGGTTCCTGCTTACAGCAATAACAACTCAAATAAAATGCTTCTTAGGGTGAAGGGTGCTTTGAATGCTGCCCTTTTAAAGAAACAGAACATTACAGGTGAGCTTAAGGCACTGCTAATGAGCAGCACATGTTACTGGTTAACTGTTTGGTTTAGTGTGTACTGAGGCAGTGATGGTGTAGGCAGCTAAGAATAGGCTGGGGAAATAAAGGTGTTTCTTTAACTGCTGTGCATCCTGGGAAACTGTCTGAGGAGATTAACAACTAAAAAAAGCCCCCAAAAAGTTGTACATGTCACTTCTCTAGGAGGAAGAAGAAAGGGAGGGAGGGGAAGGAGAGCTAAGGGGAAGTGTACCTTTTTTCTCCCTTTAAATATTTCTAAGCTGCTTTGTCCCCCCGCTTCTGAAGAGGACGTAGTCCTACTACCCCGTATCTCAGGGTTTTCTTTCATTCTTATACACAGATGCATCTCAAAAGCACAGATACTCTTTTCTTTCCTTACTGAGTTAGTAATAGTTTTGTGTTTTATGACTATTTCAGTTCGGTGGGGTTTTTTTCCCCTTCTCTTTCTGCAAGTTTTTCACACTCTATATAGTGTAATTTTTTTAGCCTTTAATGCTCAGTATGTTTTCTGAACTTCAGGTCATTCATTTTTTTTCAGTATAATTCAGAAACACTCCCTTGAAATGGGATGCTTGGAGATTTTTGGTTTGTGTTCTTTTTACCTCTTGGCAGTTGGTACTTCACAAAACCGGAGAAATCCTGACTTCTCTCCGGGAGAGTTTTTAAAGATGCTCATGTCAGCACATGATCTGAGACTCAATCAAAGCATTTCAACTATTTCAAAATAAAAGCAGGAAGATGACATAATAGGAAGGAGACATGTGAAGTGCCATGCTAATAAATTGGCGAAATCAGAAAAGCAATCCTGTGCATTCAGAAAGGAGAGGAAAAATGTAAAATATCAAAAGCAGTTGTAGGAAAGGAGAACTTCAGAAAAGACTAGGAGGGGAAATGGCAGAGATGTGACCTAACAGAGAAGAACCTACTAAGGTTTGAAAACTACTTCATGTGCGCAGAATATGGCACTGACTTTAATCCTTTAGAAGACGAGGTGCTTAATGCTGTTGGCCTTTGCTAAAGTGTAACTCTGATGTAAATCTGAAATGAGCCCCTAATGAGCTCAGATCTGGGATTTTGTTTTGGCTCAATTTGAGATCCGAACTTCTGTAGTGCTTCAAGCTTTTCAGACTTGGAGTTCTCTTCTGGATCCATTTGTAGTTGTGACTTTATCCACTTTGTACTTCGAAGGTAACTTACTGTTACCATGTATGTATGGCTACTCATCAGAAGGTAAAAAGACACATTCTATAATTTCTTGTAGTGTATGGGCCCATTTGTAATTTAAGCCCTTCTCCAGTCTGTGCCTGACGAAGTGCTTTTTCAGACTACATTTTTATTGTTCTGTACTTTTGTATTAGTGTGTTGATACAGGGTGCAGCTCCGCTAGCAGGAACACACACTGGTTTAGCACACAGGAATTAGTCTGGCTGCTTCAGCTGCTGTGAACTAAAAACAGTGCATCTTTGCTGTGCTGCTTTTTAGTCTCTTGGCTTCTGACAACTTCTTCTACAGGGGCTGGCTGTAGTACGTCTCTGTGTTGTCTGTTAGAGTACCTTTAAGAATAATAATAAAACTACTGTATTAGACGTACAATTTGTCTTCTGGTCTTCAGCTAATAAAGTGTTTTTCCTTATCTTATATGTCAATATACTTAACATAAATGGGTTGCAGAGCGAATATTCTCCTTCTCTTAGTCATTCGCTAAAGGTTCTTGTTATGTACAAGTAATACTAGAAAACAATTCTCTCATCAGCCCACCCAGTGTATGCGGTTTGGTTTCTTAAGCATACCACCTGCTTATACTTTCCTGCTTTTCATCTAAGGAAATAATGTGTAATGTCCGCTGTAAATGGGATGCAAGAGTGTGTTCATGGGTGAATGTGCAGAATGTACCTTTGAGTTTTCGGGGATATACTTCCTTTCTTTACTCTGGATGAATAGTGTGGATGCTGAAGAACTATAATGCATTGTTCTTACTTCTTTTCCTTCCTTGCAGTAGCAGTTCATGCAGTGCTGCCTATGTTGCAGGGAGTAGGCAGCATATTTGATTAATTTCTGCTTATGCTGCAGAACTAATTTTAAGCATTATCAACCGCTTTAAGCTGGCAGGAAGTTCAGTGTTAGTAATTCCTTTTGTCTTCTTTCCTTATTTTGGCACTTGGTTTACAGTGGTTCGTTGCCTATTTATCTTCCCTAACTGTACTTCAGAAAACTGCAATCTGCTCCTTAATTTCTCCGCAAAGTAGTACATCAAAATCGGCTTATGATTAAAACAAACAAAAAACTTAGGTCAGTTAGGAGGATGGGCATGGATTCATTTGGGCATTGCAGCCACTCAGATGGAGTTGGATGTTTGCGTTTGTCAGAACTGGTCCAGCCATACACAAAATCGGGTACGTTCCCTGCGGATGTATAGCTTGCACAAGTTACAAAATAGTCCAAACTTTTTTACTAACTGAAAAAGATACTCCTTTGCCCTTAAAAAAACCAGAAATCTCTTGAGCATATTTAAAGGCAGCAAGAACCGGGCCTGCAAGTGATTTCTGTTCCCCCTGCCCCCCTTCGTCTTCTCTACACTGTAAATAATTTTCAATTGCTAAAATGTCATAGCAAATGAGGAGAAGGAGAAGTTTATAAAACAGCAGGAGAACAGGAATACAGAAGAAATGAGACTTTGATTTATACTTGTTCTGTACATACTGAAGTAAAGGTAGGAGAAAATGTTAAATGTCTGTTTTCTCCATTACATTTTTTCTCAACTAGATTTTTATTGGCCATTGTGTACTGTTGATCATGGTTTGTTTTTTGTTTTTTTTTTTTAAATGTAAAATAAGCACCTTTTGAATCCCACGGTTAGAATTGCATCTGAAGCATTCTGGTGCTTACCTGAGTTTTTGTTTTCAGGCTTTGTGATGTCACCAGAATCCCTTAATGGAGGTTCATGTGCTGGAGCTCAGTTCGTTGCGTTTTCATCTTGATTAATTTTCGATGTGGAAAACTTTCTTAAGCCAGCTGCTGATTGGCTGCACAATGAAAGTCCTTCCTGAATGCAGTAAGTTTAACTGCCCACTTCAGATGCTCACTTTCCGACGTGCAAGCTGATCAACTTGAACTGCTGTTCACCTCTTGTGTTCTGCTTGCTGCTGAAAATTTTTACAGGGTCACAGAGGATAACAATTATTTGCCCTGTTTATCAAAGCAGATGTACTGCTGAACTTCGGCTTGGAAGCAGAGGAGAGCTCAGAGGGCTGCACTAAAAAAGGGTTACGTTAAAGGCAGATTCAGGTTCCAGGCATTCTGAGACTACCATAAATAACAGTCCTTTGGGAATAATGACATTTAAGAAGATAATTAATTGACAGTATCTTTTCGATGCCATTTAAACATGCATTTGCTACCCAGATACATTTCTTCTATTTAAACAAGCAGCTTTAGAAACACGAATCCCTACTACAGTGTTGTGCCACAAACTGTGTCCCAAAAGAGGTTTAAAATAAATTAGGGGCTTGTAGGACCTTGTGCCTTGCTTGAGCAAGCATGAAACTACCTCTTCAGATCCAGTGTGGTTTTAATATGGATTAATACTGGACCTAAAACACAGCAGGGCTGTTTACGGCAATAGCCTCACAAGCAGAGACCTTTGAAAATATCAGCATAGCAAAGATCCTTTGTAATAGTCCTCTTTTACGTAAGACTTGTGTCATGTTGGTCATGTTTGTAAGAGCAGTGAGATTGTCAGAATTTAAAATTGCTATATTTGTAACAAGTGCCTCTTCAGCTATAAAACTTGGCGTTGTTACTAATTGAATGATGAATTTTCTTTCTAAACTTATAAATGCATCAATCTGCTTCAAATGTATATAAATGAAGACTTTTCTTTCACTGGTAAGCCCTTCCTTGGCTCCAACCCTGTAAACACTTACATATGTGACTCTCTCATCTTGCAGTCCCATAAAGTTCAATGGATCTCCAGGTTACAAAAGCTAAGTCAATACAAAATTACTTCCCTGATTAGGGTCCTGATGTATTCTTCAAGCTACACAGATCAGATGTGGTGAAAAGCAATAAAAGCTAAAGCATGTTCTCATTACACCAGCCCTAACAGTGAATACCAATATGTCAATATAGGCACTTATTTCAGAGGGGTAAATGCATCAGAATTTGCATTGTGACGTGCACGTTATTGCCTTAATGTACAAAGTGCTGGGCTGGGTTGGTTTGTTTCTTACATCACGGTCAGCAAATTATTTTTCTCCCTTGAAAATGTTAAATTTTCATTATATTTTGATATTCTTAGATACAAGAATTAAACACTTTTCTTCTAGTAATAGGCGTTAAATCTATTTATTTGGCTAAGCTGCAACAAAGTAATGACTTCTGTGAATTGCTGTTCAATGTAATATTGGTATCACCCTCTGTTTTGAAGTGTTTTAAGTGAAGTGTAAAACAAAAATATGGTTGGTTTTTGCTACACAGGTTTTTTTTTTTTCCCTACCCTTACCTTTGTCTTAAGTTGTATCTCTTATTGAGAAGGACAAAAGAATCTATAAAGCTGAAGTCTTTTCTTCTTTGGCCCTTTATTCTTGGAACTGACAGTGGTAGCACAAATAGCTAGAAAGCAGGAAGACATCCTACCTTTCTAGAGTAGCATGCAGTTTCTTTCCTCATCATTAAGTATTGTAAGCATGATTTTTTTCCCCCTTTTCTTTTTTCCATAAGGATTATTTAAGAATGCCTGAGTTGAGATCATGCTAAGTGTTTGGTCTTCGGTCTTTTTTCCACACTACGTTTATCCCTGAATATCTTCTGGGGATGAAATTCTATGTGGATTCTTAGGTGCAGTCAGATGAAATCCTCCATCCTCAATGTAAACTTCCTTGGGGAAAAATAAATTTAGGGGGAATACAATGAAATACAATATTTAAAACAAACAGGAGGTACTTTTCCTCCAAATTGCAAAAATGCCTGTAATGTAGCGTGCCTTGTTGTTGCAGATGTTATGGATACCAAAAACGGATACCAAACCATTCTGAATGGTTTCAGAAAACAATTAGACACATCCATAGAAATAAAATCCATTGGCGGACTAAACAGGGTGGCATTTCTAAGTTGGGAAACTATTCAGCTGCACATAGCTGAAAGCAGAGGGAATGTTCTAGAAAAATAGTATTTTAAGTTTGCCTGTTCATTTAATCCTCCTGAGCATCTGCTCTTCGGCACTGGCTGGGGACAGTCAGGCTAGATGTGGTTTTTTGTTCCAATGAAGTTAGAGCAAGTCTGTACGTTCACCCAAAGTAATAGAATTTTTACATGCTTTGTTCTCCAGACGACTATATAGTCATTCCTATACTGCTTCTGTAAAGTAATGAGGAAAAACATTTGTAAATATTTTTTCTTCTAAATAATGACAGTTGTGTTTATCTGCAGATACTTGTATTTATTATGGCTTCCTTTGCTAACTTGATACAGAAAGACTTGGTGTGGGGGAAAGACTCTGAGACAACAGCAATTTAATGAGTCATAATATTTTCAGTAATAAACATTGAGTCCCACTTCCCTCCCTGTCTGAGGCAGTATCTAATAAAACCATTATCGCCATCTGCCAGATCACGTTGAAACGAGTGTGCTACAAAAATAAGAGTGCAACATGTATGGATTGCATCGGCTTTGGTCATTGTTTAGTGAAGTCTTTGGCACTGAGTTGTATTTCTTGTTCCTTTTTGTAGTGGCACGAGTACGGACACCCTTGATGCACATACCCATTTCCTCTTTCAAGCTCACTTCAGTAAAATCCAAAATTTCAATATGAAGTCCTCGCCTCTTTTTGTTAATAACGTTATAAATTTTCACTGAGTTTCAGTAGATGATTGGCATCTGCCACTTCTTTAATGTTTGGAAATGCAGGTTCCTAACATGTGCCTGCAAAGGTCAAAGACTAAACTAGGACCAAGTCTTAAGGCATGAGTGGTCTCCTGTACTCTGTAACAGCCAGACCAAAGAGTATGTGCTGCACTTGATCAGGTAACGTCTGGCAGCAGTTACATTAATCATGTTCGAGTGCATTTCTAAAACATATGTAAACTGTTAGGAGTAACAGCAAAGTGTAAAGTGCTATGTAGAGGAAGCTCCACTGAAAAAGAAAAAAAGGTTAATTTGAGGGAGATCAGGATTCTTTAAGTCAGTGGAGAAGAAATAGGCTATCGCTTTTTAAATTAGTGCTCGGCGTGTGACGGTTGTAGTAAATAACATTTGGGTTGAAATTTGCTTTCAGATTGCCCTGAAAAGTAGGCTCACATACCTTGAACAGATCAAGGGTTAACAAAAAATTTTAAAAGTTAGGAAGTTAAATAACATGGGATCTCTTACAAAAAAAATAATGGATGGTATTAAAGTGTAGACAAAAGCTGAAAAGAAGCGTGAGTCAGATCAGAAGGCTTTAAGTGGAAGTGGCTTTTGTGGCCTGAACTTGAGTTTGTATAAACAGCAGTCTGTCATCTGCCTCACAGAAATGCAAAACTTGGAGTAACTTGGCCACGTTAAGAGTTTCTCCTGTAAGGGGCCTAGTTGTGATACAGCTCAGACACTAAAGACTGAAAGGTTTGGGTTTTTTATCGCATCCTAAGAGAATGATTGCCCTCTTGAGGGTTGAGGTTTCATCAAGGCTAGTTCGAAGCAGTAAAATTTCTTGACTTGACTTTCACTGCATCAAATTTCCATGACTTTGAACCGAGGCTGAGAACTGTTTTACTGGAATGCACGAGGGGGAAAGTGTTGTTAAATGATTCTACCTTCGCTCTCACAACTGCAGATTCCAGGGGGATTGGGTGGAATACACACAGAGAAGAATGCAGGAAACTCTTTTAACAGTCTTGGCTGATTGGGGTTGATTGGGTTAAAACCTTCCGGAATCATGTAAAATGATTCTGAAGTCAATAAAATGCTGATGGAAGGATGATTAATTTAAAGTACAATAAACAGACTCCTTGTCATGTAGTTGGCTCTGTAGCAAATACATGTTTTCTCAGTGGAATTGTATCAACATTCATTTTTCTTTGATTTCTCAATTTTCTTTTGAGGAGGGGCTTCAAAATTTTTTAGAAATATCTGGCTTGTTCCTGTTGGAACTTGCGTGTTCAGAAATTGGCCTCATGTCAACACATCACCTGTTAGTTGTTAAGAGTTTAATTTTCAAAGCTATGATTTCATCTCCCTGAAGAGAAGGTGGACAAAGGGGTTCGATGCAACAGCAGTGTTTTAGCTTGAGCTGTAAACCAAAAAGGAAAAAAAAAAACCAAACCAAAACCCCCAACATTTTGGGGATGAACTCAGACCAAATTGAATTGAGTATTTACATTTAGAAAGTATTATATCCTGAAATGCATTACAAGCTAAAGGCCTTGTCATTTAGGCTTTAAAGGAGTTTTAGTCAGTAATGACCAGTAATATTTTGTTTGAAAAGTAGGATCAATGAACCAGAGCATTCTCCAGCAGTGGGAGAAGAATGCATTTGCTTTTGTTTCCATCCAGGTCTGCAGTTGCTACTGTGTCTGCTTTGTTTTGCTCTCATAGTAATTTGTTTCATTTTAACCTTGTGTTAAAATTATCCTTGTGTTCTTGTTCCAAAATTTGCAAGTGTTGTGAAACACCAGAGCAACAGATTCAAGGCAGAGCAGTCCCACTGTGAAACGGGGAAATGCAAATAACGAAATTGGGAACTTAGTGAGATGGCCAAGAGAAGACCAGAGATCGGAGTCTCTGCAAGTTAAGGATGCGGAACTGGCCCTGAAAACTTGCTTCAGGATGAGGTTTCTGTGGAGAATTCGAACACTTCTTGGTTGCGTTTGAGTAGGAAATGCCTTGAGAACAACTTTTCCTGTGGTCTTATCTCAGGCTTAAGTACAAAGATATACAACCTGTTTTCTTTTCTCCTTTAAAAATATTTAACTGAACTTTTAAAAACCTCAGCAGAAGAAAAGCAGTTTTGGTTCAAGCGCTGAGAACAGGCTTAGACCAGTTTTCACTACCCGTATCCATTTGCCTAGTTCTAAATATTACAAAGGATTTTTTTCAGTGGATATAAATGAGAACTACCTTTACGGTAAATTTTAAGAGAAAATTTCTTAACTTTTAGGACTTTCTCTTCCCACTTTAACCTTCTACTTTAATGATGACTGAAAAGAAGGAAACTATTAATCATAACTATGCCTTTTAAATCAAAGTAATTCTTTTTTTCTTTCCTAGTTACATACTTCTCTCAGCTTTTTTTCACGGGATTGTTTTATATCTGCAGTTAAAGTAATACATGTTTTGTTTTGGGTTTTTTTGTTGGAAATTATTCAAAAGCACAGAAATAGTAATTTCTGCAAATATAAAGAGTATCTCTTTATATTAACCTAAGATTTCTATATGTAGTAATTGAAGAATTATACCTTCAAAAGTTTATAATACTGAATAAATTGTATATTTTCCTCATTTTAAAAAATCAGATATTTTGGTGTTCAGTACTTCTGTGAAGTGTGTCTCAGAGTTGCCTTTTGCCTGAGTGGTGGTAGTGTAATTATTCTCTAGGGGGGAAATGCCTTGAGTAAATATATGAAAGGAATGGAATAGACATTATGCAACTTACATCCTTTCTGTGAGGCCTCATTTTTGTAAAGTGTTCTTGTTCTGGTCTTCTGGTGGGATAAATACAAGCTGAGTGAATCCTGATGTCATGGAAGCTCTTAACACTTTCTTTTGCCTCAACACTTACAAGCAGAGCTTTCTCTTTTGACCCTGTTCGGTTGCAGGAGTTGATTTTTGAATGTCTATTTTTTCCCACCATCGGAAGATTATCGTTAATGAAGCAGAACTCTTCAATGACTCAAACCTTTGAGCCTGGTAGAATGGCACTTCCAAAGATGGGTCTGACCTAAGAATTCACATCCAGTCTGAATTTTAAGTGCCTCTTCCCACCTACGACTCTTTCCAGCTCCACACCTAAATCCAGAGTGATTATTCTGGCAAGTTGGGTCAGCTCCCTTATAGAGAGAGCTAGATTTCCATCTAATTTAAAATTGGTTTAAAACATGGATGAAACACCATTTAAATCTTTAGTATTAAAGTAGCACAAAACAGATGTGAAAGTAAAGCTGGCTGCAAGCAAAATCCAGGCAAGTAATCCGGATCCCATCTGGATCCAGAAGGTCTTCATTTCTAGAATTTGTAAGTGCTCTGGTCTGTTGGGTTTGGATTAGGTTTGTCTCTGTCAGTGCTAAATCAAAAAATTGTTGCCTATATTGGCTTCAGCTCGAATACCTCCTAATTTTCTGTTTTTAAATAGGGGAGAGTCCCCCTTTGACCAGACTTGTGTGCATAGCTGACTTTTGCCATTCTCTGTGCTGTGGGTCTCTGCGTGCACAAGCAATGCGTGGTTATTATCGAAGAGCTGCGAAGGCGGCCAGAAGAAAAATTCCACCCTCCTCCTCCTCCTCCTCTCTCCCTCTCCCCAAGATCCTCTTTTGCGGTCCTCAACGCCAGTGCAAAGCGTTCTGTTCCTGAAAAGGAAGTGGGGTACCTCAACTTCCCTAAAGGACCATTAGAAAACTGTAATTTCAAAATGAGTTTCCTGTCCAAGGAAGAGGGCTTAGCACTTAGAAGAACAGTTCTCCACTGTACAAGGCAGACATTTGAGTTTTATGAGGAACAAATAAAACATTCCTCTGTGCTTTACAGGCATAACACTTTCTAAGACTCTTTAGTTACAAAATGACCTGTCTGCATAGTTACACTGATCGGTTGCAGAGAATAACACGGCCCAACTGTTTAGCAGTGCCTGATGCAGTAAAGAAGCGGAGGTGGGGAAGCAGAGGCAAACCTAAAAGTAGTCTGCTGTTTGCAGCAAATCCTTCCCAAGCTTTTCAGCCAGTAATAAAGTCTGAGATACAAACAAAACAATTCCTGATCTAGAGGGGTGGAGATGCTGGCATTGTTACAGTGAGACAGAATCTTGCTGAGGTCAGCGGGGATGCGCAGGGTGTAACCGAGAGCGCAGCTTGTCTGTTGGAGGTGGTGCAGGTCTTCTGTCACAACAGGCGGCTGTATGCAGTCCTGAACGCGAGCTAAACCTCACGTGTGAGCTGTGGCTTTTGAGAAGTATGTGAAAAGGATTATGCCAGCTTAACTGAGTTCTTTGGAGGTGTGGAAAGCATAGTCAGGTTGACCTTACCCCGCTAATCCTTCTTTAAAAATAAATTAAAGCAATTGTTGTCAGCATGAAACCTTGAGTTACTTTTGGGGGCTTAGACTTAATATTCTATCTTGCCCTATAATAAAGTTAATTGTGCGCTTTGAAGAACACAAACAGTGAAAGCCTACCAAAATCCTCGATGAAGCTTAACTGTAGAACATCCAGAAGCAGCTGTAAGTTTTCCAGTAAGTGTCAGAACTAGCTTATTAGGGGACTTACGGTGAAAAATAATTGAAGAATCATGTTAAATTCAGCTTAATGAAAAGCCATAGTATTACTTAAGATTTACTATGTGTTATGGTAAAGGCATGTGGTCACGTGAGCTTTGATTTTAGTCTCTTTCATTTCCAGATTAATGTCTTAATTCAGTTCAGTTTGCCTCTGAAGCCAGCTTATGGGAGAGTTTTCGCGGTATAGTCAGTTGTTAAACGTGAAATCAGTCTCATACCCTATCCTAGTGTTAAATGTTAATACATTAGTGTGTAATAGATGTTAAGAAGGCATTTTCATTTTCTTTTTTTCTCTTTTTCTCCACACATTACCAGGTTTGCAAAAGGAAATATACCAGAAGCAATAGTGAAACACAGTCTGTACAGAGGGAACTGAAAGGTTATGTATAATGGCAACAGCAAGAGCACATAATTGCAAAGTCAGATAAAACATGCTTTGTCATTTTCTTAATTGTTCCCCGGGCTTTAATTGCATTCTTTGCCTGAGGCTTGTTGAGTTGAAGACGGATAGGTTAGCAGGTGAATGCTCTAGCCTTTCACTTCCTAAGTCCTTGCAAGGGAGCAAGTTAATCTTTCCTAATTCCGATAAGAGCCATCTTATGCACAGCTCTTAAACATATTTTGTTGGGACTGGAAGTTTCTTCTAAGGAGATAATTTACTGGGAGCAAACAAACATGATTCATCAATTACTTTTTGTGGACGGAAACAACTTCTCAAAGAGAGGAAAAAAAATCATTAAGTCAGTGTAGCAGCAGAGTTTGTATTTTTAGTGTCCTGACTTGGATGTGTGCTTACATGCTTCCGTAATGTTAAAAATGAGAAGTTGAGCATAGCGTCTTTTCCAGTAATAAAAAAGTAGAAGTGTTGCAAGCCAGAACTCACATTTATGACAGGTTTGAGGGAAAAAACACTGTAGCATTTGTACATCTAGCACTCCATCACCTGACAGGAGATTGATGCTAGGAGGTGAACACAGATTAGCCTTGAGAAGAACACTGAAAAGTCGAGAATCTAGGGGAACTGCTTTACAAGGACAAAAACGTAAATAATGCTTAGACCAGAGGACTTCAAGTGTGCATTTGCCCTTCAGTGATTAGAGATATAAAAAGAAAATTATAATTTTAGGGTTAGATGTCTGCTGAGAGTATTCAGCGGTTAGGAACAACATGTTATAACTCAGATCTCTTTTTGCATGGATGCTAAATAACACATTGATTTTTCTTAATGATCACAATGTAATTAAAAGGGGCTTACTTCTTCCCCAGCGGAAATTCTTGAATTGGCTGGAAATGCAGCAAGAGACAATAAGAAGGGTCGAGTCACTCCTAGACACATCCTGTTGGCTGTAGCAAATGATGAAGAATTAAATCAGGTAAGAAAAAGCTCCATCGTGTGAGGGCCAGGATTTCCTTTAGGGCTTTTAAAATTGTCTTTCTGTATAGCTGAATTGTAACTCAGGAGCTTGGCTTATTGAGTAGCCCGCCAGGAAACAGCTCGTTCGCTCACTAGCACGCTGCCTGTGTAACTAACTAGAGCACTCAGCTTAATTTGGTGTTTCAGGACTCTTAAAATGTGTTAAAAATGCAAAGGAGATGTCATATGACATTCGCTCGCACTGCTACAACTGCTTCTGTTAGAGTGGGGCATTGTCATAAACTCTACAGAGACATGGGGAAAATCTGGTAGATGCTTTTGTTTGTTTGTTTTCCCCACGAAGCAGCTTAGGACTCAGTGGGACCTGTCCTGTTCCCATTGACATCTGTCATTTTGACCACAGAATTAAGAGGGTCTGGAAATCTTGCAAGTCTGTCCCCTTTGCAGATTTAGAGATGTCTTTACCTTAGCCAAAAAATATTTGGGCATCATCATTATTACAGCGTTGTGGTGTCAGCCAGAGGCGCTGGCTAGCATTAATGTCCCTTTGTGTGATGTGCTGTAAAAACACATCTGAAAAGATACTTTTCCAAACCTGTGTGTCATGATGGAGCAGGAAAAAAAAAAAAATCCCCAAATCAACCTCCTTCTGGCTTTGTCTGAAATTTGATCCTACTTTCCATTCATCATCCCTTTGTGAGTGTGGAGCCTCCCTGAGTTGTGGTTGGGGAGCAGCGAACACGAATCAGAAGGTGGGAGTACCTGAGGGACTTTGATGTCACCGTTTGTGTCCTCCCGAGTGGTGAATTAGTCCCAGTTAGATGTATAAAAAGTTACAAGTGGTTTTAAATACAGAACATGATATATTTCACCTCTGCTTTTAAAGGCTTGAATGAACTGCACACTTTTGAATAGTGATCTGCTTTTCTTCAACTACATAAAGATTTTTTTGAAGAAAGACTTCCAGGTATAGAGATTTGTATAAATGTTACCCTCATTTGAAGTTTCTTTTTCTTAAAAAAAGAAAAAAAATATCTGTTTTAAAAATGCCTTTTCAAGAAAATTCAACAACTGGGACATGTATTATGTTCTCCACAGTGTGGTACCCATTGCAGTCCTGTACCACAGACTTTGGGGTCCCATCCCTTGCGCAAGCTGCCCTGCAAAGCTCTCGTGTCCGTGGCCGGGGCTGTCCTGTTTTCCAGTAGCTGGGTAACAGTCTTCATGGCACGGCTTCGCGGAAACAGAACTTGTGTGAGCCCAAGAGAGATTGGCAGTAACGAGCATATATGCAAGAAGAATATGTAGTCCCTTTATAGTTAACATTTAGTACGTGATCAACTTCATTTCATACATTTCCTGTCTCACTTTAAAGATAATGGTTTGAGAAACATACAAGAACCAGTTAAAACTCAAGGCAGTGTACAAAGTTTGCAGGAAGTGCCATTGTCTGTTCATTGGTGAGTAAATGCTGAAATGTGTCGTTTACAACTTTTATTTTGATTAGCTATTGAAAGGGGTCACCATAGCCAGTGGTGGAGTGTTACCCAATATTCACCCAGAGCTGTTGGCAAAGAAGCGGGGATCAAAAGGAAAACTGGAAGCCATCATCACTCCTCCTCCAGCAAAGAAGGCAAAGTCTCCATCACAGAAAAAAACTGTATCAAAGAAAACAGGCGGCAAGAAAGGGGCAAGGAAATCCAAGGTAGAGTAATCTGTTTATTTTAAACCCAAACAAGCTTGCTAGCGGTAGCCGTAGGGAGCGTCGCGCAGGGCAGGCTTTCTGTTCCACGTGTTGCTAACCATAGTGATTGCAGTAGCAGCACAAGCAAAGGCTGGAGGAGGAGCGCTGCCCTCTCCCTAGCGCGGCTGGAGGTCTGAAGGCCCTCGCAAGTGGCAGAGTCTGCAGGGCAGGCAGGCAAGCTGTAAATGCTCTGTTCTAACAGCCGTTAGGCGGGCACAGGCTGGAGGCACCACGAGGCAGAAGGGGGCGGAGGGGGGCTATGCTGGTTATGCCTTGCTGGTGAGCAAGGGAGACCTTAGGTAGCAGCTGTTGGGGTAGCTTTGCTGTGACTGTGCAGGTGCCTGCGTTGGGCTAGGCACAGTAAACTTGCTTGTACTTTGTTCAAGGATTGATATTTGTCTGCAGGAAACGGGGAATCTGGCTATTTTTTTCAGAAGTGAAGTCACCCTAAAGCAGCATCTTGCAAATTTAAGTATTGCAGAAAAACAGCCTAAGTCACTTGCGCTGGACTAATGTCCCCAGCCATTAGCATGTCAGAGTCCTGTTTCCAAGTGTTGTATTTTTCTGGTCTGTGTTGGGGTTTTTTAATAGGTTTTTGTTTGTTCCAGCTTAGTATAAGATTCCTCTTAGTTGATTTGATGAAATCCAAAGAGTGTGAAATACTCTTTCTGAAATAGGATGCAATTTTGCTAGACCAGGTAACTGAGTCTCTTGCAGCATCAGAGAAACTGTGTTATGGCGACATAGAATTTCTTTGGCTGAGTTAAAGACCCACAAACGTCGCCCTCTGTTCTTAGTATGTTATAGATGAGACACTTCCACGTGTAGATTTGTTTCTTTACATTCCTAGTAATTAATTAAACTCATTTGAAATGCAGTGTGGAGGTGAGGGGAAGAATGAGAGGACCAAGATATGATTTTTCTTATACTGGGAAACTAAGAATAACATTGGTTTTTAAGTTAAGGAGAACATTCTTTCATTTCATTCCTTTTTTTAAATTTCACTTTGTAGGAGTAGGGAGTCTTTCTAAGGGTGTGTGTAACCAAGGATCTTTTTTTTAAATTCAAAACGACTACAGTCAAGCAATAGGTTATGAAAGTAGGAAGAAAAGTGCATTAATTTCACATGAACTGGGCAATGCACGTGAAAAGTCACCTTCTGGGTCAAACAAAGCTTCTGTATTCATTCTGCATGTCTTATTGTTTATTTGGTCACTCTTCTGATTATTTCACTTGTTTTTCAAACTGTTGAATACAGCTTTCTCTCTTAGAACACCTAGTAGCTGGCATTTCAAGTGCAGTGCTTCTAATAACCACGCACTAATAATTTCCCTAAATCTGGAATTTTTCTTCCCCTGCTTGATTACAAAAGCAGGAAGTCTGTTGTGGGGTTCTGTTTTTCTTCCACACAATAAACTGTATTGTCTGCTTACTCTGTTGGTATTTGGCTAACAGTAAACTCCTGGGGAATTGAAATAGGACCCATGAAAATCTAATTTTCAAAACATTTGTGTAAAGTAAAGCGTGGTTACAGCTTCTAGAAGCACCAGTATACCCTTGCATCAAAGCCATTATAGTTGCTCAGCCACAGATTTAGTTTATATACTTTGGAAAGGGACAATAGGAGAACAGTGGCTTGCTTAATATTCCCGGTGTGCTTTTTAGCTTCAGCATAGGAATTGCTGGGGCACCAAATATTTATATCAGATCATAAGTAATGATTTCATTGAAAAGATGAAATGATTTTTTGGCACCAAATGGGTTTATAACCACAGCAGTCAATTCACTGTCTTCATGAAGCAACCTTTTCAAAATGTTCCCAATTCTCATTTTCATTCATTCCTGAAACCTATCATTTTACTTCAGTAATACAGTTGGAAAAAAAAAAGGAATGGTGATTGAGGGGAACTCCTTCTCCCCCTACAGTTTTACTGGAGATAAAGGAAGGTGATCATGTTAAACAAGACAGAGAAAATTGTTCAGCCCATTTCCTACTACTAGTCAGGTGGAAAGTAGGTGTGTTGTTCTGACACTGGCTCTAAGGACAGCCAGATTTTACAGCAGTATTTCTAAAAAAGAAGTTTGTGAAATATGGGAGCACCTCCCTCCAAAGAGGCAAAATTTGAACTCTCACAAGTCCATTTTTACATTAGAATGAATGTCTGCCCACACATATAGATACGTACATTATCTTTTTGCACACAAGCTATTAGAAACCCTTTAAAAGTTGGGGTATTTTTTCCTGCAGCATTTAAGACAGCTGTCATCTGAATTGTGCATGGTCATAGGCAAGGACAGGCTTGTGTAGATACACAGACGTTGAGGTCATTTTTCCTATTGATTCCTTCAGCTGTAATCAGTCACTTCAGTTAGGCTAAAGGATAAAATCCTAATGCCAGTGTTTGCACTAGCATTTTATTGCCTGGTAAGCATTTATGGCATGTCCTATATCTTCCTGTTATTCGATGGTGGTGTTCTCTCAGCCTTGAGTTAACTAATTAACTGTATTTTTGGAAGAAGAAGCAGGGAGAAGTGAGCAAATCAGCCAGTGCTGACAGTACAACAGAGGGAACTCCGGCAGATGGCTTCACAGTCCTGTCCACCAAAAGTCTGTTCCTTGGCCAGAAGGTATGCTCCTGCATTGTTATAAATGAATACCTATTTTCCAGTGCTGCTTAGGGAATACCCCCTCCCACCACCCCCCTTTCCCCACACCGTCTAGGTACAATGGACATTTCCCCACTGAGCACTTGAGGAGGCGTATGATACTAGTTTTTGAGCAAAGAAGTTCTCTGAAACAACTTCTAGAACTTTTTAAAAATACGTAAATGAGTCTTCATATGGCTACATAATTAAATACTCATATAGAAAGAAAGCCTGTGTGCTTGTAATCTATCTTGCCTTATTCATAAACGGCATAATCGTTACAGCTAAGCTTCTGCCAAAGATGAAATTATTCTAAGAATAAAACGTTTTTTTTCCAGTGGGCAGCCCACTTCATTGCTCGTGTAAATGATTTACAGGTTTTTATCAAAACCTATTTTAGACATTTGTTCCTAATAGTGGTTTTATGTTTTGTTCTGCTTTGTTACTTACAAAAGTCAATGCTGTGTAATAATGAATGATGCTTTTATGAAAAGCTAGAAGTCAACGATCCTTTTTTCCCTGTGAATATGCTTTGGGACATGGGGTGGCTTAATACAAATACATACCTGCTTAGAGAGAGGATCCACTTAAAGAGACAATTCATTAAATTAATTCGTTCTTTTATTTTGAAACCTGCCTTTAGTTCGTGATACAAAATTTTGTTAAGTAAAACTGCATCTTTCTTCTATCATTCAGTAATCAGATCATTGTGTTCTAAGTCATAAGAGATGAGCCATTGTCCATTGTGGAATGTATCTCCTCTGACTCATTTTTATTTCATACTGAGGTTGTTCTCCATTTATCCTTCCACAGTTTGTTTGCAAACTTTAAAATGCATGAGAGTAACTTTATTTTTCGCAAAACTTTTAATTTTCCACATTTAATTTTACAGCTAGAGCTATATTGTTGGTTTGGTAGGGTTTTTTGTTATTTGACTACTACCAGGGGGGTGGTTTTGAACATATTTTTAAAAGTATTTTGATGACTAAATTAGAATCCAAAGTTTATAAACTACATTACTGTTTCAATAAAGCAAGTAATGTCAGATTTTCAGACCTGATTTTGAACTCCTTTTAGTTACCGTGGGAAGCCTGTAATAAGACCTAGTGTTGTGGTCCAACAAACTGACCCAGCAGATCAGTGAGGCTTTGCTGTGGGGCTCAGTGGAAGAGAATCAGGAACTCCAGGACTGCTTTAAGCTGTGGTGAGCAAAGCCAGTGTCTGTTGCAGAGCTTTCCAGTGAGTACCTTGTACTGGGAAATGGACTTTCTGGCTTTCTCATTCACTTGGAGTGCAGCCCCCTGAAAAAAATTACTGGTGGGACATGTCCATCCCCATCCTGGTTACCCTGCTGACGAGAGGGGCCAGGTGTTAGCCTTTATCTGTAACACAGTACACAAAATTAAAAGCAGATTAAAAGGAAAACAAAAACCCCATTTGTCTGCTGTGAGGGAACACTCCAAATGAAATGGATTCTTTGTGAGGGGTAGAGAATGCAGAAGTGCTGTCGATGGGTCTAGCACAGATTATATTTTGCTTTTGATTCCCAGTGGAACTGTCTTCAGAGGCAGTAAATGGTTAGTGTAAAAATCTAAGAGAAGCAGGCTATGTCTAACAAACATAAGAATTTTCTGTATCCTGTTATGGGTGAGTTAAAAATGAAATTCTTACGTCATTTGAGCTGATAATAATATATTAATGTCTTTGTTCTGATTTACCCCCAAAATAGCACATTTAGACCAACCTAAATTCTATTAAGCATTTGTGTTAAGACTGATAACGTGGAAAGCTTAAAATGCAAAACACCTTTGCACTGTTGTGATCAAAGAGATTTTATTTAGCATAAAAACAACAAAAAAACATATTATGCTGCCTTATTCCTAGAAATATTTTCAGACCATTCCCCAGAAGTTATTTTCAAAACATACATTTTTTTCAAAATTATAAAATAATTTTAACTTTCTTGTGATTAAAAAAAGGCAAATATAAAACTTTAGATCATGGAATCGGCGGGACTGGAATGTGCCCTCTCCCCTAAGCTCGAGGTGTGTTTTGCATGGGCCAGGAGGCTCCTGGTGCGACAGGATGTCTGCTGCTGCGTGCAGGTTTAGCAGCCTGCGATCTCATTGGTGGTGGTGGTTGTTAGTTATTTAGGTGACACACGGAAGCCTCAAATAATTGCTATTTATTTTGGAAATTTACAAATTAAATACACCAATTATCTATAAAAACTCCAGCAACTATGAATCAATTAAATGCTTCTGCTTAGCCATTTCTACATGCAATTGCTGTTTAAAAAGATATTGATTTTTAAAAAAATATTTATTGAAGTTTAAGTCTGAATATTAACAGAAAAACCCCCTGTTTTGTTATAGTTGTCTTAAATTAGTACCACATGGTATTCATAATCATAATGCACTAAGAATTTTCTTCAGGAGCGATGCTGGACAGTCGCGTTGCTGGACAGTCCGATTCCTTAGACTTCTGCATGTTGCTTATTTTCAAAGAGTGTGAGAGCAGAAGGTGTTTGCCTGTGCGGAGGAGGGCCTTTCTTCCATTCGGCACAGCCTCACTCTCCTTAAACAGCATTTCAAGGGAAGTAGGAATCTGCTGGTCTCTTGGGTAGGGAGGACAGTGTGCTTAGGTGGTTCAGCTGGAGGCCTGGAAACTGTGACTCCTGGCTTCTGGCTTTGGCTGATTCAGAGACACTGGACATCACCCCTTCTCTCTCTGTTGCCTTCCCCATTTGTGAAATGGAGATAAAGTTACACTCTTCACGTGGATGGTAGGAAAGCTTAATATGTTAAAATATTTTGAGCTTTTCCATTTGAAAATCAAAAATGTTAATCACAGTTGTTTGATTTTTCTTGGATTTGTACATACAGGTTTTCAATATACTTTCATGTTCTGTGTGTTCTTAATAAACTACAGTGCAAACACAGAAACCTGAGACCGAAAAACACAAACAAAAAATTGGTGTCTTTTGAATCTCCTGTGACATCCTTGAACCACCTTTACAAGTCTCCTTGGTCTGCAAAACCACTACCTGCTACGTCAGGAAATAATTTACTAGATGCAGAGAAGGAAGAAAATAATCCTGTTTTTAGTATCATGTAATTCATGTTTAACAGGAAAAATCTTTTTCTTGGCTCCATGTTTACAGAAGCAAAAGGGAAGGGTTTTATTTGCAAGAATGGTTCTTCATCCTTCTAATATTCCCAGATTCAATTACCGAAAACACAAATGAGAACGTTGCAAACCTGGGTGTTGTTCAGTTTTCAGAGTCCTGTTATTGCATTGAATCTTTAGGTAACGGCTGACACTCAGCTAGAAATTCGTAGAGGTCAGGAAGTGACCAAGAACCCTTCAGAACCCAAGAACCCTGCAGAAGTGTATTAGTGCTACACTAATTAAGTATTAAAATCTAGTTAATATGTCAATGATTGCACATCCTACGAGTGACATCCCAGTGGAAACGTGGTATTCAGCACATTAACTAGTTTGGTTTTTCCTGGGGCAATTATGGAGTAGGTAGAGGCAAAGTTGTAAGACCTCAAGCCTAAGCGTTAGGATTTGGACTTTCAGAGAGACCTCAGCTTGTTTGCAACAGGCGTCTTCAGTTCTCTGTATGAAACTCATACTAGAAAAAGTTCCAAGACTTTAAAGGTAATTTTGTCTGAAATAAGAAATGCAAGGCTTGGCTCAGAAAATACTCATGGATGTGCTAAGTGCCATCTGCATTTTATCTAACTAACATTTAAATGTTACCTGAAGTTATGTCCGTTCTTTGTTGCACATGTATATGCAAGTTGTGCCTGTTTATTTTTTTTAAAGTGGCCCTTTACGGGATCACTTCTTCTAATACATGCTTCATACTATTGGGTAGTAAAATTGAGCAATTACTCACTGGAGGATTTAACTCTACGGGAAAACTTCTGGGGTTTTTTTAATTGTTTTTGGCTATCAGATAGCTAACAGTGCACTGAACAGCAAATCCAAAGTTTAGCGGAATAATACTTAGCTCCCAACACATGCTGTCAGTGGTGGGCACCTTTTTAAGCATTTTGTTGTTGCTGTTAAATTGAAACTTTAATTACCAGCTGGTTGCTCTGTAAATTCCATATATGAGTAGGCACAGAGATAGATTAAAGGTCTGAAACCAAAATGGTCTGCAGCCAATAGATCTGGGGCAAAAGACTCTGGGAACAGAGTCACCTATCAAATGACCAAAATATGCTTAGGATCATACTAAAATCCCCACAAAACAGTCTTTTGGTGTGTGCATGTGTTTTGTTGGTTTTTTAATTTCAAAATTCATAAAGTTTCTTTAACATTTTGGTTTATTTGATTTCACTTTTTTTTTTTTAAACAGCAGTTGCTTGTAGTCAAACTCAAGACTCAAACTCAAGTATGAATAACTCACCACGTGGGAAGTATTAAAGGATTCGAAGCTATTTGGAAAGCAAGCCTTCTTAGATTTTATTACAAATTCCCAAACAGACCCGTACTTAAAACAGGGCTGAATTATGCTCATTTTTAGCCAAAATCACCCTATTTTGGGGGGGAACATGATTTACTCAAGCAACATATGCAAATTATACGGAATTGCAGGCTTTTCAAAAGAGAACAAGGTCAATTCATATAATCAGATGAATGAAATGGAAATAGGTTTTCATAAAAATTAGGTATATGGATGTCAGCCTCCTTAAATGACACTTGTATCAGTGACGTGGATCGGCTCATATTCCCTATTAATAAACTGACATACACAAGGCGAAGATTGGAAGTTTTAAGTTTACAGAATGCGGGTTACAAACCAAGAGACAAAATTCAGTTATCGACAAGATAAATTGCCATGCCTGATTGTATATGTTATGCTTCATAGGTTGAACCCAGCTGGTTCTGGATTAGAAGGAAAGCCAGGCTCAACAGCAGCTGGCTTCAGGACTTGCATAAATGAATGAGAACTTTCATAGCTGCTTTCTGTATTGCCTAATCAGCTACTGAAACGATCATTTTAAATGCATCTTGCAGATAAAAGCATAATTTATGATGTAGATAATGTATTTCCCCATACAAAAGAGTCTGGAAAATTGTGTGCACTTTTAAAAAATACTAGTTTTGAAGTACTTAAAATACTTCGGTTTTCGCAGTAGTAAACGTGGTGCCTGCGACATCTGACTTCCCCACACGGGCTACGAAGCCGCGTTACAAAGCCCTGGTTATAAGCCTCCTCCCGTTCCTGTCAGCGTGCTGCAGTTTTGACTTTTGCTGAGTTCGGCACCCGCATCAAATTGCCTCAGGTTACGGAGTTGTTTCTGTGGTGTGGGTCCCATACTCTGCCGGGACACCCGAGCTGTCAGTAGTAAGGAAACGGTGCTATCCCTTCACACCACTAAGCACTTCCAAAAAAACCTCCTCACTAGTACGGCGTGGCAGGATCAGTTTGTTACTGGTCTTTTCATTGACTTCTGATTTGAGATACTAGTTTGTAAGTCTTGCTCCAAATGCGTTGCTGGAAGTTGAAATGTGCACTTCCTCATGTTCCCTTAATTCTTTTTATTCTTTTAAGAGCACTTAGTGCAGATGGGAGGCTAATCTCTAGATACCTGTGCTAACTTCCTCACCTTACTGTATGCCCCTGAGAAAACCCTTCAGATTTTGTAGTGACTCAGACAGCAGTTGAGAAGCGTGCTTTAAATGTGTTAATGAGAGGAGTTAATGGGCATTGGTGGGTGGGGTTAAAATCTCTATGTTAATAAATGTCAAAAGGAAGTACAGCAAATAAAGTAAAACCTAGAAGCAAGTCGCACGTAACAGTGCCTGCTTACGGTGCTTCAGCAGCCGTTCACAAAGGCAGCAAGTGAGAAGTGAAATGCCTGCGATGCAGAATGGGGTGACCGCTAGTGAGGAAAGGGCAGGAAAGGTGGCCCCTGCTAGGATGGAGGAGTCGCTGCAGACAAGCGTGTGCTTTCTCAAAGATATGCTCTGGCTTGCTGGCTTAAAGAAGGAGGAGCAGCATCTTTTATCCAGTTTCGGGGCTGACCGGCCATGGCACACTCCTGTAATCGATGCTTAAGAAATGGTTAGGGTGTCCTTCACCTATGCTTCGAGGAGAAACAAATGCCCTCTTACAATACCAAAATAAGAATCCCAAATAGTGGTCAGCATAAAGCCAAAATAGAGCTTGTTAGTAGGTACATTCGTGCCCTTCCAGTGTGAACAATGTTTGAGTCTTGTGTTTGAATTTTTTTTTATAATAACCCCCCTTTATGACCTGCCTTTTATTTTGCATATTTGTTTGCAGTGATGCTATCTCCATCTGTGTTGCAAAGCTCACTTTTCTGCAGCTTCTCTGTGATTTCCCAGCTGTCCTGTTATTTCCCACCTCATGCTTTTCTTTTCAGCTGAACCTTATTCACAGTGAAATCAGTAATTTAGCCGGCTTCGAGGTGGAGGCCATTATCAATCCTACCAATGCTGACATTGACCTTAAAGATGACCTAGGTAAATGGGGCATGGGTTGACACAACTAACGGTCACATGGAAATTATGGAACCCAGAATTTACTCTCTAGGGCTTCATCCATTTAATAAGAGCAGAAATTCAAATCTCGCAGGTTCTGTTTTGTTGAAGAACTACATTCAAAAGACATTTTCACCAAATCTGAATACTTGCAGCTATTGCTAGTCTTCACATTGATTTCAGTTAAAACAAATCATTTAAATTCTTTTCCATAATGATCATATGTGACTGTTAGCTATTTTGGGGGGTTTCTTATTTGGATACTTTGAGGACTAAAATACTTTTTTGTCAGGTTGTTTTCAAAATAAGCAGTTTCTCCATTCTAACTGCAATCTCGTGTTTTTTCTGATACTCAGAGTAGGCATTAAATTTTGAAAGAGAGGCGATTAAATAATTAGCTATCCCCCAGTCTTTCCTACCTTGATTTCACGTTTAATTCAGTCAAATAATTGGTTTCCATTATGCTTCAATTACTCCCTGTCACTTTCACATTCAGCTGAAAACAAATACTGATATTGTACCAACAATGAATGTGTAGGTACTATCACGGATGATGCATCGCTTTTAAAGCTTCTGTCTTGTTCCAGATCAGAGGGGAAAAAATTGTACAAAAAAATCCTTCAGCAGAAGTCTGTTCTTCAGCATCAGTAAAAGAAAAATTAATTTTATGCATTCTGTACTGCATTCCCTTCTTATTTGAGTACACCTGCTGCTGTCTTTTTGATAAACTTCCTTAATGGAATACAGCCCATAATTCTTCTGCTACTGCATTTCCCGTGGGAATGTACACAAGTAATTTAACCAGAAAAAGATTTAAGAAGGCTAATTTTTAAATCAGCCTTTCTCAGAACTATGTATATTTTTACAAGTGTCTCAGCCATTCCAACACAGAAAATATGCCTTATCTTTAAAATACAAGAACGATGATTTATATTTTTAAAGCAAAATCAGTACAACCCTGTCTGCAAAGACACGGTTTCCTCCCTATGAAGGAGGCTGTCATTTTTAGAAACCGAATGATGCATCGCTATACCTATGAAGATTAGTGCCTGTCAGCTTATTGATGCTGACAAAATGGAGAAACTAATTATTTTGTTTGGCTTGATGATCCTGAATTTCTTTTTTTAAACAGATTCCATATTTTAGTGTCATGCTCTGTGGGGAACTGGTTGTTCTAGGTTTCTGCAAAGTGAAATGGGGTGTTAGCTGGTTTTAAAACTTTGGAAATGATCTCATGTGATTGCTCTGACTTGTCATTTTAACATTTATTTGATCATGTCATATTCAATATTCCTCCTCCTGTTCCCTACACCCCTTTCTCTACACACACCTGCACACACAACTCAGCATACTCCTTTGGCGCAAGGTTTGGAGATGTAAAGGTAGGAAAATATGGACGTTGGTACATGTGTAAATGTAGAGCCTGTGCTGGGTCTCTGTCCAACGTGGTTGATATACATCTGTTTACCTGTTGTAGTTGCAAGTTGTACAGGCTGACATTGCCACGATCGACAGTGATGCTGTCGTTCACCCGACAAACTCTGACTTCTACACCGGTGGTGAAGTAGGTAATGGAAAGTTCAGTGCTGCGGAGTTTGTATGTGTGTGCATGGTCAATCAGCAGCCACAAGCTTGTTGTAGCTATGCAGATTTGCATTCATTTCTCACTTCCAGCAGTCCTGACTGATAACGAAAAGAAATGAATAATTGCAAACTCAGTAGGCATTTTTGATTTTTATCGCCAAATCAGACTTTCAGAAGTAACAATGGAATGCACCACCAAAATTTGAAGTGCAGGAACAGGACGTTCAATGCAGGCATGAGACCACGGAGAACGAATTGCCGCATTGTTTGTTTGACATGTTAAATGCCTGTTTTGAATATAGCTTGAGCCTTGATCTTTAGATTTCTAACCAGGTCCAGTACACCCTCTCCATGCCAAGTTTCAGATGTTCACATCTGACATGCTGGGTCTAGCCCATCTGTGTTTTCCAAACTCTAAAGATTGGTTAGTTTTTTCCTATTTTACCTTACGGGCCGATTACCGTCACAGCCCAGCTCAACGGTCCTCATGCCCACAAGCACACGGCTAGTGACGCCCCGTATGTTTTCCAGGCGATCGGTCATCTAAGCTACACCGTTGAGAGAAGGCATGATAGAAAACAGGACAGACATCTTAATTCAGTGTCTTAAGTGTCCCCCGAGTAACTCTTATCTCAGTAACACCCCTCTCTGCGCACAGTATTTTGAAGGATTTTGTGAAAGGGTAGCAGTGCTTTAACTGAACTGCCGTGGTAATTTGAGAAGGCAAATCAGAATTTGGGCTGAACACAGAAGTTGCTGGTAGGGGTGGTGACCCACCACGCTTAAAAGTCTCGTGATGCCAACCTCTGTTCTGCATCTCGCCTTAACCTCATCGTCGCTATGCGAGTGGTCTCCCTCCGTGCCCGAGGCCGTGTTTCGGTACTGGCTCGGAGGGACACGCGTCCCGCTGCAGAGCTGGCGTGACCTACAACACCTGCTTTTTCGGAAGGGGCTACTTGCTCAGTAACACACAGGCAAGTGTAGCTCTGTATAGCCTGTTGGAGCAGGAACAGCTGCGACTTGGCTGGCTAAACATTATGCAGAGACATTAAAACAAAAGCGTCATAAGACCCTGTATCTGAAGAATATGCTTCTAAAGTCTGTCAGACTCATTTAGCTAATGTGCTTGTCTCCTACCCTTTGACAAAGAAATGCTTTGCTACCCTACAAAGGAAATTGTGTCTCGAAGCTGCACTGCTCATTCCTTAGTGTAGGTTCCTGTTGCCTCTGACTGCTGTAAGAAAGAATAGAAGTGCACAAATGCTTAGCTTCCGATGATTAACTTTTACCCATCTAAATTTTTGGTTTTATTTATTTTTGTTGTTTTTGTTTTTTTTCCCTAACAATTTAAATGTACTGGGGGCTTACCCGGAGAATTTTAGAGCCTAAATTTCTGCTAACGCTGTTTTCAACACTGATACCAATGCCTGCTTGGAAAGCATGAGATAATGATCTTATTCTCATGGGAGTGACACATATTTATGCCTGTGAGCAAATAAGCTACTAACCTTGGAGCTGTGAAGCAAGACTTCCATCAAGAAACTTGCTAACGTAGTGGAAAATGGTTAAATACAGTATGTCCTTTCCCAGATGAAGCTAATATACAACATAGTTCTGAAATATAATTTCAATCTAAACCCTCACTATTAATCAGAAGAACATAATTGAGGGGTAAATGCAGAAAACCTCACTGATTCGTACCGAATACTACTTTTGCTCTTCTTTGTACCAGATCTGCAAGAGGAGAGCTCAGTGAAATAAACCGACGGGGTTGTTCTTCGCTCTTAATTATAAATTAATTCCCAGTAGAACGGAAAAAGCTGATCCTTCTGGATTGAATTAAACCAAACTAGGCTAAATTCCATTAAATCTACAACAGCTTTGCAATGGCAAAGAAATGACCTACTTAATAGATCTTTTCTGTTCCTGGGTTCTGCACAAGGCTTAATTATGTTTTCCCTTGAAACAAGAGAAATTAAGGATTATGAATGTCATGGGTTTTAGGACTGATCCGAGTACATGACTCGAGGCAAATAAAAGTTGAATACATACAAATATAAATAGGAATGATATGGCAATACATACAACAAGAATATAACTAGGATGGAAGACTCTTTCTTTCCCTCCCCATCCCTTCTCTGTCAGGATGATTTCGTAAGAGCGTGGTGCCAGCCACGACTGCTAGGCTGCTTCGGCAACGGGCACGGTGTGTCCCGCTGTCTGGCACGTCACTGCCTTCGGAGGGCGGCGCGTTCCAAGCACCTCGGTGCTGGGGCAGGTCTCCTTTCCTGGCACGCTCCCCTAAAACACCTCGCTGCTACCAGTAAAGCCGTTACGGTCTTTTCTAAGAGATTTGTGAGATGGTGCCTTCCACTCAGTTGCACAGGGACAGGTAACTTTGAGTTTCAGAAAATTCTTAGTGAGGAGTTTGTCGGCATAAACTTAGACCGAAGTGTTTACATAAAAAAGCTTAAATAAGCACAAAGAGCAAATTACGCTCTGACCTACGCAGTCTGACCTTGCAATCTGGCTTTTGGCAAGCGCCCATTGTGAATTGGTTATGAAAAAGGCAAAAGAAAAGGCATATATTTTTTAATTGTCCTCAGCTTTTGTACCCCAAAAGCAATAAACTGCCAATAGCAAAATAGAGGCGGGGTCACAGAGTCAGTTTTAGAATGAACAATCAAATGCATTGTTTTCAACTTCTAATCTTCATTTTGGAAGATATTTAGCAATGGTGTCAAAACAAAAGCATCTTGTAGCCCTCTTAGTCCTTAGAGCTCTGGCCCTGTTTAGTAAACTGAGTCTTGGAGGAGGGGCTCTGCTTCCTTGAGCATACAGTATGTGCACTTCCATCAGAAAATGCGTTTTTTCTTTCTTCATCGGTGAAAGTAAGGGGTTTCACCAAATAAATGTCTAGATCATTAGAGATCCTAGTTCTGAATTTTTGGAAATCAGTTTTCAAAGTAATATCTCAAATCAGAGCTTTTATGATATCACTGCTTTTTACTTATCTACCTTTATAATTAAAATGCACAGTGAGAAATTATGTGGGATGCTTATGTAGTTAGGAAAATGCTTTCTTGGGCTGTTTTTTTTTTAATATATATATTAATATTTAAAACTAGAGCTGCAAAATAAGATCTAAACCATTTAGTGATGGACTGCCTTTGTAAACAGCATACCTTTTGGTTGCCCTGAAACACCGCACAGCTCTTCTCCTCCCAGAATGACTTTGTCCAGCTCCTTAGCTGTAGTTAGAGAAGTTCATTGGAGGAATATGTTCCTTAGAGATTCTCCTTATTTCTGAGGCTCTTCCTCTTGGTTAAAGGTGGCTCAACAAGCTGGGCAGTTACCAAGTAAAGCAGCCCGCTGCACTCACGAGACTGTTTCATTCCTGGTGCCACCTGTTGGGGTCAGGGACCAAGATCAGGTGAGTTTCAAATTCTTATTGTGGCAAATGGCTCTTTAAAACAATTTGTAAGAGAGAGGGGAAATGAATCTTAGGGGAAGGAATTGTGGACCTTCAACCGCTCTCGAGCTAGCGCATTCTTCTGGAACATTTCACACTAACGGATGCTCATGATAAGGAAGGAGGTAGGGATGTCATGTCAGATGCTTTGACTTTAAAATCGGAGTCTGAGAATGTTAGCAAGGGATACCGATGTGAGCTTTTTGGGTTGTTAGGGTTGTCTTTTTTGGTTTTTTCTTTTTGTTGTTGTTGTTGTTGTTTTTAATGACTAGCTAATTCTGAAGTCCCAAAAGGTTTAGATCTTACTTTGCAGTCCCCAAAAAATGTTTGGGCAGAAAACTCTAGAACGATGTAATAAAAAATAATGATGAGTCACATGTCTGCTGTGGAAACCTGGCATCAGAGGAGTAAAATAACAATTCTCTGTTCAGGGAGCACTTTGGAAAAGAAAGGCGGCAAGGAGTTTGTGGAAGCTGTCATTGAGCTTCGCAAAAAGAACGGGCCGTTGGACATAGCTGGAGGTGAGGTTCTGCGCTTCGGAAACCTGCAAACAAAGCACTGCGGGCACCGGCTGCGGCCTTCGTTGCAGTTGGCCGGCCGAGCTCCTTCGAGCACAACGCTTGGGTTCATGCTGTCTGCAGACGGCTTTTATGGGTTATGTGATATTTATATTCTCCAAAGATGAAATACGCACGTTCCATCTTAAGTAACCTTTACCAAAGCATCTGGGAAACGGTGTAGCGATGTAATATTGCAAGCAAAATCGGTCTGTTTGCAGGTACGCGCATACACGACGAACGTTGATTATTAAGGGCACGGTTCAGAAAAGCAATTAACTGGATGCCTATTTTTCAGAGTAGTTGAGTCCAGCTCTGTTAAACATCTGCTTTGCTGAAGTGCCGCTGACTTTCACTGAACTTAAGCACATGCTTAAAGTTAAGCATCTGCTTGGGGACTTTGTTTAATCAGTGCCAAAATCTTCACTATAAAAGCTTACGACTTTTTGATGCCTAGTTATCAAAATTTATGTAATATCTGAGAAAAATCTACTATATGAGTAATAAAGTTTGGTAATGACGATATATAATTTTACACCATCTGTGAAATTGCTGATACATGTTGTTCATATAGAAGGCTGATTCTGCCATCTGTGTTTATCCTATAAAAATAAATACAGTGTGCGCAGTTTTGTAAACGAATTCTGACTGAAGCTGAAGGGGAGATGTAAGACTTCAGCTCTGACAGGAAAAATTACAACTGTTTACTTCTGGTGCTTAATAGGGTGGGTTTTTTTATCCTCTTGCTTTTTAAAATTTTTAATAAGTTTTTCTTGGAATTCTTGTTCTGCAAAAATATGTACAATCAATTTCTCACTTTTTTTTTTCCTCTCTGCTTATTTCCGTGCTGTATTCTTTATCAGCCCAGACCACACTGCTTACAGCTAGATTGCAAGTTGGAGAGAAAAGGTGTTTTTCTCAGCCATGGGTGCATCCCTCAGATTTGAGGGCTGCTTGGCAGCCTTTACCCCGTGGGGAGCTCTGCGCTACACTGGCAGAAACTGGCTGCTAGGGACTTGTTGGAGGACTCTAGCGAAGAATTGGTACACATCAATTTCTCAATCATATCAAAATCCGGCTTTCAGATTTCTCAGTTGTGCGGGTATCCCTTTAACCTACCAGTAGCCAGGATCCTTGCCTGGAATATAACAGTAACTAGCACTGTCCCTGGGTCTGTCTTTTTCTACAGCAAAAGCATAACTTCCCCTTTCCGAGCATTTGCGTTTGAAGTAAGGGACAGCCACTCTTGGTAATTAACAGTTGTCCTCAACAGAATTTTAATGAGTTAATTAATGACTACCCTAGAAAACACTCATTGAGAAGTATTAAAGTTGGTGATGGGTATCAATACAGTATTTTATTCTTTCAGGATGAAGATATTATCCACATTTCACATCTGACTAGAGATATGTCAGCTGCTTTTAATAGATTTTTGTTGGATTTATGATGTATTCTGAATCTGCCAACATTTGAGTTGCACATTATGACAAATTAGCATTGCCTAACACTGAGGTTATTCCACATGTTGGGAACCTACAAACCCAGAAGAACATAAATGCTTGTGCTTCCATTGTCCTTCAAAGCGTACTCTTCTGGTCAGCCTCCAGTCAGAATGCCCTGTGACAAAGTCCATTTTCTCTTTCCTGCAGCAGCTACAGGATAGTATCCATATGTGATGATTCTGCTCCAAGAGTTATTTCTACTATACTTAAATAACAAAATACCTCATAAATATTGCAGAATGGGGTAGAGGATTTCTGGCCTCTAAGCACCTTTACAAACCCAATTCTTTAATTATTTTTTTTAAATTACTGGATTTTTATTATTGTTTTTGATGAGATAAGCTGCCATTTTATACCTACACTTTTGTGGCTGCGTATGGTTATACCCCAGAGCGCGCGTGTTAGGGGGCTGACTCTATGAAGCTTCAGTGTATGCTCTCATGAGATTTTGACTAGTTGTTCTTCTTCCCTCAGCTTGTGGTTAGGGTGGGTTTCTTCCCTCTTTTTTTTTTTTAAAAAAAAAAAAACAAAAAAACACCCAAACCAAAGTTACAAGTTTTTAATTGCAACCACAGACCTGTGGGTTCAGAAATGGCAGGGATCCTCTTACCCGTTTTCTGGCAGGCAGAGCACAGTCTCTTGTTGCTCTGTGATGGGAAGTGGTGAACCCAGAATTCTCCTGCTGAGAGAAGGCCTCTTCCCTGGAGAATCCTTGGCTGCCAGTAGTTTGTAGGCAGGCCACATCCTCTCAGGCTCCCCACGGCCGTGGTAGTATCGTGGCCATAACATACATTTAACATGGTAAAAATGCTTCTCTGTTTCTTTGTACGTACAAGGCCTTGCCTGTGGGTATATAAACGGTGTGAATCAAACATTGTAAATCTATAGATGCATCCTGGCCGCCAAGAATGGGTGAAAGTGATAAAGTCAACCTGGCGTTGTTTAAGTGGTACTGGATGACCCCCACACAAAAGAGCTCGAATGAGGCCAGTCTTGAAATTGCACAAAACGTCACCTTCGCAGTTACTCAGAAACAAAGCTGGAAATACAGCAAAAATCTTAATTCACCTCTTTTCTAGCCTTCCTTACCCGTTTGCAGAGCACTAACAGCTCTGAACTGATCCAGTCTGGGCTGCGGCATGATCAGAAGGTAGCTAAACAAACTGTGTATTTAGCAGGAGTAGCTGACATAACTCCAGAGTCGTAACTCCACAAGACTGTCTAGCATCCTGCTACTTACTGTAGCTCTGCGATAAACTGAACCAGGGCGAGAGCATCCCTTGAACGGGTTTGCATTCGAACAGATCACTTGCCTTTCTCCTTACGCATTACGCAAGTTTGCACAGTCCCCAGTATAAATGTGTTTCCTTTGATGTCAGCCGTGAATTCTTACTCTCTCTGAAATAAGCTCTATTATAGCTGTGATTTATAAATTACCACAGCAAAGTGCAGCTGGAAATGGAAAATACAAAGTCTCTGTAATCATGTTGTTATATTTTAAGGCTGTGTGATTTGTAATCTAAACCATTCACGGGGGCTAAAGGAATGTCTGTCAATTGTTTACTATTTTAATCACATGTGCACTTTTTTAATCCTAAGGAAAGGAAAGCAATTATGTTTCACTTTCGGTTCTTGCTAGCTGTTGTCAGCGCTGGCCATGGATTGCCCGCGAAATTTGTGATCCACTGTAATAGCCCAGGTTGGGGCTCAGACAAATGCGAGGAGCTGCTGGAAAAGACAGTGAAGAACTGCTTGGCTCTGGCCGATGAAAAGAAGCTGAAATCCATTGCGTTCCCTTCAATTGGCAGTGGCAGGTAAGGCGCTCAGACAAACCCAATGCCAAACAAGTCATGTTTTCCAAGTGCTGTCTCATATGTTCGGGTCCCTGCTCATGTACCAAACCCATCGCTACAATGCTGACTTTATTCTGGTTCGTTTAGATCAGTTCCCTGAATGAAATGTTTCTTCTAGGTTTGTTCAAGCTGGGCATGGAGCCTGCAGTATTCTCCTGAACATAGTTCAACTTTGGCAGGTCTAGTAGTGATCCCTGCAGGATCTTAAAGTGTGCAAATAGTTAAAGAGCATAAACCAAACTTTTTAAGAGGATATTAAAAGACGTTTTCAGACTATCAACTTGTTCATATAAATTGGGGATGTGGAGGAGAACAGGAAGAAGAGGGATACCTAGTTTTAGTTCATAATTAAATTTACTGAATACATGTCTTAGAATGGCCAGAGGACATGGCTTAGCGTTCGTTTAAGTAGCAAACCTGAAGTGGAATTCTCGGGATTTGCAGAGTCACTTAAAGCTTTCACCCAAAATCGTAAGCTGAATTCCATGCAGTTTACATCATGGGACTCTTTCAGAAAAAAAAATTAAAAAATAAAAAGGCCTTAAAAGCCTTTGCCAAGGTTTTTGAAAGCCAAAGTCTAAAGTTAAGGTCCTTTGGCTTTGTACAGATGCTCAGCGCCTTTGAATGCTGGATCACATTTTTAAAGAGTCTAAATACGGACTACGCTTTTAATCTGAGGCTCTTGGGTTTGGGGTGGGGAGAGAGGTTTGGAACACTTGGCCCTAACGATGGCTCAGCATGAAGACCAAGGGCCAAACCTAGGCTGAATTACACAGTTGTGTATTTAACCCTGAGCAGCTGCCCCTTTTGAATTTGTCATGAAAGAAGTTGGCCGATGCACAGCAAGAATATTCTTCCCATTGTGCCGTGTTGCAACACTGGATTAATTCCTGTGTATCCTGTGGGTTAGGGCAGGAAACGCTATTTGAGCTTTTGGGTGAATGACAATAAAGAAATAGAAGTTCCACTAGGATAATAAATTTAAGCGACTTGCATCAGACAAAGCTCCAAATAAGGTTAAATTTGCATGGGTGTCATTTTAAGGAGGTAACATGAACAAACCTTGTGGAACGGTAGAGAAATACAGCGGAGGGTTCACGCTAACCTGTTGATTTGGCTGCCAGGTTCACAGGCTAGTCAGGGCAAAGAGAAGGTCTGAATTGCTCTTTAGGAGAAGCCGTGTCCCTCCATGGGCTGTAGCGTGTCTGTGGAATCGGTCACGTAGGTGCCTAAAGCGAGGCTACGTAAAGTGTCCTCCGCAGCGCCCTTTCTCTTCTGGGTAGCTCCCAGCGAAGAACCGTTCCCAGCCCTTGTCATGAAGCAGATGATTGGTGTTGGAAGGTGGTGAAACCCTGAATAATCATGAGATTCACATTCTGTTATGAGATCTGGTTACTGAGAGGCAAGGCCTGTGGCTAAGTTCTCAGCTTGGCACATGCACGTCATCCTGACTCGAGCCAGCTGAAGTGGTGCTTTTAAAAGATGGAGAGGAATCAAGAGGCCTTGAGAATTATATGAGGTTGTGTATTTTCTCTTTTTTTCTCTTAATTAGAGGTATTCAAGCATAAATTAGTTTTGGAGAGAACAGAATATATTCTGACAATGCTCTTTACTTGTTTTTATGAAGTCAGAAGCGTTAAAAAAAAAATAAAAGTAAAGCTTTTAAAGACAACAAATGCCAAAGACACCACATGTCCGCAGCTATTCTAGTACAGACATCTGTCAAGCAGACATCACCCAATAAACCCACATAAACAGTTTCATTCTCTTTTATAGTTGAGGAATGGGATTACATGAGGGCAGTTCAAATAAATCACGGGGGGAAATAAAATAGCATGCTTGTAGCACTCAGCGGGCCAGATGCTCAGCCTGAGCCAACTTGTGGAGAGCACAAGCTGGGTGCCGTACAGAGGTAGCCTGGAGTTCAGTCTGGTAGGGCCAGGAGGAGAACAGGGAAAGGAGAGTTAGGGATTGAACGTACAATCATCCTCGGAGCAGGGATTTCATTCTGAGGCTCTGACTTTGATCTGAATTGACATGAGCGTGGCTGAAGTCTCAAACTGCCTTTTCACAAGAATTTAACTCAGACCAGCAGATTGAGGCAAGAGGCTTCTGTTTCCTGCAGCCCACCCGTGGCCGTTGGGTCAGCACCTTTCTTCTGATTTTTTCTACTCTCTCTCTTTTGGGAGAGTGGTCCTAAACAATTTACTTTAATCGGCTTCCCTTTGTGCATGCTTCCCTTTGACCGGGCTGCTCTTGTTTCGTTTGCCCGGTCGTGGCCACCTTGCTGGAGCACTGCTGAAGTGGAAGCTGTGCTCAGAGGCCCCTGTGAGCGCTTCAGAAGCGGTGTATACCCTGATTTTGATGCTGGCCTGCATGACAATTCCTGCTCAGGAGCAAAATTACTCAAAGATCTGTTCAATATATGCCAGATGCAGCATTCCTCAGTAACTAGCAAGTGATCAGATGTGGAGGCATGCTGAGTCTGTGTCTTTTTCTCTATGTCAGCTGACAGTGGGAAGTAGCTCCCATGTCAAAACTGTGCTTTCAGTTGATTAACTTGTCACGCAGCTGATTCTCCCCGATCAGCTCATTTGGCTTTGGAAGAACACAAGGTTTTTTCACAATGCTTTTTGCCTTTTTTTTTTTTTTTCCTTCTTCACTAAAAGAAAAAATTGGGCATTTTCAGAAAAGAAAAAAACCAGCATGAGCTATTTCATGTCACCATTTTTGAAATATCACAGGCATTATCTTCAGGCAGCACGTATAACAGCACGTTAAAGGCAGCACTGCCACAGAATTGCTCTCGGAGTATATTTTCTGGTAAGGTAGTGTGCAGTGAGCGGGCCACGGCACAGGCGGTTGCCTTCCTCATTTTGCATCTTGCAGCATGTAATGAGAGGGAGAGTACCACGGCGTTTTATTGCCAGAGTTCGGTGCTTCAGTGAGCGAATGCTAAGGGATGTTGCGCCTGTCAGCGCCAGAGGTGAATTTAGCCCAGCTCCTTCAGATTGCTGAGAAAACTCCTGAGGAACTCGGCCATCTCCATAATCTGTGAATTATTAGTGGTATCAGTAGTTCACACTTCATAACAGGGAGTATCGACCACTGTGTATCTGTAAGTGCACGTCAGGTGACGAGGTGACGTTCAACGGGCTCCTGCAAGTTCTGTTGGGGCCCTGCTCGTAGCAGAGCGATCACGTCCCGTCACTTCTGGCCGATGACTGCGATGCGCTTCCCTGCGGCTCGGGGAGCGCTCAGACTTCGGCTGGGGTGAAACCACAGCCTGGGTGGGTAGCCGTGCCCCAGGGCAAACGCCGCAGCGAGGCTTAGGCCACACTTGGAGTAGTTACCGGGTGTAATTTCAGGAGTTTGCCATGAGCTGTAAGACTCGCAGTTCAGGCTATGGCTTTGTTCAGACCGTTCTACTTGTGCTTGACCTGTTTTAAGATCAGATGAAACTTTTAGATAAGGGCTGCTAGATAAAAATGTGAAAAACGTGTAAGAAGGGTTCCCAGATTAGGCACTGGGCTTTGAAATTCAGCCATGCACGGTTTCATCAGCTGAGAAGGTGGCAAGGTTTGTTCTGTTTGTCTGTGGCTTCTCCAGAAGGAGGAGGCAGGAGCCCCCGCTTTAGGCTTTGCTAGAGGAGTAGGAAGGCCTCTGGTTCTTAGGTCTCTCTGGTTGATACCAAGCAGATCTCTGTCTTTCAAGATATTTTTCTTAGGGCTGTACTTACATTGAATCAGCCTGTAATTAAAAAGGATAGAAGCAGTGTTGGAAGTGCTGCTGAGCTTGGCTTAGAAGAGTCATCAAGTCCCTTAAGTCTGTGCTCAGCCCTGACGCAGCTACTTTGGCTTCCCAAGCCCAGTAAAGTTAGACTGACCCCGTCTGGACAAGGCTCGCCGTGACCCAGGAGCGCAGGCTCGCTCACCCCCGCTCAGCCTGCTTCCCTTTTTCTGCCACGTTTGACGGGGTCAGGGCGTTGCCAGTGCTGTTTGTCACCACCAAACCGCCTGGATCAAGTTCTCTCGCCCTTTTTACTTTTCTTTAACGGCTGGTTTGCTTTCAGGACGGGTTTGACGCTGCAACTCTTGACATATACGCTGCTTTCCTGACTGCTTCAGGCTGCCGGGCCGTGGGTTTACTTGTCTGTTAGATGAGAATAATTGACCCGTCAGTTATCGTACGGTTCAACCCACGAATGCGTGTGGACTCTGTATTCATATTTTGGGAATGCTTTTCTTCTCTTCGAACATTTAAAGTCTTGCCTAAACAAACGAGTTTGTAGCTTCTACTTCACACTGTAAACACTGGCGTTGTAGCTTTATTTACGGCGCTGCGGTAGCAAAAAGACTGAGCCTTCCCTGCGAGGTTTTACCATCGCAAGCTTGTTCAGCGGGTCTTGATTTGCTTGCTTTGTTTTTCTGTCTCTCCTCCTAGAAACGGCTTCCCAAAGCAAACGGCTGCCCAGCTGATCCTGAAAGCCATCTCCAGCTATTTTGTGTCAACAATGTCCTCTTCAATCAAGACGGTGTACTTCGTGCTCTTCGACAGTGAGAGTATAGGGATCTACGTGCAGGAAATGGCCAAACTAGATGCCAACTAAGCCTAGAAAGCTACAGTACCAGCCCCCTCTTCTGCCCATCGTCCTCCCCGAATCCTTAACTCGTCGTGAAGCAGAGCATCCCTTATTTTAAATTTTGCTCATCTAGGGGAATAAAGGTGGGGGTTTTGTTGTTCTTTTGTTTCGTTTGGGGGGTGGGGGGGTGGGTTTGTTCGTTTTGTTTTTACTTTCTCAAATGTTTTATGTTGGCACTGATAGTTGGCATTACTGCTGTTAATGCACTGTATACCAGGCATCGTCTGAACTTAGTGTAATCTAGGAGATTTTATAGTTTTATTTTAATGAAGTATGGATTGAAGCAGAAAGCCGTTAGGAGTATGTAGTCTTTTACTTGTGAAAGAAACAGGCCGACCCTATTTTGTAACTGTGTTGTGGTGCTTTATCAATACATCGAGTGGCGTTCCTTTCATTTTTTAAAAGAACAGATGCTATAAACCTAATTTGTGTTCGTTTATTGTCTTAATGATAAATCCGGAAGAAAAAAAAAATACAGAAACCCTGCTGTCCTTAATTATATTTACAATTTTGAAATTGTGTGAATTGATTTAGTAAAATGTTTGAACTGTTGCTCTTAGTGTACTTGAATTAATTTTTCCCATAAGCCTTCATTTTCTGACCTCCAACAAGTTGGCCTGGCGAGGGATGATAAAACGCCAGACCCGGGCCGGTGGCCTGGAAAGGCGTGTGGGGACGCTGGGCCTCCCGCCCGCGCCCGGGGACGCCCGCCAGCGGATCCTTTTGCAGCGAGCATCCAGGCTTTCCAGTTGGTGCTTCACATCTTCCTGTTCAGAATGGGACTTAATTGGCTGTTTATTTTGGGAGGTTGAAGCCCTTTAGATCAAGCAAGGCCTAGGATTTTTTTGAACTAGTTCCAGTCATTTAATATTGCCCTGTTTGAAGCCATTTTCTGTTTTTTCCAAATATTTATGAGCCCGGTTTGTATTGGTTGCCGTATCACTCGCACAGCCGAAACCCATACCGACATAAACCTTTACAGAAGCCACTTGGTTTTGTACTTTGAGAAAGACGACGTTACGGGTTCAAAAGCTATTGCAGATGAGGGCTCGCTCTGCAGAGGAAGCTCCCCCTTTGAAGTCTTTGGCCTACTTTCTAGCATACGTTTTCCATCCCTGTTGCTTTGCTGAGGAAAGTGTACTTCGCAGCCACGCTGGCCTGATCCAGGGCAACGAGCAGACCAAATCTGACAGGCTTTTCAGTAAGCTCAGGGCTACCAAGCATTAAAAAAGTGTAGCTTAAGCTCCTGCAAGAGTTTGCCTCTCTGTGCAGAAGTCTGGACACGTGCAGCTTTCAAGCCGGCTGCTGTAGGGGGCCAGCAGCAGCAAAACCAGAAGACAGAATTTAAACTAAGTGTTACTGTGAATGCGTACATGAAGTTAAAAGGAGGAAAAAGTAATTTTGTGCTTCAAATCCGTAAGGGCTTTGGCCATACTACAGGCTCAAACTTACAGTTTTGAAACTGCCAGAATGCATCTGGTATCGTGCGTCGGAGACGGGCGTTCGGGCGGCAGTAAATGAAAGAAGGGGCAGTACTTCAGCGTTTAATCGTGAAGTGTGTCTTACTGCAGTGGCTTCGATTCTTGCAGTTAAAGAAAACCGAAACTGCACTTTCCACAAATCTCACTAGGTGTCACTGAAAGGATTGAAAAACAGAAAAACCCGTGAATGAGCAGGTACCTGGGGAAGTGATTTCATGTGAGAAAGGCCTCATTTTTTCAGCACAGAAGGAATGTCTGCCACAGAAGGACCGTGCACACCGAAACGAGCCTGCACAGTACAGCTTCTTGCTCACTTTGCACTGCAGGATTTTTACCAAACTGGATAAAGTTTCACTTTTTTAAAAGTCTCAAAATTTTAGTGTCAGCAACAGGAAAAAAATACATTTGTCCACAAATATTTTTAAAGCAGTTAAAAGTGCAGCCTCCAGTAGCATTTAATGAACCTTTTCCACTGTTACACCGTGCTGGGAGAGCCAGCTTTTGTCTTTACAACTAGAAAATCCCAAAGCAAACTGTACTGTAGTTCACATCCCACAGACTTCCTTCTTCGGGCCTCGCGTCTCACCCGCTTATTCAGCCGCTGCCCCCATAATCGGCTCCGCTGATTCCGCCGGCGTTGCTCGCGAAGCGCCCTTTGCTTTGGTCAGCCAGGTCCTTTCGCACCCGATAAGAATCTGCGCTCTGGGCACCGCGTCCCAGCGTGACCGAAAACAGTTACTGAGGATTTTTTCACATCGCCTTGAACAAGCAAAGCTCTCCGCTTCCCATGGAAATCTCCCTTCTCGTTCCAACCCGTAACTGCGGGTCGTGTTTTGCCCCTGGGTAAAATCATTTGCAGAGTTGCAGCTGGTCTCGTGGGGGCATCGCTGTATCCTCCTGGACAAATACCAGAGCATCCTCCTTCCTTATTCATTCGAAAGCCTGGAAACCCTCAGTGCGTTTAGAGAATCCCGCGACTGTCGCTTTGACCCCGCCTGTTCCGCGAGTGACCTCGAGCCGCTGCACAGCTCGTGTAGCCGGGCGAGCCTGCCCGGCGGCCTGAGCCCGTCCCTGACACCGCCCGGCCGCTCGCCGCAGCCTGAAGAATTCCGCGCTGGGGCCCTGACACCCAGCAGGCTCTGTCGAGGAAGCCAGAGAGCCCCGAGCAAGCTGGAACTTGGTCGCACGAGGCAGCCCGAGTCGGTTACGGTGTATATTCAAGAACCCACAGAGTAACTTGTCGGGTTGCATTAATAACAAGGAAAACGGGAGAAGAAATTCCTGCTAACATGTGCACTGCGGGCAGGGCAACGTGACTTTGGGAATCGCCCTAGTGTTTTGCTTCTTGCAGCAGAATGTGCAAGTTCCATTTACAAAAAATTTAACCCGTCACACTTCGGGAAGGCCACATATGGAAAACCTCAGTGAAAGTGCCTTTGCAGCCTGTTCTTTTACTGGTAGAGCCCATTATGGATCTTATCTGAAAGCAAGGGTTAAAACAGACATTCTCCCTTTAACCATTTCACCATTTTAAAAGGTTAAAAGCATTTTGTGGCCAATAGCATTTTCAATTCACTATTTCAATCCTCTCTCCACTGATACTCTGCTTTTAGTCCACTGACTCCACCGTAGAAAGTTCATTGCAGCGCTATCCCTTAGGGTGCATCAAGTTGTGCAACCATAGAAGTTCCCTCTGATTTTTCCAGCCTATCATCCTCCCGAAGCATTTCTCATCTAAGTAGTCAGCCTGTAGGATTTGCTGAGCTGGTATAATTACCCTGCCCCGCTCAGGGTCAGGTTGCCAGGCTGGGTTACAGCTGCAATTAGCTGTTGACAGAAGTGCTACCGTGCCCCAGAGAGGAAGTAAGCAAAAATGCAAGGTTGGGGGTCATTTCCCATCTTCCCCCCACCCCAAGAGGTTTATAACCACGGTGTAGCTCCTCTGCCTCTTGGACTTCAGGAAACAGATATTCCATTTTTTTTTAATCCTAAAAAATGGGAGCAATGAATAACAACATTTGTATAACCTTTACTTTTCTAAAACGACTTGGGAAGGGCAGGTTATTTGCTAACAGCAATGCGGCTGCGTCTCCTGGAGGATCAGTGCACCGATGGACAGGTTAGACTTTCAGTCTCACGTTACATTCCGCTGAAATCAGCCCTCCGTGCTTCATAATTAATTTAAGATTCGGTAACAAATCCTGCTGCGCTTCCTTCAGCTCCCTTCTGGATCCAGCGTTTCAGCGAATTCAGAGACGCGCCGCCCTGCAAGAGGGACCAGGGCGTCAGTAGGAGCGAGGTGGCCGAGTAAGGCCAAACCCTGACAGGAGGTACAGAAATATGGTTAAGACTTTCCCCGTTCTGATTCCTGTTTGCGGCCTGGGCGCCCCATCGCCCCCCGCTTTCTGACAAGCAACGGGCAGGATTGCGCCGCCAGCCTTCGCGTTTGGCTCAGAGGTCTTAGGTCTTCCACTGGACGTTGTCGTCGGTGTTTAAACTTCTAGGCTAATTAAGAACAAATAATTGTTCTAATTGTTTAAGATTAATAAATTATGGATTTGTTTTGAAGTATAATCTAATTTTAGATGAATAAACCTTAAACCACCTAGAAACCAACTACTAAGGCAGCTGCCGGCGTACTAAACACGGTCCCTCCCCACCCTCGTACTTTGCTGCCGTTCAGACGGTGCTGACCACCAGTGGGTACGAGTTCAAACCATCGCTTCCACCTGAAAAGTCCAAGAGCCTCCCCCCGCCCGCGTCCCGGCCCCGAAGGCAGTGGCCGTCTGTGCCCCTCGTGGTTACAGCTGTGCTCTGAAGCTCATCCCCTGGGAAAAGCCAGCCCTGCTGGCAAGGTCACACTGAAGAGGGCCCATTTTCTGGCCTTTAAGACACGCCAATATTTCACAGCACTTTACAGAGAGGTCTGACACCTGCTGACAACCCTGGGTTTCCTCACAATGCCTCATTTAGCTGGTTATTTCCAGATTATGTTGGATTTCCATTTGCTACACGTACATTTTCAAAGAGGCACCTGCAGCTGCCATCTTTAAGTGGTGGCATAACCTCAAACGTCAGCTACCAGACACACGGGATGCTACTTTCCAAGCCCACATTCGGTTCCTCCTGCCCTATTTTTCCCCAGGTATCGATCATCCTTCCTACAGCCGTTAGCACTCCGATCATCTATTGAACGATCTCCCTCCTCTGCTGCAAATCGCGGGGCATTGGGTAGGCTCCCCCTTGGCTACCACACCGCAGAACCGCGGTGTGCGGCGTGGTGATGAGCGCACCCCTGGCACAGTGTCAGAACATCCGTTCCCCAGAGATTTGTCACAAACAAATCCTTCCGTGATTTCTTCATAATTATTAAATGTCATTCAAGGGCTCATTAGGAGCGGCATCAACATAATTGTAAGAATAATATGAATATGTAAAAAGATAGGTATTGATAGCCAGGTAGGAGAGCTTGTAATCTTTCAGCCTCCGAATGTACTAAGGAAGAGTCAGCAAAGTGTCTGTTTTTGTACGAGTGCAGGAAGGACCCAAATCAGACTCAGTAGTATGACCAAAGCACCTTTAGAAATGCCTTTTTCAGTAAAAACAGGAACCTTTCTATTTGTAAACTCTCCAAAACACAGAGTGCATACATCCAATAACCTGAGAGATTAAGGATTCAGAGAAAGTACCTCAAAAGGGAAAACACCACCACAGAGAAACCACAGGTACCACGTGCAGGCTGGAACAGCGTTAGCCAAACAGGCAAAAGTCTGCAGAAAAATAAGGCTATTTTCCAGCATCCCGTAACACCGAGTTTTTGTGATCCTGGCTGAAACTGGGGTTTCTAGCCTGAGAAACAGCATTGGCCGGAGCTGCAGGTGCCCGGGTACTGGAAGATCAGGTCTGTAGCCTGTGGTAACTAGGCACACGCTCTGCTCTACGATGGTTTTACAGAGGACAGTAATACCTCAAGTTGTAACAGCAGCTCCGAGGAAGCAGCATAATTGATAGGCCTGAAGAGTGCAGGTAAGTAGAAGGATTGTATTTATATCCCTGGTGTGAAACCCGACGGGAACCGGGCTATTGCACACTGGCTAAAGTGCTTGAAAATTGCCACCGATTCCTTTTTGTGTCGTGTTCGTCAGAGATTTAGTTCATTCCTCCATAGAATCCTACTTAATGCCTCCACAACTCATGTTTAACCATTATCACTAGCAACCCGCTCGTAAATGCTCCTTCCTTGTCTGATTCCACGGGCAGGAATCAAGGGGAGATGATACCACCGCTTCCTAATACAAAGGAAGGAGCGACAACGTTTCACAGCGTAGCCTGTGAAATCCCAACTCTTCCCCACTTCTTCACCAGCCTGGTTAACAGAAGAAATTTGATATTTTTGTACCTTGAAATGACTAGCCTTCTTAGGCTTAGGAGAATAAATTAAAGTTGAGCCAAAGTATGCCTCAGCTGCAGCGATGGGCAGATTGATTTGCTTTCCATCTGGGAGATTAAATTCCACTGCCAAAAAAATGGCACCAGCATAATTAGCTGTCAGTCAAGTTGCAAAGAGACAGACTATGTGGGATAATTGAAAGCCCTGCAGCTTCTCATTACATACTACAGTAGCCCTATTTGCAAATTTCCACCTTGAGAAGGTTCTCCGAACACGGTCAGGATTGTATTATTCCTCCTGGCACATTCTTCTGAAGTGAAACAGGAGCGTTGTGCGGGGATGGATTAATTTTAAGTAACTTTTGCTTAACCTCGGTTGGTTATAATGTATTTGTCAACAGCCCCTGACAGCTTCACTAGGCTTTAATTGCAAGCAAACCCGAACAGCTAGAAGGAAATGGTAGGTCTTCAACTCTGGTTATGCCCAGGAGACACCTTTATAGGCATAAAAATCACCTCCTTCCTTTTTTTCTTTCTTTTCTCTCCATGAACTATCCCTCCCTCGTGAATTCTCTTATTCAGCAAATTGTAATTCATAATGAACCTATCACTATGCGATATTACAAACATGTATGTTTCATAAAATAATCAACTCTCTTTCCCTCCCCATTTCACGTGGCTTGCGCGTGCTTCAGCGACTGCTGGGTGCACAGGAAAGTCTGGGAGAGACAAGTAGCTCTGACGAAGGGCCCAAGCCTTGCTGAAGGCTCTGGGGTCATCTCAGCAACGGGGCAAGGGGCAAAGAGGGCCCTAAGAGTAAGGCACATCACAGCTTTCATCCTAAAACCATAGGCAACACGTAAACCAGGTTTTTCTTCTGAGTATAACAGGAGGCAGCACTGACTGCAGCCTTCTTTCAGGGCGCGATGCACTTTCTTCCTTGCTCACCGAGAAAACAGAGAGAATCAGGTCCATCTCACCCGCAGATTCCCAAGCTTTTAACAAGAAACAATTGCTGCCAGCTCCGGCTGAGCGCCCGGGCCGTCGCTGGCTGCCCAGGGGAGGCGGCAGCTCTGGCACTTACAGCCGGGCGTTCGGGACTAACTGTGCTTTTATTTCTCCGAGGCGGGAGGGGATGGGGGAGATTCCAGGGCTTCTCCTGCTTTTGGCAGCTTCAAAGGTCTCCAAACCAGAAAAGTTACTGCTTCCCACAGAAGAGGGAGCCAGTGTCACACCTCCCACATGGCTCCAAAAACCTGAGCTAATAAAGCCCGGCCTACTATACTAATAACTCTTCTTAAACCAGAGCTTTCATTATAAAGTGTAATTTATGTTCACCTTTAAGAGCACGAAAACCTGAGCCCCTCGTACAGACACAGATTTGCCTCTTGCCCCCCCGCCAGCAACACTTCCTCGAAGCTGGGAGTGTTTCCAGACCTGACAGGACTCACTGGTGTGAACTGGGAGCCAAACTGGGAACAGAACAGGTGGTTTGTAAAATGGCTAAATCCGAAGTAACTACCTTGCTGGTGCTGTAGAAGACTGGCTTGGCACAAAGGAGCAAGACAGAAACTGCAGAAAATGGTGTGAAAGTAATTCTGATCATTCAGGCTCCATGAGAAATCTAACCACCCCAATCCACTCCAACGTCTAGAGGGAGCAAGCCAGGACTTAGTGAGCAGCCAGGTCTCACGCTGGCTTATCCTCACGTATGTTAGGAAAGGGAAAATTGCCCCTCTTCACGTGCACAATGCCCCTCTATGATTTATTAGACAGTCCTCCTTTTTTGCCTCAATTACTCACTTCAAAAGGGGGTGGAAATGGGACATTCCTAGCCCTAATACTAAATGCATGTAGTCAATAAAAAAGAAAAAATGCTGAAGAATGTTTAAAGGGAGGGTGCTTAAGTTATTGCAGCCCTTGGGAGCATTAATGTATGTGCCAACAAGTTACTGTATGTGGCTTTAACATGCTTATTTATTCTGCTGCGCAATAAAACTCTGTCTTAAATAGTGCCAAAACCTGTTTGCCATGGCAACCCCTCATCACACATGTGTTCCAGTAGTTCTTACAAGCACCTTCTTAAAGAGAAATACACAGCAGGATGAATGGCTTGTGACCTTCGGGGCATTTTACAAAGTTTTAAGCACCCAAGTAAATATTACTTTGGACTGAAATATTTCTTCCAGGTATTTTTTTTCTTTTTGAGTAAGTCTTTAAGCAGTGAAGCAAAGCTTGTTCCTTGCTCACTGCTCTCCAAGTGGAGCTGTAATGACTTGGACAAAGCACAGAGCCTGTTTTTTACCTGGCAGGTCTCAGGTGTTCCCGGTTGACTGGGGGAACATGGTAGGAATCAGCTGGTCTTCTATAGTTTCAAGTGCGCTGCAGCTGTTCCTGGTGTAATTAGTCATCCTTTGTACTGGCACAGGAAAATAGATGTTTTGCCTCCTCCCATCCACCCTGTTTGCTCAGTCTAGCCACTGGCCTTTAAATCCCAGTGTGCACGTGTCCGTAATAAAGCCACACAATGCTAAAGTTACTTTTGCCAGTTCTGCAGGTCCCCGGCCCGGGAAAGGCTTTGATTCAGTGTTCTTTTTCCCCTGCTTAATTTACTGCCATAAAACTGGAGAGACAAGCTCATTTCCCACAGCACGGGGAGATGATCCATGGATCCTAGCGGCAAATTGCACTAAGCGGAGGAGGAACGGGTTAGCCTGCCAAACCATCCTCCAACTACAGGACTCTGGGGTGTGGGAATCCCTGCAGGAATGCAGGTTCCTCGCATTGCTCCCCTCTTTGCTGTCTGACTGTGATCTCTCAGCTAGCCACAGCACTAAATGGAGGAGCAGCGCCACTACCTTTCCAGGCACAAACTCCCAGTGGCTCAACAAGCAAAGCCTGATTGAGAGTGGGCATCTTTTTTATTATTATTGGCTGTTTGCTCTGCCAATGCAGCTGTTGAGCACAAGCAGCAGTAGTGGAAGGAGCAGCTGGGCAGGTTCTGCCCAAGGAGTGGGGTTGCCTCTAGGAAGTCTTAATTGCCAGGAGTTACCCCATGTGCCCTTCCCTCCTGCCTTCCTTCTCACCGGCTTCCCACTCCTTTCCTTCCCTTTGCATTGCAAAGAGCGTTATTTTCTATTTCCCAAACTCATCACAGGTCTGTACGTGATGATGCTACACCTTCACTCCCGGGTTTGGAGAGGGCAGGGCTGGGTCTGCAGCTCAGCACTCTGCAAGCTCACAGCCTCAAAAGCCCTCTCAGCCCCCAAGGAGCATCCCCAGGAGATGGCCACCGTCGCTGGAGGCACTGCCTGGGTGTCACCCCACACCTGGGACATCCCTGAGGACAGGCCCACCTCACTGGACTCTACTAATAAGGTTGCAGGGGGAAAGCAGAGGTATTTTAGTCCTCTGGCATCATAACAAATTTCTCCGTGAGAAATTTTAGTTTAATCCTTACAGAAAGAAATCTCTGAACATTATCAGCCTCTCCTGAGCCATGCACTTTTCCGAGAGCTGACAAACTCCCCTCACTCCATCGCCCACCTAAATCCCTGTCCCGGGCCCTGCTGCAGACTGCGGTGGGAGGGAGAGGGCTGGTCCCAGCAAGGCAGAGGGAGCATTACCAGGAACGGTTGTGGAAACATTCCTTCTTGTAGCCAGGTCCAGGGAAAAGATCTCTCCAGCACCCGGGAGAGAAATCCTAGAAAGCACCAAAACCCAGTTGTTTTAAAAATAAATAGATGTACATAAAGCAAGGAAAGAAAACAGTGTATTCTTAATGCGCCATTATTAACGGTGCTCAGTAAGGGATTTTCTGCTTTGCTGGAGCATGTAACAGGCTTAAGTAAGAATCCCTATCAGAATATAAGTTTGTAATTATGCAGATAATATTTTGTTCTTGCAATGACAACATAAATGCTCACAAACTGCACTGGTTACACATTTCTACACACAACAGAGATGTCTCCCAGCCTGCACTTCAACAAAGACCACAAGCATGTCACCTTGACAAACTACTAACTGTAAGACTCCAGGCATTTAACAGTGTTGTCCTGTTGTTTTTAGTGAGGTTTTCAGCTACCGGCTCCTGGCACGATTCCTGAAGCGGTTGTGCCAGGGCTGAGTGCTGCTTTCCTGGCCCTGTGCTATTAGTTAACCATTTCAGCACTAGCTCAGGTGCATCCTCTTGACGTGAAGTGAAGCCTGTAGAAAGAGAGCTGTCCTGGAGACTGTTTTCAAGCACTGTGGTTTCGCTCTTCATCTCCCAAAACAACAAAACCACCCCTAGAAAAACGTGTGGACAAAGTATCCTGCTTCTTTTTTCTTTCTTTTTCTCAGTGACCGATCATGTTTGTGATCTCAATGACCAACACGGAATATAAACACAGCAGTGCCTGCAAATGTAAGTGACAGGACATAACACAAAATTTCCAAATGCAGACAAATAAAATGTAACAGCCCTGTACAGTAAATGATTCCTTCTGGTAAACTGAGACCTGCTTCTGTGCTATGGCAGCAAATGTGGGTTTTACTACTCTGGCAGCGGGATCGATCCCTTCCACGGCAAGGGTTGTAAACAGATACGTTCGTTGCTGGAGAGCTGATATTGGATCAACTCTGTGTGAGCTAAAATTTGTGCTGAAATGTCCTATTATTGACACTTCTGTCATGTCTTACAGCTTCATAAATCCCGACTGGAAAACATCTTGATATTATACTGGTGTCATCAGTTTAGAAGACCATATAAAGTTCAGTTTATTGAGCTGCAATTTTGCAGTGCATTTGCAAAATTCAGAAAATATGTTAATGTGTTATTTCTCCTAAAAGCAGGCACTGAAAACACACACTGATCTACTTGTGCATGTGTTTACAATTATTTCTGTACATTACTGTGTCCAAAGAGCTGTTCAAAAAATTTCCAAGCTCGTGTGTATATGTTTAGTTTTACTCAAGTTCCCATAAATGCATACGAAATCTCTGCTGCCTAGAGACTTTTGAAAACATAGTTTTAACTGGAATCAAATATCACGAGTGATACCTATTACTGCATCCTACTCGCCTATTCCATTATAACTTGGAGGCATCGCAATCCTTGTGTCATTACATAGCGCTGGAGGCATGAAAAATCTCCAGGCCGATTAGCATCTTAAAATTTCTCACACTAAAGCACCTAATCCATCGGAAAGGACTGTTAGGTCTCGGCTGATCATTCATTTGTCTCATTGAAACCCTATGACTCCATTTTAAGAGCTTTTTTATAGACTCGTATAAAGGAGAAAGTGAACTTTTTAACATGTTTGCACTCCACTAAGTCAATACACATAAAAAGAAGTACAACTGGGGTTCCTACATGGATATATGGCCCAGAAGTGCTAAGCTGGTAAAGAGGTACAGCTACTAGTTAGGCAAGAGATTCACTTTTCGATTTCCTATTCTTCATTTTGCTAACTTCTTCCTAGAGAAGCGAGGAGCATCCAAGAATGTGACAGTAGGATGAGCCAGATCCCAGACTCTCCAGGCAGATGTTTCACCAGTAAATTCATATGTGAATTTTTTTCCCTAAATCATTGTCTTGGAATAGTCCATGTTACTCTGGTTATCATTTTGCTGTTGCTTATCTGTCCTCCAAATACCAGTCCAAAACCAACGGCGTTTAGCAGGATTCCCACAGCACTGTCATCACTGCCTCTATGCAACCTTACATGCAACTTAAAAATAACAAGTAGCCCCTGTCCCAGCAAGTTGATATTGGAGCACTTTGCCCAGTTACCTGGTAGGTTGGTCACAGAACAGGGTAAGGATTAAGGGTATATTTCACCTACAGGGAGGCCAGGTGCGCTCAGCCATCCTGCCGCCTACATATCTAACGATAGATTGTGAAGCACGGTGCAGCATTTGCCATCCCATTTACTGTGTGCTTTCCAGAGCATCATCTTCTCCCCAGCATCTCTGGTATTTGTCCAGATCCTTCCCACATCAATGCGAAGAGCTGAATCATTTGAGAGAGAATTAAATCTAGTTCTCTCCATTGGTGTTGTTGGAGGCACCTGGCCTCCATCTCCGATGCCCGTGAGATGGAAAGGGAAACTTAGAAGAGGCAAGACAAAGAATTTCAGCAGCTGCAAGATGCAGCAAACGAAAGGAACATGTTTTTAAATAGAAACCATCAGTACGAATACAACTGTCAACTGTGCTTTGCCCAAAAAGTGAATTTTTATTAAGCTCTGTAAAAGCTTCTAAAACTGAAGCTTTAAAAGCATTTTTCTGTTTAAAATGAAAGTTTAAAATGGCAGAGCTTTATTGAAAGCTAATGTTAAAGCAAGAGTTTTGCCAAGAGAATCACTGAGATGAATACTGTTATTATCTTTTAAACATCTACATCTTCAACAGTCTTTCAAAAACTATCTGAAGTAGTATGCTCAGGATGTTCCGGCCAGAAGGTTAACGAAACAGCAGCAGCAAGCCTTTCCCACAGATGATTACCTCCTTCATAGTCTGTAACTTCCAAAATGTCCCCATCACTGACAAAGTTTAAGAAAAAAGGTTTAATCCAAAGTTAATGACATTGGTATAGTACCACTGATCGCTCAGTTTGCGGGAACCCGAGTGGCATTTGGGAAGTAACGCAAGAAATACAGAAAACTCAAAGGGCAGCCTGAGGCCATTATCTCAGGCCACATAAATCAATGCGGTTCTTCACTGTCTTTAGATCTGAAGTACATTTTGCTTCCTAAAAATCCAGAGCTGAGCTATGCAGCCAGGAGGTGGGGTCTGAAAGGTGGTGGCAGTGCAGTCAAGCGATGGACTTGTCAAGACATATAATTTGGGCAGAAAAGGTAAAAACAAAATCTCAGGCCTTTAGTCATCCTTCACAACGGTTAATCCTCCATCGTTATAGTTCCTGGTGGCTGTCATCCACTAAAACCACAGGGCCAGGCTTTGCAGGGTGTCCAGCAGGCAGGAGAGAAAGGATCACAGAGGATCTGGTACAAAGACGACACTTCCTGCATTTCCAGCTTCCTCAGCAAAACAGTGACCTTATGCACAAGCCAGTGGGAAATCAGCCAAAAACCTTCAGACGGTCCTTGGTAAGGACCTCTCTGGTACTGCCTTCATAGGCCCAGCCACTTCCCCACCCCCAGCTATGTTTTAAGAAAATAAAGAAATCCAGGCCTTGAGTTGGTACTTCCTACAGGTTCAAAGCATACAGACTCATCTTCTCTTTCTAGATTTGAGACATCGTGCTGTGTTTTCTGCATGGTTTCTTCCAGCTCTTGTTCACACCTCATCATCCTCCCTTGGCTACTGATAGCCCTGTGCAAATGAGCCTGGACTAAAGCAGCGGTCCTGGGACTTTCCTGGGCACATTTCACCAAGCTTTCCTGCCACCTTCTCTTCTCCAGCTCTTCTTATAACAATCTCCCTTTTAATCTTGGCACATTTGGGATCAGACACGATTCCAACATTAGATCAAGAGCAAAATTTGGCCTTGACAAGGAGCTGACTTTTGCTAGGACTGGTTGGAAGAGTTCAAGACAAAGTAATTTTGAACTGCAGAAGAACTGGGAAGAGAAGCAGCAAAATAGGAATAAACAGTGGGAGGAACACACAGAAATGAAAGAATGAACAAGGAGGAAGAAAACAGGAAATTATTAAAAAATAAAGGAAAGAAAATCCAGAGGGATGTGTACAACAATTCAGAAAGTCCAGTTTTATTTAAAAAAAAACTCACATCAGCTAATGCAATCAAAGGAGAAGTAGTGAGTTGTCATGGAGGGTGTTTCAGCTAAAGCCTTCAAGTTGTTCTTTTTTTCTTGAAAAGTATACACATTGGCCCAAGCCACCTGAAGGGCGGTGAAAGCCACAGAATCCCCAGCCATCACCAAGTATCATTTTTTCCTAAAAATACTGTTCTAGGCTGTTATTTATTTGACCAAAAAGTTGAGAACATTTAAACCAAAGGGAAGCGTAGGCTAGAGAAAATGCTTATTAAAACCAGCCTCAGATTATATGTATAGTTTGATACTGTGTTTCTAAGGCTATATAGCAATACTTCAACTCTTTCAATAGAGTCGGGTTATGCTGCCTGGCAAAACACCCTGGACAAAGGCGCTGTTTCCATAGAGGAGATTTTCTGATCTTGCTCTTCTCAGACTCTAACAGAGTAACTTATGTTTTCTTTGGATCACCCTACACTTTACTTACACCTGAAGACAGCAAGAATTGCCACATCCTATCCACTCACCTGCAAGAAAAAAAAGGAAATTTATTCCAAGGAGGGATGAGTTTTACTCTCTAAGCAAGAGTTTATGCCTACCCCGACTGCTTGAAAAGGGCTATCCCTGGGGGCTTATTTGAAAGGTTTTGCTTTCGAAATATGGGTGCAAAAGACACCAGTCACGATGATGCTCTCAGAAACGAGGGCAGAAATTTATGTTGTCCTCTTCTCACGCAGAGTCAGAAAGAAATACCCTAGAAATTCCTGTTTTATTACCATGAGAGTTCAAGGGAGGACGTGTATCAAGGCAAGCAGACCTGCAGCTGCTGGATCAAGAGAAACATGTACACAGCAAGAGAAAAAATATTCATTGATATGCCTAAAATTTGAGGGAACCCAACTCATCGCCCTGCTCCACAGGTTCTACGCAAGTAACATATTATCATATCCATACCTGTATTAAGAGAATGACTGCCTATTAAAATAACCCACAGAATTAGGTATTTATATAGTTTGATAAAATTGGACCTTAACTTCTTGATGGCAACATTTCCATTTTGTAAAATAGGGATATAAACACAACTCTTGCCTCTCAGAAAAAAAACAAGACATATTACTTACTCTCCTCTGCCTGGAGGGGAGACCTGGGAACCATCAAACCCATTGCTGAGCTACACCAACCAGCAGACAACATTTTCTGGGCACGGGCAAATTTGCTGTGGAAGATTGGAGGTGGACATTGCCCAGCCTTAGAAACTGAATAACAGACACTGTGAGAGCAATAGTAAGGCAGACTCCCAGTGCCTACTATATCATGTTCGAACATATTGAAATCAGCTGTCAGATATAAAAGGGAGTTGAGAGCATTGGCATGTAGAGCATGTTTTCCAACTCTGTACCAAGCTAAAATTTTGCAGAGAAATCTTGATTTATACAACCATGTAGTGCTGGATTGGCCTCATAGCCCAGGGATTAAGGGAATCTTGAAATAATTGCAAGTTCTTTTATAAGTGGGAATAGTTTTTTAATTTCCCTGCCCTCTCTCCTCCCCCAAAAATGTTCTGGAAGCTTCTGCTTCCACAGGATCTGCAGACCCTTCCAACAGGAGGGTAATTAGCTTCTGATCCCCAAAGTCTTAAAAAGGATGTCAAAAATAGAAGGACATCAAGCTCTTTGGGTGAATGACTACAGGGTGGCAAGCCATACGTAAGCAAAATGTTGAAGTGTTCCTACTGTTACCCTAACTCCTAACGTGCTTTGGAAGACCCGGTGGAGCTTCAGTTATGATGGGCAATTCACAACAACTGAAATTTGTCATATCCAAAATAAAATCTGTGACACAACTAACAGCCTAAGCAACAAATATAATATTTGCCCATGTGTTACGAGTTTTAACACATGGAATAGCATAAAGTGAGAATTTTAAATGCTTTAGAGTTTGACTTTATTACCTCACTCAGTGCCTTGCTAACTAGGCATGATTTTAATCAACCAACTGTCCTAATTTAGTTGCAGCAGAATTGACTTCTAGGGGATGGTGGGAACTACAGGTCACTGCTGCATTACATTTATTCAAGGAACAGCATTCCTGGAGTGCTTGTCATTCTAAATGGCTTTGTTTCAGAAACAACAGATAGTGTAATTTTATCCAGCCCTGATGACAGTCTTGAGATCCACTTCACCATATTTCTCACAATGGCCGGATTCTCAGAGATCCGAGTTTCTAAGCTGTGCATTTCAGCAAGATCACCATGACTCTGCTCCCATCTTGCAGAAAGGTTGGAAGAGAAAGCCATCCTGAAGACACCTCTTGGGCCACAATACTTGGACCTGTCCATATTGAGACAGTTGGTCAAAATATCTCTAACTTCCCTTAACTTTTGATGGCAGTTTTCAAGCAGCTCTTCCCCCCACACCCCTTTATTAAGACAACCTGTTTCTTTTTAATTAAAAAAAAAAAAGCCAGTGCCCTCCTGAGAGATAGACAAAAGGGAAGGGGAACTACAGCCAAGTGAACAGGACCCACTCTCTGATACACAGTTTGTGCATGGTTAATGGATGTTGGGCATTAATATTTCTTACCCTTTTGTCTGTGTTCACTGTAATAGAAACCCCTGTCTAGACTGAGTGGCTACTACAAGTAATCCCAGTAATATCCAGTAAAATCACTCTGAAATGCGATAGCTATAGTTATCAAGGAGCACCAGGATTAACTTGATTGATTGAACAATGGACTTCTGGTTTTTAACATGATCTATATGTGTCCCAAAAAATCAAAAACTATACATACGGTTGTAAACCCTTCAATGCAGGGCAACTTATCACAGTCTGTAAATGTACTGACACACCCTAAAAGGAGAGAGATTAGTGCTGCTCCAAAATGAAAGGATAAATAGCAATGGCCATAAAGAAATACTTTCACTTAACCAGCTTCTGCAAGGACAGGACATATCAGCCTCTCTACTGGCAGAGAGTGAACAAACAACACATACTTGGATCAACCTTTCCTTAAAAGTCCTTCATTTGTGATGTATTTTCAGGAGAGACTTTTGCAGTAAGCCCAACCAAGAAAGCCATCTTCTCTTCCCAGGGTGGCCTCTGCAGTCTCTTAGTATTCTTCTACTTCAAACTACTTCATCGAACAGGGGGAGCTAGGTTCTACCAAGAGGTACGAGATTGCATTGAATCCATTTACTGACTCTAAATGAGCAGTAAAACTTCTAGGCCCAGGCGTAGAGCATCATCCACTTCTGTTATGAGCACATGATGGTTTTCTTGCTAACCTCGGCCTCCAATACCTTTGCTTCAAGCCGAGATAATCTGTGGTGTGTATGGCTGATCTTTCTGAAGACTGATTCACATCAGTCAGAGGTACAAGACCTGGATCCAGAACTCCTGCATTCATTTCCAGCTCTGCTCATGGTCCTCTTTATGAATTTGATCAAACCTTTGGGTTCTTTGTATGGGCTGGTACAAGTCTGGAAATGAGAAAAACGCTTCTACCTAGCACAAAGGAGCTAACATTCAATAATTAAATTCATGGTTAGGTAGAAGATGAACCACTTCTCAAACTAGGAAAGCATCAAGCTTTGTAAATGTTACTTGATAAATCAGTTTCATCTAAGGAATCACCACCCATAAAGCTGAATTCTATCTCTACAGTTTGTAATTGATTCCCACTAAGTTGAAAGATAATTATCTTGACTCTGCAGCAGCACCCAGCTCTAAGAAAGGTGACATAAATATGTAGCTACTAAGAGTTTTAGTACAGTGACATTCTCTCTAGGAATAGCTTTTGGAATGGCTCAGCAGGGAGGTGGGCTTTTTTGTTTCTGCTCACCTGTGGTGTACTGATAGACAGCATGCTTGCAAAGGGATGGAAAACTACTAACCTTAGCAAATTCTTCTGATGTTCAAGTTATTTCTGCTCCAATTGTACAATGACACAAAACATTCAGTCACCTAAATTTCAAGCTTTCACCTCATGCTGCAGTAAAGAAGGAAGCTTTCTTCCCAAGCAGCTCTGCCTTCCTTTTTATAATACACCTGTGACTCACATTTCCTTTGGTTCCTGCATTAAAATGGCAGAACAGGTGGCCCAGGTTTGTTTGAAAAAAAAACAATTAAAAGAGCTCTCACTATATTGCCACTTGTGAAGTAGCTCATACTTACTCACCTGGGATTAGCCCACTGCAGCAAGGCTGCTTGTTCCCTTTGTTTCTGTAAGTAATCCAATTTGAGCAGGGCAGCGCAGGAAAAGGAGCTCCACAGAAAGTCCCTCATTCATTATTTTTTGTATTTTTTTTTGGTGGAAGCTTTTTTATTTCTGGAAGCTGGGGCGGTACCCACTGCCCAGCTTTCCTCAAATGCTGACCAAATCCAACATTTAAAATGAGCAAGAGGTCAATGACTTAAATTGCTTCCACTGCACTGGCTTCTATGGAGCGGTGACAATTTCTGAGGTGAATGGTGTCTAGCAAAACACGGTTAAAGAGCTCGCTGTGCTGACCTGACATTGAACCTTTCGTTAAGCCATTCTCAGTGCAGGAAAATATTTATTTTATTACAGCCTTGCAGAACTCATCCCAGTCCAGGCACTCAGATTAAGACCAAATGTGTTGAGCTTGCATTAGGTGAAGTTATGAGAGATCTGTATTTGGCATTTTATCTAACTTCTTTTGTAGATGCTAGTGATGCCGAAATGGCACAAAATAAAAGAATTGCGATAATAATAGCACTCACGGCATCTTGCAGGTTCTGTTGGGGACTTTGTAAAGGGGATAGCCCTATCCTGTGTCAAATATTGGTTTCAAAGGATTATGTAACACAAGTCTCCCTGAATCCTAAGAAATTCCTTTACAAGGAAATTCATGAGGCTCTCCTGGCTGGCTGAGCAAGCTTTGGCTTACATGAGTTCCCCGCACATCACAGGCCCTGCAGATGTGTCTAGGCCTTGCTCAGTATCAGCACTAACCATCCCAACAGCCAGAGGGAGGTGGAGGAGGGATCCTTTCCATGATCCTCTCCCCAGAAGAAACAGGAAAGATGTCAAGCTGTGGAGAGTTGAGAGTGGACATGCACCTCTAAGCATGACCCAGATCTGATCTTGGAAAACCTGAAATATGATAGAAGGGGCCATCTGACCGGTACCGAGACCTTAGTGTGAGATGTACAGTAAGACACCAATGAAACACGCTCATACGTTTCTGATTTTCACTGCATTAATAGCTATTTCAATAGCAGTGAAAGAACTGAAATCTCGTGGGGTTAGACATTGATGAAACCATTAAAGAGTTTTCTCACCAAAATTTCTAAGTAATCCATGTTCTCATGGTAACAGCAAAATCCCTGTTAAAATATAGTTGCAAATATCCTGTTTCTTTTTATTGCTGAGCTGATATATCAGACTTGGGATATAAGATATATGATATTTCCATTACAACCATAATGTCTCCTTGGGACCTATATGGTGTCACTGTGTATTACCAGACTTCAAGAGTGATCCTGAATACAGGGATTTTATTTACTAAAATATCACGTATACCAGTTCCTGATCCATCTATTGTAATACTAAGAAAATGAACACTAATGAAAAACAAAAGCTAATTCCAATATTTTAAAGCCCAAACGTAAATTTCATACTTAGGAAGTGTAATAGGGAAAAACAGGGGGAAAAAGTGTGAAATCAAAAGTTCTTTTATCTGAACACAATCACAAAAGAAATGCCAGATGAATAGCGTGAGGTTTTATTAGTGTCCCTGGGCTTGTTTCTGCAACTGTGTGAAAGAAACCTTTATAAATGAGGCATTATTTGAAGACGCCCCCCAGTTCTCATACAATTTTCCAAAAGCGTAACGATATATCACTAATACAGAAACTGAGATCTGCCACAGTATTATCTATCCGATCTATTTGGAAGTAGCTTGAGACGCAAGGAAGGGTGGTGAGATGCAGATGTTATCAATTAGCCAAAGAAGTTAACAAAACAGCTTCAAACCGCAACAGTTGTTCCAGCTGAGAAGTCTGAAGTTTGAAGTGGGTATTTAGCTGTTGCTGTGTGCTCACTTCTTTTGTATGCGCTGATAGGAAGCCAGTCAGACCACAGCTGTGAAATCCCAGCTTTGGGAACCAGATCCTCCCCATCAAATCCAAGGGGTAGGAGGCAAGACTTGCATTGCAAGGGATGCCCGGTCCCGAGGAATAAACCACAACTAAAATGCAACAGGTCTTGTAAAATAGTTATTGATAAACAAAGTGAGTGATAAAGAAAAGTGAACGCACTTCTGTCAGTGGCAAAACCAGTAGTGATACAAAGGTAATGTGAATTGCTACTAAAAAGAACTCCCCCAAACCACAACAAATAAGGCAAATGTGTAAGAAAGGATGATCAAATCTAGAAATAGAGAGGAAATTTGCTTGTTCTGTGCCCTGAAATGCCACCACCTGACTGTGGTGCAGTTGCACAAGAGTATGTGGGTTTTTGCAAACACTTCGCCTCCAGACTCTGCTGAATCCTTGGCACTGTCCATTGACCACTAGCTAGAACAGCCAAACTACAGCAGAAGAAAAATCAGGGATTTGTATTTGCTGCTGTCAAAACAGTAGCAGATGTCCAGAGCACAGGAGAGACTGAAGTCTTTCCTTCCTTACTGCAGCTGCTGGACTGCCAGCCCTGGCTGCTCCATGGCTTATTTAGTGCAACCTCTGACCACCTGAGCAGGCCCATTATGTCCAACTAAACCTGGACCTGAAAGCCAGCCTACAGATACATCCAGGGGAATGAACATGACTGTGCTTTCAGCCCCTGAAGGCACTGCAGGTTCAGGAGCAGCCTGAGGATACTGCAGGATGTAAGGGCAGTGTCTAAAGCCTGCAGGTACAAGCAGAGCCTGTGGTGCTTTCTGTGGAGCATATGTGAGCTGAGCAGAAGCTGCTTATCACCTCCGTGAGTAAAACTGTAAAACTCATCCAGACTGCATGTTCTGACCTACTTCTGCAAAAGTGAAAGCAGAGTCTAGGAAACAAGTAAGGTCAAGATAAATACAGCTTGCCTGCAAAGGCATGAGGTCTTGATTGTGACAAGGCTTCTGGTGATGTCCATGGCCCAGAATTTTGGGTGGGATACAGAAACATAGAATCATAGAATCATTAAGGTTGGAAAAGACCTCTAGGATCATCAAGTCCAATGGCCAACTCAACACTACCAGGCTTCCTAAACCATGCCCTGAAGTGCCACGTCTACATGTTTTTTAAATACCTCCAGGGACGGTGACTCCCCCACCTCTCTGGGCAGCCTCTGCCAGTGCCTGACCACTCTGTCAGTGAAGAATTTTTTTCTAATATCCAATCTAAACCTCCCCTGATACAGCTTGAAGATGTTTCCTCTCATTCTATTGCTAATAACTTGGGAGAAGAGACCAACCCCCACCTCACTACAGCCTCCTTTCAGGTAGTTATAGAAAGCAATAAGGTCTCCCCTCAGCCTCCTCTTCTCCAAGCTAAACAACCCCAGTTCCCTCAACCTCTCCTCATAAGACTTTCTCTCCAGACCCTTCCCCAGCCCCGCTGCCCTTCTCTGGACACGCTCCAGCCCCTCAAGGCCCTTCTTGTCCTGAGGGGCCCAAAACAGCCCAGCATTCAAGGTGGGACCTCACCAGTGCCGAGCACAGGGGCCCCATCCCTGCCATGCTCCTGCTGGCCACACCAGTGCTGACACAAGCCCGGGGGCTGGTGGCCTCCTTGGCCACCCGGGCACTGCTGGCTCATGCCCAGCCGGCTGTCAGCCAGCACCCCCAGGGCCTTCTCCGTCGGGCACTTCCCAGCCCCTCTGCCCCAGGCCTGGGGCGTTGCCTGGGGTTGGTGCGACCCAAGGGCAGGGCCCGGCACTGGGCCTTGTTAAACCTCACACAGCTGGCCTTGGCCCATCGATCCAGCCTGTGCAGGTCCCTCTGCAGAGCCTTCCTGCCCTCCAGCAGACCAACACTCCTGCCCAACTTGGTGTCATCTGCAGACATACCGCAGTGCTCAGCCAACAAGTCTTTTTGATGGCAAGCCCACAGGGCAGAGCAAACCAGGGAGGGTTTTGGTCGCGGGTTAGGTGGTTGGAGACCAAAACAGCCAAGGATAGCTGAGTAATTGTGTTTAGTACAGTTAATTAAAAAATCAGTGTGATTCAGAAGAGCGCAGCCAGAGGCTTATAGGCCAAAACTTGGTGTGGAGGGTGTGTCTTGGCATGGTTTGAAAGAAATAACAGCAAGAAATTCTATATTCTTTGATGCTGAAGTGACAAGAGGGAAACAATAAAAAGTTGCTGTACCTGCAGTTTGTCAGTGAGCTCTACAATATGCCGAGGGCAAATGGGAGTGAAAGAGTTTATTTCATTGCCTTGGAGCAAAAAGCCATCCTTTTTCTACCATGCGTCCTGCATGACATGGCCACTGGCCCAGAGCTGCTGCAATCTGTGGTGTGTCATTTGGATTCCATCTGCTGTAGTCTTGTCTAAGGTAAAACACTAACTTCATCGAGCTCTTTGGCAAGTGGCTGCACCAGCATACAAGCAATTTGAACAAGGTCTGAGTCATGCAGCCGTGGCACCTGGTGCACCAGTCCTTGCATAAAATAGGACTGAGAGAGGCCTCCTGGGTCGCCGAGCCTTGTCTCCTGCTATCACAGGCACCATGTCATATAATCCCCTTCATAAACACAGCAGCAGCTGTGGGAGAAAAGCCTGGAATGGCTAAGGATGCTGAATGTGAGGTGTTACAGGGTCCTGAGTCAGGGGGATTTGGAGTATGCAAAGAATGCAGCTTTGTGTTGTTTAGAAGAGCAACGTGTATTTTATTAATGAAGCTGAAAAGTCATATATCCAGGGAAACACCCAAGGCCTTAATTATGCCAGAGTCATCAACGCAGTACTTGCTTTCTACTTCTGGCCTTGAGTTCAGAGAATTATTTTCTTCTGTTTCAACATTTGGTTGAGCACAACATGCCAGCAGGAGAGAAAAAAAATCACACTGGTTTCCACTCCTGCAAGTACTGTGTCTGTTTTAAATCATGGAGAAGGAGACTTCTAATGAGGCTGATTCATATAATGATGTATTTTACAAGCTATTCTCAGCAGATTCACTGCAATATGTCATTCTTTATGTACCATGAGAGATATATGAGCACACGAGCTTTCGAAGGGTGGGGAAGTCTCTGAATAACTGACCAGTTTTGCACCTCATGTGCTGGAGAAGGAGAGAAAGAATTGGAAGTTCACATAGACTATTGCTTCCAAACCCTCCAGACCTCAGGTCAGCTGTGAACTCCACTCCAATAAATATGAACATTACAAGACTTGTGTCTTAAAACTTATTTCCAAGGAAGTGTCTCATTTTATTGCAACACGAATAAGAGACTCTAAGGTAATATTTACTTTGTTTTACATTTCATAAAAAAAGAAGACTGTAATTTCATGGAGGCTCTAACAGAAATTCTTCTTTCCATCCAAGCGGAAGAAATCACGTTCGGGACCTTTCCCTGAGGGCTCAAGGAAAGCAAATTAACATGGCAACTCCCACTTCGCTTTATTTGTGAGTTACTCTTGCAGCAGGACGAGGCTGGAATTGGGAGAAGCTATAACTGGACTAACTGGCCAAAGCCTGTGACATTAAGGGGTAGGCAAGGATGCTGAGAGGATAATCCCAAAGATGCAGCTCTCCAGCTGACGAAAATCAGAAGAGCCAGATAATCACTGAGAGAGATTCCCACCTAGAAAGAAGGTAATTGCAGGGGCTTTAAGTAAAAGGGTGCATGAGTTACTCCAGTTCTGCCTGTCACTCCTGTCACTGCTGACTTTCCCAGCGCTGTCGTTTAAGATGCTGGAGGAGGGGCTGAGACCCTTTTAATGAAGTGAAAGGATGAGCGGGAGGCCTGTCCAGAACAGCAGTGGAAAGGGAAAAGACATATGCAGAGAGCCCCGTGCATGGGGAAACCAGAGCCGCAGCCTGTTCCAGACCCAGGAGCCACTGAAGCACAGATGTCTTCAGGAAATCTCCACACTGCGCCCCAAAGAGTTTTGGCCAGGTGGGAGAGTGAGTCACTTCCGAGGCCGCGCCAGCGCCCGGCTCTGCCGCACGCCAGCCAGCCCGCAAGGACGGCCCCGCAGCACCCGGCCCCCGGGACCGCTCGCCGAAGGACGGTGCAGGCGTCTGACCGGTGAGTCCCACCTGGCCTGGGCTTTTCAAACCACGTATCCCAATGGCACAGTCACAGGTCTTTTCCGGGCATCTCCTTGCAAGCCCCATGCCTCCTGCATCGAAGGGGCCCTGTTTTAGCCTTTTTCTCATCGCCGATGTAGCAACCTGATTTCTGGCAAGGGGAGCTGGCTGCCGTTCCCTCGCTGGGCTGCCAATATACCTCCTCTTTCTGGCCCGAGGGGCCACCAGAGAGTGATACAGGCTGTTGCCAACTCCGTCTGCCTGGGAGCAAGGGACCCGGCTTATAGCCCAAGCCTGGATCTTAGCTGTTCCCTGCTTCTAGCCCACAGGCTTCTGGATTTTTTAAAGGCAGGCTGCCCTTATTAATTTTCTTAATTTTTTGTGGCCTTGTCAGTGACTTAGTGATAACACCGGGGTCAGCTGCCAGCTGCTGCCTATTCCCACGGTATAACCTGCCTGCTTCACTGTCTTTCCTTAAATGTAATACGTGGTGCATTTGTGTCTGGTACTTTCTCTTGTTTCTGCAATTGAAATTTTATCCGTTCATGGAGTGCCCGAAATTCTGCAGAGACACTTGGCCTGAATACTAATTTCATTGTTGAAAGCCAATACTGCTTTAACAGATGCAGTAAAATTGTGAGAATCTAAAGTTCACTTTTCTGCTTTAACTACCACAGATGAAAGAAGTCTACTCTACACAGCTGAATGCCTCTCTTGCTTGCTGGCACATTAGCTTTAAAGGTGTTCTGGTAGTTTTCAGTCCTCTGTGGTGCCTAAGTACTTTTGTCCAGATCCTCAGCTGGAGTAGATGGATGCAGCTATGCTGCAGTCAGCAGAGCTATGCTGATTTATACCACCAGGCATACTTTTTTTGTATGTAGATATCCTTAGAAAGTAATCACCAGGCTCCCTCAAGCTGATTCCACATGACTTGCAACTGCAGTTTCAAAAGCAGCGCTGTTCCTGAAGCATCAGCACCTCTCGCAGCGTGTTCCCACACTGCGTAGGCATTTGTCCAGGGTACAAAGGAATCCAGACCCAGACCAGTGGCAAACTCCCAGCCTCCACTCGAAGTATCATTCATCGTTGGACATGCTCGACTGTATAATTACTGTATTGCCTCGCACAGTTTCAAACAACATTTCGTAATGACACGGAAATCAGCAGACCAAGCTGTCAATTATTTTCATTGCAATGATTTTAAAAACACAAAACCTGTCATTTCTTCACCTCTGGGAAACAAAGCCAAAGCATTAGCAGTGCACATTCTGTCTAAACCGTATGTCTTTAGATTCTCTTTCAATATCATTTCTGCCCTGTGAGTTAGACCAGTGCAGACCAGTTGCCTTCTGCATTTGCAGCAGCTAAACACCCTGCGGAGATGTTAGGCTCTGGTTAGTGTACAGAACTCTCAGTCCCGAGTTACATGGCTATCTCCGTTCAGCAACACAGATCCTCTGTTCTCTGCCGACCTTGCAGGTTTGTCACCATTTGAAAACAATTATTTTCCTCTGACTTGGCATTTTTGGCAGCTACCCAACTGCTTGCGGGCACTCTGGGATTTATAGAGGCCCTCAAAGGAATAGTTATCTTGAAAGTTGAAACTATTTCCAAAAGGCTAAAATGTATCTTTCAGCTGAGTGTGGTTTTCCCTGCTAGAATTGCTTCATCTGGATCTAGCCAATTCATTTTCCTGCAGTGAAGTGGTTGCAGGAATACCTAAGGACTGAGGCAGGAGGCAGAGGCTGATTGTCTCTTACCACCAGGGACTTTAAAATAGCTGTACAATTCACTTCCTTTTTGAGACCCTTTACATAGCGGACGAATGTGAATCAGATCTAAGTGGAATAACTTTTTATGAAGAAATAATGTAGAATAAAGTAATTTGGCTGGTAGGTAAACCTAATAAAGATTTTTAATGTTCACAAGAGAAGGAGAGAGGAAGATCCAAGGATTATGGCCAGACCCAGCTCCCACTGAAGTGTTTAGTTCCCAAAGGGGGAGTCCTTACACACCTACACTCAAAGGTCCTGACCCTGGCAGCCTGTCTTCCACCGCACAACAGGAGACTGCATTGCCAATGGGGAACACTGGGGGCTTAGCATAAAATTACATCAGCTGTATGTGCCCTCCAGGCTGTACACTGGGATCTCGACATCCTTGTATGTTGTATAGTGATGACAGTAACTGTGTGTAATCCAAGCGGGCATCTGGATCACAACTTTGCTGGCTAGTGTTTAGCTGTAGGGAAGCCCAAGCAAGCCCCTAACTTGGAACAGGGGGAAATGTGTGTGTAGCGGAAGGGAGATTCCAGTCTTGGAATTGGCACCATTTCCCTAGCTGAAACTTTCCAGGTCTTGATTTCAAAGGTGCCAATGTGATAGAGAAAAATAGAAATAAACCAAACAATGTCAAAGTGCTTTCTACCCTGCAGTCAGCTCTAAGTCATTGTAGTCAAGCCATCTTTGAATTACTCCTCACAAACACACTAGCCACCTACCCCCCCCAAAAAAAAACCCCAAAACAATAATCCATGTTTCTGGTTTAAAGAAGTTGTCTTCTTTCCTGCAGTAAGATCTCTAGCTGTTCTCACTTTTTACAACTATGGAAGGAAAGATGTTAAACTGGTTTGGGAATTTGTGCTTTGATCACTAACTATGTCACACAAGAGAACATGCCAAGTGGAATTTTGCTACAGTCCTAGCAAACACCCTTCTACAGATCACAGAAAGATCTGGACCTCAGCCTGGCACACTTCAGACTTGCTGATTTCTACAGCCAAGAAAATGAAACAGCAGCTATGCCACTAGAAGCACTTTTAGAAATGTTTGATACCTGGCCTCATCACGTAGCTTGCTCATGGCATGGTCAACTGGAGTGGCCTTGGTCGTAAGTCCAAGCAATGTTCCAACTCACATTTCTTCAGCCTCTGTCCACTCATTTAATAGGAGACAAATATTTTAGTAGTCATCCAAGTCTGGTCCCTGAAGTGTAAACTTTCACCTGCTCATTAGTAAAACCTGCTAAATGCTACACTAAAAAGAAGTGAATCCATGCACCTTTATACTGCCAGAAGGATGTCAGTAATTTTTGAAAATGGCTTTAGCACGAGTCAGATGAACTGAAGGGTCGGAGTGACTTGTGCCATTCTTCTGATGGTGAGAGTCATGCGTGGTTTGGAATGGCAACACTGCTTGATCAAAGAGAGTAACAGGAAACCTCCACAAGCTCATGCACAGACAAAAATTGGGTATGTATAGAATTATTTCCAACATAAATTTTAAAAAATTGTATCCACACTTGATCTAAAAAGGCTCTGTCATTGCATGAGTCTATTCATGTGCAATTAAATGACCTTCTTCTTTGCCCATTCACAATAATATGACATCCTCGTAGCTATTACAGCAAAAGTAATATATCAAACTCACCTTTGAATAGGTATTTAACAGTCTATATTCCATTATAGCAGGTGGGCATGAGGAAGAAAGCCAGCACTACTGTACAATAAGCTTTGTGCTGCTTGCCAGCTGCCCATGGACTGTGATCTGGGAAAATATTCACTTAGAAAAATCAGTCAGAGACAGGACATGGACATGATATAGTTGTCACCTCTGCCTTCTGTGGAGCACCTAGACTTATACAAGCAGACACAACAAATGGAACTGAGCCTGCCTGTTTTACAAAAAAGCATCCTATACCAACACTAGCTTTGGCTATGCTTCATCCTAGGGAATAATTCCTGGCATTCCCTTCGACTGTTTCTCAGCACATCAATGCCCTTCTCACAGGACGCGCTATCCTGCCAGGACTCTGCTTCTACTTCTGCCAGTGCTACCTGCATGCCCTGATCCACTGGGAGAGTCTGCAATTCCTTGGGATTCCTTTCCCATCTAAGAGACCGTCATTAAAAACTGTTAGCAAATTCTGTTTATAAGTGGTTAAATCTGTTTCCTTAAAGAAGCGAAACCACAAGCAGGATAAGAGGGTCAGGGGAAAATTCCTAACACCTGGAGTCCAACGCGCTTTAGAATAAAATACGATAAATTTGCTCAGTGAGTGACAGCAGCACTTGGTAGGAATGCAATTGTGAGGCACACCATTTATCAAAGTTTTGCTTAGCCTCACAGCTTTATCAGACAGATTTCTTTGCAGAGCTTGGCTACATCACCATCTGAAAAGCTCCCATAAAAGTGCAAATTTAAGTCTTACCTGCCTTCACCCGCCATGCAGTCCCTTGACTCGCACTGGATTCCTGACACCCTCACGCCTTGTAGACAAGAGCTCTGTTCAGCACAAGTTTTAGGTGATATTCAGATTGCTTTCGACACCCAGAGTGCTTAATTCTTCAGGCTGTCTGGAATATATTGGCATCAATGGTGAATAATCCCTCCCAAGTCATCACATCAGGCCTGTTTTAGTAAATCTTTCCATTTATTAAGAACAAATTTAAATCGCCCAAATACTCTTATTTTTGTAAGGAGTCCTTTAAAAATAGTAAAATAGTTCATAAATTTATGAGCCAGCATACGCTGCAAAAATACAATAAAAAAGAAAAAAACTCAATGACACATTTTAGCCCAGTTTAAACTGTCAGCCGAATCCTCCCATCTTGTACAAAGCAAACAAGAGGTTTTGCATAAAAGCAGTCAGCAAAGTCCTGCTGGGGTTAAGATGTTCTTTCTCAAGCACAGGGCAACATTTCATCTGCTTTATTAGCCCGTGGCTGAGCTGGTATCCACATTCCTGAACAGGCATACAGGATTTAGAGAGGTACATGTGCAGACCCAGTGACTCCACACCTCCAGAGGAGGGGAGGGGGTCTCCCCTGGGCCCAGCTGAACACGCAAGCCTCTTGCACGAGCTCCCTGTGCCCCTGTTACTCACACCCATGCCTAGGAGAAGCCAGCCTGACTCAGAGAAGCAGTTACAAAATGGAGTCCCTGGAACCCTGGTATTCCTTGCTGTAGGTTAGGCAAGTTCACATCTGAAATGCTGCCAGACATTAAAGGCATCTTTGGGAGAAAGAAGTCAAGGGACCCGTTGCTTGGAGCAACCTGCAGGCTGTTCATGGCAGCTCTGGGGAACAGGGCTCGCATCTGCGCTCTGTATGTCCAGGTCTTAGCCGAGCAGTGGGGCCAGAAGATATCAGCAACACCTAGGAGAGTTACTGTAAAATCTTAGCGACTTAGAGCTTTATATAACCGAAAGCCAGACTTCCTTCAGACCATGCTTACCACTTCCCTCAGGCCAATGCACTGGTACAAACACACCAGCCACTGCCTGGCGAGGGGACCGTGTCCTCTCGTCACACTCTTGCAACAGGTTAGTGCCCTTTGACATCTGCTGAGATCTACCCTCGCTTGTCGGCATGCAAGAAGAGGTGCAGGTCTGAACCTGGATATGATCATACTCTGCCCTAGAGCATGCTGTGTGAAAATCGCAGTGGTTTGGTCAGTGTGTTCTTAAATCGATGAACCCTTTAAAGAAACAGACTGCCAATGAATGGAGAGTTCATTGGTATTGCAGGAGTGTCTTTTAAAGATGTTCCCCCAGGGCTGGCTTGAAGCTTCTGCTTGACAGGTGTGTGTGACGTACCCAGATCCAGGGAGAAAACCTGCCTTGTCAATTCAGCTGAAACAAGTCCACGAGCAGAAATGACAGAGTTGGCAGTTTCACATGTGGGTTAATTTACAGCATCTCGAAGTGTCTGCCATTTCAGTGCTTGGAAATCCTGTCACATTCTTTGAGAATGTATGAATTATAAATCCCACTAAAGGCCTCACACATACAGATGTTTTGAGAGTTAGTAGTCACTTATTTTTCCTTTTCTAGGTAACAAAAAAGGCAAAAGGAGTTGCAGCACATTCCAGAGTAATCTATTGCCCGAGAGCAACAGTACTTCCCTAAGTACTGCTAAGAGATGTATTTACCATTCAGGAAGGTATTCTTCTACACTTAGAATAAAAGTAAATATAAAGCATTTTGGTCTGTTTTTTATTCAGGAAGATTTGTGCCTTGAATAAAGCCCACATCTCAATGTACAGCCAATTTTAGGCAAGTCAAAACAAAATCTGATTTTAATAAATATATAATTTGGGGTCTGAAAAGATTTTGCGTTTTTTTCCACCACAAAACATAAACACCAACTCTACAGCTCACAGTGTTCCCATGGAAAACAAGCATGAACGCACTGCATGAGGTGCAATCAAAGCAGAAAGGTGTGTTTGTACAGCACAGAGAAATGTACTGAGAAATCCAGAGAAGATTACGGTATCTTGCTGCCACACTGGCCTCTAGGTTTAAAAATAGCAGCTCTGCTGCAGAGCACTGTAACTCGGTCCAATTTTCAGTTGGAACCTTTTGATGGGAAGAAAAGCATCTCCCCTAAGCCAGCAAATGATCTGCATGTTTCTCCAATACTACCTTCTCAAAGACCTACGGACTTGAGAAAAAGATGGTTAATATTTTAATCAATGTCTGTCTTTGAAAATGTCTACTAAAATGTCTACTAAAACTACATCTTAAATTATTCCCCAACTTTTCTGCATTCCCGCAGGTGCTCTGTATTAATTTGATACTAGCTACTATTTGAAAAGTTGGCTGCGCACAAGCGTATGTGATACGACAGCTAGCCTGGAAACTTTTTTTCCTAGAAGTTTTGTGTTTCTGTGAAGAGCTACAGTCACTGCACTGTAGGCACATCATCACAGTGCCTCCATGCCCTGCGCTCAGAAGTACAGAAGAGTAAGCAGAGGGATATTGCGTTCTGCGTCAGCAGTCGTCACAAGCCCCAACAACGTGCGTCAAGCCTGACGCGTTTATTTTTGCTGCATGTGGTCTTGTGGCATCGCAATACAGGGGATAGACCTGACACAACAAAGGCAATTTCTGTGTCATTTCCGGGGGTACATTTCCTCAGCCTAATTTCCTCCTGCCAGTCCCAACCTCCACCCAGCTGTGATAAGGGAGCGCAACCTCTAGAAAATCCACCCCGGTCTGAACTGTCTGACTTCAGGATTCATTTTTTGGTAACAGTTTCTCTTGCTGTGACTCCATCAGTAAGCAGTGATAACAGCTCTTTTCTCCAGGGCCGCATTAAGCTGCTGCAGGGCAGACTATTTTTATGTCCTCTTTCTCATGCCATTATGCACAGGCTTCATGTCCAAAAAAAATCATCTGTCACTTCCAGTTCCTGCAGCATTATTCTGACAAAAATCAGTCACTAAGAAAGTCCTTGATGTCAGAGGTTTCATCAAAGCAAAGTAATAAATATTGCAGCAGTCAGCTTGTCTTCAGAGTGCTGGTGGTTTTGCCAGAAATCTCACTTACTCCTTCAACACTGTGTTGTCAAAAGAATTTCATTTGTTGGAGTTTCTCTTTCCTTCCACTGCCTTTTTTTTTTTTTCTTTTTCCCTCCTCCCTTTTTCCTTTTCTTCTCTTCCCAAGGAAATGAGGGGCAAATACAAGTGAGATACTGTACCATCTTTATCACTCCACCATCTGCAACTGGTTTCATTCTTCTGACAATTTCACATGCAACCTTATAAAAAGACCTGGCTCACTTATGCTGCTGACTTCAAAGATGTACAAAGCTGTGTTGGACCAGTCTGTGCTGGTGGGGCAGATAATAAGAGGCTGTGTTTGATTTCTATGAGAATCTATCTCTGTGTCAAATGGCTAATGGGTGAGAAAGCATTTCTTCCAGTTGTAGAGCTCAATGCTTCTTCAAAATGAAGGCAGAGAGCAAATTAGCGGCCAAGTGAGTCTAAGAAACCCTAGAAGTAAGGAACGAACCTCAGAATTTTCCCCACCATTCCGCAGAGAAGTCCATCAAAGCTCTTGGCATCCCTGCAAATATTTCAGTGGGATTTAATATTCTTTTCTCATTTTAATAATTTATCTGTGCCAGAAGTTTTGTGAACTCCTGGAGGCAGGCTACCAAACTCAAGTCAACTGCATAGTGCCCGTCTTTGCCCAATCCATCTTTTCCTTTGGATGGTGCTGTGGATGGGCCTGACGTGAAGCGGTGATGTCTGCCCCTCCTTGTCCTTCCACAGCTCCGCTCTGTTGATTCTAAATAGCTCTGCCGTGCACTCACCCCTCCCGGCTCCCATTAAAAATGAATAGGCTTTGGGGATGCTCAGGACCTCGCAGTCCTGTGCCTGGTCTGGCCTGCTTCCCCGGAGCCCGTGGCTCAATATAAAACCTTTCTGACAGAAGGACAAACGGAAAGAAGTGTTTTCTGCCTCCTTCTTAAAGGCACCTTCCTGAATGTTCCAGTGGCTGTTTTCTTCACATGACCATTTTCTGTTTTCTATCTGTTAGTGGAGGTCATGACATTGTATTTTGCCCTTTGGAAATTTTAAACAAAATAAAGCTATTTTTATTTTCATTTCCATTTCCTCTGACTATCAAGGGAATGTACATTAGCCCCTTTTCTTTCAAAATGACTTTTAAATGAAAGTTTCTAATGAAAACATGTTTTCCCCATGCTGAAGGCACGGCTTTCTGTTCTCTTGAACACTCTTGTTTTCTTTTTAAGTAGTTCTGATGAAAATGACTTTGGTTCTCTTTTACTAGAGAGCTTCCACGTAGCAAGACAGAACATTGCCTTGAGATGAAGAAAACAAATCTCTGACTTTAATCTTTTTATAAAAAGCCTTACTTTTTTTCTCTGTCTCATTACTCATAGTTTAAAAAACAATTATCAAATAGAAGAGGAGAAAACCTTGAATATTGCTCTTTGGCTCTGTGCTCAAGTTGAAGGGTTTTTAAATTCTCCTTGACTGTTCACAAGCCCAGCGGATTTCTTTTTATTTTTTAAGCCTCTCTAGAAAGTGCAGCTTTTTATCTGGGGACAAGTTCTAAAAGAAACAAATCAGAGATGAGGAATTTTAGTAGTCAGTTCACTCTCTGGCTCATTCCTTTGTCTCTCTCCTGTCAAGACACTTTGATTCTGCATCCCCCACATATCTCAGCCTTTCGAGGCATTTATAAATTATAGAAGTATTTATTATTGTGGGGAAAATATGATCATTCACTGAACTTATCGTGAACTTTGCACGCATGCTCACTCCTTTTGTCCTGAGATTTTTTTTTCACAGCAAGCAACCCCCTTGCTTAAAGTCTGCAGACTGACTTCTAAGGCTGAGATCTTGGCAGGTGATTCCAGGCTCATACTGGAGAACTTGGAGCAAGAGTCAAATGCTAAAATGCCCACTGTATCCTGCTCTTTTCTAAATCAAATTTGGAACTTCAGGTTTGCCCAGTTTATCATATGGATACAGCAAACACCATGTCAGTGTGTAGATCTCTGGAAAAAAACCTACCCATCACCCCACATAGCTTTATGGAGAAAAATTTGTGAGATTTTCAGCTCCTAGTGTTGCTAAAATGTTTATGAGGGTGGGATGTGAAAAGTCTTTTTAATATAAATTCCACTTTCCCTGGTAAATAATAGAAGGATGAGCTGGTAGATATTTACCAGGGGTCTTGTTATTCCTCCACTTTTCCAATGCTATTAAACAGGACAGTTCAATGTAGAAGAGGCTTTTGGGTGTCCAGATGTGAGAGAGATTGATAATTCCTAATCTGTGGGATCTGGTTCACTGCTGATTGTGGAAATACATGATAATGTCATGTTTCCTTTCATACGCTTCCTTGAAGCTGAAAAGAACAAAGTCCTTCTCAGCATGTGCTGTTCTGCTGCAGCAAAGACACTTCTTGGATATAGGCACTCTGGATTTGAACTCCAGCCCCCAGAGAAGGCCACTTAATCCTCAGAAACACCTACAGTAGCCCCCTTAAAGACTCCTCACTTACTATGTCTTGTGTGATATCTTCCATTAACGCTACCAGGGACCCATACTCTGCCTGATCACTAAATGATCTGTTCTCCACAAGGCCAGAAAATGAATGCATTTAATAAGGATTAACCCCTGCTGGCACTAGGGAGCAATAAATATCATAGCGCCAGCATTCGTAACGCTATAGTTATCATTGTGTCAGCATTTCTGTTATAAACCAGGGTTTGGGTGGATTAGAACTCAGCCATAAAATTTTCTCCAGGCTGAAACTTGGCATAAAAAAGAAATATCAGTCTATGATTGGTTTTTTTCTTTTTTTTTTTTTTTAAGCTTTAAAAAAAATCTCTCCAGTCTATTTTAAGTTGTAAAAGGGAAGAATATGAGACTCTTCCCAAATTCCATAAATCGGCATCCAGGCCTCTGGGAACGAAGAAAGACTCTGGCTGTAGCTGCATTTAGGGGTGAGTTTTCATTGGGGTATCAGAAGTTCAGGGATTAAAGATGCTTTTTGGTATTTCTTGAAACCCAAAAGCTTTGTCATGTTATATGAAAGAGCTCTTTAGCAATGGGGCTTTAAAAATATTTCTTGATCCCCTTTTTGTTCAGAAAAGTGGATAGTTTTAAACTACCAGGACCTCCAAACCACCCTCAGTATCTTGAAGAAGCCGCAGGTAAACAGTCCCACCACACCCCCTCTTTGTGCCAGGCTGAGGTGGCGCAGGGGACAGGCTGCAATAACTGAAATCAGGTTTGTTTGAGGTTTTATTCAGAGCTCAGACTTGAGGTTTTTAGCAGAATTCATTCCCTTTCAGAAACCAGATGCATGACTGAGGGGACTGGCAGGAAAGACAGACATCCTAATGTCGCCGGTGCTGGAATGCACGAGGAAGAGTAGGCACAGACCTTTGCTACGGGATGTCGCGCGTGGGTGTGAGCCAGCTCGCAGCTGCGGGCATTCGTCCCCCTGCTCCTGACTTTCTGCTCTACGACGCACCACGCAGGTTTCGCTATTTCTGGAAGAACTGCTGTTTGGAGAAAAGCATGATTTACGCTACAGTGTACAAGCGCATGCTATCAGAAGGGTCACCACTGTTTTGTGTAGACCTCAAGAGGAGAACATGAATTAATTTGTTCCCCCAAAATAAGGTTTTCTTTTAGAAACAGGAGTGCTATTTTTTTTCTTGTGCAGTCTGAGGTATAATATTGAGTTCCAGTTTCCCTTAAGAGCTGAACTTCATCCTCCTACTAGGATGGTTTTATTTTAGTTACCAAATATTTGAGGTTAAAGTGAATAGTTCATCTTTAATGGGATTATCTCTTTCAATGTTTGCTTTCATTACAGTTTGAATTGCTCTGAGCATGAGAATCTAACCTCACCAAAAGCATATTTTTGTAATTTGATACAAACTAAATTTAACCTTTGACTCTCATCTATAAAGACGTTACTTTTTTCCACCGAAAAGCAGAATGTTAGATTAAAGATCTGCCAGTTTCAATTTCCAGGTTGCTAACCTTCCTGTGATCGGGTCCTGAAATGTGGAAAGCTGTGTATTTAGTAAAGGTATTTAATATTAATAGTAACAGTCAAGATGGGCTTATACCTGTTACTTATAATAGCTAGGTGGAGGTTCTCCACTGACTTTTTCAACAGAGAATAATTTCCTTGACCTACACTGTACATTACAGTAGAAACCTTGGGCAGAGATGTTTAAAATAAAATCTTCCCTTTGAGATACTTTACTGGTTCATCACAGTTCTTTTGTTAAACAAATAATTTTTACCCAAATGCTTTGGAATATTAAGCCTGTGCTTAGGAAAAACAGACTCGTGTTCTCTCTCCTGAGGGCTGGCTTTAAATGTGATACAGAAAGGGAAAGAGATTCTCTCTATTATTCTATATTTTCCCCAGTAAATCATCAGGAAAATGGGAGAGGAAGAGTTGCTTTTTAGAAAACCTCTGTTCTTGTTCTCTGCTGGAAGGGTCCTTCTAAATACGTGTAGTTTTTCACTTCTGCTTTGATAAGATGAAGTGTTGAAACTTTCACTGAAAAAGCTTTTCAGATATTTGTCAGGAATTTAAGGTTTTTTTTTTAAAAGCAATTAAGTGTGAATGAAAAATTATCGTGTCTCCAGTCCTGCAAAGGATAGCTCAAAAGTGGATCGACTGTCAAAGCCCTGCTGAAGCCAATGATACTTCTTCCTTGCATTTCTGGAGTAATGAAGTAAAGGGGGAAATGGCTCATTGCATACGTCAGGAGGCGAAGGGGAATGTGGGCACATATATTTATTTATTTAACCCAGGAAAATTCACGATGAATTCTACAAAATCCTTCCACTGGGTACATTTCTTATGGGTCTCTTTTTGTACAATTCATAGGAAAGCCTTGGTGTTCATATACTTACTCAGACTCCATATGGAAGACTGATTTAGATATAAAAATTATACTCTGTTAAATATGTCCATCCCATACCAGGAATCAAGCAAGAAAAAAAACAGAAACCTGCCTTATATTTCAGCTCAGCAGTCATCAGAGAAGAATACTGCAAATAAAATTAAAATTTCAGTTTGAACACATACTGTGCTAATAAATGGTCAGCTTAGAAGCATTTCCTGTTTATACACTGTGTTAATAAGCATCCATCACCCATGTCACATATACGGGATACCAAATTCAAATGTCAAACAAAATGTAAGAGGTCACACATTTTCCTTTGCTAACTAAAAGTGTAATTCATAAATATTATTGCTACCAAACTCTCCATCTACAGCACTTGTTTAGAAATATGCACATGTAATATAAATTGTGATTAAGTTAAATGGGTATATTATTTCCTGTTTTAAGGGTGAACAGCAGCATGAATTATGTTTTACTCAATAGGCATTTCAATAAAAACCTATAGACTAACAAGCTGCTATCATATAGTTCAGCTGCACAGACTAACACGAGAAGGATCTTACGCTCCACCACCGATATTTAAGCTGTTTCTGTGTCTGTTATTTCTGCTGATGCATAGAAATAAACCATTTCCTTAGCTCAAAACCCCTCTCCATTTTTTGTTATAAAAATAAACCCTATGATTGTAGGAGGTTTCTACGTGCAGAATAAATAAGATAAATGTAATCAGCGAACCTCAATCTTTTTATTTTTACTGCCTTAAGAAATGTGGCATTTGAGGAAGTGTCTCTGTGAAAATAATCATCAACTCCCATATTTTGAAATTACTCATTTTAGTTTGTAGAAATCAAACATTCAAAGAAAAAAAATAAAATGAAGATTTTAGAAAGTGTTTAAACAGATTTTTGAAAATGGGAAATGCACTTTCAGTGTCATGTAGCCATTAAATTTCGTAGAATTTTCTGGCTAGCCTTCTGCTGTGTCTCTTTTTGTTTGAGTTTGTATTTCCAGTTAATTTGAAGCATCTTAGGGCCTGATTCAGAATTCTCCGAGGTCATCTTAAAGACTTGCAAAGCTATAAGTAGATTAGATTTAAATGAATTTGAAGTAAAAAACTGAAACTCTGATATTACAAGTAATAATGCTATATTGAAAAAACGCTGTCCCTTCAGGCCCAATTAAAGATCTTTCTCACAAACACAATGAAAATATTAAAACTGAATTAAAAATATGCCAATCCTGCCACTGTTATATAAAACCTGCCAGAGTTACTTAGCTTTTGGAGCACAATTAAAGAGTAGGCTCAGAAGAGATTTTGCTAAAGAAATGTCTTAGATTGTGTGTAAAGAGGGTTATTCCCACCGACGAGCTGCATAGCCCAAGATAAGCAAGCCCAGTTACTGCTTGCCTTGAACAACTGCGGACAAAATGTGGTTGCAAATACTGTCAAATCAAAGGCTTTCCAAGGCAAATAAGAATGCCACACATTCCCAAGTTATCTACTCTTTTTTTTTTTAAGCTTTGGTAGAAAAGAGATTTTACCAAGTCACTGGAGTCTGGCGTTCTTTTAAAAGCTTGTAAAATGGGAGTCTGAATATTTTGTTTTATTAGGAGGAACATGGTGCATAGCAAACGCAAAGAAGATTACTAAAAAGGAAGGGGTGCTAAGTCCTTTAAGATACTCAGAAAGGAAAATAAGTTCCATATTCTGAAAATCATAGGAAAACAGGCGTATAGGAGCACTGAACATTAATATAGTTCAGACTGTTTCACAGTAGTGTGAAATCTTTGATGTGTCCCTATTTATGAAGTGAAGGAGACACCAAGGCAAATACTATCAAAAAGGGAAAACGTCATTCCATTTAAGTATCACAGTAACGGAAAGAGAGTCTTATTCATTAAAATTCCAACACTAATAAATAACTAACTGTGTTAATCTTACTCTCCATGGTTTGGCCACTGGATTTCAGTAATTAAAAACATAATAAATTGAGTGAAGTTATTGTCATCGATATGTATTACTGAGTGATTTCCTTGAAAGCAGCCAACAAATACAAAAGAATTCCAAAATCGATGTTTATAAATCCCTGTGTTGAGTTTGTTTTGCTGTGGGGTTATATTGCTTGTTTTTCACAACTGTTTAGCTTTCTGGTATTCCTGCTTTTCCACCTTACTACACGGGGGCCTGTATTTTCTTTCTGTCTCTGGGGTGGAAAGAGAAATCCCCAGGCCGTCCAGGGAGCAGCCTCTGGCAGTCAGCTCCAAAGGGAGAAGACGCTGGGCAGCAGCAGCGTCGAGGCTCTAGAAGAGATCTGGAGAAAAAGGTCTCCCATGAGAGCCACCAGGCCTTTCTGGATCCCAGGGGGTCCCTGGAGCTTGTGAACCTCAGCTCAGTCCATGAGGGGAGAAAAAATGACGGAGGTGGGGGAAGAGGAGGGCAGCAACTACTGCCCTCTTGACTGGATGATGTATGGGAGAGTCCACAGGGAAAACCTCTCCCAGGGTTTAACAGGGGAGGGGTGGGGGTGCAATCCAGCCCCAGGTTAGGAACCCCTGCGTGTTCAAAGGGAAGCTTTTATGAGTAAAGACAATGCCCTTACATGAGTGAAGATCAAACCCTTCCTAATCTTCTGTTGCAACAGACAAATGACTTAATAACTGTCTGCATATTCTCCACATAAGCTTTTTAAAAATAACTGAAAATTTAGCAGAATCTTTATCCCTAACCATTGAAAAACAGAGACTGGAGTAAGTAAGAACACATTTTCTATTCTCTCCAAGAGGCCAAATTTTTGGGGTTTTTCCCTTCCTCGCTCAAGAAAAACCCTTTTCTTGGGAGATATAAATTTTCCTGAAGACAAGCAGAAATAACGCAACGACATGTTTTTCTGGTCCAAAAGTGCCCTATGCATGTTCCAGCTGATCCCAGTTAGCTGGTAGATCTTCTACAAAATCTGTCCTTTTTTCCTCTGCTTACTGCTAAAATCTATTGGTGCTCGTATGAACTTTTTGCCCAGTTAACGAAATCTCTTCCTCTTCTAGACATTTTGTGAATGTGCACAGATATACAAGTAGACCTTTACATAATAATAGTAATTTATGCAAACTTTGTGAAAAATTAACCAGTGTTGGCCACCATAGATCTATTTGAATCATAATGAAAACTCAGTGATTTTAATCGGTTGTAAAAGAGCTTTGTGCTGTTTTCATTTCATATACACAATTGTTTAAAGCACCTCCTCCACTGGAGGAAGCGAAAGTGCTTAACTGCTAGGTTTCCATTTTCTGTGCATTCCCACCTATGAAATTTTGCAACTAAAAGGAGGTAATACAACATCTAGCCACTAATAGAGAAACATGGATTTTTAAAGGGCCTTAGGCAAGGATTTGGGAAGGTAACAATAACTCAGAGACTAGCTACAGGTTCAGGAAAAAAGACAATTCACTTAAGAGCCAACCACCAATTAAGGCAAAGGTGATTTTTACTATGTACTTGTAATTTGCATTCTTTTGCTAAAAATTATGTTGAAAACTGTGCACTGTCAACAGATACACCAGACACAACTGCCTCCAGTACAATGGGGTTTTGTATGGATGTGACTAACAGAGATCTCTGTGTCATTAGCAATGTCCCCCAAAGATGACAGTCAGCAACCCCTCGATAAAAAGCTGATTTGTGCACTAAAGCACAAATGTATGCGTGCTGAAAGGTGCAAGGTCCTGGGGGCTGGGGTCATGCAACAGGCAAAGACTATCTGGAAAGGCTTGTCCTCTTTGCTTCCCTAGTCCTCTGATTTTAGCCAAAAAAAAACCCAGGCCCACAAATTTATAGATCTTCCTTCAGGGCCTAAAACATACCAAAATGTAAATAATGGAGTGGCTCTGTGTATAGCAGTCATTGACTGTTTAAAAAAAATGTGTTTGAAAGGAGCCTTTGAAGAGGTCAAGCAGATCAAGCAGTCATGGACAGCAGTCAAAGTGACCCTGTAGCTCCGCAGGAAAACATGGCTGTGATGTGCTCCTCATTTAACCTTGGAAAAAATTTTCACTTCGTCAATACATTTTCTTCTAGTTACAGGTGGCTTAACTTCATGCATTTTCTCCGTATGTGCACCACAAAGAGCAGGACACGGGGAATTAGTTATAGTTCACAATCAGTGGCCTCCCTGAGGACCCAAAACAAACGGACAGAAGATGTTGAGCACAGCAACACTTGAGTAATAAATAGATATAGTGAAAAATATTATTTGCTCCCTGTGAATAAGGGTTTGGGTAGTAGTATTTCTCATCAGGGCTCCAGTACTGCCCTCTACACTGCTCAGACAAGCCCCTCCAAAATAATAAATATCCATACCCTTAACTGATTTTTTTGCACGAGGCTGTCTGTGGCGCACATGCCACCTGCACTTGCAGAAGGAGCTAAAAGAGGTGCACCAGTGGGACAAACTACAATCCACATGGTTAAAGGTGTTTAACGTACAATTGTTAGGTGCATTTGTGGGAAAGCTAATCAACCAGTTAGAATTTCGGCTTTCATAGTTACAACTGGCTTGGAGGTCGGTAAACTGTTGCAAGGCAAAAAGGCTGAACTGGAGCAAAACTGGAGAGAGGCCATCTCCAAAAAGGAGCAAATTTTGTCCTTTTTCCAGTAATGTCATGGCTCCTCCTCTGTGTCAGGGACAAATGATGAATTCTGATGGGAGGAAGGCTGTGGGACACAAATTTTACAGTCAAAGCCAAATTATATTTCTTCCTGTTTATAACTGCAGACCTCTGGCTCAGGAGCGCACCAACTCCTCCCAGGCACTGAGCATGTGTACAGAGAGAGCTAAATCCGCATTAAGCCCTTAGATGGCAAATGTAACACAACTGTCAGGTAACAAGAGAAATTTTATCCGTCCACGGTCAATTAAGCTGATTTAATTCCCCAGCAACTCAGGGTATAATGTTTAGCCCTTTCCATCACTTGTTTTGTACCACTGACATTCAATCACTTATTTATCTTTGTTGCCAAAGGGCCACACCTGAGTTCTGATTTATGGAGCACAGTTGCAAGGGAAGAGCAGCCTGTTTGACTTGATTAATACATTTCTGCTTAGTAAGTAACAGGTTCAACCTGCACCGGTAACTTGGAGGGAAATTGGCAACTGAAACTCCAGTCCTTCCACCCGTCCATTTACATTCCCTCCTTTTGTTCAAAGCAACAAGTTTTTCTTCTTGCCTGTGTGGACTTTTCATGCACAGTGGGGGTATCTTGCAAGACTTCTTTCCAGACACCAATGGAGTGTTTTCACTTCTAGGCATACTTAACGAGCTTGACATTTCTGGGAAGACTCAGTCCTTCTGTGCATGCGTTGGTACAGTAAGCCCACCATGTCTTAAACACATCATGTTTATCACCAGGACAGACTGTGTCTGCAGCTCCTGAGCAGTAGGTCTGACTATCCCCAAAGCACTTATCTCACTGCACATTTGTGCTTGCTTTGATCTAACCCTGGGCAATGGACAGAGCTGAGATTTCAGGGTGGCCAGCAGCTTAATTGGCACAATAACCCAGCTGGATTGCCAAACATCTGGATATCCACCCCTACAATTAAAAAAAAAAATATTTCCAAGTTACACTTAGACAAAATGTCCAGAAGAAAAGGGAAAATATGTCCAGGGAAACCCAGATGTAGGAGTAGCTCTAGATTGTGGGTGGGGTGAGGGGGTGAGGGCAGTTAGTGTTTTTTTAGTAGGAAATCAAGGTTGTAAACCAACATGGCTTCATGAAAAAACGTAGACTTCTGGTTTCTGGCCCTGTTCATATTGGTTCTGAGCACTTATAATTCATATTTAAAGCACACAGATCTTCAGATGTTCAGCTATGTTGAAGTCATTGAAGCCTATTTTGTCCCTTGAACCCCGAGACACAGCAGCCTTTTAACTGCAACTTCCCGTGGCTCATTTCCAGTACAGAAACATAAACATGTGAGGTCTGCTGACTCTATCTCCATTTAGGCTCTGGGAACTTGATAAATGCAAAACATTTGCTTACCTTACGAGAAGAGGAAGTCGTGCTCTCTATTGCAAAATTTTGATGGCAGAATGAAGGACTTGCTGCTGTAAACCAAGAAAAATAATGCTAGAAATGTGCATTTTTAGACAGATTGTGTGGATTATTTTTTATGATTTCTGACTGTTTTGACTTGGCAAAGCAGGAGTCTAACAAAACAAGTGATGAAGGCTCCTGGCATGTGACTTCTCAAATATTTAGCAAGTATTTGTAAGTTTTATTAAGTCAAGATGAGTCATCCATCTTGACTTGCTTACATGTATGTTTCATGTACTATGCTACGTAGACCAATAGAAAGTGTTAGTCATTTGTTTTATTACTGCAGGGTTATATTTCAGCGAAACTATCTAGTTTTGATGCTGTTTATTTTCAGAACAGCTCGGGGTGAATTTTGTAGGTCTGCAAAGCCACTGGCCTTTCTAACTTTTTTTTCTTGGCAGAGGAGACCCAGAAATGTGAAGTAGAATCTCAGTTTTCAGTTTAAAATGAAAAGAATAAGTTGCTTTCCCTTTTCTTTGGGGACTGTGTTCTTGGAAATATAACTCTGGTAAAGGCAGAGCAATTACATTTGCCGAAACTCTTTCGCTGCTCTTTGCGCAAGGCCAAGTCTTTTGCAGCCAGGAAAAAAGAAACCCATAACCATAGGTATTTTAATTTTGGGAAAGCCTCCACATGAAGTACAGCTTAGAGGAGAGAGTGACAATGACACAGATATTTACTACAGGGGGTATGGGCATTTTAATCCTTTTTTTTTTTTTCCTTCAACTTGTCCTCCTTAAATGCATTTATATAGTCTCTTCAGAGCTGTAGCAACCACTGGCTGCCCAAAAGACCTGCATCAGCAGCCACTGGGTTTGCACAGATCACCTTGTGGTATGTATTTGGTAAAATCAAGCCCAGGACAGAAATATGGGATTTCTCAGCCTATAATTATATCATAACTGTCCCATGTTATTGTGCAACCATTGGAGTAGGGGTTATGTCCAGCCCTGCTAGGCTGCACAAATTCACTGCTTCCATAACTAATTAATGAGGTGAGTCCTCTGCTTATCACGAGTGGGGTGAGCAGTTTTTTGACCACAAAGATAGTGGCATGATCTAATGAGCTGTTTATCAGTCTGACAAAGGGATCAGATTGTACTAGTGAAACATTATGAAGTCATAGAGGACACAAGGCAATAATTTGGGACATGAGTGTTCAACATATGACCTAAATCTAACTGAGGTTTGTTCATCTAGCCAGATATTAGTTTAAGCCAGTTCTGGAATTACTGTCTGAAGCCAGAAAACCACACAGCTAGGCCTTATTTAAAAAAAAAATCAAAAAAATAAAATCTGTTTTTTCCATGGAAAATTGTTGTTCCAACTAAAAGAAATTCATGGACAGTGCTTTCCTTCTGCTAAAAACTTTGTCTTTTCACTGGAAAAAGGAAAACCTGGGAACTGAAATATATCTGCTGAAAAGTGTAAATTTTATGTACTAGTTCCTGCCAACAAGTTGCTCTTAATGGAAACTTTGTTTTCATCACATTTTCTGCAGAAAAATCTTGCCGGATATTTTATCAGCTCCACACATCACTAATTTCCATTTGCTAAGTCTATGCTACATTTCTTCATTCATGTCTCCATCATATTAACAGTAATTTTTATTACATTCTCTTACTCTTGCAGACCAACAGGACATCTTCAGAAAAGAGAGTAAGGGAAAATTAGCTGTTTTCAGTAGACTTGTCTTTTAAATCAGTAAAAGTGAACAGATGGAATGACATGTGAGAGGTTCTTGAACTGAAAAATATTTCAGTGGTAAATACATACATATATATGTACATAAACTCATATATATGAACACACAGACACATGTGTACGCACAGACGTACAGTCACACACCAATAGCATATACATGCTGCAAGGTAAATAAGTGCAGATGGAAACAGATTTATGTTTCATAGCCAAACGCACTTAACAGTATCCAAATGAACCCTGAGAGCGATGTTGTAGAAGTATATTGTATCTGCAATAGCAATCTACCTAATCTATTCTGGACCTCGTAGGTTTTTGGCGATGTCTCAGGGTGATCTAATGTTGCCAATTGTGCAGTAAATCTGCTGGGTCATATTACTAGACATATCATACCATTGACAGTACAAATGAACAGCAAACACCAATACAGATGATTTGTAAAAAAAAAAAAAAAAGACAATAATAAGCAGGACTGCCCTATCTTCTTACAGCCGTGTGAGTGAAAAATTAGTTATAATGCAGAACACCTGCACCACATAATGAAAGTCCTGGAAAGCAGTTATGGCTCAGAAAAGCTGGCTCATGAGCCTAACATATCACTGCACCCACCATCCGGGAACATAAAGTACAACAATCAAACCCAAAACAGCTCAGACTAGACACCGCTGTTGCCCAGGTGTTTTTCTGGTGACAATGAAGCAGTAACACAGTTCAGTGCTTAAGGTGTTTTGGGGGAAACTTTCCAAACTCAGTCTGGCAGATGGGTAATGACACAGAGTGACAAGTTGCCCATTTCAAAGGCCCTAGGGAATACAGAAATAATGGGGATTGCCCTTCTGTTCGCTCAAGTCAATTGTTTCTGCACCACGCTCAACAACATGTGGCTGAGCCACTTTTTCACAAGACATGAATATGCACAGTCTGTGAAGAGAGGAGATGCTTCTCAGTTTGTGAGGAGAGGACATGCTTCTTCATTAGACCAGATATTCTTGGAAAACAATGGAGAAGTTTGGGGGCACAAAAGCCCTTGTAGAATCAGTCAACATCAAGCCCAACACAGGCTGAGAAAACCATCTCTGTGTGGTGTAATTATGTTAGTAATTTCATTAGTCTGAGCAAAAAGGGTGATTGGCATCTGAGGAGCTGAGGAAGGTGATCAGATTTTAGCCCCATTAACTCCAAAACTCCAGAGAGCTGGAGTTTTGGAAGGTTAGCTGAAGAGGGTTGTGTGAAGAAAATTGTGACAGGCAATAAGACCAGAGCTGAAGCAATGCAGACTCTGTTGTGTCTCTTGGGAAACGATTCTGTTAATAACTTATATGATGTTTAAAAGTTTAGCTCTTAGTTCCAGTTTTGATTTTTCCATCTTTGGCCTTGAGCCAGGGCATTCTGTCTGCCAACCTTAAACAGATTTTTACCCATGATATTCAAGGTTTGGTAGAGCAACTTAGAATTTCATTTCCACTTATGGATCTTTCCTTCCACTTAAGGGTCTTCCCATCCCTTTTTTATTCAGTGTCTTCTTTTGTATCAGAAGAAGGAGTCCCTAATTTCACTCTTTGGGGGTCAAAGATAATACGGCACAGACTGCGTAGAAGATACTTAGAAATGCATATGGAAGGTCCAGAGAGATCCTGAGAAAGCCATAAAACTCTGCAATGAACACAAACCAGAACTGGTTCCTGGAGTCTTCTAAAGTAAAACTGCTGCCTTATTAAAAATTAACATTTTAAACCTAATTCTCAGTTCAAGTGGCAAATACAGAGTAAACCCAGCAAAGCTGAGAAGTAAATCAGTTTCCAGGGGGCTGGTCCTGCATGGTCAACCCACTGGCAAAGTTACTGTAGATTTATGCTGCTGTAAATAACAGTAGAATTGTCCCCCTTATCAGGAGATTTAACTATATTGTGCCTTGCACTCTTGTTATGCTTTGGAAGGCCTTTATGTAACATTACTGGTTGTCCTGAAAAAATTGGGATTAACTTCGAAGACATATATTGCAGATTGGATTAGACTTCAAAGACGTGTTGCCAAAGAGAACTTTTAAAAGGCTTTAAAAAATGAATTGTACCGATACAGGCTCTTTGCCTTTGAACATGAAGAAGAAAAGGCAGAGCTTAATATTACTTAAATACATCCAACAATTAAGTTGCTTGGTACTCAAGCAAGCCACACTGGGAGGTTTTCAAAGGAAAGTGGATATTTTAGTGACACTATCAATGGCCCCATTTCTCCTCAGTTTTCCTGTGTTTCCTGCAGTAAAGGCAGCCATTCTCCATTAACATGCGTGCCAGGGAAGCGTAAGGCATGGAAAAGGGAAACGGTGGCAACATCTCCTCCATGGGGCACTGAGCAAAGTGCAGAAACAACCCCAAAAATGGGATAATAAATGTTAAACCTTAGCAGGACGAGGCGGACCCTGGAGGGAGGCGGGCAGGCCGCAGGCTCACCTCAGGCCCTGGCAGGCCAACAGTTGCCATGGCGACACCAGGCACTCTGCCTGGGCCTGTGGTGCTCTGAAGGCCCCTGAAGCCTGTCTCAGTGCCCGTGTCCGACCCTGCTCTCAAAATACAGCACCAATAGCCCCGTCAGTCACACAGCTGCCAAAACATCTCCTCCCCATATGGACGCCCCAGCCAGCTCAGAGCCTCCATCCACCCAGCAAGGGCCACTGAGATAGCAGCGCCCAAGGCTGGGTCCCCCCAAGATGGGACACCCCTTTCCCATCGGGGTACAAAACATCCCTTTTGCTTCTTTATCCTTTCCTGTCAGACTGTGGTTATCCACCTCTCAGGCTCTGTAAAATGAGTTGGGGACTGATGAACGTGCCTGACCATACCAGCACCTGCGGCTCTGAAACGCCATGTAGGGTTTGAACTGGGAATGTTGAGAAAACGATGGGCTAATTTCTGACCAGCGCCCCATGGCCAGTGGCTGCCCCAAAACCTCCACCTTGGCTTGAAGGAGCTGAAGTGAGCAGAGAGGAGGCATTGCTTCACGCTGCCCCATGTGCCCCAGCCCCGGTGCTGCTTTCCCTTGATGCTCCCCATGCCATTGCTGGAGGGGACGGTGCTGCGTGTTTCATCCATGCAGCATTGCACAAAGGATGCCGCTGGCATTTCCAAATGAACATTTATGGGTTGTTGAGCTTTTGGAGGTGCTGGCCAGGCCCTGCCCTCCTATAATGCTCAGCTAGGAAGCAGCAGGCACAAGGCAGACATGCCTGGGCTGCTCCAGCCACTGGGTACCAAGCAGTTCTACCCACCTGCCTGCTTTCATTGCACTTGTGGGATTGCCCAAGATGCGGCTCCAGCTCCCGGCTTTAACATTTGGGTCTTTGAATGGTTTTCTGTTCCTTTCCATCTGTTTTTAACCCACCCTTCTTCAGGTCAAGATTATTTTTCAGTAAGGCTTTTAGGTAATTTGTTTTACTGCAGGGAAGGTGAAGGTCTATTGAATGAAGTAAAGGGCTTCTCCAAGCCTATTTGGTTGTTTGCAAGGGCATGTGAAATGCACAGTAGAAGTGCCAAGTGTTGCTGTGATAGGGACCTTGGCCTACTGCAGATTTTCTATTGCAAAGAGTAAATACAGAGGGTAAAATGTCATTGTTTTTGTAGAATATAATAGCTCTCTTTCTTTTTCTTCCGAGAAGCCTGGGAACTCCAAACAAATTGAGGGCAGTTTTATTAAACGAAAATATTCGTGCATTATGAGCTAATTTATATCTTTCCAGCCTAGTCCCGCAAAAGGTCAGTTTAACAACCACTCTCTCAGGAGCTGGGGAGGAGTTATGAGCTCACAGTAATCCTCCTAATTGCATTCTACCTCGGTTTCTCATTTTGTTAATCAGAGGCCAACAAATCCCAGCTTTCAAAACTCATTATCAACCTGCTCCATACTATTATCCTGCCCTCTCCCTTCAGATACACACTCTGCACATCCCTTTGGCTTAGATATCCTCCAGGTTGCCTTCTGTGTCTTTCTGGTGCACAATCATAACCAACTTTCGAATATAGGTCAACTATAAATAACTGGGGTGCCGCTGCACGTATGGATTAGTGCCGATGAAGAAGCAGAACAGAATGAGTGCTGGTGGCCAGCTTCGCTCCTGTGGGGAGCTTTAAAATCCAGTCTGGGCTCCAGAAGATCTCTGCCAGTGGAAACTGCCCAGGCCCAACACTTCATCACTGTATCTCCTGGCTGGATCAGCCCCACCCAACTTTATTATTAGACAAAATTTTACAATTGGAAGCTCAGGTCAACTTTTCACAATCTGCAAATTAAAAAAAAAAAAAGCAGTTTGAATTTTCTCCAAACTTTACATGACCCTTCTCCCTTTCCTTCAGAGTAGATCTGGCAATTTTCAGGTCTAATTAATTTTCCAAGTCCCAGTAAAAGGGGAAGCTGCCTGCAAGCCTGCCTACAACCTTCCAAGCCTGCTGGCTCCTCAACGCTCAGCAGCGCTTTCCACTGTGATGCCTCTTTGTGGTATGTGCAGTAAAGGTCTAAGCTTCTCCCAGACTTTCTTTTCTCTCCTCTTTTTTGGTTATAGTCTGTCTCAAACACACAATAAAGAGGATTAGAAGTGGAGTTTGACTGAAGAATAATGATATCTGTTCCAGTGCCAGGTGACTGCCATTTTTTTGAGGGTTGTGTGACAACAACATTACTTAAAAGCATGACTAGATGAGAAATATGTCCCACCTCCATCCTGTGGATTCTTGCTCTAAGGCTGTAGAATCTGTGAAAAATCCATTTTCTGCAGCTTCTTCAGAAGCCAGGATTTATTTTATAAGAACACTCAACTACTTTATCAGCTGTTTCAGATCAAGTATCCACTCATATCCAGAGGAGTAGTGGCTACTTCTTAGCTTCCTCCCCAGTCCTCTGGAATTATATTCTTAAGAAACAAAATAACAGTAGTCATTGTTAACTAGCCATAGCCCATATGTTCAAGTTTGTCCTACAAAGGCCATGAAATATCAACCTTTGCTGTTCTTTTGGTGTCTGGACATTACAGCACGTTATGCTCAGGCATCATAGACAAGAGTTCACTTAGAATGAGGTCAAAATACTATGACAGCAAGATTCAGAGGGATTTTCTGCCTCAGTACTCAAAATCCTTGATGCATGGGCTTGTGACACAGCTGCATTGTCATATTCAAGTAAAGAGAATGAAGATGGTTGAATGTCTTACACTGGCTTTGTAAGTCACCAGTGTGATTTGGCTTCATGCTGAGTTTGCTGTGCTAGACAACTTGGGTACCTCAGAGACGTAAGTGGATAGTATGCTCCAGCTCATCCTTAGAATGAAGGTGATGGGATTTCCCCAGGCACTGAGCATCTACAGACTCACACAGATGCACTGACAAGAGGGAAAGATAAAGCAGTATTTAGAAGCAGATGGCTTTCCTTCCCCACTCCTAAGCAGCCACAGGGACTGCAGTCATATGGACCCCTATGCTACAATCCAGCTTTATGTGCATGGAATATCATAACGACATAATACCCAGACGTCCTCACCAGACGTGGCTGTTGTTCCTTCCAGAGATGGTTCAGCCCAAGCTCCCTCTACCTAGAATGCTTCTCTTACCTCCTGCACATGGAGGCTGAAATAAATAGCCACCTGCAAGAGGATTCACTGAGCATCTCCCAGAAGAACCTATGTTACATGCTGCATGTTCAGAAACACTCCTGAAAATACAAGCATGCTAATGTTCCCTTTCTGTACGTAACAGAAGGGCCACATTGCCCTATGTCCAAACGTAGGGCAAACCTCCGTGTTGCATGCAGAAGAAAAGGGCTAACCTCATTCATCTCAGGTTTCCTCCACTTTGATTCAGATTTTTACCAGTTTTTCAAGATCCAGGTAGAATTCTGAACAGGCTGTTCAAAAACATCTGTGTACCTCCTTCTGCAGCTGAAGGACCTTGAAACCTTCCCCAAATCTTGCCCTTTGCCCATCTTCTGTTGAGGAGTTGCCATTATCAGAAAACTGCCCTTGTCCCTCACTTCTTTTTGGAGGCTGGAGGCCATGGAGGCAGTGTCACTTGTCACCTAGTTTCTTCACCAACATCTGTTGCACCACCAGCCCTCAGCCCCCACCATATCACATGAACTGCAGACTCTGCACCAGAGGAATTATGTGGAGCTTGAGGCAACCGTGATTTATGTTGCAATACAAATTGCATCGTAAGTTATGCTGCCCTCAAAGGCAAGGGATGCTGACAAGAGCACCTGTTGTCCAGATTCCTCCCTTCTCCCCAGCCCAGTCTCCCTCAAGGACGAGTCATGGCCAGCTTTGTTTAGGATTCAGGTCACAGGACTCTGCGGGCTGAAGGCACTGGGGACGGTAGCTTACGCAAATTTTCAGGGGAATATTTTAAAGGTGCTTTGTATACAGGAATAGAAGAATTTAAGTTAAAATTTGTAAAGACAAATAATAAAGGCTAGAACTGGCCTGGCTTTCTAGCGTGAATGTCCTTCACAAGAACAGACATACTTTTCTGTCTTGCCTATGGCACCCAGAAGGACATGACAGCATAGCAGAGGTGAGACACAGTATTGGCAGCTGCACCGAGACAGGCTGAATCTTAGACTTCGATCCCCACCAGTGTCCTTTGGACTCCCCCACTTCATAACATGCCTGTTGTTGAGATGCACAAAGACTCATATCTTTGAGAGGAACCATAGGAAAAGGTGTGCCGTATTTGTTCAAAAATTAATTATTGATGTCAGTCAAACTCCTCAGCCTTGAAGGTGTGAAAGGGAAACGTTAAACCTGTGCAAAGGTCAGCTTTACCAGTACCTGCCTATTCAACGAAAGGAACTAAGGCAGAATGATGAATTGCCAACGAGTTCCTGTGTGTTCAAGCAAATGACAAACTATTAACCTGTAAAACCGAACATTGCAATACAGGAATTCAGCTTTGGGGTAGAGTTTTCACTGAAGTATGTAAGTATGTTTGTGAGTTGCAGACTAGATCTTTTGTTTTCTCCCTCTATATTTTAATCTTATAGTCAATAATTGGGCACCAAGTATGGAGGAACAAGAAAGTAGAAGCTGTTGAGAGAAAAAGAGTGGCTCCTCAGCTATACACAAAGGTGAAAAGTAGAGGACACTTTTACTAGACTAACTCTACTTTTGGTTAAAATGGATATCCATATTCCTGCAGACCGAACAAGAAAATGCTGGTGGTATATGAAAAGAAGTGAATGGACCTGCCATTGCTGGATACTGGCGTCTATCAATATGGAACCATTTGCTGAACTGGGGTAGTAAAACACTCCTTTGTTTATTATCCTCTTGTTTCAGAAACTGTCCACTTGCGAAACAGGAAATCTCATGAAGTCAAATCTTTCATTGAGTTACACATAAAGATCAAGTGCAACTAAGCTCAACAAATTACACAACCACATATTGGGATGGATGGATGGAAGAGTACATAAATTTAAAAATTGAAGTTTCGACAATCATGTACTTCAAAGCCCTGAGGTCAACACTCTTCCCTGTCTCCTCAGTTATTGGGATGAAGATTCTTTCATGAATCTTTTTCTTCCTGTGCTACAGGATTGGAGTGCTTGTTAAAAGAAGGCTCAGAGTCTGAAGTACTACACAGCCAGCTGCCACAATTGCATGTGATCTATAGTTCCAGCTCACAGAGGGTTTTTAATGTAATGATTTTACATCCCCAGGGCTCCCACACTTATTTGGATATGAACAGACACTCACCAACTTAGCAAGTGAGGAACCTAAACCAGACCAGATACTTTTTGTTTAGGTCCTTAAAAGTTGTTCTCACTATTTGCTTTCCTTAGTAATCCCTGAGTGTTGAACATCTGGGACTCATCATCTGTTTTCTGACGACTATGAGGAATCTCATATTTTGAGCAAGCCCAGCAAATCTCAGTGTATTGCCCAGTAGGTTACTAGGCTATGTCAAAAGAACTCAGCTGAGACTCTCCTGAGTCTCTTATCATCCAGTTTCATATGGGCAAGGCCTACCTGATTTGGATGGGAAGTCATATCTGTTTCAATGTCTCCTACACGGTTTTGGTATGCAACTGCTAACACTAACTTTATCTAGGACATAAGCTTACACCAAGACACTCAGAAAAGCCAGGAAACATTCCATTTCCATGATAAAAATAAATTTTGAAGATGCCTCTTGGAAATATGCATACATTTTAAAAATAAACCACACCAAAGAAAGCAAACAAAGCTAAAAGCTTTGCTAGTTTATGATACCAATTTCAGTTCAAAGTGAATTCAGACCTATGGCTTGGGTTATGTCTGCACTAAATCTCGAGGTCTGCCAGCAGGCCAGTGTTAGACAAAGTTTCCTGTGTGTCCAAAGAAAACTTGCAAGCACAGCTTTGTGCAGGGCTACGGAGTAACTCTGCATCCTTCCCCAGAGAATGCAGAGACCTCAGTCCTCTCACGCTGTTGTGTGTGCATGATCCAGCTGTGTGAACAGGGAGTGGGTGTGCAAACACGTATCATGCTCTGCACAGTCCTTGAGGGTGCTTTCTGCATCCACGGCTGACACAGGCAACAATTCCTGGGAGGCAGAGATGCTAATACAAAACCAGGCCTGCAGGATTTGAAGGGGAGCTGTGGGTACTCGCCACCTTGTATAACAGGGTCCAAGGCTGTAAAAAGCAAGAAAAAGAAATTCCTGTTCTCATTAGGGTCGGCAGGCTCGCCCTGCCTGAGAACTGAAATAACTTACTGCATTGTGGCTAGACTTGGATTGCATACGCAAGGGAATACTTAGCCCCACGCTTGTATTTCACATGCTTCACAGGTTCTGAAGATTATGAAGATCAGCTTTGTTCAGCTGTAGTACTAAACAGGCGACCTGATCAGAGAGATGCAAACACACCTCAGTAATGCCACTTCAACTACGAGTTTAACACAAATAAGCCACCTGAGTCAAATCTATTCACATGTGTTTTTAAAGACTTCAGTTCTCAGCTGGAGCAGGCAGGGCTCAGGACTCAAGTGCTGACGCCCTTAGTGGAAAGACAATTTGGCTGGCTACAAACATGGGCGACTATATTTGCATCTGTCATCACAAATATATTTCGGTTTCAGATGGAAGGACAAAAGAAAACAAACACAACATTTTCTGGTTAAACAGAAACAGAGTACGGAATCACTGAGACTTTCTAAAGGACAGTTTATTTAATTTATTCTTCTGTACACACAGCTAGTTTGCTAGGATATTATAACAACTCATTTCTCTGGTGACCCATGGCAACCTCTGGATCAAAAGGATTACTTGTGACTCATAACTTACCTTGGCTAAATATAAATATAGGGGTTTAGGTTAAGTAATCTAGGCCTTAATCAATAAAACATTTAAAGTGACAGTACAAGGAGGGATTTCAAAAGTTGTGCTATTATAATGTTAACTCCTAATACCTGAGTTTCTGGGGCTGTCCTTTCCCGGTTTTAACACAGATGCCCCACATCAAGGATTCTCCATGCACTTTGTGCGTACAAGTACAGCTGCATACAGTTTGAATGTTCTCCTGTTCCATAGCGGACGTACGCTCTTTTTTCCCCACAGGAAATCCAAGCAATTGCCCCTGCGTGGAATACCACAATTAGGTGACCATAATTGCATACTTAATGAGCTTGTATATGTTTTGAGTGCCAGTTTCTCAGATGTGGCCACCTAAATGGATATCTAAATCTCACTTTTGGGTGGTGAGGTTGAGAAAAAATGTATGAAAGTCTTATTTCATATACTTAAATTGGACCATTTAAATGCCCAATACTTGCTTAAGTGCCTGTATTTCAAAAGCAGATCTTACGTGCAAATCAGCCAGCCCTGTGGGCTAGTGTTGGCAACCAGAGGTTGGGAAAACACAAGTCAAATAGCATATGACTCCTTTAAAAGAAGTCTGGAAGCTTTCCAAATAACTACAAGGATGTAAAGATTACAGAATTGTTTCTTCTCAGCCTGGGGAACCTGGAGGGTCATTCCTGGTTATAGCCATTGTGGCTGGTTGAGGGAAGTAGCTGCCAGTCCATGATACCAGTCCAAACCCTGTGCATCCAGTGAGCAGGGGGTAAGCACATGCAGGACTCCTCACTCCCAGGTAATGCAGCTTCTACAACCCATACCTCCTCCCTTCTCTTGCTGGGTGCATTCGTGTGCTTGTTACAACACTTCGGAAAGAAAGGTGGTAGCGTCCTGTAGGGCTACCCCAAGGGCAGTGGAGCTGAACACAGTGGCAAACTGGAGTCTTAAATATCCAACGTTTAGCTAGCGTGGGGCAAGGAATGAAATACAGCCTGGTGCAACCTCGCTAATATCCATTTTAATACACAGACGGATGGGACGGGGGCAGCTCCCCATCAAACCATCCAATAGCAATTCCCAAGTGTACAGGCACCAATAAATTAGACGTGATATGAAAATTATTTTCTGGCTGGGTAGGAAGTTAAGAAATTGATAAGAACCTAGGTTTATCTGTAATTATTTTAGTATTATTGACTAGCTGGCACTTTCCAAACAAATATAGACTATGCCGTCTGCTGTCTGTAATTCCACTGATTTCAGTGAACAGATTCTGGGCTAACACACCTTCCTCAGAGCTTGTACAGTCCAAATCCTGCATATAGCAGAACTACCAGTTTCAGATATTAAATAACTACTTTTTTTCCTTTCCAAAGGAAAGAGTCAAATTTGTGTCTGGCTTTTATTCTTGCCCAGGGTAATGGAAAAGAGAAGATGAATTGCAGCCTTAAAAACCCTTCCATGAGTTCTTCAGTATGAATTATTTTATATAATTCACAGAGAAGGTGACATGATTTACATCAATATATACAGTTAAATTGTTCTATATTGTAAACCATTAGCAAAGAGGGATGAAAGGCTTATGAAGAGGAGTGGAGAAACTAGAGTGTTATGACAGAATGAAAAATTTCTGGACATGCAAGAAGACATCACATTGTTTCCATTGGAAGATACTTGCGTATGTTTCCTACAGCAACTATAAGATCTTTGGCTTGTGCACTGGAGACTATTCTTTGTTTATTTTTATTATATACCACAAAATTTTGTACAGAAGAGCAGGGCAGATCACACTTCAACTCCTAAAGTACGAGGGGGTTCCATTATGGAGGCATGTGCCAGAGGGACGTAACTCACAGCTGACTGGTATTATCCAGTCTACATTGTTCATCCAAGCCCTCAACAGTGCAAGAAGGATAATTTTTACAGCATGGGCTGGCGCTTGCAGAGATTTGAAGCAGACTTGCCCCATGTGTCTCCATTCTCAAATGAACAAGGTATGTTCTCAATGTCAGCAAGTTGGGCATCAAAGCCAGAGCTGCTAGAATATGAATCCCCTGAGCAAAGCCCTCTTCCTCCCTCAGCTTAGAAGCGTGATGCTGCGTGGTCCAGGCTGAGAATACCAGAAGCTGAGGTGGTCTCCCCAGCTTCCTGTGGGTGAATTTGCTGTTGGAGGTTCCCAAAGGAGATTGCAGATGAGGAAAGGGTGCAACAAACCCACCAAATGGGTTTTTTTGTTCTCTAGGACAAAAAGAAAAAGGATGGGAATACAGTGGCACCGGGAAAGGAACTGCAGAATAACTCTCTTGTTGATGACATAGACAACTTTGTCTTTTTCGTCATCTAGTTTTGTGGTCTGCTACAATTCTAGGGAAAGGAGCAGTTTCCGATCCAAAACAGGGCTCTGATATTCTCTTCATCTTGGTAGTGGCTTCAGCCTTGCTTATTTGTTGTTGTTTTCTGGCTGGTGCTGAAGATGCCTGAGGAAATACAATCAATTTCTCTCTTAACTATCCTTGCAACAGTGCTTCAAGAAACATTCTTGTTTTCTAAAAGGTGTTTAATTTTTCCTCCCTGGGGACCCATATAACTTTCCTTTCTAATCTCTTGACAATCTGGAATGAGGTCTTTAGTAGTTCTGCTTGTTGTGAAACAGCTTTGGGAGATAACTCCTAGTCCACGTTAACCACACTTCAAATAATCTTTGTGTAACTGTGATGCAAACCCATAATCTCCCAAAGCAAGTTTATAACCATTTTAACAACCGAGACTTAAGGACGTTATTGCAGGATGGGCAGGGAGAGAGGGGTGAAGAACTGACCAAAGCAGCACAGTTCAGTTTGTCTTCCAAACAGCTCCGTATCTCTTACAGCTTTACAAGGATGAAGTGACTGGTGAACAAACAAGGAGGCCTAATCTGAAATAAAGGAAGGGGGACCCATTCTGACCAGCAGCCTTCTTCTGGAAGGTCATATAAGCACATACTTGTTTCTTTGCAGTAAGACAGATGCTCGAGTTTCATAGGACTCAACACCTTCAAACATAAATGAAACATACCCTTGGGATAATGAATATACCAGGCTCTGACGTCTGAATGTACACATATCGCAGCTATGTGCTGTCCTTGGGGACATCAATGGTGAGTGAAAAGAGAGGTAAGAACTTTGAACACTGGAGGATATATTGCATTAAACTGTTCCTCAGACAAAGTCTACTTCTAACTACCCTCTTTGGGCCTGCCTTTTTGGTAAAAGAAACCCTGCACATATCAAGGACAGAAAACAGAGTGGGATTTAAAAATAAGACAGTTTCAACATCCCTTCAAGTAAATCTCCCAAGAACACAGCAAGACACACAGTAACATACAGGGGCAGAACTTCTAGAAGGACATAAAAGCCTCTAAATATCTTTTTTGACTGCTTCTTTTTTTTCACTCAATTGCTTTTAATTAAGCCTCACTTGGTTTGGGGAGCCAGCCAAATGTGGAGAACAGAAAGGAAAGCAAGAAATCCAGTCCCTCAAACCTTTGCTCACGAGCTGCATTTTCAGAGCTTTAAAACACAGTCTTCCTCCATGGGGGCACAATGCTTCTGTCTAAACCTGCTTGTGAGAATTTATTATCCCTGTGTGCAAGTCTTTGAAACCATGATTTTAACGGTAATAATTTCTAAGCAGTGAAATTCATGAGAGGCTGTAATATGATGCCAAGACTATCCTATTATGGTTTTAATTGGAATATACATTTTATGTGTTATTAGAGAAATGTTACTATCCTTCTTATGCTTAATACTATATGAATAGCTAAAGCCCTTTAATGACCATGTAATTTATTGTCCCTATAGTTATGGCATTAAGCTACAAGTCACCTAATACTTGCAAACATTGTAAACTCCAATTACAGCTACACCTGTGATCCTTCTGTCAACTGAGCTAAAAATGACTGAATGATAAGGTTAAGCACTGAGCCACGTAACGCAGTTATCTGGAGCTCAGCACCTGTACTACAGAGAAATGTCCAATAAACTATGGTTAAATAGTTTTACTTTGTTATCAGATATAAGTATAGCAAATACAGCCAGCTTCCAGAATGATGTTGATCACTCTGATCCCACCAATCTTTTATGTATTTGTCAGCTTTAGCCTAATTTACTGCTAACCGTCGATCACCGATTCTCAAGATTTCACAGGCACCAGAGTGGATTCTCCCTGCCCCTACAGAAATCTTGGAATTTCCCGAAAATTACCTGCAGCTTCTGTGCAAGGCGAGGTATTCTTTTGAAATATCCACAGCTATTTGAGAAAGTGCCAAACTAGCTGATGACAGAATTCAGAGAATTTGGGAACAGGTTAGACAGATTTGGCTTGTGACAGTAACTAGTTACCATTTGGGTGTAACCTTTACCTAGAAAGCAAGGTAACCTTCAACAACAATTGTAAACTGCCAGAGTACAAAAGCAGACCTGTAATATGAATGCCTTTGTCTGGCAACTTCAACTAAGAAGTCAAGAGAATTCAACCAGGAAAAGCCCCCCAAAATGGAATACCTCAGTCATGGTAACTGGAGATACATCTAGGGTCAGAAGACATCAACAGCCTTCATTCTTCACTGGCTTTTTCTAAACGGGAAGGGTATAAGCCTAATCTGTAGACAGAAGAACAGCAAGCTACATGCATGAACTAAATCACCTTCATGCCATGTTTGTTATTAGCTCAAATGGCCCTTCAGGATCGTTAATAATTTTATCTTCAACAAGATTTTTACTTAGTCTTTGCTCAGAAAAAGGATGTGTGGAAACAAAAGGGGCTATCTAGCCTGATCCCCATTCTGAGCAGTTCTGCACCCCATAATTTTTAAGAGGTTTCCACATGACTAGCCCCAGTGTTAGCTTTTCAAACTTCCGTATGCTGAAATTAGAGTTGCAATTCAACTTCAGAAGTGACCTAGGGGTCCGGGTGGGCTCCCAGAAAGAGAGGGCAACATAAAAAGTTCACAGCATTCCAGTACTCTGCACTGTACCGCCCAGGTACCTCACCTGGGTCATGGTCACTGTAATTGCTGGTGAGGCTGTAAATAAAACACAAATGCAGCCTATCCTGGGAACATTCTGTTTCTATGTAGTAAAAACTTGCCTAAACAATCTATTTTAAGTATTCCTGAGGTGTGCTATCAGGCTGAGGGGGACTATCCACAGTACTAAGTTTCATTTCCTTTTTAAAGGCGGAGGTGTGTGAGAATTATCACTTCGTTCATTGACAATATCATGTTTACCTTGCAGAGTCACTCATGCTGCCTGATTTGCTATTTATCACGTGCTTTACAATGCCGCAGTGTACAAAAGTACCATAAAACCCCATGTTGGTCTGGTTTATTTTATTTCCTATAAAAAGACATAGATTATATGTGTGTGTATATATATTCCCACAAATTGTAATTTCTATTTGTTTTGGAGGGTTTGAAGCCACACAAGAGGCGATAGTTAAAGAGAATCCCAGCACCAGTTGCGCTGAGAATACTACAAATGTTAGTGGAAATTGTCCCCTGGATGATCCGTGATGTCTGTGTAATTCCTCTGGCCAAGCATTCCTTTCGAAAGAATACATAGAGCAAATCAAGTGCATAAAATGGATAAATCACCTTTCCTCACTCATGATTTGTGATTGCTCACTTAAGCCACCAAACATTTCTGCAGCCCGAAGAGGTGGACTAAGACTTGCTAAAGAGGAATACGGCAAATCATGCATTTCAACTACACATTTTTAAAAGGAATGAGTGCTCAAGCTACGTTTTGTGACACATTTGAGATTTGCGTGGCTTCATACATTTCCCATGACCATCCAAATATTCATGAAGAATTAATAACATGGTCCTGCCTTTAGCAAGTTCCATTCATTCTTATTTGTATCTGGCTATAATCAGCACCGAGACCCCAAATATTGGACAACTGCATTTGATTCTTGGGTTCTTTTCTTTTTGTTTATGTCAAAGCAAATTAGCTGGAAGGAGCCTGACGAGGAAATCGAGCAAACTGTGGAAGGTCAAGAGGGCATTTCAGTGAAATGTAATATAATAAGTACAATTTAAACAATGACAAATCCCATTTACCTCTTTTGTTTTCTTGAAATGTTTAGAATTATTTTTAACCATCTTTTTAATAAATAAAATTGTTCTATTAGTTTGTCATACATTTGGGTTTCATTAATTTTAGAACATTTTCCAGGCATCTAAAATTAAACAGATGTCATCAGGCTCATTTAGACCTCAAATAACCCTTGCAACAAAACCAATTATTCAAGGGTCAGTTGGAAGTTGGAATTTTATAATAAAGAAAAGTTGAAAAGTTAAAAAAAGAAAATTAAGAAGAAGAAAAAGAAGAAGAAACAATGCCAATTCCCTGTCCGTACAATTCTTATTGTAACAACCGAAGATGTGTTTTATTGTTGAGGGAAAGGGCAGAGCCAAAGAGTGGACGTCCAGGAAAGCTGGTTTGTTCCCTGAATGACATGATTGTTCCCTTTCCCATGTGATTAATCAAGAAAGCTTTCTTCTAGCTTTCTAGCTTTATCTTGGGGGTGGATAAGTGGCCAGGAGTTTGGTTTTGTTCTGAAAGTTGGTCCTGTTGGTCAAAGAAATTTCCAAAATATCACAGTCATGTCTGGGAAAGTGCAATCCAAGGAAACAATCCAAGGAAAAAAAATCCAAGAAAACAAGGAAAAAAATCCCAGGCAGGACCTGGGATCCCTGGCTCCAGTCCCATACTCTAAACAACGCTCCCACCTACTGTAAGAATGAAGGGGTTTAATTTTGCCTTGTAAGCATAAACTGTAATTTGTTGGGGAGATTTTAGGTTGCTGAAACGGTTTGCATCTCTACTAGCCTCTTTGAAATTTCCACCCCCTTAGCTAGGACTTAGGTCCAGGAGCAGCTGGTCTGGTGTTTGGCACAAATAGGAAGGCAGGTCTGCAACAGGAGAGCTGGGGGAGAGGGAAGAGGCTGACATCAAGCCACAGCAGGGACAGGTTGGCCACTGGCTGGAGAACGTGCTGCAGGAGCGTTCCCCAGCAAGTATGTCAGGGGGCAATGCCGAGCCGGTACAAGATGCCTGGGAGGAATAAATGGCTTCTGTTAGCTCTGTAGAAAGGGAAGCTTAAGGACATGGTAGAAAGCCAATTGCTTTCCCCTCTGCTGCACCTTGCCAAAGAGGGAACCGGGTTCCCAGCTCTGTAAGCATCTCCAGATTTACAGGGGTGTGTCTGAGATGAGACACAAAAAATCCAACCATTGTGATTTCTTCGCTGAAAATTAGGAGCTGGTTTTTACTTTGCTGAGCAGGAGGGAAAATGAAAATTGCTCTTCCTTTGTAACCTGAGAGGCTTAGCTGAGTTCTTCTGCCAGATTGCAAAGATCTGCAGTGGCCCCTGCCCTAAACTATACCATCCTACTCGGCTGCCAGGATTGCTAAATGGAGACCTAGGAAAATGAATAATGTATTGTATGAAAACTATATTACCATAACTTTAAAATCCTGCTGCTAGAGGCTGGAGATCTCTCTGAAATACTATCAAGCACAATGGAAAGGGAGTAGAGGGCTAAGATCTGAAAAGAAATTTGCTCACTGACCTCTGAAAATCACGATTTAGCTTTTCTTTTTTTTTGCAGATACAGTAGCTGTAACTCTCCATCTGACCCAACAGTAACTTTCTACAAATTATAACAGATGATTCATAAAAACACCCCTTATTGCATTGACCTATTTTATGTCTGCTCTCACCTTCTACACAGTTATATGCTGTGGTCTCAGTTAGTTGGGCAGACGTGCTGGCTTGTTACTTTGGGACTGAAGTTGATAGCTCAAGTCATGCAGGCCATTCCCAGAGAGGCACCACAGCCCAGCAGAGCTTCTGTCCACAGGAGGTTTATCCCTAACATGAAAAGAGAAAAGAATGTGGCAGACTCAGTGGAAAATTCACACTGATGAGCAATGGGTAGAAGTCCCTTGAATGACCCAGGCTGCTCTGAGCACAGCTGGGGAAGGAGAGAGCGCTCCACTTTGAAGATCCTTCCAGACCAGTGTCAGGGCTCTGGCATCCAGCCAGCTGAACTACCACGGGGATCAATGTCCTAAACAGCAAAGAAGAACTTACAGCACGGAGGGATGCAAAGTTAGCAGAGCTTTCCAAAACAGCCACATTCCTGCAGAAGCTCTTAGGCAGAGTGAGGACGCTGAGCATCCCGCTACTTAAAACTCCTCAGCAGCTGAGAGGGTGCAGGGTCTGCCCTGCTTGCTGGCTTCTGCCTACCCTGCGGTTGGTACCTGGGCTTAGGTCTAGGCTTAGGTCTGGACTTAGGTTTGCAAAGCCAAGTGACCCAAATGGATGACATCAACAGTGAGCTAATATAATCCCCCAGGGAGGGCTTTCCTGCTGGGTGAGCCAGCCAGCTTGCTCCCCGGAGACAAGGGGACAGGCAAGTCATGGGCTGTGTGGACAGAAAGGGAATTTAGTGAATACAACAGCAATATGGCAAACGCTATCCTAGTGCAAGCGGCACCCCTGCAACTTGTGTCTTACTGCTGCCGTGCTCCAGGGCACCAGGGACTCGTGGCCCTAAGGAGGACAAGCGGGTTCTGACAGTCGTTGGCTGAGGGCTTTCTCCCCAGAGCAGATTGCGACCAGCACTGTTGCTGGGCTTAGGGTGTTTCAGATCTACTCAGCCACACAGAGTTACAAGGGGAAGTCAAAACACTACAATAGTAACGATTCCATTTTCAGGCTGCTCCTTCATCATACAAATACAGAAAAAATAAAAAATTGGGGGACTTTTTTTTTTCTGAGAGGCCAAAGAGCAGGACAGGTTTAAAGAAGATTTCACAGATGGGAGTCCTCAGTCTCTTTGCTGGGCTGTGCCAGGCCGCCAAGCTGCTCAGGAGCCCTTCTGCCATGAGCCAAGCCACGTGCAGCAGGTCACAAGCCTCGGCTGCTACCCCCAACACGAGAGTCAGAGGAGACTTTGCTTAGCGCGGCTCTGGTCAAGTTATCAGCCAAAGTATTGTCAAAATCCAAGGTTTGTAAATAACCTCAGGTAACAGAGGGCAGCAAACCAACCATAGAATCATAAAATGTCCTGAGCTGGAAGGGACCAGGGAGGATCATCGAGACCGACTCCTCACAACGACGGTTGTAAATTCATGCTAAGTTTTCCTAGGAATAAGATTACCAGACCTGCCAGGAGTTTGTTTCAGTTATTGCAGCAGATGCTGCTGCAGAGAGAAATTCATTGCCGTAACTTCAGCCTTCACAGAAAACAAACATCTTTCTTCAGATTTCAGTTTCTCTGTAGGGTGGTTTTTTTTTTTGGTTTGTTTTTTCCATTTTCCTCCCCCTTTTACTTAGTGCTTTCCAGGTTTAAAAAACAAAGGCCGCTCATGGTGGAGGAGCAATAGTGGCTTTCATATTTAATAACTCTTAAATCTTGTTCAACATGTGGCAATTGTTAGGTAGATTTGAGCTGCAATTAAAGAGGCACCCTTCTTTCTCTTCAGCAACAATATAGGCTCTTAATCCAACTAAAACCATCATATTTTAAGAGCTGAGATCATCCTGAGGCAAATGGTATCAAACTTAACATGGATCTGTTTTTCATAGGGAAGTTTAAAAGTTAAAGTTCACTTTCCTAAAAGTCTTCCATTAAAGAGACGGCAGCTCTGAGCGCTCTTTTCAAGTATCCACAGGTACCTATATCATACAAAATAACATCTGGGGGATGGAGGGGAGAGGATAATTACTGAAATTCCTTTGTGAAGTCCCTTTTTCTTTAAGAGCCTGAGTTGGGACTCTAAATAGAAGTGAGATGAGGGGGTTTTGCTGCCTGATTATAGATTTGACTGCAGATAAAAGTACTATTTGTGTGACTCAGCCCTTGCAGTGCTCACAGGTCTGATGTGGATAACTGATAAAGGCTGTGAAAGACAGGAATAAACAGTGATAAAACAACCGAGCACAGTTTGGCCTCGAACCAAAACACATGTTTAATAAAACCTGCTCGGCTGATGGGGAGACATTTTTGTTTCCTTTCGTGGTGCCGAAGTGGCTGTAAATATCCATAAGGAATCTGGGCTTGAACCTGGTTTGTGCTGTCGTTGTAGCCCGGTGGCTGGGCTGGCGGGCTGTGCTGTGGCTTGCTCCCACGGTGGCACTGGGCTGGCGTCAGGACACCAGGCGTGGGCTCCAGTTAGTTTTGCAGCTTTTGCGTTTACAGTTCAGTTTTTTTCAACAGCAACATGAGGAAATACCTGCCAGAGGACCAAAGGCAGGCAGCAGGGCTGAAATCTGGTAGTGATGGCGATGCACATAGCAGGGTCAGATAAATGCATCGATAGAGTAAAACTATTTCCTTTCCAATCTCGTCCATATTTCACATCCAAGTTCCCCTTTGCACCTCAGAGCATTGGTTTATGTGCCTCAAATTCCTATTTTCCCATGATAGCTCCCACTCTCTAATCAGCCACTATTCCCAATGCCTTACTCTCTCCCCCTTTTTCTTTCTCCGTTTTCACAGACTTTACACTCCAGAGCAATTTTAGCAAAAGACATGAGCCCTTGCTCTGATTTACAGCCTTCATCTGTGCGAAGGTAAGAGAGCTGCCGTGACAGCAGCACTGTCTTTCAGAGCATCTGTACCAAGAGGTATCTATTAATATCCACTAGTTGTGCTGCTAAACCCCTACATCCTGCTTTGAAAAGGTAATCCTGTATCGCAAAGGCTCAAAAAATGAGAACACCAAGGGACTTCCCTCATTTATAATACCTGCAAATGACTTGAATGAAAATATCTCCACAAACTATCCAAGTTTGTGGAGGGCACAAAATTGGAGAGGGAACAAATAACGAGGAACAAGGGATTTGAATCCACTGGTTGCCTGGGCCAGTGAATGGAAAATGCAGTTTAATGTACAGAAACATAAAATAATAAGTCTGGGGCCAGCAAACCAGACAGAAGGATATTATACTGAATGGTGATGCATCATATTGACCAGTGAAGGGATTTAGAGGTCACTGCAGAAAAATCCTTGAAGCCTTAAACTTGGCATACAGCTAAAATGAAAATAGCTACAGGAAAGCAGCACAGCGGTGGAGGCAAAGGGAATGGACGCAGCCTTCCTCTGCTGCCCGTGCAGCAAAACAGCATGGGACTTTGCCCTAATTGGCACGATACCATCTCCTCCTGGGCAGCATAACACGGAAACACTCAGGTCACCCATGCTCCGTGTACCCCAGCTCCTGTCTCAGCACAGCGTGCCATCCCGGCGGCTTGCCCTCCAACAGACACAGAGGAAAAGGCAGCCCAGGGTGTTCACTTGTTACTGGTAAAGCACAAGGGGATGCTGTGCAAGTTCACTCCGAGGCTTATTGATGCTGTTCGGCAGGAATGCAGCCATCCAAACCCCCGGCTCATTTGCTCATCTGCTTGTTCTTTGCTTTTGGTTTTGAAAAGCAAGAAAAGTTGAAGCAGAGAAAGCCCGGGGCCCCGGCAGGCACAGCAGGTTTGCCTGTCTGAGCACAGAACAACCACCCAAATCCTGCAGCCACCTGGGGGACTGAGAACCTGCATGTCTATATCCATACAACCTTACTGATACATTTGCGATGACCTGTCAGAGATGAAATGGGATAGTGACGGGTGGGAGAAAAGAAGCAAAGGTGATAAGGCAATTCATTTTCTTTACCATCTCCCTAACGCAGTCTCATTTCATTATTTTCCTTCTCCCTGCTTTGCAGAGTGCTTCGTGCTTCTTCCTTCACAGCAAAAGCATTAACCAAAATAAATTTTAAAATCTGCTCCTCTCCCAGCTGATTCCCTGTTTGAACCAATACCTTCCCCCTTTCCCTCTTCTGTAATTGTAAATACAAATAAACAACCTTTAAGCTTTGATGAGCTGGACTGCTGGCGAGCTGCAGGTAAAGGGCTCCGTAAGCTCATTATCTTTGGGGTATCCTAATCCCCATAGGTGATAACCTGGGGCATTGAGGGGAATATGTAGTTATACATGACGGAAAACGGTGAGCAAATTTAACATCGGTCTGAATCAGCAGTTCACACACACACATACGCCCAGCCTTGTAAGATCGATTTTTCAGAAGAACCAGGTGGGGAAGTGTTTTCTCAGTCCGTGGCTTGCTGGGCAAGTGCGTTACCTCTGCCGGCTGCTCCTGAGTTAATTCTGTTTTTTCCCACCTGGGGGAGCAGCAGAGATTCAAAGTCAGACTGCCAGGCTGACAGCACAGGTCCTTCCTCCATGAGAGGCTGAGACAGGTAGGACAGAGTAAATACCCTTGGGGTTATGATGAGCATCCAGGGGATACAAGCACCGGGAGACGTCCCCATTCCTCTCCCTCTCTGTCCCTGTGCAATCCGTTCCCCTCTTCTTCTCCATCCCTCCCCAAAACCCTGCAGAAGGCAGGGCCAGGAAGGATGGTGGGGAGCGGAGGGGGTCCCCAGCCCACTGCCAAGCAGGCAGGTGCTGCGGCTGGTGTCTGGCAGAGGTGCCTGGGTCCCACCAGGCAGGATGAGGGCTATCAGGCAAAGGAGGACCTTGCTAGATAAGTGACATCTGGCAGCCACCGGCACTGTCTGTCCTTCGGCTGATCTGCCTCTGGTTGTTTTCCTCTATGAACGGATAGATAATCTGGATGTCTTCCAGCTGAATTAGTATACATGTGATGCTCAAACTGAACTTGAGGATAGGAATACGTTACTCACCTATTATGATGCCTAAAATACAGGACCTGGAATTGCTTCCAAGTCCCCGGTCCAGATGCATGTCCTGGCTGTCTTCCAACTCCATGGCAGGTGAGACAGATGTCAGACCTGATTTCTTTCCCTGCTCCCATGTTTCTAGTGGGAAAAAAACAAACCCTGGGTGCACAGTCCCAAGGCCACAGCAAAGCCCTAAAGAGCTAATGTGGCCACAGGTCCCAGTGCAGAGACTTGCCCACAGCCGAGGTGGAGCCCCTGTGTACCTCCTGAGGGCTGCTTTGGCCGCGCATGCTGCATGGGAGTTTTAATGCATACCAGTTGATAACCTGTCAGTTTGATCTATGACAATTTCTTATTGAATAAATAAGATTTTCATGCTGTCAGTACATTTCCTTTTCAGAGGCAGAATGACTTCCATCCTGCACAAACATCAAGAAAAATAAAACATTGTTTGTTGCCATAATATCCCATCTCTGCCAGCTGTCTCAGTTGATACAATTTTTCTACTACTCACAATATTTGCAATATATATAAATACACCAGCTAAAATTCAAGTTTCCTTCTTTTTTTCTTTTTGCTTGTGTTCCCCGTTCAGCAAAGGCTTGTACCTCCCGTGATTTGCTACATACCACTAGTTTCAAAAGCAGGCTTTAAAACAGGAATCAAGCAACAAAGAAAGGTGAGGCTGAATGCAATCTTCTGTGCTCGACTTTCAGAAATTTTCTAAAAGAACAGTCAGAAAAGGCTTAGGAGCATGCAGATATTTTCTGTGCCTACTGTTGATCCCAGCAAGCTGAAAAACCAGCCCTTAAGGTGTTTTATGGTCTTAATGAACTCATTGCAATGGTAGGGCAAAGATGAGCAAGTTTTAGCTCCCACTCTTGCATTAGTGTACGAACTGTTAAAAGACAAGAAAAACTAAAATAATAAACATGAGGGAGCTTGCTGCAGCTGTGCTTGTCAGCTCCAGACATCAGTGTGGCTAATTCCGATTGGGAACAGTTCCTGGCCTTGGTGATAAATTAATCCCAAATCCGATAGTATGTAAAGATTTCTCTAAGCATAAGCCGAAAGAAAACTTCCCAAACTGCTTACAAATTCCCCTTTACAGTTATTTCGGTGACTACACACCAAACTATTTAGTCTCTATATCTTTTTTGGATACAGCGCAATCTATTTTTTATTTTGATTAAATGATATTAGAATAGGATATGCCTCATCCAAAAGACAAAAAAAAAATTATGCACAGGCTTGCACTGAAATTGCAGAAGTATGAAGTACAACCGATGGGGGTTACGTCTGTTTTCCTGGAGATAAGCCGCAAATGCTTAAAAGAAAAAAAGCAGTGCCATTGAAACCCTTCTGAGAACGGCCTGAATTTTATTTCAGATTGCTGTTCTTGGAAGAACCCACAGACTGACTGCTAAAATCAGGAAACATAATATCATTCACTGATTTTTTTTTTAATTTCTTTTTCCATCCGTGCCTGTGTCAGCGTTGGTCTGTTGGCAGAAGGACACGGCCCAGAGGACATGGAGAAGACCCGCTGGCTAGATGAAAATCCCCAGAGCAGTCATTCAGCTTGACCAGTGCCTGGGAGAGACACCACGATAAGGATGCTGGGGCAGTGGGGTCCTGGACAACTGGGCATCTCCTGCCAGCTGCATCCTGCCCTCCAGCGTCTCTCTAATTCCTGTGCTTTCTCCCCAAGGTTCAAACTCACACACCACATTCATTTTTGCAGTTGATTTTGGTCGCACTCCTGCAGGAGCTATGGGTTTCAGGAAGTTATTCACCTGGGCAGTTTCATCTCAGCCCCAATGAATAGCTTCATTCTGGAATAACAAATATAAACAGAGGGAAGGCTGCTCGCCACAAGGATTCCTTTATGCTGCGCTGTGAATTGTTGGCCAGTGGCCATTTAGCATTGAAAGGCAAGAGCCACCTGTGTCAGGTGTGTTTAATGTTCATATTGACTCCTGCCCACCAGTATTTGCATGATGGACAACATCAGAGAAAGGTGCATTTAGTCATTAATTTTCGCCTGACATGGGGAACAGAAATGAAAAAGAGCCCTTTTCTTCCAGGCACGGCTTTTGTTTTCTAGTGTGATCAGTCAACTACCAGCTCTGCGTCATCCACCATGGGGCAAACCCAGGTTTAGAGCGTCAGGGACATTTCGGGGTCCCGGCCAGCGCCTGGTGGGACCCCACATCCCTCTGGTCCCCGCGCACCCTCCTCTCTGCCCCTTGCTGCCTCCCGACCTCGCTGGATGTTAAGATCCGCTCAGCCTCACACAATGAGGCTTCCCAGGAATGGATTAGAAAGCAAGCTGTGTGGTATATTTGTTATGGCCATGACTTTCATGGAGAAAACTGTGACTTCTAGCAGTTTTTTTGTAGATTTTGTAACCCCAGCCAGCCTGCTACTGACTCCTTCATGAATTTTTACAGCTTTGGCTCCGTTCATGAGTGGTATGGTAGAGAACACAGTTTTTTAATGGATTTAAGTTATTAGTTACGTATTACCAAAGGGTGTAACATTCTTTATGTTGTAAAATAAAGTCCATTTGTCTTCTCTCCATTTCCCACAGCACGCAGTGTTAAATACAGTGCACCATTGTTGGTTTTCCCTCTGAAGCTGGCCGTGGGGAGTTTTGGGCCATGCCAGTGCATCGGCTGCGGTTGCAATGATTGCTGCGGGTGCAGGGTATCATACCGGTCGTAGCCCATAGGAAACCCTAGGGACCCTCACCCCATGTGGTATTCCCCTTCCCATGAAAAAGGGGGGGGTCACAGGTGGGAGAGTGCAAGGCATGGCTCAGCCGGGAGGGCTGGAGGGATCCGTAAGGGGTTTTGGAGCTGAGGACTCAGTGATGGCATGTGCCACCAGAGGACTTGTAGGGTTTCCTATCTGTTCCCTAATGGGAAACTGTGGAGGGGAGAACTTAGGATCCCTACCCATACTGGTGTAGCTCGCTGGTGACCAAAACTTCCCCCATCCACACGCTTCCCAAGTGGGATAAATTTGCAGCGTCTGGCTGCAAACTTGGCGGTGGCCTTTGCGGGGATGTCGTGGAGGGCAGAATTTGCTTGATTAGTACACATACCATCTGTACGCATGGTTCAGACGAGCGCAGTGTTTTAGAAACAACCCCTTTTGCTTATACAAGGACTAGCGACATAGCCAAAATCTGCAGCGCGTATCTGGTTTTCTCAAACAATTATTGGTGGGCAGCCAGTATTTGTTACTTTCCTCCAGAACAATGAATAAACTGCAGCACAGACAACTGGCCACTCCGTAGGCTAAAGTCAGACAAGAAACCCTGTGCTCTAAATGACTTAAGCCAATTTATCTGCAGTTAAAAAATAGAGACAGGCAATAAAAAGCCATTTAAATTCTGTTTAAAACCACTCAGAATATGTTTTAGCATCATTATCCATTGGAGAGGGAGGTAAATCCAGCCCCTTTCCATAGGCATTGTAGGGTTCTTTTATAACCGATGCAGCTTTAGGATTTTTGTTTCGTTGTATTTTTCCTGTCCTAAAATGTCCTCTCTAATAATAGTTTAACAGTTAAGCGGTTGTTCCAAAACTTTATTTCTTTACACAGTAAAGTTAAGGGAAGGGCTCTTTCAGCCCTCCAACAACTTCTCCCCAACCACCATAAACATGAAATCAGGCCTTGCGGAAAAAGCGAAGACCTGGAGGCAAGGGACGATTTTATGGCTGTTGTCTGTCTGTAATGTATGGGATCTTTAGGGAACTGACTCTTACGCGTCATCTGTCACTCGGAGACTGAGAAGAAACAAAAGAAACCAGGGAAACTTTCTCCCAAATCATTCCAGGCCTGATCCTGCAAACATTTATTACGGGGCTTTGGTGGGATTATTCCCCTAAGCAGTCAGACATCAGTCCCACCGACACTGGTGTGCATTTAGCATCACACATCCTGGCATTTGCACGGCCTGTGTGAAATCCTGGGGCGGGGGGGAGCTGCTCACCTGCCTGAGGTTTCCACGTGTGTTAAAGCATGTCCTGGCTCAGGGCACTGAGTGTTTTCAGAGCTGCCCCTTGGACTTGGGAGGAATCCACCTAAATATTTACATGTATTTTGCTCCTATAGTAACAAGAATATTGCGACGGTACGCCTCGCATGAACACGATGGTATATTCTAGCGTTACGCTGATGATTTAAATAGCACACCCACGCATCCGTGCGGCTCCTCGCTCACAAGGACGGGCGGGCGGCTTGCGGGAAACATCACAGCGGTGTTTAACACTTGGGAAAAGAATATTGGAGGGGGTTTTGAGTATAAAAGGGGGGGGGGGTTGCAAAGCGGTGGGCTGGAGAGCAGCCCCTGTGCTGCGGCCGCTGGCGGCAGGCGGCAGAGCCGCGGGGCCCCGCAGCCCCCGGTGCGGGAGCGGGGCGAGAGCGGCCGTCAGCCCGCTGCGCTCCGCCGCCGGAGCCCGAAACCCCGGCGAGATGGGAGGGGTTGGGACGACGAGCGTTGATCCTGTTTGCTCCCGCGACTGCTCTTTTCAGGAAAGCCGGGCTTTCACCTAAGGAGCTGGGTAAATTCCCGTATTCCCTCCCAATCCCGCCCTGATTTAAGTTGGAGTTTTACCCTGCATCATTAATTGCACTTTTCGTTCTGGTTTTGACGAAGAGACCTGTTCTGCTTGCTATTTCCAGGTTTACTCGGGTAAATCTTGTACCTCTAAGGGGAGTTTTGCCTGGATACGGTGGTAAAATCTGAGCTTTTGTTAAATTGTGGCACGAAGTGGAGTGGGAAGTGGGGAGAGGCGTTAGAGAAAAATGCCTTGTTTCTCTGTGAAGAGTCTGAGGATTGAGCTGGATGTTTGTTATAAAGTTGGGCAAACTCCACAAAAACATTCCTCCTTCACCTCTGTTTCAAGTTTACAAGAAGTTAATTTGTGACCTTACCTCTCCTGTACCTTAGTGCCCTTCCTGACAGACACAGCCAAGGAAACAAGGAACTGTATGCAAACGCTATGGAAAAAGAAAGCAAAGAAAATAATTTCTGAAATCATATTTGCACTGAGAAACCAAACCAGCCTGAATTTCCAACAGTAGATGCTAAGAATAAGTCTGTCAGGGGAGACTGGCATTTAAAAAAAAAAAAAAGGTCATATAATAAATTGATTCAAGAAAATCATATTTTACGCTCACCAAAGACAAAGCTTATGAAATCACCAATATTGAATTACTCGCTGAGCGCTGACCCTACAGTCCTCATACGGGATCTGTCCTGCAGTAGCAGTACAGAATATAGTCCATCATTCTCAGAGGTACTAAAACCCCTTACTTTTATATAGGTGGTTATAGATCTTGTTTCTACATAAAATTTTGTGCTTTTATAAAAGTAAATACCAAAGCAAATGTAACTCTTCAGAGCCGTCATTACCCAGGGTTTTATTGCCAGGTTTGTTAACTCCCCCAGCAAACATCACGTCCAGCCACTCCGCTCAGTCTCGACTCTTCTTCAGCGGCTGCTAAGATTTATATTCCAAATAACACTAAGAACATGCTGCTCACAGAGTTGCTCTCTCACTGAAACTCTAGAAAAAAAGTCTTCTGGTTTGGTGGCCTTATCTGGCATTTTACAGGTGTAAGGGAGAGCACCGAGAGCCCCACAGTTGCTTAACAAGGGAGTTTTTTGGCTTTGCCAGAAGATAATTGCTCCAGTAGTGAGCTGCAGTTAATCCCGGGCTGTGTGCTTGGTGCTGACCTGCAGCCCCGCTGTTTACATCAGTGGGATTTTTAGGGCCAAATTTTGCAGTTAATTGCAGCAGTGTAAGTCTGGATTCCTAAATCTCCCTCCCCAGGCATGGAGCTCCTTTGGATCTGACGGCGAAATTCGGGGCTGATCCTGCAGCCGCTGAAATCGGTGGGCCTCGTCTCGCAGCAAAACACAGGAAAGACCTGGGCTAGGCCCTCTCCCAAATTTCCTACGGCAATAAACGCGAGCAATTAGGGGCTCTGCTTGCTCAGAGGAGCAAGGGCTGCCTTATCTCTGCCTGCCGCAAGCCTTGGGACTGTCGAGCCTGGGTGGTATGGGGAGGTGTCACTGTTAGAGGGGCTGTAGAGGGGATTAATACCGCTGTGAGCTACATTATGTCCTGTCAGAAATCTTTGCAAAAAGAGCAGGAACTGGAACTGCAAGCTTTCAGCTTTAAGCTCCCAACTTGGGGCTATACAGCAAGATTAAAGCACTTGTCTTTTAATGTTTTCCCATCTAGAAGTGAGAAACCTCAATGCATTTAAAGGCATTCCCTGTTTTTCACTAACCAATTGAGCCAAGAGACCGATTTGATGTCAGTGCTCGCCGCGTTCCCCCGTTACGCTCCCTAAAGTGCTACAAGAGACTGGCAGCTGCCGAGCGAGAGGCTAAAAGCCCTCAGCAAAAAGGCGTCTGGACCAGCGTCACAGCCCAGGGGTTCACAGCCTGAGGTTCACGCTCCCTCCCCAGCCCGGAGACCAAGTCTTGCTGCAGATACTGCACGCTAGGACTTCTGCAGAGTGAACTGAATTATATAAAGGCACTACAGAAAAGTCTAAACATCAGGGTCTCTCTGCTGGAGGAAAGCACGGATTAAATCGCTCGGTTGCTGTGAAGTGCAAAGCGAAACTGGTAGACGGAGAAGTGATGAAATCATTCACTTGAAAGAGAGGGTTTTTATTAGCCTGGTGGAATTTCCTAGTTTGTTGGTGAATCTGTTTTAGTGGCCTCCGCTTTGCCGTCGCCGACTGTGAGCAGCACGGACGTGGGAATGGTTTGGTTGCAAATGATTTATTCAAGAGAAATGCAAATTCTGTACTGAATCCTGTAGATTCACAGATCGTGATTCACAATCACAAATTCGACCCGCACATGGAAAACAGCACAGAGAACACAGGTTAGCTGTTTTTTTAGCTAGATTTCCACCTGAATCACACTTTTACCCTTACCTGTGCACGATGAAATAAAACATGGAGGGAGAGTTTCAGGCCTTGCACCTTGAGGCACGGTGTCCATCCTCCCAGGCTCACGTTTGGATGAACATCGGCTCAGCACAGAACCGTGTCCCTGCTGTGCTTCGGATCAGCTCTACATTTATTTACCATTCAGAAAATGCGGCGTTCAGAAAAAAATAGCCGCGATTTCAGAGGGCCTGGATCGGGTCTTTTTTTTTCTACAGGCAGTTGCTATCCTCTATAATGTATAATTATTCAGTACTAAATCTGCCATTATAGAATTATAGAAAGGGCAATTACCAGCCACGCTGAAAGTACCTGGTAACACTGGCAGGCTGAGATTTAGCCTTTGTCAGGAAACAGATGAAAGCGGCTTTGGTCAGAGCCAAGCCACAGGTTAAAGCCAGAGCATTGTACGGTAATTTTAAATTCAAGAAACTATTGTGTGAAAAAAGGACAGACGTGAAGGCAACAATTTCCCCTTTTTAGTGCCCGAGAAAACAGCCTCATGCGCTTTTATTTCCAGTGCATGTGTGCAGAATATATGCACACTTTTATTTTGTACTTAAAATTTAAGGCACCTCCAGGAGGCTGGTTTGTAAGATGGAAGAGAGGAATAATGAATCCAAAAATGTAAAACAAAGCTTCCTCTTACACAAAAAAAAAAAAAAAGAAGTAAGGTTATTTTTCTAAAGGCAAACTGGATTTGCTCGTGGACATCGCATTCTCAATATCGGTGTTGAGAGGTTCAAGCTGATGGGGACTGCGTGTAATAAAACCGTGTACCCGAGCTCAAAATGCTGGTATATTATTTGAGCCAACCCTTCTTAACTCACCCTGACAAGCAGACACGATGACATCAATGCAATTATTTGCGTGGGTAAAATACAGAGTTAGGGCTGGTATATTAAGGCACACATAAATTTCCCCAAGTACCTGATATTATTGGAGAAAGTGTAACATATTTAGCAGGTTTTAACTTCAAGCTCGTGTGCACGCACCTATGCGTACCTGGCTGTGCATTGTGTTTAACCACTGTGCGGAAACAGCTCAGAAATGCTAGAAAACCGATTGCCTTAAATTATTTCATCATGTCTGTATCGGAAAGCGCTTGCTCTTGCTCCCATCGGGGTTCAATGGCAACAGGAACAGCCAAAAATACACAAATATTTGTCTTGTGTTTCAGACTACAACAGACACCAGGAAAGGCTGCCTGTGTTATTCTCTCATTACTGTATGCAAGAGGTGCTGTTTGCTCCGTAGAAAAAAAATATGTCTGTAATTAGAACCAACAAACATATGTCCTAGCTTTAAGCAATATCTTTCATGACCGAAATTATGCAAAAAAATAAATAAATGAAAATTTAGTCGAGACGTTTAATTAAACAAACAAAGATGCCCATGCTGCCAAGCCTTTTTGTGCTACTACTATTTACTTTTCTCCAAGAAAGACTTTATTTTCCAAAGGTTTATCTTGTGGAAAATCGCTGCCTTAAATTAATATTCCTTTCATCAGATGTAACCGAACCCACCGAATACACTGTTGTGAAACGATGTTCTGTGTGTTATTTCAGAAATAAATACCCTCTTCCTTGGGTGTTGGGGTTTTTTAAGTACCAGTTTCAATAGAGGAGGGAGATTTATTTAAAGAGAAATTTTCCTCCTCAGAGAAAACTGTTTGAAAAGCCACACGCACGCATTGAGTCTCTGTCTATCACAGCATCTCGGAGCTGCCAAAGTTGTTTAATAATCTGAAAGGAGGAGGGTGTAAAACCTCAAGATGCTTTAAGTGTGCACCCTCGCCAGGTTACTGCACGGCTGGCTTCCTCCCGAATGAGAAATTTGGGGCAGTTATTTGTTATTTTTAAACATGTTGGACAAGGCTTCTGAGTTTTTATGTCTCTTTTTTTCTTTTTTTTTTTTTAATTATAGAAGTAGTGACTTTTTCAGCGTGATTTTTGCAATAAGGGGCACCTGGTGACTCCGAGAAACTCTGCAGTGGTTTAAGCTCCTGCTTCTTTGCAGGATCAGGAGTTTTTAATGAGCTCTCAGCGGCCTGATCCCGTTAACACTCTCTCAAGTAAGTAACTGACTTCAGTGATATTGCTTACAGGACCGAAATTACTAGTCAAATTAAAAATTAACTCCAGCCTTTTGGAATGATCTTGAGTGTGAAGCTGAACTTTGCACAAGTTTCCTTAAAAAAAAAAAAAGCAACACTAAGAGAGAATTAGGGATGGCTGGAAAAGTGCAGCCCTTGTAAAAGAGAATAGGGGTGAAACCAGCACATCTGAGCACAAATTATATCAAGGACTTATAAAAATTTAACAGGGAGTGGTGTCCTTTCTGGAAGCATTTAAGCTGTTCCATAGCAGTGTAATAGTTTATATCCCTGCAATGCAATTTTTAAATCAACTGCAGAATTTTATAGAAAGCTGACTTCAACTCTCTTAAAATCTATAGGGATGCTTCCCTGGGCGTTTGAAGGGACCTTCCACAGGGAAGATCTCCGCTGGAGATGGCGTTTAGTTTTTGGATCTGACAATCCCTTGGTTACCTGTGAATCCCTTTCTCAAGTAATCCTATTGCATTGCTTTGTGAAGGGTCAGTCCTGCACGTATAGCCATGAATTGTGCCCAGGGTCAGCACCTTGCACGCGTAATGCTCCTTATAAATACCTGCAATTTATAAGACTGGACCTTTTATTGAAGCTGACTTTCAAAACAGCCCCAGAAGGGTCGTACATAAAACTGAAGAAACCCATTTAAGGAACCAACTTGCTTCCTTTGGAATTAAATGAGAGCTGGAGCATGTGGAGTCAGGAAACTATATCTGGCCATCAAAATTGGATGCACAAAAGACAGGTCAGTGTGGCATTTCCTACCTCGTGAAGCCACTTTCCCCTCGATGCAGCTCTACAAATACAATAGCACATTGATTGAATCTTAAACTCACCAGACTTCAATAAATTCTGAAGGAGTATGAAATAAAAATTGAAGCAAGGGACATGCAGAGTGTTAGTCCTTCTCAAAATAATAATTTAATAACTCTCCAAAAAGTATAGTGGTTTAGGAAAGGCAACCCAGATGGGGACATATAAAATAAAGCTATAAAGTTTCCTTCAAATGTATTTTAATCATTGTTAAATATTTACATTTAATAAGCACTAGTTTTTATTGCAAGAGAGATGTAATTACACTTATCATTCATGGAAAAATGGAGTTTTAATAGCCTCTACATTGATTTGCTAAGATGAAATAGTGTCCTAAAAATATGTCGCTCGCTCTCCCCTGGGAATATGTTCCATATGTGAATGCAAAACAGATGAGGATTTTTTGTCAGTGCACAAACTATATCAACTTGATTTCTCATTGTCTCTGTTATACTTAACATAAATCTTTACCTCTGATGTTTTGCTAATTAGAAGCACCTTATCAGGCTTTTACAGCCCTTACTAATAAGGTTATTTATTTAGTAAACACTAACAGGAGGAGTAGCAACACCTTGATATTGGCTTCGGAGAAGCTGTTGAGGTTATGGCCTCACACAATTTTATCAATAGTTTGGGCCCACGAGGCACCAGAGGCAAACAAAGCTGCTCAAAGGGACTGCACACCTCCACGGAGCTGCGCCTCTGCTTTGCCAAGCCAGCGAGGAGGAAAGGAAAAGTCAATTAAGTGCAATGAATCCTCAAAAGTTATCCCTCGTTTTTATATTATCATTATTTATCCTCCTGGTTCTTTTTTTTTCTTCTTTCTTTCCTCTTTTTTTCCCTGGTTTTCCTCCTCGCAGCACATGCCATCCCGGCTATGAGGAAGTTCTACGTCAGCTCCCCTTAGCCCACCAGCAGCTCCCGGAGCAGCCCTTCCGCCTCGGTCGTAGCTGCCGCTCCGCAGCAGGGACTCGACTGGCTTTCCCAGAACCATCCGTCACCTGTAATTCTTGATCAGTTTTCCCATCTTGAAACTTGTGGGCATAAAAAACAGCTAATAGAAGGTCTAATGAAAGAAGTAGCTGGATTTTAGGGACTCTTGGCAGTGACACTGTGGGCATCAGCGCAGGGAGCTTCTTGACCTGGCACCTTCGGAAATATTGACTGTCGCAGCACCTGAAAGCCTTTTGTCTTGAAAAGATGTCAGCGTTTGTACTCTGTAGGCAGCCATGAAAGTCTCTATTAACATTATTTAGTAGGACTGACAAACCTTTTTTTTTTTCCCCATAAATCATGGCTGTTCAGATGAACTGGAGAAATGAGGAGGAATAAGCTAAACCATTTGATGGATATTTGGTTTCCTTATTGCACTTGTGAGCTCCACATTTTCTCAGCAGAAAGATACTGCTGTAGAAATACACTGGCAAGAAAGGCAGAGGGAGTGCATAAACATGGAGAAAAAATACAAGGTTTTAAAAATTAACCATGTAAAATAGTCACTTGGACTTCCCACAGCAGTACAAAGCCCACTCGGGTCAGTAAACAGATAGCTGATGCGTGGAGTGGCCTTAAGTTAGTTGTGGTTTTATTCCCACCTCTTGCACGGGTGCCCGTGGTTTTAGTAAACCTAAGCCAAGTTTTGCAGGTGGGAACAACATTCCTGAGAATTAAATTAACTAAAACCAACATACCCAAAAAGGATCTATTTTTCTAGTGCAACTGTGTGTCTTCCCCACCATGTGGTCCTAGGCTTTTGTGTAAGCTAAAATCTTCATCCTTTGCTCTAACCCTGCAAGAATCCAGTTTAGGCACAGAAATTCAATGCTTTTGAACATATTAACTGCACTGCAATCGGAAACACCCACAGCTTGTCGCTAACAGCTCTTTGCCTTAAGCTCGTACCTGCAAAGGAACTCTTTGCCATTGCACAATTTCATGCACACGGATGATCTCCTGGGATCCTGGCCATATCGAGCATTTCTGGGTAGCTACGGAGTATCTGTGCCCTTTTCTAGAGCTTGCTGTAGCCTGTGTCATAAGGTAACGATATACCTGAGTGTAAGGCTGGATAGGCAAATACTGGAGCTTGGCTTGCAGTGTTACCTCTGCTCGTTGTAAGGTACCATCATTTGGAAATATTAAACAAAATGGACTTGTGCTCACTCTTAAACGAAGGTTAATTGTCCCTGTAGCTATCGTCCACATGTGCTAGCTATTACAGCCTTGTTTTGTCCGTATTCCAATAGTGGCTGTCGCAGTGAATTGAGGAACTGCTGCCAGGAAATGTCCTCCTCTAAACGACATAATTAGGGTATTGGGGAGCCCAGTGAAAGCAGATTAGGGGCATCACCACTCGGTGCAAGCAACATTCAAAGCACATAAGCAAACATTTCGACTATGAGGATTATTTGATATTGATTACACTCTGATATCTGAGACGCCGTGGAAGGCAGGTACAGCATGCTGGAAGGAAAACAAAGCACTGACTTCACATTTTGCATTAGCTAAAAAATGAAATATTGACCTCACTGACCAGAAATCAAAAAATCAAACCATTATCCAAATGAAAGCTATTGGCCAGACTAATTAAAATTACTGGACTGTCTGATAAAATTAAATGATGGATGCTTAAATAAACTCGAAACTACATTTTGTTTTATTTGGGTGTCCTTGGTTTCTCTTGAAATTGTCCAGCAGGTTTGGGTGTAGCCATAGATAAGGTGAATCATGGATGTGCCTGTCAAGACGTGCCCATGCCTCCAGCTGAGCTTCCAGGAGGAAGACGCTTTTCTCTCATTTCCCTGTCCAGTTGGCAGCTCTACAAGTGGTTTTGTGGATGGAAGAGCATGGCAGGTCACCAAAGGGAGGGTTTAGCAGCTGCAGCACACCCTCCTCTTACCTATTAGTGTGGATGCACGCTGATTTTGCCAAACTGCTTTTTCATACCTCTGTGATTAAGGGAAGAAAAATACATCTTCTTCACGTAATGATGGGTAGACTTCTAGGTAGTGTAATTCACTGCTCGGTCGAAACCAGCAGATCTGCAGATATCAGGTACTTTATTATCTCTACTCTAGTATGTAGCTTCATTGATGCCACCAGGAACTGTTCATATGACCATGAGCTTACTTGTTTAAGGGTTTACCAGACCAGGACCTACAACACTAGTGGAGCTTTTAAATTGACCATCTTGGCTGCTGTGAATTAAGTGCTGTTCCCCCCCGCTCAGGACTTCACAGGTTATTATTCAGGCACTTGTGCCTGTGCATTTTCTCCTTTGGTCTTTTTACTAAATGCCTGTGAGGCACCCGTGACAATATGGGAGACCAATATGGAATGATTCTCCATCCTTTCTATCTGCTTCCAGTGTACAGAAGCTCTTGCTTGTATTCAGCACTCTTGGATGCTGTGCTGATACGGAAGCCTTTAAAATTATTTGCTTTTGTTTTAAATGCGTATTAGTGCATTGCAAAAGATCAATCTAAATAAAAGTGGATCACAGACATGGTAAGAAAGTCTTTGACGGAATGTAAGACACGGGATACTTTTGCAATAGGCTCATAGTAAATTACAGTAAATAAATAAATATTCTTCTATCAGAGCTTGGTGGCTGTTCGCCCTGCCCTCTGAGCAGCACTGCTGGAGGGAGGCTGTTGCAGGATGGAGAGCAGTGGGTCGCAGGGTCCGACTGGGCAACATCCTGCTGGCAGAACTCGCCATGACACCAGACAGTGCACGTTGTCACCTCTGAGCAACATCTCGGTTTTCATCACAGGCATCAGGGTGGGAGGTGAAACGAGGCGAGGGGCTGAGAAGCACGGCAGCCCTGCTGCTCATTTGCACTGCTCTTCTAATTAGACTTTGTGCTGCACTGACACCAGAACACTCAGCCCCAGAGATGCTCTGGTGTGCTTAGAGGTTGCAGCTTGCCGCTTTAGCCCTGCACATCTCCATTCCTTTCCTTTGCTCCCAAACCCTGTGCTCTTCTGGAGCATGCCTAACCCCATCCCATGCCTTTCACCATCCTTCCCGGAGCTGCTGCAGCCAGTCACCACCTTTGCCAGGAAAAGCCCAGAGCACTCAGCACCGGCGTTTAGCCACGGATGTTCGGGTGCTTTTTGCTGCCCCAAGCTGCTCCCTGGCCCATCCACAGCACTGAAAACCCCATGGCACAGCAGGACACAAGTTGGTGGTGTCGCTACTCCAGGAGGAGGTTAAACATCCCCTCTACTGGGTAAGGTGGGTCTGGAAGCCGGTGAGGCTGTGCTGGTGCACCACAGAGCTCGGTGTCCAAAGGCTCTAGTTTCTTGTTTCTTGTACGTTTTGCTCTTGAGCCACTCACCACCACAACTGCAGCAGTTGTTTTGTTCATACTTTGCCAATTACATTGCTTCCCAGTGGCTGCAGAGGAAAAACGGTGTGTGGATCCCCAGAGAGCAGCAGAGCTGACAGCTCTCCCAGCTTCCAAATTCCTTCTTCTCTTTTCTGTGTCCCCTCCCAAGGCTGAGAGCAGAGAGTGCTGCATTTCCACATTCTGCCCCAAACCGGTGTTTGATGTAAAGGCAGAAATGGAGCAGCCTTTTGGGAGAGCAGACAGGCACTTCTCCTTCCTGCAAGCTTCACCACCAGCTCCAGCTGCTCTGGCCTGCAGGGCATGAAGACAAATAACTCAGCCTGGGCGACACGTTCAAATCTTGACCAAAGTTCTCCAGTAACCAGCAGCATTTTTTCTTATCTACAAACCACTGCTCTTCTGTAAACAGAGTGTCTTGGATAACCAATAACTGTGTCCCATTGATCCAGGCAGTGGGGAGGAGCATCTCCTACAACCATGCAGAGCAGGTGCAGCAGCATCTTTGATCCAGGCAAGCAGAGCTACAGCAAGTGGCCAAGGAGGTTAATTCCCCCATGAATCGTTGTTTTTCTTTGCATCTTTATCACATTCCTGGACACAAGCCATGTTGCTGCAGCTTCTTCACCCTTGAATTTACAAGGGGAGGGAAATGGAAAAACAGTTGTAATATCCTTGGCAGATATTGGTTCACAGTAGCTCAGTAATTATAGTATCTCAGTGGCAAGATGGCTGAGCTCCTTCACTTTTGCTCTGGCAGCAGCCAAATGAAGTTCTCTCGGGGCTGAGCTGATGTTTCCTCCTGCACGATGTCCCCAGGCAGATGCGGAACCAAAGGAGCACGCAGCAGGCAGCCACCACAGGGCTTTGCAGAAATCCTTTGGCCAGCGCAGGGGAGCAAATGGCAGGTTACACTCCACGAGACAGCCGGTGCCTCTATCACTCCACTTTGTATCAAATGCCATCAAGCGCTGACAAGGTCCTTGAGCTGAAAAATCACAGTTGTGTTCAGCAAAGGACATTTCAGTTACCTGCTTTGCTCCAACTCTGCTCACCAGCTTTTTCCAATCCCTGTTGGGCCGCAGCAACGAGCTGCGTGCCATGCTCTGTACGCACGAAAATTACTTGAAGTGGTTTCAGTGAAGCAGGATACGATCAGCGGTGCTAAAAGCAGAGCAATAAGGCACAAATAATACCCAGTGTATCCTTCAAAATACCCTAATTCCTTCCCTTTCTCCACATCTCCATGGTACAACCCGTCCTTCCAGTATATTTCTGGCACTCTCAACCTAATCTCCAGACTTAGACCACTGGTACGTTTGGCCACTTTCCATCTCTACCACATGCCATCCATCTTAACTGAGCACAGCAGCGTATCAGTGGCTTATCTGACAGAGAGCTATTTAACACTGAAAGCCCTGGAACAGATCTGTTATACATGATCTGTGAATATCGCCATCTCGGGCTTGGGACGTTGGGAGGATGGTGCATCAGGCATGAAGATGTACAGGGAAACTAAAATAACAGAGAATTCTCTTGAGGGGAAAAAGCTGTATAAGCAACATGAAGGGATTAATCATCAAGCACAATAATATTTACCACTGCAATCAGTGCAACCCTAGTCATAGAAAAAGCTGACGTTCAAACCTATGAGAGTTTCTGAGAAGAGCTTGCACAAGGCACTTTATTTCAGTTTGGTAATAGTTAGTCTCAGATGAAAGCCTTAATAGATGCTATTTTATGCTTCATTTCAGATGATTCCCAATTCACTTTGCATTTCTGCGTGATTTCTCTGCCCCTGGATGAAGTAAGATGATTTTGAGGGATGCTCTGCAACCAGAGTCCTGCAGGCGATGGCATTGGGAGCTTAACCAGCGCCTGTTTGCTCAGGTCGCAAAAGCTGGTGTTGGTTTGAGCACTTCAGTACGCAGACCCAAGCAGGACTTAGTACAAAATAAATGGTCAGAATTAATTCAGCCTCGTTGCAATGGTGATCATTGCATTTGATCACTGAACTGTCGAGTCAATCTTTCACTAGAGCAGGGAGTTGTGGTGCAAAATCTGGCAGACCTGCTTGCAGACAGAGCAGTGCTGTGCCTGCCCTACTCTGCATCTGCAATTTTTACTGAGGTTTTTTTTATTTTATTTTTAATTTCTCTGATATTTATTGTTCTTATGAGATGTGTTCAAAGCAGCGAATCAAAATATCCTTTTCTGGGGAAGTAAATCTCCCAGAGATTAATTCATCATTTTGAAGTAATACAAAGCTTAAATTTGTCTTTGCTGGAGCTGCATACTGAGTATTCAAGCATAAATAAAGAAAATATAAATAAAGCAGGACTGAATCTATTTCACTGTGTTATTAAAATTCCATTGTTTGTTCTGCGGGAAAAGACCTCCCAAAATGACAGTGGTAATCTGGGCAAAAAGCAGATTGTTGCCAAAGGGTTCAGCTCTTAAAGGGGGGAAGCATTTTAAAAACTGCCAAGGAAAATATTTTCATTCATGAGTTCACCCAGCCTAAACATGCATCTAATCCTCCCAAACTGACAGTTCAAAAAGGCAACCACAGTTGAGACAGGCAAAGTGTTCAGTTCAAAGGCAAAAAAAAAAAAGGATCTAGGGATTATTAGCATTATCACTTTATCACGAAATGACCATCAGCTCTGGAAGCACACAGCTCCACCTCCCCTTCCCAAACCCAGGGAGTTAGTCCCCATCACCTTGCTAAAAGGGCAGCAAAGTCTTCCTCGGTGATTCACCGCAGCGAGAAGAGCCTTCGGAGGGGGGAGGACTTGCTCCCATTTGAAAATTTAAAGACTGACACAAATGGAATCAAATCTGAATCTGCAGAACAGGAGTAAATCGGGAATCTCATACGGTGCCCCTGGTCAAGGGCCCTCCCTTTTCCTGAAATACTCATTGCGCAGACTGAAAAAGAAAGTTATTTCACACTTACTAGGTACGTAAATCTTAGCATATTTAGCAAAAGAAGCCATCACTCTTCCTGTTTTACAGATATTAGGTTAGAGAATAATAAGTGTCTTGCACACGGCTGCAAGGGAGAGCAGTAGCAGAGCTGGGAAGCAAATAACCAGACCTCTGAAAAAAAACAGCTTCAGCAAATTTAAATTGAGTCCCTGGCAAACATGAGCCTTCCCAAGAAATTGAGAAGATATGTCTCTTTTTTTTGTTTTTTTTTTTGTTTGGGAGGGTTGCTTTTGGTTTTGTCTTTCTTCCCCCCATACTCTGCCTTGAGAGCCCAGTGTGAAGCCACCATCCAACCCATTTCTCATTTGTTTTGCTGATACCAAACCTGTGGTCCCAGTCAGCCAAATGTGACAAAGCTGTAGAGGCCTCACAGATGCCAAGGTCCCACAAATTCTGCAAAAATAAGCATAAGAGACTTTACATTATGAGAAAAGACCAAAGTGTGTGTCCCGTTATAAGACACCAAAATATCTGGATGAGATTAATGAATATCCCAACTGGTGGGAAAAAAAAAAAAAAGAGTATTTAGAGTTAGGTACAGAACAATCCAATGAAGAGGGGCAAAAACTGACTTCAAAAGCCTCATCATGCCCTGAACTATTTGGTGCTGAAGTCCACAACTGCTCACCCTCGCAGCAGAAACACAAGGGATGGGAGGCTCAAGGGGAGCGAGCAGCGATTTCCAGTCGAGGGCTACCCTTGTCCCTCTTCCATCCCCTACCAACGGCCACTTCTCATGGCACCGGGGATGAAGGCAGCCGGGGACATGCAGCGGGGCCGAGCAGCTCCGGCTCGTTCTCCTGGTTGAGGCTCCACCAAGGCTCTTGGGGGCTTCGGCCTCGGACCTCGCACGCTCGGCAGCCAGCAGAGGGGGCGGAAGAGCCGGACCGATAAAGGTTATCGGTGAAATCTCTCCGTTTCTGACTTGTACAATAGATCACAGCAGCAGAAACATCTCCCTGTCCAGCTGAGATAGGAGCGACTCGCTCCAAATCGCCCTGTCCTGTGGTTGCGCTTCCCAGGTCCCGCAGCAGAGAGGTGCCGCTGCAGAGCAAGCAGCCTGCGCAAGAGCACACGCAGCAACATGGGCATGACCAGCTGTAGGCTGTTTTTTTGGCATTTCTCCTCAGACGAAGCTTTCCTAGAAAATCCTTCCCGAGTTTAAACCACAACAATGCATGCTTTAAATATTGGCAAACGTTTTAAATGGCTGGCAAACCCACAGAGCCGTCAGCCGAGCCGTGGCTGCAGCTCCGTTCTGCGATCGGTCGCTGGACTGCAGTCATCCCTCCTCAGGGCTCAGCTCTGTCTTCTGTTTGTAGGAATAAAAAAGTGAAAAGCTAGTGAGCATTTTCAGCAGACTCTCTGTTCCTTTGCAGCCAAGCTGTGGGCCCTCCACCGCTCCCTGCCTTCCCCGACGCAGCAAGAGCCGAGCCCGTAGCTCAGCCGCAGGTTTTCCCTTGGCCCCTGCATGGGATCTCTGTGGGGACACTGTGATTGCACCAGGAGCCACCTGCAGCACGAGTCAGCAGGGCAAAGGAGGTGACCATTGGGCAACATGCTGTTCTGTACCCTTAACTTGGTCAAGCACCCCACATCAGCCGTTTGGAAAGACAGCAGCATCTCACCTGAAACCCAAGTTCTGGGAGAAAGGTCCTTTCTCCAGGAGAAAATGATGGGACTTCAGGTCCATCTGAATGCCAGTGTCTCTCCTGTGTCTCCTGCAAACGCATGCACTACAAGCCAAGGGCTCTGTTCACGTGTGGCTGAGCACAGCTCCCATGGGAGTCAGGGAGAAGATTCCCATTGACGGAGACAACCAAGCAGGTCCCAGCACATGAACGTGATGCCATCTTGCCCCAGTAAGTGCTCATCTTCGGTGCCGAATCCCAACCCATTCCTCTGTTTCGTCTCTAAGCAAAAAATGTCCAGCCCAAGCAGCAAACATCCAGCAACAGGAACGCTGTTCCCAGCTGCATTTTCCTTCATGCTTCTTAAATGGCTTTTATTATGCGGTGAGTTTAACATAGGCTAATTAATTTCCTCCCCTGTGACCCTGGTGTTCTTCTGTCTGTTTTATTTGCATATATTGGTAATTATTTATTCTAGAGAAAATTAAATGTTGATGGAAAGATATCTCCAAAAAGCTGCAATTGCAGCACCATGTGTGAGCCCCTGCTGACATGATCAGCTGGTTGCAAGGTGCCTCAGCAACCTGGTACCCACCTGCTCACCCCTTCCACCAGAAAGGAACACTGGAGCTTCGAAAGAGCCGGGCGAATAATTGCATGATGTGCTGAGGGTTTATTTTGTTTGAAAACATACCTGGAATATCCTGTCAAACATGCCAAATGCTATCGGACAGCACCAGCCTGTAATGAGTGCGTGCAGGTAAGACCTCTGCCAAGGCTTCCTTTGGGAAGCGCTGGCTCCCAGGAGGAGGAGTACCAACCACTGTCTCACCAAATCCACTCCCTGAGGTATCTAGTACCGCCCGGTGTTTATGGGATCCTTAATTGTCATTGTAGGCTTTCAGCACTCACACACACACTCAAGTTTGTGGCTGGAGCAAGCTGAAGAGCATCACTCATTTTACCCAGGAAAACAATCCTCTTACAGCAAAATTACATTCATGGTGTTACTGCTAAGCAAGCATGCACAAAACACACACGTTACTCCCCAGCTCAAGACCTTAAGCCTCTTATTATGCAACTGCTGGGATTTTTTCTCCCCTATTTGAAAGTTAATTCAAACGACAACAGGATTAGCCACTCCAGAGCTCCTTAACCATACGCTTGCAACCTCACGATGGGTGACTGCTGGGCTCTTGCTTGGCAGGATTCCTGTCCTCACCGCTCACATTTGATACAGATGAATATTGTTTTGACTGCCTTTATGCTTTAACCGTGTATTATGATAGTATCAGATTATCTGTTGCCTAAGACGAGTTATAACAAGGAAATATTTAGACAAGCAACCCACATAACAACACCAGGATAAAAAGATGGAAATATAGCATCCTCTGCTAGATCCTGTGGCTTGATTCAAGTCACTTCAGTACAGATCTTCTAAACTGAGCTCAGTATTCACTTTTTCTGTATTAATTTTATCTTCCTTCATGTAGGCTTGTGGTTAGTAGCATTTGGCAAATCAAATATTGCTAGCCAATATTTTCAAACAATACATACAACCAAATTTCCTACATTTTAGGAGAAAGAAGTAATTGAGCAATTTTGGTCTCTTCGTGCTCTTTGACTGAATGTTTCTATAGCATTGAACAGAAGATTAGAGCTGTCTATTCAAAGCTTTGAAGAGGCTCGTAGATTAAGATTAAGTGAGCAGCATGTCTATAAACTGGAACCCCTTAGGCCTGGCTTTGATTCCCATGTTTTCCTATTAATTTCCTATTAATTTGGATCAATTGTTTGATTCCTCTGAGCCTCAGATTCCCATTGTAATTTTTTGCAGCTTAGATTACTAACTGTAGAGCAGAAACAACCTCTCCTGATCTATTTAGGCAATGCACACACAGCTGGGCTTCACTTGGGCCCCTCACTGTTGCTGTAATACAACTCATAATAATTGCAATATGAAGCAATTAAATAATCTGTAAATATATTTTCTGTCAAACCTGATTTTATTGCTTGTTAAATTCCACGAGACGTTAGATTAGCCCCATGCTGTGCGCTTATGTCTCCTTCCCATACATCGCTGCTCGTGCCAGCAAGCATGAAAGCATGGTCATCCCTGGTACAGGGTGTCCGGCGCTTTCGGGGCTCAGCCACAGTGCCACACGCCTTTGGGGGATCACAGCTCTGAGCACAAGTGCAGAGTCCCTCTCAGATCCTTGGCAAACCTACCGACACACAGGGATCCAATTAATTTCAAAGAAACTGCTTTAAGTTTTTCCTTCCTTTTCCACGTCCGCTTGCCTTCACTTTCCTGACCCAGCAAGATGTTTTGGCAAGAATAGGGTTGACCAGAAAGAGCTCAGACATGAGAAATATTGAGATGGACACTGCTACGACCACAGGCTCTCTCCAGTGTCACCATCACCCTAAAAAAAAGCGGGTTGTGTTTCCCAAAGTAAAAAAGATCATTTGGCATCCGATTATTCTTAGTGCATCTCTGCAACTCTCAAGGAGCATCGAGTCAATTGAAGGCCCCGTTACTTGCTCAGCCTCCCCAGTAGTCATTAGTATTTAGTGTTGAGGTGGGAATTGAGTACTGGCAGCAGAGCAGAAGATGATTATGAGAGCTTCTGCTGAAAGCACACCCCAGCTCATGTCTCCAACTGGCCATCAATTCTACCTCATCACAAAACCGTGCTGAAATCTAGGAACCCCTCAAAGCAACAGGTTTCATGGAGTTTGGAACATTTTTCCCCACGTGACAGGTGAGGTCCTTTATCATCTGCGGGTGGAAACCCGCAGCAGTGATTCACGGGCTGCTCAGACCCACCTTTAGGCAGACGCCCTGGAGCTGCCTGCTGCAAGCGGTCTCTTCTCAAAATCCATTTGACAGCTGGGGAAGGCCAGCAGCATTTTGCCGGTTTCTTCAGCCAGCGCGTGGCTCGGCCATCCCGTTGTATTAGTCACGGCTGCCATTAGAGACAATTACAACTGAAGACATTTCCATAAATCATCAGGTCACACCGGGGCTGCTGTGGTGGGCATCCTCGGGCACGTGGGTAACGGTGCTCAGCCAGGAATGGATCAGGATCAGGCATCCCACCCTGCCATCCCCATGCAGTCCTATGATGATTGGAACACCTGGGATCACCAACGCTGTCTGATGTCTCGCAGGATTTTGGGGTGACAATGGGCAGCAATTTCTGGACATGCTTGCAAAAACCTCCTAGTCTGAAAGCACCTACTTCAGCTCCTATCATGGCATGCATGATGGTGCCGGGTCCGAAGGCCATTTTCCAAGAACCGGAGAAGGCAATACACTGTGATTTTTATGGTGGTGATTTATTTCAATACATGGACAGAAACTGCTCCCATAACTCAAAAGAAATTGCAAAGAAGGAAAAAAGAGGCATGTTTTTTATGCACACGAAGTGGAAAGGAAAAAAAAATGCTGTTTTCTGAGACATGTTCCAAAAGAGCGGGTTGATCATTTTCAACTTTTTATGGGGTTTGGGTTTTGGATTCTGTTCACTAAAAGTATACAAATGCTTCTGAGAATGACATTTTTCCCCATCAAAAAGAAAATATTTAAATTAAAAATTTAGATGAGTTGCAGATGCGAGAAAGTAACTGGATGGGAGATGACAGAAGGCCAAAGCCAGAATGGCTCCTTTCCCTGCTCCAGCCTGGACATCTCCCCTTGCTCCACATCAACTAGAGGCCTCAGACTGAAGAGAACGTAACCCCTCACAAAACTGCCGTCATCCTCACTTGTACTCCCCAGAAAACATGGATATCACTGCTAAGGCTTGTCAGGACACCAAGGCTGGTCTGCAGGGCTGAACCTAACCCAAATGGGTTCCCCCAAACCTTTTTTGAGGGTGCTTGTGGAAGATGGTAGGTCTTTCGCCTGCATGGGGCTACGAATAAGTCTGGTTAGATTTTCTCTGCTTTTTAAAGGATCATATGTGATAATGAATACAATGCTTAGCAACCTGCGAGACCTCCTGCTAAGCAGGAGTCTATAGGCTGGGCTATTAAAATAAATGAGAAATCAACATGGGCCTCAGCATGAGCAGGATTTGCCCAGATCTGAATGATATGAAAAAAAATTTAGATAAAATAGTCATGTATATTAAAGTGAGGTTGCTTAAACAGGGATTTTGCCGGTGATGCCCATTCAGTCCTGTACCTTCTAACATACTGTTTTTTCTTTTCTCACAGGACGAGTACAGATCGAGGCAATTTACATCAAACTCCTTCCTCAGACCTGACACTGGTAATTATTCCAAATTACAAGATTTGACAGGAGCCTGAAGAGGTGGCACTTAACTCCACTATAGCATTATGTCTTTTTTTTTCTTTCTTAATCCCCTTCCTAAAAGCAGAAAAATGATACGGCACTCTAGGTTGAAACGAGTGACTGAAAATATAATGCTAAAAATAAAAACATAGCGGTCGATACCATTTTACTCTGCTTGCAAATAGGTCTACAATTTTGCATACTTCAACTTCAGTCCTCTGCACTCAGCTCCCTGGCTTCTCTGCTCAACCCCTGCCCATGGACCCTACGGAGGATGGAGATGCCAAGCTGCCTGAGAAATTTTAAGATAGAGCTGTCATTCATCCTTATTCCTACAGCACCAGATTTCCAACTCAGGAGCATTTTATGCCGCTTCTCCTTCATTATGGTCATTGAGTGCAACTGGAAGGTGGTGCAACAGCAAGTAAATGTCATTCCTTACCATAACACTGCAGGCATGTGCCGTTCTGGGCTCCTTGAATATGCCTTAACATCTTGTATAAATATGCCTTCCAGCCCACCAGCAGCATAGCTAAGCTGGTACCTTACAGAACTTCACAAAAAATTTCGTACCTGTGTCCAGATATTGACTCTCAGTCTCTGGTCTGAATGAGAACAGAAAAATGTTCAAAACACCCTCGCACAGCCCTGGGGAGGAGAGGCCAGGAGAGGCTCCAGGTGAGGCAGAGCCAGCCGGACCTGCGGGCACAGCTTCTGGTGTCCCCCCCTTTCCTTATGAGACTTATGGACAGTGACCCCAGCAGCTCTGGGGACAGGTAGCTGCCCCAAGTGGATGCCCTTCAGCTTGAACCCATCTCCCAGAATGTAAGCCTGGGAGCTGATGGGACCCCCCAGCTGGCAGCAAGACCCCACCCGCCTCATGGTGGGGTGTCCTGGGAAGGGGTGGGATTGCTCAGCCATTTCCAGGGCCTTCAAGGCAATGGCTCATTCCAACACCCCTGGCTTTTCTGCTGGAGCACCACAGTGTTGGGGTACTATTACAGCAGCAAATTGGCCCATTAAGCCTTAGGAATAATGACTGCTGTTGGTAATTACCCCTAATCCACTAATGAGCTATTGTTTGCTGGGAGCATTAAGTGTAAGCTTAATGATGTGAAAAAAAGCAAAATAGACTTGCCTCAAAACTGCTAAACCAACTTAATTGAACAGATGCTTGCTTAGCACCTGCATTGTCATGCTGATTCATAGAGAATTGTTTTAATTGCAAGATGATCCTCAGTGGATCGTGTTTCCTTCACCTTAGGGTAGGTTCAGCATCAGAAAGTAGGAATTGATTCATTTGGTGGCATTAGTCTCAAGGTTTAGCGCATGCAGTGTGGCTTTTCATCTAAGCTGACCAACACATGGATGATATGGACCAATAGCAGTGAAAAAACTCTGTAGCAATAATAGGAGAGCATTAAAATCCCCTAACAGGAACTGCAAAATTGAAACCAAGTGTTGTACAATTTAATTTCTGTCCCGTATGAATTATATACTTATTAAGTAAAAGAAATGTTAAATGAAATGTATAAATTATTATAACAGCATTTGTGTAGAACAAAGTTTCGCTTTGTAAACTTTGAAATGCCAAGATTGATGGTTTTCATGACTTTCCCAAGATCTTGCAAATTTGGCCAGGGCTGCTATTTTTGCAAATTTTAGTCAGTGAATTTATTACTTACACACCAAAATCAGCGCAGTTCATTACCAACATAAGCACTGCAAACATGTTATGAATTAGGTGAAAACAGCTTTTCCTAGGAAGATAAGGCATTTGCACTGTTTAAACATGACCTTTTCTTGTGGAAAACCACAACAAATTCAAGGTCAAACTTCAATATTCCTTGTTCTGCCTCAAACTGCTAAAAATTACTCTATCAACACAGGAAAGAGGATACTTTGCTCCCCCTCTCCTAATTTATGTACATCAAAACTGAACACAATTTTACTTCAAATACTGAGCTACTGAAGGCATTGCTCCTGAATAAAACGTTCATCATTTTCCTTGTAACAATTCTTTAACTTCTGGCTTTGAAATGCCAGCAGCAGTGAAAGACGGTGAAATGTAAAGAGGAAGAAAAAACCTGGATAAGGAAACAGGATTTATACCTCTGAGGAGTGCCAAAGAAAATCCAGGCAGACAGTGCCAAGGTGTCCCTCGAAGTCACCTTTGCGCCCTCCCTGTCGCAGGCTCCTTCGGGCCCGAGCCCTGCGTAGGCTGCATCAGCCTTTGCATCGCCAGCCCCAGGCTGGCGCATCTCCCGCGGTGGAGCGTGCAGGCACTAGCACCTTCCATACGCGTGGGAGACGTTCTACTTTTTTATTAGTATTCTTATTGGTTGAAATACATTGTTTTGTTCCTTGCATTAAGAAATAAGCAAATTTGATGTGTGAGATAACTGAAAGGATTACCGTGGTTGAGCTCATAATGCTTTTCGGGGACACTGCATGCCCATTTCCCTAAGCCCAAGACAGCTTCTTAATAAGCATCATTCCTGAAATAAGCTTTATGTACATGCTTTCCTCTTCACCATGGGTTTGGAAATACACAATGACTGTTAAAATCTTTCTGAGCACCCTAGAGAGCATACTTAAGTTACATGCCCAAATAATATTAATTCATATTCTTCAGAGCCAGCGTGGCAGGCATGTGGTTTGAGTACTTGTCCCAGAAATGTCCCAGGTTTTTTCCATCTCTTCCCTCAGCTTTGGCTGCTAAACACCTGCAATTTCCAGCTTTCTCTCTGCCAGTGTTTCTCCTTTTCCTCATGCCTGGAGGAGTGGGAACATTTCCTCTGGGAAAGTCAGCAAGGGAAAACCTCTAAGAGCAGAGGGAACAGCAGTGCTTTCCCACTCATCCCGCTGCCTCCGCTGGAACCAGCAACCCACTGATTTCAGCGTGAACTTCCCTGAGATGATGTCTTCAGGAGTATTTTTCTTTGAATAAAAGGTCAGGTCCTCAGCGGGTGCTCCCACCAGCAAAGTCAGCCGATAACCAGGTTAGAGATGGCGGTACTGAGTGCGGGAGCTGAACGGTAATTAATAACTCTTCTAGCATCTTCTTGGCAATACCTGTGGAAATCACCATGCTGCTTCTGCCATAGCTCTCCCCCAAACCTCTGCTGGGTTACCGGAGGTGGGAAAAGGGACTCAGACCTTGAAAATGCACTTTCTGGTCTGAAATATTCAGTCCTCGGTCCCAGCCACAGAGTGGCCCCAATGCCAGCACTCAGCATTCCCCTCTGTGGTTGTCCTTGGTGTGAAAACCAACTCCAGCCCACAAATCCATTTCTCAAGTGTCTGCATTTATTCAAAGAACATCTACAAAATACCTTGAGGCGTTAAAATATTAATTCAAATCCTTTTATATTCTGTTGTATTTATGATTCCTCAGTGAATGGCCAATCACAATGACGTAACAACATTATAATTCTTTCTTTTTTGTCTATTATTTCCTATCCAGGTTCATTTCACCGAATTAGACCAGGAGGAAGGGTTCTGGGGATTGTTGTCATCATCTTTCAAGCTCAAGTTAACAAGAAAAAAAGTTGTTGTTCCTGACAGAAGAGCAGGCTAGAAATAAGATGTTCTCAGCTGAGTACACAGCTCATGGCTTTGAATATGTGTTGGCATTTTCTTAAGAGGATGTTAAAGATCATGGCTTATAGTCATATGAAATAGGAAAAATCCTACTGTTTGCCCTTTGGGAATCACTTGCTGCCGATTCTCTCTGACACGATCACACAGCCAGGGACTGATCCATCAGCTTTGAATTCTATCTCCTTTTCCAGATTCATTCAGGGAGCCTGGAATCAATTCCTACACCAAGAACAACCACCGTTAAACCAAACAGTCCCCTCGGAGCATGTGAAATGTGGGGCTTTGGAGTAGCAGCGGGTGAAAGAGAAACAATATTTCTGAAGTCGTGCTCCTGCCATCTCTCTTATCCCCAGACCCAGGCGTAGAAAGGGCTTTGCATGAAGGACGGAGAGAGGGAGAGCTGCCCTCCACAAACATCGCTTCTGTGAGCCTTTCAGACCTCAGCTCTCACCTCTCCCCCGCCCCGCAGCGGGCATCCCAGCACGGCTCCCGTGCGTAAACCTGACGTCAGAGGGCTCAGAATTTAACTGAAACACCAATTTACGTGTCTCTCTTCCTTAAATTCCTTCCAAATCCCCAGTTAAGTGATAAATATTGTGGGGTTGAAAATTTCGCCTAGATGTTATTTATATGTCAAACATTTTGATGCGAAATGCATCCCATGATTGTGGAACCTCCTCTTCTCATTAAAACATTCCACGCCACAATAAATCTGTCTCATAAGGGCTAATTTATGTCTAAGCAAATTATTTCCCATTTTTTTTATAATATAAATGTTTAGATTGCAACATTCTCCCCTCTCTGGAGATTCTGTATCTACGTTCACGGGAACAGCAATCTCACTAACACATTTCCATGTATACTACTTTCACTGTACCTTGCTCGTCAGGCCAGCAGGCTCTTCAGTCCTTGGTGAACACTTTCTGGATCATGCATATACCCCATGCCAGACCGACATCACCACAACGGAAACAAAGGTTACATTTATGGGGTTTGCAAAGCGAAGGCACAGGTTTTGCTCAGCTGCCTAGAAAGGCACTTGTGCCCTTTTATAGAAATGGGGAGAAAGAAAGTGAAAAGGAAGGGGTGGCCCAGGCTTTTAGAGGAAAAAGCAATATTTTCTGCATCAAGCTCATGCAGTCTCTTCATGCTGAAGGCTATGAGCTCTGGTTATAGCAGAGTGCACTAGATTGATTTTAGATATGGAGTAATATGGCAACACTGCATCCCAAGGCAGAGCTGACATTGTGAAGGATATTCTGTGAGGGCTGATGTGAAACCTCTGAATAAGAGTCTTCGTGTACCTAAAGGCAGCTTTTTTCATGCATGTTCACCACCACACTCACCCTTGCTTCTGTCCCAAGTGCCCCAAACTGTAGATCTCTTCTGGACCCCATTACATGCAGTTACTGCTGTGTTGGACCTTTGTTCCCTACAACGAGACACCAGCTGTGATTTTCTGTGAATCTGGCCGGCCATTCCAGCACATGACTCTTTTAGTACCAACAAAGAGGTTATTTTCTCAGACAACAGATCACAACCTCATTTTCCCTTTCTGAGGAGATTTCCCAAAGAATAATACTTAACTCTGAACAGAAAATTGTGTGGGATTATCAAGGATTTTTAATTCATTAATTTGGTTACATTTTATGTGCAGAATCACCATGTGTTCAAGCCAAGGCTGAGCTAGAACCACACAAATATTACACACCGCCTTGTTAATGCCAGCAAAGCCCTTTTTATTGCATAATTCTGCAGCCTGTCTGTAGTTTTTATTTCATTAATTTTCATCCTGATAATTGGAAGCAGCTTCTCTCCTTGCTTTTCTAAGGTTTAATGAGCTACATAACTTCATGCCTCCCACTGAGGGGCTGTAGGTCACTTTGCACTCTGGAGAACTGCAACACCTTTCCTTACTTCTCTTTTACTATCCAGCAACAGAAGACAACGCTTATTGTCTTCCAGCAGCGGTGCGTGTGCATTCATGTATGCGTCAGACATGTAGGAATAAGCTCTGCAGAGAAACCATATGCACCGCACAAAGTTTTGAGATGGGAAAGATACCTCTAAGTGGTGGCAGCCATGAGATGGTGAGATGCAATCCTGCAACAGCACTGGAAGACCTGGGTTCCTCTGCTTCAAATACACCTCAGCTATGCGCTGGCAGCGGCATCTCAGGACTCTCAAAAAGAGTCACGGTGACGCTAATACCTGGCTTGCTCATTGGACAGTGATTTTTGCAAAGCAGTAATTTCAGCATCAACTAGAGAAATACTAGAGAAAGAAGTCAATAGAGATGGAAGGGAAAGTAACGCTTGCCTTCATTATTATATGCTTTTCCACTGGGATTGCTTTGAAGGAGAGACTGAAGAGTGAAATATGAACACTAGTAATAAAAGATAAGTAGAGGTAAGAGGAAAGAAATTTCCCCTGCAGCACACCACTTGGGGTTTCCAGGGAACGTGAGATACTGCCTGTCCCCGTGCGCCTCGTCTGGCCAAGCCTCCTCAAACTCCTTTGCAAACTCAGTTTGGTCAACCCTTCCACTTCCCCAAGTGTTAAAATCTCCAGGCAGCCTGGTGATGCTGGGAACTTTCAAGTCAAGTCCAGAATCATAAAGGAAACAGAATTAAGAGCTTGCAGTCGTGCCGCTTTGGCCGGACGCTAACTCGATAACGACTTCCTCTGAACACACCGGATGAGTTATTACAGTCACCCTTGGAAGAATCTAATGGAAGAAGAAAATTATGTTCATTTTTAAATCCTTAGATACAGATAAAGTTCCCTACACTATTTCAATTCCCAGCGCCAAGAAGTAAGAAAGTGCGTTTTTCAACCATCTTTGATGTAACTTCTATTTGCCACGATTCATCCATCTTCTCTAACTGTTGCAAGGCCTCTATCTTCAACAGAAGAAAAAAAAGTTGAAGACTGGCTGGTCTACAAAATTCTGGGAACAGAAATGTCATTTGGTAGGTGACAGTTCTGGGAAACTTTCAGATTCGTTTCATTCATGGAATCACCATTTTTATACTGTCTTGATGAATCAGTCTCTATTACGAGCGGACTGAGGCCATGGGGAATCACATTCTTTTTACATTTGTTGGTGTCCATCAGTATTGGAAAGTAAATTATTCTGGCCTAACATACAAAAGCTTATCTATGTCTATGGAAAACCACAACATTGCGTCACTTGCAGCTTCTAGAGATAGTGACCAACCAACCAGGATTTAACATGGGCAACTTTACAGGGTAGGTGTCTCAAAATACCCCAGACAGTTTGCCAGCTAAGTTAGGACACTGCTTTTCCACAATCTTTTGAGACTCAAAAGAGAAAGGCGGCTTCATCCAACGGGACAGTCAGCAGGAACTGGACAGAAATGTTCATCAGAGCCATAAAATCAGTGGAGTAGATGCTCGTAAGCATGTTGTGTTCCTTGACACACCCACAACAGCCACCAAGTTGCCTCACCTCGTGTCCCTTTAATCTTCCTGATTTCTACCTTGCGATTTGGGAGCAGCTCAGAGGTCCGTGAGCAGCGTCATGGAGGGGGGGTCCAGTTCAAAAATGCTGATGTTAATTTTGAGTGGTTTTAAGAGAGAAAACATTACACACTTTATTTTTCATGTTGCTGACTGTTGGTCTTTGAGTTTGTTTTGTTCAGTTTTTAAGGGATTTTCATTCACATGTTTTCACCTGGGTTAAATGTCCCCAAAGTGGCTTCCAAGGCCCCAGAGAAATACTGCCCTACCACAATAGGCTCTGTGCCCCTGTACCAGTCTGACCGGCACAAACCCGAGCTATGAAAATCCTATGTGTGCATGTAATCTCTAGCAATTGCACCATCTGAAATGAAATTATCTTGAGAACCTCTTTTCCAAGAAAATTTGTTCTAACGATTCCAAAATGCATGAGATTAATGGAGACACTAAGAAAATAAACCACACAAGGCCTCATATTCAGGTATGTAAAAAGGCATCCTAAGTTGTCCCGCTTTGTTCAGCTTGTCTTTAATGTGTTTACAATGCAAATTAAAAAGCAATCATAGCTTTGCTAGCTTTTAAGGGTGAATTACTCCGTACAAGGGAAAGACCATTCACACCAGGAGCCTCACTCCTAAAAAGCACGTTTATGAAGCAAAGTGCTAAGTGACCTAGAAAAGCACACAACAAACAAGAGTCTTGTCTATACAGGAGCTTTGCATTGTACTATGGCCCATAGCTGTATATGGATCACATTGAATAGGAAGCTATTTACTTATTTCGGTACATAATTCCACCTAAGATGAGTCAACAGCCAGTGTAAATAGGCGCTTTATTGCCATTTGTCACCTGAAAGAACTGCCTCAAAAGCTGTCAGGTGAATTTCGAAGGCAAATGGTGCCCTGCACGTGAAAATGAAAGCCCCTGTGTTTTCCGCCTTCTCGGCTCATATATAGTTGTCATCTTTTTACATCAAGCTTAAAATTGATCTGCCCTCAGGGCGCTTTCTGCTCCGCGTTGTGGGAGGTCCTGTTGCACAAACCTGTTGGTGCAGCCAGCGCCAAGCCTGATGTGCCGCGCTGGCTGGTGCGGAGACGCTCCCCTCCAACGTGCTTGCATTGGCAATGCTTCCAAAGTCCGTCTTCCCCTTCCTCCTCCTCCTCCTGTGCACACTTCCCTCCCATGGGCCGTTTCTAGAGACGGGACGGGGATGGTCCTGGCTGTGGTCGGTGCTGCAACCACCTCTGCAAGGGGTTAATGGGCTGCTCCCCTGCAAAAGGGTTCATCCAGGCAGCAAAGCATCCCAGGCTGCACGCTGGAGTCCTGAGCGCATCCCAAAAAGCCACGGAGGCTTTAAGGAGGGGTCTTGCCAAAAGGACACCAAAAGAACCCATTAGGTGATGTGCGCCATCCTTGGTGGGTCACACAGATGATGAGTTTGGGGGTTCTCAGCTGGTGCTGAGCAGCTGCCACCCTGTTGTTGCCGCCTGGTCCCAGGCAACCGCACGAGGCAGCAAGATGTGTACAAGGAAGTGCTGCCACAGGTTTATCCCCCTTCATTTGCTCTGAAATTCTAGCTTTTTAGTGAAAATTATCATCAGAAGAGGACACCCAGTTAAGCTCTTGTAATTTCTGCAGGAAGATAAATGTGATAGAGCAACAAAATTATTTAAATAATACCCTGGTATTGGAGGAGCTGCGTATATGCAACTGCATCGCAGAAGGAACAGTAGCTACATTTGAGGAATCTCCACACCCTTGTTTAATTTAGTTTTTATATTTCTTTAAAAAAAAAAAAATACCAACCCACAAGCTCAGTGCTTTTGGATTAATAACAAATACTTGTCAGCAAACAGTACATTAGCTGGCTCTTGGCAGTTCATCAAAACATCATGGAATCGAGCTGCTCGTGTTTACAAAGAAAGGGAAGGGCAGGACATGCTGTATAACGGGTAGCAACTCATTCTCTAGCCCATACAAATGGGCTAAAAGGCTCAGAGAAACTATTGCATGAATAAGAAAGAGGAAATATTTTTTCAGTTAGTCAAAATGGTTTATGGGCTATGATTAATGAAACACCCACCCGCTTATTTGCGTTAACAATAGCAGCATCCATCAAGCAGCGTGCAGGTTTCTAATTCAGGCTACCGGAGCAGACGCCGCAAGCGTATGGCGCTGCTCGAGAGCCATCTCCTCCCCCCGAAACAAAGGAGCGTCGCAAGGGAGGGACCCGGTTCATGTTTGCAAACGGGTAAATAGAATAAAGCCGCTCTCGTAGACAAATGCACAGGCTATCCCGTCCATAGGACTTCCTGCCAGTTTTATAATTCACCTGCAGGGTAGGACCGCGGCTGTGCCGGAGGCAGGTCTGTGCAAGCAGGATGTGCCCCGCGGCCGTCGTCCCACCTGTCCCCGGTCTGGGTGCCAAGGCTGCATCACCGCTGCAGGGGCACCTCGGCTCTAAGGAACCGCAGCATCCACCATGCCCAGGAGCTCCCAGGGCCAGGTGGAGACCGGGTGTGTTTTGTTGGATGACAGCATTCAGTTCCAGTGCCTAAATTTCTCATACATCTGCTTGGGATGGAGACCTGCGTGACTCGTCCGTGTTGGTTATACAGCTTTTAAAGTTAACAGCTGCCTTTCAGTTTGGGTATATGAGAGAGAGCCAGGACCTCAGCCCTGACACCGGCTCCGTGTCTGGCCTTGGGCAAGCTCTGCAATCCCTCCTCATCCATTTTCCATCTTAATAGTATTTGTTTACCCATCCCATAAATACAGAGAGAGTTCGTTTATATTGTAGAGCCCTTTGAAGTTGTAAATCTCTGTGAAAATGTCAAGTGTCACTATTATTTTATACTTGGTTGGTATTTCAGATTGAATGAGAGCCTTAGTACATGTAAATTGAATGCATATTAGGAGATTTCAATTTAAAACATCAGCCAGTTATTGTAGCCTGAAACATCTTGCTCAACTTAAGATAACTATATATTTAAAGCAGAAAAGACTGCCAAAAGCCAAAGATGAAAGAGGTTAGAATAACATCATACAATGCAAAGGTGAGGAGGCAAATGCGGGTAACCCTGAAGATCAGGCGTGTAGTGGGATGGGAAAGCTTCCTCGCAGTGAGTCAAATGTTTTATTAGCTTTATCCAGCAATAACATCCCAGCACACAGGTCTGTGCCATTCATCTGTGCACACAATAATCGTGGAGTAGGGCAGGACAAGAGGTACCGGGGGTGTTGCCCTGAGGCGGGGAGGGCAATTTTGCAGAAAACCTGCATTCCTGGAAAGGCAGGTTGGGCTGGGACATGCCTGTGCTGTTGCTCTCCCCACTTCGGTGGACCCCAAACGTTTGTTAAACATCTTTTCTTTGGTAAGTGCTGGGGGATTTTTGCTTTTAAAATGTTTGGTCATTGTTTTGCATGCGTGGTGGTGATGGGAAATGGAAATACTGCTGGAAAACTGGATGCTGCCATAATTCTATTGCCAAAATAAGGAGAAGCCGCGGAGTGGCTTGCACCATTTCAACTTATTTTTGAAATTTAAATAGATTGTGGATAATGCTTCTCTCAATAGATCTCTGAATATTATTGTTACTTGGCCTTTCCTGAGGTAGTATCCCTAAGCATCTATTGTTGCTTTTTTAATTTATGTTATAAAAAAGAATGAGGTATACATGTTTTCTGGGATGCTACAGTGGCATTGGAGGGCAGAAGAGCCGCATCTGCTGTTACATCTAACCTAGGGCAGATGTTCTCGTGATGGCCACAATAAAGACAACCAAAAAAAAAAAAAGAAGAAAAAAATCCAATGGCAAAGATGATACATAAAATGCTGGTTTTTAAGAAAGTGAACAAAGAATGGCTCAGAGGGGATGGCAGGGAACAAATTTGTTGAGAGTGGTCAAGAGTTGACACCAGGGTGTGAGCACCTTGTTGAGAAGTTTGGGCACTGGGGACAAGCGTTTGCCAGATGTCTCTGGGCACATTGTACCTGCAGTTTCCTAGTTATATCTTTATTTGTGTTTTCCATTTTCCTAATTGGACAGCTGCCATCCATCCAATGGCTTCAAAATTAATAAATCTTCATATAAACAATTTGTAGTATACCACCTGGAATGGAGTTCAGGGCACCATGAAATGTGCAGCTTGCGCTATTCAAATAGCTGATGGCCAGATACCCCTTGACAGGATCTTCTCATCACAAAAGCAAATTTGCTTTTGCCCTGCTTCATCCTACAGCAGCTCTAGAAAGTCCTCCAACCCCCCGGAGACAGACAGACAAATGACAACAGTGAAGGGTTCAGCAGTGAGTTGGAATATGGACTGATGCTCACATCCAGTGTTACAATTTTATCCAATAATTTGGCTCCCTTTAAGCACCAAAGGGAAAAATCCCTCCTGAAAACATTCCTCCCCAGCTCATTAGTCAATCAAAACACAAGGCACGTTGCCCTTGCGAAGGCAAGGCTTACAGTGAGCAGCACATGGAGGAAACCTCTCTGAGGAAATGGGAGGCAGAGGGAGGAGCAGGACCGGCTTAGAGGGGTGCAAGGGGGAGATCTGGACTGCGATTAAACCCAGCAAGCTCAGCTGTGACCGCCTCTGCCCATGCAGGACCAGAACCGCCTCCCCTTCTGCTGCTGTCACCTGGAAGACCCAATAAATTATCTGATGCTACTAATTCCCTGTAAAGGGCATGAAAACCGATGGCCAGCCTGACCCTAGGTAACAGCCTCTACTCCCCTCCATCCCTGTTGTTGCATTGAATCATGCAGTTTATTTCTGTTGCTCCCCAAAACTGCCTGTCCTGCACCCCTCCCGCACACGGAGGCTTCAAAACACAGGACCTGGGTGTCACGGAGGGTTGACCAGCCTTTTGGGTCTAGGACAGCTTCTCTTGAAGGCAGCGCTGTCGTGTATTGCAGTGACAGAGCAAGGAGCAAGTCAACGCATGAGCATCCTTGCAGAAAGCTCTCCCCCGCCTTTGGCTCGCCTTCGCAGCCACATGTTCTCCCGCCTCTCGCTCTGCATGGGAGACAACACCCATTGCCACACATAAAGTCTGCTTGGCAGCTGTGGGATGTCAAATCCCATCCTCTGGAATGGATTTTCCAGCAGTAGCTTTTATTCTGCTCCCTCCCCGCTCTGACTTGTGTCTCAAAAGAGTTTTCTCCTTTGGCCTCCCTTCTGTTCGCAAGCATGGCTGAGCCACCGTGCTGCAGGCAGGCTTTGGAAGCACAGCAACTGTTTTGATCTAAAATTCAAACACAGGGTACTTTGCCGGGAGGCATTCTTAGTGGAAAGAGCAAAGGGAAATAAGTAAACCTTCTTTATTTTGAACCATATGATCTGGCATGAAATTTTAATCCCTGTTGTTCGATGCACCTCTCCCAACGGGGTTGGCTGCAAAGCAATTGTGCTTCTTGGAGGAAATCAGGGCTTGACCTTTGGTTCCAGCCCAAAGATGCCAAGTTTGGTTGGCACTTTTCAAGGGAAAAATAGGGGCAGAGGAAAATTCTGAAATCTGAGTGCCCTTATCTCTGGGAAATGACATTGGCGGGTGGTTTGGACGGGCTGTTGTGCAGGAAGAATGACAGTCCTTGCTTTTTCCAGCCTTGGCAGAAAACTACACCCTGGATTTGAAAAACCTTCCTAGCAAATTTTTTTTTTTTCAAATGAACATGTTCATGCAAAAACAATTGCAATTTGATGAAACAGAATTTTCCAACCAACCCCCCCAAACCCTATTTTATTGGATAGTTTCCACCTGTGCTTTGCATTTGGGATTAAGCAGCGTTTCTTCTCTCTGCCTCTGCCTTTGTAATCCAGGGAGTCTGTCAACAACTGAAGACAAATTTGCAGAGCAATTCCCAGCTGACCCGCAAGCAGTTTTCGTTTCAAATTCCACCACCTCCTTGCAATGTTCCTCTGTAGCGAGGAAAACCAGGACTTTTTGGACCAGCAGTTCACCAGGTAGGCAGCAGCATGGCTGCAAAGGAACAATTCCCAATTTTCTTTAATGGAAAATTTGGTCTTGGCTCTCCTGAAATGAGCTGGAAGGGGACACACTTGCTGCTGCTTAGGAACATTGGCATTTAGGGGAAAGAAAATAAATGGATGTCATCAGCAAAGCAATAATCACTATAAACAGATGTGTGGGTTATTTTCAAACAGCTGCAAAAAGAAATGGTTATAAACCATGTCTTTTTCTAGGTTTTTATTCTACTGGGGCATTTAGCACTTGACTCTGCTAATGAGATTGCAACAAGCATTTCCAAATTATCTACCAAGCAAGACTTTTCTAAAATATACAGAAAAGGTGGGGACAAAGCAAAAAGAGACAGTTTTTATTCTCATTCTGATCATCTGAACAAAACAATTTTCTTGTTGGACCAGAATTAGGAATTTTAATCCTTTGAAGTCAGTAATGTTCAACAGGAAGTTAGATGCAAATGAGAACGTCTGATTAAAGTGGAAAACATATCGCCTTCTGTTTGCAGAAGGGCCATAATAGGTCTATAATGAGGTACATTTTTGCTGAGAACAGAAAGATGGAAAAACAAAAGCTTTACTGAGTTTTTAAATAATAATTAATAATCTGCTGCAAAGCCATGCAAGGAGCTATTCTTTAGCCAGGCCACTTAAAATAATACCCACTAACACCCTCTCTCCCACCGATGCAATTTGGTGTAGCCTCACTGAAGTGCCAACGAAAGTCCTGACCCTGGCACTTTTTCTGATGATAAATTATTACTTTTATTGTCTTGAAATCAATTTCTGCCTATACTTTTCACCCAGACATTCCAGCTCTTTCTGTAAGTCCTGTGACAGTTCGCGTCACCTCCAAAGACAGGAATGAGAAGGGATGCCCGCGCTCTGGGCGTATATAATATAAACAGAACAGTCACTTTTGCTTGTTTTCATAAAAATATGAATTGACCCTTTTGCAGCTCATTCGGCGTTATATATTTAAGGAAGTATTCTCAATTACAGAATTTGGCTGTCAGCCCTTTTCTGTATAAAAGACAAATACGTTTTTATCACTGTTGAAGTGTTAAGTTGTTAAGTTCCATAATATTTCCTCTGAAAAGTAGACTTGCTCGATGAGATTTCAGCTGAAATGTCACGGTATTTGCAACTCATACGATAAGTCCTTTCCAAAACTGGTCCTGCAGTGGGACTACCAAAGCTAAAAAGGGTCTGGCTCAACGGCTTGGGCAGAGGAGCAGTATTCACAGCTTCTCCTGAGCTGTAGGTCTGGATCTGACCTCAGCTCCTTTAACGATAAATCACTTCAGCTCTGCCTCCTTTCTGTAGTCTGTAAAACCCAGATCATATTTGCTTGCACCAACCTCACAAGACAAGGGGTGGAAAGGAGAAATAAAGTGAAGAGGAGATATAAACACCTTTAAATATTTTGAGGGAAACTGTGGTTTGACAAAGAAGAGGACACCATAAAATTTTGGTGGAGGAGCCAGACCAAAGGGGTATATAACCTTATGATCTGTGGTGTAATTTTCATTGAAATCAGGACGCGATCCACCACAGCATGTGTTTGCACAGGGGCTCCTGTAGCCTGGGAAACGCGGCTGTTGATCTGATGAATCACCCATGGGGAGGGTTTTCTGCTCACAGACACACAAATGCAGACTCTGCCGTCTTTCTCCTGAAAAACCTCATCAGTAGATGGTGCAGAAAAAAATTCCCTGTTCAGGAGGGAGGGAATTACTGTATAGAAATGCATGACAGCAGACGCCTGGCCATTCCCACGACTTGGCCAAGGCTCACCAGGGAAGGATCAGAAACACCCATTTTGGTGAGCAGATCCAAAATACCCCACTCCCCATGACCACATTAAATCAGGTACATTAGAGGATTAATTTCACCCAGCACCTGGAAATTCAGGTAAACCAGATGCTTCCAGATTCATAAAGCAAATTATAAATTCTCCCCAAAATTCCGTAGTGTGAAATCCCCTATGAAAGCTGGACATTGTCCTCTCAAGTCCAAGTGTCCTGGGTTGTGCTGCAATGGGGGGAGGTATGAGGTTCCTGACTGAGGTTGCAAAATGACAAATAATTTCCAAGCTGACAGTTGCTTTTGCTTTTTTCGTTCCCTGTGACCATCATCTCCACCAGCTTTTCCTCCACTTCCCTGGAGTCGTACCCCTCTCAGGCCCTTCATTTTGCCTCTTATAATGTTTTGTTCATCTCTGTAATAAAATGGCATCTTTTATTTCACATAGCTGGGATATTTTGTGGGAGGGGAAGATTTGGGACAAGCAGTTCGTTATCATTTTAGCAGAACATGGCAATAACAACAAAGCAGGACAGCTGATACAAATCATCCATTTTATAAGTTCTAATACAGATAATGCAAGGAAAAGAAACACATAACAGAAACCAGATATCTCAGCGGGGCTGCTACACGCCATCCGTGGCTGGGTGATTTCAGCTCCTTCAGACATTTCGCATATTCCTTGTTAGGTTTTTAGGGAGATTCTGGGCAGAAGCAGGGCTTCATATCCGGCGTTTGAAGGGCAGTTGGTTTCAGACTGTTGCGTTTTTGCTAGTGGGCCAGTTTGGGGGAAAGAAACAGGCAGCTTCTGGTTGAGAGCTGGGGGAACTGGGGTTTCATGGGGAATTCAGTCCTGGGGCAGCAGATGGGGCGGTCGAGGCGGTGAAAATCAGCCACTGCTCCCAAACCGTGTTGTGCAATGGCCTCGTGCAATTGCCATGTTCCCACAGGACGACAAGCTGACCTCAAACTGGAAAGCAAACCCGAGACTAAACTTGGTTGGGATTTCAACAGCCGTGCTAACTACCTCTGAACATCGACCTGTGTTACGGGCTGCTTTCATCTGAGAAGAGAATAAATAGGGGAGGTTTAAGCTGCCTCTTCATTAGCACGTGCCCCTGGATTGTCCCAGGAAAGGGTGAAGCAGCTTTGCCCAGCTGTGCTGGAGGCATCGGGGAGCTCCCCGGGAGCCAATGGGTCCCCTCTATAGGCAGGTGGGGCATCCGTGCCCGGCCAAGGGCCACAAGCGTGTCGTGCCACCACAAAGCTCCAGGCACACAAAGAGTTCCCACACACAGAGGAAAAATGTCCTTACACACCCTCAGTTAAACAGTGCTGTTTAAAACACCACTGTGAAACATTTGTTTTCTTTTAAACTTGTTTTTCTTCCTTCCAAAGGTCACCTTAAGTGGGTCCCAGGTTCATTTCTCCAGGTTGTTTTTGAGCCGGTATTGACTGATTGCCAAATCTCAGCCCTGCTGATTGCCGTTTTATAACATGCTGATAAAGCCGGCTTAAGCCGCTTGCGCTCCCCCACCCCAAAAATGTCCCCTGTCACTCCTGACCCTCTCCCTCCGCCGCCTCCCACAACCCATCCCAGCTCACTGCCCAAATCCCCTCCATCCCCAGCTCCCCGGGCAGCGACGTCCCTGGCTGGGCACACCAGGCTGGTGAGGTCCAAGGATGAAGGTGGCTCTTGTCCCCAGCACGGCTGCTGTCACCGCCGCAGCCGTGCAGCAGGCACCAGCGCCAGGCACCCGCTGCTTCCCCGCAGAGCAGCTCCTGCCCCGGAGTTAAGTCTTCCGACAGCTTTTGGAGCAAACATTTTACTAAACAAAAATTTCCGGGGTGGGGGGAAACAAATTAATGAGGGTGAGGAAAGCCTACAGTCTTTGTTTCTGCATTTTTTTTTTGGTGAAACATGTTCAAGATTAATTTTTAAATTATTTTTTACTAGTCGGATTTTTTTTTAAATACTACTGAAGACAGTTTTTAAAAGTCTGAGATGAACTAAAATATTTTGTTTGATCTCAGGGCAAGTTACTCTGAGTCAGTGAAAATTGAATCTTTGAGAGGGAAGGAGGTTGTTTCCCTAGAAAATGAAAAGCTTTCCCTTTCTGGACAGTCTAAGTTATATGGGTTTTGCCACTGAAGAAAATAAAAGCAATTAGTTTCTTTTCCAAGTAAAACATACGATTTTCCTTATTCTGAAGTCAAAATATTTTTAATTTGTGCTCATTTTTCCCTTCTTTGTAGAAAAACAAAGCCAGGGCTTTGGGTGGCTGAATTAAATGTCCTGGGGAAGAAGAGTTACTGCCCCGAAAGATTACACGGGATATTATGAAGACATCGTCTTTAAGTGAGATATAAAATCGCGGTGCAAGCTAATTGTAGGCAGAGGGATTTTGTGGTAGTCTTTTTGCAGCATTCAGGGTATCAGTCAGAGGGCTGTAGCCAAATTTCAGCTTCATTCTGCCCGCAGAGATTTCAGGCTATGTACACAAAGAAATTCTTCATTTTCTGCAGCGTTGCTTCGCACTGTCCCGTGTTATCCCCTGCGTTAGCTACCAACAGCTGCTGGCCGTGATTTTTGTCCGTGTTACATATTTTTGTGTAGCCTTTTGGTTGAGTTTATGAAAAGATTTGGGACAAAATCCTGGCCCAAGTCAAATCACTGCTAAAATTTCCATTGACTTCACTAAAGGTAGGATTTCTCCTGGAGGATTAAAGTAGAGGGATGTGAAATTGTTAATAGTGGGAGAAAACTCTGAACAATGAATTTCCTCACCAGCTAGCAACATCTTGCGCTGTTCTGAAATGTGCTCTGAGCACGTTGCTGTTTTTCTCGCTATTTATTCATGATTTGAAGCTATTTCGCAGCTCAGTTTGGGCAGTTCTTGCAGGGATTTGAGAATAAAAGCCATTTTGGTTCATTTCATTAAGCACCTCAATTCAGGGATTTACTTCTAATCCTCGAACGAAAATATCTCTCAGAACCAAGTTTCTCATGCAATGTTTGTGTTCATAAATTGAAAAAAAACAACGCTTGCCAGGAACATCCACTATTATTTACTTAAATTTTTCTATTTCCATGGACATTTTACCAGCACTCCCATCCCTCACAGCCTGCCGGTGACTGGCCACAGGAGGGATTCAAACTGCACATTTGTTAAGAAAGCAGAAAGCAGTTGCTCAAACCTAAATAAAAGTATTCATTTGTCCGCAGCTCAGGGAGGGGAAACGTTATTTGCTTGTTAAGGTGATTATAGGAATTGAGTTTTCTTGAACAGTTGTTACTTACATTTAAAAAGCAGTACTATGCATAAACATCAGCAATGAGCAAGGAATAGATATTTGATCAATGCTGGGGCGGTTTTGGGCTCACCCTCGGGTACGTGATATCGCAGGACCACATTTCTCATGGCATGAAATTTAAATCGGGTGATGCTCTGCCAGATTCCCCGCTGAAAATGAACTTTCCCAGGTGCTTCTTCATCTTCTATAAAATAAAAAGGGGAAAATGTCCCCTTTGTCCACCAGGTGGCACGAAGGGAATCCACGCTGGAAACCAGCTGAAATATTAATGCCTTTAATAATATCTTCACGGCAGGAGATGGCAAGGGCCAGAGGGTTCTGCCAGCACCCACGCGGCTCCCTGAGCAAAATCCGCCTGTCCTGGGAGAGATGGCATTGGCCATATGGCTTTGGGACATTCATGTCTGTCCCCTCCAGGCATGTGCTTGAACACCCCGCACGTGGGGTGGCTGAAGGGGTTTGCTTTGGACCAGCTTTAGAGGTCTCCACCGCTCTTCAGGGCACAGCTGGGGTGTTGGGGGCAAGGAGGGGATGCTCGTGCCAGGGCACCTATGGAAGAGGGGGTACAGAGATGGGGAGCAGTGATGGGGGGCAGAGATGGGGGAAGTGATGGGGGGCAGAGATGGGGGAAGTGATGGGGGGCAGAGATGGGGGAAGTGATGGCTGATTCACTGCTTGGCCACGTAGAGATGGAGCAATGTGCAAAATAAAGAGGGAGTTGATACAGACAGAGTATTCATGGCCAAAGGAGAGGGAATTGTGAAATCTTCCTGGGGCCATAGGGCACTGCTGTGGTTAAACTTGGGGCGGGGGTGTGGGGCGGGGGGGGGAGCGGACCTAATAGAGAGGAGAAGGTTTCTGGGAAGAACAGGAGGCTACTGCCGGTAGCAAAATACGGATGAACCATCAAAGGCAGAGAAGGAGGAAAGGAGTGGGTGGACTTCCCTGAAAAGAGGAGTGCAGACAAGGGAGCAAACATGCATGTCCCAAGCTCAGCCATGGGGGCTGCATGGTGAGGAGCCAGCTGCAGCCAGCTGCTGGGCTGCCCAGCCCCAGCTTGCCTCAGCTCAGCTCAGCTAGGCTGGGCTCTGCAGCCTCTGACCCTTGCCTTGGGCTGAGCGTGGAAGGTTTTAGCAGGGAGACCAGAAGGTTTCTGCGTCTTTGGTTATCTCAGATAAAGGCAGCTGAGTATAAATGCCCAGTGCAGAGGCAGCAGGAGCACAGCAGTGAGATGCAAAAGAGGTAAAAGCACAGCAGAGAGGTTTTAGTCTGGTCTCAGCCTTCTGCTGTGCCATGGACATGAATTGTGGCAATGGGGACAGCCATGAGGAGGACGGCCAGGCTGGATCTGGTGGCCTTAAACCCCTAAAGCCATCAATTTCTGTACAGACCAAGGGGAATTAAATATTTGTATAAAAAGGGAACATTTTCCACTCTCTACCGTAAAGGTAACCAGTCCCTTCAGAGCCCAGAAACTAGCCTGGAGGTAGGAACCCCCCAGTGCTGGGTGCTGACAGCAGCCTGAATGACCCCTCTGCCTCCCTGCCACATCTTTGCTACCTGCCTGCTCTTCCCTTCAGCCTCGAAGCAGTTTCTAGGCTCTGGGACCAGAACCCTGCAGCCACCCCTTCCCACCCCACCCACCAGAGCCTGGCGCTGCACGGTCTTTATCCACAGCTGATGCTCCAGCAAGTGCCCTGGCAGGAGTCCGGGGACAAGAAGAGCTCAAGGATAGCATTTTGGGAGCCTGCGGGGACCCCTCAAGAAATCCCAGGACAGGGAGGGTGTGCCCAGGGCTAGGGGTGAGGGCAGGAGGTGAGAGGCAGCACGAGGGCCGCGTGCAGCCCTGGGATGGGCAGCAGGAACGTGGGAGCAAAAATGCATTTCAGTATAAAAATAAGCCTGATGTGCACAGAAGTGCTGAGGGAAACATCAGTCCTGCATTTGCCCCTCCGCGCCGCACGCAGGATACGGAAGAGAAACATCAGGGAGGTAGATGGAGCAAACCAGTAGGAACCCGGGGGTTTCAAAGCCATTTCTGCCATTGTATTAAAATATGTTTATATCTCGGTTCTTTATTAAATATAAGCAGTTTTCTTCTTGTGTACATTTGTACATCTTCAGTGCAATCTGCTTTGCATCAGGCATTGATGTATTGGTGTAGTCTCTGAAATGTTAGCTCTCGGGTAATATAAATAGCGTCCTGATATTAAATCTGCTTTCAAAAATAGTTGCATTACAATACATTTGAAGGGCTTGAAGGTTTTTAATCACCTCTACTTAGTTATTCAGGGGTAGGCCAAAAAAGCAATCATTTCACTGAAAGCACTGAAACAGGGACAGCAGAAAATTCTTATGCACAATAATTGCTTTCTCTACAAATATTTACGCTAAAGCTAAGAAAATATTTTTGAATTTTGCAAATACCTTTCTCTCTTAATTTTTCCCGCACTTTAAATATTGATCCAAAGAAATCTTATTGAGGCTCTTGCTTCCCCCCCCCACCCCCCATTTTTCTTTTTTATCCATTTCAAGGAATCCTAAATGGTAGAGCTGGGGGGGAGATTGCTGCCGGGGATTAGGCGAGTACAGCTCTTAGTGCTTTGCTGGATGCCAGCCATCCGCAGCAGCTCCCTCTATTGCTTTTGCCTGTATTGCAATTTTATAAAAGCGGGCTCTATTTTGGCTGTGGAGGGGCAGTGGAAGCTGCTCCTCTGGGTTTTTTTGTTTGTTTGCTCCCATCACAGCACTGAAAAACAAACTTGAAGAGAATACAGATGGGCTGGAGAGATGCAAAGGGCTGTGGAGGGGAGGCTGCGCTCGGGCAAGGGAGGGAGCGACAGAAAGGGGCAGGATGCTCACGAGAGGTGCCGCGTCTGCACGAGGAATGGGGCAAAATACTGCACAAGCCACAGAATTAGGAGTGGGAAAGCAGCGGGCTCTGACAAGGATGGTTTTGTGGCCAAAGCAAAAAGCTAGGGCAGACTTCTTAAATAACCTCCTCCAAGTTGCCTTAGGCCCTGCAAAGATTTAATATATTATTGAACTTAACTCACGTAATAGCCATGTTGGACTCAATGGAGCTATTCATGTGAGTAAAGCGTCGGTCTTAGCAGATCTGCTTCCTAATCTCCAAAGCAGGGAGAGCACTACCTCAGGAGAGGGCTGCCGGCAGCAATTAATGCAGGGGAAAGGCTGAGCTTCGGCATAACTAACGTACCTCTATCAGCGCCTATTAACCACGCGCGGTGCCACTGATATCGCAGCAGTCCTGACCCGAATCAGCCGTGAGCTGTAACCCAAAATGTTATTATTTTAACCATTAAATTATCTACGTTTGTTGTTTGAAATTAAAAAAAAAAAAACGCCCTTTAAATATGCAATATGCTTAAGCAACAGAAATGTAAAAAACCATAGTTGCACACTAATAAATTCCATCACTGAGATGGTTCAACTGTCTAACTTTAAAATAATGCAAAAGCAGACGGAAAAGGTTGTAGAAAAGGCAGGAAGCTCATTCAAAAGTAAATTCAAAGTGCCGCTTACTCTTTTTTGAAAAAAATATAACCCCTAATAAAATATAATTGAGGCAGATAAAAATGATCTGCAAACATAGATCCCAGGTTCCCATTTATGGTAATTGGTTATATTTAAAGTCAATTAATAAAAAGCTTTGGTTTAAATTAAATTAAATACGAGTCCACCTCTATTTCCCGAGAAGATGAAATCCTTGAAAAATACCAAACGTAGCTGCACACAAATTGCCTTTTCCCAAAGAGCGCTTCAGCATCTCAAAACATGTCCTGGATGAGAGCAGTCGTATCCAGACTGGGCACAGCTAATTGGTACTCTGGAGAGTTTTTACTCTTGGCATTTGAGAAATAATGAGAATCAAAAGCATTAGTAGGCAGGGAAAAAGGGTGATAGAAATGCTAGTCTGTTCTTTTCTGTCATTTTCATATTATGTTATCTCTGGGCAAGAATTCCCAGTAATTTTCCTTCCGAAGTCCAGCAACTCTCCCTTAAATCGCGCACACGCTTGACAAATACAGCTCTTCATTGAACAAAGTTTCTAAAAATTACTCAGGCAGATAACTAGTGTATGGAGATGATAAAAGAAAGAACTGGAGCCACTCTGTTCTTGATAGATCCCATTGTATTTACTTTAACAGGCTCACGCAGACATTGCCCTAAATGGAGGAATGAGAAACGTGATTTTTTTTCTTCTTTTTTTTAATTTTTTTGGTGGCAAGCATTTTACACATCTTTGCATCTCCATTAAAAAAAAAAAAAAATCAAATGCACGTGTGAATTTCTTCAGCCTTGGAGATGGGAGGCTGTTTAGTGTCACACTGGAAAGCAATCTGGAAGTCAGAATTGTACTACCGTGGTTATTATCAAAACTAATCAAATGCCAGTATCCGAAAGTGTGAAACCCTTTCAGCAGGCAAATCAAAAAATGCACCATTTCTCAGAACTGAGGCAGACCAAACAAGAAATTACAAACACATGTCTGGAAGCGGCTCCAGCTCCACGCATCTCGGCGAGAAAACCGCGATGTTCCTGAAACGTGGGACACCGTCGTTCCTGCCCTGCGTACGTAACCGTCCCTCAGACTCAAACAGCGTTTCCTCCGAGACCACTAAGTGGGTCACCCTAATCCTAATAGAAACAAAGCAACATCAAGGAATGGCTTTGGAGAGAAACATCGGGGAGAGCGCTGCAGCGAGGAGAGCAGGCTGGCTTCGCAGCATCCCTGCTGCGCGAAGGAAGGGCTCCAGCCGCTGCCCCCTTTTTTCTCCACTTAAAGGTTGCTTCAAATTCTCAGAAGATTTTGGGGTTTGGCAGCCTTCTGGGAATATGTCTCTTAGCTAACATAGAAAAAAAATTTTGTCCTGGACCTGGAAAAATGTAAGGCTGAAAGTAGGTAGAAAAATATTGTCTGGTTGTGATTTTTCTGAGGGAGGAATACGCTGCATTGCGTTGCTTGGATAGTTTTCATCGATACAAAGCTTTACATGCCGTTCTGTGAACAGGCAACAGGGCCCTGTGTACACAGCCAAGAGATGAAAAATTTCCAAGGCATAACCTCAAATTTCTTTAGAAATTCATTAATTCTCAGCCATGCTTCTATCCTTGTGTTTCTCACCATCACCCCAAAAGAGAACAACCTTATGTATGTTTTCTGCCTGGATAACGAACAACTCCAGCAAGACAACCAAGAGAAATATTTCAAATTACTGCAGCTTCACTGCACACCATGGGGTCATGAATGTAAACCAGCAAGATCCAGCTCTTTACCAGCCTAGTGCAGAAGAGCTTAATGAGTTTTTCAAACCTACAAATGAAAAGCACCGAGTGACCCAGACCTGCAGTGCAGGATGTGCTGAGTGAGGGGAATCCTCTCTGCCAACCCTATCCTGCCCTGTGTAAGAGGGTTGTGCTTTTATTTCTATATCTAGAGGCAAACTCAGGATTAGATTCTGGATGTTCTGCACTACGGTGCTGAAATCCAACGATGACCATCAAATGCAGGGCAATGCCCTGAGCAAGAGATGGCTGGAGGGAAGGGCAGGAGTCCCAGGAGGAATGGCCGATGCCGTCCTTCCAGCATGCCTGGGCACTTTGCTCTGAGCCATGCGCTTAACGTCATGGGAATCAGTGTTTTATTTCGTGGGTGGGAAGAGACGAATGGACACAAGCGATTGCAGTAATGAGCAGCACGATCACCACTGTGAAAAAGCATCATTGGGTTCAGCAGCAGCCTGGGGCTGGGCAAGATAGTTTACTTTTATTTCAGGTTGGAGAGTCCATCCTACTCAATACCAAGTGATTATCATTTACAAACCATACGAGAGATGCAGAGAGCGAATGAATAGATCTGCAAAAAGCAATGGAGCCAGGGGAAGCTCTCCATAATTGTCAGTTTGGTACCACGTAGCTCCCTGCCAGCAGGCAGAGCCTGATGTCCCCAGGAAATTAGACTGATGCAACAAAATGTTATGAAGCAAAACACTGTCACAAACCCTCAGTCACCTGCTTACGCTCCCTCCCAAGGCCAAGCAAACAGCAGCTGTGGGCACCGCACTCTGTGCAGGCGCTGAAGTTTAAAGCAATTCCCCTGGTCGCCCTCCTGGGCTGAACAGCAGCCAGCCTGGCACCCGCTTTGAAATCGAATCGGAGAACTGGCAACGCTGACCTGCGGGGGAATGGACGTGGTCCGGGGTGCCAGGCACCACCCACGGGCCCCAGCGTGACGGGGCGGGCGCAGTGTCACATGAAACAGCCACATCTGCTTGCATTTCATCACTGAACTGGTAAAGCTTGACTTTAGCTTGACCTTGCAATTCACAAACTCCGGGGGGAAAAAAAAAAATGGAAAAAAAAAAAAGAAAAAAAAAGGAAAAGTAACAGAAAGCAGCTAAAAAGCAAGCAGGAACCAAAACAGGCTGTAACCTCATGGTACACAATGAATTAAAACCAAATGAGATACTTTTCAATATAAGCAGCGTCTGGTGTGATTTTGCTGAGGATGCTGCAATATTTGAACTATTTCCCTCCAAAATACAAAATCCCCAAATCAATCTGTTTACACCAATGTTGCCTGAACATTTCGGGCACTCATACCTGGAAGCCCTTTGAGATAAAGTGTTAAAAATCCCCTCTGTTGGCAAGACGTGGCTTTTCAAAAGTATGATTGAGACATACTTGTTTTTCAAACTTCCCCCAGGAAACAGTTGTCTAATGCTAATTAACAGTTACTCCCCAGGACCTGTGACTCAGATCCTCGCTGGAACATACTGGGTTTGTTCCAGGGGATCTGGCCCACTGGGTAGCTCACATGACTTGGGCGAGCAGCTCCTAGGACAATATTTGATCACCATTTAATTGCTGCTGCTGTTGCTGGTCCCTGTGGCTGTGCTGCAGCCCCCCCCCGCCCCCCATCCCTCACTGGGGTTGCTCTGACTTGTCCTGCTGCCCCCCATTTTCAGAACATGCTGCAACCAAGTGCTCCGCAGACGCAAGGCTGCACCGAGGGATTTGGATGGACCAAATATACCGTGACCATTAATGCATTCACCTCCGTGCCACCCCGCTGGGTATTCAAGTGCATCACTATTTAGACAAGAGATCATTAAGTGTCATCATATGTGTCAGTGGCAGGGTAAAAAAGGAGAAGCTTTTGGCTCCACTCCAGTCCCAGCAATATGTGCATCTCTCGCTATGTCTGAGCTACAGTTTGGCCCCAGGAAATGCATTGCAGATTCAAAACATGTACAAAACGGAGGCAATATTTTCACTTCTCTCAGAAAATGCTCATTGGCTATGTGTATTTACAAAACCAGAACAGAAAAGCAGTGTCTGACAGACCCTCTCCCCTGCTCTTTGCAGCATCCCAAGGGAACAGGCAGGTATTTTTTGCTGTTTCCACTTTGTTAAACTTTGGCGGTAATGTTTCGTTTCTGGCTCAGATAGTGTCTGCTATAGAAAGTCTATCAATGACTTCAAACTATCCAGCCCTTTCCTAAAGGCAGAGTCAGTGCTTTTAGGAACTTCTCATCTCTGGATATACCCTGCAATCACAGTGCCATCTCCAAGTCCTTTCCTTCATACGCCGTGTGCCAACAAAATGCCCCCTAAAGGCACGGGCAGCCTGGCCCACAGCAGAGACACCAGCCCACCAGACCTCCCTCCTTCCACAGTGCCAATATTTAACATATGGGTGAGCTCCTGGCCCTGAAGAGGGGCACGAGGAATACTCCCCAGGGTTTCAGCAGGACCAGGATGCCACCTGCTGCTCTTTATCTTCTTTTGGGCGCTCCCACATTAAAAGACAGGATTAGGAATCTCTTTTTCACACCTTTGAGAAGAGGAGCCCATGGCTGGGTGTAAGGGCATGTTGCTGGGTTGTTAAGCAGGAGCAGGGCAGAAGTTCAGACCAAGGGGAAATACCAGACTATTGCTGTGCACCCTTTCACGCGGTGACCCCAGTGCTCCTATTCTTCTCTACCCAAATATTTGTACAACCCTTTAAAGACGTTTGCTTGGGGTGAGCTGACTTTTATTGGCGATGCAGAAGCCTGTGGTCACCTCTCATCGCAGGTCACCGGTTAGAGGCACACAGTAGGCACGATGCTCCGCGACAGCGACGGGATCAGCCCGAGCTGTGACCTCGGTCCAGACAGGGTTAATTCTCTCCCTTCTTGCCCTGACTTGCACTGCCTGAAATTTTGCTCTGTCCTGCTGAGTCACTTTTTTTCAGCTGATGATCTATGTCATCCTTTATGCAAACAAGCATAAATTGACTAATTAATCCCTTGGGTAACCCCACTGATTTTAGTGGAGCAGCAGCCAAAGTGAAACAGGACTAACGTCTTTAATCTACTCTTTGTTCTTGTAGCACAGCCTTTGCCTTGTCCACGAGTCAAAGTAGACCTCTAATTATATGGATTTGGCTCTTAATCTTTTCTGGTCTCAGGAGATTCCAGTTGCTGAAAATTATGGATTTCACTTGGAAACTGATGGGGGTCTGTACAACATCACCAAAACGCCTTGCTGGAAAGCCGGCGACGTTTTGGACCTGTGCACCAAAACCAGTGCTGGGGACTGAGTGGCTCAGGATTAACCACCGTGCCGCTGGGAAGCCTGAATTCCTGCAGCTTGGCTCCCATTTATAGCCCTCAGCCACAGCAAAGCTTGGTTGTGCAAAGCGCCACATTTGGACCTTTCTGCATCATTTCAGAATTGACTTACTGCCCAAACCACTCTTCGAGGGCAAGACAGCGAGTGCTTTCTGCAACATAGGAGCAGACAGGTGAAAATGGGAAATGTCACCATATATTTAAGTGGCTTCATGTGAAAATACGTGCCTTTTAAATCACAGTCAGAGCCTTCTCTTCTCCATCACAAGCTTTGCTGCTCTTTTCCTTCCCCTACCCCATAACTTTCTTCACGGCTATGTGCAGCTGAAGGGTTCGCAGCGGTTATTGTCAAAGGCGAAACAATAGATCAGAGCAATGGCTGGGAATCAGAAGGTTTCCTTTTTTTTTCAGAGTGAAAAAGAGACGGGTTGCAGCTGACAGCTGTCCATAAAAATCGTAACATACAAATCGTATAATATAAACTAAAGAGAGACCTAAAGTACCACCGAAAAAAAAAAGAAAAATGAGCTTGTTAGAACAGTCTGTATTACAGCTGTTTCCCTTGACAGTTTTCTATACCCTAATACACTCAACAAATTGGCAACCTGTCCTTATATATTTGCATCAGGAATCCCTTAAGGGAAATGTCTATATTATTCTGTTTTGGATAAAGGAAGCAGTTTGATATGACAGGTAGGTCAAGTGTTTCTTTAATAAAGCAAACGGGTAGGAAGAAAGAAATAGGCTATTGTCAATGATTTGACAAATAGGTAGATATGCCCCCCTTGAGTATAGCCAGGGAAAGCTACTAGATAAATCACCCTTGTTATTTTGATTTAACCACTTTGTTGCTGAACACATTTTTCCCAGAGAGCAGAGTCCTCAATAAAGGTCACACCAAAGATTTCTCTACAGACTCCGTAGCATGGCGTTAACTCAGTTTGGATTTTAGTTGTGCAGAACAAGTCTGGGCCAAAGCTGCAAAATAATTTCTGTATCATGTGAATGCGTGTAATACTTGTATGTGATACAGGCAGATGTTCGCATTGTCACTTTAACAAAGTTTATCTTCTCAGTTCAGGTAACATCTGCCCCGGCGACCCACACGGTGCTGCCCATCCCCTTCCACTCAAAGGGACCATGAACACAGACAAGGAGCCTCCTTGTCCCAGTGGGGACAAGGGGCTGAATTCACCCCTACCCCCAGACTTTGCACCTTTTCCACCCCCACAAACAGGCTGCAAAACCCAATACTGCTGGTTTGACAGCCGCGGTCCAAATCCAACCAGCAAGGGTTACTTGGGACAATTCTCAGTCAAAACCAGCCCTGAAATAGGAAATTACCCCAGTTCTCTTTAAAGATTCCAGGATTTAGCTAAGAAAGCCACTTCTGAAGGCTGGGGGGAAATTTTTCCTGAAGTGAACCCGGAGATCTTTCAGCAATGAAGCCAGCGCTGGTGAAGTTACAGGTGGAAATGGGCGAAAAGCCTCCAAGCCTATTCGGCTGGCGAAGCCACTGGTTATTGGCAGTGCAGGGTTTGGGTGCAGAAAGGATGCTGCTATAGCCAGGTCCAGCACGGCCACGGTGCTCTTGGGGACATCCACCAAAGTGGTGCCCAAAGCCTGGGTCAGGGAAATACGTATTTAAGGACCTCTTACAGCAGAGAGCACTCTCCCGATTAATTCTAAATGCCCCCTTGGAACTGTTAGGGTCTGCTGTGTAAACACATGGGGATGAATATATTTTAAGTTCTTCTTCTTTACCGCATGGACAAAGGTTTCTAATGCTACAGCACCATACAAAACCCCTCCCTCTGGCTGCAGTTTGGTGGGTAGATTCATATATCAGGAGAAAAAAATTTTGCTGAAATTTGGATGAAAGTTCAAATCAAGCTATTTAAGCTACTAAAATAAAATTTCAAAATTATATCTCTGGAGATACCTGATTTTCTCCTCCCTAAGAAAAATACGTCAGCTTTTTAAAATACTGATTTCTTGGCCGCTCGGGCAGTGTTTCTGGACCCGCAGCTGCCCCCTCTGTGCTCAGCCCCTGCCAGGCTGGGGGGGTCAGGGCATCACTGAGGAAGGGAGGCGTCCTCTCTCCTTCTCAGCTTTTTCCAACAACCACAGCCTCAACAAACAGGACAGGACATTGCCTCACAATTCAAAAGCAAACTGGGGAATAGCAGCAGCCTGTCGACCCGTCCGTGTTGACCCACGCAGCCGACACAGCCATCCGGCGTCGCCCCCACCTTGGGTCCCTCTCAAAGGCGAGTCAGGAAGGGTGCACGTCGAAATCTGAACAAGCAGTGCCATACTCAGTCTCCTCACTCTCAGTTATTCCCAGCCTGGTGACCTAAGATGTATGCTCTGTTCATGTTAGATTTCTAAATGGACCTAAGACAAAAACATTTTGTGCTAATTCTGAGTTATATTCCAACATTATTATCTATTTTTTTCCAGCATTATCTGTTTCCCAGCAGCATCGGCATGTATATTATTTATTAGATATATGTTGATAATATGCAACTGTTATATATTAATAATTTAATTTACTATTAATGTAGTGTGTTCTTATATTAAACTATATACTATACAATATATTATATTATTGTATAATTATATTATTTATATTATTATATTCATAATAATAAAATATTAAAACTTAGCTTGCTTTTCTATGATTAGATAAATACATATTTAGGGAGTTTTAAAATACCATCTTCTCTGTTATTATTTTATTCTTGCCTTTCTAATACTTTCAAAGTGCTTTTCCAGTTGCAGGCTTTTCTGCATGGAAAATGCTGCTTTTCCCCTAGATCAGTGTAAGCTGCTGCTTTCTTCCTTACCTGCCCGAAAGCACATTTTCCTCTGTTTATAGCTGGGCAGTCCTATACTGCTGACCCAAACAAGGAGAGGGCCAGAGCTTCTTATTATCTTTTTTATGCCTCTTATATGTAGAAAGCAGAATTTACGCCTCAGCTTTGGGGAGGTCACTCCCGTTCACCATACACGGCAGCACACAGAGCCTGGCAGACTGTGTTGTGTTTTCCATATTAAGCCACATACAAGGGTAGCAAACAGGGAGCTGTTGACTATGCCCGTTACAAAAGTCAAAGGCAGAAGAAAAGCCGTGGCAGGGCTAGATGGTTACGTCTTGCCTTTCCTCTTTTCACAGCAGCCCACGAAGGAAGACCTGACTGGTGTTGAAGCCAACAGAAAAACAGTGGCGTTATGCAGAGAAGAAGCAATGCTGCACATGTTTTTATCAATTATTACATCGGTTGTTGCTAGATTTAAAGAAAAAAAAATCATGTAAAGAGCAGCCACACAAAGGTGCATCATGAGTTTCAAGGAGGCTTTGCGTTTTGGAGGCCATGGGCTCATTATGCAGCAAGGCTCCTAGATGCCTTCTTGGAGGCTTTGTGCCATTATTAATGTCATTAACATTGTCCCTTCTCCTATCACGACTGCCCGTTAGGACTAGGAGCCATGGAAAATAGATGGGCTTTCCCACAATAATTTCCTGAGAGAGGAGAATGGCGAAGCACACGGGTCTCCTCCGAGCATGGGCACCTGGTGGGAGGACAACCCCAGACACAACCACCCAAGACATCAGCCTGCACCAAGAGCCGAGAGCCTACCAAGGTCTCCCACCCCTCACGTACCTCCTTCTTTCCCACGCACGGAGCTCCAACACGGCAGCTCAGCCCACCAGGTCAGGGTGCCCATCCCAGGCGTGGGCTGGGGACCACGGCTGTCCTGCTGGATGCTGCCCCTGCATCTGGCTCCTGGCCTTTCTCCTCCTCCTGCTTCATCCAGCGCTGCTTTCCCAGTTTGCCTTTAAACAATGCACATACTATTTTTCAGAGAAACAAAAGGTGGCAAAAGGAGCAGAGCCTTGTTTTAGGAATCTTTCTGCACAGCAAGAACTGAAAATTTGGGCTTCTCGGTAACAGTCCCTGGAGGTTGAAGGCTACGGGCTGGAGTTTGGGAAGAGTCTGGGTCTTTTAATTGATGGAAATGTTAAAATAAAAGGAAACTTTCCTACATTCTTTGCCAAGGATACAAACCATATTTCGGTTAAATGTTTCTGTTTAAACTTGCAGGTGCTTCTGGTGATACTTAACATATTTTTGTATTTGGTGTTCCCGTTTTGCTTTGTTTCCCAAAAACAAGGAGTTTTGTTTCACATCACCTGGAGCAGTTTGGGTTCTGCTCATTTAGTTTTCCTCGTGCACAAGCACAAAGTTAATGTGTTTGGGTTGCCTGGTCTAGAGGTTAAAAAAAAGAGAAATTAACTTATTTTGGAATAACATATTTTCTTTATTTTGTCCTTTAATGAAAAGACTCTCGTTTCATTTGTATTTTGTAAAATTCTTTCTTTTGACCACTTTTTTTTCCTTTCCCAATGTAAATTTCAGCCTAAACCAAGTTGACATATTCCTTTTAATGTGTTTTTAAAATATGCTTAATGGTGCTGAAAGCTAAGGAAGCTCGAATATAATTCCAAAAGCCTGGCCCACCAGAAGCCTAATGCAAACATTATTATAAAAACTCTGTGATGGTTAGAGGTTTCAGGGAAACCTGGGTGTTCGTTAGCAAAATCAGAAATGTTATCTGCACGAGGAAAATGTGTTCTGTCGTTTGGCATCTTGACGGCCATTCAATTTTTCTTTTTTCTGCACCCAGAAAATCTGTTTCCAATGTTTCTGCCACAGAGAATATGGAACAGCAGGAGCAGGAGCACAAGTTGATGCAGGAGGGGGGTTTAACGATTGTTATTCAGCTCACATCTCTGGCAGGCACACTCCCTCTCCCCAGATTTCTCCCGAGAAATCGGCTGAATAAAGAGTGGCTCCGACATGAAGGACAGGAGAGGGCAAGAATATTTCTCCGGTCCACATGGGACAGGCATGCGAATTGTCCAGCAAAACTTAATCAATAGTCCTTATACCTCCCCAGCAGTTAACCTTTGCCAAACGGGGGAGGACGGTAAGTATTTCTGCAGGCTGGGAAGGGCGGAGGGTATGGGGGCCCCCGGGGCAGCCAGAGCCAAGAGCTTGTGCCCTTCGTGCCAGACCCCCTCGCCTCCCTGCACTGCTGAGGACTGGCTCTTTTAGGGAATTTTTCACTTGGCCATATCGTCCCCCACCTGAAGGACTCGGCCCCTGACACGCGCTGCAAACACCTGCCTGCCCTGACCCAGCAGGACCAGTGCTTCCCTGGGCTGGGCGTCCAGGAGAGCACTGAAAAGCCTGTTTGGAAACAACAGCACGTTGCTTCAGCCCTCGGTGAAAGAACATCTGTGAAGAGCTGTGTCCATGGTAGTATTCAGGAGAAGAGCTCCCTTACTCACCCTGGCACCAGGCCCCGCTACGCAGAGACAAAAATCCGGCTGGGACTCTGGTCGTGTCTGGTATTCTGTTCCAGACGAGCACACATCTTCAAGTGTTGCCTCGAAACGTTTGCCGCTGAAGCTACTGTTGTAACTTCCAAAAGAGGCGAAAGGAGAGGTTTTTCTGGATATTTTTCTCTTCCCACCTCAGCAGGGCAGGAGCGTGCTTCGTTTCATCTCCAACCAAAAACCTTCTGGTCACGAGCGGACCTTGGGTTTTCACGTAGTGCCATTCCTTTAAGGGAAGGAGAGCCAAAACCAAAATAACCTTCCTGGAGATATGCCGTCAGCACAGAAATAACACAGGACTTCTCTCCCCGCCAGCCACAAAGGAAGGATTTCATTCAACGTCAGCGGGCTCCCTCCTGCATGCCTTGTGGCGAGAAGCACGTGGAAAACCTGACTGTAGTGCCTCTGCCTTTCTTCCATTAGGGGAAACACCGCATTTACATTTCACTGCAGACACAGTACATAGTAACGTCTCATTTTTGGCTGTGTTGCCTTAGTACTCCTGCAGGTGAACCTGAGCAGAAGCTTCTCTGTTGGGCTGTCCTGCCCCAATGGGTTTTCCCAAGGAGGAATGGTATTAAACTCCTTGTGCTGTCCCTCTGTGTACGACAGCTGTAAAACACCCTCGCGGTGCCATTAATCCTTGCTATGGACCCCCGTTCCCGAAAGAAATGTGGCCTGAGTTGCGATGGGAGCAGCACCTTTCAAGGCAGACCTGATTACCGGGTGGAGACCTCAGTTTTCAGGGGTATTATTTGGAGCAGCCTATGGGGGCAAAGCAGAAACCGCCTGTCCTGCACCCCGACCGAATCCTCCCTTGGCCTCCAGGGCTGCTTCCCGCGCTGGCTCAGAATTGTTGCTTTGCTGTCAAGCAGAATCCAGTCTGGCGCAAAATCCCAAATTCTGTTTTTTGGAATTTCACATCCAGCTGTTTGAGGCCAGCTTTCTTATTTTGCTTGTTTTTTAAAAATTCAGAACTAACAATAATATAAAACCAACTTTTTCTTTTTTTTTTCCCCTGCACCTCAGATAGGAAATGATCGTTCTTAGAAAAGATATTCTTTCTCTCAAAAAATGTGCTTAGCTGCGTGAATTCATTCACAAGAATATTCGCTGCTACTGAATTAGCAGCAAAATAAGAAAGGAAAGAAAACCTGAACTCAGTGAACCATGATCAAGTAATCCGAGGAAATCGGCATGTTTCTCTCCAGGCAGTTCAGAATACCAAATGCTAAGACACAAGAATCCCACTAAATATACCTCTTCTCTTTATCTCTGTAAATGTCTAACGGTATTTCAATTCTCATCATTTTATCATGAGTCCTCTGTATTTACTGGTGATTTAGAGCTCCCATCAGTTTTTAACCTAACAACTTAAGCTTTCATTTTTTCATTTAATGCATTTCCAGCCTTCCTGAAAGGCACGTGAGTGCAAAATGTTCAACCTTCAGAGAGAGAATAAAAGAACCTGATATGAAACATTTCTTGGCTCCAATTTTAAGCTGAGCTCATGATTTCTGAAAGCTTGGCTTAAGCAATACAGCTACATGAAAACAAAGAGACATGAAACAATGTAGATGGGAGCAAGCAGTGTATTTGACACACAGGACCTTGATTTTATTCCTATTCATTCTTTTTTTCCCATTGCTGTTTGTCTAACAATCTCTTTTAAAAGCACTATTCCAGGTTTCACAGTTTAGCACCTGGTTAGCATCATCCAACCACTCTTCATCTTTCCGCCTCTGACTCTGGCTTCTCGTTGGGTGGATTTGGGAGGACTAAGCAGATGGCAGGTCCCGTGCTGAAGCTCGTCTTCAGCCACTGCTGTCAGGTGTGGAGGAGGATAATCCAGCAACGTTGCTAGGATCGAGATGCCCCTTGGTGGTCCGCTGTAAAAGGCTTTCCCAGTGCTTCAGGAGGCCACACACTGCAGCCCAGCCGATGAGTGAAAGCCTGATTTAATGCATATATTTGCTTTATTCCTTTATTATAACACAATAAGAAAGGGAGCAGGGGAATTCGGCTCGCAGCCAAGGCAACCATCACCTGTGAGCGCTGTCAGGGCAAGCCCCGGCCGTGCCGTGAAGGAGCCCATTGCAGACAGCAGCGTGCAGCCCTGTTCAGTCATGCCACACGGATGGAGCTGATGCTGCCAACCGCTGTATGCAAACCCCCTGGAAACCCTTTACTCAGCCGTGCTCCAGGCTGGGTGAACACCCCAGGGTGGGTTGGATGGTGTCCGGCCACCTCCAGAGCCTTGGCAGCAACACCAGCAAGCTCAGGCGATGCGCCCGTCAGCTCTTGATGTTCCAGTGTCCTCAGCTGCAGGAAGGGTGGATGATCAGAAGTGGTTCCCATTCAGGGAAAGAGGCAAAACACCATAAATCATATTTAGTCTGCTGAAACCTCCAAGTGATAAAACAGTTGAAAAGACTACTTTATTTATAAAACACATATGGAGACCTTAATCAAGCCAGGAATGAGGTCATTTCTGCCAATTAAGTCTCACTCATTCTCCAGTTGGAAGCAATCAAAACAAAGGCAGAATTATCAATGGCATGTCTATGTGCTGTGGCCCCAGAAAATACCCGTTGTGCTGGGGCTACAGTAAATCACCTCTCGCTGTGTGCTGGGGAAGCTGGTGCCTTCAGCTCCCCTGGACCTGGGGAGGAAAGGAGGGCTTAGCTTTTTTACCTAATTAATGAGTAGTATTTTGAACATATGCTATCTAAGTCTTATTTTAAAGCAAAAGACGGTATTGTAACTAGATGGCAAAGGGATAGTGTTAAGTCCAAGCTCCCCTTTGGAACTGGCTTATGTCTGTCCCCACTCCAGTCCCCCCAGCACTCACCGGAGCTGTTGGAGGGGGTTTTTTGCCCGGTGCTGTTTATCCAGGTCAAGGAAGTTGCACTCATTGCCTCTTGTTGAAATATCCCCATTATATGTTATTTGTCCTAGTGGGGACCGAAGGATGAGAACTGCTCTCAGGCAAAATAATAAAAGGAGTACTGTGGCTATAATCATAATGTGCATTATTTAATATTAGGCATAGAATACCTGCCAGTCAACATTTTAAAAGGGCATGAATTAATTGGCTTAATGTAGTGAGTGATAAACTGACAGGAACAGTACTTTTAACTCCTATGCAACTGCACACATAAGTCTGAGACTTTGGCCACACATTAATGATCCTCCCAACACCTGTATAATTATTAATGTGTTCATTTTAACTAGGAGGAAAGTGAGGCACAGAGAGATTTGTTCCATGTGGACATAGCTAGTCCATTTATCTGGAGCAGCTGGTATGCTGCTCTAAGTCAAATCATTCCTCTGCCATTGCAAAAGCAAATGGTGGAGCCAAGAAATCTGCAAAAGGACTTAGATGCCCAAGCACGAAACAATGATCTTCAAACCTCCCTGACCTTGCAGCGAGCATCTATAAACATCTGTGTTTTCTACATTAAAGTTATCCAGATGTCTAAAATTCCCAGAAGTGGCCTGCTCCTCCCTGTGCAGTGCAGCTCAGGGCTTATCTTACACATAAACTGGGTCAGCATCTGCAGAGGAGGCTTCTCCACACATCACCCCTGTAGCGCCCAGCCTGGCAGGCACCCTTACATGGGAAAGGAGCACCCTGAGCTCCAGACCCAAACCCGGATGAAGTTTAGGAGCTGTACACAGAGACCCCCTCCTCAGAATGCCTGAGGACCCCGTCCTTCTTGGGAGTGCACCATCACCAGGTGCGATACCTCATTGTCGGAGGTCGGTGGCACCGGGGGAGGCTGGGTACCAGGGCAGCTCTTGCAAGACCTGGAGTGGGTGCAGAGGAGCACCCATGCAACACACAGCCTGTGCATCCTTCTCTAGCAGCACAAGCAACTAGTGTGGGAACAAGGAGCCCTCATCAGTGCTGTACCCTGTGAACTACTGCAGTGACCCGGGTGGCTCCACCCCAGCCCTGGTCTTTCCTTCACCTCTGGAGGCTGCAGACACGTCCCAGCAGGTCGATGTTTTTAACTCTCGGAGAAACACCAGGGCCAGGTGATGAAAGCTGTTCCTGCGAGGTGGAGCCATGACCCGAAGACGACGCACGGTTCCTGCTCCTGGTGTGCAAGTGAACGGCCGCCAAGGAGGATGCATCCTTCCTTCTCTGCTCACGCAGGCTTTCCTCCTGCCTGACCTCAGCAAGTCTTGTCAGGCTCAGGATACCACCTTATCCCAGGCATTTCCTTGCTGCAGTCCAGCATTTCACCATTGCTCACACAAGCACGGGACACTGGTAGTTACTGCACTGCTCCACAGCTCCAGCGGCAGCTGAACTAGTGTTTTAGAGTGCTTTACACCAGTAAAAATACAGACACAAAACCAGGGCGTATGAAGTGGTAAAGTAGGTAACAGAGACCTTGTTATATCTATATCAGATGTGGCCCCTCAGTTATACATCACAGGCACAGGGGATCAGCGTGGATACAGCAAACAGAAGGGAGAGTCTGACGCAGAGGGATGAGCACCCTGAATCACCCCACGTCCCACTGGGAGACCGCACCAAGGAAACATCTAAAGCGCTGGTGCCGCACTTTGAATGTCGCACACCCTCTCCTTTCCTCATGAACCTTCCCAGCGTCCACACTCAGTTCTGTGACACCATTGAGTGTCCAGATGCCAGACACCCACTTGGCAGGAAGGGGCATCCCCACAGCCCAGCGCTGTGAGCTGGCTCTCACAGTGCGCTTCAACCTCTCCTGGGACATTGAAAGCAGCAGAAACCTTCTCTCTTGTTGACTTTGCTCCGGTGTTTGCTCACACCTTAGCTTTGCGAGCCCTGGGAGAGCAAGGGGGGAGTCCTAGGACGGAGAAGACAGACGCACAAGCTGCCCAGACAGATGGACTCTGCGAGGAGGAGCCCAAGGGGACACTCTGCATGTGCTGCATCTCACCCCACCATTTTGGGATACAGGATCCCCTTTGCCTGATAGCCGCTAATCTGCAAGATACACCACTGCATTCACCCATTGCCAAGCTGCTGCCTTGGAATAGGTATCTATGGAGTGATACCTATATTTGGTATTTTTCTTAAATCCTCAGCTGCTGGAGACACAAGGAAAGGCAAGGAGCTCCACCTTCTTTTCTCCAAATGTGCATTTCTACCCAAGCCAGCTGCAGAAAAAGCTGCCCTACTTCTAAGCTGGAGGCTCTGGAATAAAAAGACAAGGCATAAACGCCTTCCTCCCACTAGTAGAGGAGGAGCTGAAGACCTTTGAGCCAAATTCACAGTTTTCTGAGGCCTCATTCAAATGGTTTTATTTTTTCTAGGGTTGGCAATAATTTTAATGGTCCATTTGAATAGACAGTGAGGGTGATTCATTACTGTCTTGTAAACGGTAGGTGCCTGCATCCTCAAAAAGTGACTCTTGATTTATCCTAGTGCACAACTGGTTAGCACTACACCAAAGTAACATCAAACCAGTTCAGCAGGCGGCTCAGGGGTTGTTTCCATTAAGCAGGCCATCTCTCCCTGTAAGTAGATTTGTGGCAGAATTGTACCCCTGCTTTTCAGAAATATTTGTAACTCCAGAGAGTGGAGGTCCTGGGTGTCATTAGAGCAAAAGAGGATTTAAAAAAAAAAAAAATTATGGTAGCTCACTGAAAGCAAACTGTTCTCCTGAATTATGTCACATTAGACAAAATATCTGTCAGAAAGGCTGTGTAGGTCCAAGGTAGAAGCCGGTCCCCGTCAGAGCTGTTTCCAGCCCAGGCAGGGACATATGCCCAACCGCATACCACAATGAAAGGAAATACAGAAAGATTAACTGAAACACTAATTCTATTTTAATTAAATGCTTTCTATCAACATCTATTTCACTTACAATAGGTAATTTCCTATTTCCAGGTACATTTTAAGGCTCACTTAAGCTTCATTTGTGAGGTGTTTTTGTTGATGTACTTAGTAGTGGATTTACATTGCTTTGTGTTCCATTGTAATCCCAAGTCCAGATCAAAAAGATATCCTTATGTGGATGCCTAAGTTTACGCAAAGCAGCAAAAATCAACGGAAGTTGTTCTTGCTCTTATCCCAAGTGCTGTGTTGCATTAGGGCACTGGTACAGGAAAGGTTTGAGTCTCTTTTCTGAATTTCTCCTTTTCCTAATTAATGGTGAACATTTGAATTTGGGGTCGCACTAGGGCTTGCTGTAAGGAGTTCCAGCTCACCCAAAGCCAGTGTCACTCGGTGTCACCAGGATCACAGAGAACTGCTCACAATAACACCAGCACAGAGGCAAGGAGGGAAAAAAGTTAAAAATGGAAGGGGATGGTGCTCAGCAGCAACCCTTGAACTCTGTGTTTACAGGAAATCTCAGAACACTCCTTCCTCCTGCTTACCTGGCAGAACCTCCTGCTGCCTGCTCATACCATCCAGAATGAACTGGTAGAAATTCTGCTGCTAGGCAAAGGAGAAGAGCATTGGAAAGTTACTCCCATTTATCTTAAATGTTTGAACCAGGTGCACCTACAAAAGAAAAAAAACCCAAAAGTTTGCTATTCATTACTGTATTACTGCAATTGTTTGTTCTGTAATTAGTGATGATAGGTAAGCAAGCTGGAAGTAAAGCAAATAAGAAGTTACTAAGTGGGGCAGCATTCCAAGTGGGTAGAAAAGCAACAAAATGAGACCTGAAAATGACACTGTAAGGATATGCTAATCTCTGTTCAGTTATTATTTCATTAGCACCTGACTTTCTGATCAAGGGCTTTCCGCCTGAGCATAGCAAGGGGATGGAGCTCCAAAGTCAGCTCCGGGCTCAGGTGCGCAGCAAACTGCGCCAGGGCAGTTGCAGGGCATCAGTCAGCAGGTTCTCAGTTGATGGATTACAACAACAGAGAGGTCTTACCTCGAGTCACATGGCCAGTGGAAAGCAGAGCAGTTTCCAGCGACTGTCATGCTCAGAGTTAGTGCTGGCATTGCCAAAGCTCTTGAAACAGATTTGCTGTTTAAAGAGGGGGAAGGGTTTCCCCGGGGGCAGTTTTCACTGAGAGACGGAAGGTTTTTCAAGCAAACAGATCAGTTTAAAAGCCCATTTCCATCGCAGATTGTGTAATGATTGCAAGCCTAAAACTTCAGATATGCAGAGGGCTCTCCGACATTTTATGGGGCAAAAGAGTAACAAAAGGGGAAAACTGGCTGCATTTCAGGAAATATTATCTATTGGGGGAACATGGGTGAAGCCTGTATTCCTGCTCCACCTGGCTGGTGGCTACTTCTGGTCTTACCTGAGGTTGAAAGCTAACCAACCCCACCTCTCACCCTGTTCATGGCAGTCCAGCTCTCACCTCCCCAGCAGACCAGCAGCCATGAATGGACCAGCAGCTAGAATGGAGGAGTGGAAGAATATTCTTCCTTAAAAAAAAAAAAAACAAACCAAAACATATTCTGGGGTTTTGAAAGCACCTCATGCTGCCATGCCACCATGTCATCGTACCACCAGACCACGCCAATGCCTTCCTTTGTGTTATTGCTCTCACATTTCACATCATTCTCAATCATATTGCGCATTCTTTGGGGAGGAGATGCAAGTCAGTTGTCAAAATTATTGGGGTGCTGAAAGATGCAGAGTTACAAACACTGTTTTGCTATCAATATTAGCTCCATCCTAAGGGTGCATACCCCATTACCTAGAATGCACTTCAACAGACAGCAGGTTTCTAATAGGTTTTTGAATTCTCCGTATCTTATCTTCATCTTGAAGTACTTAAACAACTTCACATCTAGTCAACTCAGGCCCTGAGGCTTCTCAAGGGTGAGGGCTGCACCCTAATCCTCATCACTGCTTGGAGCTGAACAATGGAGAGGTTCAACCCATGGAGAAACCTGCGTTGGGCAACTGTCCCACCCCATAGAGGTCACGGCAGCCATATGCCTCCACGGCCCAAGGACCTCAGAAGAAGGCACAGCGCTCTGATCTGCACAGGACACAGGAAAACTCACCGGGAATGGGAGTTTTCACAGGATTTGGCTTTCTTTCTCCTTTACTCTTGTCCCCAGTGGGCTCCAGTGCCCAGCTTGACAGTGACAGCTATTCTGGGGTTCAACCACTTGCTTTGTTAGGGCTTGAAGAGGAGTTTCTCTTTGGTAATTACTCATAGCAAAAACAATCTCTGCAGAGTCAGCTTAGTCAGTGACAGTCCTGAAGGTTTGTCAGCCCCTCCTAGATCACCTGGTGCACAAAGCATCATACCACATGATATACTATGCCATTTTAAAAAGGCCATCCAAGGCCCAGGCTCTACTGTGGGGACCTTTTAATTAAATAACTTCAAATCAGCGGCCTAGGAATATCACAGAAAGACCTGAAAAAAAAGCACAGCAAAGTGATAAGATCACTTATTAGTGCCAAACTTTTGATTTAATTATATATTCCTAGAGCCCTGTTCTCAAGGGAACTGCTTACACAACCACATGGTGAAACAAAAGAAGGGATTAAAACCTGTGGGAGAGAAGCTGGATAATTTGCTCCCGATTCATAAAGAACAGTCTCCTCACATCTGACCGAGGAGGACTCCAAGATTAAAGAACTGAGGAGGCTAAAAGAAAAGGATTGTCTTCTTTTTTTAATGATAGGGAGGTAATAAAATACTCCTTACTGACCTGAAACTGAGAGTACGACACAGCACCGCTTTAATTAAGAGAGTTAATATTCACACCGGGAACAGCATGTGCCCAAAGGACAGTGTCCCCATGAAGCACTATCTCTCAACTGTGCTTTTATTTTTAGGTGAGGCCCTTCAAAGTTTATCTGTCTCCGTACTTTGCTTTATCCCAAATGCCAGGGTCAAGTTGCCTGGACATGGAAAGCTGAGCTAGAACCAGCTCATCTCACAGGAGAGTGATGCAAGGGATAAAAATGCTTTACTCTGTATTTTGGGACCAAACCTTTGGGCTGTTGCAGTGTCCGAGAATTTCCCACCTCTGCTGTCACCTCTGCAGAGCGGAACCACCTCTGCTCCATCTGCCCGTGACAAAGCCTGTAATTGAGCAGTTAACTCTGATTAACATCTCACCCTTGCCCACACACTAAGGCTGTTTCAAAACCTTTTTGTTTGTCCTTATGACATTTCTCTTATTTTTTTCCCTTTCCTCCCTGTTAGCATAGCCCAAAGTCCTGTTCAAGCTATCTCTTTTGTCATCTCCTTCATCATAAAACCACGTTATTCATCTTTCCTCGTACCCACTTCTTCCTGAAGGGTCTGCTTAACCAGTGCTGGCTCCCACTGGTGGCCTTGCCATTGCCCCGACAGTAGTGCCTTCTTGGGTGAATGCTGGTTTCTCACCCTGGTCTTCACATGACTTGTTGCCCATGAACCCCACGGACAAGTCTTAAAACAGACCCTTAAAATTACCATCTCCAAATTCATGTATCTACACAGATTCAGCAAAACCTTGTGTGCCCTCTTCCGACAAGCTGCACCAGGCTCTCACCCTGTCGTGTTGTTGCAACCTACACCCAAAGTGGAGACAGACCCAGAAAGGTCTTTCTCTTCCTTTTCCCTCTGCTTTGCCCAGTTCCAGCACAACAGCAGCACAAAACGTGGTCCCCTTGTTGGCCAACTACCTTGTAAAAGCTGCCAGCTCCAAACGCTTCAGGAAAACTGTGGAAGCACTCTGGAGGGGTGCCAGCCACAAGGTGACACACCGCCAGCAAGTTGGCCAGCCTCCACATGGGGCATATGTCATGAGTGCCCCAAGTGCTCAGCAGGTCACCCCTGACACCATCAGAAGTGGACGAACAGTGGCAGAGATGCAACAGCCAGCCTGGCAACAGCGAGGAACTCGGCAGCGTTATGTTAGCTGGACCCCATCTGGTTTTGTCTTTCCTTAGCAGCCTGCAACACTGAAGCTTGGGTTGGTTCTGACAGTGTCTGCTGCCCTCAGGAGCTAGTCCACAACATGACTGCAACCACCCGGCCACTCTCCATGCCTGCAGCAGCCAAATGGGAGCCAGCAGTCAGTTTTCAGACCAGCGAAGCTGCAACCCTGTGAAATGTTGTGCCCTTAAAGGGTGAGGACTTATTTACCTCCAGGCTCCTGAGTCACCAAGCAGCAAGACACACAACAGGTTTTCTCCCAAACTTCAGTAGGTCCTAAAGGTAAAGAGGCTCATTACAAGGAGGTTTAGCTGGTAATCAATCATTCTTAAGGACCCAATGACTTAATAGCTCTTAAAGACTGGATCACAGCTCCAGAGCCTGAATACACTGACTGGAGGAGACACTTGCCAGCAAGGCGAGCCGAGCATCTCACAGCATGGTCTGGTCACTCCCCCCTCCCAGGGCGAAGGCGGCCCCGGCACTGCAGAGATGATTCCCTGCCTGTCCAAGATAATCCTATTCAAAGCAATCATCTGTTAAACAACTGGAGAGAGGCCAGCCCACACACTGCATATCCAAACCTGAATGTTCCCACAACCTAAGGAAGGAGCTCAGGATCAGGAAATGTTTCGAAAAAGTATCACATGAGAAGTGAAAAAAGCACTGAACTGCTCTCCAAAGGCAGTTGCAAGCTACTGTTTATTCAAGAGACGCATCGATGCTTTACAAAAATGCCATCTGCATGCAGGGCAGACCCTCCTCCCCGCAGAGCAGCCAAGCACGGTCCGTAGAGCCAAGCATGATGCGGTACACGGGCACGGTGCTCCCATCCCTCTTCTGCCAGCGTGGAGGCAACGTGTGCCAGCCCGGCTGGGTACCACGAGGCTGGGGAAAGCTGCCATGCTCCATCACCAGCCCCAGAGGGAGCTCAGCACAGCCTTGTACCCCACCCTGAGCCCTCCACCCATCTGTGCTCACTACAGCTGGGATTTGGGCCAAAGGCTTCCAGCAAGGACCCCAGTGCAGACTGACCCTGGAAATATCCCCCCAACACACCCATCTACAACTAACCTTTTGGGCAGTTGTTTGGATATTTCAAGGAAAAATTCTGTGTTATGACAAACAGACAGTTTTCCCCATTTATTAAATGCTTATAATTTGTTTTAATGGTTTCTCTAAACAAGTAGACTTTTTTCTCAGCTCTTTGAGCTTTTAAATGACACAACTGTTATGTTAAAAGGGAAAAGGGTGATGATTTACATTTGGAGCAGGGTGGGGGCGGCCGGCAGGCAGAGGGACAGCTGCAACCCATCGGACATGGCTCTCCTCCACACAGCTATTCTGTTTGTGCCGTTTTGGCAGCTCGGGGCTGTCGGTGCCCTCAACACTGGCTGCAGGCTTGGCCGCTAGCACAGGGGTGGTGGGTGCTTCTCTGTGCCCAGCAGGGTGAGCTGAGATGGATCCTGGCTCCCATGGTGCTGCAGGCAAACCAAATTGTGCTTCTCTGCATGAAACCTGCGGAGGATGGAAAGCGTCCCCTAAAACCTGAATGAGCTTCCGCTGACCATAACCAAACCAGCATCCTTGGCTGAAGTCAACATCTACCTGCAGCTGGGTGATTCAGGGTGAAAATCAGATACTCTTTAATTTTTTTCTGAGTTACAGTTAATATCAAAAAGCAGATGGCACTCTTGACTCCTTGCACAGGTACCATGGCCAATGGCTTATGAAAATCAATAAATTATACAAAATTACAATAACTGTACTTACAATGGACACTGCAGATACTGCTAGATCAGCCACAAGTAGCAAACAAGATGAACAAGCTCCACTTGCTCTTCCTTTACGTGTAAAATTAATTTGTTCACAAGAGGGCTCCCAGCCATTGGTGCCAGCTGGAAAGCATTTCTCACTCACCTATCTCCCTCCTCTTAACTTCTCCTTGTGCCTCTGGAGGTTGTTCATCTCTGCGGCAAAAGCCACAAGAGGAGATGAAATAATTTTGGGTGTGCAAACCGCAGAAATTATTTTTTTTAAGGAAACATCTTTGGATAGCAAACACCTGACTCAGGATTTTTGAAAGCCGTAGAGCGAGTTGGGTTATCTGATCACCCACAGGTATTTGGGTGGCATCTGCTGTGGTTATTTCCTTCATATGTACAAAAGCTGCAGGAAGCATGGAGCTATGCAGCCAGGGGATGGATTCCAAAGACTATAAGTGAAAGAAACAACATGTCATGCTCATTTACCGAGCACCAAATCGGAGCTTCTGCATCTCCCAAGAGTTATAAATATCGATGCCAGCTTGAAGCTGCAGACAATAAAGCAAAGGATGCGCAGACCCTCTTGAGAGCCGATCACCCTGCTTCTTGTTTTTCTTTTTCTCCTTCTGCCTCTGGTTGTTGTTTCTCAAAACTTTAAAATGTTTGTACAAACTTCCATCTTGGAAGACCAGCAGAATAAACAAGAATATACATGAGCCGCAAGAAAAGCCAGCAGACGGGAAAGAAGTTTCTTTTTTTTTTTTTTCAGCTTATGGGTGTAACCATTGTGGCTATTGAAAATATGCACAAAAATAGCTACAAACCACACACAGCAGTCATTAAAAATTTCCACCTATCCATACCAACAACTCAGGTACCCATTCAACATAATCCCAAGAAAAGATAACACTGACTCCTTATAAAATACTCAGGAAGTCAAAAAGCCTGGATTCAGAGGGGTGAGTATATTTCACAGCCAAAGACCATCCTCAAAATCTATCAGAGCTTGGAACAAATTGATGAGTTATCCCAAAAATCCCATCTGAACCCACCATCTGCCTTGGAGTACAACAGGCAACATGTTCCCTCAGAGAAGGGCTCCCAGGTGCTAAAAGGTAGATGCTGTATGAAAATAAAGACCTGGAGCTGACTGGGGGCTGCCATAGCCTCAAGAGAGTAAAGACTGGCTGAACAACAAGAATTCAGTTTTGAAAAAAAAAAACCACACACACACAAAAAAAAAAATCTCAAGTTTCAGTAATGGGTCCTGTTCCAAATTGAGGCAAAGCTAAAATCTTTCCCTGAACAACTGTGAGGAAAGAATGATGTGCTGCAGGAAATTCTGCCTCATCCAGAGTATCTCCAGCCCAAAGCTATGATACCAGGCGATGCTTGTGTTTCCTTTTCAGGCCACAGAGAGCAAGTCTATGAACCAGGAGGTTTGGCAGAGAATTGCCACCGCTGTCAGGCTGTTTAGCTTTCTGGGCTTTGTATGCTTTGGAAGAGAGGTTATTCTGGTCCCAGGAGATCTTTCCCAGTGCAAACTGCATAAAAAATAATACATTTCTTAAAAAAAAAAAAAAAACACCAAACAAACAAAAACTTCCTGGTTCAACTCATTGCTATGCTCCAAATTTTAAAACATCCCTGTAAAAATCCATTCCCCAACCAGCTGTAGAGGTTTTAAGACCATATATAGAAATGCATCCTCTGCAAGCTGCTTCCAAAGGTGGACCTCCAGCCACACCGGGGACCTACTGAGCCTCCACAGTCCTCTTCTGCTCACCAACATGCTTGAATGTATCTGCAGGAGAAGTTTCTTCTGCCTCTTTAGCCCTTGGTGGTATCTGGGAGGAGCTGCACGGATGGTTGGATTGCAATGATATGCCCTGGACTAACCACAGGCATGCACTAATGGTGGCAAGATCTCCATGCTGAAGAACAGGTTGCAACCTCATTCTTTGGGGCGGTGAACAGATCTTCTTCTGCAAAAGAAATAAGACATTTTTGCCAGGAGAGTTTCCAATCCACAATCCAAATAGGTCTTGTATCCACAGAAGCTAATAATGATAGAAGCATCCTATTTGTAGACGTGGTGCTTAGGAACATGGTTTAGTGGTGGACTTGGCAGTGTTGCATATACAGTTGGAATTGATGATCTTAAAGGTCTTTTCCAAACTAAATGATTCTGTCATTTCCAGCATATAACTCAGAGGTACTAACTGTGGCGAAGACTATATGCCTATGATTTCTACCTACTTTTGACAGAGGAGAACACTACCAGACCTCTGCTCTTACACCTTACTTAGCCTTCCTACCAACACGACATGAAGAAAGCATTCACTTGACTGAAAGACAAAACAAAAACCAATTATTACCTCCCTTGTCAGTGTCTATTTGGACAATGCAAACAGCATTACCTTAATCCAAAATATCATGGGTAATCTTGGCCCTGCTGATGGGTAGAAATGTTACACTTGGTTTCATCAGGGCCAGGTCTTTACCCATCTTACACAATACAGTTGCTTCATATTGTCCTGGTTTCAGCTGGGATAGAGTTGAATTTCTTCCTAGTAGCTGGTACAGTGCCGTGTTTCGGATTTAGGATGAGAATAATATTGATAACACACGGATGGTTTAGTTGTTGCTGAGCAGGGCTTACACTAAGTCAAGGACTTTTCAGCTTCTCATACTGCCCTGCCAGGAAGGAGGCCGGAGATGCACAAGAAGCTGGAAGGGGACACAACCAGGACACCTGACCCCAACATGCCAAAGGATATTCCATATCACATGATGTCATGCTGAACAAAAAACTGGGGGTAGTTGGCTTGGGGGGACACGGCCACTGCTCGGGAACTGGCTGGGCATCAGTCAGTGGGTGGTGAGCAATTGCATTATGCTTCACTTGTTTTGTGTATTCTTTTATTATTATTATTATTATTTTCCCTTCCTTTCCTGTCATGTTAAATTGTCTTCATCTCAACTCATGAGTTTTACCTTTTTTCTAATCGTCTCCCCATCCCACTGGGGGCGGGGAGTAAGCGAACAGCTCTGTGGTTTAGCTGCCTGCCGGGGTAAACCACGACACATACCCAGTCTTCCACCCACTCAGAGAATCCAGATAGTCCTGAATATCACTCCTAAAGAAAATTTAGCTCTTTCCCTAGCAGACACCGTATTTACAGCGGGCAGGCTGTGACACACACAGAGTGAGAAAACGAGCCATTGCTGCTCCGAGTGCGCCCTTCTTCAGCTAGATTAAGCCCCAGTTTATAGTAGTCCTTTTTGGAGAAAATCTATGTTAGACCAACTTTCAGTAGCTTATAAACAAACCAAAGCAAAGATGCTCAGCGGTCCTCAGAAGAGAAAGAGTCCTTTATAATACTACAGGCGCCTATCAGTAGTTAAACGGGAATCAAAGCTAATCCCTGGATTTCTAGCCTCACATGGCTATTAGGGTAGACATTAAAGTTTAATAGAGCAGGCTGTATGTGTTACAGCTGGAGTGACAGGCCAAGGATTAGCATTTCAAATTATGAGTTGTGATTGCATCCAGTTTTGAATTTCCTGTAAATTATGAGATAGCAGAAGAGATAGCAGCATTGCAATGGGAAAGCCAAAACCAATGCGTGGACAAGAAAATGGTATTTTAGCCAGCAGCCAAAGTAGGGACATATAGATTACCAGTGTCTTGGAAGTTAAATCAAGTGTACTTTGCAGTAAAATTGTTTATAGAGGCATATTCACAGAATATCTGTTTTTGCAGAAATGAGAGATACTATTTCAAGAGAATCAGCTTGGGATACGGGATACTGTTAGTCCTAGTTCTGTTGCTGTCTCGCATGGGCTTAGGGGCACGTCATTTTAGGATGCAGGTTCCCAAGGGGCTGCCAGGAATTCTGTGTCCTGGTCACACGGACTTTCATGGCGCCGTGAGTGTAACTCCCCAAGATTGCCTGAAAACCTGAAACTTCAATGAGGCACCTATGAAAACAAGAAAAATATTTCCATGTTGCCTACACGGAATGTATGGCTTATGATACGGCTGACACCTGGGCTCATTATTTCTGCATTGAGAACATTTCCCTTCTAAAGCAAATAACAGTGCTCAATAATAAACCAGTAATTGCACAAACAAATAAACATTCATCAAAACTGCAAACCTCCGAGTCAAGGATTGTTCCTTCCTCTGTGTTTGGACAATGCCCGGCACAATGGGATTCCAGACCTAATTGTGGCCTTGGGGCGCAATAGCAAGTGCAGTAAAACCAGCCATGTTTTCTTGCAGCGATCATCCCATTCCAAGCCCCACATTTCCTTCCAATATTTTAGAAAAAAGAAAAAAAATGCAAGGATCTAAATTTATTTCCTGCTAAGAAAATGTTGCATGACTTTTGTCTGGCTCATGCCTCCCCTTTGAGTAGCCTTGCAGAGAAACTCTTTATTCTGGTCACAGACATACGCAAAGAATCCAGCAGTGGAAACTCAGGTCAAAAGCCCAAATTAATCTGTAGTGCAATTGCACCGTCTTCCTGAGCTTTCGGCTTGTACCTGATAAATGGGATGGAAATGCTTCTTCTTTTTGCCTGGCTTCACCCAGTTCTTGGACTGGATTTTTTTAAATGGTATTTAAAATGCCATTTAAAAACATTTAAATGCCATTTAAATGCTATTTCAATGCCATTTAAAATGGCATTTTAAATGGCATTTTAAAAAATGGCTGGTTGCACCGTGTCGTTGTGATGATGGCACCTCTCAGGTGCTTGATAGCTAATGCTCTCCCAATCCTGGCAACAGGTCGGCTCAGTAAGTGGGCAGGGAAAAAGGCAGAGTCTTCTTCTAGCAGAAACCAGTTTCACCCCCACTCCCCCTCCCCAAGCACAGGCTTAGCTTTTCAAAGTGCTAAAAATTGGGACTAAAACCCTGCACGAGCAAAAGTTCTTGCTCATGCAAAATTATGAAGGCAGCTTTTAGAGTCAGTCTGAAAAAAAAAATATTCACAGCGTTTACAGATGCCAGAGCCTAAAAACCAGGAATCATAAATTTGCTTTCAAGCAAGTGGAGGTCCACTGGCTGCTGCAACTAACACCTCCAGCTTCTCTTAGGTCAAGCACATCTACGGTCATTCCACGCTTTTGAAAACCACTCCGTTTGCAAAACTGACTCAGTATTTATTAGGATAACCCGGCTGAGACAGCCAAATTTAGCATTTTTGGACCAATTTGTCTGCTCTGTGATCAAAGATGTTTAGATGTCATTATGACTTTGAAACATTATTATCTTTGGGACAAGAAGATAAATGCCGCAGATGCCAAGTTGCTGGATGATTTAATGGTTAAATTCTTTTTTTTTCTTTGCATCTCCACCCATTCCACAAGATATCTGGACTACCTCCAAGATGAGTTCATTCCAAAGCGTTTCCTCGGTTTAGCTCTGTCCTTCTGCAGAGGACTGCACATCCCAAAACCATAGCAGAGGGTTTGGCAAATATCACTCTCCTTGTTTAACATACTACCAGAAACTATAGGCTAGTTCTGACTACACACAGTGTGTTTATGCAAACATATTTTATAGAGGAACTTGAAAACATTAATGTATTTTCCCTTTGTCAGTCCCATATTTTCCAGTGCCTTACTGGATACATTTCAAGTTTTTTAAACCAGAAAAAAAAAATAAAAAATATTGTGTAAATGGTCTGGTTTTCTCTCTTTTTCCCAGAAAAAAAAAAAAAAATGTTGTATTTGGCTTAATATGCTCTCATCAAAGTCAGTGCCGGCGAGAGTTACCCATTACCTGACAAATTAGCTGGCTGGAAAGTAGTCCTGAGCCCCAGCCTGTCCCCTTACACTGCACCAGAATGGAGGGGCTTCTCTCATCCCATCAGCAATCAGCAGGTTCGAGATGATACCACACAGTATTTTGTAAAAGAAAAAAAAAATCACACTATATAAAGTTATTTTTGCTTTGGAACTTTTATTGGCCTGTAAAATATTTTTACATTTATTACACTTTTAATGAGAACTCCTAGAATCAAGGCCGGTGTAAATAATGAAAACAACACCAGTAAATGTCCCCATAAACCTCGCACCAACCCTTTGATGCTAATTTGCAGGCCTGGCGTTCCTTCCCTCCTCCCCACCGCCTTCTGCAGCAGGGGCAACGGCCCAACTCAGAATGCGAGATATCCAACAGGAAACGCATCCCGCAGGTTTGCTGCCACGGCTCTGGGAGGGAAGAACAGCCTAGGCGCAGCGGGAACCAGCGCGGCCGTCCCAGCACCCCTCGGCCGCATCGGCCGCACCAGCGCTCCATCCCGGGTGGCTCCAGGGACCTCGGGTCCCTGCGGCGGTGGACGCAGGGCTCTTGGCATTCTGCAAAGCTGCATGTCGCTTGCTGAGTCGTTTAGACAAGTCAGAAAATCTTGGAAGCACCTTTACAATTCCCGGAGGCTCAGCAGCAGCCAATGGCCTGCACAAATCCCAGTATTTCTGGCTTGGGTTTCACTGGGTGAAACCTCCCAGTGCCCAAGCACAGCACAGGTAGGGGATGCTGTGGGGTTGTCCCCAATCCTCACCCTCCTTCAGACACCCCAGATTTTTTACGGAGGTGGGACGTGGAGACAGCACCGTACACCAATGCGAGGGACCGTTTTGGTAGCAAAATTCAGCTCAGTTTTAGTGCACATGCAAAATGCAAGAAATGATCATTCTGCACCACCTTCCATCTCAGACTGCAGGCATTCCACCAAATACCTTTTAATTAGCAGAGTACCCCCATGTTCCAAGATCAGAGCGACACAGGACAGAATGAGAGCACAGTCAGGTTACACACTGAGCCCAGAAAAACACCTTGAATCACCAGGATACAGGACTGGACCTTGAACTGATTTCAAGTCCTGTGCTCAAACCCCCAGACCGTATTACCTCCTTTATTCTCTCCTGGAACCCTGACGACAACATTGCTGTATTTGGGGTTTATTCCAATAGCAAAAAGTGCAAGAAGCATCTCAAACCCTGCTGATGAAACACAGATCAGCATTACACGGCAGCACACGACACCCAGCCGGTTGCTGCACTCGGGGCAGGAGCATGGGCTGCATCGCTGCAACAAGCTTTTTGTGATTTGTCTCCTGTCTTCTGCATTTTCCAGCTGGGTTTGACACGGCGCTGCAGACCTTCCCTCCGGCACCTCCAACTCACTACACGTGGACTAATTTTGCCACATGGACTTATTTTGCCACACAGACTAAGTTTTGCAGCATGGACTAATGGCCTCAAAAAAACTGTGGGGGCTGCGTCCCATTTCCCACCACGGGACATCCTTCCTGAAGCCATGAAGAAATCCAGAGCTGCCGCAGCTTATTTCTTGAGCCCTGACTCCCAGGCACAGATGGTTGGAAATGGCTGGTTACAGGCAACTGTGACTCAAATTCCAGTTGCTCCAAGAACTATCATTTCTGTGCGCTATCAGTTACGAATAGCACATTGGATTTTCCTTTGCTATTTAATCCTCTCGATTCCAAGGCCAGATCCCATAAAAATTCCTTCCAGTATCTACATCACAGAAACTCACCCAAACCTTAACAAATCACTTTTTGCAGGGCTTACCAGCCCTGCCTGCTGCAGAAGGCTGCGCTCACTCCAGGTTGGGTCAGTACATTTTGCCTTCCTGACTTTCCTATGACATTTCAATTGAAGTTGTCTCTCCTCAATTCCCGTCCCGAAATACTGTGTGCCAGCACAATGCTCTTTTAATGAAAATCGATGCGGCTCACCCAGAGTCAGCTGGATTTCACTAGGAAGTGAAGATAAAGAGCTCTGGATCAGACTGATTTCATATTTTGGTTTTCCTCTGAGGAGCCTCCTAGGCAGGAACGACTCCCTCAACAAGTAGGTCTTTTAGCTGGAACTAATGATTATTCATTCATGAACTTTCCAAAATGTCATGTAATAAAGGAAATAGTGTAAGAAGCTATGATAATGCATCACAATTTGTCATATTATGTGATGTTAATGACAAGGATCTGAAAAAAAAACAAACACAAAGAGGACTTTCAAGTATGCAGCTGTTGAATATGGTATTTTACACCTTCCATGAGGTGAAGGAAAAGGTGAAGGACCATCAAAGACCATGAGGATGACCCAGGATGTGAGACGAGCAGTGTGCCCACATGCAAACTGATGATGCCAGTGTGTTCCCAGGAGCTCTGCCCTCACAACACATTTCATTGAGGCTCTTCATCATATAGACACAAAACCCGATGCTGCCATCCTCACAACAGAGGGCAGAAACCTCCTTCTACCAAGTTAAAAATCCCTGCTTCATTTTTTTTTGTTGGTTTTTTTTAGTGCAGAAATACCCCTCAGTATCATTTTCCCAAACTTCGATCATCAGGAAAGCAGCGTTCCCACAAACCAAGGCATTAGGCATTGCAAAATGCAAATGGGTTTCACGTTGCCTGGCCCAAACCCAGCCGGAGCGGGCCAGCGGCGAGGAGAGAGCCTTTCCTCAGCCAGATGTGTCCAATAAGGGGCAACGTAAAACTCAGCCTTGGTGGGATCCGGCTTTACCCTTAAGCAGTGGCAACATTAACCATCGTGCTCGACTTCGACGATGGGAATGCCGCTGCTCTTGCCACATAAATCAAACCCGGCTGAGAGATCAAAAACTTCAGCAGAACCAGATGGCTGCATATGGGGCAGATAATGCAAGTGTTAACTGTGCATGCAGTCCTTCTGCCTCTCATCCAGGAGCGGAGATGGGGGAAAGCCCATTTCTTCCTGCAGCCTCCCCCAGTTCGTGCTGTCTGTAGCAATGGAAAGGCTGCCACAGGGGGAGAATTGCAATTAACCAGGTAAGAGCTTGCAGTGCGAGCATGGAGAGGTGCACATTTCCCACTCAGGACCTGTGAATACTTGCACAAACAACCCAGAAATGTCCTTTCCTACCATGCTTCCCACAGGAAAAATACTCAAGAAAAGCATTGGTGCTGGATTCCACAGCACCCCTCTTCCCATGGTGCTTTCGAGAAGTCTCTGGCTAATCCTCCAAGTTACGTGAGACTCAGCAAAAGCTGGTATCTTCAAGAGCATGCAGATTCCGAATTCCCAGGGTTGGTGCCTGCCTCCTAGAGTCTGGGTGTCCGTCCCACTCATGTCTATGACAAGAGCTGTGACATTGTGGGAGACAAAAGCCATGACATTGTGGGATGTGGAAAACTGATTAATATAAAAGCAATAAATAGCAGCAAGAGACAGTGTCAAGTAACCTAAGCACACATGCCAGCAGGTAATTTTTAGATGGCTGATTGACTGTATGACATTTCCTTTACCTGGCAAGGGCCTTGGCATGCCAGTGGTACCCAGTGGTACTAAGAAAGGTGTAACCAGCTCAAGAGCTGTGCTCTGTGCCCAGCGTGCCTGGTGCTGTGCCACCCCTGTCCCCACACAGTGTGGGTGGGGTGGGTGCTCACCAAGGGTCATGCACCCTGGAAAAAACACATTTAAGAGTAATGACACCAAGACACGTAGACCTGTTCCTCCCTTCCTCCCTTCCTGGATGTGTCTTTCTTTTGCTTCTGATCCATAGAAAGGAACAAGTGAGGGCTTGCTGCTGACATGGTGATGGATCACTTGGGGCAGAAGCGGCTGCAAGGGATGAGTGAGAAACTCCCAGGACAGAGAGCTAATGGCAAACTGCCCGATTTGCCAACCTCCACGGCTGAAGAGGTGGAGCCGCAGTGCGCAGCATGGACCACTTACAGGCAGTTTGATTTCCACAGTTTCAGGCCACAGGAAAAGTGCTTTCCGGGAAATGCATGATCTGTGGAGACCTCCTCCGCCTAGGCCTCTGCTCAGAGCAGCCATCAGCAGGGACACAAGTGCATCACACAGTGTGACCTTGTAAGAGGGAGGCGATGAGCAGGCTGCCATAAGCAATGGTTGCTGTCTCCAAGGTGGGTTGCAGGAGCTCACACTCCTTTGTGATTGCTTTAAAGCACTGATGGCGTCTAACTCAGTACGTACCATACACTGTCCAGCCTTTTTTTTAATAAATAAGAGCATCATCTTTAAGGAACGGGTGAGTATTCACAGAGAGCGTGGGGATGGCATTGATTTACGAACAGTTGAAATTCCAATTCAGACTGATTTCCATTAAACATGCCAAGGATTTTTTTTTTTAGCTGGTTTTTTTCCTGAAAAAAGGTCTCCTCCATGCCATGCAAGCTCTAAGAAATTCACCACTGAAACCAAGAACAAAGAATAACTATGCTTCAAAGTTATTTACTTCACGTTTCATTGCAGAGCTATTTAACTTGTTACACGCAGGAAATTGCTTCAAACGTTATTTCTTTTGTACCACTTTCTTCAGAAGCCGGGTGAAGTAACATTAGCAAAGCAAAAAACACTTTCACAATGAGGGATCTTCTATAACTCTTAGGTGATACTAAAAAGAAAACAGAATAAATTGACCAATATTCTTTCCCTCACCCCAAGTGTGGGCAAAGAAGCCGTGCAGGAGCCCCCAGCACCCAGACCACCCAGCCTGCATGCTGCCATTCTTGGAAGAACATCTCACTTATTTGCCCCCTTTCTATCCTCCAACCACAGCAAAACAAAAACAGGATTTCAACCCAAAGCACTTTGTGGTCCTGGAGAGCTGGTGCCTGCCCAGGGAAGAAAAAAAATATTTTAAAAAAATATATTTTTTAAGCATAGCCTGAAACTGCTACTTCCAGATGTCTTTGGTCTTGGTGAGTCATTCCCACTTTGCAACGCCAAGTGTGACAAGCTGCAAAGTTTGGGACAGGGCCTGGGAAGGTCAAAACCAACAATAGTTTCACCAAATGCAGTTGGGTACCAAGACTGAGGGATAAATTTTTGCCAGGGGAATGTTGCCTCACCTGCGAAATGCCATTCCTGTCCTCACCACCAAGCCCAGAGACCCAGGGAATGGCACCTGGAGCGGGACAGCTCTACCACCTTCCCTCGCTGCCCAGCAGAGCTGCACAGGAGGGAGGCTGGTCCTTGGGGCCACCCAAGCCTGTATCTGGGTGCTGATGGCTTTTTTCTGTCTGAGAAAGAGCAGTTTTGTTCTTCTCCTTGATTTTGGAGCAAGAAGCACACGCGATTTCCAACCCAACACCAAAAGCAAACCTGGAACCACCATGGTTTAACAGCTCTGGAAAATGCTCGTTTAGAGGGAGAAGAAGAAGGTGTCTGGAATGGAAATCCTTCCCTATTTCTTACCTCACTATTCAACAAAGATTTCTGATTCATGCTAAATTCAACTCTGCTGGCACTCCCCAAAGCCATATTGTCTTCAGGTCACACTCCTTAGTGCACTCTTGTAGTCTGAACACCCAAAGCCCTGCCCCAGCAGCTTTTCTTTTCAGTTCCTTTGCAAACATTTGCCATATATCATTCATAATGCTTATAATAAATGTGTGTGCTCATTTCTTAAACCACTGCCAGTCATCTGCAGGGGAACTCCAGGCAGGCAGGTAGGGGAGTACGTAGCTTCCTGCTTGCGTGGAGTTTCTTCGGTGACTTTTCTTTACTAAGTCTCATCTGTCACATCTTGCCTTCAATTTTCAGGAACGCTTTTTACTCTGAGTCATGTCGCATGTCCGTATGGTACAAATACACCCAGTGGAAAACAATAACACATCTTAATTATCATTGCCATCACTTCAGAAGAACACGGCCAACTTTATGTTAAGATCCCGTTACAACATTAAACACAGATAGCTCCTGTACAGCAGGAAAGGAAGATAAAATGGGTAGAAACCAAGTCATTTAATTGAAAATGCATTATCTGATTGAAAAAATATGTTTCTGCAGCAGCTCTTTGCACACAGGTTAAGTTAATGAAAAGAAGGTTCCCAGCGTACATGTGTGACTCTTTAGGCGACAGTAATCAAGCCGGGGTGCATTTCCTGGGGATTGGGAGCCAGCTGAGAGGAGCTGATGTGCCTCAGGTCATTAAGCACAGCCAGCCAGTTATCGACTACCAGTGTCGTTACTGTTAATACCCCTGGGCAGGAGAAAAACTTGTCAAAGGCGGGGAATCCTGGGGATTTTGCCCCTTACGTACCGTTTATAGAGCCCCTGGGGTATCAGGAACCTGCATGCAAAGCTGGGTGACAGAGCAAACCATCACAGTGAGGCCACACGTGTCACGCGGTGACAACACAATGTGCAGAGCTGGGTGGTTCACCAAAATAAGCAGTTTGCCAAACTGAGGAATCCCTGGACATCATTTTCTTTCCCTGTGGCCACTGGAAAAGGGTGTTTGCTTTCACTGTCCCACAGCCAGAATGACGCGGTTTGTCCATCCCTCGGTTTGTTCCTTTAAAGAAGTGCTGTAAGAGCCTTCAGAAATGGCTTAGCAGAGGCAATGACTGCTAATTTAACTATGCTTTTTTAGTAAATACCAGAGTAAATAGACATAAATGTGCAGTGTTTAAATAGTAACAGCCCTAAGGCATAAGTAAATCATGTTTATCCTTTTAACTAAATGGTTTCTGAGGGGTAGGGAGGGTTTTGCACATAAATATGCATCTTAACAAAAATTCAGCAGAACCCTTTGAATTCATGTCCTGCTTATGCAAAGAGAAAAAGGAGTCTTCCAATTCCCAAGGCTTTCAGAGGCAAGAGGAAAGGTGAGCAATGAGGCTGCACGGTAGGAAAACTGCACTTCATGCAGAAAATAAATGTGCTGTTGGTCCCGGAGTGGCTCCCCCTGAGACCAGGGGACCTACCAGGGATGAACCGTAGTGAGAAGCCTCCTTGCCACGGCGTACATCTCTGTGAGACTGCCACTGCCACGGGTGAACTGTGCCCCATCTGCAGATGGTATCAGCACATGTACTCCTCGTCTATCAGTGTGAAATCTAACATGATTCATAGCCCAAACATCACTCCTCGGGCTATAATTAAGCAGAAATCTTGTTGCTTGTTCGCAATCTGATTTTAGGAAGGGGAATGATGAGTTTGGGGTTGGACTCTCAAAGTGGCTTTGATGGGTGTGTATTTACACCACATAACCACATCCAAAAACTGCAGGAGCAGTTTCTTAAATATGCAAGGCCATTTATACCGGGCTTTATTCTTTTTTTACCATGTTTGCATTTATCTTTAACAAAGTAAAATGATGATTCACAAACAAAATTATAATGACTGGTACTTAAGCAACCCATCTGATCCTGCAATCTCCCGGAGCATTTTCCTCACTCCCACCACTCTCGGCCCAAACTCCTGATGTATGAAGAGATGCAGACACTTATTGCTGTGCAGAGGGGCACTGGTGCCACCCTGTGATGTGGCTTCAGTTTTGGGGATCTCTGATGGAAATATCTCTGCACATCTTCAGAAGGTTTTCACCAGCTTTTCAAAGTGGGTCGCTGTTGTTAGCCCCAGCACGTCCCTGGGGAAGCTCACTGGGGAGATGGTGAGGTTTGGGGGGAAGAAGTACATGGAGATTTTAGGAAGAAGACCCAGGTCCTCTAACACCGAGCCTTATTTCTGTCCTTTGGAGAAGTAGTTGCCACCACTCCGTGGCTTCTGAGAAGGTGCACCATGGCTCACTTCTGCCAAAGGAAGGCCACTTCTTAAGGCTCCGTCTGCAGATGGTGGATGGAGACGTCTCCAGAGAGCCAACACACTGTTGGAGGATGCTCCATCAGTCTCCTGCTGGAGGGGCACCCTCAGGGACTGAGTGCGATGAGCTGGAAGCTCACCCTTGTGTGCATCCCAAGTCTAAGGACACCGGTTTCTCTCTAAGTGAATTAGCAAGCAGCACTAATGGCTAGGGGTCAGAGCAGGGGGTTGTTAAACAGATGCTGAGCCCCCAGTGAACTGTGGTACAGTGTGAGGGCCTCAAATGCACATGGTGCCACGAATAAATGAATGAAGAGTACATCTCAACAGAAAGGGTGAAGCAGTCTGAAGCCCCATCAAGTCTAAAACTCTTCACAAATGTGAAGAGCAGCCAGAGATTTAAAAATGTGGGTGCAACCATAAAGCAAGAGAGGTGGAAGGGAGCTTTGGCTCAGACAGTGTCTGGCTCCAGAGCACTGGCTGCTTACCAGGGCTGCGGGATGCAGTCTCTAGCTTTGCACCTCAAAATCTGAGTGCGGCCCGGTGGCCCCTCAAAACTCCTGGCGTGAATTATCTGTCCTACAGGAAAGCCTGCTGATAAATCAGTCACTGAAACCCATTTTCTTTCTGGAGTTCAATAATTGTTACAGCTTCTCACTGTGCCCAGGAGGGCTGGGTTTCTCATTAGCATCTCGGTGAGCCAAAAGATGTGTAAACAGGTGTAGCTACAAAATTTCCTACTGGGTACACATCTGAGGAGGCTCCAAAGCATAAATTACTCTTTCCAAAGTCAGTTTTAAATCATGCTCACTAACAGCCATCTCCTGCCCTTGATCATTGCTCCTAGGATGGCAACAGGAGTTTCACATATGGTTTGAGTGAAGCGTGAGGCCTTCAATCGCTCCACATCCACCTGTTTCAGATTGTGTCATAGGTATGTGCTTAAGCATTTCATTAACATTTCCCTTTTTTAATGCTAACCCAAGCCACGCTAACTCTACTCACGCGGCTAGAAGTTTGCGGCAGAAATGCAACGTGCATCCAAACCTGCTGCAGTTCAGAGGCAGCAGGGTGAGAAGCCTGTGGGTGAGCAAGGCAGCTCCGAAATATTTCTGCTGAGAACTGGACATGTTGTCCCATTCAAATGAAACAGGAACTCCGTGGACATGTGATGTGGGCAGCTTTGAAGATCCAGCCCTAAATGTACAGCTTCTGGGTGTCATAACATTTCCTTGTGAAACACACGCTCTGCTCAAGGATCTCAGCTGCATTCCATCTTAATTTCTCCAAGGGCATATCCGCGTTACTGTTTCTTCCCCTCAGAGCAGAGCTGCACCCGTCTCCTTTATTTTGTCAGGTGGGAGGGTACTGGCTGTTTTGCAATTGCTTTAGGAAAACCAATACAGTATCTGCGACTGAAAGAGCCACCCATTGCTATGCCTTTGTTTTACAAGCAGCACAGCTCCAAAGCCCGACTGGGAGCAGAACAGGTTTTAGCATGTTTTTTCATCTCATTCTTTCTGTCTCCTTTCAGTTGGAAGCTCAACTGTCAAGATTAAACCATCCACCTGTGTGGCATACTCCAGCATGGCTGAACTTGATAGATCTGCACAGTTGGATTCTGCAGCAAAGATCATAGATCTAAGATGTACACATTGAGAATAGTCTACTAATCTTTCCTCCCTCCACTCCCCCCACCAAAAAAAACCCGAACATGTGTTTTTCCTTACGACGCTTTCTTTTTAAGATATCTCCTGTCAGCGATGTCATGATGGGAATTCTCAGTGGAAGTCTTTGCAAAACTATATTTCTGTCATTACCTTGTGGCTTACACACAGCGTATCACGGCAGTTGAGGACAGAAATGCGTAAAAAAGTATTTGCAAGGGAAAAAAAAAAAGGGAGAAAAGTCAGCTTTGTAAGACACAGCGTGTTCCAGACCTAAAACTTCACCACATCTTGGAAAGAGTGAACTCCTGTGCAGAAAAAGGAAGGGAAACATATGAATGGTGCAGGGTAAAGTGGGTACAAGCACCAGGTCGTTCTGCTGGGAAGCTTGGAGGTGCATGCGCCTGCACAGAGGTTTTGGTGCTTACGTATTTTAGAGCAAGACAAACATCTGCACAGCACTGCCCTCCTTCCACAGGAAAACATGACAGAAATGACACAAACTACCCAAGGACCTTAAACCTTTCCTGAGAGAAACCTTGACATTCAGCCTTCTCAAGTCTGGGCTTGGAGTAAAGTGCATTTCTCAGCCATTTCCTACACGAGGTGTTTTTTCCGTGCCGTTTTCCAGTGTTGCTACCATACCACCTGCTATTTTATTTTAGTTGCAAAATCTGGTGCATTGAAGTCCACCTTCAAACTTATGTTACAATGCTGCATGGCATCCAGTCATGTATCTGATCTTCTTTCCATTCCTCAAACCAGGCTGTTGCCCCTTTATCTTTTATTCTGACTTCATCTGTTGAACAAATGTCACAGCCACAGTTATTAGAAATATTTGAACCTGACAGCTGCAAATACTCAAAGGCAACTATACGTGCAGAGAACTATAATTAGGTGGAGCGTTTAATTTTGTTTTTAAATCACTGAGATCCAGTATTGGAATCTCTGCAGACACAGACAATCAATACAGACAGTGTGCCTTAACAAGCTTTATGGTCATTTATTTTCCATGTATGTAAGTATAACTAATACACCCTGCCTACAGTGACATATATTGTGTTGCACAAGAAGGGATTTTGTCTCACTAAAGCTCAGACCATGATACAGCCACTCATGCCAACTTTAGCAGTGATACCACACTGACTGCAGCAGTCTGAAACTACCCCTTAGTGAGCAGCAGCTCCAGGCTTGGGCTGAAAAAAATTAGTGCATAACAATAACCTAGTGATTGCTGCAGGATGCATTAAAAACATCAGCTGGAATCTCTAATGTTGCTTGAAGTAGGTATCTCCCATCATTCCTATCTTATGGAGGGAGGTTCAAGACACAGAAGATACCCAATTTATTCAAGGCACCATCAGAGGTGATGTTAGAGTCTACAAGCCCCAGCCTCGCATCTCTTTATTCAAAGCAGTTAGGTTTTGATTGGTATTTGCAATAAATAAAAATTTCTAATTTGTTCCACCTCCTGCAGTTTGATTTCTCTGACTGGATGCAACCTTCTCCAGAGTTTCAGATCACCAACCCACCACCCTCTCCCTACACAATGGATCTGGGGAATGTTTTATCATATCTCAGAGCAAAACCTCTCCCTATAGACCATCCTCAAACCATCCAGATCAAACATACCAGGAGTCCCCAGCTTCCTCTCCCAATGCAGCAGGTTCTTCCTCTCTTTGCTGTTTTTCGATGAATCCTTTTGGAGCTGGGACGTCACGAGTAAATATCTGGTCATCTCTGCTTCTACATTCCTGACTGATGTAGCTGCACGCATTGCGTAATGTTACTTTGGGTTTCTAATTGTGAGATTAATTAGTTTATTTGAAGAGAATACATTTGGAGTAATAAAAGAAAGAAGACGAAGAAGCAGCAGCCTATAAAATCATTATACCCTAGTAGTTTTATTGATATGGATTAGGAGAAATAGCTGGAAGACAGAGAAAGAATCATATTTAGCTCAGGTAATAAAATTATACGAGCTGCCATTTTCATAATATTAAACAAGACCTGAGGGAAGCTTAACTTAAAAGATTACACAGGTGGATTCTTTTCCTTTGGAGAACATGACAGATTATTGTAAATGTCTTCTTATGCAGCCCGCCTCTTCAAACACAGTCACAAGAAATTAGCCAAACGCTGATTTTTCACAAAGTGGCCTGACTCGCACAGGAGCGTGGGGAAGGAGCCCTTATCGCTGCCTCCGCTCGAAACAGGGCACAGGGCTGCTATTTTTGCTCATCCTAAGTTTGAGCATGGCTGTGTTGTACCAGCTCCTTTCCGCGTGCTGCTGTCCTGCTTCCCGCAGCTCAGGCACCGCAGCGCCTGGCTTACGGGGCACCACTGGCATTCCCAGCTGCGAGTATCATGTGCTGATGGACAGAGTCAGGGGGTTAATATATGACATTTTATAGGGACAGTAAGATATATCATGTGCCTATTGATCTGGGAACAGGCACCTGGGTTTTGCAAGCAGCCAGGTAATACCTGCAGGCAGGGGTCTTTCTTCTCTGGGAAACAGGAGCACCTGCGAGCAAGGCACAGACAAGGAGAAGGAGAAGCGGTCTTCCTTGCCCTCCCAACACATGCTGTTGTTACTGGTGACCCGTGGTTTTAATTCATTCAATTTAATTCATTAATTCAAAGCCGGGACAAAAACTTGGGTAAAACACATCTAGGCTTGGTTGAAATTAGTGCTTTGTCCCCCAGAGACTTTGCTGCTGAGTAACACACTTATTTCAGGCCGTATTCTGTTAAAATGTTCCAGTTAAACTCTTGTTTTAGACACCCTAGTCCTTGATTTAGAAGTTCAACTGTATACGAAGCTTGGAAAGCTAGCAAGTCCCGCCTAATCTGAGAGATGAAGATTACAATTAAAAAAACAAGGTGGAGAAAATAGCAACTTTTCTATTCCCCAAACAGTCAGAGCCCTGGGCTCGGGAATTTGTTTTGGTTTTTACCTTGATGTTCGCTAGCTGAAAGCACGAAGATCCAAAGGCTATGATGAGAGCAATAACCATTCCGAGACATTTATAAATGACCCTCTTAACTGTTTATGAGACATTATCTGAGGTAAAGCAGAGTAGGAGAAATAAACTTGAAGTAGGAAGAGCTGGCTCGCCTCCCAGATGGAGCATGATAAAGCACCAGTGTCAGTGTTTCTTCTCAGTTTTATGGCAGCCTTTAACTGCTTGGTGTTTAGGATTTTTTATCAGAAAACGGAAAGGAGAAGGAATGGATCCAAAGCAAAGAGGTTTTTCACAAACAATATTCTCCAAATGACTTTATGTGAGCAGATACTGTGTTATCTGGTTATCAAGATAACACCATTTATTTTTTTACTTGCCACAACAGCCTGCTACTCAGATTCCCAGTCCTGGTATGTACGAGGAATTCCTGAGCACAGCAATAAATTTTCAAAGGGATCTGGGTGACCCCACTGCTTCGTTCCTATTAGAAAATATCCTGAGCAAAGTTAATCTCTGGTCAGATTTATCTCATTAAATAGATTTCTATTGTCTCTCTTAAAGTGTGTTAGATTTTAGTTCCCATATTTAGCAAAGCTCTCTGAATTTTGTTCGTCTCCCACAAAGGATTAATGAATGGCCCTTCATGGAACCACGGGAATGGGATAAATTCATTACACAGAAAGGTCTTCTGGAAGTTGAAATTACATAAAACCTATCTTGTTTCTTACTTTTCCTTAACTTAAAGCATAAATCTTCTTAAAACACAATTTTTCACTGCCCCTTCAATCATTTTCAACCCTACTTTGAGAAAAAAGAATAAACCTCAGTTGTTCCAGTTTGTTCAAATTATAAAATGCAAGCCGCAAATCAAAGAGTGCCCATGCTGGACCTGGAGGAAAGGCAAACAGAAATGGAGGGCTCTCAACAGACATTTCTGCTTTCAGCCACCTGCTTTAGGCAGCTCCTCAGCAAGGCTGTGCCTAAAATGTGCAACAAGGCTCAAAAAAAATTTTTATTTCAGTGAACTCTAGGCATTCAGTTCTGAAAACGTGATCTAGTTTGATATGAAAACAGAAGACAGTAAACCGTCACATTTATAAAGCTGGTGGCTGGACCTTGACAGGTTTCTACTGCTTGATGATTCTGGCTTACTCCTTGGTTATGAATTAGCAAAGCCTCCAGATTTGCCCAACGCCATTCTTCACAGAAGAGTCAATCAGTCAGGTCTAAGAGAAAGAAAAAATAAGTGAATTCTCCTTAATGAGCAATAGTTCTTCTTCCAGGACAACCTGCAAGGAAAATTTGCCTGTTGTATTGGCCATATTTATATTGGATGAAAGGCTCCACTTTATTCCAGTTTTCAAAATATTACAAAAACTTTATTGAAATGGTTGACAAATTCACAGAATGAACAGAGTTTTTGTAAACTAAAATCTCTAGATCCATTTACATAACATTTTTCTCGTGCTTTTGCAAGAACTTGGAAACATGTCCAAAAAAATTTATGAAAGTCTGGCAAACAAAGAAAAATGTGGGTTTTTTCTAAATACTTTGGAAATAGAAGATTTCAGATCATCCTTTGCACAAACAGAAAGTTTGCCTTTGCCAGCCCACCAGCACTCATGGCACCTCCTCTGTCACGTGCAGTGAAATGCCGGCAGGACCAAGGGATGGGCGCCGGGAGGAGTGGAGGCGGGGGAGGCACTGGAAATCCTCCGCGTCTTCTTGGACTGAAGCTGAAACCGGTTCACAAGGACAGAGCCAAAGAGCTGAGGAAGCTCCATGTCTCGGCACCCACAGAGCCAATTTTTGGTTGGATCCAGCATCGCAGGCTTCTGCCAAGTCCAGTGTAAATTTATCATCGGTTCTCTTGAAACAGGTTTTCCTCTTACCCCTAAATGATTGCTTCAGTTTAGCTCCCTCAGACCAAGTTACTGTCCACAGGCAAAAGGGGAAACCATTTCTCTTTGAGAATTTACCTGAGGATAAAGCACTTTGTGGGCTGTTACAACAAATTATGAGTTATGACAATAAAAGACCCAAGCATTCCCATGTCATTAACTCTCTCAGTTGCTCCACTGCACGAGGCACTCCGATGGCTGATGCTTGTCTTACTTTTCCACAGGCAAACTACATCCCTCAGAGCAGCATCGCTCCTGATTTTCACCAGAACTGCTGAGCTCGAGCTGCAACCCAACGGCAACGTGTCTGCTGTGTCTCTGCAGAGCTGCCCAAAGTGAACTGTGTGCTTTTTAGTGCGTGCTCCTGGCAAGCGTCGGGTCAACCACACCGGCCGCCGTGGTGGCCGAGCACACACAGCGCGTCCAGCGATGCCAGAGGGACTGGGCTGCCCTGGGGCTGCCCAACCGCGCAGGAGCACCGGGAGTCCGTGTCAGTGATGGGCAGGCAGGGCTACTGCTCCAGCCAGGCACCAGATGCTGGAAATCCTGGATAAATATGTAAAATCCCCTAATTCCACCGGTATAAAATTTCCAGGCAGACAAAGAGGACGTGTCCAGGGAAACCATGCAACAGCCTGAACTTCAAGCTTTCAGTTCCAGGGATTTCAGAAAGCTTTGAATCAAAATTTCCACTAACGCTGTTTAAAAATATACCCTCCCCAGCCAGCAGGAACCCAAATGGAGAGCTAAGCATTATTCGAGTCCACAGCAAGCAAAAAAAAAGTCATAGCCAGGCCCTGAAGGACCAGAACGATTTTGGGTATCATGGAGAGGAAAGAGATCCCATCTCTGCAGTGGTGGGATGTCCCTGCAGAGCCACGATCCTGCAGGACGTTGAGCCTCTGTCCGCCCCGAGGACCTGGGGTCTCTCCCCCATGCACAACCTTGCCGGCACACCGCACATTTCGACTCGCTTCAATTTCTCTCTCCTTGTACCAGAGCTGCTCTAAATCATATTACAGCACTACACTGCTTTACACTTGTAGCATGTTTTCATCTTCTAGTTGGGTTTTTCCCCAGGTGAGAATAAGGTTCATGGAAATGTTTATGTACGTTACCTCTTCAACCAAACAAATTACTAGAAACACTCATTTCTATCACACTTTTTAGCTGCCTAAGCAAGGGAATAAGTTGTTCTTCCAAGATCAGCTGTCCAGTAAGAAGTTAAGAACCAAATTTCTCTAAGGATTTAAATTGCAATTCTGCTGCCCTCATTATTTTCTGGTAGAATAAAACATAGCATCCAAGTGCAGATCAGGCAATAAATCCTTATATTTAGCACAATCCCTTGCCAAGTAAACCCCCAAGACCTACACCGCTTTTGAGTACAGCCCAAAGGCTGCAAACATAATTTTAAGCATCTTAGCATATCTCCACTGAAAAATGAGGTACTTCCTTTGAGATCTGTAAGTTTGCTCCATGCGAGCTGATGGCTCTATAAAATATGTCACACCGCCCAAGGGCTGTTGCTCAGGTACCTAAAGCGTGCTGGCCCTGTTAAGGCAGCACCAAGCCCAAGATAACTCATCTGCAGCAACAACACATTGTCCATCTCTGCTGCCTTTGACTTGCTGTTAGCTTGTGTAGGTCTTGCGTGAGAATACCCACACCACAACCCTTTGCACAGACTAGGCATCTTTCCCAATACAGCAAAGTTAAAAGGAAAAACATTTGAAAACACATTTTACAACGTGGTGCATCTGTACAATTTTTGATCAAAGTCATCCAGCACAAGCATAGGTGAGGATTTTTGGACATGGAAGTCTTATTCCCCATTCACTGCTTAGAGCAAAATGAAAGGAGGGCCCTTGATGCAGGTGCCGTTCACAGATTGATGTAGAGAAGAGTAACTTGTAAAATAAAAATGGCGACTTAAAAATAAAATAGCTTGACAAGGAAATACTTGATCTGTCTAAATTAGATTTATTTATACTTTTTGGCAAAGGTCACATTTTAATTGGGGTTATTATTCACATGCCTGGAACTATATAATATTATCCAATAATACAGAGAATCTGACACCAAAACATGTCACAGCACACATTCTATTTGCATTTGCCAGACATAGAATCCTATAAATTGTTGTCTGATAATGGTCTGCAGCTCAATGGACAAGACTTTAAACAATTTGCAAGGGATTACAGATTTCGACATACAACATCCAGTCACGATTATTCGTAATCAGATGGTCTAGTGGGAAAGGGAATTAAGTCCTCAAAGCAGAGCCTGGCCTGAGGCTCTGTTGAACTTGAAACAGCACCTTCAAAACCTGGACTATCCTTTGTAACGAGAAACTGACAACCTCAGCTATTCAAACCTCCTGAGGAAGATAGAGCTGATCTTGATGTCTAGGAAGAGAGTCACAAATTGTCTCACAGCTTCAAAGCTGCAGAACCTAGAATGTGCAATTTACTGCATCCACGATGCTATTTAGGGACAAAGGATTGAGATTTCATGGCAGTTGCTCATGTTACCTATAAAGTTCAAAGCTCATACAGGGAGGCTTTCAGGAGGAAGTAAGGGGCAATTGCAACCTGTTTCCTTGGGGAATGGGGACCTGAACTGAAAAAAGGTTTCAGCAGAGCGACTGCAGGACCAATGAGCAGCAGCAGCAACAGGGATGGAAATGCTCCTCAGGGCATGAGCCCAAATACTCAGAACTCCTGAAAGATTTAGTGAGCTCTCATACAATAGTCACCATCACCGCGCTCCCTACCAGGACTGCAATACGTACGGGGCTCACTGGAAAATTTTCCAGTTGGTAAAAAATGGGAGGGTTGAGTAATTGAGCACTGGCCCCTAATGCTGCAGGGTGGGAACTGGTCCCAGCCAACATGCCCTGAGGTCTGCCATATCTCTGTAAGAGGGATGCTCAGCCTCCCTGGGGCACCTTTTTTCCAGATTGTGTCCAAGACCCATGGGGAAAAAATTTCAGGGAACTCCCCATTTTTTCTCATGCTTCATTTGGTTCAACCCAGCCTGGGTCTTGTGAACCTGGTGGCTCAGCAGGGCACCAAGGGGGTGGTCACAGGGAAGTGGGGAGCAGCCTCACCTTGCAGAAGCACAGACCCGCTTCCCTGGCAGCCACGCCTATTTGAAGGAGTCATGAAATCATGGTTTCAAGCAGGAAGACCAGCTCTGGGGCTCGAGTTTTGAGTTCAGTTGTACTGAACTTCTGCTAACAATCATAATTAAGGATTGCAGGCCATTGCCAGGGACATGTGCAAAGAACCCAGTAAAATCCAAGTGTGTCAAGGTTTGGAATCGTGCAGTCATGGAGCATTTCAGGAAAGAATGCATCTAATGGAATGAAATGGTAGAAAAGGAGAAAAAGCAGGTGTTGCCTTTATGCAGATCTCTGCACACACTGAGAGCAATAAGCAAAATACCGACGACAAGATGGGCCTGTATGTGGAGATGTACTTGGAAACGAGAACTTTAACTACCTTAGGTTATCTTTGCCTTGGTCCATTGCCTTGGAGCAGTACGAAAGAGCAGCAAAGCACATAGCCTTGAAGATCTTGAATGTCAGCCTGGACACCAAGACTATGCTCAGTTCTTTCCAAAATCTCCACAGGATCATTATGCTTTCCCCTTCTTTCTACAGAGAGTGCTGGAAACCACTTAAAAGAGCGTGTGCTGAATGTGTGCGATCAGACCAAAGCTTTCCAAGTGAACTGAGCGCTGGCAACACAATCCGGGTTGAGAGCAATGGGAATTGCTCTGCTCCATTTAGTAAGAGTAGAAGAGCGCCACATCAGTAGTACAAACATCCCTCCATCCCACTGCCAGGAATCTCGCAGGCTAAGGAAGGAACAGAAAAGGAGGCTCAAAAGAAGCCATGCACACACTTGTGCCCCCCGCTACAGCAGTATCTGGTTCATTTTAATCTGTCCTTCATGAATTAGAAAGGATGGTACTTATGGACTGGTCTTCTTTCTCTCCTTGGGGTCTCGTTCACTCTTTGTTTTGAAAGCCAAAGAACCCTTTGCCTTCCGAGGGACCCCGCAAGCTCCTGCACAGCACAGAACAGTGCAAGCATTTCTACAGAAGTCAGCAGGTAAAAAACACCAAAGAGAATGCAAGTCGAGCGTGTTCAGCCGCACTCTGCGCTCCCAAACACTCGAGAAGTCATACTAGCCAAGCTTTATAATTTTCATAAATCTTCTGATTTAAGCAAAGGCAAAGTTTGGCTTTCTGTTCCTCAGAGCAGATCCAAAATGTAGAGCATTACACCGAGTACCTTCAAATTCATATGGAAGGGGAGCTTCTGGTTTTTGCACCGCATGACGGCAAGAGCAAAGCAAGTGCTAAACAAAAGCCAGTGACCTGTTTTTCTTCTAGCAATGGAAAAGTCATCTCGCTTGCCTCCTGCTATTCAGATTGCACCACACATGTATTTCAGTTCTCTGACACCATTCACTGGGACAGCGCAGATCTGAGTCAGGGTGGGGTTTTGAATAAAGCAGTAAGAAATTGAAGTATATCCTAAGAAATAAAAAACTGTACACTTCTATCATCTGAAAATTAAATTAATCCAGTATGAGAGATGCCTGGGAACACTCTTGTAACACCAGCAACAGCTACCGCAGAGCGTTTTGAAACGGGACACGGTGACATTCATTTTACTGATGGGCTCCCAAGGCAAAAAAGGCAAGAAGTGACAGTCCACACTCAACCTGGAGAGCAACCAAATCCAGGGGCTTTGCAGGTGTAAAACACCACAGAAGACTGACACACCCTCCTCACCTTACCAGAGCTTTGTGGAAGTTTTCTGGGGCAGAGCTGACAGCTGTGTAATATTTATGGCATCAGTGATGGGAATGAGACTATGTCAGTATAAATTTACTATTAGTGATATATGATCAATATTAAGCCTTGCAGGTAAAAGACTTGAAATTCTTGTCTCTGTTCCACCTGCTGGCATGAAAACAAAATGGCAAAAAGGTACAAAATTCAGCTTTTTAGCAACTTTTGACTGAAAGTGTGAATTTTGAATAAGGAAACCTGTATCTATTAAATGTTTAATACAGGTCTTCCAAATAGTCATGGAGCTGGTGGCACTTTGGGATTTTTTTAATACCGCTGGAGGTTTTTCACTAGGATTTTAAGTTTTCCTAGCAAATGACTTAAATATTCATTAAAATCTTCCATTGTGCTGAAATGGCATTAGGGAGGAGGAGAGCACATTTCTCGGCCATCCACTCGCCTAGACCAGGGTCAGCGCCTGAGGGAGGGCACCGGGAGTTTGGGAGTTTTCACATCCCTGATGCTTCCAGCCGTCACCCATGTCCTTACATGACATTCCCCATTTTGGGCATGCAGTCAGCCTGGGACACAGAGCTCCAATACCTTATTTCCTTATTGGTGCCATAACAGCAATGCATTCCTTATGGTGCGTTATTCTTCTTTTTGGTTTTTTTTTTTTTAATGTTATTAATTGTTCTCAGTGACAGTTCTAAAGGGTTGGTTCGTTTTTTTCCCCTCTGATAAGACAAACATGTTTTAATCGAACAAGCCTTGACAAATGCTGGCGATATACCCTGCACCGAAATAATGAGGGAGCTCTTTAATACCACACCACAATATGTATGGGCAAGTTGCTGCACTGGAGCAGTATGAGCTTGTCAGATTACAGTGAAACGGTATTTATTGAAAGAGTAGGTACAAGGAAGAACAGCAGAAAGTATTCTGCTGTACAAACATGCAGCTGAGCAAAACCTCTGGAAAAATAGGGCACATGCAACATCAAACCATTTTCTGTACAAAACTGCCTGATGTCAATAAAATTGCCCGCAATAAATTGATATCTTTTCCTGCAAAAGAGAAAAATGCAAATTAAGTCCCAAATGTAGTCAGGTCCAGGTGCATAAAACAGGGAGAATCAATAGCTGTCAATAGCTGTTGATTTATTTGACTGCAAACTATAAACCTAAAACAAGCAAACAAAAAGGTCACAGCATGATGTTTGTTAGAATATGCAGGGTTACAGCAAATTTAGACAGAAGCGTGTGGAGTTACACTTCCCAAACTGGTGAATTGCTCACAATTAACTTGTGTGCATTTCTAATAATATTAATTTGCTAAAATCAGGAAAAGGAAAGTGTGACAGCGGCCCTTCACACCAGGCCTGTGTTTGAGTGCATGTGTACGTAACATAGGCAACCAACTTCACAAAGCATAAGGCAGCATGACTCACATTGTCAATATAACTCCCCAACTTCATAATTATAAGGAGGTGCCAGTTTCATGCCATTCAAAGCATACTTTGAAGGGTAAAACACTTTCTGGCCTGACAGCCGACCCGCCTGCAGCACTGGCCCATCCGTACGGAGCTGTGTCCATGATGCCGAGCGTTTCTGCCTGGCAGCCCATTTCTACATGGGCTGGCTGCGTTACGGGAAGGAGCGATGCTCCGTGTCCAGCTGCAAGCCCCCTCTTCCACCACCCGTCCCGCCACAGGACCGAGCCTGTGAAGCTGTGCCCGCCTCGTGCCCCCGGCACTGCCCTCTCCCTGAGCAACGGCGACAGCCCGTGATGCTGTAAGCAACGCTCGGACAGTGTTTCGGTGTGGACAGGCTTGCAGGTTGCTCCTGCCCTTGTGTGAGGGGTTAACGATGGGAAGAGGTAAAAAGGGGCTTTCCAAGGGCATGCCTTGCCTGGGGTCCACGCAAATATTTAATGCAACAAGCTCCCACCTATCCCACCACCAAAACAAGAGCTGGCTGCTATGCTGGAAGGAAGGTTGGCCACTCCATTTCACAGCACTTTGGCAAGGGATCTACATATCTAGCCTCAAGAGGAGGTGCTGGCAGAGAGACAGATTCGCCTGGAGGGAGGCTCCTCTCCAGCACACCGACTGCAGACGTTAGCCATGCCTTAACAGTGTACAGGTGGTGGTTTGCAGTGAGCCCTCCCAGGCTGGTTTGGTTGGACTAGAGGACTCCAACGTGGGCTGATCCTGTTGGGTTTCTGTCTCGAGAAGGAAAATCAGTGCCCTGCAGTCATCACCAGCTAGGTGAGAGGTGTCTGCTGCTGCTCCGAGCCAGGGTCCAATCTCCCCTCCCAGCCCAGCTCCCCACTGCCTTCATGCAAGACATGACAGTCTCACCTCCAGAGGCAACACAAGATGTGACCTTGCCCTTGGGCCTCTACCTGCCCCAGCACGTCCCTTCTGTCACTGACAAGGTGCGTCTGGATCCTCCTCACATGCTGAAGAAGGAGGAAGGCAAAAATCCCACAAAAAAAGTCCAGTGTTGGCACAGGAATTCTGGAGGGAAAGGGCTTGCACAGAGCCAGGTGCCCTGCCACCCAGCCACCTGCTTGCTCTTGCTCTTGTCGCTGCTGCAGGCGCTGCGGGTCAGGGGAAGATCATAGCCGCAACCCAACACAGAAGTAATTAACTGTAGTACACCGAGGGGAAAATACCATGATGACTGCAATGAGCATCAAGAGCCTGCAGCCTGAGGCAGCCCAGCATGTCAGGAGAAGGGAGCAGCATCCCTGCGAGAGCTGCCACTCATCACTCTAATTTGTAGTGGCCGAGCAGCCCTCTCCCAGCCTGCCCTCTGCCCGCTGTCAGAAAACAGCTCTGGGTCTAAATTTGCACTGGGAGGAGTCAGCAGCCAACCTGCCCTGGGCTGAAGGAGGTGTTTTGGGTTTCACGGCTGCTGCTGAGTGAGCCGAGTGCTGGGGAAGAGGGACCCTGCATGTCGCAGCATCTTCAGGCAGCCACCGAGCCCGTGGGCGATCTGCAGGAGGGCTCCCAGGAGAATGCTGCTGGGCAGGTGCTTCTATAAATGCAGACATCCTGGGACGCTTCTCCAGCCCCCAGCTTTGACACTAATAATCCCACAAATATCTTATGTGGTTTAACTTCTCCTCTGGGTGAGGAAGACTCGAGAAAACAAAAGCCATGGTAAGATGGGATGCCCACAAGTCCCACTGCCCAGGGCAGAAGAGAAGTGGCTCCTGGCTCCCTTTTCCCTAGGATAAAGGAGAGGAGCTGAGAAAGGGTCTGGAAGAAGAAAGGCAAGGCAGATTAAAAACGTAATTTAGTCTAAGCTTGGCTCCATCTTTAGAAGCTGTAGGAGAAAGGAAAGGAGCACCATGAGGTGTGGGAGGGTTGCAGCCTGGCCAGGGCATGGGGACCAGCATTTGTCCCGAAGGACACCCTGCAGGGACAGCCCTGCCTGCCCATGCCTGTGGGGAGCTGCGTAGGGATGGCTGCATCCCGGTCAGAGCCCCTCACAGCAGAGCAGCGGCAGGGAAGGGCCTGGAAAAGGGTTTGGAGACCACAGAGGACCGCGGTAAGGCAGCCGAGATGGAGACCATGGACTGAGTTCTGAGGAGAGGTTAAAAGAGCCAAATACATATAGCTCAGCTAGGAGACGACTAAGGGGACATGATAACAGCCTACAAGTATTTGGAGGCTGCGAACATCAAGGAGGGAGAGGAATTATTTACAGTTACACATGGGGCATAACTAAGAGTAATGGGATGAGATTAAGAAAGGAAGGGTTTAGGCTGAATATCAGGAAATATTTCCCGACGACGAAATGTGTTAGGCTGCAGAATAATCCTTCCAGGGGAGCCATGGGAGCACAGCAGTCAAGAAGGCTGAGACTACCCATGACTAAACCCTGGGCTATGTGCTGCCAGGTGTAATGGATAATGTAATTTCTGTCTCTGGCCTCCAACGTTATTTCCTTTCCATCTCTACAGGAGGAATATCTTATCAAGTAATACATGCTTCTAACATGATGCTCCTTTTGTCAGAGACAAAAGAAACTCCCAGTTCCCAGCCCTGCCAGGAGTGTCACTGCAGTCAGCGGATTAGGGGTGTACCCTGTTCTGTGAGTCACACCTCTTGCCTCTAGGGCACAGTCACATCTCCCAAATTCCAGCCACAACAACTACAGCCTCAGCTTCAAAAAAAAAGAGTGGAGCTGGATAATTTTGCACTGTTTTTAAATTTGCAGTTAGATAGCACAAAATGGAGAACTGTAAAAGAAGTTGATCCAAAGTGCTGAAAAAAAGAAAGGGAATGGGAGCGTTGCAAGCTCACAGCTAATATCCTTGTTCTTTTGTTGCCTCTTTTGTCATAAGAAGGAGCTCGACTGGCCTCAGATCAGCATCAAAGTATTCCTTCAGTCAAATCTAGGAAGATTTTGTACCCTACAAACGACTCACCCCCTCCAGAAAACAGGATTTCCAGTCATTTTCACAGAAGAGTTCCCATCCAGCCTTGATGAGGAAGAGTCAAAAGTCACTCAACAAAGAGGAAGGCATCTGGGAAGAGCTGGGATCTGACTCACTGCATTTGCATTTGTAATTAGGGGATTGGAAATGCTCAGCAGCAGCATTAGGTGGTAACAGAACTGGAACAGTATCACTTTTCACAGCTCTTGCGAAAAGCATCAGGTGCAAGTGCAAGCCCTCGCAGCAGCGGCGGCAGCAGGGTGGCAGGGCTGGGACACGTGGGTGCAGGGGATGAGGAGATGGAGCAACCACACACGCATTTCCCGAGGGCAGGAGTGCTAAATCTCCACAGTTGTAGCATCATTCTCCTGTTTTTTTAGAGTAGACAGCAGGAGATCCGCACAGGTCTGAGCTCCAGCCTCCAATGGAGATCGCCAAGTGAGGAGGATTGGTGAAACGGCAGTCAGGGAGAAGGGACATTTCTGAGTCTTTTGGAATCCCAAGGCTGGGACGTGGTGGGAGGTAGAGGACTAGGGAGCTATAATAAATAAACAGTCTTTACCCCTGGATCCCAGGGATAATAATCCATCATATCCTAAAGGTTTGCCCTGAGCAGCTACCCCGTTTATGTATGGTGGGTTACTTCCTTTGTACAGAACCTTTCATGCATCCTTATTTCCCATATACTGTTTCACCTCACGTGATATCTTGTAATCTTGGCTTGTAACGCGGTTTAGAGTTATTATATGTCACGTCAGGGTTGAAGTTTAAAAAAACCACATTGCAGCTCGGCTCAGACGCACCGTAGCAGTGGGAGGAGTGGCTATGGATGCTGAAGTCAACCTGGGAAATGCTTTTCCCACCTGCAGCCTTTAATACCAGCAATTTCCATATGTGTGAGCCGTGACCGAGGACCCCAGCACACCAGGGAGCAGCTATGCAGGGACATGCCCGTGTGCATGAGCAGAACCCACGGGAGGTTTCTCATGGCAGAGTGCCGCTACAGCCACAACATGGAAAAGACCGAGCAGCAGCAGGTCTGCAGGCGCTATCGATGAAGAGGATGAGGCTCTTTTGAAGAAGACTTTCTAACATTTTATGGTGTATTAAAACTAAGGACAGTGCAATGATGTGAAACCAAAAGGTTTGCTGCTCAGGACAGGCAGGATGGGAGCGCACAGTGCCCAGCCGGTCGCCGCATCCCAGCACACACGGGATCCAGCTTCTCCCACTATCAGATGTGAGTCACTGCCAGAGGCAGGATACCAGACCTGATGAACCAGAGGTCTTATCCGGTGTGGAGGATCCGAACTTCCAGTGTTTACTTAAGCATGAAGCAGAATAAACTCTGGTCCTTAAAACTAAACATCTGAATGCACTCACTAATCCGGAGACATACAGTAAGCAATTATACAAACACACCTTAAATGTTTTTTGGCAATTTTTTGCAGTTCACCAGAAAGAAGTGTCATCTTTCAAAACACGAAAATCCAACCTCCCCAAGTCAATGGGGAACCATTCTGCTCTTCACCAAAAGGTGAACCAAGAAAAGCCCCAGCCAGGTACATCTTCACACAAAACATCAACCACTACGAACAACACAGAGACAAAAACACCTCTGTGTGCGGGACGTGCAGGTGGATAATCTCAGCAGGCTGGGAGAGGCAGAGGAGGATTAAAATACCTGACACCCTTGTGCACAGTGCTCGATTTTATAACCAGGAGCCTAAGCCTACAGTTTTCCCTCGTAGCCATGTGTGACCCCTTTTTAAAAAGACTCCGCTCCAGCCACACTGCTGAAATATTTAGATACATCCTGAAAGATTTTTTTTTTCTTTTTTTTACCTGAAAACATTGGCAGTTGCTGATTTTAATGTTTTGTAGAGTAAAACCACAAGGTTTCGCGCAGCCCTCATTGAGTGGCAGACACTTGTCCTGGTTTCAGCTGGTATAGAGTTAATCTCCTTCCTAGTAGCTGGTACAGTGGTATGTTTTGGATTCAGGATGAGAATAATGTTGATAACACACTGATGGTTTCGTTGTCGCTAAGTAGTGCTTACTCTACGCAAAGGACTTTTCAGCTTCTCCTGCTCTAAGGACAGAGGAGGCTGGAGATGCCCAAGAAGCTGGGATGGGGCACAGCCAGGACAGCTGACCCTAACCGGCCAAAGGGATATTCTACACCATATGGCATCATGCTCAGTATATAAACTAAAGGAAAGCTGGCAGGGACAGGCTGGGCATCGGTCAGCTGGTGGTGAGAAATTTGCATTGTGCATCACTTATTTTGTATATTCTATTATTATTATTATTGCTGTTGTTGTTGTTGTTGTTATTATTATTATTATTACTACCCCTTTCTTTTCTGTCCTATTAAACTGTCTTTATTTCGACCCATGAATCTTACTTCCCTCCCCCCCGATTCTCTCTCCCCCATCCCACTGGGGACTGGGAGGGAGCAAAAGGCTCTGTGGTGTTTAGTGCCTGCCGGGTTAAGCCACAAGAACACTAAAAAATCCCTCAAGACTCCCAGCACGCACAGCGCCAGACCCGATCCTCCAAGTTCCCTCCACACAAAAATCCTCCTGAATAACAAATATTAATATATAATAAATAACAATTGTGATACTTAGCACTTCCCACCCATAGATCTCACGGCATTTCATCAAGCTGGATGAATGCCTTTTTTCTCTTGCTCACAGGCAAATGAAGACTTCTCTTCTACAAACACTTTCCATGCAGGTGTTTAATTCTAACCTTATACCTAGTTTTGGTGATTACGTTGTGGTCAGCCCAGTCGTTGGGAGAGCTCCAGGTCAGCCGCCTTCTGTAGATGTTTCCTTTGGGAGAGCAAAAATGCTAAAGGTGTTTTCAATATACACACATGGTCAATTCATCTGCTTTCTAAACACCAAATATTTGCGTCTAAACTAATTAATCTTCTTGCTTTTTCATTGCTATGAGCATCTTCATCTTAGTGTAGTGATGTTGCAGCAGGAGGGAGCTCAGCCCTTTCATGCCTTGGGACAAAATGTGTTTACATTATACTCCATATTTCCAGTGGTCAGAAATGCCTTCCATCTCCTGACCCAGGGTGCGTTTCCAGCTGGGATGGTACCTCCTGGGGCCTGTGCAAACAGAGAACAAAAATTTGCCTGTGCCCCATGGCACGGACAATCCGGTCTCTATAAAGGATCTATCACCATTTTGTCTGCGCTGTTAAAGCAAGCACAAAAAATGTCTCCGCTTCTTGGTGAAAGGCACTGCTGATTTTGAAAGCAGGCAAAGGCATGATGGTGAAAAACCTTATTCTGCATTGCTTTGTCTTCAGAGGTACGTGCCCCTCAACTTTTGCTGCTGAACATGGTAAATTAGAGACAGACACACAAAAACGACATCTGCCGTGGGCCAGAAAGCTGGCAATCCAGCTTTGAAATAGTGGCCTAAAACATCAAGAGGTCTCAAGAGAGCAGAAGTGTGGTGGTCTGGGTATCTTTGGCAGGATGATGTCCTCTGGCCTGTGGGAGGTTTAGACTGTACATTAGGAAAAATTTCTTTACTGCAAGGGCGGTCAGGCACTGGCACAGGCTGCCCAGAGAGGTGGGGGAGTCACCATCCCCTGAGGTATTTAAAGGACGTGTAGACGTGACACTTCAGGGCATGGTTTAGGAGACCTGGGGATGTTGGGTTGGGGGTTGGACTTGATGATCCCAGAGGTCTTTTCCAACCTTAGTGATTCTACGATTCTGTGGCAGGAGGAGCACTGCAGGTGCACAGGGAGCTCTTCAAGGAAGCTCATGCAGTGCAAAGCTGTTGGGAATAACAAGATCCAGCAGGTCTTTACATGTACAACTACCAAATCCACGGTGAGCATCCTCAGCCTGGCGCCTAGCTCTGCTGTAAAACACACAAAGGCATATAAAACAATGTTTTGTCATGTCGGCTCTGCCAGTTGCTCTCAGGCTCCCTCTGGAAGCCGCCTCTCCTTTCTGCCTCACTGAATTCAGCAGACTTCAGGGATAAGTTTGGCAATTAAAAAGGTCATCTAAATACAGCTTTGTATGGTAGGTCCATGAGTAATGAGGTGCATCTTGAGAAATCAGCACAAAGCTGGTCACATCCTCTCATGTCCCTGGAACCGCACAGAAAGTACAAATTCCCTTAGAAATGCCACCCCAGTGCAACGCCAGCCTGTGTTTAACCCAGCATCATCCACTGGTGATGGGACATGCTGGTGCCAAGCACAGCCAGGGCAGAAAGTGGAAGCAGGAGGGGCGCCCCCCGGCCCCCGCTCCCTGGGTGACAGCTCAAGGCTAACACATGGCAGCCTCTCCCCGAATGAGCACACTCTTTTCGGTTTAATCCATCCCTGCAATTAGGAGGTAATAACTCTGGTGGGAAAAATGTAACAAAATATTAAGCCATCAGTTTTCATTTGTATGAGGCCCTGTGTATGTTGCCAGAAAGCCCTGTCCGATATATAGCGCCTGCCAAACAATATGGATTTACCTCATTTCCACTCAGAGGCCAGCGTGGTCACCTACAAAGGTTAGCGCCTGGGACCCGTGCACAGAATGGAGATGAGTTTCAGATGGATCGTCAGGCACTTAAATAGTTTTAGAACAACTTTGTAAGTCATTAATCATGATAGATACAGCAATAATAATACAAGACAGAGAAGGTCCCACAGGGCTGGAGGGGAGGTGGTCCTGGCTTTAAGAAAGCCTTGCTCCACAGCACTGTTTAACATCAGGAATGAAGAGCGGCCAGACCAAAGTCCCCTCTCTCACCATGGCCCCAAGCCAATCCCTGGGGAAGAGGGAAGAATAAAGCACAACCCAGTGACAGGTCCCCAGAATACTGCACATCTCTGCCCTCAGCCACCTCTTCATGAATGAGTACTAATTTACCCTTAATTCATGCTTGGTCCCTGTTAAAGCCAAAGCTAAATACTTCTCAGCTGAAGCTAGACTTGAGTATCTATATCTATATCTATATTATATCTATATGGGGGGGGGTTTCCACCAAGGCCTAAGAAGCTGCTTTAAGTAGATACCAAGCTCTAATAGATGGCACATTAAGACCCAGTATGACATTCAGACAGTGCATGAGCTAAGACGTGGCTGTGCTGTCAAAGCACAGATGAATAATGCTGAGCACAGCAGAGTACTTGGAGTCAGATGTAACAACTACCTTGTAAGAATATAGGAGGCGTGTTAGATAGTTTTAAAGTATATGTGCCATTTATCACTTTCCCCCAAAATCTATAACGCATGGAATAAACTACAGTAGAGACACTGGGATGGAAGTCTAGACCTTAAGTAACTTTTTGCTAATGCTCAAATCCCCAAGATCCTATTCTTTGGCAGTAAGTCCTCAGACAGATCTCTAGAACGTCGTTAAATGTGTTGCGATTTAACTGGCAAGTAAACAGCTGACCACAAGCTGCAGAATCAAAAGTCCTGCTAGTACGAAGATGAGAAACACATCAGTATTTCATTGATTGAGATCTACTCCCATTAATGTCTACATTGTATAAGGAAATATCTCTAAATGTCATCCTTGAAGAATAACAAGCAGTTTTATTGGAGTAAATGTGGCCTTTCCAATTGTCACAAGCAGGGCTATAATTATTTTTAAAGGCCTAATAGAATTAAACTAAGTATTACCACCCTCTACAATACTTTGTTTGTTTGTTTTTGTTTGTTGTGGGTGATCCTTGGCTTGCAGCTTGTTGCAGCATGTCACCAGGGAATAAACTCAACCATACACACAAAAAAAAACCCCTCTTTCCCAACATCTCCTTTCAAAGCATCTTGCACGCTCTGCACGCGGCTAATTGCCGATGTACACAATTGCTGCAGCTTTTTTTTGTTGTTGCATAAATGTTACCATTAGCAGTTGGGGATGCATATATATCATGTTTGTTTATTATTTAAAGATGAGGGTGATGAGAAATTCAGTGATTTAAAAGGAGCGAAGGGATTTCCTTGCCACAACAAGTATTTTCTCTGTTTCCATCTAGCCACCAAGGCAGAAATGCACCCCTCGTTTTGTCCACAAACAAACCAGGTCTAGCGTTATCCATCCAGTGCAGCTCCAGCAGCCTTTCGCAATCGTGATCAAAATGCCAGTAAACTCTGCTCTTTTATAGCTTCTTCCATTTGCCTAACACCTTTTCCTGCCTTAACCTGCCCACGCCCTGGAGGGAGGTCCGGGAAGTTGGTTGCAGGCACATAAACCTCATACGACTTGCTGGAGTCACATCAGGAGGCTGGGCAGGGCTGGAAAGAGGATTTCTCCAGGTCCTCATCCTTCATTTTCCTTGCTCCAGCGTGCTTTTTGCTTTTCTGCAATTATCTGCGTAAACTTACAGATACGTTTACTAAGTGACCGAGCATCTCTGCCTTCCCCTTCGCTGTAGTCCATCTTCAGTGATGCCGGGCCACAGATGAGGTTAGGAAGGACAGGGACAGCTCTGGGTCCCACCCCATTGCTCTTCCCATAAACCTGAGGGGGGGACCCCCACTTCACTACTATCCCCTACTTTTTTTCAGTGGGGAATAGGAGTGAAGCAGGGAGGGGGCTGAAATGCTGGGAATATTACCCTGAATGGATGATCTTTCAGGTCTGACTCACACAAACCTCCCAGTGGAGTGAATGGGAGGGCTGCTGGACTCAAAATTAAAGGGAAAATGTCAGTATTGAATCCCTTCCCCCCATATGGTTAGGTCTGTTTTGAGAAGGACAATATTTTCCAAACAATTTGTCAGTTTTTTTTTTTTTTTCTAAGCTCTCCTTTCCATTTGGCTCCAAAACAAATGTGCGTGCACAGAAAGAAGTTTATTCCTTTACAGTTTGCCTCTTCTGGGAAGTTTAGAAACGTTACAATCCACTCATGTTCCAAACATCCCCGTTTCTCCCAAAGCAGTGCAGCCTTTCAGACGTTATTCCAAGGAAGCACTGACAGGGAAGGCTGCAAATAAAGGAACAGGCAAGCTTGGAGAGACATTTCTTCACTATATTTGGAAATACAGAGAGACTTTCTTTTAATCAATGTTCATGATGATTAAAACAAGCAATAGCAAAGGGTTCTTCTGTTTGTGTAGGAACGATTTGTGCCACCATCAGGCGAAATACGAGCTTGCCCAAGGAAACCACATTTCTGGAAACTGGGTTGGGTTGGAGTTGATTTAATGCTGGTTTGGTTGGCAGCGGGAGGGTCACCTGGCCATGAGGTGCCCCCCAGCCATGCTGTGCGATCCTTGGTGTCTTTTGGGCACAAGCCCCTCTGTGTTGTTGGCACCTGAAAGCATCCAACCTCTTCTCTGGGGGAGAAGCTTTATGATGGCTATCTTATAAACTGGAAGCTGAAGCACAGATGCTGAGACTAATTAATCTGCCTCTGGATCAAGTGCAAAGGGAGTTAACAAGACTTAGGTACCTTCAGAAAGATTTACACTCACAGCTTCTGTTCCCACCTTATTTTAGGCACCACCTCCAGAAGTTCACTCCCATGGCTTGCCTCAAAGGTACATTTATTTTTCTAGTACCTGGAGCTTGCTGTTAGTGCCTGCCCAGAGATATCTCAGGCCAAATGACCTATATGAGTGAAGAGCTTGGATGGGCTTCCAGCCCAGTATACACGTTCAGCAAGGATGGTCTTCTAGGCTAGGAGGGGTGGAGTCTGTATACAATCTGCCCTTGCAGCCCAAAGGCCCATGGACCAGCCCTAACCCTTTGCTGTGTGGTCTTTGACCAGCTGTTTGCCTCTCCAGAGCTCTTCCAATCCCCCGCTAAAAGGGAGATTGCTCAGAGCTTGTCCCTCCAGGAAGACTCCTGCACAGGGCGATATTCCTGCATCCATATCTGATCTTTATGGGAGAAGGATCCTGGCAGCCCTGAGCTGCGCTGGACACGGGCGGGATGTTCTCGACATTAACCATGGTCACCTGCTCACAGTCACAACTCAGATAACTTGAAAACCTTGCGGCAATTCAGCATCCTGGAGGAGTTTCCTCAGCACCCACCCAAAGAGCTGGGCAAAGCCTTTCCCGGTGCCAGCCCTCAGCTGAGCCCGGTGCCGAGCAAGCTGTGCCCCTGTGCTGGGGACATCAGGGCCACCTGCGAGACTGGAGGGACACGGGGGGCATCTCCCCCGCTCCTCAGGCAGGCAGGCAGCCTGGGAAGATCCCCTCTATCCTCAGCATGTAAACATCTGCTGGAGGAAGACTTTTCTCCTAATAACACATCATTAAACATTGATTTAAAGACAATCATCTTCCCTCTCTTTAATTTCACAGCACCTTTAAAACAGCTGTTAGGCTGCAGCGGGGACGATCAGCCAAACAGGAAACGCATTGTTAGCTCCTAGCATTAAAACAGTAGAATGCATTAATTTATGAGCTCCTACTCCCTCTCCAAACGTTTTATTATGTTACTATCACCTTGATGTGCTGGTAGGCCCCGGTGCCAAAGCCTCTTTCACACAGTATGTGCCATCCTAAATTACAGGCTGGGCGCCTCCTGGAACTGCCTTTGGAAAACTGGAGTAAACCAGCAAACACTAAAGTTAATATTATCTTACAGACTAACAACCAGCTAATGCTCGACATGTGAATTCCATTTACTTCTTCTTTCTATAACAAATGGCAAGTGTGGGACTGGACTGTTCCTGATTTTATGCTATTTATCTTTCTGATCCATTCCATATTCGTTGTCCTTGGTTTTCAGCTCTGTGTGTGTGTGTGTGTCTGCATGTGTGTGTGACTCGCTCCGCTAAGGCAAGCTCAAGGCATGTCCCCGCCACCGTGTTCGCTCGGTCACCGCATGACTTGCGTGTTTTTCTCTTGGGAGGAGACCTTCTGGAGGGGTAGGTGTGAGAAGCAAAGTGTCTCCAGAAGCATCCCGGGAAAATTAAACTGCAGCAAGGGCCTGGGGATGGGTGTTGGGCCGGCTGGGGAGCAGAGCATGCCTGCGCCATATCACCCACCTAAGCATCCCCATGGACCCCTGCATCTTCCAGCCCCGGCTGCAGCCCGGGCAGCCCTGGGCGCTGTTTGCTGCCTCCCCCGGGTGCTCGGCGCTGCGCACCCACCTCCGCGCTGAAATCCTGAACCGGGAGCGTATTTCAGGGCTTTTCCTCGAGGAAGGGGGGGGGGGGGAGTGGAGGGCGGTGGGGAAGTGGCTCTTCCTTGTCCCTGCCCCTTCGGACAAGAACACCGGCCGGGAGGAAATGAGGAGGGCAGGGGCCGTGTAACCGGGAGCACGAAACCGCCCCGGGGGCCGGCCCGGAGCCCGGGGCCGCGCACCGGCGGCCGGCGGAGGCTGCGGGGAGGCTCGGCCAGGCGGGACCCACCGGCCGGGGCCGGAGGGGGAGAGGGCGGGGGACGACACCGGGGCCGGGGATGCCTTTAGCGGCAGGACGGAGGTGAGGGGGCGCGGGGCGACCGGCGGCGCCGGTCTCCCGGTACGGCCGGCCCTGCCCCCGGCCCTCCCCCGTGTGCGGCACCCTGGGACGGGGCTGACGTCAGGAGGAGACGGGGAAATCTCCCAAGAAAACCCTGGAGCGGCGGCCGGGGCGCGCACAGCCCCCGCCGGGCCCGGCACCCCGCCGCCGCCGAGCGCACCGCCCGGTAAGTGTCCCGGGGACGGCCCCACGCGTGTCCCCCACCCCGACCCCCCTCTCCCGCGCCCCACGCGTGTCGCCGCTTGTCCCTCACGACACGGCCCCCGTGCGCCCCGTCCCGCCCTCCACACGCGTGCTCCCGCGGCTCCGGCCCGCCCCACGCGTGCCCGCCGTGGCTTCCCACGCGTGTCCCTCCCGCCCTCGTTCTCCCCCCATTTCTCGCCTCCTCCAGGCCCGCCCGGCAGCTACGGGGACGCGGGCGGCGGTCGGAGGTGCGGAGGGTTGCGGGGCTGGAAAACAAAAGCGGAGACGGGAGGTGGCGGCGGCGGGGGGGAGCGCCCCTCACCGCGGCCTCGCCGCCCGCCCCGCTCCGCGCTCCGCTCCCCGCGCAGCCCTTGACATCTTTACACAGTGTATAAATTCTTTCGGGGCCTCTGCGCTTCGTCAGCCCTGACAAATGCGCTGGGAAATGCAATTCCAGAGGGGTTACCTCATTTTTATGTTTTATATATGTATATAATTTCCCCCCCCCCAACACACCGCACCGTCCTCAGCCTCCAGCGCTTCTGCTTTGCGCGGAGCAAACCGTGGCCCGCACCCGGGTCCCCGGTACCCTCGGCGGGGGCTGAGCGCGGCGGCGATGCCCGGAGAGGCTCGAGCGGCCCCGGCGGGGCGGGGAGTCCCCGGGAGGAACCGGGGGTACCGGGGCTGCGGGCCGGGGGTGCTCCGAGCCCCCGCCGAGCTCGGCCGGGGCTGCGCGGCCGTGGAGGGTGGGGCTGCCGCCCCCCGGGGGTGTCTCCTCCCGGCGACGTCTGGGCCTTCGATTAATTCCCTTTTCAGAAAAAATAATATTCTACAGCTCCTGTTTTTATTCTCCCACCCTCCTTTTTTCGGTTTTTCTTTTCTGATTTAAAAAAAATAGGCATCCTATTTGGGAAGCACGAGTGCCCGCAAGCACCGCTCCGGGATAACGCTTCCTGCAGCGGGAGTGAAATTCTCGGAGTAGGAGGGAAAAAGGCTTTTTTTCTGCATTAACCCGCTTAAATGGACACGAGGGCTCTCCACCGACGGTATCTTTTCGAGATTTTTTTAGGTCTTGCGGTTAAAAAACCATGGCACTAGGCGAGTTTTCTGTTATTTCGTCCCTTTTCCCCAAATTTTGCCAACCACGCTGCAGGCGAACGCCAAGTCCGATGCTACCACGAGGAAAATTAGCTCTATCCCAGCCAAAACCAGCTCATGAACATAAAACAATACTGTCGTGCCTGAATCGAGGAGCGAGACGCCCTTTGGTTTTGGGGTTTGTGGGTTTTTTTTTCATAAAAATTTTAAAATATATAATTTCCACTTAACAAACCAAGGTCCATGTTCGCCGGGTTATTCCCTGCGCCAACTCCAGCCGCTGATCTAAAAACTGACTTCCGAATAATTCCTGAAAGCTACTTCGCTGACAGAACCTCCCCAAAATCCTTCATTTGCCTGAAAAACGGACAAAAGTCCCTGGAAATCCCGCGCTGGAGCAGTGGCAACATTTCCCTGGGAAAGCTTTAGCCGAGTTAAAGGCTGCTATTTCCTATCGAAACCCACCGCCGAACAATAACCCGGCGGGTCCGCAGCCTGTCCTTTACAGTCGGTTTTATTGTTCACGCAGGTTTTATTATGAAATCGTGTATTTCCAATAGTATAAATCCTTCTTATCGGGTTTAGAGAAGGGAGCGCCTTTCTTGAAGAAAATAACCGCAGATCGAACGATGCGCTATTTCCCTCCCGCGATGAGTAGCTCGGATATATGTTGCTTTTAAATAACAAAAGGGGAGGAGAAAACATTCTCTAGTAAAGCCGAATTCCTTCGTTAGACCGCCTCCTAAACGTGCTAATAAAACTAATTCGTTTTATTTGCTCTGAACTTTTATATCTAACCCGGCGTGCTGATTAGCACAGCCCTCTGGAAGGCAGTACGTTCCTATCTCTCCCCGAGATGTGCCCGTTAAGATAGGGTCGTTCCCACAATGAAACTGGAAAGAATAGTGTCCCGTGCCTTTATCTGGGCGGTGTTTGCTCCCCGGGCCGCGGAGCCGAGCGCGGGCTGCGGCGGAGCCGCGCCGGGAGCAGCCCCGGGAGCAGCGGGGCGCAACCAGCATTTCGGGGGGAAAGCGGGAAAAAAAAGACGGGGTGGGGGGAGAAGGAGGAAAAAAAGAAAATAAAAGAAGATAAAATATTATTTTTTAAAAATAAATTTAAAAAATAATTACAGAAGTAAGAAGCCGAATGCACACAAAGGTTAATTGTTTCTCTGACTTTGCATTTTAAAGCAGGAAATGTGCGGCTCTGCAGAGGTTCGCTGCTGTTCTGAGAACATTAAAGACCCAGCGCGTTATTAGAATATTTCAGCCTTTCAGGAAATGTCCTGTTTAAGGGAAATGTGTTTCCCCCATCCAAATGCCGGAGCAATTAAGAGGCTGCTCGCCCGAAACGAGGTGGGGGAAACCCACATGGAAACATAATATCGGTGGTTCCAAACGCAGCCTCTTGGATTTTTTTCCTGCTGAAGAAGGGTCTTCAGCAAATGCCAAGGGAGTGCCCGGGCCTTTGATTATCCTGCTTGAGAGGCATCTTTTTTAGTCCACAAAAAAGAGACATTTCGGGGTCTAGAGATGCACAGAGTAACATGAGCAGGCTGCCTAGCAAACTCCGGTGCCCCTTCCTCCATCAATTAATAAGAAAAGCATGTTGCCTCTACTCAGACAGGGAGTTGTGGAACTATATTGGGCTTTTCCCCCTCTCTTCCCCTCACCTAGGGAAACAATCCCCCGTAGCTGTCCACCCTCCGCCGCTGTCATTGCAGGGGGCTGACACTCCCGCTCGCATCAGGCTAGCAGGGGTATCAGAGATAAACTCAAGCCGCTGCTAACAGCAAATGCGTATTTTCTCGGAGCAGAGTCCGGTGTCTGTGGTCTGTAGGATGCGGAGAGGGCTGGGAAGCAGCTCCGGGCCAGGGTGGGACTGTGGCATTTGGGGAATTGGGGGGAAAATGAGTTGTCCCAGCTCGGCGGCGGACACCCAGAAAATGGTTTTATTTTCGGGGTGAGGGGAGGAGGAGGTGTGTGTGTGTGTCCCCCACCCCCGTCTGCCTCCAGCTGCAGAAACCCGAATAGGAAAACCGTTTCTCCAGCCGTCAGTCGCTGCATTTCAAGAAAGCCTTGGGGTATCATTTGTATCTGTCAGAAAACATTAAGCCTTCAGCTTTTTCATGCCGAGTCTTTGCAAGCGCTGCCGCTGGCCGCCGGCTCCCGGGGCAGCCCCGGGGCGGGATGGGGATGGCGGGGGGGGGGGGGACCGGGACGAGCCGCAGCCCCGGGAGGTACCACGGACCAAACCCCCCGAGAAAATTCCGTTTCCCCCATTGGATTTCAATGGCCGGGGAGAGCCCAGGCTGTGGGGCAGGGTCCGCAGGAAGCGGGATGGGGCAGGGAGCCCCCGGGAAGTTTGGGGGGCTGCCCGGAGGGGCCTTGCGCGCCCGCGGAAGGCGGAGGCTTGGCCGGCATGCAGAGGGACGAAAGCTGCGGATCCAAAAGGGGCTGATTTCGTTTTGCTCAACTTCTTAGGAAAATTGCTCTCCTGGCTGCGCAGAGTAGGACAGGCCGGCTGGGAGCCAGCGTAATTTTCCACCTTCCTCTCCTGAGCGATTTAACATGCTCTCTGGGCTGGGTTTCTTCCCCTTCTCTACTTCCCGCTGCCCTCTCCGCCCGGCCCGGGGCGGTGGAGACACGGCTCCGACGGGAGGTCGAGGGGTGTGGGGGCTCGTTTCGTGGTTGCCCTTCCTTGGGCTTTGCTCCCTTAGGACCGGATCCAGGCCGGGACTACGGTCGCGGCGGGTAGTGCTGAGAATTGCCTTGCGCGGGAGTGTACACGCGGGTCTCCACCTTGCGCGTAAGGCGGTGTTTGGGGAGATGCTTTTTTGGGGCAGCACCCCCACCCCCACCCCGGGACAGTACCCCGACGGACAGCACCCTCTCGGGACACTGCAACAACAAACACCGTCCCCCCAGTGAGGTCCGTGCTCCGCGGGGGGCCTCGCTGTCCTGCGCGCAAGCCTCCGCGTATTCCCAGCCCCTGCTTGTTCCCAACCCGCGTGGGCATCGCGTCGATCAAAGCCATGCACCAGCGAAGGCCGGGAGCGGGGACTGGAGGCCGAAACTCACTCATCCACCCGTGCAGGGGACATTTTCATAGAGGGAAGCTTTAAAAATGCCCCTGCGCGCTGTCGTGGCGCTGCCGGCGCTGGGCACAGGGGAGCTGCGCCCTTCCAGCCGCTCTCCCCGCCCCGGCAATAGCCCTTCGCCGCCCGCTGGGCACTTTTAGGATAGTTTTGTTATTAAAAGTCGTTTTCCTGCAGCAGTTCCCCGCTGCTGGGCTGCGTGAAGGGGACACCAGGTTGGCTTGGCTTGGCTTGGCTTGGCTTGGCTTGGCTTGGCTTGAGCTTGGCTTGAGCTTGGCTTGGGCTTGGTTTGGCTAGAACTGCTTTGTTTGGTTTTGGCTTGGCTTGTTTTGGTTGCGTTGGTTGCAGTTTCGTTTGGCTTGGTCTGGTTTGGTTGAGTTGGGTTGGGTTGGCTGGTTTTGGGTTTGGTTGGGCTGCGGTTTGGTTGGATTGGGTTTGGTTGGGTTGCGGACCTTCTCCCGCCTCTCTTGCTTCAATGCAGCTCTATTTTTCAGAGGGCTTCCCTCTGCTTTCAGGCAGACGTGTGCTTGGGAGGAGATGCTTTCATTTTTGTAACAATTCCCGGTAATTTATAGACTGAATCCGACTCTATACATCGCTAATAAATCTGAAGAGAAGAAGCTGGCAGAGCCTGAACTTCGCCGCCTGATATACGGCCCAGGTGGTTTTGTGTTGGCTACGACTGCGAGGATGGGAGCCCCTCTCCGAAAGCAGAGATCCCGGCACTCGGGGCGGGGGGGGACGACGACGTGACCCTATCCCCCGCGCCGTCGGTGGGGTCCCTCCGCCCCCGGGGGTCAGTGGGAGTCCTGCTCTCGTTCAGACGCGTCTCCTCCTCTTCTTCACGGGGTTGTCACCCGCGTGGCCAGCGCTGATTTATTTGTAAGCGCCATCTCTCGTTCCTGTGTTATTTATAGCAGAAGGAAGCTGAGCGGTTTATTTGCGGGCTTCCAGCCTTTTACAGCTCCCTGGTGCAGCCCCCTGCCGCGGGAAGCCCCGGGGCGCGGGAGCTGCGCGGGCGCGGAGCAGCGGTGCTCTCCGGCCAGCCCCACGCGGGGCTGCGCGGAACTTTCCCACGCAAAGCCCTCCCGCGACCCGCGCACACCGACTCGCGTCCCGGCCGGGGCTCCGTGGGCCCCGCTCGGCCCCCGGCCCGACTCCTCCCTCCGCCTCTCCCCGGCCCTTCCCACACCCACGCAGGTCGCGGCCGCTCTCCTTCTGCTGCGGCCTCTCTTCCCTCTCCGCGGCTCCCTCCGGCCCCCCGAGAGCTCGGGGGGGGGCGGCGGGGGGAAGGGAGAGTCCGAGCCCGGGCCCACCGTCCCGCGAAGCCCTTGGGGGCCGCCGTCCCGCTTCCACGTCGCGGGAAGAGAGGCCGGCTCCGAGGTGGGGCACCAAGTCTTGCCTTGAATCCTGGCCAGGCTGAAAGGCGAGCCGTGACGTCAGGGGAACGGGGCGTGACGTCACGCGAGCGGGCCCGTGACGTAGCGCCTGCTGGGGAGGGGTGCCGGAGGAGGGGTGTCCCCCAGCATCCCCAAACGGAGCGGGCCCGGCGGGGAGGAGGGGAGAAAGCGCAAATTTGGGGGGGCGTTCGCCCCGAGGGTGCGCTCTGCTGTCGCGACACGTGCTGTCGCGACCAGCAACGGGAAGAACCGGGCGGATTTGGCTCCCTGCGGTAGGAGCGGGCCTGCTCCCCAAAGCGCGGAGCGGCACGATCCGCGTAAGACATATACGGGACATACACACGACACATATATATATATGCGCCCGTCCGAGGCTGCCGCAGGTGTGCAGTGAATGCCTGACCCGCGCCACGGCCCGGGAGTGGACACGCGTGGGGGTCAGGACGGAGCCGGGCGCTGTTCCGCTTCCCGAGGGCCAGGGGCGGCGGGGTCGGCCCGTTACTCTATTTAACGCCGGTATCGGGGGGTCCCTGCCCCGGGGACCCCCCAGAAGGAGCCGTCACCGACCTGGGAGGCAGCCGGACCCGCCGTTATCGCGACTGGTGCCTCGGCAAAATCCCGCCGGTACCGGGGGCTGAGCTTTTCCCTGCGCCCAACCGGGAGGAATTGAGCCTAAAACGAATTTTTTTTTTTTTAAAGTAGATTTTATAGAGCAGAACAAAAACTGTAAATTAGGCGCATTAAAAAAATATCCACAAGAAAAAGAAAGAAAAATCCTGTCTCCGGTTTTGAGGCTGCTGTGAGCAGGAGGTTTAAAATTGCCGGAGTGGGGCCGCCGGGCTGTTGGCAGCCCCCTCCCGCCCGGCCCCCCTTGCTCTGGCCCGGGCAGCCCCCCGAGACCTGCCCCGGGGCTGCCGCCGCCCCCGGCCCAAGGAAATAAAGGGAAAAAATAATTTAAAAAGTGAGACTGTGAAGGGTCTAAAGGTCTCAGGCACGGTGCAATCCGGTCACCTTCCTCCTCCTCGGGAGAAAGGCCATGCCCACCTCCCCGGGAGGAGGTCCCCATCCTCCCCGTGCCCTGGAGCTCCCGCATCAGCTGAGCCCCTCGAAGCCCAGAGGCCCTGGCCCTGGTAAATATTTGCATTTTAAACCGCGGCCACCTTTAGCAGCCCTGAGATTGTCTGGGTCACCTCGGGTGCCCGAAATTCCCCGTCGTTTGCAGAATCCCGAGCGAAGTTCAGCCGGGAGCGGCGGACAGACAGACGGACGGACATCCATACGCCACTCAAAAAAAAGGAACAAAACTAAGAGACAGGGCTGGGGAGACCTGACCCCGGCAGCACCCACCTGTACATCCCCTAAAGTGCAAAAGGCGCTGGAGATCAGAGATGCGAGGGTTGGGAGCTTTGGGCTCTCCCCATCCCCAGAGCCCATGGGTGGGGGGGTTCAGGCCCCTGGGTGGGGGGATCCGGGCCCTGCGAGGCGCTGCCGGGGGGCCCGGCTGCATCACCGGTGTAGGAAAAAGCCTGAGCGGCTGGAACATTGCTTCCCTCCACTTTTCCATAAACCAGTTCAAAAGTTCTCTCCCACATCTTTACTTGATTTGAAAGCAAAATAGAGTGTCAGGACGGATCAGTTAAAGTGAGACGAGAAAATAAAGAGGAGAGAAGGTCCTTTCCCCAGGCAGAGTTACAGCCAGGGTCCTTCTCCCCCTTCCCCTCGCCCCTTTACCCGGTGCAGCGAGCACCCCGCCGGGACCCCACCTGTCCCCCGTGGCTGAGGGCTTCCCGGGGGGGTTTCCACCTCCCCAAGCACCGAAGGTGTGATCCGGGAGGGCTGAAGGCCTTCGTGGGCATCCCCCCGGCACCGGCCCCGGCGCTGCACCGGGACGGGGCGCACCGGTGCCCGCTGCAAGAGACTGGGGGGGTTTGGGGTGGGTGTGTGTGTCGGGTTGTTTCTCCCGGCCCCCGGGGCTGGCAGATCCAAAAACACCCCTCCGCAGGGTCACCACGAGTTCGGCCGCGGGAGAAAAATTATTTCTTATTAATCATGTGCTGAAAGATGATGTGATGGGAGCGTTCGCGCTGCCGCCGTTCCCCGGGCATCGGTCCCCGGCCGCCGGGCAGCGTCCGAGCGCTCTATTAAAAACCCGGCAGGCAGAAAAAAATTGTTTAAAAAGGATAAAACCAGTTCAGACACAACTCCCAGGAGGCCGTCGTCCCCAAAAGAGATCTCCTCCAGCTCGGGAAGGGGGTTTCCCCGCAGTACTGAAACTCGCGGTGCGGTCGCATCCTGCCGGGATGGGCCGCGCAGCACCGCGCAAGGATGCTGAGGGGTGCGCAAGGATGCCGAGGGGTGCGCAAGGATGCTGAGGGGTGCGCGTCCACTGCAGGGCATGGGGACGGAGGTTCCGCGGCCCAGCCGGGCTGGGTACGGGGATACCCGCGGAGGTGCCGCACTGCGCGGGGGCGCAACCTGCGCGCTGGCAGGACGCTGCAGAGGAGGGCTGGCTGGTGGGATGCTGGGGGCGGGCAGGGGGTCTCGAGCTGCCCCCCCCGCGCGGCTGGGAGTGATTTTCCACCTTTCTATTCGTTTCTGAAATATTTTTAATACCTCACCGAGTTTGGGGGAGGAGAAGGAGGAGGACCGGGGGGGGGGGCACCCTCAGAGGAGGGGCAGCCGGGCGGCGGGGGCCGGGTAGGGGCCTGCCGGGGGGCCAGGCCCACGGCCGCGCAAGATGCGCACATATCGGCGGGGAGCGCGGAGGCAGGTCCGCGTGCGCGGCCGGGCTGGGCGAGCGCTAGATGGAGTGATGCATTAAGCGAGACGGGGAGGTTTTAACCTTCAGGGGGAGGAGCCCCGTTTAACTACAGGCATTTGTTCTAGGGCAGGTCACTTTAATCTCTTTAGCTTTAAACTGTCCAACTCGCAACTCGCGTTTCTCTATAAGGGATCTTTACCACTTCCCTGCCTATGCGGCCGGACTGCTGTGCCTCTCCCCGAGCAGAGACAACCGGCTTCGAGGCACTGCCCAGATCTTTTCTTCCGACACCCTTAAAATAATACTGTTAGTAATAAGTGGATTTGCTTTTGTTTTTGTTGTTTTTTTTTCTTTGAAAAAAAAAGAACCAAAAAAAAAAACCAACTACCCCAAACCAACCCTCCTTGTTCCTTTCTGTGTGGAATAAACACCTGCAAACTCCCCCAGGCAGCCCGGCGCCCCTGCCATGGATTCCTTTAAAGGTGGAATGAATTTGGAGAGACTGCCCGAGAGCTTGAGACCCCAACCCTCCCATGACATGGCTTCCAGCTTCCATTTGCAAAGATCCTCGGAACCCAGAGACCCGATCGAGAACTCAGCCAGTGAATCCTCCGACACGGAGGTGCCAGGTAACCCACCCCCCCCAACCCCCCCCCCCCCCGCTCCTGGCCCCCGTCTCCCCCCCGCGCCGCCTCCCCCTCCCCACGGCGCCTTCCCTTCGCGGGGCGGTCGGGGGTGCTTTGCCCCGCACCCCCCGCACGACCAGAGGCGATAGCGGGGGATAATTGAGGGGGGGGAGGACGGGACACAAGAGCTGCCGGTGACCCCGAGCGAGCCCCGGGAGCCGGAGCGGGGGGCTGACAGCCAGGACGCGCTCGGCTCCCCTGCCCCATCCCCGGAGCTCTTTTTTCTTTTTTCTTTTTTTTTTAATATATATAAAAACGCACAGTTATTAATTGATGGGGTCGAAGGGAAAGGCGGGGGGGCTCTTCGGGGAGTGAGGTTTTGCCGGATGTTTCTGAAATAATGTCAGTTTTGCCCGGGTTTATTTTCCAGCTGGGGTGGTGCAGACGTGGAAACAAACAAACAAAAAAAACTCTGTTAAACGAGATTTTTAAAAAAAATTAAAAAAAAAAAAGAAAGAAAAGTGTCGCAGAGCAGGAGAGGCGGCGTGGGGCCGAGCGCGGGCCGCCGCGCAGGGGATGTGCGCGGCCGCGGAGAAGTTTTGCGCGGAATCTGCGCGCTTTCCCTCGCTGGAAAGAGTCCGCGCGCCCTGACCACCATGTGCAAGGGCTGCAGGGAGAGCTGTGGTTTCCCAGTTTGTATTTAATTAAAGTAGCAGCATTTCTAGAATGACAAGGGAAGTTAGGAGAAGGAAACAAAAGCTGCAGGAAGGAGCGTGATACCCATTCTCCACTGAGACCCTTTCGGGGGGGAGCTTATCTCTTATTTAATTGTATTTTTTTTAAATAGCCGTTGTTGCTCTTCGGAGTTTTAGCAAGTCCTGTAACCTAGAGAGTGGCTGCGGCGTGAGTCGGTCCCAAAGTGATAAACTGGGCTTGGGTTGTGCCTCCTAGCCCGATCCGCAAACAAAGTTAGGGACCGGCGTCTGGAAGGGACTCCGAGATTAGAGGGGATTATTTGAGATTAGAGAAAGAGATTTGCTCCATTTTGCCCTACCCCTGTGTGTGACCCCTCGGTGCTGGAGGAGGGCTGAGGACCTGCCTGCTTTTCTTCTCCGGGAAGCTGCAAAATACCTTTCACATTTTTTTTAATCGGGGAAAAAAAAAAAGGTACAAAAGCCGATTAAAGCTAATGTGCTTTATGATCTGAAATTATATCACAGCCCTGCGCGAAGGCCGGATTTTTAATGAAATCCTGGCGGGATTAAACCCGGAGCGGGGCGAGGGGCTCCGGGCCGATCCCACCTTCCCTGCCGCTCCCGGGTCCTTCTCGGCCCGGTTTCTCCTGGTTCTTCCCAGCCGAAAGCGAGAGGATTTGTCTTTTCGGGGGTTATTTTCGTTTCTGTTTCCCCGCCGCCGGGCCCTGCGGTTTGGCCGCTCCAGCGGCCGCAGAGGCCGGGGCCCGGGGGGGGGTCGGGGGGGAACCGGGGAGGGCTCGGGGGTCCGGGGGGGTCCTGCGGTGGGGTCTGCGCTGCAGAGGCCTTGTTCGCTTTGCAAAGCACTTAGAGCAGAGACCGAGGGCAGCCGGGCTGCCATCGGCCCCTTTCGGGGTTTGCGCGGAGCCGGTGGAGCTCACTCGGCCCCCCCTTTTGTTTTTTTGCTGCGGAGGGGGCCCAGGCGAGGAGCGATTCAGGGGTGACTTTGCAAGGACGAGCCCTCTCGGGCTTTGGATGCAGCCCGCGATTATTTTTAGACTCCCGCTTATCTCGCAGAGGTCGGGGCTGTAGAAATGCCCCCGGGCCGGCCGCCGGCGGGAAAAGCCCCTCTAAAAGGGAGGAAAAAACCCAACCCCAAAACCTCTAAAAGGGGAAACTCCCCGCGGAGTTGCCCTTAGGCAGCAGCAGGACAGGAGCCGGGGCGATGGCCGCGGCCCCGGCCCTGCAGCCTCCCGTGCCCGCCGCACCTTTCCCCGCTCCCGCCGGGAGCACGCTTCGTTCAGGCCTTCGAGTCCCTTTTCGAGGGCTTCAGCCGGGCCAGATCCGACCCAAACCGGGGCTGGGAGAACCAGAAAGGCCGTTATGAAAAGGGAGCTGGGCCGGGGCTGGATTCTTGCTTCCAGTCCACGCAAATCCCAACGGCGAAAACGCTCCTGGTATTTTGTTTGGGCTTTGGTTTCTATTTTTTTTCTTTCTTTCTTTCTTGCGATATGATTTTTGCAGAGGGCTTCGCTCAGCCTCGGGTTATAATAAACACTAAAATCCTAAAAGTGGCCGAAGGAAAAAATAAATAAGTGGGGGAGTGTAGAGGCAAGGAGAAAGGGTGCCTTTTGCAATTAATTGCTGCTGGGTTTTACACCCCTGCCCTTCCAAAGTTTCCTGTCGCGGCCGAGCACAACAAAGACAATGGAGCAAAGATCGCGCCTTAGGTTGAAGGGAGTGAAAAGGTGCCGTGGAAAGGCGAGAGCGGCCGATGTTGCGGGGAACACGGTGTTCCCCCCCTCCCCGATTTGCTCACACCCCCGGGCCTGCTCCGAGCCGGGCCGCCCCGGGGGTCCCTCTGCCTCCCCCGGTGCCCTGGGCCTGGGCTCCGGGCTCCTTCCCCAGCCGCCCCGGGAAAGGCTGGCTTTGGTTGCAGGGTCCTCGGAGGGTGCAGGGCTCGGTAGGACACGAGTGGGTGCCCCCACGCGTCCCTCCGGAGGGGCGGGCAGGGCTGGGTGAGGGGGCGGCGTGGCTGCCTCTGTGCGCTTGTATTTCTGTTTGGAAAAAAAAAAAACAACCAGAAAACAAAAAACGAAAAAAACCACCCCACAAATAAAAAAAAAAAACCCAACGCAAAACCAAACCCCAAACCAACCAAAACCCCCTCCCCAAACCCCGACACCCCACCGCAGAAAAGGAGCGCAGCGGCGAGCAGAAGAACGAGGACGGGGCCACCGACGACCCGGCGAAGAAGAAGAAGCAGCGGCGGCAGCGGACCCACTTCACCAGCCAGCAGCTCCAGGAGCTGGAGGCCACTTTCCAGCGGAACCGCTACCCCGACATGAGCATGCGGGAGGAGATCGCCGTCTGGACCAACCTCACCGAGCCCCGAGTCCGGGTAAGAGGGGTGCCCGGCCCCGCCGGGATGCTCCAGACCCCGCTGCTTGGGGGGGCGCGGGGGGGGTCCTCGGGGGAAACTGCCCCTTTCGGGAGCCGCTGAGGCGGTTTGCGAGCAGCTGCCGGCTGCTGTGGGTTTGATTTTTAAATTTTTTTTTTAATTACTAAAACTGGAATCCAAAGCAGAGAGGAGAAATTCAGCTCCCGGCCGCGGAGAGATGCCAAGCGGAGCGGGCTGTGCCCGCCGGCCCCGCGCTTGGAAAGTGGGGGGCGAGCAGGGTTGGGGGCAGCGGGGAGCCCTGGGCTTGGGAAGGGCCCTATTGTGGGGGGAAGACCCCCCTACCCCCCAGTTTGGCCTAAACCCGGTGCGGGGCTACAGCAACCCCACGGCCGCGCGACATCCAGCGGCCCTTCCCCTTGCTCTGGTTATCCCCAGTAATCCCAACAAACCGCTGCTTGATGCCATTGCTGTGGCGGGGTTGCGGCTCTACCCCCCCAAACCCCCTCGGGGACCCGCGGCGATCCCCTCCCCTCCCCGCCCCGTCGGTGCCGGGCGCGCATCTTCCGCGGCCGCGGGCGGGCGGAGAGGCCGGTGGGCAGAGGGAAGGGCAAGGGCCGGGGAGCGATTGCACTCCAAAAGTCAATAAACGCCGTGGACACATACTGGTATGGCGAAGGCGCCTGGTCCTTACACGCCTGGGAGCCGATGCCACCATGTATATACACATAAATATACATATACCGCCCCGGCAGTTCCTTGCAGAGATTTATGGGTGAAATATCCTGGTAATGGACGTCCGGACCGAAGCGGCCTGGGCTGTATTGATCCGCCGTGCCTGGGCTGTCACGGTTTCCCCACAACCACCACCCCTTTCCCTGGACATTTCCCCGCGCGGGTTCGGCCGTGGCCGCACACCCCACCGAACCCGCCGTCCCCCGTGGCCGTGGGCTGAGCACCGCGCCGGGGAGGGAAGAAACCCGGGAGAAACCGGGAGCGGCGGAAGGCAGCACCGCCGTCCCGAAAAGCCACTTTTTCCTTTTTTTTTTTTTTTTTAAACTCCTGGCAATTAAACCGCGAGTGACCAAATCGGATTACAGAGATTCTGCTTTAAACCTTTCAAGAGTAAACACCCATCTACAATGAGGGAAATGCATCTGAAAGCATTGTCTTAATTGAGTTTAAAACAAAACAAAGCCGGAGCGGAGACTAAACTGCATTAATATTGCTGGAATATATCAGGAAGCAAATAAAACTAATATATGAGTTGCCATTAACATAATTTCGTTCTCCCTCTGTGCCGAGATGTTTTGAGTTGATGTCTGAGATTGCAGATTGCAAATCTAACCTTAATTTGCTATGAGGGCCTTCCTTTAAAATGTCTAGGAGCCATAATTAAAACTATTACCCTCATTTTCAGGAAATTCCTGTCTGGAAGCACCTTCCGAGGAGTATATTACAGGTTTTGAACATGTTGGCTTTCGTTTCCTATTTACACGGGATTTTTGTTATTATTATTATTGTTATTTTTTTCAAATAGACTCTGCCATCCATTCCCCGCCCCCCACCCCCACTCCCCCCGCGCCGATGTTTCCATCCTTGAGCCCGGTGTTTAATAATAGTTGCGCTATTTCTGCGCCGGGAGGGGAGGCCCGAAGTGTTCCTTTCCCCCCCACTCCCCGGCCCGGCTCCCGTGGGTGTGCGGAGGGAGCGCAACCTCCGCGGGTCCGGGCGCACCGAGCCGCGCAGCTCCGGGGTCCGCAGGGAGCCCGGGGGCGACGGAGAAAGCCGGGGAAGGCGGAGGGGGGTGGGGAGCAGCAGGAGGGGGCTGGCAGGCCGGACACAGCCGGCAGGCAGGAGGATGATGGTTTTTAACCTGGAAAAAGAGTTTTTTGGGCTGCCCGGATTCAATCCCGGGGGGGGCTCAAAAGCTTTCCGAGGGCTAAAAAAAAATAATAAAATAAAGAGAAAGCCTGGATCAGGTTTTTGCATCAAACACCAGGAGCGGCCCCTGCTTCTCTGCTCCCTGCTCAGGGCTGTAAATTCCCATTAGATATAAAGGCAGAGGCTGCATCCATCCCAGGGCGATGCGGGACTGATTTTTTTTTTTTAAACCTAAACATACTAATCCAATCCCCTTTTTTATGATCTGTAACAGGGGACTTTTATTACACGGCATTAGCGTTCGGAAACGCGGCGGAGCGGGCCGTGCCTTCGCCCCATGCCCTGCTCCGGGGAGAGGGGTGGCGGGGGAACCGGGGGAGGGACGCGGCCAGGGCCGTGGCGTGGACACCCACGCGGGTAATCCCTTGTGGAGGGGCGGCTGCCGCGCATCCCGGCTCTTAGAGCCCGCGGAAGGGAGGGGGATGCGCGCAAATGCCGAGGATGTGCGCGCAGGCAACCCACGGACACCCCCCCCCACCCGTCCCGCGTGGGGGCTGCAGGGGGAGTCTGTGCGGACTCGCGGGTGGCTTTTGGTGGCCCCCACCTCCCCTCGCCCCCCTCGGTACCCGGGGATGGGTGTCGGGCCGCGCAGCCCTGCGCGCATCCACAGCGGGGTGCGGCGGCGTGGGGAGGGGAGGGGAGGGGGGGGGGGCCCGGCGGTGGCCCCGCACTCACCGTGCCGTGTCCGTGTGTCCCCCCCGCACCTTCCTCTCCCCAACCCACAGGTGTGGTTCAAGAACCGCCGAGCCAAGTGGAGAAAGCGGGAGCGGAACCAGCAGATGGACCTGTGCAAGAACGGCTACGTGCCGCAGTTCAGCGGGCTGATGCAGCCCTACGACGACATGTACGCCGGCTACCCCTACAACAACTGGGCCACCAAAAGCCTCACCCCGGCGCCTCTTTCCACCAAGAGTTTCACCTTTTTCAACTCCATGAGCCCCCTCTCCTCGCAGTCCATGTTCTCGGCGCCCAGCGGCATCTCCTCCATGAACATGCCCTCCAGTATGGGCCACTCGGCCGTGCCGGGGATGGGCAACTCCGGCCTCAACAACATCAACAACATCAGCGGCTCTTCGCTGAACTCGGCCATGTCCTCGCCAGCCTGTCCCTACGGGCCACCAGGCTCGCCCTACAGCGTCTACCGGGACACTTGCAACTCCAGCTTAGCCAGCCTCAGACTGAAATCAAAGCAGCACTCCAGTTTCGGCTACAGCAGTTTGCAAAGCCCCGGCTCTAGTCTAAACGCCTGTCAGTACAACAGTTGACGGACTTGACATAAACCACCTCCGACAAACACCGCCGACAAAGCAAAGCAGAAGCAAAGCGACGTTTAACGGAAAAGAAAAAAAAATTATATATATATATATAAAAATAAAACCCGATGATGATCAAAGACAAAACCCGAGCAAGTGAGAGAGGAAAATAAAAAGCAAAACAAAACACTACCCAGAAAACAAAACAAAACAAAACAAAAAAAAACCCAACCAAAACCCAAAAGCTCCGCAGACTTCGACTGTCTAGAAAAAAATAAATTAATGCAAACCAACGATGCAACCAACAAAGCAGCGCTTTAAAAGAAAAAAAGAAATTAAACATAAACCATCAAAAACCGTAAACGGACCAGAAAACTTTTGCAAGAGACACCGAAATCTGGTACATGGATGAGTTGCAATTTTTCTCTGGATTATGCGGGTTGTATGTGTTTACTTGAACTTGCACAGGAGTTGGTAAGGCGGCCGCTCCCCCAGGGGAGGGCGGCCGGGGGGGGACGCCTCGGTGGTAAGAGCTGGTGGGACGGTTCTTGGCCGCTTGTCGCACGGGAAGAGTTTGGTTAATGTTTACCACTGAGACACAGAATCACACTCGGAAAACAAACAAACAAACAAACAAACAAACGAAAAACAGAAAAAAAAGGGGGGGGATAAAAAATTATAATTCGCAGAGTAGATTCTGCGGTAAAAAAAATGGTTAAAATATTAGGTATGAAACTATTAAAACTAATAATGACAAGGGTCAACCACTTATATAAGGTTATATTTATATCTACCGTTGCATTGTGCCGGATCATTGTCCTTGGCCGTTGAATAAACTGTTTTTAAAATGCATGATTCTTGATGTTTTTTCTTTAGTTGGAAGCTATAATCCAGTCATTCCTGATACTAAGCAGCTCAAGGTTCCTACCTCTTCATCCTTTCCAACAGACTGCAGTATCCCCGGTTGTGAGAGAGCACAGAAACCCTCCAGCGATGCGAAAACTGTTCAGCGTTCTCCCCAACTAAAGTCTTATCCTGATAATGAAATTATCGTTCATCTTTATTTAAATGCAGGGTTTTTTTTTTTCTCTTAAAAACAAAATAAAACCAAAACCAAACCTTTTAGAGAGTCTAGCGAAAAAACAAAAGACGAAAACTGGTCTGTTATGAAATGAATCCAGATACTGCATCTCTGCTAGAGACACAGCGAGCCTCGGCGTCCGGAAAGGTTGCTTAGCAAAGCTGAAAGCGTTCCTTGCTTTTCTAACTGTGAAGGAAAAACAAGGAGGGGAAAAAAAAAAAACCAACCCAAACCCCCCGATCTTAAGGTGTTATTATCTTAAGGTGTTATTATGTAAATGTAGATACTTTAACAAGTGCTTGTTGGCAAGAAAAAAAAAAAAAAACAACATGGAAATTATAAATATGATCTTTATTAATACGTATACAAAACGCATATGAAGTTTAATTGCAGGCATATTTGTTGCTTATTTTTTGTCGATACTTATTACCTGTAGATGACAAAGAAACATAATATAAAATGCACACGGTACTTCTTTTCCCAGTGTATTTCACACCTGTGGTAAACGTTACGCTGGATGTTTCAATTATGCTGTTGTGGATAAGGATGCAGTATATATATTGTTTTATAAGTTATGTTTTGTGATTATTTTTTTTTCAAAATTAAGAGCATGGGAATAAAAAAAAAAAAACTAAACAAAAAAAAACCAAAAGCGAAACGAAATCTAGAAATGCCTTCAATGTTCTTTTCTGGCTGTGTTTAAGAGATCGACTAAATAAGAAGAAAAGCAGTTTTCCCCCCTGCCGCCGGCGTGGGCATTTTGGGAAGGGTCCCCAAAATGTGTGTGTGTCCCCCCCGGTCATTGCGCCTTCGCCACGCGTGTCCCGTGTCCCCGCTCCCCGGCCAAGGGGGGCGAAGGCTCCCTTTTTTTGGTGGGGGGGGGCCCTGCTCGCAGCCCCCCCGGGGGCAGCCCCGCCAGGGGAAATCCTCCCCACCTCTAATTTTATGGCAGATTTTTACCGCTGCCGTTTTGGCGGCGCGGCGGGGCTGCGGCCCTCCTTCCCGCCGGGATTTCGGCTCCCACGGAACCAGAACGCCTCGAGCCCTGGGTTGGGGATTTTTTTTCCTTCCCCAAAGAGTTAATTCCTGCACCCTAAAGACACCCCCCACCCCACCCACCCCCCCGGCATGTCCCAGCCCCGGGACCGCTCCTTCCCGCTGACCCGTTTTGCTGAGGAGCGGTTTCCTCTTGCTCCTCCAAATTCCCCGATAGCCTGAATTTTAAAGATTATTCGATTTATTTCTTTCCTCCCCCCCAACCTGTTGCAAGCACAAAAGACTCTGTCTTCATTACTACTTCATTAGTGCTATATTTACTATTAATATTTTGTGGAAAACGCCATAATTCAGCCAACGAAACAATAAATTATCTGCGGCGAGGCCGGACCCGGCGGCAGCCGCCTTCCTCCGCGGAGGCTTCCTCCGCTCCCAGGGCTGTTTCCCCGTGGCTCAAACGCGCAGTTTGCGCGCCCGCGGATGTCCGTCCCCCCCCCGGGGGTGGTGGTTTGCAGCTGTCTGCGCCGAACCGCCGCAGCCCCGGGGCGGAGGTTCCGTGGCCGCGCAGGGCAGCCCGGTCCCACCGACCCCCCCCCCCACCCCGGGGCGGAGATTCCGCGGCCGCGCAGGGAAGCCCGGCCCCGCCGAGCCCCCGGAGCCGTTTTCTGGCAGCGGGGGGGCGGGGGCCATGCCCGCGGAACCCCCGTCCCGGGGCTGGGGGGCTGCGCAGTGCCCTTGCACCTAAGCGGGGTCTCAGCAGAGAGAAGCTGCATCGCCTCGTCTACTTTATCACTTATTACAGCCACGGGAGCAGGCACCAGACCAGGCAAACCACTGATTTTCCCCTCCAGTTTCCATCCCGGGGGGTGGGGGGGTGGGTGTCTGCAAACCCTCAGCTCTTCTTTTAGCCTAGATTTTCGGTGTTCATTTTCTCCCGCTCCTGGAGGTAGCACTGTTAGTCCTAAATCAGAGCAGCGACTGCAGGGCTCACGTTTAGCCAAACCCTGCCCCGAGTTTGTTGTGGGAGTCCTGACCCCTTCCCCCCGCCCCGAAATTCAGCCTGCGGGAAAGGGCTGGGGAGCAGGGACACAGCCTGCCTGGGCTTCTGCGCCGGTGGCCGTCACTGGTGTCTCCCTGCCCTGTGAATGGACCAGAGACAGCTCATCCACTGCTGCTGGGTGAAATTTTGGGCATCTTGACACATTTATGGCACGGGGAAAGGAAAATTCCAAGGAGTCACTGAGCAAAAAGCAGCTCCTACACCTTCCCTGTGCACTTTTACGATGCCCTGCTTCCAGCAGCCTTTAGGTCTCCCCCACAACGGTTAGAGCTTGAATTATTTGGGGGTTTGGTGTGTTTGAAGCATGGCTTGGGACCACCTTGCCCAAGCACAGCCTCCTCAGGGATGTGCCCTTGGAGGTGCCCAGGTGTGCACCCACGCTGGGGGCGGCGAGGGGGGCTGTCATTTCATGGTCCCTTAGCACCCAAAGTCCCCAAAAGGGGGTCCAAAAAGGGGGTCCCCTGTATAAAATGACTCTTGTCCTGTATGAAACTCCCCTTGCCAGCCTCTGGCCGGTGGGAGTTTCCACACACCGGAGGCGATGGTTTTTCATCCCTCGCCTTGCACATTCCTCCAAGTGGTTCAAAGTGCGCGGAACCTCAAGCAGGGATTTCTGAAGTCGCATTGCTTCAACCTAGAGTGGCTCCAGCCCGGTGGGACTCTGCCTTCCAGCGGGTACTGCAGAGAGCCCCCAGACTCCTGCCCGCTGATTGCAGCCTTGCCTTTGTCAAGGCAAGCAGATACTTGGAGCCAGAGAAAGAGCTGAATCAAGTTTTCCATTTGTTCTGGGTGTGCTGGCTTACCTATTACCATTTCCAAGGCAAAGCTGCCTGGGGAGCGCTTTGTATAACCTACCTGGGCTGGGGGGTCCCAGGCGACCAACGCAGAAGTTGCTGCACGTTGAAGGCTCCTATTGCACCAGCCCAGACAAAGTTCACAAAGACTTTATGCCTCAGACTGCCCTGTTCGTTCGACATTAAACGTCTGCTAATAAAAAGCTGTGGTCAGTTTAACTCCAAATTGCATACTTTTCTTTATCTGTGGCCTGGAACTCGGCAAACTATGCAAAGTCCCATTTAAATTAATGGGATGCTTCAGTACTGATTTTAATGGGATTTTGTATAATAAAAATAACACTTAGAAATGCCCTAACATTTTGCTGCAAACTTGCAACAAAGGTCGCTGGAACTGAGATAATAAAAATACAGGCTTTATATGAAACCTATGAAGGGTTCGTCATTAGCTTCAATGGCAGTTTCAGGCCTTACTATTTTAGTTTACCCTTGTATAAGGAGAAATTACTTTATCAATTAAACAAGAATCTGTGACAGCTTTTCTGTTGCAGCCTGGTAACTTGTACAGGAAAATTTAGCTTGATATTATCAAAACAGCCAAGATATCCAGACTCATAAACCAGCCTGTATACAAGAACTGAGACCAAATAAAAACAAGAAACTACACCTTGTTTTTGCTGAGAGATTGCCCCTCAAACAAAGGTCATTACTTCTAAAAGAAAAAAACACTTCATATCCCTCCTTTAATCTATCCAGGAGAACAGTTTTCTGCTCACCCTCATACAAAACAGTATAAAACTCCTTCAAAGTAAAATATGTTTTAATTAATAGAGCTGCAAAATAAAATCCCCAGCTATGCAGCAAGCCTCCTGCGCAGCTCACCATTGTGCGAACCGCTCGGGCAGGCTGCTCTTATTAACAAGCTACAGGCTACGCTCTGCTCCAAACTGATTAAGCAGTAGGGCTGCAGGCAGATTTTTCTATCAAAAATGTTTCAATGGCAGCCAGCCTTTTCTTTTGTGGCATGATTTTTTAATATATATATATGCAGGAAAAAATAATTTGTTTATCCCCACTCCAATTTCTCTAATGAAGAAATCATACGCACAAAATTTTTAGTTACCAAAAAACTTCCCAGCAAATAAAAATTCCCGTAGGAAATAAAAAAAAAAAAAGAAAACCGAAAGAACAGATGTATTTGATTTTTCCCCTTCTTCACCCAAATAATTTCTTGCAAAAACCCGGGCAGCAACGTTCAGGCTCTGCTAGAGTCGAGCAAATTTGCTCACAGATCTTCCCAGGAGATCAGTGGAGCTGAGCGACGGCTTGTGCCCACGGGCCAGCCCCACTGATGGAAACGAGCCGCCCAGAACCAGCTCCTCCCGGCACCTCTGCTGGTGCAGACCTACAGCCCACGGCAGCGTGCGATGCCTCCCCGGAACAACCCGTAAAACCTCACCCGATCCGGGTTGCTAAGTCAAGTCTTGCATAGCAGCTTCAGAGCTTCCCCAAAAATCTACGTGTTAATATGCAAGAAACAAAAATCTGACCTAGTATGAGCCGGGACAAAGTAGCTGCTGTCCCCCAGGAGCGCAAAGCAATTTATTTTACAGGCTTCAAAGTGATACATGCCCGGGTACAGGAGATTAGCAGTGGGATTTTCAAAAGCCCTATGTGAGTGAGGACCAGATTTTTAAAAAATGATCCCGTGAATCAGTCCTTGTGTGAGATTTTCCCAGAAGTGAGTTAGGAACCTGGGATTTGGACACTAAGAGTGAGACTTTTAGAGGGATTTGGATGTCTGAAGATATAGCTAAATACATAGCGGGCTCTTTAAAAGCACCTAGAGCCTGTGTCCATCAGAGGTATCTGCTCTGTCGCCTTCTGAGGCTTCTCTAACTGCCTGGGTGAAACTGTGGGAACCCAAATCCCTTCCAGAGGCTGACTGGCACCTCAGGCACTCAGGCACCTTCCAAAACTCCCATTCTCCCTCCACTCCCTTTTCTTTTTCCAAAAAGTCTAGAAGGAGGGTTCACTCATTTAAAAGCTAATTCAGGAAAATACTTAAGCTCAGAAGGAAACTATCCAGCAAAATGCTTCTGGGCATGAGGTGAAGCCCTGGTCCCACGGAGGCCAGCTGGAGATTTGCGGCTGGCTGTGGGGGAGTGGGGCTGTGCCGTCTGGATAACCACAGCACCACTCGCACCCTGTTGCTCGCACGCTACTGAAGTCAGCAAACTAAAGTTGCTTAAAGTTAAGCCCCAAGTTAAGCCTAAAGTTAAGCGAGGTGAAGGAAGCATTTTGGAGTCGTGCTTTCACATGTCCGTGTTTGAAGTCAGGTCCTAAATTTAATCTTATGCACTCACAAAGCAAGACCCCGCTCTTTAAACATTTACAGAGGCAGGTTTTGAACCTTTGAAAGCAAACCTGGAAAGGCAGGTGAGAAGGCTGGGCTCACCCCACTCTCCCCTCCCCAGGAACTGGCCAAGGCAGGCAGCCGCCCCACCGCCCCATTCTACAGAAGCCAGCAGTTTTCAGGAGCGTCCCCTCCAAGGCAGGTTCAGCAGCGGAGACCAGGGCTGGGACACCCCTCACAGGTCTCTGTCCACGTCACCAGCTTGATCCTGGCAGTGAGAATAAATTACTGTGAGTCAGTGCAGATATTTGGAGCTGGAGGAAAGCTCGTTATTGTTTATGGCAGGGAAGCATGCTTACAGCTCTCCCCCTGCACTCGCAGAGCTTGCAGAGGTGGGTCTTGGCCCCTCTGCTGACCCACCTCTGCAGTCCCACAGACTGACACGGTGCCACTGAACTGGGTTCAGCACAGGACCTGTGCAACCCCTCTGCCTGGCGTGGTAGCAAAAAGGGCTGGATCCTGTCCTCCAAAAGCTCATCCTTTTACCTTAAGTGGGTTTGCATGTTTTACTTCTGAGCACATCAGCCTACAGCCCCTTCCCACCTGCTGGTACCCCCCCAGACTGGCCCATCCGCCCCATACACCCACCCCAGCCATGCTGTGATGAGCGCAGGACCGCTCCCCTCGCTGGCCCCCGTCTCATTTACAGGACTTCAGGGAGAGCATTCCCCTGCAGTCCATGGGCAGGGACTGGCACCTCCACTGGTCACATTTGCAGGGCTCATAATTTGAAAAAAGCAGAAACTGCTGATCCACAGTCCTGTCTGCCTTCCTGGCCTGAACCCACCCCGTTTACCTGTCCTCTCCCTACATTTCAACAAGCTCTGACAACATACATACCTATTCATGCCATGGCTCCTGTGCTCTGTGTGTCTTCACCTGCCTTACACTTCCTCCTCCCTCGTTCCTTACCTGTCTATCCCATACAAATACCTGCCTACCTCAAGCCTACCCGGATGTGTGATTTAACCACTGGTTGCACTATCACTCTGTTCTATATATCGTCATCTGTCTGATCTCTGGTCTGAGATCATAACTATGAATTTCTTATTTAGTTTCACACTCCAAGCTCTTTGGTATAACTTCTACACAGGCATATTTCATTTGTTCATCTCTACCTTACACCCACTCATTTAGCCAATCCCCCTACCTCCCCATAGCCAGTGAATACCATATAACTTTATAATACACAGAACTGATAGCTCCATCTCTGACATATTTATCTAACCTCCTTTCTTTTGTTTTAAAACAGCTTAGTATCAGCTAAATACAAACGTATCATATACCTGTTCCTCTGAGGTGCAAGGTTGAGATTAAGTTAGAGACAGGGTTAAGGCTTACTGCTTAGAGTTAGGGTCAGGGTTTCGTTAGGGTTCGGTTGAGATTGGCTTAGAGTTAGGGATAGGGTTGGTTCAGCATTTGGGATTATGTTTGGGTTATGTCTGGGTTAGGGTGAGGCATGAATTAGGTTTAGGATAGGATTATGGCTAGTATCAGGGTGAGTTGTAGGTCTCAGCTTGTGTTAGGGCTAGGTATTGGGGGCAGAGTGTTAGGTGAGGTTAGGGTTATGGGTTAGTGCTATGTTCAGCTACTGTTGGGTTAGGGTTAGATTTGGCTTAGTCTTGTGTTAGGATAAACTTTAAGTTTAGGGTTGGGTTTGTGTCAGGATTTAGAATTAGGATTAGTTTTAGGACTGGTTTGGGAGCTACATCTCAGCCTCGGTCACATAATTTCTCTATGCTTATTTCTTGTGCAAACAGATCTGTTCTCTGTCTATCTTACGACTGCAGATCACCTAGTTTTCTCTTCTACACATCCCATGTGTGTGGTAAACATGTAAACATGTAAAACACTTTTACAATTGAGCTTCATGACACTTAGCAATCCATTTTCCCCACGTATTCTCACTTACCTGACCTCTGCCTTTTTTGCATACATTCATGTCATGCACATCTAGTCTATCTCACATTCCTTAATCGCGTTTGTCCTTTCTTATAGCACTGATGTATTCACCACCTCCGCTTTTGCCTGTCGTGCCTAAGACATCAATTCAACTAGCGCCACGTTTGACAACCTTTTTTCGCAGTCTCTTTTGTACGTACTCATTAAGCTATCGCTTGTGACCATTTACCTATCTGGTCAATCTGATGCAAATTTTAATTAATCTCTCTGGATTAATTAAATAGTTTGCATAGTAAACTATATATTTTCATCTCCCTCCTTGTGCCATCCACATTCATCTCTCTGCTCGCTCGTACCCGCTCAGATGAACTTCCCGGTACCCACTGGTCTGTATGTGCACCCTCATCCTTCATCAGTCTTCCTGTCCAGGATTTACTTCCTCATTTAACATCCTTCTAAATGGTACTTGATCATCAGGCTAATTTCTAACAGAATATGCCTCTCTCTCCACCCAACACCTAATCCAACCTGTTAGCTCGCTAATTGTTCCAAGCTTGGTTTTTTCAGCATAACCTCTTTATTCGATATGAATGGTCTATGTAACCTGTTCACTCCATGACTATTTTATCTGACTCTTCCCTAAGTGCTTTTTTTGCTTTTTCCCATACCTACTCTTCTCTCATGCCTGTGCACTTTATCTTTCTTTGTATGCATCTACCCAATACTACCTTCGCTCATCTATGTCTTATACATCACCTTTTTCACACTTCTCTGTATCTGCACAGAGTCTCGATGACCAGATACCCTCTCTATGGCTGTTACTAATCCAGTACCGTATTAATTACTCATTAACTCTGTTATTGTTCTTTCATCTGTTCCTCCCTCTATCCACATCCCCCATGAGTAATGCCCTAGTCACCCTATCCGCCTATATTTTCTGGCTGTATTAGTCATATATTTATTCCATATTTCCAGCTATCTTTCCGTTTCTTTACCCAGACAACACATGTTCTGTCTGCTCTAAGCCTGTCCATCTCAATCTAATCTCTTTCTCTTTTGGCCTTTAATTTATTAATCTGCTCTCTACAGGTTTATCTAGTCAATCTTTCTAGCTGATACAAGCTCAGTTAATAATCTCTTTAGTTGGTAGATATACCCATCTCTTCACCCACCCATCCATCCGATTTCTACTCAGTTGATCTAATCCCAGAATAGTCAGTATTTCTAGTCGATCGCCTCTTTCTCCTTATGTCCATTTGCCTGTTTTAGATCTGGCGGTGCCACTACTCTCATGTCACTTTTGTTTAATTTGTGTAGCCTAAAATACATATCTCTACCTAAACATGTTAATTGCTCAGTTCACGTCTCCATTTATTCCATGCTTCCCGCTAACTTTTCCATTATATCTGTACTTATCTACTTGCTACCTTTTATAGCTACAGACTTACCATATCTGTGATTCTGTGATATCCACTTGCAATACTCCACGTTTCCATATTTTAATCTATCCACATTACATTTACTGTGCTTACCTTCCCAGCCACCCAGCAGTTACTTTTCCTCCCCAGTCCAGCCTTCTCTCTTCCAAATTTATCTGTTCCACACCCATTCAACAGATACGTGATATACAGACACCTATTTGCTTATTTTAACATGGCTATCAGGCTCAGGTACACTGCAATCCACCCCATGCATATTTATGTCTAGCTAATTTCAGGCTTTTTCTAAGCTTTCTTTTCTTTTCTTTTCTTTTCTTTTCTTTTCTTTTCTTTTCTTTTCTTTTCTTTTCTTTTCTTTTCTTTTCTTTTCTTTTCTTTTCTTTTCTTTTCTTTTCTTTTCTTTTCTTTTCTTTTCTTTTCTTTTCTTTTCTTTTCTTTTCTTTTCTTTTCTTTTCTTTTCTTTTCTTTTCTTTTCTTTTCTTTTCTTTTCTTTTCTTTTCTTTTCTTTTCTTTTCTTTTCTTTTCTTTTCTTTTCTTTTCTTTTCTTTTCTTTTCTTTTCTTTTCTTTTCTTTTCTCTTTCTCTCTTTTTCCCTTCCTTCCTTCCTTCCTTCCTTCCTTCCTTCCTTCCTTCCTTCCTTCCTTCCTTCCTTCCTTCCTTCCTTCCTTCCTTCCTTCCTTCCTTCCTTCCTTCCTTCCTTCCTTCCTTCCTTCCTTCCTTCCTTCCTTCCTTCCTTCCTTCCTCCCTCCCTCCCTCCCTCCCTCCCTCCCTTCCTCCCTCCCTCCCTCCCTTCCTCCCTCCCTCCCTCCCTTCCTCCCTCCCTCCCTCCCTTCCTTCCTTCCTCCCTTCCTCCCTCCCTCCCTCCCTTCCCTTCCTCCCTCCCTCCCTCCCTCCCTTCCTTCCTTCCTTCCTTCCTTCCTTCCTTCCTTCCTTCCTTCCTTCCTTCCTTCCTTCCTTCCTTCCTTCCTTCCTTCCTTCCTTCCTTCCTTCCTTCCTTCCTTCCTTCCTTCCTTCCTTCCTTCCTTCCTTCCTTCCTTCCTTCCTTCCTTCCTTCCTTCCTTCCCTTCCTCCCTCCCTTCCTTCCTTCCTCCCTTCCTTCCTTCCTCCCTTCCTCCCTCCCTCCCTTCCCTTCCTCCCTCCCTCCCTCCCTCCCTCCCTTCCCTCCCTTCCCTCCCTTCCTCCCTTCCTCCCTTCCTCCCTTCCTCCCTTCCTCCCTTCCTCCCTTCCTCCCTTCCCTCCCTTCCTCCCTTCCTCCCTTCCTCCCTTCCTCCCTTCCTCCCTTCCTCCCTCTATAGTTCTCCCATAACTAGCTCTACATTTTTAAATATTCCTATTTTACAGCCACTCCAGCCAGCACCTCTTCTCTCTGCATATTTGTCCCTTGCGGTCGCTATGCCGCCCGTCAGCCACCTCATCCCTGGCTCCACCACCCAGCTATCCAGCCACCTCCTACATAAACTTTCCACCCACCCAGATGGAACTTGCTGTAACACAACACATCCCACATCTATTCTACTTATCCTGATGTGCATCAGGACCACACTTACCATACCAAACCCCTGGCTGGGCCGTCTAGTCCGTGTCAAATACACATGCTTTCCCTCCATCCTCAGTTCTTCTGGGTTAATATCAAATTATCCATCCTCTGCACAGACCCTATGCCAGTTATTCTAATCCGTATACCTGTCTGTATATCTCTACCCATTTATTTCTGGATGTTTATCTAACCTGACCATCAGTTTACACCATAAAATCCAGGAACCGACACATGTGGCGACTCGGGCCGGGTGCCCGACGTGCTGTCCCTCATTATACAAGAGGTAATTCAGTTCAAAGTAACTGTCAGTAATAATGCTTTTGTCACTCCTGGTGACCCAGCCTTGTATCAGACTGATAGGTACAGGGATACGGAAAGCAAGAATGGATATTGCCTGAGTAAATGTCATGTAACCCTGGGTGTCTCAATGCAGAAATAACAGCCAGTTGCAAACAAGTAAGTCAAGGCCATCATGCCAACTGGCTGAAGAAAAGTGGATGTTAGGAACAGACAAAATAATCACCTCAGCATCTGTGAAATATATGATTTTCATGGTATGGGATGGATTTCTCCAACTTTAAATACCCACAAGGGTGTGGCAGCTGCACTGGTGTTATGCAGGTATGTCTCTTGTCATCATATACATCAGGGTAAGAGAACTGATATCCAAGTTTCCCATGTGAGCTTTCCACTCTCTCCTTAGTTTGATTTCCCATTTTTCCATGGTACTCCAAGCAAATCTACACCTGCCTGCAACTGTTCCATGGGGAGTTTCTATACTGCAAGACAGATACCCTCCCTCTCCTCACTCTAAACTGTTTTTCTGCTCAAATTCTGGACCCTGACCTGGGTTGAGACAAGAGCCTCACAGGACCAACCTTCATGGCTGAGAGGGTGAAAACCTTTGAAGCTCTGAGTTTGGAAGTGTTCCAACCCAGGAATTTGGATCATCAGGATGCTGGGTCGTAGGATTTGGTTTTGAATGCTTTGCTGCTATTTTATCTATTCCCAATGACTCTTCAAAACCAAGCCAGTTTTGATACCAAAAATATTTGGGGATCAGTGAACCATCAGGTGGCAAAGACTGACAAGGCAAGTCTGGAAGAGCATGGAGTTATGCTCCCAGGTGCCACAGAGGACTGGTATGCTTTGTGAGCCTTTGCCGAGTCCTTGCAAGTCACACACACAGCATAAGCTGGGGGAGAGGAGGGCAGGAGTCGGGAAACTCTTGGGAAAGTGTCATAAATACCTCTCGATATTCCCCGAGATAGCAGAGCCTGCACATGCACTGCTGGCCGCAATCACCAGCCTCTGTGAGAAATTGTTTGTCTTGGTCTTTGTATTAGGTAAATGCCCAACCCAAATTCACTGATAAAAGCAGACACCAAAAAAAAAAAAAAAAGAAAAAAAAAAAGAAAGAAAAAACCAACCCAGAGACAAGGTCTCCTTGGGCCCCCAATCAACAACAAAAAAGGCAGCAACCAGACAGCCATTTAGTGAGCATCTCAAAGCTATCTACCGTCTGCTGGAGGGGCTTTAAAGGCATCAGATTTGTGTGTTTGGCTCAAGCCAAGCGAATTGTAGTCTAAAGCTTTTCCTTGAATTCAAGGCTGTGTTTACTGCAGTCAGGGAGAGGGGAAGGAGGCAACCCCAAAGCCCTCCCTCCTCCTCTTCCCCCACCCTGCAAGCCCCAGGCTTGAAACTTGATTTAAAAAAAAGAATACAAGATTGAATTTCAGTTTGCAGGATTAGGGAGACGACTTTTAGGGGCTGCTTGTTGGAAAAAAAGCAAAGCAAAGCAGCTGGGAGGGATTAGGCTGAGCTGGCGTCTGCACTTTCAACTGATTCAATTTTACTCCACAAGACATTGTATCTGAGCCTTTCTGGAGACTATTCAAAGCAAATCATTTTCATTTTACCATTTGGTAAGTGATCAGAGTCTATTTTTAGTGTCTTGGAAGCGTCGGGTTTTTTCTCTCTCTCCTTTTCTTTTCTTTTTTTTTTTTTCTTTTTTTTTCTTTCTCCATTTTCTTCCACAATTGAATATCTGCATTTGGGGTATCAAGAACAGGCATGTTTGGAGGGAATGTTTACCACAGCCAGCAGCTTCAATTTATTTTATGCCTCACTTCAAGAAGAAAAGGCACCAGAGAGAGGTTGGAGCTGGCAGGGCTGTCAAGCCTCCCAGTGCCCAGCCTCTGCACCAATTGGGTTTTTTTTTTAGGTGATTCCCTACGATTTTGGCAAATCCAGCCAGTTGCATGCGGGTCCCTGCAGCCTGCAGGGCTGTTAGCAGAGGTTAGGGTCCCCGTGCCCAGCGGGCAGGGAGGGCAGAGGGGGACTGGGATACAGCCGAGGGTCCAAGCTGATGCTTTTCCAATTGATCCTTCCCCCCCCTTCCAAAGGTTAATTTGGCAACTCGGTGATGTTTTGCAAAATCTTTGGTGCCTTTGCTGCATTTTCCATTGAAAAAACCCAGAAATCAGAAAACCTTCTAGAAAATAAGAAAAGGAAGGAAAAAGGTCCATACACGTTTGTGTGGGGCCGAGGGGGGGAATGCTTTTCTTTCCAGTTTGAATGTATTTTGCCACATTTTGCTTTTTCTTAAATTTCACTTTATTGAAAATGAAAGGGTTTGGTTTTTTGGTTTTGTTTTTATTTTGTTTTGTTTTGTTTCTTTCTTTTCATTCTTGGAGCTGTTTGGTCTGGTACGTTGCTCCACAAATGGAAACCCCTCTACAAAAGGCAGCACAGGCTGGGTGAGGGTCCCAGAGCATCATCCTCTGGTCCTTCCCGGCCGAAGCAGTTTCCTTAGGCTTTGGGGAGGACAAGGGGCTGTGATCCCTTCACCAAAAGTACTGCTTGAGCAAGGCTTTTGCAAGCAGCTGGTAAAAGCATTTCTTTTGCTGGCCTTGTCACAGATTCACTGTGTACCTTTAGGGCAAGTTACTTATTCTCTTTGCATCTTCCCTTACATAAAATGCCTGTAGCAGGGAACAGAAAATGATAAATGCTAGGGTGTTTTCCGCCCCAGACTGTATTGCAAAATGTCAGTTTGCTCCGGGAGGACTAATGCCTTCCCCTGTTCCCTAACCGAGAGATGGCAGATAACCGTTGCAACATCAAACACTGCATTTCCAAATCAAAAAGCCAACCTCTGGATGAGAGTCCTCGAGGATGAATGTTTTTCCTTCTTCTATTATATTCCCCAGGAGGTGTTTTTCCATTAGTGATGTGTATAAAGCACTTGCTTTGTGTAACAGGGTGCAGATTGCATCCCAAATCAAGTGGGTGAGTTTATTCAGCTTAGTTTGTCTATAAAATGGGGGTAAGGCACCGTCAGTGCCTGACGGGCAACCCCGTGGCAATGCGAGGTGTTTCAGAGGGGTGCTGGCAGCAGCCCCCTTGGGACCGCCAGCCCTTTGAGAAGCACGGGGCCGCTCACGGTGAGCACTTACGCAGTCAAAATGCAGCTCAAAAGGCCAGAGTAGAGCAACAAGGAGGAATGTAATAAAACACTACCACGGTGCTGGGGGGAGGACAGTGTGGGAAGTCCTAATGGCACCAGGGCCAAAAATGAAGCCACGGGTGAAGCAGAGACACTGGCAGGGATACCACCCCCTACCATGAGAAGGATCTTTAGAAAGGTTTGGTGAGATGTCTAGGATCAGCTATTCCTTAAAAGCAAGTTAAAAAGCCCCCCTGCCTTATCCTTGCTGTCCTGGGCTGAGCCTGCAGCTTGGCCGGGTGTTTTAGCCAAAGCAATCCCCCACCCCGCAGAGCCAGGCAGCAAGAGCTGCTAGCTGTTGTAATAGCAACAATTATTTATTCACAAGCTGGAGCAAAAAGGAATCTGCAAGCAGGGGGAGAGAAGGGGGAGCAAAACACAACCTGATCTTGTAAAAGAGAGCCTTAAAAAATACCATACATGAAGGTCCTTGCACAAGCTTTTTATTTATCAGTCTGCAGTCAGAAGAGGAGAATGCAATAAGTGCGTGGCACACAGGGAACTGGGGGTAGGAGGGTCTCTTCTAATAAAAAAGAACGGGTCTGAACAAAGAAAAAGGTTCTGCTAAACCGATGGTGGCAGATGGCATCAGCCCCACCATGTTCCCCTTCAATTGCGGGAAAATATAGTAAAGCAATTTAATGAAAACGCTTAAATAAGCAAACAGTGCAGTTAATTGAACCCATATGCATTAGGAAGGAAATCTAAAGTATACTGATTCATTAAGTTTTATATAACTGTAAACCCCCAGAACCTAAGACAGAGTAAGAAGCCATGATGAAGTGCCAACTAGAAGGAGACCTTCTACCCAGCTTCACTTCGATCTGTTTTGTTATGACAAGAACAAGTGGTTTTAACAAGTACACCATAAATCAGGAGTGTGCACTCCAGCCTGGAGTCTTCCAGGTACCAAACTGGGCTGCAAACTCACATTCCTTTTCTTCTGGTAGTGCTTTTTATTTTCCAAGGCAGAAATAACTGGAACTTGGATGCTGCCATCTGCAAAGAAAATAAGCGGTGAAGAGCTGGTCTTTGGGGTCTTTATTAATTTTTTTTTATCAAGAAAACTTAGCATAGAACCTAGACGATGCTGCCTGAGTCACGTTTAACTCAAGGGCACAAGTTCATCACACGTGGCTTTGACTGGCAAAACAAAATCCTCTCTTTTGCAGTGACCACGTGTCTCCAGCCGTGACCTTTTGGGCAGAGAGGTGGTGTAGACAGAAAGCTGGGGCTGGGGAAGGTAACAGGTTTGCTGTCCAACAGGCTGCTCTCTTCCAGAGAGCTTTTGCCATACCTGCAGGTTAAAAACTGTCCAGAATGAAGATCCTGGGGAGAAAGTTGCTCTGGCCCCACTGAAGCAAGTGCAAAAGTTCCCTCTGCTTGCAAGAAGGGCAGAACTCCACCTGCAAAATGGAAAAACTTTGGAGATGCTTGGTTCAGGATTTGCCTCATGTGATTTGGGTCCGGAGGCTCCAGCTTTGGTTCTCCCTTTCTCTGAGCTCTCCCCAGCTCAGGAAACAGGATCTGCTGAGTTTTCAGAGAAATCTGCATTACTGCAAATAAAAGCCAATAAATTATGATGATTTGATCCCAAGCGTGGAAAAGACTGACAGCTGGGCTTTGGGCTTTCCAGCGATGCTGATTCAAAGTGCCATTTCAATGTCCAGAATGGGAAGACCTTCATCAGTAGCTTATCATCAGTAACTTCAGTCTGAAACGAAGGTGACCTACAGCCAAGAAGAGTCTCAAGCTAATTAGAAGGGCATCTCAGAGCATCCAGGCTGGTTCAGGAGGTCATCAGTAACCAGCGGACACCAAGGTCTTCCCCGTTCATGTTCATCTGTTGATATGCGCAACTCAGTGGATGGGGGATGTAAAAGGAGAAAAAGCTACAAAAGGAGAAAATTGCAAAATTAAGTTTTCATGCATAAAGGTTGACCAGGGAGGTTAAATTGTTGCACGGTGTACTTCTTGGTGCGCAGGACTAAGAAAATCAGCCACCTGAAAATAAGCCCAAAGAAAGCAAGCATCTTTTATGAACACACAAAATATTACAGGAAAATATCTTGATTTAAAAATGAATAAAAATAAAGACACAAAAGACTTCCAGGTGAGGTCTTCATAGAGACTTTCAAGTGTGACTCTTTCTCAGTCTCTCCACAAGTGACCCCATGGGCACTGTGGCATGGGGCTCCCAGGGGATGGGGAGTGATGGGGGCTACGAAGGTCCTCGAGGTGGCCTGGCCCCACCACACAGAGCGCTTCGGCTGTGCTGCAAAAGAGCCACAGCCACTGTCTGAAGGGAAAGAAAATGCCAGTAGGTGAATAAAGCAACCCCTGTTTGAATTTCCTGGATGTCAGGCACAGTTAATGTTAGGGAGACAGAAGGAGAGCTGAAGTATTGGCCCCAATTCAACAAAGTACTTAAGCACAAGCTTAACTGTAAGTACATACTTAAGTCCCTCCTTATATAGCAGAACATATGTTAACGCCTCGCTGAAGCCCATGTTAAGTGCATGCTTAAAGTTAAGTGTCTGCTTAAGAGCTTTGTTGAATCAGGGCTGTTGTTTACTTCTAACAATTGATGATGTGGAATATCCACATTTGTGGTTGCAAACCTGAAGCATCTGTTTTCTCTTAACATTATTAATAGAGTCATTCTTTAAAAAATACATGATGACACGATCCTTGAAAATCTGCAATTACTGAATTCAGGAGAACAAGTGACCCACAAGTCCTGAGCATAGAGATCCCCCATGTTTCCTGGTACTTCCATTTTATTCTAGGGAGCTTAAGGGGAAGCAACAGGGTTACAAACTAATGTGGACTCACCAAAAATACAAATAATCTGAATTTAGCTTGATTAGAAAAAAACTATGTTACCAGTGTCAAGAAATCTTGAACTGTCAGAGATTGCTGGAATATAAACTTTTAAACAGCAGTTAAATTATTAATGTAAATATGCATCAAATTAGCATATATACTTGTAAATAACATAAATACAGAACTGTTCATATGAATAGAACTGCTGTGTCAGGAAATCCTGCGCTATGGAAGATTATTGGAATATGGCTTAACTCCACCATCAGGTAGCAGGAGGGACATCTTAGGGAAATGAAGGTAATTCACAGTTTTGGTTCTTTTCAGAGAGACACACTCCCAAGGCGATCAGCCGCCACAGAAATCACGCTCCTTGTTAAAATTCACTGCGGCATGTCTCGAAAAGCGCTGTCGGGATGCTCCCAGGGCTGCCAGGTTAGGTAAGGCACAGAGCAATATTTTGTGCCTCTACTCATCTTTTTACTTTCATTTATTTTTGCCTGGTTGTTGGGCATCTCTCCTGCGCCCTGCTTCCCTTTGGAAACAAGGCTGCTCGCTCCATCGCTCCAGGCGGGTGCCGGCATCCCCATGGAGGTCCTAGGGTGGAATTGGGGTCCCACCGCGGCCCCGCGGTGTCCTGGGAGCGGCAGGCAGCCATCCCGGCCGCGGTTCCGCTGCCTGGGGCTCAGATCTGCCGCCAGCCCTCCTGGCCCTGCCGGGCGGTTTCCCAGCAATGCTGGAGACTTAGACCACAATAGAAGGAAATCACTAAAGCTGAATTGCTCCAAGTAAGTCCTCAGCAGGGTTTGACTGGTAAATATTTAACAAGGAGAACTCCCTATCCTCTCCTGGTACGTATTAAACTAATACATTTATTTTAACAAGGGAAACGGTTTCCCCAAGCTCCTGCTCAATTTGAGCCCTTGACTTCTACAAAAGCCTCAGTAAGGTAGGCTTCCTGGGGCTCAGTAATTCGCTGGGACTAAACGAGAGATGGCTCCGAGCCATGAACTTGGAGTCTGGAGGCGACAGGACCTCCCCAAGGTTGGGGAGAGCTTGGTACTGGGGTTTCCATTCCCACCTGCCTCCAGTCTGGTCCAATACCCACCCCAGGACATCCCTGCCACCACCAGGTTCTGACCACTTCAGTCACCCTATGGAACCAAGTTGCCTGTAACCCATCACGGTTTCCATGTGCTGGAAGCTGTCCACATGCCAAGTCCTCCCCACAGAGGCCACCAGCTCCATCAGCACCCATCCCACGCTCCCTTGGGCTCCAGCCCTTCCTGCTGCCTCTCTCCCTGTGCTCAGATGGAGCTGGGTGTCACAGGTGAGGACGTGATGCTGGGAGACTGAGCTCCCATCCCTTCTCCCTGTGCTGGTGGTGCTGAGGTTTTATCCACCCTTGGCTCTGCTCTTTGCCCTGTTGCGTAGACCAGAGGGGGACTGGCAAACCCTTGAGAGCAGAAGTGCTTTCACTACAGAAGAGGCCCAAAGCTAGCTGTCCTCAGAAAACCCTGCTGAGCAATCTCCTGATGCTTTCTGACCTAAATAGGACACGCTCACACATGTAGCCCTATACATTGGGGGTCAGTGCTCCCCAAGACCTTCCCACACAAGCCAGGGCTCTGTCCCACTGCCAGGACTGGCTGTGTCCTCCTGCACTCTGAGCAGGATAGTGGCTGCCAGGCAAACGCTGCATCCGCCAGACATGCCCTGAACAGTTCACGGGACACATCACCGGTGCCAGGACTCACCCACAAACTGCATGGCTGCTTTCTCTGCCATGGCATTGCCATTGCTGGGGGCCCCAGAGGTGCTCCCATCCCCTGCAGGCAGCAGGGGCTACTGGTGCTGCCTGCGGTCCCAGCTGGCAGAGGCTGGTGCTGCCTTCGAGGGCTGCAGGCAGAAACGGAGGCTGCTGGAGTCTCTCTTGCTCCCTCACTAATGTTTTTCAGGCTTGCCCTCAAGGAAATAAAAAGCTCTGAAAGCAACTCCCAGCTTTGCATCTTTGCTCCAAGGCATCCCAGCACTTCCACTCTGACTCACGGGCAAGAGGGCAGGTTCGAACAACTGTAGCCGCCTCTGCCAAGGCAATTATGACTAGTGGCGTCATGGCCCAAAAGTCTCTGGGAAACTTTCCCTACTCAGCTTACCCTGGTTGCAGTGCACGTGAGCAGCCAGGGGTGATGCGCGGCGTTCCCAGGAGAGATGCAGGCTCTTGTAGGTGGAAATGGCAGATGCAAGACCTTGCTGTGTTGGGAAGAGCTCCCTGGTACCACAAGACATCTTCTCCTCCACAGACTGAAGAGTAGAGACTGCCTTGGCATCTCCCTTGGTGTCCCTCGGTTAGGTAGTGCTGGCAGATCCTTTCAGATGATGCCAGAGTATGGGAATACCCAGCAAAAACCCGCTTTGGCCTGAGCATCTAATGCTTTTTCTCTTGCTGCCAGGATCTGATGTCACATTTACCCTTCATCACGACCAAAAACTAACCTGTAAAATGTCTCTCCAAGCATCCCTTCTCCAAGTCTGCCTTCAGTTCTTCACAATATTCAATGAACATTCCTTTTGGAAAGGGTTGAGGAGAAACAAGGAACATTTGCAGATGTTTTCCTCACCCTCACAAACGAGCAGAAAGCCCATCCCTGTCCCCGTCCCCACCTGTCCCAGCCCGCAGCAGGCAGCGAGGTCTCTCCCACCGCCAATAATATCAGCAGGAAAATCCTTTCCACTCTGTTCTTCTGGGGTTGTGATTCCTTACAGTCTTACAGCAGCTTGGCAGTACAGTAAATAAGAAACAGATTTACAAATGTTTTCTTTCACCATTTTCTGCTTTGTAACATCTAAGCCCAGAGGCTGAGGACCTGAATCCCAAAGGTCTCCACCCGGATGGCCCATCTGCACCCACAGGCAGTAACCCTGCGGCGAGGCAGGCACCGGGCATGGGCACAGCCTGCCAGGAGAATGGCTCAGAGGAGAGCGTGCCATGCGGACCGGCAGCTAACCGGGACAACCAAACTGCATGGGCAACTGTTCAGAAGTGCCCAATTTTGATGCAAAAGGCAAAACTGGATAGAAAGCAAGGCCCCTGGGGCACACCCCATGCCGAGGATGGTGCGCAACGAAGCATCCATTGCAGTCGCTTGAATGTTTCTACAGCCACCTTCTGTGCTGGTTTGAGATTTTGTGGTGCTTCCCATCACTCTTGTCCCAGCTGCATTTTTCCCACATGCTCTCTCCCACCTGGGAGCATTCATGGTCAGATCCAAAAACTCTGGGACCAATCTTCTTCCCAGCATCAGTCCAGAATAACTTGATCAATTGGAATTAGCCCTGGTGCATGGGCACATAGGCAAGCGTGAACTGAAGGGTTCAAGTGATTAGCCCTACTATGACTGAAAGCCCATTTTCAGGTCTTTTCTTAATGTCCTTCTAATTGGACTTTCCACTCCATGAACTTGGGGAAGTTCCCACTGAGTTCAAACCCTCCCCTACAAAATTCCTTGTTGCTGGGGCAGGCGGTGGGATGGTTTTGGGTCTCATGACTTTTATGTATCAGGGCATGATGTTACCTATAAGCCACATATCAAATACAGCATTTGCCTGAAGATTACCTCTTGTACAGGGCGAGGCTGAACTCCCCACAGTAGCACATTTCTGGAAAAGATTTGAGCCTTTTTCAAGGAAAAGCCCTCTGGGATGGGGTCATTTTGCAGAATAAATGTCGTTCTCCCTGCCTGTTTCACACAGGTGATGACTAAGCACACAAAGCATTCCTCAGCCCATGTGTTACAGATCTTTTATCCAACACCTTCTCCCACACAAACAGTCCTGCAAACCAAAAATCTCAGAGGGAAGACCATTCTCTGTCTCTGTCTCACTGGCATATAACTATGTTGTTCAGGGTCGCCAGCCTCAGAGAAATATGTCACAACACCTCGAGGGATTCCTCTAGAAAAGACCAGTCTCCGGTCTGTATGCAAAAGCCTCCAAACTTCTTTATCCCCATAAATTAACTTTTCTTTTTTAAAAACAATGGTTCACACATTGCAGATTTGTTTTTGGAATACATCAGAGTTGGTTAATGAGGTCAGATTAGTCCTACACTTGTTTCAGCTAGAGCCAGAATGGCATTAATAACAGCGATCCAGCCTCTAACGCCAACATGCCTTCAAGCGACCCCATAATCTGTTGTGCAAGGTTGACTTGCAAAGCAGGCAGATAAATTGCATGCTTATGCATTTTGTAATATTGGCACTCGGATGAGCACCACGGTGCAGGGTAATCCCCAGGGACCGCAGAGGTAGTATTTTGAGTGGAGAGCTTCAAAGCGGAGTCTAGGTGCTGCAGGAACTGAAGCTGGCATGGGCTTAGTTCCCAACTATCATTTTCTCTACTCTTCTCTTTGCTACTACAGGAATTCCTTCAAACTCAGCTGGCAAAGCAGAGTGAAAACAGGTCAGAGGCGTCAGTGCCACGGCTACAGGGGACGATCCCTCCTCCCTGCACACATGTGAGCTGGCCACATTGGGAGGGAGGCCCTGGAGCTTGTCACCTTCCAAACCAAGCTCCCAGGCACTCCCCAGGCTTGTGTTACCCGTCGTGCAGGTCCCTGCTAGAGCCCCACGCCAGCATCACAGCTCTGCGTGTGGAACTGCTGCAGCGTGGTGGGCACAGGCTGGGAAGCAAAAATGGCACGGGCAGCTTCGTAAAGCAGGTTAGTGGGTGTCCAAAAACCAGCCATGGACATGTGCATGCAGTCTATGGGCCCACGCCAATGTACATAGACAAGAAAGTTACAGTGGGCCGGGGTTTATACTAAATAGACAAAGTCCTATTGGGTTATAAGACAAAATCAACGTCACCCTGCTTAGTAACTTAGGAAGTAATTAAGAGTTAGTTTTATAGGTGCAAGATCCTGCTGTGCGATAGACCAGTAAAACCGTGTCTGAGTCTTCTGATGGAAGCGTGCAAGGATGCGTGTAACACGTGGCTGGGCTTGTGCCACAGGTGTGCCTGCGCCTGCTCATGCCCGCCTCCCCTGCCGGCCAGAAGGGGAATGGGGCACTTCACATGGCACCCAATTCCCCTCTTGTTTCCAGCCAGTGCACATTCAGGCATGACTCCACCTGCTTTGGAGGAGCACAGCCTGATTCGTACAATGCCTAAAAGAAAAATAAAGGGCCATGCTCCCAAAAAGCTGGACCAAATTCAGAAAATTAAGCTAGATGGAGGCTTTGCAGGTCAGATTTGAGAGAGTAGTGAAGGAGCGGTGCTCCGAGCATGGGTACACCCCGTTTTCCTATGGTCTGGCCACCCAACACCTCCAAGCTGGGCACCCAGAAATGAAGGCAACCAGCAAAGGCCAGGTGTTTCCCCAGATCCAGGCTTTGGGTTTTAATAGGTCAACATCAGCAGAATGGGCAGGAGGCTGCTTCCAAGAAGCCAGAATGAACCACAACAGTGGGACCCACCAAGCCATTAGGTCCTCCCTCCCCGGCTCCCCCGGCACAGCCCATGGGGCCGGTGCTTGGCTAAACCAGTGCCGGGGACTCGAGAGCCAGCCCATGCTCCCAGACGAAGGCAACAGTTTTACTATGCAAGCTTAAGCCATTAATAATCATCTCTACAAACTCTCACAAGCTTCCAATGCTGTGTAAACTGAAGTGAATTAAAACAATTTTTTTCCATTACTGTTTAAAATGTGTGATGCTTTTTCTAAACGGCTCCATGAGCAAAAGAGAGAGGGGGGAGTGTGAAACAGCTCCCTGGACTCCGGCCAGGTCCCAGAGAGTACTTTATATTTCACTTCAGGATGGTCAGAGCAGAGGTTTAACACAAACAGCGTTGGTTAGTTAAGTCCTGCTTTGACCAGCAACGAGTATTGGAGACATAAACAGATTTCATTTGAACTGGGCCTAATGTAACTGGGTTTACAGAGTCACAGCTGATTTCAACATACATCAGAAGTGTGTGTTTAGGGAGGCAGCGTGGTCCGATGGCGAGGGCGGCGATCCATATAGGTGCCCCAGCGCCGGCACTGACCCCCTGTGCCCCCCTCAGCAATCCCCACCTCTCCTTTATCTGCAAAATGGAAAGAGCTGACCTACTTCACAGAGCAAACCTGGAATCAATTAATGTCTAGCCTGCATTTAGGAGAGGCAAAACACTATATAAACATTATGTATCATTTAGCTTCTGAGGAAAAGCCATCGCCTGAAAAAAGGGGCCTCTCCTTTTTATTTTATGAAGTCAGGTTTACACTGGTGCAGCCTTCCTGACTTCTTTGGCCTGGTCCTAATTTACACCAGCCCAAAGTGCAGGAGAAACCAACTCACAAAGTACATTAATTTCCCTCATTAATACGTGGGGGTCTCTTTGCCGAGAACCCCCATTTCGTATTTGGTTGCTCTCTGAGTCTCCCCAGGACAAAGGCAAGGGGCAGCATCAGGCTGTGTGTCGGGCACCAAAAAGGCTGCTGACACCTCCCGAACCCAAAGACACTGGCCAGAGGGCGGCTTCACACTGCCCAGCCTGGCCAAAGCAGCTGAGCAACGTGCCGACATATTCAGAGCATTTTTCAAAATGTTTTAACAGTCCTTGGTCCAAGTCAGCCCATTCAAAGGTGCACAGAGGTATGGGGGAAATTAAGTAGCAAGAAAAAGGTTTATTGGGTCATAAGGTGAAGCCGAAGGTGGGAAACGCACAGACAGGTCCTCCATCAAAAGTCAAAGCAGAGGCTTTTGTGGGGAAAAGAAACCCCAAATGCCCCCCGGCAGCAGAGCCCTGTCCCGCAGCAAGGAAGCAGAGGTGGGAAGTTGCCCCCAGCCAGCTCCCCCAGCATCCCCAGCCGCTGCCTGTCTCCCAGCAAGCCTCCCTCCTCCCTGCATGTTATTTTCCATATACTACAGCTTGCTCTGCCCACGTGCCATAAGTCCCCAGGTGCCACTTCTGCAGCCTGTCCTCTCCTGGTCTCAGCAGTGAGGCCTTTTGCACCTAAAATGCTGCCCACAGCCCTCTGCAGCTCCTGGGCTCGTACCTCCAAAACGAATTCTGCATCAAAATGAGAAGCAGAGAGGCTTCTTCCAAAGCAGCAATATTTCTGGTGATCAAGCAAGGCCACTATATTTTAATGAATTTGAAAAACTTGAAAGTGCTTTGGCCTTTCCAGCTGGAAACTGGAAATCCATCAGCAGGGTTAGAGGATTTTACCACTCTCTACCTTTTTGGTTGCTGCCTGTGACTGCTGGCCTCTGCATTCATCCTGAACTACTCACCAATGTCGCTGTTGCACTTGCCTGCCGCTAGATTTTTATTTTCAGTTAAAAATATCCCAGGCCATTTATGACCGGTGTCCTTTCACCCTCGTTGCAGTCCTGCGGTCTCCGCCTTTTGCACACCATTTTTTAACGCTGTCTGAGCCCTTGCTATAAACACAGGGAGGCTTAGGATTGCTTTTCACACTATAGAAAAGCTTGATCTTACCATTCAAATAATGAAAACCAGGATTATCGACAGCCCAAGCTGTGGTGCTGCTGGTAAGAGCCAGCCCTGTGTTTTCAGGGACCCTCTGCACCCACCACTGCGGGGAAGGGGACGCCAGCGGCCCTGGCTGATGGGTAAGGCGACCCTCGTCACTCACCCAAACCCAAAAGCTGCAGGAATTGTCCCAGTTCAGCGACAGCTACTGCGGTGTGGCTCAAATACAGCTAGTGACGCTGATACCTCGGTCTTGTCCGTTGTAGAGGGATTTGCTAGTTCAAATAAGCAAAGGTCCTTCAACCTTGGCATTATTAGCTTTGAAGCCTGCAGAAACCATTTCTAGGATCAGTATTTGCTTCTCCCAGTTTGGCTCTGTCCTTGAAGTGAGCACAGGAGCAAACCTGCACCTCAGATAAAATTCCAAGCGATGATTTGCATGTCACCAAGGGGTGACACACAGCCATGCGTGGGCCCAGAGCTGGGTTACCCCTAGAAAAACAAAAAAAGGAGGAGAAAAAAGTTTAAATAATAGATTAGTGAGAAAGTCCACCTGGAAGTTGTGCATGCAAAGATATGCAGGCAGTATTTCTGGAGGGGTGAACAGTGTGGGCTTGGCTGGGGGAAGGTTGGGTACCCCATGCCCCTCCGATTGTCCGGCTCACTGGGCCGTATCACATGTAGCTGTCAGAGAAAAGCAGGTTTTCATCTCATCTCTCCACCGAAAGGGTCACATCATGTATTATAACACCACATGTGTTTCCATCATGTTGGGGAAGTTTTAGGAAGTATCTGTCATAAAACACAAAATTATTACAAATGAGAACATGAAAAACAAATTGAGCAGGAGCTCGTGTCATTGCTTTCTCCCTGGCTCTTTTATGAGCATCTCCTGTTTGCAGCTCTCAGCCCCCTCGCGCTGGCCAGCTTGGGCGAAGCCGCTGGGGCACAAACCCACTGCAAAAGGTAGCCCCAAGGCTGGTATCAAAAATGCATTTTAAAGAGCCACAGAGATGAGCTCTGTGGGTTTGGTAAGAGGCAGGAGAGGCCACGGCAGTGGTGGAGAGAGCTGTGCAAAATCAACCCACCCGTCTCTACAGGGATGTGTCAATAATTTTGTCTTAGATACTTCTTGTGTCTGGCTCTCATTTATTTTGCTGCTGGAAGCCACAGCACAGTCACGAAGAGGATATTTTCTAGATGTTCCTCTGGTAATACTGAACTCCCATTGATTAGGCAGAATTGCAAGGAACGGTCATATAAAAACTATTGAGACTGAGAAAAACTCAACACGATGTTATACCCACACTGCCATCAAAGGCAAAACCTGCAGCAGCCTCGTGTCCTGCCTCTGTCATGTTCCAACATCTGTGTTGTCAGAAGCTTGAGCCTGCCTGCTCGCCACAGGAGCCAAGGAGCAGCCGCGAGCCCCCGGCATCCCCGACATGAGGTACCCGCCCTTCTCCTCACCTCAGCAACATAATCCAGCCTGGAGAGAGCCCAATCACCAAACCCAGCACCCCCCAGGCACCTTCCTCCCTTTTGTCACCCCCCAGGACTTGTTTCTCGGTTCCTGCCGTAGGGTGCTAACAGGGGACCGTGCCGGGGGTAACGCTGAGCTGTGCCGTCCAGCCCCGCTCTGCTAAGCCACGTTGCCTACATGCCCAGGAGAGGGTCAGGGTGGCTCGTTCCTTGTCATCTCAGGCAGGTCAACCGCTGCCGTCAGAGCCATCGTGCCCCGGTTTGGGGGCTGTAGTTCTGTGCCGGTACACCCCGTGCCACGCGGAGGAACGGCTGCCGCTCCCCAGGTCTCCTCTTCCCTTCTCCGATTACCCGAAGCCGTGTGGCTGTGTTTGCATTAAAACTGCCAGATGAACCCAAGCGGGTTATTGCGAGATGCTAATCAGCATCAGCGCACAGAAATGAGCTGCTTCGTTCAGAGATATCACGATCCACTTCCTTAGCGCGGCTTGGTTTGCTCTGACTCGGAGCAGCCCCTTCGCTACGCCGAGGCTGCTTGATCTTAGAAAGAGGGAGCTGGCAGGGAGAGCACCAGAGGCCTGGGCTCTAGTCCCAGCCTTGCCACAAGGTTTCCAGGAAAAGGACCGGGGCTGTGATTCTTTCCCAGCCTACGTTTTCTGCAGCTCTCGGCGGCAACATGCCTCCCTCCATCAGCAGCTGCCTGCAGCGCGGGGCCAGCGCCGGCGGCTGCGCTTCCACCCGCTCAGTGAGCAGAAAGGGGAGCAGATTATTTTCTGAATCATTTTTAATCATAAACGCTTCTGGCTTATTGTAGTGGAGGTTTGAAGAGGAGGTTGTAGGCAGAGCTCTGACAGCCACCAAGGATCATGTTCCGCCTAAAGAGCTTTAACTTTTTGTCTTCTCACCATCTGGCAAAGATCCTCTTTTCGTGACTTCCACGGTCTCTCTCAATATGCCAGTATGTTCGAAATAGCAATGTTGCAACCTGCAGGGAGAGAAAAGCATGGTAAAAAGACCCCCAAATACCATGCAAAATGGGAAGCACCGTGTCGAAGGCACAGAGAGAACTGCACCCTCTGCAAGCACCCCTCCATTCACCCGGCAGGGCAAGGAGCAATGGAAAGATCCCAAGTATTTTGCATGACGTTGAGTCCCCTGGCTCTGCAGATTTTCTTTAACATCCTTGTAAACATTTGTCTACCAGAAGGTCAGAGGAGAATGGCAGAAGTGCAACCCAGGACTGTCACCACAATGTGTGCCATGCGCACAGCAAAACACATTCAGGAGCACCAGTCCTGACCGGTGCTTCAGAGTACGGGGGGAAAATAATACAGACACTCCTGGCAGTAACCACAGTCACCTGGGGAACAGGGCAAAAGGGAATTTCTGATATCCAGGGAATTTTTTCTGGACTCTAGGCCAGGCCGTGGGTTTTTTAAGCAATAGGTACCAAGCTATGATCATAGGCTTGTATCACATTAAGGTTAACCTAAGACATGTAAAACTCAGCAGTCTCCATTTGGGGGATTCGTGGGAGATTTTTCTGGTTACATGGTTTAGACTCACTGCCTGGGGTTTGTCGTTCCCTGAACAAGGTCCAGAGAAGTCCATTGCTGAGGGAAAGCACAGGTCAGCCCAGGCTACTGCTGTAAGAAGGCGGCAACTCCTCCTCACCTCCCAAAGCTGGGTGCAAACACGTCCTCCAACCCCACTGCCCCCGTAAATCTGGGATGTGCTCTCGCCTCTCTCCCAGACATGCTGAGTGATTTTGTGCTGTGAAGAAGTACAAGCCCAGGAAGAAAACACTGTCAGCAAGAAGGCGGTGACACTCGGGACTGTCACCCTACAGACCCCTACATGGGCTTCACACCAGCGGCGGGCTGGAAATGGGGCTGTCTGTGACCCCCACCCTCAGTGCATTTTTGGAGCAGCCAGACGTGCCAGGCGGTGCGGGAGCTCCCAGGCACTGATGGGATGGGGATGCCTGTCCCGAGGGATGCAGCCCGGGGTCTCCCCAGCACCCACCCAGGCAGGCAGGTCCTGCAGCTCTGCAGGGATCCCCACCCCTGCCCTTGGGGTGGGACCCAAACCACTGACCCAAATCGGTCACTCAGCCTAGTACTCAAACCAGCAATTTTCTGGCCCAAAGGCAAGAACACTCTGAACGGAGCCATCCTGAATTAATTATTTTTAAATTACATTTGCTAAAAGCAAGAATGAGCAGAAGAGTTGGTGGAAACAGGGAGACACGTTGCTCTAATCATTTACATTTCATTGACAGCTTTACTGCATTTATTTCAAGTCAGCTTTGAAAAAGCCCTTTATCAAGCAGTGCACAGCTCTCCTACAGATGCTGCAGCATGTGTTTCAAGCCCGTAGTAGCATTTTGGATACGTTGCATCAATGGGCTGCGAGAGCGCAGGAAGGAGCACGACCTCCCTTGAGCGCTCGCAGAAAGTGAGTCCAAGCCATTTCTGGACAGGGCTTTTGGCTTGACATGACCTAGAAGGAATTCTTTTTAAACTTCTCTTTGAAGTTAAACAAACTGAGATAAAACACATCAAACCCCATTGTTTTTCTTCACCTTTATAATACTTTAATCACTATGTGCCACCATAATATTTTTAGCTGCGCGTGTGATGAGCCTACCAAAAAGGCATATAGGATCTACAGCCTGCATTATTATAAAAATGGGCAAGAAAAGAAAAGGGAATTTTTCCTCCACTGAAAGTAGTTCATCCACATCTTGCTCTGTTTAACAACACCTGACACTTGCAGACAGTGCTATCCAACCGTGGCTGACCACAGCCCACCTGCTCAAATGTGACCTGGTTGCTCACCTTCTTCCCCTGCTTCTTCAGGATCTTCTGTTTCTTGGCCCAAACAGCAGCCGCCTTCACTGCTTTGCAGTCCTGTTCATACTTTTGAGTCAAGTCCTGCCAATGCCAAACCACAGGGATGCAAGTGGGTCCCTGAGCACCGCTTACAGCTGGTGGGTCAAGACATTGGTCAAGAAGACTTGGGCTTCAAAAAACCCGTGGTCCGGCCCCAGCCCTGTGCAGCAGCGAGAGGTGTTAAGCAGGACCACCTCAGGGCTGGCAGCTGATAGCAGCTGGGAGCAGATGCCTCTCACATAGGATTTGCTGTATTCCCCCAGCACACCCAGCTGGCCCTGGCCCTGGCTCCACGCAGGGATTCATTGCAGGAGGGCCAGAGGCAGCTACAAGACCATGAGAGCAGTCCTGGGTAAAATGGAGGCAGAAACGGGTCGTGGCTGAGAAGACCTGGGTGCAAAGCGTGCACCCAGGGGACCTGGGAGCTGCCTGTGCTGGAGGAATGCGAGCTTTCAGCAGCTATGGAAAAACAGTCAAAGCAGAAGGGTAGAGATGACCCAAAAAGGGGACCGTGGGGAAAAATATTCTGTACCCAGAATGTTTCTAGCTGCACCAGAAGCCAACTTTGGCAAGCAGCCAAGCACCAGCTTTCCAACGGAGCCAGTTAGTTGGTAGCATACACGCGCACACACGTGTGCACACTCAACGCACAGAGCTCGCGTGACCTGGGGTTTGGTAATCACAAGTGCAATCAACATATTGAAACAGATGAAGCTGTCCAGCAAGATGAACACGACTATGAACACGTGGCTGCTCGTAAACCCATAATGGTCTATCTCACGCTGTAAGCCTGTCCAACCACCCACTGCAAATGTATTTAAGCAGACCAGAGAGTTAGTTCCAAACCACAGCATAACTCACAAGCCATATGAAATCTTCCTCTTCTTTTTCTTTCTTTTTTAATACTGAGCACAGTTATTCTGTTCCTCAGAGGTCCAGGTTTAAATCAGCTCGTACAGATCTCTCTGCTGTCAGCTTCATAGATTTTCCCCTCTGAGTTTGCAATACTGGGTAGGGAAGTTTGTCTATCAAAGCAAATTTTCCCAGGGATCTGGAATATGAGTTCACTGCCAAGCAGTTCATGCTCTCCCTAATGAAGTCACAGGTTAATCAAAGGGCTTCTTCAGCAGCACTCCAAAATCTGCAGTTTGTCATTTGGCTGAGACAGACTGGAAAATGCTGCTGTACTTAGAGTTACTAAACTGTGAAGAGGGCAGCCTTCGAGCTGCCCCAGTTTTCAATGTCTCCGGTTTTGGGATCTCCATACCATCCATGCCCCAAAATGGCAAACACAAACATCAGCAGGAACAGCAGGATGAGGGCATACATCACTGCCTGCACCGTCTGGCCAAGAGCCTCTGTGAAAACCTGCAAAAGGAAAAACAAATGGGTGCTCTGTAGGGAGGTGCTCGGCAGGGATGAAGGCTGGGAAGTGGGGCTGAGGATGCAGAAAGTGACAGCCTCCCTCGACCACCTCTGAACCAGCTCCCTTGCATGCATCCACAGGGCTGTACTGGGAATTAAGGAGAGGGAAGGGTCAACTGCCACGATGCATGGGAGCATGACAAAATCCAGAGGCTGTGACTGTGCATCAGCCTCTCGGACTGGGAAATGGCCCTTGTAGGCCTCAGTGGTAAGTGCTGCACAGTGGCAAGACCAAGGGCTGCTTGGTCCCAAAGCATCACACCTAGCACACTTCTCACTGCCTTTTGAGATATGGACAAGTTACTAATGGAGTAACAGATTCCTGTTGATGAGGATACAGCTGTTCCCAAGCTTCTCCATTAATAAATTAGCTGAATAAAAACAAGCAGTGTTATTAACCCTCATGCCTTGGGGTCTGAGCAAAAACTGGAGGTAGGACGATATCTCTCTACTCTCACTGTCCAGCTGCTCCTCCCCTGACATGCAGGATGGGCCAGGATGGGAGGCAGGAGTCCGCAGCTATCTCTCATCCCTCCTTGGTTGCTCAGCTTGAGAAAGCCCCATGCAGAGCCTGGGGTCACTGGGAAGGGACACGGTACTGCTTCTGAAACCATCTCATGTCTTATAAAGACCCATAAAGATGACACCAACATACACAAAAGACACTCGTGGGAGTTGATGGGAGTGCTGGTTTGGTGACCTGAGCTTAGAGCTGGTAATGACTTACAGGCAAATGCAAACGTTCCCATTAACTCCAAATCACAGACAACCACATGCAGCCTCTTGCATCCGTGTTACATTACCCTGGAGAGCAGCAGCAGCACAGGCTGGCTGCTCTCCCAGTAACACTGTGCCTGCTGGTGCCAGGGCGGGTCTTACACAGTGCACCCATTCAAGGACCGTCCATCCATCATCTCTGACTGTCAACAGCATCTCAGGTTAAAGCTCTGAATCGCATCTGGCTGAGCTGCTCGGATAGTACCACCTGGAGGGGATGTTTGTGCAGAGCTAGAGCAGGGGGCTCTTCCCCGTCTCCTCCAGCTGCCAACAGCCCGAGCTTGTTCGGATGGCTTAAGGACTCCTGCAGCAATTCCCTACTTTTGCAAGTCTTGCCTGCTCCAGATAATCGTCCCGCCACGCTACGCATGGGGCAGTGGGGAAGGGCAGCATCCAACGCAGAGACAACACATGCAGCTGTATCGTCTGCAGAACCAGCTCGGAAAGGCCAAACTAGACCAGCCCTAAACCCACCGAGTTTGGTACAAATTCCTGGAGGAACTGGCAGAGGGTGTTCCTGCCTCCCTGCACACGTAGGTCTCTCCAGCAGGCGCAGGCTGGGACTAGCAGGGGAACAAAAGCCATTCAACCCCAAAAATCAGGTGACATTTTTGCCAGGTTATGTCATGGCGTTGGGCAGGTTTGGGCTGCGGCACGTGGTCATAAAGAAAACCAGCCACCCAGAGCTGGGGGTGGCAGGAGGGCCGTAAAATGCTCCCGGCAACCGGGAGCTGCGAGTGCCTCCCGAGCAGGACCATCACCTCATTTTCGATTGCCAGGGCTTCTCTGGCTGCTCCAGGAACCGCTGTGGAGTCCTATGAGTTTTTATTAAGAAGGAGCTTTGTGGTTCGCAGTCTGCACAGGTAGTGGACTACACTGGAATTAATCCCAAATATATTTTTAAAAAAGCAGAAAAGTTGATTTTTTCTTCTTCTTCTTTTATTTTTTTTTTACAGAACAACCTGGTATTTTAAAAGTTTATTTTGAAATTGAAATAAGGATGAATGGGGCCTACACTAAAACGGGGATTGCAGCTAACAGAACGTCTCTGTACAGAATACAACAAGGAAATTATTTCCTCAAGGTGGAAATTTATTGCTCTGAGTTGGAAGGCAGAGTGTTTTAAAGAGGTTTTTAATTAATAAAGGGAAACGTGCCAAGAATGTGTTGCGTGTTTGAGCTCTCTGCATTAAATACTGCTAACCTGTTGAGGGCTAATTTAGGCTTCAATTAATAAATTACAATACACACAGAGGCATAAACAGCCGCCTGCACCTTCAGCAAGATGCATTTAGACAGCCCTGTCACATTTTAAAACAAATTTTAGGCAAAGAGATGTTGTCTCGTGGGATGCCAAGTGGCTCAGGGCACTCGTCCCTTCAGGTCAGGACGCAAAGGCAAGTACCAAACCCCCCCGGAGATGGAAAGCAGCGGCACGGCAGGGCTTTGCAGGGTATTTATAGCGTCCCTGGAACAGGAAGGGACTGTGAGAGCCTAAAGAATTTTTCTCTCTGGTACCTTTTCCCCCCAGTAATGCCATTCTAGGCATTCTCACCCAAAGCCAGGATGCAATTTCCCAGTGGCCCCAGTCCCTTAGGTGTTAAGTCCCACCAACTTCCATCAAAACCTAGTGTTGCACGGCCCAGATTTTCAAAGGCATTTTGGCTCTTAAAACTTGCAGATTTGTGCTGAGTGGGATTTTTTTTTCAAAGCACCTCAACATTTTAAGCATCTCAGGGGGGAACGGTGCCAAATCTTATCCCACAGGTTTTCTTCCTCGTGGTCCCCCAGTGAGGCATCTGCTGTTATTGGGTTCCACAAGGGCATCCCGTGAGGCTCAAATCAACAAACACACACTTACCTTGATTTAAATGTCTCCCTATCTTGCCATGCATCTATTTGCTCTCATTATCAGCCAGACCAAATTGAAGCATCTGATCCCCCATGCCTAAACCATTCATTATTTCATGCACTTCTACATGTCCTCCCTTCTCCCAGCGACACAGAATAATTAACATATAAAAGTCTGGTGATAAGTGAAGTTTACGATCCAAACTAGAGGAATGAAGGCTCAAAAGTGAACATTATAAGAGCCCTGTGCCCATAAACATCCCACTTCTGGTGGGTTACCCAGCCAATTAATTACACGCAGAAATGCTGGCTGAGCATTCATTGCCCACATAAGCTCCTTGCTGAAAAACAAACCTCCAGAGTCGTCAGAAGAAAACTAAGTAGGAGATGGTGTGCTGGAGAGAAAAATACACACAGACCAAGAATAGGACGTGACCTATGTTTTATAGGGGTTTTTTTGCGTCTACTCTGCTGCAGTAAAAAAGAAAATCTTTCCTCTCCTTGGGGGAAGGAGAGGAAAAAGGAGGGGAAAAAACAATGGCCAAGCCATGGGCTTCTTAAAAAACCAGGAATTATTATTTTCATCTTTGATCATGAGCTGCCCCAAGCATCAGCCCCTCTTGGGCCAGGCAAAGCCTCCCCTCGCTCCGGGGTTTGGGATCCCCTCTCTGTGCTGTGATTTAGCCAGCGAGCAGTGCTTTACCCGCATCCCACTGCTGTTCTCGATGAGCTTGAGTATGGGAAGGGTCTGGAGACCTTGGGTCATCCCCTCCAGGTGTGTGTGTGTTGCGGTGTCCATGGGCAAGACGTGTGGGAGGAAGGCAATGAGGAGGATGCCGGCATCCAAGATGCTTTAGCCGCTCTTCCAGTAGGCAATGTGATCCACATACAGCTCCAGCGAAAGCTCACTGGTGTAAACAGCGACGAAGGAAGCATCTGTGACCGGGAGAGAGGAGGGCGTGAGCCGGGGCAGCTGCTGGCGACTGCCAAACCCTGCGCGCCAAGCCAGCACTTTCACATTAAATGTCCCCAACAACATCCCTCTGCTCACAGGGACCATTTCAAACGTGGGCTGAGCTCACCCCGCCACCGTCATCACCACAGGTCTCTGCCCAGCACAGGAGGGTCCTGGCCACATCCCAATGCACCCCATCGGCCCCTCAGAGCTGGGCACATGCCGCTCGCTTCCCCAGACGGAGCCTGGTCCCGCAGCCAGAGCTCTTGGAAACCTCTGATGCTTATGACTGGGTTTCTTGACATTAGCCAGGCCTGGCTATATATTACTGGGATATATAATTAAGGCTCAGAGGTTTGTGTACAGTAGCTGGCTTGTGTAAGACAGGGAAATCAAGGAGTGTGACCAAGAGGGATGTGAAAATTGAGTATTAAAAGGGTGCTTAAAACTAGCTGTGCTAAAACCGCCAAGGAGGGGAGGGCTGCCATGGGAAGGACCGAATAATTGCATTTTAAGAATGATAATTATCGAATCAGTGAAGCGATCTGAAGCTGAAATACAGCCAGGCCCTTGGCTGGTGCAGGCAACGGCACGGGGGAGGGCGGTGGGCTGGCAGCCACGCCGAGTGGCTGCGGGGGACGGACCCTTGTCCCCTCCACCCCTCCCCTCCTGGCCATGGCGCATGGGAGGGTGCCCCCATGCCTCACCTCCAGAAAGGTACCCCCGTGCAGCCCCCGGCGGTTGCTGGTCTCCACGGCGACGGAGATGGTGTTGATGGCGATGATGCAGCTCATGGCTGCTGTGAATCTGCGGCTGCCTAGCCGCCCGCGCAGCGAGGCACAAAACCACAGAACCTGGTGTCCTTTCTCCTGTAAGAATCAACGGCAGAGCTGGAGGGAGCTCTTGCAGTTTGCTGTCTTTTTTTGTTGGTTTTCCCATGACCCACCCCAGCAGCCAGACCCGGCTGGAGATCCTGCTCCCTTCACACAGGCTGAACCGGACCCCAACCAGCAGGTCCCACAACATACTGGTCACGTCACCTGGGGGAGAGCAGCTCCACACCAAAAAGGCTTTGCTGTGTGTGTACCTGAGCCGGCAGAAGGGAGGATGCCTTGCAACAGCCTCCAGCAGACACTGGAGGGATCTAGTAAGAAAACAGGAGGTGACTCGTCCATTCTGGGGAGGGGCTGGATGCTCTGTGTGCCGCTCCCCTGGACGATCCATGAAATAGCCGGGTTCTCCTTAGCTTCCCCAAGTGACCCTTGGTGGATTGGGAGGGTGGAACTTGCTGTTTGACGTTACCATCTTATGAGGTCACTTCCAGAAGAAGAAACCACAGAGGCAAGTGCTGAGGCCAAGTCTCGGATAAACAAAATTTCTGCATGAGCAGTGTAACAAGCAGACGCTGATTATTCTTAATTTACTGGGTTTGCGTTGCTGAGCGGTTTAGGCAAACACCTGCTCCCACGTGGGGGACGAGATGAGCCGGGATGATGCTGGGTGGGCACCGGGCTGAGCATCCAGGGGGAACAGCCCATTCCCGTGCCGAGGCACGAGGCGCAGGCGATGAAACGCCGCCAGCTCTGCAGAGGAGCATCGCGCTGTCGCGTCACCCTGGCACTAGCGTCTAGCAGCAGAAAAAATGCTGGGCGCCTCTACGATGGGTGCGCATTTGAGTTTTAGCAGGGACAGTCCTCCTTCGCGCACCCACCACCGGTCTGCAAACGGTGCAGGAGCCCAAGCACAGACCTTTGCGCTTTCTGGGGACCCTTCCTGGGGCTCCAGCGTCCCCACAGCCTGCGCGGGTTGGCCTGGCTCTAACCAGAGGACCGCTGGCAGCCGTACCTGGGCTCTTTCCGAATTTCGTTTGCAAACGAGTTGTCAGTTCCCCACCAAAGGGTCCAACTCTGCAACAGATCTTCAGCACGAGCAGCACTTACGTAAACACGGCCTTTGATGTCAGTGGGATAACTCACATCCATGTTTGCTTTTCGCCTCGGTTCTTTAGGAGAAGGAGTACTAGCAATTGCCAATTTATTTCAATTAGTCAGCATTTCCGCGCTTTCTAGTCTGGACGCTCTGCGAGCACTTGTTCCAGGACACACACATGTTTGGCTAATCCCGAGGTGCAGCTTTGGGTAAGCCACAAATATTTGTTTCTTGGAGCAAACAATTGCGGAAAACTGAAACTAGCTCATGCAGAAGAACTCATTAGTTTCAGTTAATTGGCAATCCCTTCATTAACCTAAGGCTGAAAAGGCCAGAGGAGATGCACACACCTATCAGAAGCTGCAGAAAGCTCGAGGCTTTCAAAATGGTGTTTTGTATGATTGAAAAGCACTGGAGGACAAGGAAAAGGCAGAGGGAGGCTGAGGACCCTGCAGGCTGCGAGGCTGAGCATGAAGGCAGTGCTGGAGCAGGGATCTGGGCAAACCCAGAAACTGTGCTTGTCACCGAGAACTGGGGATGCTGCAAACGTTCCTGACCCAGGGCCAAGCCATCTGGGGGACATAAACCAAAAGAAAACTCCAGTCCAACGGGATCCGCCTTGTGGTTTCGCTCTGCTGAACGGCCAGGGCTCCAGGTGGGGCTGATTCAGAGCCAGCGGCCACTGGCACAGCTGCCCAGGCATGTCCCAGGGGATGCTGTGATCCCTCCAGCCCCATCCTGGAGCCGGGGACGTGTCACAGATGATGGGGAAGCATCTAAAAAGTAACCACCTCCATCTGTCCTTCCAGCCTCGAGAAGCAGCGGGGTGAGGACACGTCCTCATTAGCCTTTCAGGGTCTGCTCTTCTTCAGCCACTCCACCACCATGCCTCGGCCACCAGTCTGGGCAGCCGGGAGGAGGAGGAAGGGCAGGAGGAATCCCGGTGCAGCTGGACAGATCCACAACTCAGAAACCAAGGCAGAGTTGTTTGTTTTCTCACACGGTTCTGAGCTGCCTGTGGGACCCCCATCCCCAGAGCACACCCGATGCTGATGCTGCCCTTTTCAATATGATTTTTGCAGTTTACTGGGCCTCAGCTCCCATTTTGGGGAAAGGAAAGGATTATTCGCTGGCCCTGTTTCAGAGGCAGTGCTGTGAAGGTGTGATCTCCAGCCTCGCAGGACTCGAGCAGCGATCCCGACCATGCAGCATGCTGCAGGCATCTTTCCTACTCTGCTCTCTCAGCCTCGAGTTTTTGCTTTTTAATTTCCTGTGGCCACAGAGCACCATTGGAGCCTCTCCCAGGGATGGTGTTTCCCACGTGCCGTGGACTGGGTTGGTTGATGGGACACACTGAGCTAAGTCAGTCTCAATGCAGGGAAGTTACCTGCAAGAAGTTTGTTCTGCAGTGGATTATCCAAGTATTTCAAGCCACAATCAGCATTAAAGCAAAAAATCCCAAACACGCCAGGGGAATATTTAACCTCCCAGCAAAAGGGAAACGTGGTTAGTTTGCTGGAGCGGCACCCTCCTGCACTGGAGTGCGACCTTGCACATGCATGGGGAGCAGGCACCAAGCTGACCCCGAGGAGAAGCAGCCGTATTTCGGGCAGCTGCTCGATCCATAACGTGACAGAGCAGCGTGGCTCCAGCGATGCCATCACTTGGAAAAGACCCAAAACCCTGTGCTCTGTCTACTTTTGTTCAGAGCAGGGCTGATGATGCTCTTCACAAGAGAAGGTGCCTTAGGCTGGATTTCCTGGCCCAAACCCAGCGCCTGTCATGAAAACCTTGCTGTATGAATTTCCCGTGAAGTTCCAGCTCGCTCAGGCAGAGTGTGCGTCCCCTCCCCACGGCCCTCAGCATCCTGCCCTCGCCGCACCAGCAGCACACGTGCAGGTGGAGAATTGCTGGGGCGAAGCGGGAGCATGGAGCGGGGCTGGGTGGCTGCGAGCTGCCTGGCACGGATTTAGGGAGCTATGTGAGGCGGGGTCAGGGCTCCTCAGCATCCCCGGGCTCCCCTGCCCGGCTCTGCGGGCGAGTTGGGGATGCTGCGGAGACGGGGCGGGAGGTGGGGTTCAATGGGGGTTTGGGATGCGTTTCAGAAATGCTGCGAATCCTGTCCAAAAGAAAACCCAACCCCAAAATAAAAAGTGGTTTTATAATGAAAGAAATCCCTGGTGCCTGCAAGGCAAAGCAAAGCTCAGGAGAGTGCCACCGCTTCCCGAGGCAAGCAGCGCGGGTACCGATCCATGCAGGGAGCGGCCAGCGGCAGCTGGATGAATCCAAGCGGGGCCGGAGGCAAAGGCACCGCCTGGGAGCCCCGAGGGAACCTGTGGCGCGAGCGGCACGGCCGACCTCTTCGTGGCACCAGCAGAGCCAGGATTTCACGCATGACACTGTCTACGCAGTCAGCACTCGCTGCAAAAGAGAGCAGAAACCTTTTATTCACTATTTTTATCTTATTATTATTAGTGTTGCACAGCAATGCTCATGAAAGGCACTCACAGGTCTGTGGGACGCCCCAGAAGTAAACAATAAATTGTGGTTAAACAAGCGCTGACCTAGAAACTACGAGCGTTTCAGAGCCATCCTCTTTTTTTCTGCATATTTTTGCCTCTTCACCAGTCCGGGATCCTCACACCACCACGGCTGCACAGCTCCGTGCCATAGCTGGACAGTGCAGCTCTCCAAGCTAAATTAGTTGGTGGGGATTTTTTCCCTTGGAGTATGTAAATAAATATCAATATTCTAAACCAAAGACCTCCCAGTAACTAAATACTATTTATCTTCAATTTCTCTTAAAACTAAACAGCTTTGTCACATGTACAACAATAAAGAAACAAATTACAAAGGAGGAATTTGATTTTATTGGTTTTGTTCAAAGCGCACACATTATATATCAATTTCTAACCACCGAGTTTTCACAGTTCATTAGAGACACTGTCAAAACTTTGGGTGAAGCTCGTTTCACTTCCCCACCAGTAACAGGAGACATCACAGCCTGGTTGTTTTAGTTTTATTCATTCCTCACAACAGTGGCCGTTTTCAAACCATATCAGGGAAATCCGCTGCTTCACTGGGGAAAGGCACTTGTAAGCAAAGAACATTTGAGCACGTAGTCCGAATTTGGGTCTTTTTAGGTATTAACTTGATATCCCAAGCAGGGTTACTGACAATAAACCCCAACATCTTACATCTTCGCTTCCTGGGGCCAATTAGCACATGACAGCGTGCACTTGCTAAGCATCAACAAAAAAACCCTTTCTTATTTTATCGACACAAATACTTGCACGGCAGCTAGTGGCATTTTGCATCCTAAATATCTGAGACCACACACCTTGCATATACACCCGATATAGGTTTTGGCGCTCAGTTTGTATCTCGCTTCTCGGTAGCTGGTAGCTGTGCCGCCGGTGTCATTCTAGCAATGCACTCAGGCATTTTGGAGGTGTCAATCTCCCAGGAGCTCCGCACCCAGAGCTGCTCGCTGGGCATGACGGTGCATGTTGGGGACACTTGGCAGCAGGATTGCAGAGCGAGAGGCCCTTCTGCAAGCCTTAAGCAGGTTGAAATCTCCCTGCCGGCAGTGGAAATCTGTCTTGGTGAGGATCATAGGATAAAAACAAAGACTTTGAAACCACGGAAGAAATTATTTTAAAGCTCATCAGTGGGATCTGCAGCTCTTGGAACAATGTTTGCAATGAGCATAGCTTCAGCCGAGCCCAGCTTAGCAAGAATCCTGCTAATGCCGCTTCCTCCACCGCCGGCAGCTCTGGCCAGTGCTCCGGGCACTCAGCCAAGCCACCCCTGATCCAGCAGGTATGGGAGCGTTACAGCTCAAATAATGGCTCGATCCTGCAAGGTGCTGAGCACTGACCCGGCCCAGCCAACCACTTAAGCACAGGCTTCATTTAATGATGTGAGTGCCGGGAGTTCACTGGAATTTTTTTGTATTTGTTGGACCAGAGTTAAAGTTTTCAGCAACGGCAGGATCCAGGCCTGCATCTCAGATGGGAATGGTTCTCAAGCACGCAGCAAGCCTTTTGCAGGGTATAGCTGCCAGGCTGTGGGTGCCAAAAGGGCAGATACATTTGAAGAGCCATCGGACAAGCACAGAATAAACACCGAAATGCAAAGTTTTAACTGCTGGTTGAGCTCCAACCTCAAGGAAAGATCATCAGCTGCTTGCGCTGCTCTCACCAGCATCCCTTGCCTTGCCACCGGTCACGGGCAGAGAGGGAGGCACCAAGCCAGAGGGGACTGACCCAGCCTGAATGCTCTTAACGCTGTCTGAAGTGCAGAGAGATACAGATCTCAGGAGGGAAGTGGCCAGGCACAGAGCAGGCTCACGTGGCAGCTGCCATCAGCCTCGGCTCCCGTGGACTTGGGGAACACCAACATGTGCGGGTGGACGCCTGCTTTCATTCCAGATAGTTTTAGCTTCTAGAAAAGGATTTTTCAAACCTTATTTGTTGTTGGTTTAGCTGTTACATCCTCAGGCAGAGCCAGCAATGGCAAAGGACAAGCACAGGCATCTAGAAGGGTTTCAGACTAAAAGGCAAAGCAAGCTAAGCCACTCTTTCTACAAAATATCTTCTTTTAGGGGTTTTGTGAAATCAGGGTTACAAGGAATGAGGGATACCGTTTAAATACAAAACGTTGGTGGGCACTTATTAAAACATTTTACATCTTTGTTACACCGAGGCAGCAGCTTTGTCAATAAACTGAGCCAGCTTCACGTCTCTCTTGGTCAGTCCACCGCAGTCGTGGGAAATCAGAGTTATCTGAACCTGTCAAAAAGGAAAAGAAAGGGGTTACAAAGCCATTTTGATTTATGCCACGTAGGCTGAGCAGCAATCCACCAGGAACGCTGTGTGCCCCTGTGGTGAACTGGTTTTACATGATGCTCCCTGAAAGCAGCAAGCTGGACCCTCACTGCTCACATAAACCAGAAGACGTAGGTGAGGAGGCTTAACAGAGCCTGGAGTCTAACCAAAGCGAGCCCCTTCACAGAATAAAACAGGCTTTGCATTCTTGGGCTTCATCCAAGAAGAGGTATCCGATTAAATAACTCAATCTTTACATTTAAATTCCATGGACTGGTTTCATGAAGAACCTGAGCCAGTGACCAAGCTGCCAACAGCGGAGTCAGGGGCTCATGCGTTTTGTTAAAAACCAGCACCCTGAAGGTGAAAAAACTGTTGAGCTTGTTGCAGATTAATTTCAAAAAGAAAAACAAACAGACTGGTGCATTTTGCTATGACGCAGCTGCCTGCACGGGTTTGTTTAGACTAGGCCAGATGACCAGTTGGGCATTACTTTGTCTCGCCTTTGACTGAGATTTTGGGAAGAGAGAAGAAGAAAAAAAAGTATTCTGAATATTCTGGAAAGCCAGGAAAATCATGAAGAGTAGGTGACCAGGACTTTGTCTGGTGATCATTTAATGTCCCCTTAAACAGGGTGATCTAAAGGTCTGATGAGGAGGAGCCTGTGCTGGGACGCCTCTGTTCGGGGGAGAGGTGGGGGTGGTGGTTCCCAGCTGCAGGCTGCTTGTCCACATGCCCTTTTAGTATATTTTTAGCGGGATTGCCATATATTCACCAAATGCTAAAACAAACAACTCGATACAATGCAATGAGACTATTAGAAAATAAAAATAAAGGGAGAGCAATAATTTCCCCCTTCACACAGCACCTTTCATTCGAGGGTTGCAGTACACCTTGTAACCCTTGTAAATACGAGACCACCATCAGTTAGGTAATATTATAAACAAATTTTATAAGCTGCTATGTTGAGACATAGGAGCCTACAATTTTTTTTAGAAGAATCAAACCTCAATTGAGACTGCCAGGCTCCCATTTAGGGACCTACACATCGATGGTGTGCTACCCTACACCGCTGGGCTCCCGACTTGTTGCACAGAAAGGAATGAGAGTTGGTGAGAGGTTTCAAAACAGTCGTTTATTCAGGTTGGCTAAATAAGAGTTTAAAGGCTTCTATTTTATTTCTAGATCTCAGCCAGAGAGGTGAAGCAACAGGTCCAAACCATGGGGGTGGTAGCAATCACAAAGAGCTTGATTCCTGATTCCTCGCCACTACAAATATCTCAGCATCTCATTTAAAATCTCAAACCTCTTTAAAAGACACAACCTCTCTCCATTCCCTTATCCTGTATATAAGCTACAAAAAAAGGCAGAGAGAATGGGCCAGTGGTTTGGTCTCCTTAACTTGCCACGCCTGTAACTGGGGCTGGTGACACATTACCTTGCTGTAGACATTAAACCATTCCGGGTGGTGATTCATCTTCTCTGCTTGTAGAGCAACACGTGTCATAAATCCGAAAGCCTAAGGAGAGAAAGAGCAAAGAAGAAAATACTCCTCCACCTGCCAGGACTGGCAGGGGATCTGCAAGACTCACTCCAAAATCTTAAAAACTTGTAGAGATGCTGCAGATCTCTGCACCTCGGGCTTGTGTGTGTTCGAGGAGCCTTTCACCTTCTCATGCTGCCGATGCATTTCCGGACACTGCTGAAATCATCCCCTTCAGACCCCAGTAAATCACTCTCCTCAGTGTTACTTACTGCAGGATTCAAAGCCATTGCAAGAGAGCAATGATTTTACCTTTGGCATCCAACAGCAATTTAAAACATCCTTTCCAAACCCCTCATCCCTTACTGCATCTTAGAAACCTGCCGTTTCTAATGAAGCATCATGGCCCAGTATTCCTGTACTAGACAGATACCAATTCCAGAAACACATCCTTTCACATAACAATTTTGTTATTTATTTTACCGGGGGGAGAGAGGCGACAGGTGGGTTTGCCCCTTGCTTTATGAGAAAATATTTTCCCTTAAAATGAGTTAAAATAGGTTTCCCAATCCTCTGCCTCTCTATTCTCCCCAGCACGTCCCCCTGGGACGCAGGTTTTATCACAGGCTCAAGAAGAAAATAATAGCAGGCCCTTGCCAAAATACTTAGGAGCAAATCACTACGTTATAAAGAAAATTAGAATGTCCATGTAAATCAAGAACGCAATTACACAGCGGGGCCCGAAGGGCCTCAGTGCGTGAGCAGAACGCCTCTAAGTCAGGAGGCTTTGTTCATACCGAGCTCCATCCATCGGCGTTCAGGACCTGAATTAACATGCAAAGCAAAAGTAACATCCACGTTATAGCCTGGTTCATATTATAGTACAACAAGCTCAACAAAACCCTACCTGACTTAGGTAGTTTTTTAGTGCTAATTTATGGAAGAGAATGTACATGGCCCGCATTCCACCAAGCGATGGCCATTTCAAACAAACATGTGGTCAATGAATAACATATAATGGTTGATAATAGTTTCAGTCTTTTTTCCTCTCACAAATTACAAAAGCCTTTAAGTAAAAAAAGGATCGGTGCCTGGATGAAGTATGACTTTGTTAGTCGCTTTGCCAGTCAAATGAATGCAAACGTTATAATCAGAGAAAATCATTCCAATGAGGTTTGTCATTTGGAAATCACCAAACTGTCAGCAATTAAAAAGCTTTTTTCTTTGACCCAAGAGCATTCCCAAATTTGGGAAAATCTAACTTCCCTTGAAGCTCTTGCTTGGTTTAGTTTTACTTCCAGTGAGCAATTACTTCTAAAAATTTGCAAATGTTTCAGCCACACTCTTTGAAGCGGAAAGCTGCAAGTTGTGCATTAGATGTTAGCAATGATTTGGAACTCTTCTGCATTGAGAGTTCTGAAAGATATTTGATTTATATGTTTTAGAGTGTCCATGGGCTTAATAGGAATGTTATTTCCAACACACCAACCTACACACAGAAATGTCCCCACAAGCTTAAAACAGCAATTGCATCTGTAACTGGATTGCCTTTGTGCAAATGAGCAGCAAGGGAAAAATACATTAAATTTATGAAAACCCTACCAGGTTCGTGTATGCTCTACCAGTGTCTGTCTGTCCATCCCAGGAACTCACCCACCTACGTATATACACAGGTGACACTACACAGGCCCAAGTCATTGATAGTATGACAATAATCATCGCTCTGATGGAAGGCAGACAGAGCGAACTCTGCAAGCAAATGCATCTACTAAATTAATCTGCTCTGCAGACCTTCCTCCAGGCTTTGAGACGACAAATCCCCCCAGTCAGTACCACCACGCCAACCCACTGCCTCTTCCCCCACCGACGGTACAAAGTCTCCAGCTGGACAGAACAGTCCTTGGTCTTAACACTGTTCATCTTCCCGAAGAGTGCTCAACCTGGGGCTGTCCAAGTCACGAAAAAGAACTCATTCTGGCGCAGAGGACCCTCCCCAGGACAGGTCCTGCTGCTCGTTGCTCCAGCTGACCACGGCTGTCCCAGCCGGGGTGATTACAGTGCGGTGTAACAGCGAAGGACGAAGCATGCACACCTACCAGACATGCCCGCCTTCCTCCATGCCCCGCTCCGCTCAGAGACGTTCTCCCTCATTGCACATTACTCAAAGCAACTTCTTGCATTTTAGTTTATTTTAATTATACGCAAAAAAGTATCTCCCACTAAGAAAATGAGCTACAGTTCTACTGAGCAATTTCAACAGCGCAATCTCCATTAAGGTCCTAAATACTTCCTCTGCTAATTAAGTGAATTAGAACGCTATTGTTTATGAATCACCTTTATATTTGTAGAGCCGTAACCTTTCTTTGGGAAAATACAATTGGCTCTGGAAGGAAAAGATATTTAGGTTTGATTAGATATGAAAACACTATTACATAAAATCAGTTTGGACATTTCTTCACGTCTTGAAACTTGATCGGTAATTTGGTCTAATTGGTGATCAAGGAAACTATCTTGTGATCAATTAAAGTAATTACCACATTCCGGCAACACAACCAACCTTAATTTGACCAGGAGTCTGCATTTCTTCAACTTTAATTAAAAATAATGAAAATTATTAAGCAGTCTGCAGTGCAAGATCATTGTCAAGACTGCACTGGTAGGCAGAGTTTATCAGACCATCACACATTTCTTGATGAAAGTGGGGCAAGTACTTTACTCATGACAGTAAGATCCAACACAGTCTTGACTTTCGCTATATTAATAACAGAGTTCTGCAGCCCCCTGGCCCCTAATGGGAACTTTTTCAGGTTTTTCCTTGAAAAATAAAGAGAGGAGAAAGACAGGACTTGAGCATTTTCTAGAAGCCATTACAAAGTATGAAAAGACACTTTGATGTACTAAATAAGTGTAAAGTATTCTGATATTTCAGTAACAGGCATATTAGGCAGACATTTTCAACCTAATCTTTTTAGGACATTTGGGCTAAAATAACATCCCGGCATACAGGTTATTCTAAATAGATGCATCACATCACCCAAGTCACGGCAGACTGCCAAATCCCTGTGATGAACCACAAACAGCACCAGGACAAGGAAGGAGCGAAGCAATTCTGCACAGACAAGGAGATGCCTTGGGTGCACCTGTACGTCTTTTCCCTTCGTGTCTTTTAATATCGTGAAAGAAGGTGTTAACAACTAATGGTTTTTCAGTTGTAACATCTCTTCTAAAATGGTTTTTAAATACTACCAGCCACAGTACATCTCCATGAGATAAAAATCAGGGCTGCTCTTAGAAGAACAAGTTAACCTAACAAAGAAAAAAAAACCAAAACCAAAACAAACAAAAAAAATCTTTAAAAAATTCAGCTATTGTATAATGTTTTGGGACTGGCCAAACCGCTTTCAAAAGTGACAAAATAAGCAATCACAAAATAAGATTTAATGTGACTTTTGTTGCCTGAGAATGGGAAAACCAGGGCCAGACACTTTGCTGTCAGAAGTGGGAGGAAAGATGAAATTCCATCCGCCCCTCTGCACCACACAACGCTGCATGGCTCCAGGAGAACCACGGCATCCTGGAGCTAATCTGCTATTATTCTTCCTTTCGCACTTCTTAAGCAAGGAATCAATTCATCTTAATACTTTTTAAACATGCTGCTTTTGTACAATGCTTGCCAACATTATCTTGATGAGTTATACATCAAAGCAACACAGGTCGATATGTCATGCTAATACATCACCCACCCGCGAGTCCCCAGTGATGGATTACCCCAGTGCATCTCCAGAACAAAGCAGCTGACGGTACTTGACTCAGAAGTGGAGTTATTCAAGAAAAACAGCTGAAAGGCTCAACAATACAACCATACACACTTTTTATTTGTTTGTTTTAAAATGCGTACGCTATGAAGAGCGTACCCGGGCTGCTTAAATCCTTCGGACACTCAGCCAAGGAAACCATATGCTAATCACAAGTACATTAAGGTTTCTGCCTCCCATCTGTCATTATAGCATTGGAGGTAGCATTAACCTTGACCTTCTGCAGTGCAAGGGCTACCTGTCTTCCCTTCCCCACCCACCTGGGATGCATCTGTATAATTTATCAATGGGAAGTGAATAAATAAAACAAGTTATAGCGACACTGTCATACAAGGCAAGAGATATGCTTTCACACATTTGCTTTCCATTCACCCAAGTGAAAAATACCCTTGTGCACAGTGTATAGCACGTGTTCCCCTCAGCAGTTTGACACTTGTAACAATAAACTCGAACCATTCAGGTTCACTTCCAAACTGCAGAAGCTTTCATGCATCCAGCTGACGTTACTACCTAACAGTGAGCCAGCAGATTAAAGGAAAAAGCTCTTTAATATCGAGCTATTTTAAGTTATGTTTAGCTAGTCATGAGGGTTTGACCTAATCTCATGACATTTTCTGTTGTTCTGTCAAGAAAAATCCAGGGTTTGTTTTATTTTAATTCTATTTACTCCATTAAGAAATACTTTAACCTTACAAATACACAAAAGTCATCTCACAAGGCCATGCTCTTCATCTGAAAGTGACAACATGGTTAAAACACAAAAAAAGAGGAATCCAACTGGTATTTAGGAAGGTGATGGCAGCACAGGAGGACAGGTGTTCGTTCTCAAAACCACGTGCTCATTTTGGGCTTCTTTCCTGTGGGCATCATCATCCTGCCTGAACCACCCCAGGGACACTGGATCCATGTGACATTAGATTTTTTCCTCTTTTCTTCTTCTTTTTGGCCCTGTCTGGATTCATCCAGGACATAAACCAGGGGAACACCTTCCCATTGCTCTTCCCCTTTTTAATACCATTCCAGAAACAGTGGGACAGTCCTTCAGAGCACAACTAAACCAAGGCCCAAAATAGAGCTGAACTCCAATTACTCATGTCCCCATCTCTCCAGTGAGTGCAAGCAATGGACAAGCTGGCTCAGGCGTTGTGCCCGCATTTCCCTACTCCCTCCATCCCACCTCAAGACAGCACTCTGCCATCCTGAAGGTGAACAACACCTACAAATCATAGGTAGAGACTTTTTTTTTTTACTCCTCTTTAACAGCTTGAGCAAGAGAACATCATGAGTGCAGCCAACCTTCCCATTCCCCAAGCACCGCTCAGGATTGGGGAAAGCAGTCCTCCTAACTCTGAAAGACACCAGTAAAGAGAAAGGATGGAAGAGGGATACTACAGACATACTGGCATGTACTGAGACGCCATTTCTGTCTTCATAACGAAATGTGAAACTAAAAAAAAAACACCCCACAATTTCCAACTTAATTGTCTACACTTTTCTGCGTTTACCATATCCTTTTAAAATCCAGAGCAGACTGCTCGCATCCCCCATACTTATCTGCACACATCATTTGTCCGAAAGTGAAATGCTGCTTTGCTCTCTAAAAAAAGTTACCTATTTATATTCCTATTATAGCTGTAAACACTGCTCTCCATGTTAGATCTGCAGCAGGGTACGTGAAAACCTTTACACCATGTTCTACAAAGAACGCTGTTTCTGTCTCCCAACACTTGTTTACAATTATGTCGGTGAAGAAACTAGCTCGCCAGCTCTATATCAAACATTTTTGACAGCAAAAGCACAAACACTGATCTATTCTAAGTAGTTTGCCACTCTGTGTAATCTTGGAAAAGGCATTCTTGCCTTTGATTCTAAAAATGTTTATACTTCATACATTATGCAAATAGTTTTTATATATTAAGAAATAATGCAAGCAAAGCTCAAGTTAAATTAAATTCTTCAACAATAACCTTGCCAAAGCACTGATTTTCCTATAAAAAAAATTATTCCAATTTGTTGATCTTACATTGGATGAAACATACTGTAACAATCTTCATAATTTATGTCCTGTTGGGACACTATGATTTAAAGTAACATAATACAGACCAGCATCACCGCTAATCTAAACCACCTGACCAGATAAACAACAGTTTCCCCTTCTCTCTTCATTGAGGGTATTTCTGTTTATTGTCATATGATTTACCAATTTGAAGAACATGAAGAATAAATGGAGGCAAAGAGAAGCGGAGCTCGGAGGCATGGCCTTTCCTCAATGGGGACATTTCTCACACAGGTACCGGTACAATGTCAAGAGCTGCAGAGATGACAGAAGGCAATTTCAGGAATGCTGTCCCAGGAAAAGCCCAAGCCGCTCGGAAGTTTACACTCGCTCGGCACAATCGAGACCAGGTGCAGCACTCGACGTGACATGGACCTGGTGATGCTTGAGATGCAGCTCTCCAGAAGAGGTTTGAGTCAAAGGCTTCGTCTCGCAAGCTCAGCAGTGACCTAAGCTATGACATCGCTTTGTCATAAAGCAGGTGCAAGCGTAATTTGCCTCACTTGAAATTCAACTAGTCCAAAACCCAAATACAAATATTTCTGCTAAGGCCAAGGGATCCGAGGATCAATGCAAGAAGAGGGACTAAGAGGAAGGTAGAGAGCACTGACCTGCTCTTACAGTCTTGGTTTTGCTTTGCTTTCCTCTTCCCTCGCACTCGCCACGTGTGTGAAATACCCTCACATGCAATCTGCACGACAAACCCCAAGTCAATTGTTTCTAAGCCTGTTGATATCAAGATTTACATAACTGCTGAATTTAGACCTATTTTTCTCTTATTGGTGATAATATGATACAAAATGTTACATCTATTATACCTTCTTCCCCGGCACATCTTGACTTTTCCAGCAGCCTCAGATCGTTTTTCCTATTCTCATTTTTATTACTGTAAGCGATTGCACCTGGATTTCATGAACAGAAAGCAGATAATATGCTCGGTGATTCAATGAACAGACTTCACGCCAAAATTGATCACCTATTCCACCAAAAAGATATATAAACTTGATGGAGTGGAAGTGAGAGAACATAGAGATGCCTTAAAGCAGCATAAAAACTTCTTTTTGAGTGATAAAATTTCAAGCCTAGACGCCACTGGGTCAATATAACCTTATTACAAAATACATTCATTTGCTTATAGGTAGATAACAATAATTATAGTTGCCCATAAATAAGCAGACATCCTAAATCCCAACCAAACCATCAAGAAGGTCCCATGATATTTGCGATACATCACTTCATATAGAAATACTCTAAATAAATGGTCCCCCCACCCCAGTGCCAGTTCCTTAGCACTCTAGGTAAATGTAGCCTCATAAATATTATTTATTAAAAAATTTAGATCTCTATATTAGATTTTAGAGGAAAAAAAAAAAGGAAAATGATCCCAGGTTTCAGGACTGAACCAGAACATGGAAGAAATCCTCCAGCCACGTAGTCAGCTAAATGTGACTCTCCACCTCCCAAACTATTTTTGTGTGCTTTGTGCTCAAAAAATGGAATATAAAGGTTGCACTTAGGAGGTTTACACCAAATAAAATGGCTATTCCAAGAAACATGACTTTTTAAAATGAACTTTTTGCACCCTACCTAAAAACATTAAATAACACAGCGAAACCTCCATTAACCGAGCACCTGCTAAAGCAATCAGTCACTTAAAATAACAAACACTCTTGGCCGCATAACTGAAAGGACAATGATAATTTTACTTGTTAAAGCAAATGTTTGGCCCAGCAAATTAAGCTCCTGGCTGTACTGTAATAAAGCCATCACACAAACCACTATAAAAATAAACTAGTAACAAGGTGCAGTTAGTCCCCAGTTCCAACCCTTTAAATTCAGGCACCTGAACCCTCCACTAAGGCACTCTGCTCCCCGGTGACCTTCATGCTGAACAAAGATGCTGCCGCTTGGGCAATAAACGGTGCCAGCCCATGACATGAAGGCGCTGTAAAACAGACCAAATAAGAATTAATTTATGTGAATGCTCCTTCAAAAAGGTGCTCAAATCCTCTGACTTTTATAGAGCTTGGCCTCAGCGTAGAACTAGAGAAGTTTGTTATCCCGTTGCACCACATTTTCAGTGGAACAGACCTGGCTACAGCAGAACAAAATACTACTGGTTTCCCCCCATGTTTCTTCTTACTTGTATGCGAAGGAATGATTTCATTCTGCAGACATGAAAATGAAGTTCACATGCCATACACGCTGTTGATAACATAGAGAGCGCTCAGATGGAATTTTCCTTGGTCTTTTGGCCAAGATTACACATACTACCAGTTTAATATCCAAAATCTTCTCTGCTGAGTATCCAAGGGCAATCGTATCCTGCTCTGATAATCCTCTAAATCTCTGCAATTTATGATTCTAAGAAAACATCAAAGAGTGATAAGAAAGGTACTGCTTTATGGTAGATTAAGAGAAGAAGTGGCTGGTCTCATGGCCATTTCATCTTCCACCATCCTCCTACTCACTATACTGTCAGGTTTTTTTGTTTTGGTTTGTTTGTTTTTAAAGACAAGGTCAAAAATTCAAACATGCGACAGAGAAATCACGATGGAGGTGTGAGGAATTTGAAGAGGTCTTCCGATCACCCTCTTGGCCAAGCCAGAATCTAAAAAGACCTAATGCCATGAAATAAAGCAAACTGAGGAACATTTACTGTGGATCCAGTCAGGGAATCATTTCACTCAACTGAGCGGCTGAAAGCATCCTGCTCTGTTGTCAGAATGGGCCTTCATGTTTGGACATCTCTTATAGTAGAAGAATGTAGGTGATACATTGGGACAGCAAACTCAGCAGGAGACTTACCTGGGCCAGCAATGGCAGGCTTTTCATTTATATTGCACTATAAAATTCAAATACTATTTTGAAGACAGACATTTCAAGTCTAGAAATGACAGCTCATTTGAAGAAAGAGCAGGAGAGAGCAAGCATCTTCCCAGACAACATGTTTCTCTTCAGGGCATCCTTCAACCTCAGAGCAGTTGGTTACCTTGCCTGGTTTGCCATGCCCACTGTTCCCTATGTGATCTGTAGGTCACCTAGACCCTGCTTCATCCCTGTCTCTGGTAGGTGGAAGAATGGCTGGAGCAGGTCATGAAGAAAAGGACAAAGGCAGCCACGTTAAGTTGCATTATTAAAAACCAGGCCCACTGAACTGCCAATAATTCAGATGAACAACCTATACTTAGCATTTTCAAGTGTCTTCAGACCCCTCCGCATGCTCCAAGCGCATGCCTGGAAGTGGCAGAGTACATACGATGTACAATATTTTGAGAGGTTCTATGTTTTTCTTGTTGGTTGTTTTTTTACTAAGACACAAGGGTTCCCCTGGGCAGCCCACACCGTCTGTACACCGGTACCCCTGGGAACAGAGAGGTGGGCTCACAAGGGGAGGCAAATACTAATTCTGAGTCCTCCAGTGAAGGTCAAATTTCTTTTAGAAATTTATACAAGCACACCATAGAGGGAAACCCTTTGGTTCTTTACGAGATTGGGCATTACAAGATGAATGCATAAACTCAATGTCCTGGGCTTGTACAGCCAACAGTATTTTTGATTGCTACAAGCACCTGCCCGTTGTATCACGGAATAAAGATTCTCCCAACCAGGGACACCCTGGTCATACACAGACATATATTTAACTGCCTACTGTTATTCTCATCACAGCCTGAGGAAAATCACACTAGATCATGAAATCAGGACTTTCCCCTCTGATTGTAGGAAATGTTTTCCTACAAAGCACCCTTAGCACAAAATAAACCCAATGGTGCAGTGCTGACTCAGCACAGGGCTCCCCACTTATCAGCGCATTCCCCCACCAAACCCCTCCAAGACATCACAGCCAGCTTTGTGTTTGTCCAGAGCAACTTTTCATCTCAGCCCAACAAAATTAAAGGAAGAAAAGGGCAAGGGGAAGAGGAAGAAGAGAAGCTCTTTCCCAAAAAAACGACGTGAAGCAGGTTTGCAGCTTTATAAAAGAGGAATGAAAAAAATTACACTCGCCTCACCCCGATAAACTGCGGCCCTGCCAGTGGCTTTTCAGAGCAGATGTAACATTTTAGCCAAACGTGATTGTTTGTGAAAGAAATAATTCTGATCAAAACCCAAAATTGCAGCCAGCAGAAGCGCTGCACTTCGTCACGTTAATCCGCCCTGACGGGGAGCGGCGAGCGGAGATTCCTACTGCGAGAGGAGCAGATGCGAAAGGTCAGCGCTGGCCCGCGACTTCAAAACCCTTAACGTGTAAAACAGTGTGCATTAAAGCCTGAAACGGCTCACCGCGGGATTAACGGATGTCCGCTAAGTGGGTTTGATGTGCTTTTGGTGAGTAATGGTTAATTTTTAAATAGGGGCGTTGGAGTTTTATTTTAGTTTATTCTGCCAGCCGGAGTCCATTTTCAATTACAGTTGCAGAGGATAATAGCCCAAAGCCTGTGTCTCCTCCATGGGAGTACGAGAAAGTGAGAGCTGCTAGCGTAAAAGGCAATTAATGGTTTGAAAACGTAGTCGGGCGTTATTCAAAAAGCAAGGGGATGCAAAATGTTAAGCAACCAAGACAGGGAGATGTGCTGTTTGCTTTTAATCAACATCTTTCCAGCACCCCCATAAAAATAAATTTTAATGCATAAAGAGTTGCATGACACCAGGTTTCCTTAATTGAAAAGGTAAAAAACTTCTGAGCAGCCATCTTTTTCAGGAAAGGCAACACCAGTCTTACCTGCACTTTCCCAAATGAAGGCGTCCAACTGAATTCAAAACCACTGAACTTTCCATTCATTCTCCAAAGGTGGTTTCACAAGGAAAGAGACCGAACTGTAGCTAAAAATCAAGTTGACCTGGTCACATTTGCTCTCATTCGGTACGAATGTACGGCAGCCTTGCTCGCGTGGCTGATATAACATTTGTTCTGTTTAATTCAAACAGAGTGAACAATCAATTTGTACAGCTGAAAAAAAGGAGAAACACTTCTTCTACTGTAAATCTACAAGACAGCTTGTGAGATCCAAAAGGCATTTTGACAAATAATTTCTTTTGCACTTTCAGATCAATGCATGCAACAAGCACAAGGCAAACGCTGTAATAATTTTTACTTGAGTGATAATAAATCCATCTTTTAAGGAAGGCATTTGTATTAGAGCCAACTGGAGAGCAGCCCAAAGGTCAGCCGGGCAGATTTAAGCAGTGGCCTGCTTAAATGGAGATACAACAGGACTACTCGGTGGGGCAAAGTCAGCAATTAGAAATGCAACCGTCCCCAGTAATTATAAACAATATAATAATGATTTAGTCTAAGAAGAAATATGACTTAGCTCACGAAGAAAATGAGCATCCCTAATTATAGTTAAGTGACAAGAAAAATTAAAGTGATGCAACTTCTACGACACCTGGGATGGGACATCTCACATTTCACCTGCACTAGAGATGAAGGACAAACACCCACTCTGAGTCTTCAATTTAAACATGATTAATTTTATTTAAATATGATTAATGTTGTGACATTTTAAACAAACCTGGCAGCCTAATACTGGTGGTACTGCCACGATGATACCGGCACTGCAAGTTGCCACAAGCAGATGGGACTCGAGGGTGGTGGGATTTGTACACAGCCCCTGGCCAAAGAGGAGAGAAGATACCCCACAGTATGAAGAGGAGCAATTGCTGCTCATCACCTGCCTTTTATCAGGCACGAATCTCTCGTATGCATTAACAACAGTAAAGTCGTAATGAAGGGACTGAAGGACAAAATGACAGTTGCCAGACATATAAGGAAAGGCTAAATTGTGAAGGACTTTAAAAGACATGAGGCTGCTGATGCACTAAGGCAGCTCTATTTAAAACAGAAAAACATTGCCAAGGGCGAAACATTGGTCTGAAAATATTCTGGAGCACAGGCTGACTTTACATATGGTTTTGTACCCTGCCAGCCACACTGGCCACAAGAAGAAAATAAATCCTGTATTTCCGAACTCCCAGCACCAAGGATTTAATTCCTGCCTAGACGCAACCCGATTACATATTTCCACCACTACGGACTTCCCAGCTTGGCACAATTTCCTGCCGCTGGCTGCCAGGTAACTGGAAGCATCATTGGAAACAGGACACACTGACCAGGGCACCAGTGTCATCTCCTCCTCCTCCAAAGCGAGGGAAGGAAACTCGTAAAGCTTTCAAACAATCCATCTCCCCAGAACGTCACCTTTCATTTCACCCAGACCCCGAGCTCCCTGCCTTCCACCAGCAGTGCCAGGCAGCAGTGCGGGCACGTGGACTGTGTCCCGCAGCTGCACCTTGACCCTCCGACCCACCGACTCAGAGGCAAGAGTGTTATTTACTCAGTCAATCACAAGAATACACTCAAGGAAGGTGTGACCATCCAGGAATCATATATTTTTACTGTGCTCCACTCCAAGACACTTGAGCCAGTTCATTCGCTCCATTTCAGCCTGCAGGTTAACCTCTGCCCGTCCTGAAAGCTTCACTATCAGTTTCTAATAAAGGAAAATGTCAACAGGCAGATAGGCCAGAAATTCATTATTTTCAGATACAAAGATTTTTCTCAACTCTGTAAATCCACTCATAAATAATTCTGATTTATTGCAAATCGGTTATTGTATTCATAAACGCAGGGAAGTTGGTGAACAACATAACTACCAAAAGAAATACTTTCATAACTTTGCAGGTGCACAAATCATAGCATATGGGAGAGGACTCAAAGGATAATGGAAAACGAAGCAGTTTAGGAAAGACTATATGAAAACCAGCACCTACCTAGGAGGATGGAAAAAAAAAACCAAACTATTTTCATTCGACAGGCAATCTAATGCAAAACTCTAGCAGAGGGAGCAAGTGGACCGATACTACATTAAAAATAGCAATTCCCCTGCTAACGAAGGAAGAGAGGTTCGTCTTTTGATTAGCACAAGTGACAGTCAGGGGCTGAGGTTGCTCAGGCTTTGAGGTTAAACACAACTGACATAAGCTGCACCTGAATCCAATCAGTCCCCAGGCTCTGAGAAGATTCACACGCAAGGACTAAATTTGTCACAAATGGGTTGGTTTCCGATCCTCCTGTAGCCAACTTGCTTTATTCTGACCCCCATTTAACAAATCAACTTAATGGGCACTGGGAGTGCTATAAAACTTAACAATGGAGTGATTTTAACTTTTAAAATATAGTTATGAAGCAAAATGTTGGAGAGCTCCTTCAATACTGGAAATCAAATTAAAGCTAGACATTTTTTAACAGTCTTGACAGATATAATCCTAGTTACCATGTAAATTTATGGTAAGCTGCTGTGATATTAGCCACAGGTGCTACTTTTAATATATGGCCCGCATCTGGTTGGGAATAAAATTTCTCAGAGGACTGAAAATGACCTCACTATCAGACAATGGAGAAGAAAAAAACCCACAAGACCACTGTGGCATATAAAAAGCTGGAGATGTGGTCCACAACCAAATATTTAACATAAAATTCATTTTAGCTCTGCAGATTGTAGGTTAAAGGATATTATGTTTTCAATACGTAAAAGGCGTGGACGTATTTCAGCCAAACAGCCAAAAGATTAAGTACATAAAGCTGCAATGAAATACACTGCCTATGTATATAAAAACAAATTTTCCAATCTTTGATCAACGCAGAAGACAAAGCAACGCGCTGGGAGTAGAGAAAGGGAGTATCGACGCAGATTACATTACAGGGACTGGCACCAAGTACCACCATCAAAACAAATAAAGAGTATTCAGTGCATATCCCACCAAATTCATTCCGATGTGTAATTGTGATATTACAACAAGGATGATCAATTTAAAGGGGCAAATCTGAGCATGTCTCCCTACAGCAAAAGGAAAATAACTGACATTTCAATGAGAGGGGGAAAAAAAAGGCATCTACCGTAACATGCTCTGTCTGATTTTCTTTTCCTGGACTTCAAGCAAGAGAGCTAGAAAATTTGGAAAGGAAATGCAAAGTGAGAATAACAATTTATTTAACTATTCTAGATTTTTTGCACAGCTTTAAGTTCTCAAAAACCCAGAATCCACAACTGCAATGAAACACATGTGCTTCTACCCTTCTATGCACCACCCTGTAAAGTGTTTCCTTACTGTCCCCTCTGCTCAGGCTCATCTTTCACCTGTGTCCTGTAGCCCCAAAATAAAAAATACATTTAAAATAGCTTTAAAGACTCTTAGAACATTTGATTTCCTGTCATTTTATAAAATGACGTTAGAGCTCTTATGGAGGGTTCCTACATGAATTTTTTTTTTAAAAAAACACCTTAATTAAAAACTTACCCTATAAAAGAAAGCAGCTGTAAATGCTGAACCTGACCATCAGCAAACATGCCCACCTTTGTAATTTCCTAACTGCATTTTTTGCCTTTGCATGATTACCTAAGGAAATGCAATCACACAGGCAGTTGCCCCTTAAACCCTCTGGTCAAATCCAACCAACTTTGACAAGAGACATGGAAGTCTCAAAGTTAAGGCGTTCCTGCAAATTTAGCGAAAATGAGCAGCTGGGTAAAGGACCTAAACCCAGCGCTCAGCACCCATCACCCAGAGCCCTCCGCAGCTGCCCACTGCCTGCCCAGCTTGAGACAAACCTGGGGGAAATTCACTTTGCAGGATCACCCCTCCCGAGATGTACTGACCTGAAATGCCGAGAAAAGCCCAGGAAATTCCTGAGATACAGGCCAGGACATCCAGGTCCTCAGCAACCCTTCCCTCCCTCTATGACCAGCTTCTAGCAATAATCCCAGTGTTTCTGCAGCTTCTTTTCTGAGTTTGGAGAATGATAATTGGGACAAGTTACTGGCATGGTCTGGAGGCATAAATTGACTCTCTACCCTGATTCTGAATTTTGCTTAAGCAGAGTGGAAGCAGAGGGCTTGCTCCACAGCTGGAAGAGAAACGTTTTGTTTCAGTAGCACAAAGACATGAACGGACAAGAGTGTGCCTTCTTGATGCTACACAGTCACCCAAAAGCCTTGCTAGCTGCAAGGTCCCTGACGTGGCTGTGAGGTTTATGGAGGCACACCAGCACCAAGACACGTGGCAGGGCTCGAGAGTTGCTGTGGAGCGGTCCGAGCCCACCTGCTCTCCGAGACCTTTCTCATGGTCAGAGGTTTCTGCCAAGCACATGCTCCCCAGGGAACGCAACTCAACCACAGGGCTCTTGAGCAAGCACACCCAAGCGAGGGTTCTGGAAGTAAAACACTCTGATTTTAAATACCTGCTGTTCAACAGCAGTGATAACATGTGGCAACCGCAAGGCGCAGGTAAGGAGGGATGGATGCATTGGTGTGATCAGCACAGCTCTTCCAGACAAAGCAGTTGAGTTGCATTTGCATTTTTTTCTCCCACCATTGGTGTATTTCATACTTCATACAAGATTCAGAACATCCACCCATCAGAAGCTTGTCTCACACTAAAGGCAACGGGAACACAGAGCAGCAACCACCACCCAGCACCAACACTGCCCAGTCCAGGATGCTGGGACCAGTGCGTGGTGGGCATCCACAGCAACATAACTAACAAAGGGCTTCCGGCTGGGACCCCAGGCTGGTTTCCAGTTTGTTTCAGAGAACTGTACCTCCAAAGCCCATTTTCATGAAAATGTATCTTCAGACTAACAAATAGCACCAGCATTTTCAAGTTCTGGGTTACAAACTAATTCCATAAGCCAGAAGTGTCATTAGCTTGTCAGCCTTACAAAGGCAGCCCATTGCTGATCGCTTTTAAGTGAGCTAATCTCAGCCTGAAAGCTTCAGGAATCTAAATAACTCGTTTCACAGAAGTTTCATTTCATTCTCATGCTGAAAATAATATACATAAACCAAGCTCATGTCTACACATTTGCACGACTTCATAATAAAAGTTGTGTTTATATTCTTAACATCTGTTGACATACACAGACTTTGTAAACCTGGCATAGATTTTAAAGCCACAGAATTTTCCATGCATCATGAACATTATCTGCGAGAAGCAATAAAAAAAAGAGCAATAAATACATTAATCATACCAATATCATCTGCAAAACATAAATCTGAAATACCTTTCATGTCAGCTCAACTACTTGCGTTTTTTATTTTGTTTTACACACCTGATTTTACACCATCTGTAATAGGGCAGCAGGAAGATCACTGAGGAAACGATACTTCTCAGTGCTCTGACTTTTACTAAATACTCACACTTTAAATAATGTAAACAGAGTATTTATTACGTGAAATGAAAGGAGTTGTACCTACAAGTTCAACTTTTTTCATTGCAGGACTAAATTCTCCCAAAGTACAATGCAGGTATAGCTCTGCTTTTGTCATTTGTTCCCTAGGTCTTAATAAATGCAGTATTTACTAATAGTAACATAATAGTAATATAAGCATAAGCATCAATAAGCATACGTCCTTAATACTAATTAACTTTCATCTTCAACTTATCAAAAGGTGAATACTTGTTCTCTAACACCAGCACTGAACACCCCCTTGGGATCTGCACTTTGAGCCCCTTCCTGGACTACGATAACAGGAACAGCTTCTGCTCTCCACAACTGCAAACAGGGTCACTGCAGCCCATTCCTACAAATCAGCAGGTGAAATTCTGCCCTCAGATATTCGCATATACCCTTGATCCAACCAGAGCTGCGCAGAGGACCCACCTGCCCAGCTTGTTCTCCCAGCTGGGCACAGAAAGCTCACTTTTGAAGCTGATTCCCAACGTCCGCTCTTGTTCCTGCCCTACCCAACATCCATGAATGGCAACCAAGAATGAGAGAGACTGTCCCCATATCTCCCAAACAATTCAAGTGGCCTTTTTTTTTTAGTACCCTTTCTAAGATGACATGTACTAGAAGTATAAATGTATACTTCATCATCTACTAACGAGCATATTTAATTATACTCAACTTTCTGTACTGGTAAGTGCTTCATCAGTCTTCAAATTGGGAAGACATGGATATCTACCTATGTTGTAAGATAAATTTACACAGTAAAAAAACCACAACTTTGTAAACTTTTGCCAGAGCAATGGGTTTTCTGGCTATCTGCTGGTGCAGCACACTGATTTGTCTCTTGACCTGTCTGTTGACACACTGCCTAAGTCCATCTGATCAAACTGACTTATTTATTGACAGTGTGCAAAACCACTCTTTAATTAACTTTGGTGAAAAAGAAAGTAATTTCTGGTTGTGCTGTACCAACAAAGACTTTGACCATGCCCCGGCAGAGATGCCATTTCATCAATGCCATTTCATCAAGCACAAAGGCTGAAACTCTCAACCCTTCCAAGGGTCACTTCTAGCTCATTGGTGTCAAACATGCTGGTCTCTCCTGGTTGCTCCAGCTCCGAGCTGCCTGCACCTCTCACCAAGGTTTCAGGTGAGCTCCCTCTCATGGGTTTCCCACTTCCGTTGTCCTCTGAATTATATGATATGGTTCTATTTGTTCTGTATTAATGCTCAGGTTTGAAATGCAATCCAGGAAAAAAAATGTATTCGGGGCTCCAGACGTGCTCCCTGGACTAGCACAGTCCTGCTCGTGAGCTGGGTTTTTCTGCAGTTGTTTTCTCTTTTGCTTTCACCCAGCTCAGAGGGGCCGGGAGCACCTCACCCACCTCCTCTCTACCACCTGGGCTTTCCTTACCATGACAACTGCTGTCTGAAACAGCAGAAAAATAGTCAGTGTTACAAATTGTTGTTTATCTAGCTCACTGTGATTTCCTAAAAACCTTGGTCTGAGTTTAGGCACAGCCATGTAAATAAACAGCTCACAGTACAGCTCCCGGTCCCTACACACACCAACAAGCCCATGACCTCCTGAAGCCTGGCTCGCTGCGTCCCTCCTGTAGTGAGGAAAAGAACCAGCTCAGCGAGAGCCATCGCCCAAACAAAACCCTGGGTTTCCTCTCCCACCAAGAAAGCGCTCACCTTTCCTTCAGAAATAAACCAGAAGGGAAACACATGCTCTTGGAACGTGACTTTTTCCTAAGCAATGTCACAATTCCTCAGAAGGCAATTTTTCAGGGGAATGTAGCTGACCACAGTTCTCAAGACAAATTCGGTATTTCTAAAGCAAGTTTGTATCTGACATCCAAGATATGTTCTTGTGAGTTTGAGACGTTGCTCAGGATCCTGACTCTAAAAAAAACCCAACGAGGGCTAACCAGCAGTTCGGCCATGCCAAAGACACTGTGAGATCAGATACTATGATTCATTCAAGAATCATCTAGAACTCCGTTTTCTTGCTTAGAAGGCAAAACGTATCATATTTTCCCCACCTTATTTGCCAAAAGCTTCTGTTCTTACATTTACCCATTTTTCTCAAGAATTTCCCCTGACAAAAATGAACCCCACTGTCCATGAGTTACATTATTTCCAGCATTCATTTACAAGTGCTAGTAAAGGAAAAAAAATCAGGATTAAATATTATTTCTCTAATCCCATTGTACTGACCCTGACCTTGACCCCAACATTATAATCAAGAAATTGTAGTATTAGAACAAATCTACTTAACAACTACAAAACAAAATTAATTTACTCCACCTAATGAGATCAGAATCAGAGAGCAATCCATTGAGGCAAATCCAAGAGGGTTTGGTCCCACAGGGATATTCCCAAATTTCTGAATATAGCTATGTTCCCATCAGGATTGTACGGAAATTAAAGCAATTACATTTCCTTTATATTAAAAGTGATATATAACAATAATTACCTGATTAAAATTTTTGAAATTGAACTCTTTGTAGATGGCATCTCTTTCGCCTGACTCAGACCAGCCTGAAGCTTTGAGATCAAGCAAAACTTGGTTCCTCTCCTCTGCTGTCAACCAGTGAGACTGCGAAGACTGTTGAGGAATAAAAAAACACAAACACGACACGAATGAGGCTGAGGTTCTCTTTTGTACAACCATAAGAAAACCACATGATGGAATTGTGGTTATGTATTATAGAAAGGTAGAGGTGGAAAATCCACCGTACAGTTTCTTATTCTTTATAATTTCACAGACCAGCATAACTTAAAACAGCCAGGAAACACCATTTCTGTTCGGTCAATTAAGTTCAGCCAAATGCTTTTGTACAAAACCAGCGAAGAGCGACAGGCTCTTTCATGGGAAGGAACACCGCCACCAGCATACCTGTACCCATCCCTCGTGCCTCTGGATCACCCACATGCTGTAACAATTGACTTAATTTTCAAACATTCCATTCTTAGATGTATAATCCTATATGTATAAATAAAAGATTATTTACATTACATGCTAAATGTACAATTACAAGGCTAAAAGAGGCATCAGGTTAATTTCTGTAACTTAAAAGCCAGAAGCAAAATAGGAGACTGCATTCTACATAACCTGTATACTGCTATTCCTAAGAAAGCAGGAATAGATTTAAAGATAGCAAGCAACAAAGAGCTTTTTAACTAACAATTAAAAGAAAAAAACCTGACAATACAGACACAATTACAAGACGTTACAGGTTACTGGTGTAAGCACTAGATTCTGCACAGCACTTATTGAAATGTCTCATTTTAAGCAAAAGGAGTCCTTCTGGGACTGGGGGCACAGATAACAGATTACACCCTCTGCTTCAATATCTGAATCAGTGCCTGAACCGTGTGTGAGGTTGGAGCCAGACCCGGAGAGAGGAAAGCTCTATGGGGCGTTTGGAAGAGGTCTGGTATTTTTCCTAGAAGCAGAGAGTAAGGGCATGCAGACAAAGCAGTTTTGTGAGAACTTCCAGAAAGGGGCTGAGCAATTTTGCTCCAGATCTCCACTAAGACTTCAGAGGTCTGCGAGTACCCACCGCCAGCTCAGCAGCTCGGGGTATTTTTTGCCTTTGATTTGAGAGTCGGTGCTGGCAGCTCTGCTACAGAGAGCGGCAGGAGCCCCTGTGCCACCAGATGGGGCTGTGAGCCCGAGCAGAGCAGGAATTAAGGCGATTAGAGCGACCTGAGCAAGGCTGCAAGATGTAGGACGGCCAAGGAGCAACGTTTTCACCCATAGTAAGGGACAAAAAACCACCCAAACAGTGTAAACCGATCTAACAGCATCAGTGCCACCGCTTGTGTTCAGTTGGATACATCCAGTCCAAGAGATGGGTTTTACAGGTCCTACAATGAAATAACGTAGGCTCTTTATGCTTCCAACTCAACTTTGGACTTGCAAAAATATAAAGATTGGATTTGTTGTTGCTATAACCGCAGCTGCAGGCATGAATGTCTTACATTCTTCTTTTTTCCAAGCATACACAAAAGTTGCCAAAGCTAATGGCTGTCTTGCAATTTATTATTTTATCTGTTGAGAGATGAAATTAGTAGGTTACTTTACAAAAAAAGAAATCATGGGGGTGGGTTTTTTTGAGACAGCAAAGTCCAGGACTGTGACCTGGAGGCAGCACAAAGTCCGTTCCTCCAGCTGGCAGCAGAGACGTTCTCTGTTGGTTTTAGGGACGTTGCAGTTACCTTCCTGAGGCCTCGCCTGCACGCGCAGGCGTGACTTGAAATAAGATCATAAGAGTTTTTAATAGAAATACGGAGCTTTGATGCATGCCCTGGAGCGCACCGGCCGCAGCGTTTTGCTTAGGAAGAGGTTGCAAAGGCCAGGTGCGTATTTAGCCCCTCCAACGCGTCACGACTATATTCAGAAATGTAAAAGAAAGCAGCAGGAACGCGTTTGTAAAAGGAAAAAGCGAAGGCGGGAGATGCCGCGGTCTGTCACGGTCACGCACCCGCGGCACCACGCCACGGGCGCCCCCAGAAAGGGAGAAGGGCACAGCGTGGGCACCCACGGGCAAAAGCTGACCTGGCAGACGAGGGGCTGCACCTGACCCGCGACACACGGACATGATACCGGGCTTAAGCCGTGCGGTGGGTTGAACCCGCCCCGTCCCGCCCGCGTCCCCCCCCCTCCCCCCCGCGCCGCGTCCCGCAGGACCGGGCCCCGCCGCGCCCCTCACCATGGCGGCGCGGTTCCCGCCGGCGGCTCCCCGCCGCGCCGCGCCCGCCGCCCGCCGCGCTCCCAGCAGCGCCCGCCGCAGGCCGGCCCCACCGCCCGGCACGGCCATGACCCCGGGCCCGGCCCCGCCTCGGCAGCGGGAGGAGCCGCCGCCCGGCTCCACGCGGCCCGGTCTGCGAAGGGGAAAGCGCGTGGCCGGAGCGGAGCGGGGGGGAAAATGGCGGGCGGGCGTGAGGGAGGCAGGGAGGGACGCGCGCCCGCCCCGCACCAGCCTTCTAGTGCGGCGGGTGGTAACCAGAGACTCATGGAATGCCCTCAGCTGGAAGGGACCCGCAAGGCTCACCGAGCCCAGCTCCCGTCCCTGCACAGGACACCCCAAATTCACACCGTGGCTCTGAGGGCCGTGTCCAAGTGCTTCTGGAATATCGCCAGGCTGGTGCTGCGATGCCTCTCCCTGGGGAGCCTGTTCCAGGGCTCCACCACCCTCGGGGGGAAGGACCTTCCCCTAACGCCCAGCCTCACCCTCCCCTGGCACATCTCCCTGCCGTTCCCTCGGCCCTGGCGTTGGTCACCAGAGAGAAGGGTAATGGCAAAGGCACCCCTGGCCACGGAGAAGTGGAGGCCATCGGGGGTGCAAGCGGGTTTCATTTTCAGGCCATGGGGCAGCACTGAAATAGCCACTCATTTTTACAGACACTGCTCTTTCTGTAGAGGAATGGAGGTAATTACTGGGGAGAATCCAGCCCCAGGCCTCTCAAGCTAACTGGGTGGTAGAGGCAAGAATGCTCCAACTGATTCAAGATTCTGAGCAATCTTTATTAATAAAATACTTCCTAGCTTTATCTTCAGTAACACCAAAGTTTTATCAGAGCGCTTTCCTCTAATATGTAGAAATGCAGGACATCAGCATTCCAAAGGGGAAAGATACGGCTGCCAGAAAGACACCTGAAGAATGACATTGCAGGGATACGAGCTCTTTGTCAAATATGAAATTTTATGACTGTGTCCTCTCAGCTTAATTTGCACTCTAAAGCTTCCTATCAGGGTACTATGGCAAGCCTCCATCACGTATAAATGCTACTCAATCAAATAATTAAAAAACCATACAATGTGCCAGTCTACAGCTTATTCAAAGTCTTCCATACTAATTATAACCAAAACCCAAACCAATTCCTTACAAAGCCTCAGCGGCAGACAGTGCAACCAGCAAACAGGTTAGCAGAAATTTAAATAAATCTCAGGACTGGTCTTGCTAATTTAGGCCAGTGATCTGTACTTCAGAAGTTGTATGCTTTAATCCTGTAAGAAAGTGACTTAAAAGGGTACACTAAAAACCTGATTTATTTCAAAAAGAATGACAATGAATGCAATTTAATTCTATACGAACGCAGTAAATAAGTTGTGTAATCACACACACAATGAGGTGAGCTTTGGAAGTAATTCTAAATCTTACAAAGAAATATGCCACTAAGTCAAAACTCAGAGCACAGGGAACAAGAAAACCAGCAAACCCCAGCACTGAGGTGGGAAACAGTCACCCGTCGAGAGCTGTATAACATACTTCTGAATTGTCACTGCTGGCATACAGTGGAATAACTAATTTGAAGCACCTTATTATAAAACATCTTTTTCTTCGTAATTCATTTTACGGACGGTCAAACTAATTTAGCAACATCACATTCACCAGCGTTTTCCTTTAACATGTTCTATTTCAGGAACACATGAGCCAAAACCTGAGCACGATCTCTGTGGGCTAACGCATCCTAATTACATAGCGCCTACCACATCGTCCACGCACAGTCTTTAGTTCCTACGTCTGTAGGATCTGTAAAAGATCCTCAGATTCCACCAGAGCAGAAGCAACTCTGCTCCTGTGCCACGCATACAGGCCAATGTGCTGTAAAAATCTTATTCAATTTACGAAGCTCAGGGACCTCTTCAGGAGAGCAAAGTAGGACTGTTATCACCTATTTACATTAAAGTCCATGAAAAATAAGCCGATCAGAGCAGCTTAAGAAATACTTTTTTAGTTCCTGTTTTTTCATATTTGTTTATTTACCACATTAATTGCCACAAATTTGCTTTTTACAGATGCCGTAGTTGATAAATAAAGCAGATTTTTAGTCAATATTATAAATTACAACCGAAGAATTCAACAGTTCATTCTTATGTATTTCTAGTCCATACAAATTCCCGCTTTACCAATAAGCAGGAAATTCTGTCCCTATTTCAGCATCCCAGATTATTCCTGATGTTCGTGCTCCTGTCCAGGGATCAGCCACCGAATGCTCTCCGTTCGGACGGTAGCGTACATGACAAAGCTAGCCAGGAAGAGCAAAGAAAAGAGAAGCAGCCAGTCTATGCCTTTTGTCAGAACGCTGGGCAGGGGGCCTTCCCAGTCTTCCTCGGTCACAGCCACGTCGCTTTTAGCTTCGATACCTGAAAAAGCAGGCACCTGATCAACACCAGTAATAATCATCAAATGCAGAGAAGTTGGTTGTATTTGGACCTTTGTTCCTTGTCTCAGACTAAAGCGTATGTACCGTTGGACTTAAAATTTTGGTGAGACAGTCTCGTATTTTAATGTGTGTCTAGCATTCAGTTAACTTACGTAAAACCGAAAAGCTATCAATGTGTATGTATATTTGCACAACAGAAGGGTCGTTCTGTCCTTCCACAGCACAGCCTTGTGTAAGTTTGTGGGGATTTTGTTTGTGGAGGTTTTGAGTATTTCTGCTGTATTAGCAAATATAACAATTTCTGACCTCCAACAAAGGCCCTCGTAGGCCTATACGTGGTTTTTTGTTGTTTTTCTTTACAGAGGACCAGAGAGCTGGCCGGTGCTGAGCTCACAATGCAGACAGCTAGATCATGGAAACTGGAATCCTTTTGTTTCCTCTAGCACAAGAACCAAAACTGTCTTATCCCCCAGCTGCTGTCAGCCTTACGCGGCTCTGGCAACGATCCCAAGGTTCATCTGCCTTCATTCCCAAATTAAATCTTTGGGCAGAAAGGCGTGCTCGATCCTCCTAGCGCCCTGTCTAGCTAAACCCCACTGTTTTCCCCTGCTCTGTGACAGCAACCCAGTACGTTGAGTCTCTACTTACAGCACACCCTGAAATCCAGCTCACTACAGCAACCGATTATATAAACCTCTGCTGGGTCCTCTCAAGGTCTTAATGCAATTCATTTTAAAAGCCTGGTTTGGAGCTAAAAACCAGCCCATTCTTCCCGGTGACACATTGGGGCTGATTTACATACCTGTTTGGTTAAAAATGAAGTCTTTCAGTGTTTCCAGTGTTCTGTCTGTATGATTAAATCTAGCCATAGGTTTAGCACCTTGGAAAAGGAGGATATTGGGTACGGCCACAGTTCCAAATCTAGTTGATAAACTGGTGGACATAAAGCAAGTACAAAGCATGAAGGAAAAGAAATCCACTGGAGAAAGAAACAAAAACAGTCACAATACAGGAAGTGTCAGTTTTACCAAATTAAATTGTCGCTTTGTAAGAAAAAAAAAAACACACTTCTGTTTTAAAACCACACAACTTGCTAATGGAAATAACCCAACAGCGGGACACAGGAAGCGTAAATTACCTGCTGTGCTGAGATGCATCCAACGCCAGGAAGCGAAGAGTTGGAAACGCTCGAGGTAGAGAATTAAAATGAGGTGCCAGACTGGCCGAAAAGCGGCACCACGGCGTGTAGAACAATACTAACGTACAGTCACTGCTGTTTGGGTTTAAGAACTCCATCAGGTCCTTTAAGAAAGCAGAAGAAAAACGAACACAGGCAATTACATATTTAACAGAGTTAGATCTTACGTAGGAGTGCGTCATTCAGCAGTCAATTAGATACCTAACAATATTTATCATTAGCTGCAGATTTGTTTAACCATTTTAAAACAGAGGAATGTATTTAACCTTTTTTAAAGGTTGTTTTAAAAATGTATTACTTAAAAATACATAGCCATTACAAGACACAAGCCAGAAACAGGCACCGGTACTGGCAGTAAGCGCCGGTTTCAGAGAAGGGCACTAATCCACGCAGCATGAAAGCTGGCAGTTTACTACAGGCACACAGATGAGAGACATGGGCATGTGGACTGAGCTATATTTTTTTCAGCTTGGAATGACACAAAAAGCCTCCCTGCTCAGAGATTTTGTCTCTTTGATAGCACAGAGGATGTTATGCAAAGAAATTCACTAAGTCAGGCACTGAGAGGAACAGGCACAGGGCGCTGACAGGGGTGCCTGTCGCCATCCCCAGGCGTTCAGAGTCGCACTGAGCCGGGCCTCCCGTTTACCTGAGACACGTTCAGGATCTGCAGCGTGAAGCGGTCGATGCCGGTGATATTTCTCTCCTCGCAGTTCACTTTGGGGGCTTTGGCGCTGTCGGTACCGTTCGGCTCCTCGGCGGGCGCGGGCAGCACCGTCTCCAGCCCGGCCTGCTCCCGGCCCGGGCCGCTCCCCGCCCCGCACGCATCGCCTCCCGCCGCCGCCTCGCAACTTTCCGCGGCGGCGGCAGCAGAGGCCCGGCCGTCCCTCGCCTCCCCCGGCACCACCGAGAGCACCGGAGCCTGCTGCGCGGGGAGCCCGCTGCCCAGCGCCGCGTCCGCCATCTCCGCCGTCCGGTATCGCACCGCCGAGCCGCCGCCCTGCACCGAGCCGGCCTCGGCCCCGTTCCCGTCCCAGAGGGGCTGCCCGCCGCCGCTCTGCTCCGCCGCCGCAGCCCCTGCGCCGGGAGAGAGAGGTCAGCCCCGCGATGCGGCCGGGCCCCGCCCGCCCCGGGGAGGCCCCGCACACGCCGCCCGGCTCCCAGACCCCGCCGGCCTCACCTGAAGACAGGGCCCTACCGAGCCAGGCCAGCGCCAGCAGCATCCGCCACATCCTTGGCGCAGTCCCGGCCCCGGTCGCCTCCGCCGCGCCGCGTCTCCCCGGACAACGGGCACTTCCGCCGGATGCCTGGGCCACTTCCGCTTCCGGCACGCCGCTGCCGTGCGCGTGTGCGTAGCGGCGGGAGGGCGGCGCGCTGCCATGTTGTCTCGGCGGCGGCGGCGGGGCAGGGAGGGGTGAGCGGCGCTGGGCGTGCGCTCTGCCTCCTCCGGCCGCTCGCTCTCTCTGTAGTCCTGTGGCGGGAGGGCTCCGGGCGGGGCGCGCGGGCCGCAGCGGCGGGAGCACGATCGCCGCGTTGGTCTGTGAGCGCTAAAAATAGAGCTCCGTGTTCGTGATCCTCGAGTGAGGGGACCGGGATCAGCTGGGGCTCAGCAGTGCGAGAGGGCGGGCAGGGTCCAGCTCAGGTCCCAGCCCCTGCCACCATTAACTACAAACAGAGGGGATTTTTAAACCCGAGTTCTGTTAGGTCGGCCCGGCTGGACCCCGCTGCACGGCAGCGACACAGGCCGGCTCGCACCGGCTCACACCCAGGGCCGAGTCCACCGACAGCCGAACGACACGGTGTAACGGGCTGAGCTTCGGTCTGCCGACAGTGCTGGGGCCAGCGGGCGCTTCGCTGTTGAGTTAAATTAGTTCAGGTCAGAAATTCTTGTAGCGAGGGAAATGTCATCCTGAGGAGCTGACTGCAGGGTAATTGCGAGGGCACGCAAACGCACCCTGTAATTCATTCCAAAAGCGTGGTTTGCTATAACCCAGCGTCGCGGCCCCAAGGGCCTGTGGCCACCAGGGCTTCCGAACAGCCGCATGTGCCCGCCGAGGGATTCACCTCCTTCCACCGCGGTGGAGAAGCACAGAGTCAGTTTGGGATGTGTTTGCATGTGAAAACTAAACTTCAACCTGCAGCCAGGCTGGGGTAAGGGTAGAAGCCTGTAAACTAAAGGCATTTTTTTTTAAAGCTAAGAAGAAAAGATGAGCTCCTGTACATCAGCAGACTGCCAAAGCTCCCCAGCTGAAAGGCCAGATAAATGCTCCAGTATTTCTTTGTAGGAAATAAGGTAATATTCCTCCTGTCACAGACTTGCCAGTTCTTGCTTTCAGTTTACTAGTGAAGCTTCAGGACTATTTGGGCATTTTGAAAATTAACACGGTACTTCACACCCCGTTTTGGACCGTGTTTCTTCAAACTGCCAGTGCCGCACAATGAGGTTTTGCCAAAACTGCATCTGTCAAAAAGCGAGTGAGAATTATGAACTACAAGAGTATGAACCATCCATACATGTTGGAAAAAGGCAAGGAAAACACTAATTATTTTTATGTTATATATATTTTATATATAAAACATGTATTCTGAATTAATATATTTATTATATATGATATATACATGTATATAAATGAAGATGGATGTCAGCTTTATTACAGAAATGGGATTTTTGCCTTTGTTTTTACCAGGGGACACTTCTCCAATTCTGCCCTTTTCTTACAATGCACATTTTCTTGGGATTTTTTTTTCTTTCAAAGCCCAATTTGCCTAAGCATTAATATTGAGGACATGAAAGTCTATAGATATAAAACATTAGGTCTGCACATAGAAAGAAAATATTTAATTAGACCAGCTGATACAGACCAAGCAAGCCTGAAAGCAAAAGCAGATAAGGAAGCCAAGCTGGTGCAAAGTAGTCAGGAAAAAGCTGCCCCATTACCAAGCGTCCTTATTTTTGTTTGGACAACGCGGCATTTTCAACTTGAAACCAATTCCTCCTTCTGGCCAAGGACGGCACGTGGTTCCCAGCTCGCGGCTCTGCGCCATCGTCTCACCGCAGCCCTGGCTGGTGCCGGATCGCCAGCACAGGTGACGATATTCCAAACCTTTAAAATAACAGACAGCTCTCTGGCAGCACATCTCTGAGAGACACTGCTGCGGATTTAATCCCAACATAATATTCTTCCTACCATAACACAAATCAACAGGTTTGTGCAAAATTGCGTTTTTTATGGGGACTATAGGTAATCTATTCATGGAACACAAACGAACCCCAAGAGTTAGAGACAGTCAGGCTTTATCGTACCTAACTCGCAATGAATGTACGATCCCAGTCCTTGCGTATTACAGAGGCGGCACATTTCTTACAATGCCTGCCAGTTTTGTTGCAAAACTGTTTTCAGTGGCTTAACATTTTTCTGATTTTTAATGCCAAATGTCTGTTTTCAGGAAACAGTCTAGTAAAAAAACACATTGTTTTTCATCTATTCAAAAATCTTGGACACATTAAAAGAGCTCTCTTTGTTAGGGAAGGAGCTGAAATTTAGTAAGAGGAGGATTTGCAAAACATGAGTCTTTTGTTGTACCCATGAATAAACACCAGAACTCGGTGGTCATTTGTGCATCTTGGATTTCAGCAGCTGGACTCCTTCCCTCCCCAGATTCCAGTCACGCTGGGCAAGCTCCTGCACAGCAGGAGAAGGAGCAAAAGAGGACACAGACTGGGACTAAGGGGCAACGCCAGGACCTTCACCAAGACCAGAGTTTCCACTCGTGCAATCTTGACGTGTCCTCACAGCCACGACATTCTGTGTATTCAATAGCCCAAAGATGAGGCAGAAAAAAACACGACAAGCATTCCTGTCAGGAGCACAGGCTGAGGCCGCACGGGCAACTTTAACTTACACCTGCATTTGGGATGTGTGACTTCATAGTCTTTTCTCAATGTGGCCACAGTTGAGTATTTTTATTTAAAAATACACAGTTTAGTATTATACATATCTCAAAGGCCTACTCTAAGTCATCAAACTTGCACTAATTGTGACTGTGATTTTTTTCACTAATTAGAACAGGCCTTTGTGGTATTAAAAAAAACAACATGAAAGGCAAGAAGGTTTATCTGCCGCAGATCGTTGAAACAGCACTTAAGAATTCCACAACATTTTTCATCTTCAAAGTAGTTAAAAGTTGTTAGCTAATGATTCCTTCCAGCCACCCTGCAAGATAAGCAGGTATTTCTGCCGCATTTTTGGGGAAAAGGAGAAGTTGCCATCCCCAGGCCATGCAGGGAACCTGGGTGGGAGCAGCTCCAGAGCACGGTAGCTTCCGGGCTGCCAATTCTGTATGGTCAGGCCACACCCCTCTTAAATGTTAAACGATAAACACAGCCACAGGCAGAACCCGGATAAAAATAGCATGCAATGCGATGCAGCGAGTCAGCCCTTTACTTTTAGGCGTTACAGCTTTAAATGATTAACTGTCAAGCACAATCTTTGTCATGGTCCAAAACCACGCTCTGGTGAGCCGGGATATTTAACAGGTATATCGCTACTTCACACTGTACTATTTGTGCTACTTTAAGCAATCACTCTGAGGACATACAGAAGCAAAAAATGGCCCGTTTGGCTCCAGAGCAAGCCTTGGTGTCTCATCATACACAGAAATGAAATTATTAATAGATATAACCATCTTAAAGACTCCTTGGAGATGTCCAGTTCGCACAGCTGACACCACATGACTGCCAGTCTGTCAGCATGAATAAATCAAACTGGTTCTGACATCAGAAACTGCACCTGGCCTCGCGCACCAACTGCGTATCGAGGGCACGGACTGCACTGCAGCTTTTACCATTCACTTCGTGCCGTGGCAGAGAACACAACAGCCACAGAAACAGTCAAGCAACTTCCAGCACAGCTGAAAAGCCTGTGTTCTTGTACGACGTGATTTATGACTGACTAAATATCTAATACTTCAGGTTTCACTACAATGAAAATAATCCATTTTGCTCAAGGAATTACATCCAGGAACTGATTTTTAGACCAGGACGTAGCAGACTGGAGTCAAACTCCATTCTGAACATAGCCAGTCACCTCGAAAGCCAAATATTTAGAATGACCAGAATGGGGAAGAGAAAAAAAAAAAAGGCGTGAGATGTCTTTTTCAGGTAAAAGCAACTTAAAAGTCTGCAAAACAGGTACAACTGACATTTAAAATGTTTCAATCCTGGATGTATTCAGGGCCTTTAAAAGTACTTGGAGGAGAAAACGGTGTGGGAGAGCAAGGGGCGGATGCAGGCCTGGCAGGCTAGGTTGCAGCTTCTGGTAGGTAGGACTGCCCACCCTGCCCCAAAGTACTGAAAAACCTGTAGAGGGGAAAAAAATAAAAAGAGGCTTTGGGTGGTATGCAGAGCACATCTTACCAACAAAGATAAATTGGAATAGTGCTGGAATACAAGGATGAATACATCTTTTTCATCACAGAATAATGAATAATGACTGCCATTCCATGAAAAGTTTAGTTTATGAGTACTCTCAAGTTGATGTCCATGTGCAGAGGAAAAAGCAGTTACGGCTATTTATGTATAAATAGTAAGCGGCTAACTCCTTTCCTCCCCTCTTCTCATATTTGAGTGAAAGTGTAAGAACAATTAAGTTACTGCTGCAGCATTTTTAATTCATTAAAAAAATAAGCAATATCCCTCCATTTTCTGATGCCTTGCAATTCAAACAGGCTTTTTGCCTTAATTTAAATTATGGGACTCGCCTGTAACAAGCAATACATATCTGACATTGCAATTCAGAAAGCAAAGCATACTGAGAAGGTGGGCTTATGTATTCAATTAAAAAAAAAATAATCACACAATATCAGCCCCCCAACTCTCACCAATCCTGTGTGCATTCTGAAGTCCACGCAGGCACGAACGCACTCGGTCTGTCGTGGCCAGATTCAGTTACACTTCAGGGAGGCAAGGGACAAACAAAACAAGCCCCGGATTTTGAATGAAATCTGTACAAGGTGTAATAAAACATTCCAGTGCCAGTTTGAGCCACTAAATGATGACTGAGACACCAGGAGAGCAAACAGCATTTCCATTCACAAGAGAGATGGGCTGTTGGCCTGGTAACGCTGTCGAAGGGCATCTTCAGCCAGAATTTAAAAGATATTTAAAAAAAAACAGAGGAAAAACCAGTTAGGTTTTAAAGTATTAACTTTATTAATAAATATACATCCATATGATGATGTAAGTACAGATCATGAACACTACTCCATTCCCATACACATAATTGCACACGAGTAGCTCAAGTTCATGGACATAAAAACATACACAGTATCTAATCAGGCTTTTTACAGCAGAGGATGGGGTGCTGATACTAGTTATTTAACAGATTACTGTTTCCCCCAAAGTAAACCTGTAGAAAAGCAAATTATTAAAGATTAAAGTATCAGAAAGTGGTTCAAATTTCAGAATACAGATTTATCTATTTGGGAAAAAAAAATCACGAGAAAGTTCTAGTCTCTACTAAAGTCATAAATATATTTAAGCAGTGTTAAAATATATGCATTAAAATAGAGAATAATAAGCTTCTTTTGTGGTCAGAAATGAAGTCTGCAGTTCAAAGTATTTATGATTGTTATCAACTGTTTTAACTGTCAACTCTAAGGATAGCGTGAAACATTATTATACATATAACAAAGAACAGCAGAGTCACAGCTAATGAAACCATCGGACAAATGACTTCACATTGCTCTGCCTTTTAAAGCTCTTCAAAAATGGGGGAGGGAGTTAAATTCTCATCTGAATTACTCTGTGTATTGTACTTCCAAGTAATTCTTTTCACAGACACATCACTTTTCACTGACAAGGCTTGGTTTTGTCCTGACTGAACTCTACGATCTTCCAGACAAAGTGAAAACATATTCATTCAGAACAGAGATCTTTAATGGCTCTCGATACATAGGTATTTTGATTAGTTTAAACTAAATCCGAGCTATAAAGAACATTGCTTTAATGACAAAGCTAACTGCTGATTTTAAAAATACTATCTTTGATATCAGTTAGCCACTTCTGATGGTATCTGGTTTTCTTCTGCCAAAATACGGTGCTAGCATCTTGAATATGTCCAGTGCAAGACTTTGTAGTAGCAAAATTATTTGGTTTTAAAGTTTAAGTACATTTAATCAGAAACTGAATAGTAGTTACTATATGTATATTAAACAGTGAACTCGTATAGCATCATTAAGGAATAATAGCAAGCTAATACATTTCATTTATGTATAAATAAGACGTTAGAAACTCGATAATTAAAAGAAATTATTAAAAACAAACTCGACATGTAGATCATCTGAACAGTGTTAACACGCAACAGTGACCCTAACTTATGAATAGCTGAATTATGATATATAATATAAAATAAGCAATTTACCTTACAAGTAACATTTTCATACTGTGGGGGGAAAAGGCCAGTTTTCCCATCGGTGCTAACAACGTTTAGGCATTAACATGCTGTTTCAGTGTTTGCCATGGAAAGAAAAGTGTTGAAAAAAAAAAGCGCAGCGTATTCTGCAGATTACACATAGGAAAAGCAGAAGTATTTGAAAATTCCATTTCTAGTTCACTTTGAATCTCTTCTTTTTTCCTTCCCCTCGCTGCATGGCAACAGTAAACTCGCGTCAGATATAAAATAAACCAGAACTGGGAAATGCCCAGCAGCATCTGGTCTCTGCGCTAAGCCTCAAGCACCAAGCAGCCCATTAGACTCTCTGAACACTTCTCTATGCTCATCGTTTCACAACTGACGTTAATTGTTTTTTCCTGGGATTATATTCCGTCTGATATAATTAATAAACACTGTAATGAACAGAAATTGCTTAGATGATTTCATTATTTCATCAGCATACTTGAATACAAAATTCATTATACTAGCAGAACAGCGATACATCTGCATTATCTCCTGACACACAGCACAGCACCATCGAGTGGATGCACAAGTCAGCAACGGAACGGGAGCAAACAGGATAAACAGGAGGAGGTAAGAAGTGGAGTTTCTCCAAGGTACAGTGGTGACATGCAACACGTTCCTTGCCAGCGAGGGGTGACACTCCTGCAGTTACTACATTCAGCTGAAGAGGACTGCTTTCCCAGCTGACTTCAGGAAAGAGCTTAAAGCAGTCTTTTGTTGAAAAATCATCTGATTAAAAACAGCCAATACAACACAGATCCTGAGGGTGAATTAACGCACGTTAGCATTTTGCACGCGTCAGAAGTTACATCGCTCTGAGAAAGATTGCTAAATTTCAGACTTGCGAGTTTGTTGAGGAACAGAACGAATAACTGGATTTCATAGCTTCAGCGTGAAGACACTATTTTTTTAGTAGCAGTTTAGCTGCCATTAGTTCATCTATCGACTAAGGAGCCATCCAGTACAGTTGAGGTTCATTGTCTTAGTTGCCAGTGCATACACAGTTCCCCCAAAACAATTCAACACACCTATTGTAAAGTACAGCATAAAGTCCAGCTCAATATGTGTTAGGCATCACTGGAACACCTGAAGGCTTGCTGCTTTTTTCCTGATAAAAAAGGTATGAAACATGACATCTGTTTCTTAAGTTGTCATCACTGAAATCAAGAGTTCTCATCTAAATGACAGCAGGCCAGAATAGCATTTATGTTAACAAAAATTACCAGCATCATTAGTCACTCAGCACAAGCTCAATTAACCCAGATTTTTCTGCTCCCCCAAATCTGAAAACTATATATCCACCCCCAGATATTCGAAGCTACAAGTTTAGCATAATGTCACCTTATATGTGAAACAACTTAACCATAAACTTTCTTCCAGATGCAATAAAAAAAAGGGCTTTAATTCCAGTAATAAATTTAGAACAAACAATATGCAACGCTGAGGACTGCTTTTTCTGAAGTCTAGGTTAAAGTATTTTACACACGCACTCACGCACTCTTGCACACTTTAAAAAAAATTAAACACACCCGGTTGAAAAGTTGAACAGCTCTTTTAGGAGGAGGGAAGGTTTTAGTCTGAATCAAGAAAGGTACATATACTTTTTCAGCTTGCATGCATAGATGAATTACTTTGTATCTGGGCTCTAGCAGTGCAGTGAACTGCCTCCTGTTTGCATCAGCTATACAGTTTGCTTTTATAAATCACGAAAATGGTGTCCTTTGGTAGATATATAAGCTTCCGTAACTTAAATATAGTATAAGTGTCAAACAATGAAATAACTGTATTTCCAGGAATATTTGGCAAAACTAAGTCTGAAAACTTGGCAACAGAGGCTATTTAAAAAGTTTAATTTGTAAACATTATAGATTAATACTTTAAAAGCTATTAAACTGTTGCCACCTAAGCACAGATTTTAAAGGCAAAACCCCAGTATAAATAGCTATTTACATATTTAAGAACACACTGTTTAGTATTAACCAAGTGCGTAACTAGAATGAACAGTACTTAATTTCTTATAAAATATTTCAGATTTCAAACAATTATTTGTCGTTTGGTATATGTACTGTTAGGCATTTCAGAATTACACAGCAGAATCCTATAACAGCATAACTAAAAGAACAGCTATCACCTAAAGGCAATTAGCTTGTATTAATAAGGCGCTGTGAGCTGTAACAGGCTGTACAAATGTTCAGTTTTCTGTAATGTTTTCAAAAATAATTTTGGAGCATTAGTTGAAATCGCCTTACTGCTACAATTCCAGAAACAAAAGCCACCTGAAACCAGCACTTTAAAAAAAGGCTGAGGGTTTTTTTCTTTGTTTTCTAAGTACCTATTTGAGGTCTGTAGAAGCTCCTGCAGAAGTGGAAAATGTAGCTTGCCGCTTTCTTTATCAATATTTCATATAAAGTAAGAACTCATCTGGCTGAGTTCCTTATTGTGGGATAGGCCACATCGTGAACCAACAGCCAGCTAATTCTGTACCCCTTATTTCAGTTATTTAATGCATAACCGCACAACTACATTTGCCAGGAATTGAACATAAAACTAGGGACATGGACATTTCTTAAGTATCGACACCAAGGCATATGCATCACTTCAGACTTTCTTAGAAATTATGACTTAAGACCAACAAAACCCCCTTTAAACCAGTGCCTTCTCAACATTGCTTTAAAAGTTACTGAATTGCACCCGTAGGCTATGGCATTATTTAAATAAAAATTAAATCTAGAAATTCAGACTTAGGCAAACACTACAACAAAATGCAAGAAACATGCCAAAATTGAGAGTAAAGCAGATTAGTAAGGAGTTGCTAATTCCCTCCTGTCATTCATTAGGCTGTTTCATTTTGCTGCTAGTTTCACCAGCAGCGTGCACTCCTCTGTTATGCACCATAGGATAGGGAAAAGCTGCACTGCCACAAGTATAATTTAGATTTGCAAGCCGTGATAGAGCTTTAATGCTACCTGGAGGTCTGCCTGGGCTGACTTTGTATCCTGCTGCTTTAGTTGTACCCAAGGGTCTGCCTGGACTTGTCTTAAATCCAGCTGCTTTGGTGGTCCCCAGGGGTCGACCTGTGCTGGTTCGGTACCCTGCTGATTTTGTGGTCCCTGACGGCCTTCCACGTTTACCAGATCGGTTGAGGTTTTTCTTTTTCTTTAGTTCATCTTTTGTCTCTATATTCCTGCCACTTGTGGTCTGCAAGTGCGATTCGTTCAACGCATCTTGTCTCTGGCACGCAATTGGTTTGTGGCTGACCGCGTGGCTGTATTTACTTTGCTGCGTGGCATACAAGTCAAACTGGTCGGCAGATCTCACATTGTCTTCGTTAAGGCAAGAACTCTTGCCGGTCCCACAGAAAGCTGTATTGCTGCTGGCAACAGGGTGCATCATTTTCTACCAAAAATAAGAGAGACAAATATGCATCAATATATAATAATACTGCAGCATTCCACAAGTGAGAATCTTTCAAGGGCTACAGACTAATTTTAAGAAATAGATGAACTACTTTGTCTATTTTTAGTAAAGAGTATTGATGTCAGTAAATTACTTTTTTAAAGAAAAAGTTTTATTAATCTTTCACTTGAGGTTTTGCATGGTAACCTTTACACACAGTTAAAACTGACAATTTAAACTATGTATTATCAGAGAGGTATAGTTAGGGAAGAAGTACATTAATGAACTGAACAGGAGCATTTCAGCAGCCAAGATATACAATATCTGCTCACCTACTCCGACTTCAAAACATTTCTAACTGAATTTCATCTAAATTCTAGCCATTCTAGTTGCAAGATTAACTTATCACCTGCGAGCCAAGGAAAAACATGGTATCACTCTCTTGATTTAGCAGGTATAGGCCCTGCAATTTTTTTTTTTGTTTAACTGCAACAAATTAATAAAACAGTAATCAGTTTTGCCATTTCTTGTCACAATTAACGTGAAAGAAACAGGTAAGGTGTTCAGCAAAGACAACGTGCCATAGTTGGGAAAGCAGAGGTGCAAAATGAGTCTATGACAAAGGAAAAGAAACTAGACTGCAGGAGCACCCCTGCTGTCCCAGTTGGAAGAGCAGGTACAAATATCTGGTAATGCCAACTCTGAGATAACAACTTTGGGAAACACAACATGACTCCTCTTACAGATAGGCATGTTGTCACACGCCCCAAATATTCTGGAAAACAAATGTGGCCCATCGAGGTCAACAACTGTTTTATACAGCCTGCTCTTTTCCTTAGACAAAACCAACTTGAGCTGTGCTCTGTTCACAGAGGTTTAATTCTTTAAACAAGAATCAAAGCCCTATCTTCAGGATGGCAGAAGGGTGACTCTCACCTGCATGTTCCCACAGGCTAACCCCGGTTCCAGTGGACAAACTGACACCAAGCTGCTGGAAACCATATATGGTCACCATCATAATGGTAAGCAACAATTATTTCTAAATAAATTGATTATGCTTATATCAATCGTATCAAATCCCTGCAGCACAGGTATTGGGGCAGAATCACAACAATATTATTACTGGTATTCTAAAACTTTTTTAGTATAAAGCTTCCAAATACCAACCGCACAGATACCATCTCAGATTTCTTAATAGCGGTGATACTGTAAGAAGCCAGCAAGCCACTCAAGGAGCAATGGGGTGGTATTTTCCCCCATTCAACTATATTGGTTCTACAACTTAAATAAGCCGCAAATACTCAGTTTAAGATAATGGTGTTTAGCCATGCTGAAGACAAGATTAGGCCAATCAATATCTGGCACATCAGTGTACTTCCGTGCCCTACAGTCACACTTAGGACACCTTAGGACACCAAATATTTCTTCCTGCAGTAAATTTCTCAAGTAGATAAGGTCTCGAAGATTTATTGTATTTTCCCCGCAGTAGCTCTGGAATATCACCTACAGCAGCCCAATTTAAATTCTACCATTGATTACTGAATTTATTTGGCAGTTATGAATGTCTCCTCCCAACCAGAGAGAAAGCATACAGCAGAGACGGTTTATTTACCCAGGAGTAAATCCCCGTGCCCTTTTCTGCTGATTACAACGGATACATTCCCTACCGTAACAGCCAATTTACCTTGGCTTGTCAAATGCGGATTACAGCGTATGCATTACTCTTGTGCAAATATATGAATACGGTTTTATGACAAATAGTGAAATTATGATAGTAATATAGTTTAACTATTCAATGGTTCTAGCAGAGATTATCTGCGTGCTACAGTTCTGGTGTGTTGCATGGGGTACAGTGGAGCAAACACAAAACCACTGTTACTGCAGGTGTTGACTAGCGAACAAAACAACTAAGAATAATTAGCAAGCCTGCACTTAGCAAAAAACAAAGGAAGTAAGCTACTGATCAAGAGACCAGACAGACTTTTCTGTGCAGCAATAAAAAGGAAGCTTAAGGTTTTCTACAATGAGCAGTCAAAAAATAAATGTAATCTACCTTTAACCCCACTAGAACAGGGCCCATAATATCACAAAAAATACCTGAGATATTTCATGATATGCAATTACAAACATAAGGGTTCTGATAATATACTTCTGCTGCCAAGAGAGTAAGCCCAGCATCTCTGAAAGGCTATTAATCTGCTTGTTGATACACTAGAGGACACTTGGAGCGGTAGAAGCATTCTTGTCTCAGTCCTCAGTTTAAACGCAAGAATACTGGCTTCAGCCCCAAAACACCGCTGCAAGCTCGACTGCCACAAAGAAGGATCGATTCGGCTGCCCGGTATCCGAGGAACACACCAGACCAGGGAGAAGGCACTGAATAAAGTGAGGGCCCCTGATATCTCTCAGGAGACCGATCACCACTCAGACTCCTTCCTGTCTATGTTGCATTCTTATTCTCTGCTTTTTCTCCTCATACAGTCAGGGGGATTTTTCCTAAAGACACCATCCATCTTTCCTGGGGAGAACCATCACAGGTACTCCTAGACAGTGAATATATCCTGCTGTAACTGGCAAACGCTAGAGCTTCATCACCATACGCATGTGCTTTGTGTCTGCTGTAACATCCCTGAGACCTTTCGACAAACGCCAACTTTACGTACAAAACCTAGCTGACGCTAGTTCACCTTCCATCTGGCAACAGCCAGTATCACTGTCATTGATGAAAGAAGAAAGATGTACAGACCAGTAACTGTTTAAAATTTCTTACAAGAGGAAGAAGCTTAAACCTGCCTCCCTCCCCCATTCTTGGTGGAAGACTGCCAACAGGATTTTTTTAATATAATTTTTTTAATATAATTTTTTTTTCCCTCTCTGCACCTTTTTTCATCAAACCATGAAAATTTCAAGTAGTAGCCAAAGTTTGTATTCTGTGTTTTTTGATTTAAGACATTTTTTTCAGAAAAGTTTTAAAAAGGAAATCTGTAATTGAGCTTAATTACCCTAACATGGACATCTCCAGCATAATTTTACTTCATTCACGTTACAGCAGGGAATAAAAGAATGTAGTGAGTCTATCTGTAGAGTGGAAGCAGGTTTCTTGGCAGGGAGATGCACAGTATAAATGAGAATTATGCCAATTTAAAATTCACACTCCAGCTAAATTGTATAGCCAAGCACATACAACTTTGTGTGCCAGCATTCTTAAATAAAACTGGCCAGAAAAGTTTCCAGTGTAATAGAACTTACTTGTTTTAAACCTGTCAATAGATACGTAAAAGGTACTTGCAACAGTTTACTTAAATCAGTTTTTAAATTGATTCAACAGACTGGTTGAATGTCTCTGTGTAAACAAATAGTTATGGTGAGGCATTGTAGTAATGAAATGTAGTCATATTTCAAAAAAGATTTTTTACTGCAAAGTGGCTCCAGAGGATTTTCTGTGTGGATCTTTTTCTGTCTCGTAATTTATTTCTATACAAATGCTGGGAAAGGGAGGAGACAACTGGATAAGCTAGCTTTGGGAAAAGAGAAGCAGCATTAGAGCTTCCCATGCAACGAAGCACAGAAGCTCCACTGCTGCTAGAAACGAAAAAAGAAACAGAACCATCCATCTGGGACCCACAAAGCTTTGCTGCCAGGGGCATTTCTGGAGAGGGTAATGACCCCTCCTTTTAAAGCACAGCTGTGCTGCCACTCTCCCATGTACCTGCAAAATTCACCTGCTTTAGCACTAGCGAGGCAAGTCTGAAGTTTTGTTTTGCTCAGATGACAGCCAGGCTACTTGCCAGTCAATACACCGTGTATGAGGCTGTCATTAAGATTTTTTGTATTTCACAGTCAAGCTTGATATCGCTTGCTTTCTTCTGCTGGGAGATGAAGCAGGAACCATATTACAGGCAATACAGATGGCAGCACAAAACTTAAGAAATCTCACCTAATGCCAGTGATATTACAGGTTTTGGACAGACAGAGAGAGGGCACCCTTCTATTCCTAAATACAGGTTAACAAATTGCACAGCTCTAGCTTACAGCTAAGGCTTCTGTTACTGATACGGCCCACCCCTCTCTAGGCTTGAAACTACACATAAAATTTCCATTCATGTCTTGTTCACTACACAAAATTTTAAGATCAAAGCTACTCAAATCAAATTACATAAAAATACCCTCTTGGGTTGTAAGACGATGCCGTCCTTTAGCTTTCAAACGTCACGCCCTTTGCCTTCTTCATGGGCAGAATTTAGCTGCCAGCGTAGAAAAGATGAAAACTTTCACGAGCAGAGAAAGTACACAAGCCCATCACAGCAGGTACTGGACCTGTGACCCATTATCCGCATTAAGCGGAATTATCAATTCCAATGTAAGTAGCAGGCAACTGCTCTGGTCTCAGCCACCCCAGCCTGTTTTTTTGTAACTACAGCCTGGTTAGCACCAGAACAGACCTGACTCAGCAAGTCCTTTTGGCCGCTGGTAAAACACGCCTCAATCAGAGCAAAACTGAACAAAACTGGAAGCACATCTGTATTACAGTTTTTCAAATGACGAATACCAGGAAAGGTAAACTCCCATTGTCAACAGGGACAATTTTGCTTTTAATGAGGGTTAGTACATAAAATCCACTCATTTTTCTGTCGTTTTTCACCACTGAGCTTGCCACAGTTTCAGCAGCATTGACAGAGCTGTAGGAGGCTGTACATTTTCATCATCCAACACATACAATGTATATGATACTACTTAAAAACACAAGCAGCTACAAGTATTATTTCTGCACTAGTGCTCTGAATGTCACTTCTACCAATTAAACCCACTGGAGTGGAGCACAGGACCAGCTCTGTTCAAGATCTCTGCATAAAGAACGCTCTATGCCGCGTACGAGAGCGCAGGGGCTGCAGGCCCCGGGGAATACCAAAGGGCTCCTTTTCTTTGTGGGGGGAGTTTAAGCAGCAGCAGCACAGACACTTTCAACACTCCAACAGAGATACCATATTGGTTCTGCTCTTCCCTCTTAGGAGGCAAGAAATACCTTCATCACTCTCTTAAAAGAATGAATTACATCAATTTAAATGTTTTTGAAGTGTCCCTTTGATTGTCAGCTCCTTTTCTACACATTAACTCATCCTAAACTAGGGCCTTACCCAATTTTTTAAGATCTATAACTGCTTGTTTTCACAATGTCACACCTTACCTGAGTATTCCCATAAATATAAGTATTTTTAATATTAAACATTTAAATATTAAATCCTGCCAGTGGCACAACATACACTGTAACACCCAAACCTACATTTGAAATCTAATCTACTCCTGAAGCTAGATAACCAGTTTCTCCAAACTGTGCTTACAAAGCACTTTCTGCAGCTGATTGCTTAATATTATTTTTCTCATCATTTGACACTAGGAAAAATATATTAAACCCAGCCAAAAATATAAGAAACAATTTCTTCACAGCAGTGCCTCACTAGAGCTACTATAGGACAACAGGAGACTGTGAATTGAAGAGGTAACATAATTTTGAAAACAGCTGCTTTCTCAATTATTCTTAGTGAAAAAAGACGAGGAAATGAACAGTTTCCCAAGCAGCAGAAGAATTTACATGGACAGTCCTTCCCCTGGTTACCCAGGGTCAAGAGTCATCTTCTTACATGATGGAAGTTAAGTGAAGAGTTATTTGGAGCAGATATACCCACCCCCTTCAAATTCCTCCCAGACATGCCAGGCGGAGGACAAGCCTTCCCTTATGAAAGGGCTGCGACTCCTGCTCCTTACCAGAAGCTGCAACCTGGGTGCATCCCTGTGCCTCCAGGAGTTCAAGTCTCTCAACTCAGACACCCTTGGAGAAACAGTGCTCTCCAAAACTGAAGCACCAGCTTTGTATTAAAGACAGAGATCAGCACTGCTCTCACAAAGATTAGATATTGTCAGGCATTAGCCTAGCTAAGTGTCAAGTAAACTGTGAACTTTTAGGGATCATTCATGATTGGATTGCAAAACCAGGCGAACAAGTAATTGTTATGCTCTCTAACCTTAAAAAACAAGTAGAGTCATATCTAAGGGCAGAGTTTCATGAGATGCCAACATCAGCAAGAATGTCAGCTGACTTCTTCCCACCCCAAAATTAGGATCATATAACCACGTGATGATAAGAAACAGGACGCTTGAAAGGGTTAAGACAGCTTCACAAAAATTAAGGAAGATCACGTCAATGATCTAATTAACTGTGCACTTCCAGTTACACTGGCACAATTGAGAGTTTGGTTTCATAATCAATAGAAACCACTCTGAATCCACATTTTTTTCCTGAATGGGACGATCTTGCCCTTTCGTCCTCTCCCACATTCTCGTTCCTTGTTCCAACACTAACTATTGAGCAAGAGCAGGACAAATCAACACCAGGCATCTGACCCAGGTGAAAACTAATCCAACAAGAAAGAAAACGCAACAGTTGGCTGGCATTGAGGCAAGAGAGGAACAGAAACACACATTTCCATTAGAAGCACAGAAACAGGCTGAGGTCCCAGGTCAGCCTGAGCCACCCTACCTACTGGCTGCCACTGATCCATTCCCCCATTGTCCCAGTTACTTAAAAACCTAACCAGTCCTCAAAAATATGACTTTTGACAACTTAATGGACTTAGAAGACCTGAATGAAGCATATGAGAAGTCCCAAACACAGCACAGGGAATGGAGGTTGGGGGAAAAAAACCAAAATCCCCCACAGCTGAGAATGGGGCAGCACAGAATCAAGACAGCCATCAGGCCAGATAGGCTGGCTTAGAGGAGTACGAGTTGTGAAACTGCACCCTGATTATTCTGTGGTTCTGTAATTACCAAACTTCAAGGCAATCTAAATATGCATATGAATGATGGAGCAGGTAGAGGTAGATCTTTATAAAGAAAGGATTATTAGTGTTTGTTAAATTGTCCATTCACCTCAAGAAGCTATTCCCAGGTAAGCAGGAACGGACCTTGCCATGGCCTAGAACAACAGCTTTGAGGAGCTGGAGATACTTATTCATCTCCGTGGGTGTTCTCGCCCACCCGCTCCTCTCCCCAGGGAGCAGACCTCACTGTAGTCTAGAACAATAGCTCGGAGAGGTAAGAGGTGCTCATTCATCTCAGTGGGTGTTCTCACCTACCCTCTCCTCTTTCCCTAGCCTCCTCCCACAGAAGGATTTTGAAGCTTAAGGGATGGATCAAACACCTCCTTCCTGATGTGCACTTCCATGGTGTTTCTCTGCAACAGGACTAGTGTGAACGGCTCCGGACACCTGTCAGCACCCCCAGATACAGCCACTGCAGCATACTTACGCTAGACCGCAGAAAGACAAAATCTACTTGTTGAATCTGTTCAACAACGGTCAATGGACAAACACATGGGACTTTTTTGTTTAAAGTTGCATCTAACACCTGAAGGACACCAATACAGACAAGAAAAAAGTCGAAAGAGAAAGTCTGGTATCTGAAGACTGAAATAGAAATAAACCGTAATTTAAGGAATGTATTAACTGACTGTTCCTCCTACTCTTTCATTTTACAAAAATAAAAACCATGTAGATCAAAATAACTGTTACTTTCCTTAGAAAGGTGTCCAGAGAGAAATGCATGCAAATTAAAGGTGCAAAAATTCACTAATTACCCCGGAAGGGCTATGCACAAATAAGGATGTACTAAACTCTCTGTAACTATCCACAAGAATATACACCATTCACACACACTATGCTAGAAGGCAAAGAGGCACAGAAGTAACATACCAGAGGTCATCCAGGCACCCTGACGTGCAGGTGGATGAAGCTATGCACTGCTTAGGTATGCCAAGGAAACACATCCATGGACCATATGCACGCATTAAGATTCCACACGCTAACGGAGATACGTTCTAAGTAAAAAGCGCTGCGTGTACCCGGTCCCCACGCACGGGAGCCGTGGGTGCTGAAGGGAATTAATGATTCCCGAGCACCGCGGAGGGGCCCGGCTGGGGAGGAGCAGGAGGCCCAGCTCCACCTGAGGAGGCCACGGGCCGGCTGAGGGGACAAAGGGGCGGCGCGGCGCCCTCCTGCCCGGGCCCGCCGCCCCAGCCGCCGCCGCCGCCGCCGGGCACCGCGCCGGGCTCACGGGAGCGGCGGGGGGGGGGCTCCCCTCGCGTGTCACCTGCCTTGCGTGGGTGGCAAGAAACAGGGCCCGGCCCAAAGCCCCTCTCGACCCGGGGTGCGGCCTCCTCCTCCTCCCCCGGCACCGGGCACGGCCCGACTCCCTCCACCCGGGCGGGGCGGGGGCACAGCGGGACGGGGCGGCGATGGCGCAGCTTCCCTCCCGCACCCCGCAGGGCCGGGCTCCCGCACCCTGCAACGCCGCGCAGACGGCCCCCCCCCCGTGAGGGGACCGAAGGGGGATCCTCCTCAGCGGCGGGGCTGTGACGCTCCCCTCCCCCGCCGGCTGCGTCTCCATCTTGCCCGCCCGCCGCCTCCCACTGCCCGGGGAAGGGGACCGGAGGGCCGGCCTGCACCTACCTGAGGGGATGAGGGCGGCCTGCGGGGCGGCGGGAGGGCGGGCAGGAGGAGCGGCCGCCTCCCCACACCCCGCCGGGCAGCTGCAGGGAGCGGCGCTGCGGCGGGGAGGGAGCGGGCGGGAGCAGGAGGGGAGGGCGGGGCGCGCTCCCGAGCGGGGCCGCGCCGCGGGGGCGCGCGGCGAGCGTGCGCGGGGCGGGGCAGGCGGGGGGCTCCTCCCGCCGCTGAGGCACTCACGGTCCTGGAGCCGCCGCCATTTTGTCCTGCGGGCGGGAAGGCGGCGGGGGGGTGGCGGGCTGAGGTGCGAGGCGCACAGGGGAACGGGCTGCTGCCGCTTCGCCTTCCCGCACAGGATGAGGCAGAGCCGCCAGGCAGGCACAGAGGATGGCCAGGGCAGTCGCCATCACCCTGGGCCTCTGGGAGCAGAGGAGGGTTTGCAGAGCAGCAGGGCCAGTGCTGGGCAGTCATTCCCGTTCTTCTCCACCTCACGAATAGCCTTATTCACCTTCATCTTTTCATCTGGCTGTGGACGATAAGTCACTGATTTATTGTACAGTAAAATAATTCTTAGAACACATCCTCTATATTTGAAATATTCTAAAGGGTGAAGCACACTCATGAAAACGCAGGGTTAGCTGTGTTTCCATTACTTTCATTTGGATGGAGGAACATGATATTTTGTCCTAAAAGTATGCACGCTGCAATCCTTCATAGAAGACTCGGGCTTTAGGAATGTATTAATGTATTAGGTTAGTTCTCTTTCACTGCTGCCTTTGCAATGAAGACGGCATCCAATTCCAGTGTAACTCATACAGGGTTGAGTCCATGTACCATTAGCCACTCATGCCTTAACAGCAGCAGCTCCAATGAAGTATTGTCGGTTATTAAAGATTTTGCCCTATTTCATCTGTCTGCATTCCAAAGAGTTTAGTAAGAGCGCAGGTACTGCAATGGCACTTAACTATAAATAAAGGCTTTGAGTGGGAAAAGCAACTTCAACTATTTCCAAAGAGATCTCATAGAAACAGGAATTTTAAGTGCCCAGCACTTTTCACAACCTCACCTGAGTTTTAGTGAAACAAATGTGACATCCCACTCTGGGGAAGGCTACGACCAAGGGATTTTTTAATCCACATTTGTTAATGACTGTAACAGCATCGGTGTCACTATAGTGATCCAAACCTTCCTGCCCTCTGGTAGTACCCTTGGGCCATTGATAGACAGTAGCAAATACGCCTTCCAATCACAGGGTCTAAATAATCATCAAGTCCTTAAACGACTGACATCTGAAAGAGTCTGAAAGATGTTCTGCGTTATTCAGATTAAGTCTTAGAAAATAAAAGCAAGAAAGACCAGGCAATTAAGAACCTGCAACTTTCACAAATGGCTAATTCTGTTTTTCTAAATATTTTCCTCTCCTACTGTTGTTTGGGGGGCTGACTACTGTACTCCAACCATGTGATATTACATTTCTACAACACTTGGAGCTCTTCAGGCCAAAAATTGCTGTGAAACATCCTGCCAAGACGATGGTTCGTTTTGCCAGTGCTTCCTAATGCATGCAGGAATCCTCACTTGCAATATAAGAAAGCAGCAGGGAAAAGCAGCATTTATTTAGCTTAATTTAGCAAATGATTCAGTTTGTTTATGAACCTCATCTTCCTGCTGTTTTTAACTCTTGTTGGAAATGCTGCTGCCAATCAAAAGCGGTATAGTTCAATACCTCTTTGGTATCCTGTTATTTTCCTTTTAGTACCTTAGTCTGGAAGGTGGTGGAAGTCAGGCCGTGCTCAGGCTCCTGATTTATTGAGAAGAAATAATGATCTCAACAGAATGCAGAAGTGGTCAGATAATAGAGAAGAGTGAACTTGTATGTGAAGCAGTGAAAGGTTCCATCCTGAGAAGCTGCGAAACCTGAATGGGGCTGTCGCTGAGGCTGTCGCTGGCGGACTGGCAGAGTGAGATCTAAGCGTTTCACCTGGGAGCTGGACGAGCCTCTGTGAGGGTGCAGGGTCTGTGACCGCTCTGTACTGTGCTCCTGACAAACCCACGCCAGACGAGCCAGCTCCGGTGCCCACAGTGCTCAAATATTAATCGGGTAGCAACAGGGTCTGGTTTCCTCATCTGCACGCTGTGCTAATAAAAACAGGAACCAAACAGAAGACAAATTGGTCCGCGACTGTCTTGTTTTGTGAAAGCTCCCCAGGGCCTGAAGCACGGCTGTTACTTGGGTTGTGAATCTGCTTCTCCCTTTTCCTTCTCTAAATGACTTTTCTCACTAGGAACAGCAAATGATTACATCTAATGATCTGTAAGGTAAAAGATGCAATGAAATGCTGCTCCTCCCCACATGCGAACTGCAAAGTCCCATTCTCCTTCTCCCTCACCAGACTTCTCACTGGTGGATCCAAATTTTCACGGAGAGGAATCACCTAATAACACAAGTTCTTCCTTCTGCCAACGCAGGAGCTTCTCGCCGGTCCTCAGCTATACAGCATGCTGAGCAAGGCGGGAGAATCCAGTACCGTAACTGCCAAACCTATCTGTGTAACTATGAATTATTGGAGCTGATAATTTCTACAAATTCACTTGCTTGCTAACATGCACAGGCAGAGGAAATGCAGGTTTTAGTTAGGGATTTTCGTTAAGTGTAACGTTTTCCTTGCTCGGCAGTTAAGTTTCAGAACAGTTGCCCAGTGGTATTTGTTGCTCTGAGAAACTAATTTGTGATGATAAACTTTGTATTTAGAATGGCCAAAGTATAAAATAACTTAAGAATCATATGCTGATTCCACAGGAGGTTATTAATTTCTTAACTCACTATAACTACTTAGGTCTGAGATACTAATTAATTTACCTCTGCTTGTGCTGGTCAGCTTGACAAATTTGTATCTCAGTTTGACTAAAAAATATTTAAATCTGTTTCAGATGAGAGAGAAGCAATGTTTGGGTGGCAATCACGCAGACTAATGGTCATTTATTTAAAAACAATTGTTTCCACTGTAGCTAAAATTATGAAAACAAATCTTCCTGCCTAGCATTGTATAAACATTTTACAAAATGTACATTTTGGGACAAATTTGAGTCCAGCTGTGGGCCTTTTATCTTTACATTTTTAGGTTGTTCTCCGCCTCCACTCCCCCCATACAGCCACAGTTAGCTGGAAGCCAGAATTTCTTCTGCAAACGCCTGAGCTCTAAGAACACAAACTTGTTTAAGCTGAGACCATATTTGGAAGAGATCTGGGTCAAGAAAAATAATCAAAGGAAAGTGCATTCCTTGAGCGTCACGTGAGGAGGCCAGAACGCGCACACAGGGCCTGGCGCTCACGCTCGGATGCAGCGAAGGGGCTGCGCCCGACCTCCACGAGTCGTTTGCTGAGAGAAGGCTCGTGGCGAGGGCTGGTTTTACACCAACGTCCACACTGAGAAGACACTCACTGGCCTACTTAAGAGCACTGGGGCAAATTTAGAAAAGGCTTTTTTAATAGAGGTGGTTCAGCAACAGGCCATCGGTAGTATGTGTCCATGGCAGAAAATGAAAACCTCATTGTGGCAAGCTGCGCAGGCTCAGTTCTCACAGATACACATGCCTCTCTCTAACCCTGTCACTAGTTTCACTCAGTAACAGACATCTCCTACAACTGTAAACATGTCTGAAGGACTGAAAGACCAAAGTGCACTCTCTCCCTGAGACTCCAGCTTTCTTATTATTTAAGGATGATCCCAAATGTAGCCTTCGGTGTTTGTTTTAAATTCAGCTTTTACAATGGCAGAATTTTATGAAAGCTTTGCTTGAAAAATCTTTATTTTTTTGTCTTCCACTTGGAAGACTTGAGTGAGAAAAGCTCTTATAGATGGCACTTTGAGCCTGAGCATCTTTTATTCAATTAGCAGCCAGATGCACATTAAATAGACTGCACCAATTTCATTGTACAAGTTGTACATTGTACAAGACCTCAAGCGACCAGTTCAGGGAACAGCTACAGAACATGCCGGGCTGTGATCTGCACCTAATATTTTGATTACAACTAACACATAAAATAGGCTGTAAGCTGCCTGTTTAACAAAGCAAGGGGTGGCTAGGGTGGTACAAAATTCTGGTCTGTGATTGCACACGTTTTTAATCTTGCTGCGATTTCCCCCCCGCCCCCCATGCAGAACACTGGCTTGACTCTTCCTCTCCTGTTTTCCTGGCTAGGGCACAGAGCAAAACCTCTGCCCAATTGCCCAGTCGTGCATACAGAGAGTAGCCTGACGTGCTGTGTCAACTCTCGCACACAAACGGCCACCGCAGCGACAGACGGGATGTCACCCTTCGCAATGTCGTGAGGAATGTTGCTGTTTGGATCTTTGGTGCGTGCTGGCACTGAGAACAAGGGAGCCAGAAGGGCTGCGATCAAGGGTGTTGCTCTCTCCTTCTCCCGGCCTGCTGGAGCCCAGGACCTCAGGCTGTGGTGGAGGCTGCAGTGGAGAAAAGTGACGCTTCTCTGCCTCCAGCTGCTCCCGGTGTTCACCATCTCTTCCAGATTCACAGACCCTCATCTACACAGCAGGTCTCTCCTACATGCTGCCACCTAAAAGTGCCAGTGCCCTGTTCCCCGAGAACAGCAACACCCCCAGAGCATCACCCCTCACCGCCACCACTGCACGACAGCTCTGCAGCACCGCGAAACGCAAGCAAAAACTCATTCATGATCCAGTCTCAAACACTTGTATCACTTATCCACCCAAAATACCACTGTTACTCAAGCACTGAAAGCATAAGGCAACCTAGAAAGCTGGCAGTGGGCACACAACAGAACAACTCTGCTGTGCGTATTTAAAAACCCCCAACAAATACAGCATCCCTACGCTCTTCCACAAACTGGTGGCAGGAATCTGTGCAGGGCAGATTCCCTGGAAAGCAGCCAAATGGTCATGTTTATTAAGAACTTGCAAAGAACTAAATACAACAATTTTTCATTCCTTAATTGCATCTTCTCCCAACTTTTATACTCATCTTGTTTCCACCTTTTTTTCCTTGTACATTTGTTAATTTGAGAGTTTCTTCTCCTCTGCATTTCATTCCTGTTTCCATGCATCCAAATGCCTTCACTGCGACTTTCTTAACTGAGCCTGAGCTGCACCTCATTGCATTTCTAGCAGAAAAACACAAGCGCTAGTTACTGTGCACATCACCCTACTCCAAAAAGTACAAGGTTAACTGTCATAGGAAAAAGAATGCAGAAGCAATATAAGTGCAGAAAACATGAGCTATTCAGAAAGACAGTTTCTGAAAAATATACATTGAAATTATTTTTATTTTTTTTGCTGGAATTTAAAAAACATAGGAATATTGACATTGCATTTAAAAACCCCAGGAAGTTCAAGATTATACATTGTTGCATCTCTGAAATCCAACAGTGCAAAGCTGGAAATCACAAAAAAAGTCTCCACCATGCCTTTTTTAGGAGATACCAATATATATATGAACATTTTGAAACAAGGTATTTAAAGAAGTGTCAGACTGTCCAAACTTGAAGGTGCTTTTCATTCAACACATCCAAATCTGTCACTCTTCTGGGGGGACACTGTCAAAAGTTAGACAATTCAGCAAACAAGTTGTATGAAGCATATCGAAACCCAGTTCTTAAAGGAAGGAAACCTGATGTATTTAAAGGGAACCATGGAGCTATAGTCTGAGGTTTCCGTTTTCAGTTTTGAGAAGTGTTACTGTGCGTGCTTATTCTCTTTGTTCTACTCAATGTAGTAATATTGGCAAGTATTGGGTTTTGTTATCCTAACTGTATACTCTTACGTCGGAGTAATCATTACTTTCCTTTCCTGTATTGCAAATAAGGTACGCTGACGTGAGAGCAACAGACAGTTGTATGCAAATGGAAATAGTCATTTAAATTACCTGAAGTTGGGAAATAGAAGTCGTGAATTTATACAGCCATGATGCAGGTTGTACGATTTGTCTTCACCAGCGTTAAAGCAGTATATACACAGTTGTTTTAAAATGACACATTTCTTCTCAATGTGTCAGGTAAGAAAAGCTTTCTACAAAAGTCCTTTTTAAAGTCATCGTCTTGAAAGTCTTGCAGCTGCTAGAATGAGACGATTCAAATCGCTGCCGCTTAGGCTCCAGATAAGTAGGCAGGAAAGTTAAATGCTTAAGAGTGGTAAGTGTCCATCGTGAATACTAATGGTTATGGGGATGAGACCTCAAAAAGAAAGGCCTTGCCTGTCCCAGTAGCTTATTGACTGCAACAATAGTCAATATTTGTGGAATTCACTCAGAAATATCATTATTCATTTTTACTTAAAGCCATGTCCTAACAGTAATAAAGACGACAACCCTGGGGGAAAAAATCACATTAAATGTATATATAAGAACACTATAAAAAAAGTCACAAAGTCGTGTTTCATTACAAAAGAGATTTCTCTTTTTTTTTTCCGAGAATTTATTTTTAAACTAAACAGGCTTTCATTCTTATGTCAGAGAATGAGGAAAAAAGAAAATCAAATCCTAAAATTCTGATGTTTAGAAAAAAACCAAGAAAGCTATTTTCATACTACAAAACATTTCACTTTACAAAAACCCCAAAGAGTTATTCTGTTACCTGGATGATAAAGACAAAATGGGACGTGATAAAGATAAGAAGATCTTAAAACTAGACCTCAATTATTTCTGGATAAAATTCTCTGCTCTGATCACCGCAAGACTCTCTGACCTTAGGGGGACATTTGTACAGGGAACGAATGTGTGTGGAACCAGCCAGAGAGATGCTATAGATCAGGAGAAAATCCCGCTTTTATTTTGGTGGGTTTATCGTTTTTTTCAGTATAAACTGATATGGTGTGAACCATCCCCACGATATGAAGCAGGTACATTCTAATGATTTCCAACACAAATCCCAACACTGTTTAATTTACTTAACAGTATAGTCTGGCAGGAAAATTAAAATCTGTTTTATTTTATATTCTTTATGATGAGAAGTATATAAACTGCACTTCTAAATTAAATCATGCTCCGCCAAAACTGGTCTGCTTTAAGACTGATAACTTTAGTGGAATTAAGATGTTTCAGCAAGTATCAATTTTCTGTTAAAAAAATGTCCGCAAGACAAAATAAAAAAATTCTTAATTTACAATAAGCAGTGTAAACAGCAAAAACAACAGAAGCCACAAAGTTTCACGCACCAGCCACTGGCAGACAGATAACTCCAAATACTCATAGAACTTTGTATCTTCCTTTGTTGGTCGGTTGGTATGAATTTTGCTGCAAACAAAGGAAAGAATAATCACAGTTAAAAGTGAAAACGGATAAATGAATTGCAATAAACCCCCACTAACAATAAATCCACGTTACGTGGGGACAAGCAGTTCCTTAGCAACCTCCTTCCTTTGGAAAACATTTTTATGGGGAGGTCAACGATTTTGAAAAAGAAGCAAAACTCTCAATAATGGCCCAGCAAGACCACTGGAATTGACTGCTGCTCTGAAAGGCTACTTCAGAGAAAGAGCCAAAGACGCTGCCAAGTCTCATGTGATATCACTGAAGCTTATTCTAGAGAAACCTGAGGTTTCTTTGGCCAGAGAAGTCAAACGGTGATTTCTCAGGACAGTTTCTTATTTGAAAATGGAGTATGTTGAACACAGCCAATTATTAGCCGGGTATGCTATAAAGCTATGGCAAAACAAATCTCTCGACACACATAAAGTATTAAAATGAGGGGGATAATTCTCCTCCCCCCTGCCTGATGGTGCTGAAATCAGGAAAACTCTTTAAGGGGTCTTCAGTCAAGAAGCTCTGTTAATGTGTTATCTCCATCTGCTGGCTGGATAATGGCCGTATGGCTGGTCAACTGAACAGTCATGTATTTTCTGGGCTGTTCAATGAAAGGGTGCTTTTGAGATCTATAGGCTCCAGTCCCCGATATTAATAAAAATGTATGCCAGAGCATCAACGTTTGTAGAAATCAATCTCAGAAAGCACAAATTAAGGCACTTTCCCTCTGCATTCTGGGTATTTCACTCACCAATCTGATGAGCTCCTCTTTTATAAGTCGTGTGATTTCTGCCTTTGCTTTCTGTACAGCCAGTTCGTTGGCACCTGAAGACAAAAAAGTATTTCCATCTTAAACGCTTTCTGTAGGTGAAGCCTACAGAATAAACATTGCTGGCTATTTTCAGAAGCACTGTAGGACTTGCTGAATATCCTCAACTATTTGCTGAAGAACTCTCTAGCATTGTACAGACTGCCACAGCTAGACTGTGTGCTGTTTTAAGGAAGATACTTAGAACAGCACAGAGTCATAAATCAAGCTGTTCAGAAATACCACAGGTTAGAGGCTTCTTTGAGAAAAAACTCTATTCAACCATCACAAGATTAGCAAAGCTTTTGTTGCAGTAGTTGATGTAATTTCTTATACCTTTACCAGCCAAAACCCACATAATTCCATTTTCTTCCTTATTTCACACTGGCACAGACACCTTTGTGCTTATTCCAATTTGGTTTTTTTTAATCTTTTCTCTCCCTGTCCTCCACACCGCCTCCATGCATGCTTGCTGTTGTTCTGCGGCTGGTCAGGCTTCTCAGGAGAAGCATCTCTGTGATCCCCATGGATCATTTGACAAAGTGTATTAAGATAAACGAGTGTTTCTTGAGTATTTATATTAATTTGCAAAGTAACTACAGCGGGTCCGTAACTGAGCATCCGTACGCTCTAACTACAGAGATTCCATATCTAGTTAAAAAACTGGAGTCGTATCTTTCATTGAAACATTTATAAAATGAATACGTACTTTCTATAGCCAAATAAATCTTTCGTTCTCCTTCCTTGGGTTCTTTGCCTGGAGGGAAATAAGTTCCTCTGATTGTAATAGCAGCTTCAGAATATTCACTGATTCTCTGTAGCGCTTCTTTGGAGGTAACTTTCCATCTGGCCGTCTGCAAAGTAAAGGATATGGGAGGATCAGCGAGGAGAAAGGCACCGCACCGAATGGCAATCCAAAGGTTAGCTGAGATTTTAGACAAACACCACGGGGTTTTAGACAAACACTGCACGGTGAAGATCGGTCATGGCATTCTACTTTAAAAATGCAGATTGAAATTTTAGCCCATTTTTTAATGCAAGTATATAAAAAAAAATCTGCCCCTTGTGTCAGCAAGATAAAGTTATGGAAGAAGAAGAGAAGAGAATGGATGCATAGTTCTATTGAAGCAAGAACTCTAAAGAGATTCTATTTTGCTACACTGAAAATTTAAAACTTGTAATTTTTTCTGGTGATTTTCTGAAGCAGCACTCAAGTATTTTATTTCGCACTTTTTGTAGAGGAATAGGCTTCAAGGGCAAACATACTGCTAATGGCTGCAAGTACTCCCCTTTAACAAAATAAATGCTATTTATTTCTACACACTTCATCGGTTAAAGACAAAAGTAACCAAACCTTAAAATCTCCAAAAATAAAGCCTAAGGAATAAACATTGCCACTTGTTTTTCAGAACCCTTCATTATGATAAATGCGTCCCATTAATTTAGACAATGAAATTACTAGAAAGTATCTAGTGGATTGTTTTAAGTCACTTGTAGATGGAGCCAATTTTTTTGTCGTGGCGAGCTCTGGCATTCCAAGTTAGGGGATGCAGGACAAGACTGGAGCAGCTCACCCTGCCCTGGCGTGAAGGCAAAGCTATTTCTGACACGAAGAACGATCCCCTCCAGTCCCCGTTTGGTTTCTCAGTTCTGGCAGGCTGAGCAAACGTACTGTGTATCCTACCTTCAACCACTGCTTTTCCAGAAGCCAGCTCTGGAACACAGCCTCTAAAGGCAGGCTGTATGTCCTGGGATCAAACCGTTCCTGTCACATATCCTCTCTACACGAGGTACCTTATCAGCAGTGATCTGGCTCTCAGGAACACCTGCACCCATAGTCAGGAAGGCTACCCCATGTGCATCTTACAGCTCATGTGATGGTATTGAATGGTTGTGCAGTACTTCTACATAACAACAGCTTACAGAGTCAGCTGTCATTCTTGCTTTAGGTGATCACTTTATCTTACTTCACCTCTGTCATCTCGGGACTGTGCTGTGTTCAGTACTGCACAATGCGTAATGTGCGAGTCCCTCTCCCTTACAGAGATTTTCTGGTGACATAACCAGCAGTGATGATTCTCACTGATTAACTGCCACATATACATCAGTGTTTCAGAGAAGATGTTACAAAACAGCGAACAACAAAAAGATCAGGAGAGCGCTATTTTTTCTAGTGCAGGTCTAAAAAAAATTTAATAATTAAATATTTACAATTTGTTTATATGCAGATGACAGAATGGTTACCTGTCTAGCCATTGTGAGCAGGCACCGTTTTGTACCTAGCAAGCGTATCCTTAAAGGGTTAGAAAGATCCTTAGCAAAATTATTACATCTAGAACATGTTCTATAAATGAGAAACTGCTTAGGATAAGAATTAGGAGGATTTCTGAGGGGGAAGGGTAACAAACTAATAACACAACAACTTGATAAAAAAAGGGAAGCCTGGGCAAAACCTCAAAAGATAAATACAAGGCATTTGTGCTTGTTACTGTGGAATATAGATCTTCGAAATAACAGATGAGGTAGACTAGAGCAGCAACATTCTGAATGGCGAAAATACTCAGGTAATAAGAAAAGCAAAGAGCAGTATCAGCCATAGTAGTACAGCCTTGGAAATAAAATGCCAGACAGTGTCAAAGATTTGGGTACGAGAGAAGTCAGTGGCAGAGCGAGAAGAGATTTTTTTAATAGTAAGGAATGCTTGTCTTCAATAATCTCTGGAATACATCCAAAGCATTGTGTACCTATAAACTGGGAAGCAATCGCCGATAATGTGGTAATTTCAATTAGGTGTGATAAGAAATAAAGACAAAGTATTTTACTGGTACAATCGCAGCCTAAGCCACGAAGATAGCCTCTGTTAAGCAATGGCCCTTTACACTTGGTTATAGCAAAACGGTTACTTGCCTGTGGGAAGTCATTGATCTCCAGTTCTTCTTCGTATCTCTTAAAGGATTCGTTTTGTCCTCCATCCTGTTTCTCTTCCTCCTGCTTCTCTATGGGTACGTAATTGAGCTTAGCATTGATTTTTTCAGCCAGTTGCTCTGCAATGGTCTTGGCAGACACAGTAGGAGCTTGAATTGTGCCTCCCCTCAGGATGGCATTTGTAGCCTGCTGCATCACATCCTGTAAAAAAACAGGTCTGTGCTGAGAACAAGGTGGCCAGAAGTCCTACATAAACCAGCAAGGATTTTGTTAAAGCTTTCTACGTAATAGAATTGTTCACACAACAAGCACATTCTCCAAACTTCTCTTTCTCTTCTTTCCTTCCTCTCAGTAATTCCCCTCACACCTGCATAGAAAAGATCTTACTGGTCTTTTGTATCTGCAGCTCAAAAGACCTTTGGACATTCCAGACCACATTAACCTAAATCTAAATGGATTGTCTATCACATGCTTCAGCAGAGGAAGATATCCTGCAACTCTGCTAAAGCTGACAAAACCTAGTCGGGTAATTTCATCGGTAATGAATTAACTCTTTCCCAGGACAGACAAAAAATTTCCAGTTCTGAATTAAATCTTATTATCATATTAGCTCAATTACAAATCCTAGAACTTGTAACTGAGTTAGCCCGCCACAAATAAGCTAAGTAATACAGTATGTTATTAGTGTGCAGAAACACTAAATAAAATGGAAGTCACAGAACAAAGACCTGAACAACCTTTATTTAAAAAAAAAGAAAAAGAAAAAAAATCGCTTTTCAAAGAGCCTGACCTTAAAGTGGAAGGGGACCAATACTTGTGCCTCTGCTCCAAGATTCTTCTGAGCATTGATTCTCAAAGCCAATCTTTTAGCAATCTCCAATTTTTCTGCATTCCCAGCCGACGGTGTAGGAGCATTTGATGTTCCTGGTGCTGCCATGTCTTTTACTCTTTTCTTTGAATTGAACATGCTTTCAATTTGTTCATCGATCTAAAGAAAATAACAATTATTAGATCACAACATTTACCATTAGATAATCTTATCATCCTCAAGAAAAAAAAACACTAAGGTGCATTTAGTTTACATGCTTTTAAAGAACTAAATCTTGTATAAATGGTAGAGTCCAGCTCAGAACTACAACTCAGCAAAAGGAACAGATAATCTAATAACCAGGAAAAAGTTTTAACCTAGCGTTTACTCTCAAGGTCATAAAAAGGAGTCTAACGAACATTAGGAAAGGGATCTATCTTCTATATCGAAGAATAGAATCAGAGAATCATTAAGGTTGGAAAAGACCTCTAGGATCACCAAGTCCAACCATGAACCCAACAATACCATGTCTCCTAATACATACAGTCCTACTCATGGAAGGTAACTAAGTTAGTAGTGCAGGACATGGACTAACAAAACTCCGTGCATTCTGCAACGTGATATGTGACCCACTGGGGAAAACATAAATATACTGGAAATCCTTAAGCAACTTAAACCTTATTTTCAGGTGCTTACATCAACAGCTGTGTCTTCATCATCTGAATCTTGCAAGCCAAGAGCTGCTTTTTGTAGCTTCTTTCTTTCGTTAGCCAAAGCCTGTTCTGTTTCATCAAATTTAAAACCTTTGCCAGAGAATCCGCTGCTTTTTTTAATCAACTTTCCCTCCTGAAAACAAAAACATATATTTTCATATTTAAAAGTTGAAAATCCCATTTCTGATAGTAATTAACTATAAAATTAGACAAATAATTTTGAAGTTATTTATTTTAAAAAGCAAATCCTAGCACATTTAGGAAGCTCTTGATATTTTAAAAACTGTATTTTACAATGAACTGTAATTTTAAAAAGCGATATTAATTCAGCAGATAGAAACAATACACTATTGAGATTTTCTTTAAGTATACATTTTAAATGCTTTTCAAATGCAGTTTAAAAAACCCTCCAGTTTTTATATGGGAAAAGCTCCAAAGTCACTCTTCTCAGCATGAGCAAGATCCTCTGACGGCGAGAGCTCTAGAAATAATAATACAAATTATCTTTTACGTGAATTTTGATAAAAGCCAAAGTGCCCCTTATATAGCAGGCGCTTCTCTATCACATACCAGATGACAATATTTACATTCTCAAGAACAGTCCTGTAAATGACATTCAAGACCCCAATCTTGAAAACACGTAGTACACTTACCTCAGCATGCGTGTTCTGAATGAAGTCAGTGAGATGACTCACGCATGTATACGATACCACTGGACCCACGTGCATACGCATTAAACCCAGACCAAAGCCCACTGCAGAAGAAAGAATTACTTACAGCCTTCTGTTGGTCTTTGAAGTCAGCCCAGAGCTTCTCCAAATCAGTAGGTATCGGATTCCCTGACAATTCCAAAGCTTTAATGATATCACCAGCATACCGTGCCTGATCCTCAGTAATGAATGTATACGCATACCCCTGGTCAAAATTAATTTAAAAGATAATAAAGAAAAAATCTCTAAAGACACTTTATCTCTGAAGTTTTGAAGCACCCTTGCAGAGATTATATTGTTCTGGTCAATAAAAGTAACCATGATATTCATGCATATATTTTTTTTAGCGGGAATGTAGAATGAGTAACGTTATTTCCCAGGAAGCTGATACAGAGATAATCAGCCACAGACAGTAGAACCAGAAGTCCTTCTGTTCAACCTTGTCATGGTTAAAAGTTTGGAAAATAAAATCTTATAAATTTGAGTAGGGCACATTTCCAACAGTGAAAACCACCCAAACTTTCAGCCACAAATGGTATTTAAAAGCACATTCATACATCAGAAGAACAAGTAAGTTCCAACTTTTGTAGTGTTAAAACGCAGAATGCATTTTACACATGATCACTCAAAAACCTTAGACACTCTGAAGGAAAATCCTCTTCCCACCAGTAACGTGAACTACTCCCTCTGTAGCTATCCCTTGGGAACACCTTGATCAAGTAATAAATAAGGAAAAGGTTTCAGTGATTACTAAAACAGACAACCGATTGTACATACTTTATTGCCGGCTCGCCCAGTTCGGCCTGCTCGGTGCACATAATCTTCATAATGGTTGGGACAGCTGTAATTGACCACCAGCATCAACTGTTTTACATCCAGGCCCCTTGCCGCTACAGACGTAGCCACCAGAAGTTTGCAAATTCCATTCTTGAAATCATTAATTATGCTGTCTCTGTCATACTGATCAATGCCTGCAAGAAACCAGACAAAACAGTTAATTATAAAGCTCTGCTCTGGGCCAGAAGAATTTGGACACAGGTCAAAACACCCTTCAGCTTCAAACAGCCAAAAGCCTACGCAAGTGAAAGTATTGCATTTTTATACTTTTACTGGCAACATATATTAGCCAGAATAATAAATCTCTCAGTCTATTATCCAGAATAACAAAACTTTTAGTTTTTCCACTACAAAAAGATGTTCTCCCATACCAAGATCCTCAAAGTGTCTTTAACATGATTTTCTGTTTGACTTCTTATATTCAATTGAGACCTCATGCCGAGACTTTGTCTGCTCTCTAAAGGCAACAGAAATCTCCAAAGAACAAGAATATTTTTCCCTCTTCCATTGCTGCACTAAATGAACAGTGGTTTTGTACTTATTGGTATTTTTAAGAGCACTATATATAGAAAGTTTTAAAATACTCTGGGATGGACAATATTCTAAAGAGATTTCCTCTTCCTGCTACTAAACTACTTCTGTAGTATTACTACTTGATGGCAGAAAAGGCAAACAACAGCCACTATTATTGAGAAATCTCTAATAACAATATCATATAATACTCCCCCAATGACATTTGCTATTCTACAATAGCAAGTAGTTAGAAATACTGCCCGAGAGGTGTTAACTCTCAGTCACAATCCTGTTGCACAGAGACAAGATTTGGCATCCAATGACATCTCACAGGGAACAATAAAGAGTAGTTATGGAAAACTATCACGTCTATTTCAAATTCAGAGACAAATATATTTTGCAATTACAAAGCAAAGCCTGCTTAGGAAGAAATAATAATTGGTACTATACAGAAATTGAGTAACTTCTCTTTATAACCACTGAATACCAGTATTCTAGTTTGGGGTTGTTAATATAAATCCTTAAGGTTGCAGATTACCTCCATGAAGAGACAAGCAAGGATAAGAGGCTCTCATTAAATCTTTCAACAACCCGTCAGCGTGTTCTTGTTTATCTACAAATATGATAACTGATCCTTTCTCCTGATAGTGTCCCAGTAGCTCCAGTAACTTCAAAAACTTGTTCTCCTCTTCTATGACAATCTGGAAAAAAGACATACAAAAGCAAAGCAGAAAGAGTATAAGTTGTATCTTAAGTCATTAAACACATTCAGGGTGCATAAAAATAAAAATCAGGAACAGGAGATGACTTTTTCAGGCTGTTTCCACAGCTAGTGGCAAAACTGCTGTTCAGCTTTGTGGTATAAAACCAAGTTTTAAAAAAAGCGATCACATTGCATTTGCAGATTAGGGTGTTAGTTTATTTGGAATTCCTGTTTAATAAGGTCACTGAACTTCTAAAAAGAAAAGCTGTGTGGGTGTAGTGGTTTATATTCAATATTGCTGGAAATAATCTTTTCCAAGCAGATGAGCAGATAAGCGGGGCAGGTGCATGATACTCACAACATGTTGCTCCACATCAGAACAGACAACACTTCTGCCTCCGACCTGCACTTCTATAGGTTTACTTAGGATTCTCCGAGCTAATGCCTCCATAGCTCTGGGAAAAGTAGCAGAGAACATGACAGTCTGACGATCAGGCCTGACGTTGTCTACAATGCGCATAACCTGGTTTAAGAGAACAACCCCTGTTAATACCCAAGTGATGTAACTGAACTTCATGCACACACAGAGCTGTCGTCTTTAACATCAGGCGGTATCGGCACCGCACACAGACTACAACCCATTTCTTTACAGATTTGCTTACGAGACCTAGGTGCTAGCACTGGAAGACAGACAAAACTAGACTCGAAAGGAAGTTGTGAGGCAACATGCAACATGGCAACAGCCCAGCAGAAAGCTTAACACATGCGGCAGAAACCCTGCAGCTCAAGAGACGGAATAACGAATTTTTCCTAATTTTGGAAGACAATGTAGCCTGATGACAACTGAAAGAGTCCTGGATGTCCAAAGCTGCCAGCAAGTAATTTGTCACCAACGTTTCCAACGTTTTGTTCCTGTCTGCTGCAGGACATTGCCAGGAGACATCAAAGACTTTATAAGCAGGCTACAACTACTACTGACACCTGCATCAAGGGATGACATTGGGCTACAACATGGCCACAAGTATCCAAAACAAGTGTGTAAAAAAAAAAAAGTACATTAGATAAAAATCTAAGCTATATATGAATTTATTGAAGACAAAGCATGTGAGGATAATAGAAAAATTGAAGGGTCAGTTTAAACCCGTGTCCATAGGTAGCACATCTTTTTGAACGCTCATTGGCAGTGTAGTAGTAACAACGTAGCATGGCAAAGCCCTTTGAAGTGGAAAATAACATCTTGTGGCAATATCACTCGTGTCATTCGTTACCTGAGGCTCAAAACCCATGTCAAACATTCTGTCTGCTTCATCGAGTACAACATATGTGACTCTACGGAGATTTGTCACCCGACCTGTGAAAGGAGAGGAAAAAACACATGGGAAACAAAATCAAATGGAAATCTAGTTTCCCTCAGGAATATTTTTTTAAAAATGTTATATAGTCTCACTATCTTCTAACAAAGACATAAATTAATTTTTTTAAAAAATTCACTAAATGTGAATTTTAATGTTCTCATTTTAATCACACATACATTCTGGGAAATGTGTAAGTATGCACAAGGCCCTTTATTTTGTCAAACTCTTCTCTTGCATACCATCATAGGGCCAGAAGAACCTGTAAAATTCAGAAAACTGCCCTCGCCAAAACACATCATAAAACTAAGACTGAGATGAAGCAAGGAGCCACATCAGCCATTATCTGACAGCGCCACCTAGAAAAAAACATATTAGAGATTACAGCGCATGTGTGGAAGGCAAAGTCCAGTGCTAACTGTTGCAGCCTCAGAAAAATTCCTTTTATACACATAATCTGTAATGCTTCCTCGGAGCTAGGAACAACTATTTGAGGATAATCATACTAATTCTAGTTAACAGCTAATAATATGCATAGAATAGAGTAAGCAGTCTTGTCAAAATAAATATATAAAAGATTAAAGCCTACCCAGTAACACTACTGAAATTAAAATTAAGAACCACCCCAAACTCTGGGACAGCTGGAAACAAAGTAAGTAAATTGTATGGCTGTGAACATTTTGAAATTATGATGGACAGGATAATTAGCACCCTTCCCAAACAAATAGCTAAGAGATTCCCTTTCATGAGAAGGATTTAACTCAAGGACTTAAGAATCATATTCTCAAACGATATAAATGTGAACAGATTCAGTTCCAAACAACTGCGGAGTGACAATGTCAAATGCTCTCAGAATGGAACAGATTTTTCACATTTTCTACCACTATCACTCAGACTCGTGCCTATCAAACTACAGCAGAATCTGGTCCTTTCAGCTCCAGCAAATTGTAGCTGAATCCTCAAATTATTCTGTAGAGATTTAGCGCTGCATTTTTTTTAAAGATACGGAATTCGTACTTAAGGAGCAAAACAAATATTTCTTAAAATCTACATATCTATGTAAAATCTTAACACTTTCATCCCCAAATAATAACTTTGTAAAATTACTTGGGAACAGCATTAATGTACCTACCTTTGACGATTTAAGTCTTGGAAGCCCAGTTCTATATGTCTTGAAGGTACTTTTTCCACAGAAGTTAAATAATGTCAACAGTTTAGTAGAGGTTTTGATGTGGAATAATTTAATAATAAAACTTTATCTAATAAGCATGCAATGGTTACACTAGGACAAAACCTCTTAAAGCTGCAGTGGCTCAGTTTAATCAATCTGAGTATTTGATGTAAAGGTCAGTTCTTTTACTTTTGAACAGTTATTTCGGGAGGGCTTCTTTGGTTGGTTTTTAAAGCCAACAGATAAAAGGCAGAGTCAGACGCTCTTAAGTAAAAGGGGGTAATTGCTGAGCTACACTAACAATAATAAAGGATCAATGGGCAGACAAAATAAGCAACTCTTATACAACCTTTATCTAAATGACTTGAAGTTAAAGAATTTGGACCAGCACATTTTAATTTTAACAGTGATAAACATTCTCAGAAGCTCTTCAAGAATGTAGTATTTCCTGTCCTCCCCAAAAGAGTCAAACCAATATGTGATTAAACCTATTATTAGTGCTATATATTCTCAATAGCTAGATAGTGCAGCCTGAAGAGATATAAGAAAATTCCATAAGACCATTTATCAAAATACATGATCTTTTGAATTTGTTAGAATTACACAACAAATATAAAAAATTCTCCATAGGAAAAGGACTTCTACTCACCATTGTTAGCTGCTAACATGTCAATCATACGTCCAGGTGTGCAAACAATAATTTCAGCACCTCTTTTGAGTTCAGCTATCTGATTTTAAAACACAATAAACAAACCATTAGAGTTGGATTTTGCTTTGTGGTTTCTTCTTTTTAAAACAGGTATCACCTTGCAAAAAGAAAACAACATACACTGTAACGCAGCTGTTCTACTAATGTGAATTGTTTACGTAAAGATTTTACTTAGCAACTTCTTTAAGTCTTTGGAAAACTTTGCTTTCCAAAAGAGTAACCCCTGACAACCGAAGTTACTACCACTTGAAGTTATAATGGGGATACGACTTCTATACAGTTAAGGGCCCATAAGAAATGTCACATGTTACATCAGGAACAACTGATACTAAATAAACCGTGTTCCATCACAGATGGTCACTCCCATCGTCTCCATAAATAAGGGGGGACGGGGATGGGACCCCTTGAAATTAATCTCTAAATTCCTCTAATGTGCAGTATTTGATAATGCAATAAACCAAAGTTAATCTTTTCTGGCTTTTGTTATCTTGAGGGGAACTCTCATAAAAATTAGCTTCTCGGTATCTTTCAAACTCTCACACCCCACTAACAGCTTAGTTTCTGCCGTGCTCAGTACATACACAAAAAGAAACAGTCTGAAACTTTTAAGGACCACACTTGAGAATTTTCAACAAGATCAGTATGTTTAAGGCTAAGTTACGTGCAAAAGCTTAAGCATGTGTATTTCTACCATTCACACAGAGAAAACCCGTAATTCAGGCTGCAAATGTACCGAATTTATGGGAAAGAGGAAGGAATTAAATTCACTGCAGAAGTAACATTTACTAATAAAGTTCAAGAATTACTTGACAAGTAAGGTGTGTCCTTTGCGTACCTGCTCACTGATTCCTGTTCCTCCGTAAACACAGACAACTCGAAGCCCAAGTGTCTTTGAGAATTTCTTACACTCCTTGGTAATCTGCAAAGCCAACTCACGAGTAGGTGTCATAATGACGGCTGAAAAACAAAGCGTTTTCATCATACATTGTAATATAAGAGATGTTATTTATACAATAAAAAGTAATCTTTTGTAATGATGTTTGAAGTAATTCACTTATATATATTTTTACAAATGTAATTTCAAGAAAAAGAGAGTTAAGACAGTGTGAGGATGGAGTGGAACTCTGGTCAAAGTTTCAAAATCAAAGGAGTAAGGTCTCCCTTCCAGATATACAGACGTGCAAGCGCTCTTGAAACAACGCTAGATAGCACAGTGATCACAAACATCATTAAACAGCATGGTGATCATTAACTAAATCAGAAAAAGCCACTCATTAATGGACAGTAGTAAGTAAGCATTCCTGCCTAAGCCAGAGAAGAACCGAAGAGCCTTCTAAAGCGTATGCTTGAGTTTTTATTTATTAAAATAGCAGTTTTGAAAAGAAAAGCTTTGTACCTATGGGACCTTCTCCCTCTTCTAACGCTCTCTGATCCATAATGTGTCTGAACATGGGCAACAGAAATGCAATAGTTTTTCCGCTTCCTGTTTTAGCAATGCCAATCAGATCACGTCCATTCATAATTGCTGGGATAGCCTGGGTTTGAATGGGAGTGGGCTTTTCATAGCCATGTCTTAAAGAAAGGAAAAAAAGATATTGTAAGAACAAAACAGGGTTTGACAGATGAGAATTGCAAAGTCATGCTTTAAAAATTTTGCATATTCGTATTTACTTATACATATCAGTGCCATCCAGAAAAATACACCTTAACCACGAGCAGCAAAAGCATGGTACAAACGGCAGAAGGGATAGTTCATAACAATAGTGCAATACTGAGCGACAAACACTCCGACCGCCATCTATGTAACATCTACAAACAGGGACATGTTGCTTTATACAGCAAAGAAGGTTTTTCTTGTGAACGTATGATAGAACACAGTGAGCAAAATCAAGCATGAAACAGTTCAGAAAGTGCTTCCTTACTTTTTGAGGGCAGTGAGAATCTTCATGGAAATACCACACTGTACCCAGGTTTTTATTGGTTTGGGGCAGCCTTTTCCCTTGACCGTAATTCCCTCCAACTCCAGCCTGTACACATTCACCTCTGAAACAGAGTTTGCATTACAACAGAGTCAAACTTGACATTTCTCTGCCACCTTGATCAAAATATTCTTGATCTGTCCCTGAACATGAAATACTGTTTTTAGTAATAATTTTATCACCACCAGAAAAACAGCTTTTAGCTTGTTACACATAAATACAGGAGGTAAGTGGAAAGGACCCAGGTAAATTTTTTCAAACTCTCATATATAATAATATGAAGTTATCAAAAATAATGATCTAACTGATTCAGTGTTGTTCTATACCAAGTTGCTCCAAATGCTCTTTATATTCCAAAGCAATTTGCTGTTTCTTTGCACATTAAAATCCAATGTTCTTTTCTTTAATAGTACCCAAGGTGTTCTGGTTGTATTTCTTTTTACCTTCTTGAGTCATTTTAGCTAGTTCTGGTACTTCAACATAGAAGTTTTTCCTGAAAGGTTCGTATTCTATTTTTCCATGATCCACTGGTTCTAGCAGCTTTCTCTGCTTGGTCTGGTAGCCAGTCAGGGCAGTCTGAAGATCGACTTCCTCCTCTTCTGAAGAATACTGTATAGATTATAATTTGTGTGTAAATTAGTACGAGTGGTATTCTGATAGGCTCTGGTTTTTCATTTATAGAGGAACTTCACACAGAAGCAGCAGTGACTCCTTACCTTATTAGACTAGAGGCTGAAAACCAGCTCTCAGTTTAAGAGTCCCAATTGTTCTTTCACCTATTTCTTTCACGTTTCTCCCAAACATTAACTTTCACCATGCTCCATATCGCTTTCATGACTTTATGAATACTAACTACCAGCCTTGTCATTCAGAAATAACCACTGCCATACAACAGAAATAGTAAGAGGATACTAAGAAGAAAGATCTAGCCAGCACACCACTGCAGTCACAGCTCTGACAGATGCACCCAATTCAGATTTAAACTAGTCGAGTACTACTAACACTGGAACTGCAGCAACACACTGAGCTACAGTGCTAGCAGGGTATCTAGTCTACGACTTGGGCAAGGCTGCCTCTCTAAGACCTCCCGGCCAGCAACACACACATACCCTTAATAACTGTTCAGGCCTACACCACTGCACACAACCACATGAAGTACTCAATACTCCTGTTCTCCTGAAAGCATTTTAGGAAGGCAGTTTGGACACAGAGGAGTAATTCTGAGAAGTTCAGGTCCAATCACTGAGCAAGACAGCTCTACGAGAATCCCAGAGCACTGTTCTGTTAAAATTCAATATTCGTGCTGATCTGCCACTGCTCAACATGCAAAAAATTGCACACTGTAAAGACCACAGGGAGATCCACCGGTTCATCAAACCCACATCCAGAGAGGGCAGCTGACGTTTACCTTCTTGTACTACCTCTTCCTACTAAAACACAGTTGTTAATTACAGCCAGTGTAACAGAAAACACTCATAAATTCAGTTTAGGGTGCTGTCTACTAGAACACATGACTTGGCCTGTAGCCCCGGGCAGAATCAAACTCCTTTCTACTGTTTCCTAAACTGTAAAATGAGAACATCTGCCTCTCATCTGTGCTAAAAAAGATGTCTCATTATGATTTATGAAGTGTTTTGAGATCCATAACTTACTGGTGTTTTAGAAAAGAATATATTTATACTTACAAAGAAATTCAGCAGAAATGTAACACATAAACCCCATTTTCTTCTGATTAGATACATGCAACTGAACATGCAGGCTGAGCAGCTGCGTATGTAAACACTCTATACCACACCTCGAATGCTGTGTTCAGTTTTGGGCCCCTCAGGACAAGAGAGACAGTTGCTGGAGCGTGTCCAGAGAAGGGCAGCGGGGCTGGGGCAGGGTCTGGAGCACAAGTGTGCTGGGGGGCGGCTGAGGGGGCTGGGGGGGTGTAGCCTGGAGAAGAGGGGGCTGAGGGGAGCCCTTCTCGCTCTCTGCAGCTGCCTGAGAGGGGCTGGAGTGAGGGGGGGGTTGGTCTCCCAAGAAACAAGCAATAGGACAAGAAGAAGTGGCCTCAAGCTGCATCAGGGGAGGTTTAGATTGGATATTAGGAAAAATGTCTTTACTGCAAGAGTGGTCACACACACTACATGTGACATCCACCAGCCCAGTCGTGTTAAGAACAGTTACAAAGCCAGACAACCTGATGCACTCATTCAGTTCTCATCTGCATAACGTTGCCTCTGAACAATAAAGCTGCAATGACGATTTCTAAAAAAATCCAGTACAAGCAACAAGAAACCATGTAAGATCACAAATCTTGTGACCGTGGTTCTACAGATTAAATAACTAAGTGTTTGACTCCTATGAGATCTAAAAACCCCAGAGTACCCCCGTTCTCATGCCTCTTGTAAGAGGCACATTGCCTTTTCACAGCAGAAATACAAGACACTTCCATTACCTCCATCGCATCTTGGTCATTCTCCATGAGCTCCCCTTTCTTCTTCTCTGACTCTGCAGCTGCCTTTTTGGTTGTCACCACGGTTACCACCTTGGTAACAGTTGGTCCAGATTTCTAGAAAAACAGGTAAGAAAAATCATTGCGCTATCATACAAAACAAAAAAACATACCGTATAAAATAGATAGAATATTTGTACTTCTGAACGCATTATGCTGGATTTTTTTTTCCACTTCCTTCAGTGAAATTTTATCAGAACGATGTGTGATAAAACAGCTTAATAAAAACACCAGGAAATTAAAGTTAAGGCAAACAGGTATTAAGTGTATCTAACTTCTTGCCTTTCTTGCACTTTCCCCTTTTTTTCAAAGCCATTTTGCTTTTAAACACAAAGCTATTTCTAAAAGGCAAATATAAGAAATCTTAATCTGTGATTTTACCTTTTCACTCCCACCTCCACCTTTCACACTTCTCATATTGAACTTCTTGACCTCTTCTTTTACTTCTTCCATATAAGCATCCAAAGGATCTAACTCTTCATCTTCAACCTCATTGCCTTCTTTTTCTCCTTCTGCAGTTTCCTCTTCATCATCTAATTACAAGCAAGAAAGACAAGAATAAAACAGACAGGGGAAGCGAAAAGTGCTCATGTGTATTAAATTATTAGTCTACCCAAATAATTACAGTCCAGTTTTATTAATATATCATTTTTCCTCATACAAATCTCTCCAGTTTGTTAATCTCAATTGTATCTTAAACGACCTGAAGCCATGACCAGATTTAGGCTTTGTTATTTTATAGTTCACACTCTGAAACATAACTAAATGCTTTAAGGATAATGTAATAGTAATATTTTTAGGAACAAAAGTATTTTAACTGTTATATATATATAAAATTAATTACCATCATCATCTTCTAAACTCCATTTTTTCCCCTGTTTCATCTCTTCAATTTCTTTTTTCAGTTCTCCTATGTTTTCCATCGCCTTTTTGCGTTGTTCTTCCCTCCATTTCTCCACTCTTTCTTTTCGTTTTCTCATTTCTTCTTCTAGTTTGTTCTGATCAAAATTCTATGATAAAAACAACCAAATAGTGAAAATTAATGGCCACTGGCTTTAGCCTATGCTTCTTCAAAGAAACATAGCTGTTGCGCGAGCATGCTGTAGAAGGCTGGATGTCCACAAACCTATTGCAACAGAAGTAAATAAAAAATACTAACAGCAACTATAACATTTTCAAGAAATGCAGTTAACTCTTATTTTTCATTACAGTAGCTGGTATATAATTTTTAAGATAATAGTGAATTAAACTTTCCTTTAATTACTAGAAAAAAAAACCACCCATAACTCACACCAGTGAGTTTCAACTCATTTTAGTCACTGATCCATAAAAAGACTTAGGAATTATCACATTACCCTCTTCTTCCAAAAGTCCTTCTAGTACAAAAACCTGTGACTGGTTTATGCCTGCGGAGCCTTCGCTGACAGCACAGCTGCTATTAACAAAGGAGGGTTAGCAACCCTGTGCTGGTTTAGAAGAGTTAGCTAAAACTGCTAGTTTGGGAATTCTTCACCCAGGCACATCTTTTCATGTCACGGAGGAAGGAAAAGTCAGCTTCCTTCTCCCTTTGTTCCTTGATTCCTGCCTGGGTTCAGAGGCCAAAAAAAAATAAATATTCAGCTCCTCTACTGACACCTAATATGTGAAAAATGAGAGATCCTTCATGCTTGTCTGTGGTTTGTGGTCTAAGCAGTTCAAAATCTTGAACTGAGATGACGTTTCTTATGCCAAGAACTGGAAGCATATCCCGTGACAGGAATCTGTGTTACTGACAATCGGGATTTTGTCCAGCTCTAAGAGCAGGTTTTCTTCTGTTAATGCAGTATTCTATGGCTAACTTAATTCCTGGTTTAAATTCTATCATTTAAATTTATAAGTGTTAAAAAGCTTTTTACCTCAGTAGCCACAGTATTTGTGGTAGTATCCTTATCCTTCTCTTCTTCTTTGTCATCTTTGTCTTTTTTCTTTTCTTTGGAAACTTCCACGCCTTCTGTCCTTTCTTTAGATCTTGATCTGAAAGGTAAGACCAAAGATTTCTTAGAACATGACAGCTTTTCTCAGGGTGGGAATCCACATGTGCTGGATGGAAACAGAACTATGAACACCCTGTACAGGTTTATGTTTTCAAATACCTTACAAATCACACTGACTCCAGGAGAATCTTTCCTTTTCACGGAAATATTCCCTTTAACTACCTGAAATGTCTCTTTTTTTTTTACCGGAGGAAGTTGCAGACTTCATTTCCAGACCACTTACAATTGGTAAGTACACTAGTGGTTCTGCAGTTTATTTTACACCTCCTTGAAGACAGCAGTTGGAAAAGAGATACTAAAAATTTCCTGTTGTTGAATTTCTAGAGAAAGGTAAAGTGATCTAGCATCTTGCTGTAGAAGTCTGAACGTTCCCCTGGGCATAGAGTACTGGCTGAAAGACATAAAAACACCTCTTCTTGGGAAGAGCTACTTATATAACTCAAACAGAATGTGCAGACTTGCATTTAATACACAACCCATTTATCACAGATTTTATTATCCTTACTTGCTTCCAATAAAAGAAAACAAAAAGAAAAAATGCACCCAAACCAAACACATGCTAACTCATGATAATAAATATAAAATTCACTTTGGCCAATTAAATCTCATTAAGGCTTTTTCACTGGGCTATTATAACACAAACCATACGCTTATTCCAAAAAAACTTTGTGATTCCAGCTTCTCACAACTTCTAGACTGTCATCAACCTGCTTATTCTTGATACAGACTACTGTTACAACTTACCAACTCCCCGCTCATTTTACAGTACAGCGTGATATACGCTGTTTATATCTGAAAATTTTGTTAATATATTTAAAAGAACATGGCCTGTAAGAAGTTTTCCCCCATTTCTGAAGACAGTATCTAAAAGAGTTCAAGGTTCACCTCTTTACTAAATCTATTTACTAGAGTTAATGCAACTGTAAACCCCTAAGACTAGTACTTGCCAAACCCACACTGACTGCAGCACTAAGCACACCCACAGAATGCAACAAACAGCAAATAAACAGGTGGGGGCTTTACCAACACAGACTTCTTGAGCTCCTCTGAAGTGTTACGCTATGTATTTTCTTTTTCTGCACAAATATAATTAAAAAAGCAGATTCCAAACTTCATTGGCTTACATTCTTTAGAACACTTTTTGTGTAAAGTATGGATGAATCACTGAGCTCAGGTACAATCAGCGGCGCTTATAACAGTTCAGAAATTCCTGTTGTAGGTGTCACCACGATGCTGTTTATAGATCCCCTGATGCTACCCTACCTGTATTTTTTTAAAACCCTGTATGTTTCCAAAGAAATAAAGTGCTTTATCTGAGAAAGAAAACAACACAGTGCATCACTGAGAACACTGCACTGGAGCAAATCTGACAACTAAAACTTGTCATTTACAAGTTTAAAGAAAGTTATATTCAGAGTAATGCCTGTGCTAGAGACTGTGCACACTTCATTGATTTGGGCATACGTGCTGGGACACAAACCGCTACTTATTGGTACTGGGACCTGAGATAACAACGAAGCACTACAAAACTTTCAGAACGAAGTTCAGTCTTTAAAGTTAAGCGCATTTTTTTAGCTGCCACAACTCGGATTATCTTCTTTCACAGAAACATTCTCACAACAAACTGTGTTAGACACGTTAAGCAATGGGAAAATATCCTAACAGTACACTCACATAATATTCTCCTTGTTCTACAAACCAAAGCTTTGCATAGTTTTGCCTGATGGTTCCCTCCATGCTACCAATAGTTTTACGATATTTTGTCACTATGGCATTGACTGTAATTAGAGAACACAAATACCTGTTTTCTGTTTTCCTGTTCTTGCTTGGGCTGGAGGATCGAGACCGTCTACCTCTACTTCTGCTTCTAGAGCGCCTCCTCTCTCGGCTCCGGGATCTTCTTCTCTCTCGGCTCCGTTCCCTTTCTCTGCTTCTTGAACGTCTGCCACAGAACAAAATTGTATTTATTTAGCATGTGATCATAGTATAATTTTAGTCTGCCATTGAGGAACAGGCTGTAAAAGGAATCCAACAATCATCAAGACCACTAAGAGCTTACAAACTCCAGCACCAGCAGCTAGAAACCATTTAATAAGCAAAAATATTAAGCATAGTAAAATCTATCAGAAACAACAGCAAAGTAACTAATGACCGTGGAAGAACATCAATAGTCAGATGACAGGCATTTTTATCTACTTTGATTGGAACTGATAAGTCATACCTTTGACGCTTTCTGTCACGCGATCGCGACCTTCTCTTGTCCCTACTGCGTGACCTCTCACGTCTACGTTCTCGATCCCTACTTCTAGAGCGTCTGTCTTCTCCGCGTTTTCCTCTTTTGTCAGACGGAGAACGACTTCGAGAACGGCTACCAGAGCGTCCACGTGACGCAGAGCGCTTCCGATAATGCCTGCATCGTAAAGTCACACAAAAAAGATGAACATGAGCATGAGAACAATTGCAGTTGAAGGATATTTGCCATATTTAAGTGGATTTACCTTAATTTCTTGGATTTTTTAGATTTCTAAACATTTGTAATCATCTTGCTAAACGGATTAATATATGTATACTCCCAACGATGCTGAAATCGGAGGAATTACTTGGTCATATTTTTGTTTTGGTTTTAGAGAACTACTATAAGCACATTGTGAAAACACTAGAACATCGATAACAATTTCCTTTTTAGAAGTCCTCTGACTTCCATTATACATAGGAAAAGAAAAAGACTCTTGGAAGCAATCTCAAAATTTGTTGAACAAATAAAACTGTTCTTTGTTGCTTTTTAGACAATATACTATTTTTATCCAGGTAAGCTAGGTAAATTATACCTCTGCTCAATGGAAAAGCTGTCAAACTGCAGTTAAGGAAACATAAAACCCTGAGCATGTGTTACACAGCAATGGTCAATGCCTTTAGAGTGCTGACATCAAAAGAAATTCCGTAACATCATCAAACATTGCAACAGAAGCATTAAGAAGTTAGCAAGGCTTGAGGGGTGTGTGATGGAGATGGGAGTCGCGTTTTCTCCCCTCATTAGTGCTCTCTTATCTCAACCATATTAGCGTAGGGCTAGGAATTCTCTAGGAAACCCTTCAGCTGAGTGTACAAGTCACAGAGGGACCGTGACCATCTCCTCTTCCTCCAGTTCCTGACTTCCAGTCTCCACGCCAGAATAATTCCCTTGTTCACGCTCCTGCAGCCCAGGACCCTCACACCCTTTCTCCCAACAAGCCTAGTAGCCAGGCTTGGGAAGCAGGAAGAGGCAGAGAAGGACAGACCTCAAGCCCCCACCTCCTTCCTTCCCTTCCATCATCACCACACAGGGTTGTATTACAACAGTATTGGCACTAAAAATAATAGAGTTCATTTCAGCACTCTGGTATATTTAGGTACCATGTACATTTGGAATCAGTACAGTAGCAGCATGATATCCATATATACTGCCTATCAGCAGTATAACTGAGCGCAAAGAACATCCGTCAGCATTAGATATCTCTAATTTCTTCCCCATCTCTGTCACAAAATGCCACGGGATCTGCTCCATACTTCCCTCCTTTCTAATCTTTTAGCTTTAGAAAATTAAACTTTTTTGTTTTTTAGTTTTCCTCTACCGTGTGCAGTAAAGCCAAGTATGGTTTCAGGTTTCAAAAGCCTTAGTCTGATGACCATTTCTTTACATCACCTCCAGCACACGCAGCCCACCCCACCCATCTCCAGCACCGTTCGCTCTCACCCCCTTACCATTTCTTCACTTCTAAAACTTTTTGTAGGTATTAAAATAGAAAATAATACAACTTTAAACCCACTTTTAAGGTTAGTTTTAGCCCAAACAGAAAAAACTTGTCATTACCAGCAGGGAAGCTGTACTAGGATATGCAAGGGAGTCCTGCTAGCTCGAGTGCCAGCAGCTTGGCGTTCAGTTCCCAGGAGATTTTGCAGCCCGAGTCTCTAACGGTGCCCTGCTGGCAGCAACCGCTGCCCTCGCTAGTTTGAAACTAATTTAGACATAACTACGGGAGTACCCAGCTCTTCTCTGAATCACCAGTCTGAACCCACGCCCGTGGTTAAAATTTCACCTCGCCTGCCTCCCTCAGTATAAATCTCAGTTACGGACCCAGGGAGCTGTTATAGCGCAGGGACAGCTGCACGCAGGGATTATTGCGTCACGTTTTTAGTGCCAAAATCCGACGGTTAGATTAAACTAAGAAATAAGAGACATATGCCACAACAGCACGTGCAGATTATGGAGCTGGTTTAAAGACTGATAGGTGTGAGCAGCTCCGAACCGCCTGGCAGCAGGGGCTCGTCCCGGAACACGCCGAGGGCGCGATCACACCGCTGCTGAGTCGGTAACACCGAATCGGGTGTTTATACGAGCTGCGAGTGGACAGAAAATACGCGATCCCGCATAATCTTTAAAAGAACAAACAAAACCGCCTAACCCAGGTTAAAAAAAAAAAAAAAAGGCTACCCGACTAATTCGGTTGTTACTATTATTTTAAGACAAGGCAGTGAGGGGCTGGTGGGCTCGGGCGGGAGCGGGGGGTCGGGGACTCGGACCCAACCGGGCTCTGGCGGCCCGCCCCGAGCCCTAAAGCGGCTCCGGGCCCGGGACGGTGCAGGGGAGGCTGCCGGCCCCCGTGGGCGGCGGGGGGGAGGCTGCCGGCGCGGTGGAGGAGGGAGGGGAGGCTCCCGGATACCCGGGACGGCGGAGGGGACGCTACTGGCCACCCGGGACGGCGGAGGGGAGCCGGCCGGCTACCAGGGAGCGCCCAGCCCAGCGGGGCCCTAAAGCCCGGCCCAGAGCCCCGAGCCACCCCTCAGAGCGGGCCCACCGCCGCGGCCCGCCCTCCCTCAGCGCCCCCGCCGCTCGGGCCGGCCTGGAGGGCCCCCCGCCGCCGCCCTTTGTTCCCCCTCCACGCAGCCACACGCACCTCACCGCCACCCGAGAGAGCCGCGGGCCTCGGCGCGGGCCACACCGGCCGTAGCGGCGGCGGCGCTCCCGCTGCACTCACCTAGACTCCCGGCCCATGGCGGCGGCGGCGCGGACCCTGCGCTATTCGGCGGCGGCGGCGGCGGCGGCCATTCCGCGCCCCAGCGCCCGGGACGACAAGAGGCGCGGCGGGAAGCTGCCGCTCGCCCCCACCCCCGCTTCCGGCCCGCCGCCCCGCTGCGGCGCCCCCTGGCGGCCGGAGGGCACAGCGCCCCCCCCCCAAAACCGAGCGGCGCTGGGCAACTGCCCGGCCCCGGCCCCGGCCCCGGCGCGCACCGCAACCCTGCCAGGACAAAGCGCCAAGGAAGAGGGTAGCAAATATATTTTTAATAGAAAACAATCAGATTGCCGATAAACATTAAATAGAATTATGTACATGAACATATGACAGGGTATTAAATAGAATTATGTACATGAACGTGTTCCAGGAGAAGGGGAAATGGTTTTAAACTAAAGGAGGGTAGATTTAGACTGGATATAGGGAGAAAATTTGTTACTATGAGGGTGGTGAAACCCTGGCCCAGGTTGCCCAGAGAGGCAGTAGATGCCCCATCCCTGAAACACCCCAGGTCAGGTTGGACGGGGCTCTGAGCAACCTGGTCTAGCTGAAGATGTCCCTGCTCACTGCAGGGGGTTGGACTAGAGGGGCTCTAAAGGCCCCTTCCAACACAAACCACTCTATGAACAGAGATAAGTTAAAAACGGACTAAACGGGATTAATTTCTTGACCCAAGGGGAAGATGCGTCGTTTAGCACAAGCCCCTGCGGGCGCCGTGCCCCGTCACCCGCAGGCGGGGAGGCTTCCCCCAGCCCACCTTGTCGGGCAAAATCAAGTGTTTGCAGGCTGAAAAGTTCCAGCTTAGGTCTCACAGCAAGATTTCTCTCATGGCATAAGAAGAAAACAATTTCATCTGTCCTTGCCTATAAGGACAGTGCAAGGGGTTGAGTGATACAGCAGGTAGGGCAGCTCTTTTCTTCGTATTTAGCTGATTAGGATTAAAATTTTTATGCCGAGGATTAAAAATTAATTGGTTTTTGCAGATGTCAGTACACAGTATTTTTGCAAATTATTTGTGTTCCGTTTGGGCACATAGAGTCAAGAACAAGTGTAACTTTTGAGCAAACTCATTACTTACATAACTCAACCTTAATTTAAATGGCAGCTATTTCAATTTGCTGAAATTCCTGACTAATATAACTTTAAAGCTTCTGAATAAGTATTCGTGTTCATAGACCTAAGTCAGAATCTTTTGCAGCCCAGCCCCAGATACCTGTAACATGATACTCACTGTAAAATAATCAGTAAAACCACAAAAATTGTCAAATCGAAAACATAAGCTGCTTGTTTTTGTGCCACAAACATAGATCTAACTTAGGAGGCAGAAACGCAGTGCTAAAATTACAGCAGGAAGCTTTAACAGAAAAGATTAAGCAGAAAGCAGGGCTATTTACTTTAAGGAGCCATAATCAAACCCTCTGCTCCCTAAAAAAAATTCTGCAGACACATACTAAGATATGTAGGTGTTTCTCTACCCCAAAAAAAGGATTGGCTTAGAAGACCTGAAAGTGTAGATTATTAAAATAATACCAACTTTAGCTTCAACAGAAATTTTCACAGATTATCAGCATTTAAGCTACCTGGAATGACACTTCCTTCATTCACTGTGCAAAATTCTTATGAGATTGAAAATGAGCAATCACTAGCTTGCCACTTCATCCAGTGACAGGATTCATCTGTATTTGTCCTCTTTCCACCTGGAAAAAAGGTGGAAAGGTGGCTGGACATCCACAGAAAACAAACCCCAAAATGCTATTCTCCCTTCAGACATGGGTCGTCATGTGGGATTCCACTCAAAGCACTATTTTTGATTTCACTGTCACTTGCAGTATGCAGGGCTCGAACGGGAATGGCTAGTGGGATTCCACTGGGGCAATTCTGACCACACCACAAAAGTCACCAGCTCTGCTGAATCAAAGGCTGTGTCCTGTGGGGCTGCGGCATTACGCAGCAGGAGCGGAACTCCTCTGCAGTTAGGGTCCTGTTTACATGCAAATGTCTGGGAATAAACAGAGACAAACTGCAGAAATTAACGTCGTAATAAAAGTCATCATGCAATCCTGCAAGGAGCTAGAAAAAAGAAAATAGCTCCCTTATAAGTTTTACATAGACTGGAGCAAATGCTTGATACTGCAGGTTGGCTCCCAGGATGACCAACCTTCCTCTCATGGGGTGAACTGTTAAAATAAAAAACCAAAGGCATCAAAACAAGAGCACATGAATAAGCTACACTAGGATCACGTGGCTGAAAACTCACAAACAGGTGAGATAATTATATTTCTTCCTACTTTTGCATTAACGACATTTGTAAGCAACAGGACTTCTTTTTTGTTGGTTTTGTTTAGCTGTTTCGCGCTATAATTGTCAAATGAAATTAATCACCATCACAACAAAGCAGGTATAGCAAGGCAAGGGTTAGGACAACAAAGTGGCATGTTTCACCAACATTCTCCAGAAGCAGCTACTTGGTTTGACATTCTGAATTTGAACAGAACACAGGGATTTCTTTTATGTAGAGCTTTCTTTAAAAAATGGGAACACCACAAAATGAGCAGTTCTTGTTAGCTAGAGTCATCCTGTATATATATGCGCAGTTCTGGTGAAAGGAATTCTCTTCTCTTTGTTCTCACTGAAAACAAAGGCAGTTTACAACGGTAAATGTTTACGAAGGAGGCTGAGAAGGGCATCACCTAACTAAACCAAATAAATCATCCACTGACACTTACATCTTATTCTTCACATTTGTAATAGGCAGACACAGTATTTAAATAAACCGAACCAATGGAACCGTCAGTCTGGGACCCTGCTCTTCCCTTCCCGAAATGACTACATTTAAGGCTCCTTTCAAGCATTCCAACAGGTAAGAATTTTAACGAAGGTTTAACCTCTCTGCACAGTCAGACATTAAATGAAAACAGTCCAGAAAGCTTTAGTGTAACTATGGCGTTGAATTCTAGAGCCATCATGGCACTTCAGCACCAAAAAACAGAGTAAGTTCATGGCAGAAGATAAAAGTAAAGAAATAGACACAAAGGTCTGTGAAAACATCTCCCATTTTGCTGTAGGTGTCCATGGAGCGACTAATCACTTCTGCAGGGATTCCAGACAGTAGAAGAGCAGCAGTTAATACTGTCGTTTTCACCTTCTTCTCACACTAAAAGAAAAAAACAACAGTGTTATGTTAGTTCTTACAATCCAATTCTGCTTTACATGTCAACAAGGTTGTGCCAATTTCACACACAGTCAGGCACATTCCACATTCATCATCCATAAGAGCAGCGAGGTTGGATTGATTCTCTCCAGACATGCTCCATGATTCACAACACTTATCCTCGCTACAGATTCATGTTAACCCAGAGGCTGGTTAACAGCAGATAAAATTAATCACAGATATTATGCCTACTTCACACTGGCACTCCAAAAAGGCTGTGAAGTGGGGCTGTGCAGCAGCTTCTCCATGAGCGGGAAGAGCCCCAGACAAGGGCAACCCGGCATAAGAAGCCAAGCCAGGCATCTCACTGGCAGAACAGGATCAATCTCATCACACTACTCGGCGAAAGATCCTGTTACTTTTCTAACAGAGAAAAATGACTTAGAAATGAAACCCAACCGTTCCTTTCTATTTTAGTATTACTCCATTTGACAGTTTTATCCTCTGAACTCAGAAATGCCCCAAAACGCTTCTGAAAACTGTTCTGTCCTCAAGATGACAAATCCCAAGGACGCAAAGTCTGACAGGCAGGAAAAGGCAACAGTGGCTGAAAATTTTGGTAATTTGATGATACTTGCTGGATATCTTAATTTAATCCAAGCTAAATTAAGCTCTCAAGAATCTTTCTAGGTTTCATGAGAGAAAAATGAAGGATAACAAGCTGAGTGAGCTCGTCTGGGTTTAAGTGCAGTAAAAGCAAGTTGTGAAAATGAACCACCCCTTTACATTCTGAAACTGAAGAGCTCATTTTAAAAACAGCAGAAACAAGATCAAAAAGATCTAGCAGGTGACCTAGTGCAAGAAGTCTAAGGCTAATTCTGCTGGTTTGTGTCTTGACACATCAGCTTAGAATGACTACTATGAAGTTTAGTTTTCGGTGATATACTTAACTACAAAAGATCCGCTGATATATTGTGATTTTCTACAGCTAATCTGTTATTCCTTTTAAAATGCAAATGTTCCCTTTCAACTACGGATTGAGCATCAGTCAAACTCACTTTGCACTGTAGACCTGACAAAAATCATCAACCAAACAAACACTTCAGCACAATTAACTGGTGTAAATATAGAAAGCAAGCGATAGAGCAAACCTTGCTAATAAGCAGCAAGTTTCACACGCAAATAAATGTTTCATTTCAAGTTGCCATTCAAACTGATTCTAGCAATGGAACACAGAGCCCTTAAAAACCCAAGGACCGTGTCATTTTGTAACCAACATCCTCCCAAATTTTGTCCAGGTATCACATGCAGACTGGCTGTTGACAGAGCGAACAGTAACCACAGAAGAGCACAGTCTATGAGAAAAGCTGAAGTTTTCTAAATACATGAAAGAACTACCTGGCTTTCCTGGTCAGATGCTTTTAATCAGGCTACAGCTAAACAAGTTGCTAGTCCACATTTTCAGTGCCTCTAAAAAAGATTTGGAGTAAATCTGGGAAGATTAAAAACTAGTATAAACTACCAGCATTTGGTAACTCAATTCTATACTTTAAAACAAGGGAAGAATACTTCACATGCATTGATCCTAAAACAATACAACCTAAGCACAAGTTTAAATTCATAACATTTCAAATTAATCTAATTCTGAAAAGAATATTTTACCTTTGGAAAGTACTTGGACAGTCCCATGTAAGCAAGTTGTAGAGTAAGAAATGGTGCAAATATTGACTGAAGGAACAGAAAAGAATATACGAAAATTAACTTTGTCAGTTAACCACGACACTTTGTCAAAATAACTGTCAGCAGTAATTGCTAGAAAACACAGAAATTGAATACTTCCCAAGTGAGAAAAGAAAATTAGGTGGGTAAAAAAAATAATTTGTGGACAATAGCAACAGTATTCTTGAATACTACAAACCTACGTAGACAAGCTACATGTCAAAAATAAGGCTCTGCCTTATTTCCTCTGAGGCTAAAAACCTGAAATCGCAGAAGCATACAGCAGCATGTGAAAAAGAGCCCAGTGACCCAGGAGACGGCAGACTATACCAGCCATGCACCTCTACGATGTACTGGCAGACACCTGGAATACTGAGGAACTACTTCTCTCAGAAGACTGATAAATGAATAGGATCTGCTTATCTTGGGACAACTATTCTTTTTCTTACTCTACATTCTTTTGTAGACTCCAAACCAGAAGGGCAGTTGACTAACGCTCACAAAGACGGGAATAAATTTGCAAGGGACTTAAGCTGCAACAACTATTTCAGTGCTTCTCCTCCACAAACACTGTTTTATACTGTTGTTGGAAATGTAAAGAGTGCCTCAAATCCCCCACTCAGTCACTACTGATAGACTTCAGCCCTAGATAAAGAATATTTCACAGTAAGTTTGCAGTAAACCAGCAAAACAGAATAGGATTGTTTGTTTCCCTGAACTCACCAAGTACTTGCACACAAAAGCTCTGACCGCGATGGCAAGCAGAGCACATCCCACCAATCTAAAAATGCGGAAAGAGTCAAACTCCTCCACTGCATTCCCATTCTCTTGGCTTGGCTTCTCATTCATCAGCTGGTTCCTCAGCTTCAGAGCTTCATCAAATCTGGATAAATACTGGTCTAATCCGTGCCTAGGAGGCCGTGGTGCAGCTTCAGATGGCAGTTCCCCTCTACTACGGTGACGGAGCTCACTTGTACCCTCGCTGACAAGCTCTGGAGTCTTACTGAACAAGTCCTTATCCCCTTTGAGGTCTACCATGCTGCCTGCATGGTCAGCCGTGCTTGCCATATTGCAGACAGAATCGCCAAGCACAATTCGCTTGGAAACTGAAGGAATGGGAAGGGAGTTTGATTTATCTTGCTCATGCTGAAGTTTTGATTCTGTGCGACTTTCATCATCTATAGAAGAGAAAAAAACCCACAGTTATGCACACCAGGTACATGGAACAACACTTTAACCATGCTGGACTGGGGTCCTGGGTTGATGTCTCTCTGCTTCCAAGGTGAAACCACAGATTTATAATTAATAAATGTGCTAAATTGATCACAAAGCCATTTGACATACCTGAATAAAAGCAATCTCATTTTAAAAAGAACCAGGCTCAGCTGATACACAACCTGCTTGTGTTTCAAAGGAAAGGTTTACACTCAGACTTAGGTTACACCACAGATGACAATGAAAAGGGAAAAGCACAGCATGGACCAGACTGAAAACGCTCATCAGCTTCACCAAAATTATGTTTTTACACAACTGGACTTGGAACTCTTCTGTCTCCCCTCCACCAGCCTACAAAGGACCTGACCTGTGCCACACGCTTTGCATTGCAGGGCGCTCTTCGGAAATGGCGCAGACATGAGAGCGAAAGCTGTGCAATGCAGGTTGGAAGTTGGAGCTGTCAGTCAGCAACTGAAAAATGAAAACACTGGATTTCCTTAACACTGCATGCTCAAGAGGAAAAATTTTGTTCCAAATACATGGAGCAACATGAAAACAAGATAAAGATTTACAGTGAATCACACAGAAGGAGCTTTACAGACTGACAAATGAGCAGGCAGAGATGTGATACCAGAGAACAAAAACCAAACCAAGAGGCATGCAGAAGAGGTCTGATCCTACCAGAGAGGAAGCACCAACGCTTAAAGAGTATTTTTTGGTATTAAAGCAGTCTGATTCGTGGCTTATGGCCATCCTTGTACACTGAAATCTGAGACCTCTTTCCCGACAAGTCAGACAGCCTCCTTAAAGTATGCAGAGACATAAATGACCTACCTATGAATCTGCAAGAAAGCTCTGCATGCCAACCACAAACATCCAGTGACTGGTTATCATCCAAATGCGAGAAAACTTTGATATAAAAACACAGCTACGAAAGCAAGGAGTTACTGAATGGAAACGTGGGGGAGACTCATCGGTTATTCAACTAAGAAAAACTACTTGAAGTGAAAGGACAGCTTGTCCGCTCGCTATGTCAGAACCATAACAGGCCCCAGACCCGATCTCAGCACATGTTCCTGATGACACACGTATTTTATCCGCGGGTCTCTCGAGGACTGGGGAAGGTCGTGCTTCACTTCAAGCATCACTGAAAGGAAAGATCGCACTGAGGGGCCAAACGACAGCCGCTCCTGTCCCATGGGAAGACTGCGGGGAGCGGTTACGGCAGAGGGAGCCGGCCGTTACCGCCAGACCCGCGGCCGGGAGCCCTCGCACCGCCGCCGCCCGCCGCCCCCGGGCTCACCCTTGCCCGCCGCGGGCCGGTGGAAGCCCATGATGCGGTTGATCCGCTCCTCCGAGTTCATCAGCAGCTTCCTCCGCCGCAGCTCGGCTCGGCGCTGCGAGGCCGAGAGGCCGACGGGAGTCCCCGGGGTGGCGGCGGCCGCCGCTGCCGCCCCGACGCCGTCCTCCATCCCCGCCAGGAAAGGCCGCGACGTTACCTCAGCGCTGCACAAAGGGGCCGCCCCGCCTTACCGCGCAGGCGCCAGCGCCTCCCGCCTCCAGCCGCTGAAGCAAGCGCCGCCATCTTGCATAAGGGCAGGAGAACATGGGGCTACGCGGGGAGAGTCCTTGAAGTCCCGCGCTCTCTGACGGTACCACGCCCGCACTGAAGATGGCCGCTCCAGCCTCGGAAGTGGCATCACGGCGCGGGAGGCGGGAAGGGAGAGAGGGGGCGATGGCCGCGGGGCAGGGGAGACGCAGAGCTTCAGCCGGGGGAAGGGGTTTTGCATGCCTGTAGGAAAAGCAAACCAGCAGTGACGTGACTTCATGCTCCGAGCGCTACCGCTGGCCAGCTCCTGCCTCAGTTTGCTTAAAATTCGGTTTCAGTAAACCTGGCAAATCCACCTTGCGACCAGTGAGGAAAATCTGCTTAACGATGCAATGTAAGAACTAGTACAGGATGGTAATGTTTTCCTTGTCATACAGAGAGATGAAAGCAGTGTTCTGTATAGAAACGTAAAAGTGTTAGAACATGTAATTCAGGTAAATACTACTTCAGTCACAATTTTTCTAGGGTGTTTTGTTTCTAACCGTACAAAAGCAGCAGAACATCAGAGGTGCTCACAAGGCTAAGTTCACGCAGGTGTGTTTAAGTTCCAGCACACAAGTGTGACCCCCGCTGCACTCCTTGCACGGAACAGGTCAGCACACCGATGGGGAGCACGGTGCCGGGTTTTGAGATTCTCTGTGGGGGAAAAAAGCTTTGGGAGCTGCTGTATAGCTGAATTTAGAAAGTTAATTTGTCACATCTAGGCACATTCCAAACGAGGGAAGAGAATATGCTGTTTGTTAGAGTGCCAGCAAAGACACATTTTTACTTGTACATGAAAGATACAAATACAAAACACAGGGAAAGGCTTTCTAGGGGACTGTTAAGCAGCACAGAACAGCTTCCCAAGTGGTAGTCCCAGTGTAGCGGCACTGCACTGCAGTTAGTACAGTAATCAGCTAAAGGGATTGACTATGCATACTGAAAGAAAAAAACAAGGGAATAAGAACCTCTCAAGGATTCCAGAATTACCATAACAGAGAGTGTCTTCAGTTATTTCTAGCAAGACACAGTTGGCATAATATTCATATTTACATACAACAAAGTCCATCACACCTTGATTTTGTGTGACAAAAAGTGATAAAGTTGGGCCACAGTATTTTTCCCTTAGCTGAATATTCAGACAGCTAACACATGTAGCAAAAGTACCTAAAAGCCAAATCAAAGTGCCGTGGATACTTCAAATGAATTACCTTCTCCATCCTTGCCACTGAACGACTTGCACTCCTTAACTCACAGACTGCGCCACAGGCACTTCAGAAGCAGGACTCAGCTTCAAGATCCTGTACTTGGACTTCCGAGGACCTGTTCTAGGAGAATGCCTGTTGAATGCTGAGCCACAGCTGGAGTGGCAAAGTTCAGCAGCAGCAGGAGGACAAAGATTGTTACATGTACTGGGGAAAAACTTTGTGCAGACATGTCCAATTAATATTTCTACAATCCTAAGTGATTCAGAGAATGATAGAATTCCATATTGAAAAACCGTAAATACAGAGGTCAAAGTACCAAGCTCATGTATTAACTCATATATGATGAACCAGAAGCAGCAGTGATGACAGCTCATAAAAAAACTGGCAAGCATAAGATGGAATGACTTTTGCAAAAAGGTGTTGAAAAAAACAGCATGTTAAATGAAGATATGGGATTACCTAAAATAAAATTGACACCATCCTGGGAACACTGCTGAAGGCTAAATTCCAACCATCCGTGTCAGCTGGCTCTGGAGACCAGCCTCCAGCCAGATGGAAGGGTACCACACGGTGGGGTACAGCACCACCGCGGGCTTACTGGAAGAACAAACCCCAAGGTAGGACTGAGTGACGACGCTGACTGACAGAGATGCTCTGGGGGGACAAAAAATGCCAGTGACGGAAGAAAAGTTTGAGTCTGCTAGAACTAATTTTCCCAAATTCCCTCTCAGTTTGTATCACCTAAATATTACGTTTTAGCTAAAAGTAGAATTTATCACCTGTTGGCACATTGTATTTATCTCAATTGATCAAATACATTATTTTTATTTATAAGAAAGGACTGATGGACTTGCATGAGTTCAATTAATTTTATTGAGTAGCCAAATCTGATAAATTAGCACAGATAAAATAAGCATTTGCATGTGTTACAAATGACTTTTTACAGGAATAAAACAGTGAAAATTACAAACTGTAAAAAGGAGGACAAGTAAATCCTGTCTTAAATTCAGAAGGGGGAAGATTTATAACTTCATACTGAAGATCAAATGTTTGAGTTCAGAAAACAAAGATTTAATATTACAATATTATACACGACTTTACAAAATTAAATTTACTATAAGGATTACATCCATAATAGTAAACAGAACCTTAAAATCACATTTAATGGTCCCTTATTTAACAGCCATTCTGCATCTTTGATTAAATTCTGTTAAGAAATTAATTCTAAATAAATGAAAAGTGAATAATTCTAATTATTGCAACACAGTCTACGTGGACTTAGACTCAAATATATTAAATTAAAAACAATAATGAAAGCAAAGTAAAATGGATGGTAACAATGTTGGCTGAACACTAATGTGTCAAATACAGAAATAGTTTTAAAAAAAAATTCTTCAACTAGAAAAATAGAGTACATTTGCAGTGGTAGAGTTGTCGTGCTGAGATCTAAGTACCAGAGCCACTCTTCCCTATTTTTGTAGTTCATCTTCAGTGTCCTCATTTTTCAATTGCAAGTAAAAATGACACATCATAGGTAGTTTGTGTGTTCATCTGTCCTGTATTGCCCATCCAGCATTACAAGGTGAACCAGCAGGCCTTTCCCACCACAAGGGAATAAACTAACAAAGTTCAATACAGAATTTCTTCCAAAGTGAAGAATGCTCCAAGAGGGTTCATCTGATTTGTGTTGATAATGTTTTGCTCTGTGAAACTTAGGGACTCTAATTCAAAGTTGTTAATTGCCACAAATCTTGACATCTTTAGCTATTAGTCTGGTGTATGTAAAGCAATTAAGCCATTTTTGACATTTATGTTTTTAAAAAAAATAAGGGATATAGTAGCAAAATATAGTCATAGTAAGAAACAGACTTTGGGTGGGCTGTTAGATGCAAGGATGTTTTTCAACATCCGAGTGATAATATATCCAAAACACAAGGTTTAAGTCATAACCTATGCAAGTGCATAGCTTCCATTTATGATTTAAATGAAGAGACCCCTTTCCCCCAGAAAAAAAGAAATCAGACCGTCAAAACTTAAAAAAAATCTCTTCAGTACAACTAGAAACTGTGCAATTCTCTGAAAAGCTGTTCAAGTAAATATACTCCTGTTTGCTATGGAGAGAGCAGACAGGGAAGCTTAAATTGGTTCTAGAATAGTCTTTTCATGCTATTTTATACATTGTTCTGAACTTTAGCTTCTTGTGCTCAAGCGACAAGAACAATTTCCCCAAAGAAACTCCTCCCCTGAAGTAAGGCAACTCCTGACAATCACGTGCAGCTACAGCCTGAAATGGTCGCAAATGATTACCCTATGGTGTCCTTTGACATTTGTATCACAAAATATAAGTTAGCTAGCCTAATCACAGTACATGTCTGACCACTTAGAAGTGTTTTACCTGTTCAAATTACTTGCCCCAGGAAGTAGGTTTTGCAAGACCTTTAAGTTTACCAGTGTTAAACACAAAAAAACAAACCAAGATTTTTCCATATGGAACACTTCCTTGGGCACAAGGATACAGTAACTTAAATACTCTTTACACTGGTAGCTATCAATGATAGCTTATTCTCCAAGCCAGAATGATTATCAATACACTTTTATAAAATGATGTAAATATTTTTGTATATTAATTTTCACTTCAAGTCCAATGTCAACTCCCATCTGTAGCTCTGGCAGGGATCTGAATATATTTAAAGCTTTTTATTTGGTGCACACTGGCTTTGGACCTAGGCTCATTACACAGCTGCAGTAAAAAAACCCCAAACATTTGAAAACTTCAAGCATGTCTCAAACCATAAACAAATCTGTAAATGTGATATAATATTTTTGTCTTTGGAAAAATAATTTCCAATTTTAACATCAGAATATTCAATGTTGTCTTGAAACATTAGGTTTGAAGTGCCATCATACAAACTCGCTTCAGAAACACACTAGATTTTAGGGGCCTAACATTCAGCTAATGTAAACAAAAGCCAAAAGTCTACTGAAACATAAACCAAAAAATATTTGAGATATCCTTTCTTGCCCTTCCCCTCCCACACCATTCACAAACTGAAATGAAAACTATTCCTTTTACTGAAGAAAAACAAAGCTTGCCATCTACCTAAGTCTACTTTTGCTGCTGACTCAGCCACTGACTTCTTAAGAAGTGTCTCACATAGGGCCCGCTCCTCCCCACTGTTTTTTTAATTGGAATACTGACTTTTTTAATAAGCTTTAACAAATTCAGCCATCTTGTCTGGGTTAAGCTTACCTTTAGTCCTATTAGCCATAATGCAATCCAAACACTGGATTTTACACTTCATAAAGTATTTGTTCGTTTCACAATGAACAGTCGTTTCATTGCTACTTTAATTTAAGATGAACATTGAGATGCTCTGTCTGTAATCACTGGATGCACTTAGAAAGAATTTCCCTGCAAATCATGATCAGTATTGTGAGGTTTCATATCTAGCAGCAAAAAAAAAAAAGCAGAGAGTTACAGAAATATACATTTTGAACAACAAAGTACTTTTTATTTTACAAAATGTATTTCACCTTTTTCAGTATTGCCTTTGTAAATGTACTTCATGCTGCAACTACTTACAGTAAAAACATGATTTGCAGCAAATTAAAGGTGCTCAACAAGTTCCAATAGTTTGATTTTTTTTTTAAGGTACAACATTATGTAGTTGCATGTTTGATTCTCAGATGTGGTCCTTTATTTGCTTTAGTTTGTTGAAATCACAGTGAGAACTTCTCATCAACTGCCTCAGGCCACAGATTTAATGAAGATATTACAAGCACAATCGTTCTTTACTGCAAAATCTTTCCTTAAAGAAGTGAGCCAAAGGCTAGTGTTTCATTTATTCACTTGCTGCTGTATATGAAGGAGGAATTCATAGTATGATAAGGCTGATTCTGTTCTGTCTTCAATCATATTTTGCAGAAAACTTGGTTTCAATGGACTGTCATCCCTTAAAAACAAAAATACAAGTGTTTGAGTGAAAGAAGTATTTGCCAAGAATACAGTGCAATGCATTAATAAAGGTACTTGTCAAGTGGCAATATATTTCAAGAGCTTAAGGACATATGAAAAAAGGAGCTCAAATAACCCTTGCTGGGATTAACCACAAGCGCACTTATCAGCATTTACTTCATTTATCTGCCATTAACTAAAGTTCTTGCTGTTGTTCCGTGACATTTAGTCTTTTTTTTAGCCTGTGGAAATTCTAATTGGAGACAACTCATAACAAGTCATATCTGTTGTCAAATCAACATGATATACAGCATGCACCATTGTTAAAATTCCATTAAGAAAGTTCAGTGTATGGTATCTAAATATGTATATTGTTAAGAGGTCCCTAAAGAAGCCAAAGATTGTTAAAAACCACTTACTTTATTATATATAGTATAGGGAAAAAAGGTCTCTGTTCTCTCAGCCAAGAAATGAAAGCTAGTGTTCTGATGGATTCTGCAGTTTCAAGTTCTGGGAGATGTGTCTAAGAAGCAAAAGGGTATCATTAATACAACCATGGTATTTTTCAGAAAAAAAATTAGTAAAAGGAACACTTAAAATAGCCCAACTTTATCTTATTCAGGTATAAGGAAACCCAGACAGATACATTTTGTGAGGTATAGTTTTAGTCTAGTCTCCTTTGAAAGGGTTTGAAACAGTCAAATGCACTAAACTGGTATAAACAATTGGCATCAGAATGGTGATGACTGAGCTGTGATGGTATCTGTTTTATGGCCAAAACCGAAGGGTTTCCCACTAGCCCACTGTCCTTACTATTCCCAAGTATTCTTGGCCTGCTCGCACAGTTCTGAGAAACTTAATCATTGCCAGCCTTTTCTTACTGTGTTTTCATGGGAAGATCTATAAAGCTTTAGCCTGGAGAAACTCCAAGAGAGGTAATAGAAATTCTTTCCCTGAATCTGGATTTATAGTGGATAATAACTGGAGGGCTAATATTTGAATAGTGCTATTTTAGTTCTCATGAAAATAATATTCTGGCAGCACTGTACGGCTGGCGAACAGCAACACAAGCACGTACCATGTTCTGCGGTATTGAGCCATAATTTGGAACTCCAAGGACTTGGCTGATAAAGCTCTGCCCACAGTTCTTCCCAATCCACAGGAACAGTACCTGAAAGATACCCAGGAATAACAACATTAATTCAATGCAAAACACCGTGTCAGCAGCCTCCTACACATTTTGTTCTCAGACAGAACCCATCAAGTAAATCTGGATACTTTTTAAAATCACCACCAGCACACAACTTACAGAGCCAGCGTCCATAAGGTAAGCACCATCCCTGCTCAACTTTTCCACGGACAGCTGGAGAATGGGTGGCTGAGGTATAGTTCTATCGTTTATGTTAAGAGCTCCCTAGAGGAAAAGACAAAGAAGAACATCGGTTCCCATCTTGATGCACTGAAACAGGCCCAAGAACAGAAGGTTAAACAAGAATAGGATGTGTTACATGGAACACTGAAGCTGGACCCTTTTCCTCAGTTTAGTTCAAGCCATACTTCAAGTGTGTAATTTACTAATAAATCACTTAATGTTTTATTGAGGGCGTACTTCAACTTAATTTTAGTTAATTAGTTCTAGAACTGGAATATCATATTCGTTACGTACAAGAGGTGTGATTTCTAAAATTATTCAGGCTCTTACATAAACATTCTCTCACTCCTCACACAACTACTTTGACATTTTAAAATGAAGCTACAGAGGGACAAAAAGTTAAAACCTATGTTACACTGTCTTTACACACATGTGATTTATCGTGCAAGATAACGACACAAGGCACAAAGTGAACTAAGTTAGAAAAAACCTTCCCCATCCCTCCATAGCCAGAGCCCAGCTTCTCTCCAGAAGTCATCAATCCAATCCCAAATAGCAAACGCATAAATGCAACAGATGGGAAAATACAAACCAGTAAATTTTAGCTACACAGCTTTAATGTGGAAAACTTGTGAGATTTTTAACACAAATTTATTTTCCTATCATACAGATCTTTGAGACCAGACACACAGACCACGCAGCAATGCCAATACTCACCTCATCTGTGAGGTTATCAACTCTGTACAGACTGGGATGTGTCATAAGCATGAGGTAAACAAGGGGCTGGTTTTTCACTTGACACATGGTAAAAATGCGTTCATCTAAACGTGCATTCGTCCCAGTTTGAAATGCTTTCTGCAAACAATCAGGCATTTAATTTGACCATGAAAGCAAAGTGAGATAAGCTGAATTCAGCACGCCATCTATTGTTTATTTCTAACTTACTTAAACATCTTAGAGTTCAGCCATAAGTATTTTCTCAAAATATGGTACTTTACCACTGCTGTTTTACTTCTCCACAGTTCTCTTCAGCATTTCACATACAAATCATACAATCCTCCTCATTCCCATTTCTGGGTTCTAGAATTTACCATGACCTTGCACTATCAATCCTTTTTAGCGAGCACTACAGCCGAGTTGAAAGCATCTTGAAATATCTCTCTTCTAACATACACCTCAAAAATGCTACTTGATGGAATTTAAAAGACTAAATATTGGAGCAGTTTACAGTTGGCTTCAAGGTACAGAACTTTAATTAATTCTGGATTTACAATAAAGATGTAGTCCTGGCTTGTTGAGGCAAAAAAAGTCCAGCTATAACTGAAACAAGGGCTTGCTCCTCCCACTGTTCTGGGTCAAACAGTTATACAACCTTCTACATGAAAAAGCTCCAGTGTCATTATGAACATGGTAGTAGCAACATGCTGGTTAATTCCTTATCAAAAGGTATGATCAAAGTTCTCTCTAGAACAGAAAGGCAGCTTGTCCAACACTTAAAATAACTACTCATATAAGTTCAGGGAAATCCAATCATAAATACTTACACTGAGCAAATATTGTGAAATGCTTTAAACCTTTTGTACGAACAGCCAGCCAACTGCCTCTCTGCCAGCCAGCTAGCTCTCTTAATCCACACTGAACTGCCATGTGGATCTACATTTCCAGAAATGCACAAAAATTAGATTCTTGAGAAAACTACCAGTACCCTTCCACACTCTCTAGTCAGTGTCTCTGATATTTTCCTATTCCCGTGCTTATACCACTTATACTTTTGTTTTTAGACACACTTCGAACCTCCCACTTCTCAACTAGATCATTCTCCTTAGTGATATCCTTCAAACACATTCTCTATTCCCTGTTGCTTTCCTCTGCAGGCAAGAGCAAAAGGCCTGTCCGTCATTACCCTGATACATTTGCTCCACAAAATTCTCCAAATCCCTCTCTTTTTCATAACATAGACTGCAAGATAAAAACACACGCTCACCACCTGTAAAATCATATGTTATCTACCCAGGCCTAAGAAACAATTAAATGGGCTTTGCTCTACATTGACCTTTCAAGTAATCAAGTTCTGGGGTGCAGAGAAATGGAACTGTTATCTTGAGAGAACTTTATCTGTGCAAGAAGGAATGTTCTCAGGTCTGTAAAATATGTCAGTACTCTAATGGCCAATTGCAGGAAGGCTGGGTTTATTAAACGATCTAAATCAAGCAACATCTCAATTTTGAGGCCTACAAAAATACTGAAAGAGAAGATAGATGCTATTCTGTACATCAAAGAGGTGTCCTCTGCTTCAGGCTGACATGCCAAACAGACAGTCATCCTCCTGCACAGCTTCTTTTTAACTCTTACCTGTTTTAAGAGTGCCAGTACATAAAGCGGAAAGAGCCGTAGTGAGTGGGGGGCCATGAGCCCAGGTTGTTGAATGCTTAGGACTGATGAACGGTAAGCAGACAAAGAATCTATCACTGCGTTGACCAAGGCATCCCGAGCATCACTCAAGGTAGCAGAAACTGATCGGTCCACAGCTAAAAACAGAGTACAAAGCTCAAATAAGAGGCTTTTCCTCCCTTGGTAGGGGTACAGTCACATACGTTAGCTTTCCTCATTTAAACATATGCATCTTAATAAGTTTTTACTACACTATAGAGGAAGCCAAGACAAGGGATTCGGGGAAAAAAAAAAATCAGGGGCCCATGATGATGCACCAGATTAAGACTACATCCAGGTGACTACATACAACTATACTGGTACTTTACCTAGGCCAAGCATTAAAAAAACCAAACCTCTTTGGTTTGTAACTCGGAAAGCACTCTTAGAAAGAGAGAAACTTCTAATGTCACTTCCCAGAGGATTACTGCTTGGAGCTTTAGGGATATCATCCATAGGTATCCAAACAAGATCTTATCATGCTTACCCATATTGGCTAACAGCCCAGTGATGGCTTGTACGTCTGCCCCTAGGTAGACGTCACTCAGTGATGTTACAACAGGTAAGCACATAGTGTGGACACGAATCCGTCTTTCACCTGTAAGAAAAGAAAACTGTAGCCTCCAAACAGAACTTTTGTTTCATGAAACAATTCAAGAAATGCCACCGTTTACTCAATAGCAATAAAAATTTAAGATTTAATCTAATTTATCCTATAAGTGGTAAATCGGGTAATTTCCAGTAGCTTTTAAAAACAGTTAGTTCTCAGTTTCTGGGTCAAGCCTACCTATTTTCAGACCAGAACTAAGTTTCCCAAGAAAATTCTTGGTCTGGAAGAAGCAGTAACATCAACAACATGCAGTAACGCATCACAGCTGTGATTTTGATATTAGATAAAACAGTTTGTGTCAGTTATTGCAACTGAACTGCAGCTGATGAATGGACACAAAAAGACTCATCCGGACACTGTACTGTTAATGCAGCTAACACTACCTGTACATCGTACCTTTGCTGGATGTGTACAGGAGGGCCGACTGAAAAGAAACAACCTGCATATCAGTAAGACTCTCCTCTACTGACATTTGCACAGCATATCCCGCATCTGGGTTTACGTTGGGTAACGACAACAAGTCAGTAGATCGTACGAAGAAGTTCCCATGGAAAGTATGAATGGAAAGACCTACAAAGAAAATTTATTCAATGCAATGCTTATATTTTTATAGTTGTGAAGTACAGACACCATTTACACATCTGCCATCGCTGCCAGATGGCTCTGTATCAGAATGTTGAAGGCTCTGGAGAACAGGTCTTATGAGGAGAGGTTGAGGGAATTGGGGGTGTTTAGCCTGGAGAAGGGGAGGCTGAGGCGAGATGTTCTCACTCTCTACAACTACCTGAAATGAGGCTGTAGCTAGGTGGGGGTTGGTCTCTTCTCCCAAATTACTAGCAATAGGACAAGAAGAAATGGCCTCAAGCTGCATCAGGGGAGGTTTAGATTGGATATTAAGAAGAATTTCTTCACTGCAAGAGTGGTCAGGCATTGGCACAGGCTGCCCAGAGAGGTGGGGGAGTCACCATCCCTGGAGGTATTTAAAAGACGTGTAGACGTGGCACTTCAGGGCATGGTTTAGGAGGCCTGGGGGTGTTGGGTTGATGGGCGGACCTGATGATCCTAGAGATTTTTTCCAGCCTCTATGATTCTATGTTAAGATCCTTCTCAATGAAATAAAGTGTCTTTAGGAAAGGTAAATATCCCAAACAGACAACTAAGCCATAGAATCCACAGAGCCTAGCAGAAAGCAGGAATTTGGAAGTCTAATCAATGCAGAATAGCAGTAAGTAGATTATAAAAGGAACCCCCTGTTGAAATAGCAGTCCAACAAAATTTCCAGTTTTAACCATTGTAAAATGGAACTCAGATGCCAGTAACAGTACTGCAAACAGTCTTTAATAAACTGATTCCCGGTACTGAATATTTACTTCTCTAATCTTTGTCTTTTAACCATTTAAGTTTACGTAACAGCCAGAATAACAACCAAAACGTTCCCAAATAACAGCAAACGCCCACTTCCCTTCCACCACCCCCCACCCCCCCCACCCCCCCACCCCCAAAAAAAAAAAAAAATCCAAAAAACTGTGTTCAAACCTTTGGTGCATCTTATCCTCATGACAGCCTCAAACCCAATCTTTCTAGTTAAATATCGTTTCAGTTCCTTTTGCAATTTCTCCACCTGGACAGGGTTGTGTTTGTGATGGTAAGACTGGTAGTAATAGACACTACCCGCTGAATACCTTGATATACAACCTAAAACAAAACCAACATACATTGGCAGAGTGCAGACAGTTGCTGCTGTGGTCTTTAAATATACCAGTTGAATGCAATATTCCCTTTAATTATTAAACTGTTCACACCTGCAAACAGCTCTGTTACACAGTTATAGACCCGCATACAGAGACATAGACATAACACAACTGTATGTTCAGGTGTGTATGTAGTTTCAGGTGTGAAATAATTTTCCATTGGCCTGAAATTACAGGTAGTTTGTCACTTGAAAATTTGGTTAAATGGAGGAAAAAATTCATTAAAATGCTAATGAAGCTTCATCTAACTGTGTTCACACTGATGGTTAAAAGGCATAGAAGGAGGAAAGTATTTCAGCCGCTTACACCAGGATCACAAGAATCCTGAATCACTAAGGGAGAATATGAAAACAGCTAGGGTAAATCAAGAAAGACTCAAAGATTACATTCTACTCACTGTCATGGCTCATCAAGGATGAATTTGCATCTTGACACACTAGATTCATCCAAATCAAGTTCATATACCAAATGTTAATGTAGATTCTGTGTATTTGCCCAAGAGTTACACACCTCAAAACAGCTTATTATGACTTACCTAGAGAAGCCAAGTCAGAATATTGTCCACTAAGAAGAAATAAATCCACTGCAACCTGTTGCCCTGAGCAGTCCAAGGCTAACTTCTTGTAAAAATCAGTCGATGGCGTCAGATGTATGTCCTGTTAATACAACGGCGTGTCACAAAGGAAATTCAGACTAATGCATTTACTGCCTGTTTTCAGGGACACTAATAATTGATTCTCCATCACTGATATCTTTTAAAAAAAAATTAAGATCATTAATCTGTGTTTATAGTGCTTGGTATTGGGGTTTTTGGTTTGGGGTTTTTTTTGTTCTTTCTACTACTTTAACAAAGGAAAGTTACCTCAACAAGAGAACCACAAAATTATCCCAGAACAGGCAACTCCAGAATCACCTGCGTGTACAGAACAGGGCAGTCAGTTCTCTCAACCTCTTTGCTTTTCTAACCTTTGCGGATGCTCTTTGGTTTGGCTCTTCTCGTGACTTCAGCGCTCCCATTCCCACAGACGGAAGCTGTGTCTGGAAGACCGAGATTCTACCTCCAGTGGGGGACATCAGTTTAAAGGCAGCCTGTAATGCAGGCCCCAGAGCACTCTGGGTTTCCAGGGATTTGGTAAACATCTGTGGCAAGGCCTTCAACAGATCTTGAATTAGCTACAAGTGAGAAAACAAAAGTATTAAGACTAGGAGTCTTCGGCGTTTTCTTCGTTATAGAGCTGATTCCAGAACATACATAAACATGTGTTAACATGTCTAATGTTAAGGTCTTAAAGAAAAAGCTCTAGCTAAAGTCAAGTACTGTCTTGTTTCAGGCTGGCAGAAGCTCATAGTTACACAGATAAATTAAACGACCTCTTTTTACCACCTCAAACTTGGCATGTAAACTGTAGGTGTTAGAGCATTAAGTAATCCAGAAATTATCAAGCATATCCCAAACTACGTGAAGGTCCCTAGTTATTTAAGGTAGTTCTTACCTCTTTATTTTCATTTAAATTTACTAATAAGTTTTCTGGCATTGGTATAAATACATCTGGAAGAAAAAAAAAAAGTAAGTTTTTAAAACATAACACATCAATTGTATTTGCCAACCGTTATACCTCTTAAAAAAAAACCCAAACAAACCAGTATCAGCATGTAAACCCATTCAAACACAATTATATGTATTTCTTCTTTTCTCATGAGCATATCTGTGGCTAGAATGCCGTGTTAGAGTAGCAATCAACAGGATTGAAAGATAATCAAGACTATTAAGTAAAAACACATAGCCAGCATTTTCTAGTGTTCGTCCTGCCCGGCCCTATATTGTACAGTGAAGGGTGACTTAAAGCTAATGGCAGAACAAGCACGAAGCATCAGCCACCACAGAATTTACAGCCATTTGCCAAGCGTCAGTATTCGGGATCATAAGAGAAATCTAGATAATTGTACAAATTAAGCTAGAAGTTAGGAAGGCTGCCTTCATGTTTTAAGTCACGAACAGCCACAGCATTGCTCAGACATCGGGGGCTTCATGAACGAACACACATATGCTGCTTCTAAAGCCATTACTAGAGAGACTAATGATCTGATCTAGAAACTCCCACCAGGAATATTTTTTTAAAAGGCTGTCAAAACCAGAAGTCATTAGTAGATACTAATCACAGAACTTCCTCATGCATACCTTCAATATCCGAAACTATGAGCATCTGGGGCTGAGAGAGACCTTCCTGAAGACCGTAGAAATGGATTGTGCTGTCAAATGTTATGAAGCCTATTTTTGTTCTAGTGTTCCCAGGAAGCCTAAAAATGAGACATATGGTGTTCAGCAAGATGAAATTTCATTTCTTCAGGCTTTTTTTTTTTTAACATCCACTGCATCTGTCCAAGGTTGTTACCAAGTAGTGAGCTTAACAGCTACACTGCAACAGCTTCACTAAGTCATTTTGCAGGAGAAAAAACCACCAAAACAACAAAAAAGGAGCTCATAGTAGGGTCACCTAGCAGACACTCAAGAAATTTTTTTAAGAGGGTAATAGAAATGGAACAAAAAGGAAGAAATGAGCGACAGAATACCAAGCAGCATTTATATACGCTCAAATAGCACATATTTTATGAAAAGTTTATTAGATGTATGCGTTCCTTCTAGCAAATATTTATCTAAATTTCAGCTTTTAAAAAACAGTTCAAAAAGGCATCATAAACATGATGCTTATTCTTTTTTGGAATTGGTGAAGCAGATATGAAAGAGTCAGACTGAGAAACAAGCCTCAAAATTACCTTTTATACCATGCAGCTGTGATGGGAAAAAGGCTACAGCTTTAGGCTACCTTTTAACACAAAACATTGGCCATGGCTAGGCAAAGCTATGAAATTTCTCTTCGATACAGGAAATACTGGCATGTTGATGGCTAGCACAAGTTTCAGAAGAGGAATGAAAATAGGAGATTCTAAGAAAAAGGTACTTACAAGTCAAGATTGTCTAACAGGGTCTGGCAGACTGTATTCAAGTATCCTGTCTCTATTGCATTATGAGAGACATCAAACACAAAGAGGTACACGGGTGGTTGAGGTGGACGCAGCTGAGCAAAGAAAAGATTACCTTTAATTTTCGAAATGACATTTATTAGATTGGGTTTATTAATTCCACTGCAAGTTTAAACTCTCTTAAAACAGCACACAGATGATAGCTAAAACTTCTCATTGCATCTGTCTTCTTCCAGAAGACCTACAAACACCTACATATTCTAAATACAGAACTTTGACATCACAGAAGTTTAGAAATGAAGAACTATTGGAAGTTCTTCCCAAGAGTTCTCAGATACATTCCTTGAGGCAGCAACTGTTCTACTGAGCTCTATAACAAGGCTTGTTCTGACTTCCCTCTGGAAATAGAACAAAGGGAGAGAATAACTAAAGGTAAATAAAAGCTTTACCATGTATTCAGATGGAGCCATAAACTCAATAGTAGCATTCTGGACTTCAGGTCTTTTATGAGGTTCTCCATAAACTCTTGTCACAGGATTATACATGAATTCTTCAGGAACTATGCAGATAAATTTATACATTATTACTTCACACTAGAATTATCTGTGCTGCATTTTAAAACAAATACATCAAGTTTTTTGTGCATGTTGGGCAACACTTCTTGGGAGAACTTACTAGGCAGGGCAGCTACTTTATCACCTGCTAGGGTACCTTGGGAGACTATGTCAGACTCACTGGGACTTTTTACAAGGGCATGCACTGATAGGACAAGGGGTAATGGCTTTAATAGATTTAGATTAGATATAAGGAAGAAATTCTTCACTCTGAGGGTGGTGAGGCGCTGGAAAAAGTTGCCCAGAGCAGCTGTGGATGCCCCATCCCTGGAAGTGTTCAAGGCCAGACTGGATGGGGCTTCGAGCAACGTGGTCTAGTGTGAGGCATCCCTGCCCATGGCAGGGGGTTGGAACTAGGTGATCTTTCAGGTCCCTTCCAACCCAAACCATTCTGTGAGTCTATGATCAGTAACACCACTGTCTTTGCCCATAGGAAACACTTCTCGTGTCTCACAGCCCCAGCATGACTGATGACGAACCCTGGTGCTGATACGGCTAAAAATATTACAGTCTCAAAGGTCAAGGTGGGAAAGGTTAACCCTAACAGTTTAAAGCACATATTTAAAACCTACCATCATTCACTCTGTAGCACAAATTGCATTTCCATCTCCTTTGGTCTAGAAAGCTGACAAAAGGGTTAATGTATGTCCGGCAGGAACGGCATCTCACAATAGTACTTGAAGTGACCACTGGCAATTGCTGGAAAAGAAAAGCTTCCTGTTTTAAAGCATCACCACACTAGAGCTATTCATGTATGATAACAGCATCTTCTGTGCTGTGCTTCTGGTTAGCAAATCAAAGCATACTTGTTGGAAGAAGTTGTTACTTCTGCATCCTCACAGCACCCCTACAATTCCTCAATAAGACGACTGCTCAGAACTGAGCTCTAACCGATTTGACGGCATAGGTTCCCTTTTCAAGCCTCTAGTCTTGAATTTTACACTGTTTATGACCAAATTCTACACCCAATACAGATCAAAAATCAGAAGAAACCCCCACACCTTTGAAAAATTAAATTGTGAAGAATAACAACGTTTAGAGGAGGCACTGCTAAATTCACAAAGTCTCCCGGCTATCTGAGGACATTCAAACCCCTCTAACTTTGTTAATTCTTAATTAAGTTGAGGTTTAGTATTGGGTTTGGCACAGGAAATCAATAACTACAACTGATATGTGACAAAGCTGTCTAAGCCACACTGGAACTTAGATGTGTCACCTTCTGTCATAGTCCAAGTGCTGTGCTGCTTCTAAGCTTCTGGTTTTTTGAGGTTTGGGAGGTTTTTTTGATTAAGAAGTGAGGCTTGAAGGTTTAAAAATGGTACAGAGAAAAAAGTCACAAAAATTACAATGATCTGTATGGAACAGGGAATTATCAGTTACAAGGATAATTGTTCTGGGCCAAGATTAGCCAACATACTTGACCTTCTTTTATAATCCATTGTCCAGCTCTGGACTTTAATAAAGGCACTGTTGATATTTCAGCATTTAAAGTTTGGAATATTTGTCATACCGATAAGTCTTTGAAAGGATGAAGCAGGAGCCCCAAAGGAAGTTTGGCTTTATTCAATAAGGCCTGAGTTTGAGGAATGTTAGTCAGGGTACAGCGGAACAACCTACATGGAGGACAAAGGGTTATTTTCAGAGGCTTTCAGATAATAAAATGATGTTTTCAGTAGTACAGAGCACGCTTTATATTTTTCTAGAGCTGGTGATGGTGAATTTCCATTTGCAGATAAAGAATCTTCTCCAACTCCATCAAATCATTCTGTTTTAGTCTGAGCTTGACCCACACACAGTACATACTTTGAGGTCTTACATTATTTTGTACACATGCTCTTTACACAGAGCTGAGTGTCATTTTAGTCACTCCAGTCAAAGTTAAACCTAACGACGTTCAAAATTGCACCAAACCTTTATATACTAAGTGTTACTTTGGAATACCATTCTGAGGTGGCCTTACATACAAATCTGAAGCAGCAAAGTTTAAAAAGTTGTTTTAAAACTACCCAAACCTATTAACAACCCCACAGTCATTTCTAGCAACCTCAGAACTCGGTGGCTTCCAAAGTGCAGATGCGCACAGTCCTGTTGCAAATCCAGCCCAGCTTGTTTGTATGAACAACTTCACAAAGACAATGTTATTTCCTTTACCTATCACAAAAGGCTGGCAAAGCAGGAGTGCCTGGTTATACACAGTTTGGTTGGTCTCCTCAGAGGGATTACTTGAATAATCAACTGCCAGCCTCTTGTCTGACATTGCATTTACTCCTCTCTTTTAAATGGTTACTTCCAATACAGAGGTCACTCATGTTTCTGCATTCACAGTCTTTTTGGTGCACCTCACTCCAGTGAGTTAAGTCCTGCTTTATCTTTTCTCAGGCATACTCATTGCCAGCTATATTTAAGTTTTTGTATTACGCCTGTCTGCAGCTGCCTTGCAAGCAACATATTTTTCCTTGTACTTTCTAAACAGATAATGTTCCTCACTTCAAAGTTTAAACCACATACCACCTTTAACGTAACACAGTGAAGCCTGGTTTCAATGTTTTCTACTCACAAAATGAAGGAAAAAATTTGTGAAGAGTTATGTTTACAAGTAGGAATGTACAGTTCTGTTTTGATAGATTATAGCAAATGGACAGTCTTACTCAGGATTACAGTTGAGCTTCTGGATGTCTTCATGCAAGTTTGGGACAGGAGCCTTCAAGAGGGTCGTGGGAAGAATATTTCTTTCTTGAAGAAGATTCACAGGCCTTAATCCTTCTTGCTGTAGGCTCAGGCCACCCATAGATGCAGTTAAGTGATTAGTGCCCAGGGCAGGCTACAATCAAATAAAATTTGACAGAAATTAACACTAGTTATTTGGATGAAACCCACAGTTCATTTAAAAAGCAAATATTTTTCCCTTCCAATTTTTTCATGTTTTATTTGTGTATTAACTGCCATTGTATTAGAGTGATATAATTAGAAATACTACTTGTTACATAAACTTGGACTTAGCCATGTAACACAGCAGAGGTAAAAATTAGCGTACATTTGCTACGAAGATATTGAAATACAGAGGCTCAGCTGGCAAAAGTGTTGGTCAGTTTGCTTTGAAAGTGAAGGGAAAAAACCCAAGTACTCAGCTAACAATAGCAACCCAAGGGAAGAAAAACATGCCAAAAGCAGCTGGAAGTTTTAAGAGAAATACTCTGAACAGATTCAGGGATAGAACACACTTCAGACCAAGGTAGCACATAGCTCTCCCAAACTGCTACCAAGGTGTCAGCAAAAGCATTCATTTCAGGCTACATCTATCCTCTTGAACAAAGGGCACACCAAGCAGTGAACCACAGAAGCAGCACCTAGCAGATGCACAACACACACCAGTCGTCACTTTTCCTCTGCTCACGTGCACCATGAGTAGTACCAAGATAAACACCAGACAATCTTTACCTGGTGGAAATGTTTTGATCCATCTGGATATTGCAAAGCAGATGCTTGCATTCCTGGTGCTCCGGATGGAGAAGTATTTTGGTAGCCTGGAGGTAAGGCAGGGTAAGAGTAGCCAACATTTCTATTCATCTTAAGATTCGGGGGTGCAGGAGAAGGATGTGGAGTTGCTAAAGGCAGAGTAGACAAATACTTAAAATTAATTGCTGAAGAACTGCAGCTTGCTCAATGCATTAATACAGCAGGAGGGCTTTTAGCTGTTGTTTAGTCTCTTAAGTGTAAACAACTGACAACTGCTGTCAGTTTTGCAAAGTGCTTTTCACTGCTTTACCACGCTTCCAGGCAAAGACATGTTAATTGTCAATGCTTCAAATTTCATATTTAGTTTCAAGACAGACATCAAACCAAGTACATATATTTGTACATAAAGGCCTAAACTTCTATCTTTCCCAGGCTCATAAAAAAACAAGTTACGTAACAGTAAACATTTTTCATCCCAAAGCCTTACCCATGAGGCCACCACCCTCTATTGCATCATAGCTGTTTTGGACCACAGACCCATCACTGGCAGCAGACGTAGCATCGCCTATTAAGAAAGACAGTCCCAGTAAAAATTTTCACAAGTTACTCAGAAGTTGTAATGAGGCAACTGCAAAGAAATCCTACTTGCTAGATGAATATGAAGATTAGCATAGTTTGGATCTACTTTGTTTCTGTCCCAGGACAAAACTGGATTAAATACACATCTTAGCCTCTTTAGCACACACACCTCCCCTGCTGACATGACCTCAACAAAGGACATTCATAAAACACCACAATCTTTCTTCACGGAAAACAGAAGTCCCTACACTTCGGGTTGAAGGATCTTTTAAGATTACTTTAGATCAGGTATTCGCCATAACTTCCAAGCCAATATGCAGCAAAGTGTCAGGGAACACTTCCTCCTTATCAAAGAAGTGTCTGTAGGCTAGCTGCAGTTTTCGAAGTCCCTTGGAACAAAGGTACAGAGTTCCCTGAAGAATGTTTTCCACTGATAATTCAAGGAAACACCAAATTCCTTTCATGTACACACTTAGTCCAGTACTGTTCACCAAACACCAACAGTCCTGATATGGTCACTTACCAGTCAAGATATAAATTCCAACTGAGATAAGAAAAAACCTTGAAAGTGAGAGAGCACTGCCAAAGGACAGCTTTTTGTAAGGTAACTATGTCTAAATATACAAAACCAATTATCCATTGCTAAGGAGAAGTAGGTACTCAATTTACTTTCCATTATCGTTAAAATCTTCAAAGATGACCCAGTGAAAGGAACTTAAATTATACGCTGAATCTTGCTAGTACGCAGCAGTCAGCCTACTTCACAGACTAAACATTCCTATCTCTCCAGGGCCCTGGAAATGTTTCTCTTCATTATGAAGAAAAGATTTTCTAAGTAAAAGCAGTTTCTAACACATTTCATACGTTCAAAACTAAAGCTAACTATGAATATACTGTTGTTGTACTCACACAGCTACCACATACAAGAAACTATTGATCTGAACATGCAAGGAACCAACAGTTTTCATAGAACTATGGACGTAAAAATAAAACTGCCAGCTACCGCATGGCCCCATCTAGCATGGGCACTAAATACAATACAACTGCAGGTCGGTTTGATACAGCCCTGATGAGTTCTTAAACAATGGCATATTTGTGCAGGGCCTGCTGGGGACAGAGAAAGTCTGATATCTGTCTTCAACCGCTGACACTTAACCGCCTCTACTAACAACCTTCAGAAAATGAACAGATCCAGAATATCTGTTTCAGTGATTTTACACAGAAGGGAAGAATAAGGTACAGCTACATAAACAGGCAAGGAACTATAGGGTTCTTATTTTAGCTTTCCCTGCAGAATAAAACAATACAGGAAGTTATACACAGATTATGCCCTCCACAGCAGTCTAGGACGCAGAGAAATCAGAATTTCAATATCATTTTAGAACACTAAAAATAAAAGAGGTGGCAACTATGGGAGACATGAACATGTGAAACTGCACTTAGAAACCTATCTTGAAGTGTTAATTATTTTTATTTTATTAAATGCCAACAAGAAATATTTTACCCCCTTCCAGGTCCTTACCTGTTCCTTTCAGATAAAATTACGCTGTATTAGCATCAATTTTACTAAGTGTCTAACAGAACAGTGGACTGGACTTTAAGGTTGCAGATTAGAACAAGTTGTAATGTTCGGATTCAACAAAAAGCATTTTATTTCTTACCATCTCGATTTGCAGCTGGATTTAGCTGAGACTGTGTATTAGGTGGTCCTGTTGTCAGTGTTGGTAGCCTAGTTAAAGGTGGACCACCAACTGGTGGCGGTCCTAGAGGCGGCCTTGAAGGAGGGTGGAGTGGAGTTAAAGGCTGAGTCACTGGTACAGGTGCAGATCCTGTAAAGAGGTTAATTTTTAGGATGAGTTTAACCCAGCTGAAAAGGTCACAAAAGTTTTGTTACGAAAACAGACAGAACTCTAAATAGTCCTCTTATTCAATTGATAAACAGCATTAGATGCTTAAATCGTAACATGTGTAGAAGGTTTCACAACTTCAGACTGTTTCTGTAATGCTCTTCTCATACCAGGTTCTTGTAGCTGTTATCCATGATCTCTTTCAGCTTTTTGTTGCTGCTGTTGGTATGAATTTCCAGAGGTACAGAAAGCAATCCAACTTCAATGACTAAGTCTGGGCTTTATATAAAGTTATAGTACAGTCCCCTTTTAGACAGAGAATAATGAACTAGTAGAGTCTAAACAGGTTCCTTCTGACAGGATGCTTGCCTTCCACTTCAATAATCTGATGCAAAACAGCAACGTACAGATTCCACAGCTACTAAAATTACTTGGGAAAAAGATTTCATTTGAGAAAGCATCAACAATATACACTCTGAATAAACTTGGGGTGTGAATGTGAGGTGGTTTAGCTCTGACATGTTTAACTCTCCATGTTAAAAGTCACAGGGAAGTTTTTAATTGCTTCTATTTTAAAATTCTAGTATTTTCTCCAGCCAAGACATTTAGAAACCAAATTGCTTTTCTTCCCTTCAAATAACACCAAATCCTAAGAGCATTTCCACCCCTTTGTTCCCTATTATTCGAGAGATGAGTATACTGCCCTTTAACTCTACGAAGACACCAATGTGTTTTAATATACAAGTTAGCCTTTCAAAAGGTAAAGCCAAATTGTCCAGTACCACCAGGTCTCAACATGGTACAGAAACCCGTAAGCCAGACACAAAAGTATAATGACAAATTCCCCACCACACAAAATATGCAACCCCATGAGCCTGCACAGCATTGTCACATTTGAGGGAGGCAGGAAAGTCAAAAAGGAAGAAAAAAAAAAAATAATCAAATCACATCCAGTGCAGTTATCTGTTTGCTCACTTAGTGATTGATACCGTAAAGTTAATTGATAATTGCTATATGCAGGCAACGCTGCAATCACAGAACTTGGAAGATATTCTGTGTCTGAGAGGCCGTCCAAAGTTGGCCATGCAGGCAGGGAGCTGGCAGACCTTTGTTCTAAGAATGAGCGTGATCAGCAAAATGAGTCAAATTCATTTTAGAAGTGATCATTGTTCTACAAAGAACTACCAGGGAAATTGCTCGGGAGGATTCATTATTGAATGGATATAAGAATCCTCCTATCCCAGACACTCAGGCTTATTTCATATGCCACTCCCCAAAATTTCTCGTAGTTTTCCTTACTGATTCCAAAGTACTAATTGTTTATTCCAATAAACTGCCAGAAATAGTTTCATAAATTCTGTGAGCCTAAAACAGTTTGAATACCATAACAAAATCAGTCAGGCATATAACAAGAAACTAGCATCAAGAAGTCTCTAATGAGTCTAAAGCATTTCACAAGGAAAAAAAAATTTGCTTTAACATTTAAAATATCTCTGTACGTAACTCCTATTAGCATGCTCAGAAAGATGGTTAGAAAAACCTCTGAAACAACAAAGAGCCATTTGGCAAAGAGAAACTTGAGTATTAACTGTGTTTCCATAATAATCACAAGTTATGTAAGAGAGCTATTTAGTGTTAGAAGAGCTTTTTGCCACTGCACGTACCAGCGCGCAAGCAGCGGAAACAGAAGTGGTAATTCTTTGCATCTCATGCTTCCAGGGTACTTTCTAAAGACTGACAATTATCGTTAGATAGTGAAAATTACAAGTTCAGAGGCAGGATGCTTCCCATTCCGCTGGCCTCTTTTTCAACGGCACAGAATGCTTTCCAGTTTTCTTTTCAGGCTGTGGTCACATTATTTGCATCAACCTGTCTAAGGTCATTCTGAGAGCTACCTGTATCAAGGGATTAACTGAAAGGCTAACAAGTTTTGAGCTGTGAAAGACCACGCTCACTAAACAGGACTACAGGGTTCAACTGCGAAGTCCTGAAGTCCCCACATGACTGAAGCACGTCAATGCTCCAACAGCCGCCCTGAGGGATGGTGAAGGTCACAGAATCAGCATTACCCGCAAACAGCTCCCCAAAACAACAAGGCACCATTCAGGAGTTACCTGCTTCAGGCAGCCGAAATGCCTGACCTGCGCTCTGAACTTCCATCTCCAATCCAAAGAAACCACCCCAGTATTTGTGATGTGCATTTTCTCAAAAGTATCTGCTTTGACAACCTTGTTCCACAAGCAAAACGCCGCTAAATACAGTAAATTCTGTATTTTTTTCTTTAAAGGACACTGAGAAATGGGCATTGGCAAAATATCAAAAAGTTACAGTTACCTGGCTTCATATAGCTGTTCTGAAGCAGGGGACTTCCCGGAGAAGCAGCATATTGGTAACTTCCTGGAGGATTTGTATTTCCTGATACCGACAACGGTGGCTGAGCTGACCCTGTCCCTGTGACATGAGCCAAATGGCTTGTTTGAGACCCAACTGGCTGACTCACAGGAGTCTGGCTGTACTGCCAGTTTGAAAGCACTGGCGGGCTAGCTCCAGGAGGAAAGCTACCAGCAGATGATATAGCAGCTGAGTTTTGCAATGCAGGCAGCAGCACTTGTGGAACAGGACCTGTCTGTTGTACTGGTGACCCAGAGAAAGGTGCCACTGGTGGTCTATTGAGAGTCTGCCCAGGTCCTTGATAATTGTTTAATTGAGAAACATTCTGAGAGCCACTATAGTTATACTGTCCAGAAGACTGATGGGGCGGAACCTTCGCCGGCGCCTGATGTGAATACGATCCTGGAACCGAAGGGCTATATCCCTGGCCATCTGATGAATGCATCGGCTGATTTTGAACAGGACCTGGAATTAAAAAATAATAATAATAAAACAATAAATCCTTTAGGAAGTCAGTGCTAAGTATCCCTTCTGAAAGTAAGAGATGTTCCTGGGAAACTCTCTTCTTAGGATTTTATTAGTCTCCAGCTGCACAGGACATGAATTTATGTTTATGTGTCTACACGTGCTATCAACACTTAGATCTTTGAGTTTTGGGGTTTTTTTTTGTTTTGTTTCATTGTTTTGTTTTATTTTTTTACAGTAGCCTCCCAGCCACTAAGCATTCCAGTGACTGAGGGCAACCCATCCTCCTGAACTGAAATTCACGCATGATACTATTTCTATACACAGAAACACCCAAAAGCAAGCCGACCAAAGAGGAGTGCTCTCCCACACAGCTGGCAGCCCTACAGGCGAGCAGACCGAAAGCGGAAGCATCCATTACGTAATAACTGGGTTTCCCTTGACGACTGACACCAGCTTAAACTTTAGCTTACGGCAAAGACACGAACAGCCAGTTTCACCGTAGGTCACCATGCTATTTCTCAAGTGACAGAGTTCATCTAGGAAAGTTTCTGCAGTTAATTTTAGTAAGAGAACTATTCACACACACACTGCTCATGTGAGTGGCCAACTGGTCACAACCATGGAATGAAGGGTAATTTTGTCATAAAATAATTCGCCAATCAGGAAAATAAAACTTGATGGGTTAATGCTGCTTTTTGCATATTTGTTGGTTGGTACAGCTGAACTAAGCTTTACTCATCTGAAGAAAAAGAAATGAAAAAAAGATTAATAACCCTCCAAAACAGTAACCAACACTGGCAAGAGCATCATCAAACTTCTGCTTTACACTGGGACAGAGTCATTACAGTGAGATTTCTGGCATGCCGAGAGCTCCATCAAGAAAGTTACTACTACAGGTTGCTCATATTGTTGCCACAAAATGGACATTCTGAAGGGAAACTATAAATCTTCCACTGAAATCCCTCTGAGTGGAATACACTAGATAATGCATGCCACGGCCAGCCACGACCTTAAAAATGACTAAAACACTTTCCAATGTGGCACATTTCTTTTAGCCAGTCGCACCGTGGCTTCCCGAACCCCCTTAAAGACACAGTTTGAATACTGGAGACATTCCATGTACACAGATAAACATCTGAAAGCAGAAAAGATCCCCTTCATGGTTTATAGTTAAGATTCTATTCTTTGCAACCCTGTACTGTTTTCCAGATTTCCAGACTTCGTTAAGATTTGGACAATTTCTGTTGAACCTAGATAAACAAAAGCACTTAATTTTCCAGACCAGAAGCCACTTACATTTTCAAAAAGATTCCAGAGAGATTAGCTTGGAGAGGCGATATGTATTTACCATACAAGTAGTGGAAACAGCTGCCACCAGAATGAAATCACAGAATTGCATTTAACATTAAAACAAAGACAGCTGGTTTCCTATTGAAGCATTCTAGTTAAATTTCAAAAGGTGAGGATGTTCGCATTTCCAAGTTAAAATAACTTTGAACTCGGGCATTTCTGACAATAAATTAAGCTGAACACAGAATACATTGAAACACTTCTTTAGGACAAATGCTGCACTGGTCATTCAGCTCCTCATTCCCTAGAAAGCCTTAGGCCACAGTTCAGAGCCAGCTGTTACTCCACTGAATATCGTACACATCCACGCTAACTACATACACTGGCACAGTACTACAGTGCCAGTGACCTCATCCTCACCACCACTGTTATTTGTGCCTAAAAAGTACATACCATGTTACTCTCCACCCATTAATCTCAATATGCTACTTATCGTTCAGTTAGGAAATCCTAACTGTTATACCCTACTGTCCTTCAATGCTGCTCATAAATCTTAGTAATTAAAAATTCTCTAAAATCGATGGTGTCTAAACAAAAAGCTTGCAGGCACACAAACGCTAACAATTACAACTCACCTTTGAAAATTACCCTGCAGCATATCAGATGGGTTTTTCAACAATCGATTTACAAAATCCATTGTAAATTAAACTCGCTAAATCTAAGAATGATGAAGAATCCCTACGTGATGCCAGGCCTCCTGACTGCATCACCATGCACACCGATATAGCAACATTACTGTAAGCCATGTGAAAGGTACAGAACAAATACAAATTAATTTCATAACTTGATTATTCACCTTTGAGCATGACTCTGTAGCCCAGGCAGGAATCGGAGTACTTGGATTGCTCTTACGCACTGTTTTCCCTGCTGGAGGGATAAGTTTGAGCATAAAGCAATGGAAGTGAGGTGAAACCCAAAACAGACCAACCTGATATTTTCTATGGCACTTTGCTTTAAAAATCAAATTCACCACAGCACAATGTCCCAAATTTTAATTTTTAAAGTCAGAAGCACACCAAAAAGTCTCGATAACCTACATGCAGTTCATGTTTTCAAGACAAGCCTGCATAAAGCTGCCAACAAAGCTAAAGCGACAGCACTGAGGGGTGCAAACCCTTTCCAAAGGGCTTCACAGTTCACGAAGACTTCTCACAACTTGCTGTTTTGCTGCTGCCAGGTACCCACCTTGACCTGACCTCTTTACTGAGGCCTGTCAGAAAGCACATAGGCTCTCCAGCTTTCCCCAAACACTGCTGCTGGTTTCCTGCACTGTTCTGTGAAGCCAGGAACTGACAAGGAATTCAGTGTAGACTGAAGAGCTAGACCACCTGCATGGCAGCAAAACCACCAAAGCTCAGAGCAGAAATAAGTTTGTAATACAAGAAAGGCCACCTACTTAACAGCAAAAGACACCTCTACAGGAACACAAGGTCATTGAATGTCTCTGTGATATCAGGAATAGCACCAAGATATATATGAAGGTTGCCTGATGGTTTTATAAAATGAGGAGTCAAAATATTCAGGCAGGAAGCTGGGATCCAAATCATATTTTCGGCCATACAGTATTTCAGCATCACCTACTCCAAGGCAGTTATTCAGTACATCACTTTCACCAGCCGCAACCTTTCCAACCCCTGGAGAGATGCAAGGATAAACACACCGACAAGCCGGATCCCAACCGACCTGCCATGGGATCAGTCACCACCAGTGCCCACATCAGCTGACTTTGACCCCCAGTCTCCAAGTACACCAGAGCTGACCAAACCCAACAGCTTCTAGAGCATCTCACAGCCTCAAAGTGCCATGCTAAGATATCACCCAAGGAGAGCAGAACAGATCTACAAGAATTATTTCTCCTTCTCGTTTGTACTTCAGATCTATTAGCTGGAAAGCAAATTAGTAACCTGCAGTTAAAGGAATACAGAATACTGGTTCTATTGAAAGAAAATCACAAATGAAGTAGAGGAAGGTTGTTGCTCAGCAACCTGATGCTCTGTGCTAAAAAACTCCCTGGTCAGCACATGGTGCTGCTGTGACAATTTACTGCCTTCACCAGATTCTGAGCTCGGGGACTTACCTGCAAACAGTAAAGCAAGCAACAAGTTGAGAGGAAGAGCTGGCAGCTATGTAACAATCTATCATTCTGTTGACAGCTTGCTTTGCTCACAGACGACTGCAAGTGTCACAGCAGTACTCTCGGTATGCTCTCGATTGTTTTAAAAATCTTTATTTTTACTGTAAAAGTCAAGGGTCACGGCACCTTCTCAACGTATATTTTAAACAACGCTAAGAATATGCTTGAATAATCTAATTTATTCAAAAGGCCAGCAACCTGAACCTTATCTCTGACATACCGCAAAAACTATTTAATTTTATTACCTTGTATTTGCGTAACTCTAAATTTCAGTTCTTTATTTTTCATACACCTGACAGCCGGGCAGCCTGAAAGTCCTCCTCCTCCTCCCACTGCCCCTCCAGAACTACCATCACATGCTTAATCCGACTACCGGGAAATCAGCACACACAAAGCAATGCCAGTCTGTAAATCATCCCACTTGATTACTCCATTAGCTAACGTTCTCTTTGCACATTCCCTGCTCAGACCGTAAGCAAAAGACTCTCTCTTCAGACCGTATTCATACGCTTCCCGCTTTCTTGACCCTATAAGCGACTATACAGTTGTTCATAAAATGTCGTTTTGCAGATGACTTTGAGGGAAAGTAATAAGCGCGCTGTGAAGGAGGAGGGAGAAGACAAGTCAAACCCTTTAATTGCTCATGCATAAAGCAGAAAAATCAAAAGATCTCATTATAACTAAATTGCTTATGATGCAGCACGACTACCGAAACACAGAAGCGTATAATTAAGGAACCAAGTACAGAGGATGCTGTCCGTATACACGAAATCAGGAAACACTTCCAACAGCACTGATTTCCACACTTGCAAAGAAAACAGATACAGAGGCAAGGCTCGCCTTGTGTTTCTGTCTTCCTAGCTTAAAAGGCAGGCTACTAAGTGATTCAGTTTCACCTTCAATATCTCGTTTTAAAAAAGAAAAGATCTACTTCGAGGGGGAAAAAAAAGTCATCAAGCCTTTCCCAGATCGTAGCACAGGGAACAAGATAATACGGGTTTTACGTGAATGACAAGATAAAGCCGCTCCTGCCGGGGCGGCCGGGCCCCCCGCCAGCGATAACGGCGGTGCCACATGTACAGCCCGGCTCCAAAGGGCCGGGGGCCGAGCCCGCCGCCTCGGCTGGGTCCCCCTGGGCCGGCGGGGCGCTCAGCGCGGCCCCTGCCCCATATTTTACCTCGTTAGCACGAACACGGTTTTTCTGAGAGGCGCTTTTGTCCATTTATAAGCCGAGATGCGCGAAATAAATATAGTCGGGGCTACTTTCGTCATGAAAAAAAGAGCGGAGCAAAGGTTTATTTTGCCTGGTGAACAACAGCTCTGCGCCCTGCTGGGCGCCGCTCCCGCCCGCAGCTCCCCGCCGCCCCCATCGCGGCCAGCCCCCCAGCCGGGACCCGGCCGCCCCCCGCGCCGCCCCCGCTCCCACCCCCACACCGGGTCACGCTCCCGCGAGGAGCTCGCTCACCACCACCCCCGCTCCCCGCCCCGCCGTCGGGCCCTGCGGCCCATCCACCGCCGCCGCCGCGCTCACCGTTGCTGTAGGGCTGCTGACCGGCCCCGTTCTGATTCGGGTAGCCGGGGGGCGCGGCGGGCTGGGCCATGGCGGCGGGCTGGGCTCGGCTTAGCTATGTTGGGCTCGGCTCGGCTCGGCTCAGCTCGACGGTGCCGCCCGTCTGGCGGCGCCCGGCCCAGCTCGGAGGAGGAGGGGAGGGACGGCCCCGCACCGGAACTACCGGGCGGCGCGCGCAGGCGCACTGCGTACACGTGGCACTTCCGGGAGCGGCACGCTGCGGCACTGGGCGGAGCCTTGCGCCTTAAGGGGGCAGGGGCAGGGGCTAAACCTAGTCTAAGCTAGGCCGGGTTGCGGGTGTGCCCGCGGGGTGAGGGGAGGCGGTGCCGGGACGGCCCCGCGACCGTGGACCGAGCCAAACGGAACCGAGCCGAACGTGGGTCGTGCGGCGCAGCCGGAAGGAGCGGGGCGGGGACGGAGCGGGGCGCAGCCGCGGGGTTGCGTGTCGGCGCCGGTGGAGCGGAGCGCCCGCACCTCAGGCTCGGCGGCAGCGGGTGAGTGCGGGGAAGGAGGGCGGGTGCTGAGGGGCTCTGTCCGCCCCCGCGGGGCGCCGGGCCGTCCTACTACCCTGCCGGGCCTGGCCTAGCTGAGCTGGGCTTGGCTGGGCCGGGCCTGGTCGGGGGTCTCCACGCGCCTGGGGAGGCCGCGGCCTCCGTGGGTCCGTGGGCAGCGCTCCCTGAGGCCAGGCCAGGCCTGCCTTGCGTTCCTCTGCCCCTCCGGGAGGGCCCCGGGGCTGGGGACTGCGGGCCCTGAGCCGCCCCCACTGCGTGGCTCCTCCGTGGGTGCCGCGGAGCCTTCGCGGCCCCGGCTCCGTCTCGCCCGGGGGCCTGGGGCGCTGGGGAGCGCCGGGTAAGCCTCAGCCTACAGCCGCTCCGCTGCCTTCTTCGGCTGGCCCGCGCGTTGTACCCGCCTGCCGGGATTTGTTCTGAGTGTTATTAATTCCACACAAATTATGACTTAATTTTTTTTTTATAGGCAGATAAATAACTGCAATAGGGCCTCCATTGAGAACGTGCTCTATGAACTGGTTTTTGTGAGCCGTGCCGTCCTCGCGGATAAACTGTTGGTTTGCTGTTTCAGATGTGCTTAAGATCTTTGCCGAATTCATACAGGCTGTCTCTGAGTTAAAGAGGTGATAGAACTAAATTTAAGTCATTTGCCATACGATATGTAATCTTTCTGGTTTTCAACCCAATTTGTAGTGGAGCAGCATGATGATTGCTCTTTCTGAAATCTCAGAGATGGCTTGCTATCAAAAAATTGATTAAAATACCCAGAGAAAATCTGTGGTTGTACCTCATTTTCAAACTCTGTCCCTTCCCTCAGCTCCTAAAATACTGCATCAAAGTGCAGTTTTGTATCATAGAACAAAGTCCTGTAGAAGAAGGCAGATAACATTTTATTCACTGAGCTTCTTAAGGATTTTGATTTTTGTTCTCTCTGGTAACATTTTACGATATCAAAATGATGGCATGTGGAATTATAACTTTAAGTGATCATGTTTAGATCCTCCTTGAAAAACTGCAACTATACCCTTAAGAGCAGACTTTAAGCTCTTGCTTACAAGTTGTGTTCTCAGGCTTACCTGGGGTGCAGGGTGGGTGCAGTTAGGCCGGGCAGAGGTCTCTTTCCTCGCTCTTGCTGACAGTACCCACCCAGGCCCAGCACAGTGTGTTTCCAGTTACTGCAAGAGCAGTTCAGTGTGGGTGTCACTGGTTTCTGTTTCCTAATTATTCCATAAAGGGATTTAAAATTGTCTTTAAAAGCCTGATAACCCCTCTTTATCTGCAGTTTCACAGACTTTGGAAGTAAGTGCTTTTCTAACTGGTTCAGAAGCAAAATTATTAATTTTTAGCTAGAAAAATGGAGGTTGAGAGCAGGGGGGCAGGACGTTCCCATTTTTTCAGAATATAAAAGAAATAAGTGTGAGTTTGCTTGCTTAGTCCTTGCTGTCAGCGACATTCCCTTTTGGGGGACTGGCTCAAGCTATTGCTAAAGCCACTGGGTGAGAATCCCGCATCCCCATGGTCAGAAGTGGTCTCCAATAAGCAAACCCTCTCCTTGGTCTATGGCGTGGCTTACAGGGCTCCCTGGGAGTTACCAAATGATACTTTGCTGATGCAATAACATCAGCTGGAGTCGTCGGAGACATTTTGAAGTGCTAGCCATCTGTTGTTGATGTGATGCTAGAAAATTAACTTCCATATTTCTGTTAAGTGGGTGCGAGTAAGTTGGTGATGTCTGTAAAAGTAGGTGGTGTCAAAAGACTGTCTCGTGTCCGGTACAGTTTTTCATTAAAAATTTATGTCTGCATGCAACTGGATTATTTTCAAGGGAACCCTTGAAATAACCTTAAAGTAGTAATTTTGTCTTATTGTGGCTTGTGAATGGTGATTGCCAGCGTTTTCATTGTTTTGCTTCTCTGGTGTTTTTAACATGGGCCTGAGAGTTTGACTCCGTGCACGCTGAGCGGCCTGGGCTTTCCCCTTCGTTCGGTGTAGCTCCATGACTTGGGTGTCTCAGCACTGTAACAACTCTTGATACCAATGCAGAGCTGCTATGGCTTTTTAATGCTTTGATTTGACACTGCTGAGAGTTATGTAGTTACTTTTCCTGTGTGGTAAGAGTAGATTTAATATCTCTCTTCAAATATTACCAATGTGCCTTTACAATTAGCTGTCCGTTTTTCCCCATTTTAAAAGTATTTTCCTTTAAGTGCTGCCAGCTGATACGGAGGCTGTTCTGGGTGTATTTGGATAGCTCCGTTTCTAACACCACTTTTCTTATGGTGATGGAAATTTAACCGATATTAATGCCACTTCAGCTGTGTTTGCAGACTCATCCTGTTCTCGCTTTAATAATATGAATCTTGCCCCTTAGAGTCTTTTCTATAATGCATAAAGATTTTTTTTTTGTTTTATCCATAAGTTTAATAGATGGAAAAGGTTAATACAGCTAAACACTGTGAAGTTATTCTCACCTCAGTAAACTGAGCGCTTCTCTTACATCACACTGTTTGCCCTGATTTGCAGGTTATTTGAGTCGATCGTTTTTCTAAGCCCCGTAGAGGCTTTTCTCGATCGGTATTTTGCTCAAGCAATAAATAAATCTGCTGACGTGTATGTCCTGCCGTGTTTGCTTATTCTTGACCTTTGCTTTTTAGCCGTGCAAGGGACAGTTTCAGTCATGACGTTGTGTAACTGGGTGTTTATGCATTGACAAGAGTATTTGATTTGTATTCTTAAAACTTGTGCCTGTTGCAGCCAATCAGTTGTTCAGAGGAACGCAGGATGTGTGTAAGGGTTTCAGGGTTAGTCAGAGAGAAACCAAGGACTCTTAGTGCTGTGTTGTCCTCGAGCAGAGAGGCAAATACGGGCTGAGAAGACTTTTTCCAGTGCAAGCAAATGTAATTAGAATATTCTTTCCTCCTCCTTCCAGATTATCTTTCTGTGATATACCTGTTGTTGTGGAGTGGAGAAACTGTTGCTGTGAGTGTAATTGCTATGACAGGTGCCTGGATTTTGATCTGGTTGTGACCTGTGTTTTGAGTAGTGTCTTGTGCTCCAGGGTCAGAGCTGACCTAAAGTCATCTTGTGACCTCCCCCAGGTACTGCTGCAGTGTCGAAATGAGCACAGCGAGACAGCCTGCAGTGGTGTGGATGCCTCTGCCAGCCGCACTTAGCAGCACAGTCCAGTTTCTCGAGGGTAGTCAGACTCCAGCATTTCTTGACGTTAGCAGGGCTTACGCACTCCAGTAGGATTTAGCTGGCTAAATGCCTCTAAGGATGTTGCCCTTTAGTCTTTCAAGAGGTTTTCATGCTAGATACTAATTCACTGTGTCAAACTGGTGCTTTCAGCATGGTTATCCTCACCTTAGATAATGAGGAAATGAAGATGAAAGCTAAGAAATGAATTGCTCATGGCTGTGCAGTGAACCTAGTGATGGCTTTATTCTTACGCCCCAAAGCATTGCTGTGGCAGTAGTGGCGGTTCCTCCTCTGTGCTCCCTGCCCTCCTGGGCACTCAAGGTGTGCCAAAGCTCCCTTGACACCTCTGCTGCAGCCAGTTGTTTGCAGACAGCCCTGTCTTTGGTGGCAAAGGGTTTTTTTCTGGGGCAGGAACAAATGGATTCGTCAGTCTGTGCTATCCATCCTGGCCACTTGCTTCTTTCCCAGGGATGAGCATAACAGCCTTATATTTTTTAACCATACAACAAAGAAGGGGTATCTGCTACCAGGATGAAGCTCTGCTACTCCGCAAAGGGTGTCCCGCCTGTGATGGTTGCCTGAAGTTGGCTGATGGTTGTATGGCACAACTAGAGCATTGGTTATAGTCATCCTGGCTGCTCTCAGCTCGGCCTTCTGTTCTTGAACCAAAGCTGAAGGATTTCAGTGGGAAACATGGTGTTCTAGAGTCCTTTTTTTTGAACATAAGTTTTGCATGTAAAGTTTAAATTGTGGCAGCCTGTGCAGGGCAGTACGGGAGGTCCTGGTCTTTGAATGGCAATTCCAGTGCTTTGTGCTAAGTAGTTGTTTCCCATTACAGGCCAAACAGACAGGTTCTGTGCAGACAATAGGGATTTATTTGGTATGAAACTTCTCCAGATTCAACTTCACAAACTTATTCACCCCTTATCGCCTCTGCTTCAAAACCCCAGGAGCTCCCAAGGGCGGCTGGAGCACTGACATCCCACTATTGCGTGCTCAGAAGTACCACTTCTCCCCAGTTGAAAAGTTTATGTGAAGGCCCCATTTGAACATCCCATTGGTGGAACATCACACAGCTCCATCAAACGGTGCTTAAAATTATTTTTACTTCTTGCAAAGAATTCTGTCTATGTAGTGTTTTCCAAGGACAGGAAAAGGTCTTTGATGTTGAATCACAAGGTCTGGATTCTGTGTTCCATTTCTACGCTAATTTTCTAATGTGTCCTGGGGTCACTTAATTGGTCCATGATACAGTTTACCAAAACTAAATGGTTTTTTATTTTTCACCCAGGATTTTGGATTACTTTTGATACCTATAAATATCTTACAATGTTTAATACGCTGTTCTGACAGATCTTAAATGCGTTCTATTTTCTGTTTATTTCAGACCATAAGATTCAGATATGTCCTTCATATTTGATTGGATTTACAGTGGTTTCAGTAGCGTATTACAGTTTTTAGGTAAGTTTTTATTGTTTGGGGTTTTCCTTTCTGCTATTCTTGTATAAAATGTCTGTTCACCTCTGTTATCTTCAAACATAGCCGCTGGTTAAATAATAATATTTGGTTTGGTGTATATTCAGTATCACTCAAACAAAAGGTTTGCTTATCAATAGTGAGTATTTCCAGAGTAAGCTCTCCACTCAATCTTACATTAATCCTTTAACCTCTTGAGAAAACTACATTTTCTTTCATGAACATAATAGGTTTGATTTTTTTTTTTAAATCATGCTACATTTAAGCAGGTAATTCAGTTGACTTTTATGGTGTTTCTCCTGATTTTTCTCTGCTATAAAGAACTGAACTCAGTTATTTTAGCTCTGTTCTCTTGCGCATGAGGATATCACTTGAGAATCCAGATATGAGGGACTGTCCACAAAAAATTAGTGCTGGATATTGAAGCCCTTCCTTATGTTCAGCAATGCATTATTCTGTGACTGGTGTCACTGAGATTGGTGTGAAACTTCACCAGCATCTGCTGAACAGCCTCAGGAAAGTATTCCCTGGCAAAAAGAGTCTGCAATCCATATCATTCCAAGGTGAAATAATAGCTTATGCAAAATAGGAGGAAAAAAGGGGTGGGGAGGAAATGCAACCAGGAGGAAAAGGAATGTTAGGGTACCAGAAAAAGGAACAGAAGTTGCAGATCACGTAGGTAAAAGGCACAAATTACAAGTTCAAAGGATTTTATGGAAGTGGATAAAAAGCATCTGAGATTAAGGAACGATGGCAAGCTGTGCCACCTGCCTTTTATCAGTTGAAAGTTTAAACTTTTTTGCTGAATGTTAGACCCTTGGCCTGCTATCGAAATACAAGCCAGTGAAATTTTAACTAAGTTGACTAATCTTTCTTATCTCCTCTTACTTAGCTGAGCTGTGATTACTGCCCACTAGCCCGCTTTCCCATTCCTGTGCTTGCAAAGTCTAATTCTGGTGAAAGGTACTGGAGCTTGAAGTAGGAAGGAGAATTGCGTTCAATATGTCCCTCTTACTCTAAAAGAAACACTTTCCCTTTTCACTCTTGTGTACAGTTGAAGAAGGCTGACTATAACATCTGGGAAACTGCCCGCAGTTCCCTGTGCTGTCCTGTCAGCAGGCTGAGAAGTTCACTTTATGAAGCACATCTTTGCACACATACTTTTAGAATGTACAAAGAATCTTACTTTTTTAATATATATAGATTAAAAATCTGGTCTTGGTATAACTAATAGCTGAAGTGTTGGTGCTTGTTTGTTTTGGGTTTCTATGAAAAACACTTGGGAAGTGTGAAATGTTTCAGAGAAAGCAGTGGTACCTGATTTGGGAGCAAAGGCTCCCGGATGTCCAGGCTGAGAGTGGCAAAACTATTATTGTTTTACTGTGGTTTGGTAGGGGTTTAACTCGTAAGGTAAGTGTGAACTCGAGTTTCTCCTGTGACATAAATTAATATATGAGAATGTTTGTCAACTCCTCCTTTCTCTGTAAAGATTAGTACTTTCTCGTCCACTCTGTAGTTTAATAGTTAATATATATTTGGGCATGCAAGGAGGTAGGTTTGGGAAGTAAGAGTTGTTGTATTTGAAAGAACTGTGAAGACACTCTACAGTATCTGTAGTAACAAAGTTCACTGATTAAATAAGCTGAGGAATATGAAAGAATATTTATTCCCACAAGCTGCAAAACATGCCATGCTGGAATGTGATCCCAGAGATTAGTCTAAAGGCAGGGGGAGAGGTGAGCAAACACCAGCGGTGTAAAGGTCAGACAGACAGAGGCGTGTATGCCCATGTAATGCTGCGGTATCAACGGGACTGTCCAAGTAGCCACCTGTGCAACAGCATCACTTAAAATCCCACCAAATAAAACACATCTGAGGATAACACATTAGATAAGAAAAGCGAGGGCTCCAGAAACTGATGTTACTGGCTCGGTGCTGCCTGCTAGCCTCCTTGCGTAGAGAGACCCAGGGCGGCTGTCAGTGTGCCCTTTGGACGGCCACCAGCCGCTTGCCCGCGGCCCCGAGGCGCAGCGCGGCACGCCAGTGCGTGGTTTGCAGATCAGGAGGGTTGGTTGTGCTTGCGGAGACAGTGAGGTTAAGTGTAGGGACTGCAGCGATGGGACGGTTGAGCTTCAACAGTGAAATCTGATTGTGTACTTCACAAAATGTTTCTGTATCACCACAGTGGGGGTAAAATAAACTGTTCTTCAGCATATTGCAAAGTACCACAATACTGTGGCGTTATACAGTAGAAGATTCTGGTGACTTAAGAACGCCAACATTACAATATTTGGCTGTATTTGCAGTTCTTTTGCAGAAAGAAGAGAGATTCCTGTTAGGAATGTAGCCCAGTTTTGCTTTTAAAGAGATGTAATTTCAGCACATACATATATTTCACCACCACCACCCCCTGTAAGTGCTCTGCCCCCTTCAGCACTCCTGAAGGCCGTGGGATCAGCAGTGGCTCCTAAGGAGATGTACAGTGCGTAGTATCCAGCCACAGCTCTTTGAAGAGGGAGTAAGGGAAGATTTTTCTCCTTAAAGCCAAAGCTAAGAGGCTCTTACTTCAGTAGTTTTTTCAGCACAGAATGTGATTTTTTTTTTTAAAATGAAATTTGTCGTAAAAATGTTTTGCTTTGAATGTCAATCAGTTTGAAGCAGTGAAAAATAAGCCTGGCATAGGATGTAGCGTTGGCAAGTTTAAGAGAATCACTCCTTGATAACCTCAAACTTAAGAAAATAAGAGTGTTCATGCTTTACACATCCTTCCTCTCCCTCACAGCAACTGTTGCATTTACTGGGGTTACAAGCAGGGGAAAAAAGCGGGGGGGAAAGCATTTTTATCAAGATGACAATTGGTGAAAATAAAGTTTCTTATTCCTCTTATGAAAGCATTATCGCATGACAGCAAGCGTGTCAGAACTGCCCTGATGATGCCATTTAGGGTATAGCCATACAGTTTAGCTGGGGATATGGGTGAATGTTATGTTTTGTCAAAATAATGTATGAACAAACATGAAAGAATTAATACATATACTAATTATGACTATTGACATTGAAATTAATTTCTCTGAAATATACCCGTTGAGGTCTGAACTTTCTTTTTGCCCCGAACAAGTTTTTTGTCAGAATTCGAGATAGCCGAACAAAACCCCCTCTGCTCAGGTTCAGGATGGCCTGTATTTCTGAGCCCACTGTCAGCACTGTACCTGCGTGCCCCTCTCTCCATCACCTGTGAGCAAAACTGTCCTTTCGCTGGGGCAGAGTAAATCTATGCTGGCAAACCTTGGTCCTGTTTTGTTGTGGTTTTCCTAAGATAACATAAATGCATTTACATGAGTGACACGTTGACATCAGTCGTGTGCCTCTCCCCCACTAAGCGTCCCGTAAGCTGCACATGGCACACGTAGTGCAGCAGGCACATGAGCAAGTGTGAATGTAGTTTGTACAAGTAGAACACGGGTAAAGGGCATTGATAAAGTGCGGCGGAGCTTGGCCAGTCTGTATTCTGTATGATGACTTTTGTCTCTGTACTCCTGGGAGCAAAATTATCTAGCACTAGAAACCAACTCCTACCGGTTCACTGATTAATCACTAGGTCCTTCTTTGTTCTAGGACTGTACAAGAAATCAGGAAAACTAGTGTTTCTTGGACTGGACAATGCTGGAAAAACCACGCTGCTGCATATGCTCAAAGATGACAGACTGGGGCAACACGTCCCCACGTTACACCCCAGTAAGTTAATATTGCTGGCTCCATAGCTAGGATGTATATAATGTGTTGTAGGAAAAGCAGGATCTGATTATATATCGTAAGACCAACAGTATAACTGGGGAGAAACACAGGCATTTCTGGGATTATAATCTTTATGTAGTTCAAGTAATATTCAGAAAGATGTGTACAGGATAGTTCTGTGCGGTATACTTAAAATTAAGGAGTGAGTAACAAGCAGAATGATGGAGCTGAGAGTCTAGATTAGGGAAGCTGTGGGAAACTGGGGCTTGCAGTGTTTGGGAACAGCTCCTCTTTGCAGCTGGAAAATTAGCATTTCTGTACACTGAGACTTTTTTCTTTTGGCTCAGAGGTTGCTATGTAATTGTTATCTGGGTAGTCCTGCAGGAGAAAAAGTTCAACACAGGTTAAAAATGTGGACTGATGAAGTCCAGTAAGGAGGTGAGAAATGGGGAAAGGATGTGAAGAGGAGAAACTCTGAACAGTATTGTACGTGAAATGCCATCTTTGTGGCAAACCAGATGCCAGAGCCAACTGTTGTTTGTGTAATGTGTAGGGATAAATAATGTACAAATATTCTCTGCTATTCATAGCATTGTAGATATTTCGTATGTGTTTTAACAACAAAATGCTATTAACCATTAAATGAATGTCATTGATTTTGAGAGAGAGAAGGTATTGCTCTGATTTGTTTCTTGAATAAAGAAATACTGAAAAGACCCAAGGCAGAAAGTAAAATCTACATGCTAGAAGGTTAGACTGTTCTAACGCACTGCATAATCTTCACAGAGAACATAATTCTGTTCTAATTTCATAATTTCTAGCTTCAGAAGAGCTGACAATTGCTGGCATGACTTTCACTACCTTCGATCTGGGTGGACATGCTCAAGGTGGGAGAATACGCTGACTCACTGCACTGAGTTAAGAGTTGTCTACAGTCCGTTCGCTTCGGATCAGAAATAAGACCATGGTGCAAAGATCGACTTCCCACACTCTTTGACAGTATAAAAATCATTACTGCTCTGTTGTCAGTCCCCACCATTTATCACAAATCCCAAGTACAATTTGGCAAGAGCTGCAGTCAAGCATAAATTTTTAATCGAGATCTGTATTTTGAGGAGGATTCTGTACTTTGAATCACTTACATCTGCCTTTAAACTTTATGCTTCAAACTTACCTTTGTTGACATAATTCTTGGGGAAACACAAGAAGTTTTGGTACATCAATGTGCCTGTGGGATGGAGTGGTAAAAATTGAAATCGCATCCTGAAGGCAGGCAACATAAGCTAAGACTTAAAAAAAATCCTGTTGTTTCTTAATTACTGATGTGCATCGCTCTGAATTTTGGGATAATTTCCTTTTGTGCTTTTTATTCACATCTTCCTTGTAGCTCGCAGAGTGTGGAAAAACTATCTGCCTGCAATTAATGGCATTGTGTTCTTGGTGGACTGTGCAGATCATGAAAGATTGCTTGAATCAAAAGAAGAACTTGATGTAAGTTTAATTAAGTTTTTGAAAGTTTTGACTTCAACTTCTAAGAAATAAATTCCCAGTATCTACCAGAGCTCTGCTGCCACCTGGACATGAGTGGTAGCAATTTGACTTTCTATATTGTAAATTAATCTCTCCTCCTTTCTCCTTTCCTTTGTAGTCACTAATGACAGATGAAACTATTGCTAATGTGCCTATCCTAATTCTTGGTAACAAGATTGACAGACCTGAAGCCATTAGTGAAGAGAGGTTACGAGAGATGTTTGGCCTGTATGGTCAGACAACAGGAAAGGTAATGCTCCTTTGCTTTTTTTTTCCCTTGTGGCTTTGTGGTGGTTTGTTGTGTTTTTTTTTTTTAGGGAGTTTGCCTTATTTGTGTGTTGGCTCCAGTTCACTCCAAGTACACAAAATAAATGGGTATTAATTTATAAAGTACCTGGTACCCAATAACTGTATATGGAATGAATTCATTGTGGAGTCTCTGTTGTGTGTGTTAGATGCACCTCTACTACAACTTTTTTACAAGATATCTAATACGACATTTTTTAAAGGAAAACTCAATTGTACTTAGGATATTTTTTAGTACTTCAACTTTCTTATGCAGTACTTTAAAAGGATGAGCAAGTTTTCAGAGACTATAGCTCTAGTGAGAACTGTAAGACAAAACTGGATAAAGTCTTTCAGTAGGTGACTTTTCTCATTGAAAGTGCAGACTTAGCACAATTTAGTAATTAACATGTATGCCTAAAGCTTAGAAATAGATTTACACCATTGTAGATGCCTGAGTTTGTAAGTTGCGAGGAAAAAGTTCCTGCTAGCATCGGTAGCAACTAGGCAAATATATATTATGGATCTTCATGACATTTCAACTCTTAATTTAAAGCAAACAGAGTGTACTGCTTGTAGGAGACATTTGGGTACAGGACACTAGAAACAAGTTGCTCTGTTGTCCTTTGCCCTTGGAAAGACAAGTCTCCGCAGCTGACAAAGCCATTGCAGTGTGGCTTTGGTCCCAGCTCCCATTAGATGACCAGCAGCTTGGCTCCACTGAGGAGGGCACCTGGGCTTGTAATTCCTTGTTTCCTCTAAGAGTATTTACTCTTAGATGCTTCCCTTAAAGTGCGGTGCCAGTCGGAGCTTAGGTTGAGCAGGAACAAGTCTTCACCTTCTTGTTTTCCACAAAAAGAGAGAATTGCGCAGGTTAGTTTTAGAGTAGGTGTAATGGGCTATAAACAGTCACTACTGACTTTTATTGGGTTGTTGTGTCTTGCCCTGGTTTTTACAACACTGCACATAGTCTGTGAAGTATGGATACTGTTGTGACTCTCCAGTTGAGCAACAGCTTTATCGCACTGATCTTGGCAAGCGAGCACCTTGCTCTCTTGCTATGGTCAGGCTGCAAATGTTCTTTTTAATCTGGTTGGAAAGCTATTGGAAACCGAGCGGGGAGCTGTGACTGAAAACTAAGTATAAGCTGTCAAATTCTCTGTGCACGTGCTTGCTGTTGAGCTCTGGTTTCATGTGCTTCACTCTCTCCAAATGTGGATGCATGTGAAAACGTGGTCAGTGTGTTTCTCAAGTGACTATTATCTTAGTAACATGTACGAGTTTCAGATGAGTTTATTTTCTAAAATTCCAGTATCCAGCACAAATTAAATAATGGCATGCCATAGAAACAATTGTCCGTGTAAAGTAGCAGTCGTGTTATAATGATACTGTAACTCGGAGCGCTTCCTTCTCTCTGCAGGGCAGTATACCATTGAAAGAACTGAACGCAAGGCCTCTAGAAGTGTTTATGTGCAGCGTGCTAAAGAGACAAGGCTATGGAGAAGGCTTCCGTTGGATGGCACAGTACATTGATTAATGCCAAAATTGCATCAGTACATTCTGTCCCGTGTCTGAATATTAAGTCTGCTCCTTATTTGATCACTCAGTGTACGTAACTTGAATTCATTTGACTGTTTAGTTATAAAAATATACATTTTTAGCTAATTATATCACGTATGGTAAATTGTGTGAGGATTGAAAAATTATTTCAAGCAAGTTTATAAGTTTAAGTACCACAACCTGTGAGCTTTCTAATTCCATGCAACATTCTTCTGCAGCTTTTAATTTAACAAGTCTCCGGTACCATTTTTGGTCAGAGCAACTTTCCAGTACAGTATGTTTGAATGCACTTTTTAACAGCTACAAACATGTGAAAAATATTTAATGCTTATGTTAAATTTTTTTATGTACTTTTTTGAAACTGGTTTTATAACTTTAGAGTATATAACCATCTTTCAAGGAATAATAAATAATTAGTTGATGGATAATTGCATGATGCCTTACGGTTTTCAATAATATACTTTCTTATGCAACGTCATGCAATAAATTTAAATCCAGTTTTTGGCAACTTTAATGGAAGATGTTTCATTTTAATGTGTCTTAATTAGTGAGGCTGCCTGATGATCTGAATATGTGGGATATTCTCCTGAAACACAGAAGGCCACAAAGAAGTTTCATTGTATGTTAAAGTGTTTTTTTCAGACTACCAAACTGCATTTATTTTAGGATTTTGCAGTAGTGAAAGAAAAATCTAGTCCAATGCCCTTATAACCACCACCTTTAAAAAGTACAAATAATGTAAATCAGCTGTGCCATTGTGGGTCTTGAACAAAAGTGGTCTTGCTCTACTGGTCTCTCGAATTAAACCCCTGAAGTGACACTAGAAATACAGGGGGTTTTTTCTGAAGAAATCAATAACACCACCGCACTAAATATTCTATTCCTAATTTAATTAGATTTGGGGTCTGCCAGAAGATTTGCCTGTGCAACTGCCAGGGGAAAAAAAACAGTTGCCATCGCTGCTTGTGAAACTTTATCAGCCCACACCCAGTCAGCCAATTTTATTTTTGGTGGTTTGAACTGGGACAAGAGGGATTGTTTTCTGTGTTTTTTGCCCTGAAACCTAGCCAGCGTGGCAGCTGCTGGCTGCCCAGGCGGCTTATTTGTGGGGTAAAACTTGGTTATCTGCAGTCCTTTTTCCCAGACTTCTGTTTTTCCCCATCTTTGGGCACATTAGTTCCCTGAGGAGAAAGCAGGTTATTTTTGATGGGATGTTGAAGCACGTGTGTCTTGTCAGTGTCTTGTTGATGCTGGCTGAGACTGCCACAGAGCTGTGGTTGGTGTTTCCATGTGCTGAGTGTGTTTTACTCTAATCTGTCAAACGCAGGTAGGGTTTCAGCCCAGGAGTCACCATTTCACCCTGATAAGTTTGAGTTTTGCTGCGTAGTTTGTTTCCCCCTTGTAAGAGTACGAACTGCTGCAAGTGCTTTGCTGAATCCCTTTTACTCACCATTGAGGGTCTTCAAAATACTTTAGGCCTTATGTTTCCAGTATCCATGGCAGCAAATGTATTTCTGACTGGTTTGATTTCAGAAGTAATGTTGTCTCTTGACCTGCTGGGCTTGAATCTCAGATTTAAAGCCTATAGCATCATAGCAAATAAATGAGACTTATTCCTTGCCCAGATCTGAACTTGTATGATCGAGTATTGATGATCAGTTCCCCACAGTCCTAGATTGTTCGTCTGAGTAAGATGAATAATTCAGAACCTAACTAATGTAAATGGTAACTGAGTTTATTACTGCACGATTATATGCAAAGTTTTAAGCCTAGTTTGTGCGTGGTGAAGTTCAGAGTGACAGTATCAGATAGCTTTTCCAAATGTCCAACATAAGAGAATTCTGCATTTAAACTAGCGCTCAGCTGTCGAGTCCAGTCTCTGTTGCATAAATCAAGCCAGAGGTAAGAAACAGCCTCTCACCAGCGTGTGGACAATATGTGAGTCTTTACTACCTACAGCTGTTATGTAGGGGACATGCCTGGGGTTTTTTGACTCTAGACTTTTCTGACGATGGTTATAATGCAGAGAACAACAGCGAAACCAGACGGTGTAAATATTAAAAATACTACTGCCGTCACACTGTGATGTTGATGTGGGAGACTTGGGACTGTGGTGTCTGTGCTTATGGAAATGAAGCTGGAGCTGGAGGTGTTCTGCTGCAGACCGCTTCCACGGGCTGAGCCATGGTGTGGGCACAAAGAGGTCCCCTTCACCTGCTCTTCCAACCAACTGTGAATAACATTAGCAGTAAGGAAAGGGACGATAGTATTAAGAATTAAAAAAGAAGGGAGGTGGTACTGCTTTAGACGTGTGTGTTAAGAGTAATTCTTAGAATTATGGAAATACTCAGATTTCATGTTTCCTACTGTAGGTGGCTAGTTTAAATGTGGTTGTAATAAGGGCATGAAGAAATCTGGACCTTGCATTTTATCCACCTGGGTACTATAATGGTTCCCATTGTGGGAATAGCTGATAAACACTCGGTTAAATACACAAATAATCTTGCTCTGTTTCGTTTCATTCACTAGAAGAAGTATCTTTCTTCTGTAGTTTACGTTCTGTTGTGCACATGAATGTGAATGGGTGTTGTGCGTCTTTGTGTGAAGACTTCATTAATAGACAAATATACTGATGATTGTTTTTTCTGGTGGTTTTCATCCCCACCCCCCTCCACATCCCCCTGGTCATTTATTTCCGGAGGTTGCTTACTCCTGTGGTTGTGACCAGTCTTAAAGAAAGCCACATTCACGTTTGGGTCCGACTTCTATGGTTGGGTTTTATTTTTGCACTCTTGACTATGCAGATTTCAATTAAACATCACTTTAAAGAATGTGAAAAAGAAAACTCATTAATAAAGATGTTATTTATGAAGTGTCTCATTTTGTTTTTACATCGCAGCAGTTCTTTAAGAAAAATTAATGTCGATTTCTAAGATACTAATAACCGCTTCTGACAAAGTGGCCCCGTGTGCTGATATCTATGGGTTGAATAAGATACATTTTGCTTGGATTTAATTAAAACTTGGGGTTTAGTATGTATTATGTAACTGAGAGGCATTGCTGTATTTCAGTCTTGGTTTAATAAATATTTCAGCAACAATTATTGGTACTGGAGACAGGAAGGATCTTTGAGCTTTTGCATTTATCCTCTTGCTGGATCAAGATGTTAATGTTCAGTATTCAGGTACTGTCTGTGATGTGCCAAAGTTGACCTATGGCATTCACTGGAATACAATACCTGCGTGCATGGGAGCTTTATTGTATTTTAATAATTGGAATAATAGGACATTTGGCATCCACTTATTCAGAGCTAAAATCAGGTCAGAAAATGATGGTGGTGGTTTCCAGTCCCAGTGAATTCCCAGGTCTGCTTGAAGTCAAATTGTTCTTCTCTCTTGTACTGTCCGAGTATTTGGCTGTTACCAAAGTCCAGTATTTCTGTTGACTACAACGTGCTGAGATTTAGTGTAGGTAATGTCATTGTTAGTTATGGACTTACGAGTTACATTAAAAACAGCCTAATCCACTGGCTGTCAGTGGGGACATGTAACTTACTTGCACTTAGATAAACCGCTCCTTGCACTAGTATCTGTGTGGAACTAAACGTTTTCTGTTTTGAAATGTTGAGTGCGCTAATGTTTAAAAGCATAATTTATATAATAAATTACAGGAGAAAAGCTAAAGATGAAAGTGTTCTTAAACACGTTCTTAATGTGGTGTTTGTTATTATGTTATCCCACCCCATGCTTGAAATTTAAGTATTGGGAATTAATAAAATTCTGACTAGGAATTTGAAGAAAGAGTTTTAAACAGGTCGGTCTTGTCAAGTTATCAAACCCAGGAAAAAAGTACGTGAGCTAATTTAGTACCTGATCTAGTAGTGAGTTTGGGTTTGTTCAGCTGGGTATAATAATAATTCCCTTTCTTCTCAGCTAGGGTTTGTGTGCATGGAAGCAAGTCCTCTGCTCGGAAAACTCTTTGAGCATGGCAAAAACTACATTTCCTTTGTTGCAATTTTAAAATTGGATGGAAGGAACTGATCTTACCGGCACTACTGTCTTAGAATGCAGCTGCCCTCCGGGATGCGCACTGGTGGTGGGACTGTACTGAGCGGGGATTGCCATGAGTTCAGGTGCTTATCAAACCCAGTCCACTCAACCCTGCCCGACACAGCCCTTGGGGAAAATGTATTAACCTGCTGTGAGAGAGAACTACTTTCCAGTCTGAAGTATATGTTCTCCTTAGTGTGTTTTTAAAATTATTTCTTGCTTGACTGCTTTTGAATTAGAATTAGAACGTTGGTTGATGGTGAGCAGTTAAGAAAAATAAGGGATACTTTTTAAAATCATATTTTACCATATGACCCCATTTCTTATGGCACGTGTCCCATCACAGTAAGAAATTTATAGTAATATTTTAGAATCTTTGATGCCTTTCATTCCAGGATCTCGAAGCTTTCTACCTGCTGATGCTGCCTCAACATCGTTGTGAGGCAGAGGGGGTTTGTTATCCTTTGCTTAACCTGTGAAGATAGTGAGGTCCAGAGGGATTAGGTCGTACTTTGTCACTGCCTGAAGAAGAAAAGCAACCCAGCAACCACGAGCAATGTCAATGAAGCAATGCCTCCCTTAACCTGGGCACCATTTGTCAGTGTCTTAGGGAGATGACAGAAGCCTTCATCGCATTCAGGCTACTGAAGGTGCTGCACAGACCAGGTGTAAATCAGTGGCACTTCGGGTCACCCCCTCTCGTATGCCTGTGTTCGTAACAAAAAAGCTGCTCTAAGCATGTGGCATTCACTGCCAACTGTGTTGCACCCAACTACGACAATATTTAGTAGATAAAAGAACAGCACAAAAACTTCCGATGTGTAGGGTGGGTGCAAAGCTTGCATCTAGTTGTAATTTCTGATTTTCTTTCCTAAATGTGTGATGTAAATAAACACTATCCTTGTAAAAGGAGAAAATTTAAAGGTGTATTTTCAATATTTGGGTGCAAATGCCTGCTTTTGGCAGAGGCAAATAAGAATTTATAGCGCTTGGTTAGATTTTCACCCAGCAAAGGTGGTACTTCACTGTGGTTTGATTAACTCCCAGGAGTGGCACTAGCTGGAGCCAACCTTTGGCAGTAGCTGGGGGTGGAGATGAGCTGTTGGAGACCTGAGCTTAGCAATTTAATGATACTCAGGTGCCTAAAGCCCAGAGTATGTTGACAAGGGGTGTGCTGTGACAAGCTGCTGGTCTGGGAAGGGATGGGACCGGTGCTCACAGTTACTGTGTGCAGCTGGGGAAGCTGAGCTAAGAAGGGGAACCTGATCTTACCCTGTCGAGAGGATCTGAAGTGGTTCAGGTTTTGTAGCACACGGGGTTTCTGAGCAAAGGGAGCTGCTTTTCAGTGAGAATGTGTCCCTTGAGAGGAAGGTTGTAATTTGGTTTAAGTCGGAGTTTGTTAAAAATCTTTGTAAAGGTTTGTTGAAACCTAAAAGTATTGCTAGGGATGGGAAATCGGGCAGCGAGCAGGCTGGAGGAGAGGGTCAGCGTTGGGCACCACAGCGCAGGGTCAGCCGCAAAGATGATGCGACCACCTCTAGGAAGCACTTGACTAAGTTCCTGGCTGTGCAGTGGAAAAAGACAGAAATTAGTTGGGTTGAAAAATGTCCTCTTGCCAGCGAGTTAAGAGGGAGAACGATTATGAAGAGGGCTCCTAGTGCTGCTCTGCCACAGCTTGTCTGTGGGCCGAACCCCAGGGCTGGTATTTGGAAATGCTGGTGCTTGTGAAAGCAAAGGGGAGAGGGAGAAATGGGCTAGTGACAGGAGGTGTCTTCCAATCAGTCTGTGTGCGCTGTGGCAATGCCCGCGTTTGTCAGGTAGTTTTGAAATCTCTCCAGTATCCTACAATTAAGCTGGGTTTTGCAAAGTTACTGAAAGCTGCTGATCCTTGGTCGACTGTTCCCCAAGGACAAAGCTGAGGTCGCTTGTTTAATGCACTTGACTTCTGACCAGAGATAGGCACGAGCTGCAAAACTTAAAACCGTGTTTTAAGCAACCTCATGCCTGTTAGCGCTCGGATCGGGGTTTTGAGTTCCGTGTAGACTCTTGGTTCCAGCCCCGGTGCCTGATGCCATTTTCTCTCCTGCTTTGTCAGAGCAGGATTTAGGTTTAGGTTCAAATAAATTGGAAGTGAAGAAGGAAGGCTCCTGTGTGTGCCACTTAGCTCTTCTATTCCTTGATGTGTGTGTATATTTGTAATATATATAAAAATATGTAAATATATGTGTGTGTGTATATGCAAGAGGTTTAAAATAAATCTGCTCAAAATACTGTTACTGAGATGCATTAGCATGAAACTGCAGAGGGCACTTAGTGGAAGTCTGCTCATAGGTTTTAAAGGCAAAAAAAAAAGCAGAAGGTGTTGGCAGTAGAGAAAACAAAAAGCTTTTGCTTTACTGGTGAATAAATAATTACAGGAGATGCTGTGGGAGAAATTCAGATGTGCAGCTACAGTAGGGAGAGCAGCTGGAGCTCCGGGTGCTGCCTGGAGAAACAACAGTTAGGCAGAACAGGAGGAGACAGAACTAGGAATACAGTTTGCCTTTTTTTAGAGCTTATGCTTTGTCGCTGGTATCTGAGAGGCTTTTAGCATTGGTGTAAAGAAGTTTGGGCGTTCCTACAAAATGAGATGTTTACTCCAGAGATTTTTAGAAACCGTGTCCCATCCGCTTGCTCCTACTCCCTGCTGTCTGCGGCAGCTGGCTCTGAAGAGCTCCGATGAACGTCCCCAGAAGGAGGTTATGTGGATTTGACGTTTGTACCTGAAAATTTGGCTATAAAGAGAACTTCTTTTTGATTCGTAGTGGGTTTTTTTAGCTCTTCTCTAGTCCTCCTATATGCTATTACCACTTTTGTAATACCCTTTTGTTTCCTAATCTCTAATTTGAATTGCCTCCTAAATTTAAGAAAACAATATGACTATTTTTCCCAGGCTGTTCTGGGGAGAGCTTTTCTTCAACCGTTTGATGTTTAAAATCCTGGGGAAGAAATTTGTAAGGTGGCCCTCTGTCATAAAAGAAATTCTGCTTGTGTCTTCAGAGCCATTGTCAGGGACAATGCAAGGGAGAATGCAAGAGAGAATCAGTAAAAGATTGATTCGTGGTGTTTGTTTGCCATTATTATTTTGGGAGAAACAAGGAAAACCAAAAAAGTTACCGTCACCGTGGTTAGTTGAAGTTCATAGAGCTGCTGCAAGTCTGACTGCAGCAAAGAATGTGTAACAGATCCTCACGCATGTGACTGTGGGATGGAGTCTATTTATGTCTCCGTAAACACGAAATTATGAAATACATGCCATGGAGATGGTGCTGGTGAAGTCCTTGTCTGACCTGGTCAACTGTCGTTGGACTTGTACCTCTCCCGGAGTACAAAGTGAATTTGAGCTTATTACAGATATTGTGCTGCTGGAAGATGTTTATTGAAAGGGAAGTAGGTCAAGCAGTAAAGCAAAGAAACCACCCAGAATGTTACAAGGTAAGAGGCAAGGTGCTGAGTTTCTGTAATAATATCTTGCATACCTTGTGGGCATAAGAGCACCTAACAAAGACAGTGTCTAGAAAAGAAATCACCAAAAACCCCCCATGTTTTCTTTTGTACAGTCCAGATTTGAAATAAATTCTTAAAACTGATGTGTGGCCGAGACTTGGATCCTTTTTGCAAAATTAAAAAAGTGTACCTCAAGATTGCAAAAGAAGGGGGAAAAAAAAATGTGGGAGAAATGGGTCACGTATAGTTTGCTTTTGCGCCATTCGGTGGTACCAACGGCGACCTGCACGGTACGAGGCTGCGGTGGGGAAGAAGCTGGTCCTGCCCTGAGTCTTCTGCTGGAGCCTGCCTTGGCCGTGCCCTCCCCTGCTGCTGCTCCTCTCCAGGAGATGTGTCCCACCTGCCCTCGCTGGGACCACCTCTGGCACCTCTGCTCTGCATCAGCTCCAGCGCTGAGCCTGCATCCTAGGTGCAAAGGTCAGTGATGTTCCCCACCCTAGATGCTTAGTTCCTCCCCCAGTACTCAAGGGTGGCCGTAAGTCTGCCCCAGCCTAGTGTCTCCAGGTCCAGCACCCACGTTCGGTGCAGCCTCCTCGGGATCCAGAGCCCGTTGCCAGAGGGGTGTGAGTGGGCTGTGCGCTGGGCTGCACCGGGCAGGAGCTCGCTGGGACAAGCAGCAGCCTGCCTGCCTGTGCAGACGCACGGGTGCAGGCAGGTAGGAGGGAAAACGGAACCTATCCTGGGTGTGAAAGTGAGGCAAGGAGGGAGAGCAAAAACGTGGAGGGGGAGGGGAAGCGACCGGTAGGATCCTGGTTTTACTTTGTTCCTGGTTTTCTCATTTCACAGAAGAGGTGATCGAACTTGTTGCAGCAAGTGCCTGAGCAGGCAGTCCTTTCAAAAACAGATGGTGGCCCTCCATTCACACACAATAGCCCTAAACCTGGAGCAGCATGTGCCTTCATCTCTCTCGTGTGTAACGTAGCCTGTAGGGCATGCACTGTAACCCTGTGCCTGCTCCATTCAGCCTATATTTCTATATCTACCTAGGGAATAATCTGCTCCCAGTCCTGGTCTTTGGGAAGTATGTGGGGGGTTTTGGGCTAAGGCTAACAAATCAGGTGAAGTGGAAGGAGCAGCATCCCCCCACAAGCCTTCTACAGTGCAGGAGAGGTCCTTGGTGGTAAGTTGTGCCTGACGAGGAGGTTTCAATCAGCAGCCCAGGCTGGCACGTTACCACTGCTCAAGAGTGAAAGAAAACCCCCAAGCCCCATATTGGGCTCATTCCCCCATGAAAACACAGTCATGCCCCATATTGCGTGGCTGGGCAGCTCTGTCAGCAGTGAAGTCTTGATGGCTGCTCTGGAATTTTTGGCCAGAGATGACTTTCAGATGGTTTTCCTATTAGCCTTCTAAAGGTAAACAAAGGATTGGCATAGAAGAGTAGGAAGGCAAGAAAAACTAAACTATGTAAAATTTCATCGTTTTTACTGTTTGCTGTTAGAGAAAACCAGGAATTTATGTGTCATGTTAAGCTCATCATGGTGTGCAACCCACTTCTGGGGTATTTAACCGAAATCACCATAGTCATAGGTCTGGACATTCTTTTTATTCTTCCCACTGGTTTTCAAGTGACATTCTTGCGCTTTTCCCTGCCTCAGACACGACGGTTAGCGTCATGGCTGCCCTGTGCCTTGTGCAATCCTCCTGCTCTCGAGATGAATCTCAACCCGACTGAGCCATGGCAGCAAGAGTTTGCTGGAGCGTGTTGCCCGAGCTTGCAGCGGGCTCTCCGCAAACACCGCTCCTTCTGCCTCCAGTCGGCACTAAGGCTGCAGGAGATTTGAGCTGTGATTTATGTCCCACAAGAAAGTGCAGCATCATGTATTTTAGGGTAAGGTGCTGAGTGTTGTAAATTGTGAGATTTAGAAGAAATAATGCATCCAAACTCCTTAGTTTCTTTTGTTTTATTCATACTTATTCAGTAGCAGAAGTACACAAGGAAAATTACTGAGGTCTAGGTGCATAAGAAAAGCAGGATCATGCCTTTCACTTTGCATCTTTAAACTCTAAAGGTTCAGTTTTGCTCATGCAAAATTCATCCATCCCTCACATGCTGCTGCTGGCACTGCATTTGGTGCGCAGGAGTGATGTATCTCTGGGTGGTGGAGGGGAGTCTAGCTCCAAAAGAGCTCCTTTTGACTTGGATTTCAAAAAGACAGTTATGAACTGCATAAGAGCTTCAATGAAGTGGGTAATTTGGCTGGCGGCCTCCTTTCCCCCATGAATTCTAGCGTATGAGGTATGCCTCAGTAACAAGCAGTTGTGTTTTCTGCATCATGGCAGGCTGATTTCTGGAAACATCATATTTCCAGGTATTTCAGCACTAGCTTTTAGATACTTGTCTTTCCTTAGGAGTTTTTGTATTTAAACAGCAGTCAGACTGTCAGTAAGACGTGGGTCGTGTGAATGCTCTTCATAAAAGGCGATTACAAAAGCAAACAGAACGATCACTCCCAGTTCACGGTTGGGAAGTAGGAGCACAATGAGGCTTAAATAGTGATGAGTCAATGCAGCGATGAAGTGCCTATTTATTGGTAAATAAAGGCTGGCTGCCATTGCCTGCTTCGAAGCCCCGGTGCCCCCGAGGGGTTTGGAATGTGGTGATGCAAACTGATGAGTCACAGTTTAGAACAATAGCTTCTTCATGCAAAATTACTCAGGATAAAAGAAAAACAGGTTTTTCAAGAAGCTGAAGCCTATGAAATTACAAAAAGGAATAAAATAATAGGACATCTTTAACCCTGTGTTGAAAGTATTACATCTTTTTCTAGAGATTAATGCGGTGGTTGTGGTGGATGCCGGAGACCAGCAGATTCTAGAGATTCACCTCGAATGCTGGGCTCAGGTTTGGGCCCCTCGGGACAAGAAGGGCCTTGAGGGGCTGGAGCGTGTCCAGAGAAGGGCAGCGGGGCTGGGGCAGGGTCTGGAGCACAAGTGTGCTGGGGGGCGGCTGAGGGGGCTGGGGGGGTTTAGCCTGGAGAAGGGGAGGCTGAGGGGAGCCCTTCTCGCTCTCTGCAGCTGCCTGAGAGGGGCTGGAGTGAGGGGGGGGCTGGTCTCTTCTCCCAAGAAACAAGCAATAGGACAAGAAGTGGCCTCAAGCTGCATCAGGGGAGGTTTAGATTGGATATTAGGAAAACTTCTTCACTGATAGAGAGCTCAGGCACTGGCACAGGCTGCCCAGAGAGGTGGGGGAGTCACCGTCCCTGGGGGTATTTAAAAGACGTGTAGACGTGGCACTTCAGGGCATGGTTTAGGAGACATGCTGGAGTTGGGTTGGGGGTTGGACCTGATGATCCTAGAGGTCTTTTCCAATCTTAATGATTCTATGATTAGACCTGCTTTCAGTTAGCATTCCCCTTTTGGAGCACGCATGCAGATAGCCAGCGCAAAAAAAAAAAGGACAAATACCGTGTGTATGAGCATTAAATATGATGTGTATAAATGCATCTCTCATAACATTGCATTGCAGTCATTTGTCTGCATCATCCTCCCTACCCTCTTCTGTTTGTCCAGTTTACGGTAAAAGGCTGGCCCTGCTGAGCGAGGGCAGCACAGCTCCCCACGCGATCCGGCTCACGGGCGGGATGCTCTCGGGGTGGGAGCTGTCTTGGTCCGTGCGTGGTTGTCCATGGCTGAAGCCCCTGTCCCACACCCACAGAAAATACTGCCTGACCTCTCCCCTTCCCCTGCCATGGACCAAATAGCCTCTTCCAGGGACTAACGGCTCTGCTAGGTATGATTCTATACAAATAACATGTCTTCTTTATTATAGATAACCCTGTTTCCTCCAGCGAGGGTGGAATATGTCACTCTAGTCTCTGTGGCCCCACAAACATCCGTTTTAGGTATGCTGTAGAGTTCTATTGTGGAAATGATCACCTTAGCAATCCGAATGCAAATATGCACAATTATTTTCAAGATTTAATTACACCAGAACAATTAGGTAAAGGAGAGGGCAAGCTACAGTCTGTCAATAAAACCACTGTAATCAGATCAATCCAGCAAGCCAAAAAATGGCTTATTTCTTTTCTTGTACTACATATATTCATATGATGGGTAGAAAATTTCCCAATACCTTCTCTCAGCCCTCTGTGTCCCGCACATTCCTGAATTTGCCTGAAGAAGGAGAAGGCTCAGGTCTTACCCAGGGCTGCTGGCATCTCCCTACTCCCACGGGCTTTTATTCCATATTTTTCTTATTTTCTAAGAAAATCCCGTGCCCCCCGGGAGGTTTCCTGCTCTCACTGCTTTCCATCCATAGGTGGCAGCAGGCTTTAAAATCTTTAACCTCTCAACACTGATGTGTTTTAGGAGCTCAGGGAGCTGTGCCATGATCTCCAGAACTTCAGTGCATGGAGCTGGTGTGAGAGGTATGAATTATTTTCAAGGAACACAACATCCTCTGCAGCTCTTCACTTAATTGCTCGATGAAGACAAATAGAAAGTCAAACTCGGGGGTAAGAAAGGGCAGACAAGCACTTATTTTAGGACAACACACCTTTGCAAAGAGCAGTGATTTTGTCGGATAAGTTACCCAGGAAAAATAATGTGCTTAACAGCTTTCCCTCCCAAAAGTATGTGGGTGCAAAAAGTTGTGTCTGTGACGCAGATTTAAGCTGCCTTCCTCAAATTTGCTTTTGAGTTTTCTGTATGTCTCTGCCTGCATTCCGGGATCTCTCTTCTCTTCCCGTGGTGATGCCTGGCTGCTGTCTGGGTCGGCCTCAGGTGGCATCACCAAGCGATCAGGCTCAGCACGCTGGGGACATGGGGACAGCTCGGGCAGGCTTGGCTGCTCGTGCTCCAGCAGCACATGGAGTATGACCTGTTCTGCGCGGACGTAGCCCCATGGCGATGATAACCTCAGCTGTAAGGAGTGCTCAGGGTCTCCAGCACTTGGGATCTCTGTCCCGGTGCCTCCACCTACAGAAGCATCACACTGCGACTGCTCTGGGCTCTGCAGTGCCGTGAGCCAGGCCTCCTCCAGCCTCAGCCCCTGTCTGAGAGTGGAACAGATAAAGGATGAAGGTCAGCATCAAGCTGTCTTTACTTACAGCAGTTTTGGGTAGCCTCCCCTGCTTGCGGATGTCCCCTAGCACCGCTCGGCACATCCCAGGGACTGCGGTACCACGGGCCGAGCATGCCACGGTGACTCTCTCTGTTTTGCCTTTTATTTTCCCGTGTGCCGTGCCAGGCTCACCCAAACAAATCAGACCATGTTGACAAGGAAGAGCCAGAGAGGTCAGCGGGCTCCTTACAAGGCAGGGTGAGGAAGGCACTTGTTTGGAGGAGGCAATGAGTCATGGCTGTCTCCCAGGGTGATTAATCAGGAATTTGTTAAAGCACGGCTGGGCCACGGTGAAAAAGAAAAGCTCAGGTGGTGGGTGCATGCTGCTGCATGGGAGCAGCACCGGCCAAGGGTGAGGGAAACCCTCCGTATAAGTCATTTTACTTACCTCGCAAAAATTAATCATTGCTTTAATTGAAAGAGAGATTATTTTCCACCTGCCTGTTAACTGATGGGGTGTTGCTGGAGCAATGGTAATGGTTCACTCGGAAACCACCGAGGTGGCAGGATTTTTGCCAGGCAGCAAAGCAATCCTAAAGGAAAATTTGCAAGCTGTACATGGTGCTTGTGAAAATGAAATGATAATAAAGTGGTAGTTACAGTAACGCGTGCATGCATGGGGACGTCTGTGATTTGGCCAGGAGGGGAGGCAGCCAAAGGGAAGGAGAAAGCCTGGGACCTCCTGGGGCTGTCGGCTCTCCTGGGATAGTGGAGACGATAGAGCATGTTCGGTTCAGCCACAGACACAGTGAGGGAGCAGGATCAGGCCTGGTGGGCAGAGGAGCTGGGAGAGGACGTGGTCTCCTCTGGCAGAGAGGGAGCCTGTCCAGCTCTCCGCATGTGTCCGAGTGGGTGCCATGCTCAGATGCACCTCGGGGAATTGTATCTTCTCTGGGTGAACAATAAATGAAGCCACATTCCCATCCACAGCCTTCACTTTCTGATCCTGTAGGCAAAAGTACGGGCCGATTTCTATTTAACTTTTCCTAACAATGTGCTTAAATACATATGTTTTGCACATCTTGCTCACACAAGGCAAGGAGGTGATTTCCCTTGATGGGGGTGCAATGTCAGCGCCATCGCTGGGATGTGGGGACCTTGCGCCGGGAGCTGAGGCTGCCTCGCTCCCTGCGCTGCCCCGGGGTGTTATCCCATGCCGCTGGCAAGCGAGACCTCTCCATCCCCACGGCCCCAGCAGCTGCTCCACGGCAGAGCTCTGAAGTGAAGCATGATCGCTTGTTTACAGCCGTTAGCTGGCATTGCACGCAAAATTACCCCTATTTTGACACCTCTCAGAAGCTAGCAGTGATGAGTGACAGCTCTTCCAGAGGAGCAGCAGCTCTGCTCAGACTGCTGTTGACAGTTGCAGATGACAGGAATATGAGGGCTTAATTATTATATAATTAAGTTGAAGTGATCATCTTATGTCTGTTTAGTGTCTAACATAAAGTGAGCTGGTGATCTCAGTCTTGTTTGCAGTAGCCTTTGGTTAGAAACCACCAGCGTGCGGGATGCGGATGGATGCTGGCATCCTGGGGAGAAAAGGAGTTCGGTGGTGGAGGCTGCACCAGAGGCCGGGCTTCTGTGGTATTCTGCCTGGATTTGGGTGGCTTTTTCCCTTCCTCACTCAAGGAAATTCCGAAGGAATAATATTCATATTAGATGGCTGCAAGAACAATGGTTCTTCACCCGTTGTAGCGTAAAATGCAGATTCGTGCAGGATGCGGGGGATTTGATGTGCAGGCAGTGGCTGTCCTCAGAGCCAGGCTCCCTGCGGTCCTGCCTGGCCCAAAGTGGGAAGATGGGGAAGCACTGGGCCTCCGTCACCTGCGCACCCAGCAGAAGGGCTCCCAGTACCCAGGAATACCAGCAAAAAGCAAAAATACTTGTAAAAAGCTGCTATTCAAGCCACAGATGTATACCCCAGCTTCTTGGTGGCCTTCCGAAATCATCTCTTCTTGGAAGCAGAGTTCAGAGAAAGGTCCTTGTCCAGGATGAGCAGCTGCCACAAGGGTGCAGGGACCCCGCTGCTCCACAAGCACCCCAAGGCTGAGCCTTGGTGATGGCTGAAGCCATGTGTCATGACTGTAAAGGACATCAGCCAAGGCCTGCCTCTCTTCCAGTGTGGAATTGGATTCTTCAGCCTTAAATTCTAGTGATATAGTTTTTCCTATAAGGTATTCAATATAGTTGTTGCCTATAAGCTACTCTTACAAGGTTAAATCCCTTTTAATTTCAGGTAAGTGCAGATGCTGGCACTGGTGGGATGCTCAGCCATAATGCCTGAAAAGCTTCTGTGCCAGCAGGCCAGAGCTGCATAAGGTGCTCTTTAATCCGGCAGCTTCACCACAGTTTTGCTTTTTGGTGGTTTTTGATGCCATCCGGCTTTGTTTTATTGTTTTTTCTCTCAGCAAGAGCGGCGTAGGAAACGTTATAGCAGGTGTTAGGCCGTGTTTGTGTTTTAAAGGCATTTCACGTTGCGGTTCACATCTCCGTTAGGAAAGCCAAAGAGGTATTGCAGGTTATTGTGGGAAATTTACAGTTTAAGCATCACACTTAATAGAAACCCCTTCTGCTCAGGCTTGGGCTATTACTGTATTATTCCCAGCCTCCATCTGTGCCTGCTGCTCCGATGCGCTGAGTGCCTGCAATTACTTCCAGAAGAAGTTCAGCCTCTTTTTGAAAGCACCCATTTCCCTCTGGCTCGAGCTGTCCACAGCTTTCATCTGAAAAAGAGCTCTAAGTGCTTTTCGAGCTGCGTGACTCTGAGCCAGGGGATGCAGCAGCTCCCGGGGACACCCAGCTGCCGGGTGGCTGAAACGGGATGCTCATTCTCCCATCAGGCGGGTTATGCTCAGGCTCTACGGCAAGTTCTGCTTTATATTTATTTGCACGATTTCTCTGCATCAACCACATGGGTAAGTAACTGCCACGCAGCTGAGCAGCGTTTGTACCTAACAAGAGCCTGCAAATCTCAGCTTCTCCCCACGCTTCCCCTGCAGTTTGCTGAACTGGTTAACGTGGCGTTCAATAAAAGTGCTGAATCTGGGAGCTGTGGCAGAGCTCCCCCTCCAACAGGCACCGTGGCGGGTGGTGGATGGTTTCTTCAGCTGCTCCTCGGCTGTCCCGGGGGAATGAAGCCACTCCGCAGGCACTCGGTTGATCCCCATGCAGCTTCAAACCAGCCCAGAGGCACCGCACTTCCGAAAAAATGTCTTCCCCAGCGCTGGGACATCTGCCCCGGAGGTGGCGGTGCCCACGCCGGAGCGTGCACTGGCGGAGTGTTCATCAGGACAGACCCTGAGCCCATTTTAATGTCACTCAAAGCCACCAACCAAGGGGATGTCTGGACTTGGGGCTATGACCGTGTAGTTCAGTCTTTCCATCTAAAGGCAGGAGAGGTGACAGTGACCGAGTGCCAGTGACCGGTCATGCCACCAGTCTTCAAGGTGGCAGCAAATAAAGTGTGGCTGTGGCGTGCTGCCTCTCCCAGGGCACAGCCGAGGTGCTGGAGAGGGAGCGAGGCTGATGGTTTAACAGGTACGGTGTTGCTGATGCTCAGCCCCAGCCCCGCTGCAGCCAAGGGAGCTTTGCCCATGACCTTGCTGAGGCCTTGTATTCCTGCAGAAAGAGAAATTCCCATGCACTGCTACCACCAAAGCCGCTTCTTTGTGCGCTCCTCCGTGCACAGCCCCGCATCCCTTTGGGTTGCTCCTGCTACCATCCACCCTGGGGGCGGCTGGGCTGGGCGAGTGGCAATGGGCTGGGGTAAATGCTACCAGCAGCAGCCGAGTTTTGCTTTTTCCAAGGGTTTTATTTATTTATGGATTTATTTTGCCAGGTCTAGCCTAACTCCCACCCACCAGCTTGCCAGGAGGTGAGCCACCAGTGAGCATGGGGACAACCCAGTGTCATTTGGGGGAGCAGCGATGGTTCCTGCATGCTCTGCAGCACGGTCGCCTGCCTGCAGGGCTGGAGTCCCACCTTGCCATCAAATTAGACTTGAGAAATCATAAAATAATTGTGGTAACGTATTTCATCAGTACTGTTTTCATCAGTAAGCAAAGAGCAGGCACAGAGCACAGGGAAGCTGACGGTCCTCAGGCTGCGGTGATGCGGAGCATCCTGGTGTGCCTCAGGGGTGTCTGTCCGCGTCCCCGTCCCTGTCCCCACTGCCGGGGGTGGGAAGGCACTCAGCAGGGCTGTGCTGCCAGCGCAGAGCGTGTGTGCAGCAGCGAGGGGAAGCTCTCTTGGAGCAAAGCCCCTCTCCACCGCATCAGACCCAACACAAACTGCTTGGAGAGCTGCTTGTAACTTAGGGAGGGGGGAGATAAGTCCCAAGTTTTCTTTCTGAAGCCAGCTGGCCCAGATCGACCACAAAAAAAAAAAAAGCAGCATCCTTTTGAGCAGAGCTGGTGGCTGTTGAAAGTGGGGGGGGGGGGGGGGGGGAGGAAGGAAAGAGGGGGCCAGGCACTGCCGGGAAGCCACACGCGCTCATTTTGGCTGGCTCTCTTCAGCAGCGTGTGGGCAGATCGCTGGGATCCTGTGTCTCGGGCTGACACCGGCTGCGTGTTGCGGAGGTGACTCATGCCTTTTGTGGGGAAGATGGTGCTCTCGGTGTCACCGAGCGATGCCTTCCCCTCTCTCCCTCCCCGTCCCCAGGTGAAGGTGCCAAAACCGCGCCAAGGGGAGATGACGGCCCTGGGGAATGGGAAGGCAGGGGCTGAGCCCTGGCTGGGAAAGGCAGCACCGCAGTCTCCTCGTCTTGGTTAGGAAGGAGATGTTACATTCCCTGTCGTGATAATCTGGGGTCATAATCACATATGCCAGAGCAGGAGCCGGGCATCCCCCCCATGCTGCTGGGCTGCACTGAGCTATGGCGGGGCTCAGCTGTGCGAGGCTCTTGTGTGGGGCAAAGCCAGCGTGCAGGCTGGGGAATTTGGGCCAGTCATTAGAGGAATAGAGCTGGTGCTGGGAGGGGGGCATAGCAGTGTTTCAGTCTAGGCTTTTACTTTTGGTTTACTTTTGACGGTGTCACAGGATGAAAACCATATTCCTCTGCAGCGGAGATGAGCCTGTCAGTCCTCTTGCTCAGATTGGATCCAAGAGCATCCTAAAAGGGGCTGCAGCACCGACAAGAGGCCAGGATGGGGAGCAGAGGGGACTGACTGCCAGAGATCTGGGAGGTGATCTGGTGTCAGCCCTCTGCAGCCTCCCCACTGCCTCCTGCTCCTGGGCATGGGTGCAAGCCTCCCCCGGGTTTTGGTGTTTCAGGTCCCCCCCGCTGTGAGTTTCGTTCTGACTTTCAGGTTGGGATGAGTCAAAAATCTCAGAGCAAAATGTAGACGAAACTGCCTGCAGCAGGGTTTCTGCTCATACCAGCCCAAGGCAGCATCCTCAGGGGGGACAGCCCTGCACTAGGTGCCATGTCCCACAGCAGGGACACAGCCCCGGCCCCATGCGCCTTCCTGGGAAAGACAAAGAGGCACAAAGCGAAGCAAAGGGGATGGGGATATTTTGCCAGGAAGACCTCCACTAATGGTGCTTACCTTCAGAGAGCTGTGAAAGCGCATTCGAGCTGGGTTTAGTCGACAGCCTGCTGATGGGAGATGTTCCAGTTGCTGCTGGGAACTGACTCCTGGTTCTTGCTTGCCATTCGGTAATGACCTAATTCCTTGCTTATTTACTGCCCTTCAGATTCATGCAAGCCCCAGCCAGCAAACCTTTCCCCATGTCCCCATTCCCTCATTTCCAACAAATCCCTTTCATTGATACGTGTAGGAACCAAAAATGCAAAATGAGTTCGTAAATGCGTGATGAGTTCACTGCTGCCAGCCCCCGGCATCCCACCTCTTCTTCAGCAGCCAGCAAACACTACCTTCAAACTGGGAAATGAACCAAAATGTAATTTTTCGAGGGTCCAAGCACATTTCCTTCTGGCTAGTCAGCAGTGCTGCCCTTGGGCTCGCTCGGCCATGCATTCGTTAGTGTAACGTAATTCTGTTTGCTCAAGCAGCCGGTGTTGTCCACTTAATTGTAAGGAGATGGGAATCCTTAGCTATGCCAAAGATTTTATGAAAGTAATTAAAAAAGCCAGTGAGCAGTCTCATAGCCGGTAAATGGCATCCTATCAGCCCCCATTAGAAAGTAGAGAGTTACACGGAGGTTAATATTTCATTTGGGTCATAAATCTGCTCTTACTCTATGCAGTCCATAAAAGCAGCCAGGCCCAAGGCTCTCCCCACAGATTAGCAGTCTCCAGGTGCCAGGGGTTTGGAAAAAAACAGAGTCCCCACTGCAATTATACAACAGGCACCAGTGCTGCATCCCTCCGTCTCTGCTTGTACGTGGTCCCGGAGGAGCCGGGCTTGGCTTATAGTGTGGGTGGGGTTGTTTGCTGGTGATGAACTACCCCAAAGGCGACATGTTCTCCCATTGGGTGTGTTGGCATCTTCCTTCTGCACCCAAAAGGGAAAGCAGAGCCACTGGCAGAAACCGGCATCATTGGTGCTGGACAAAAACCAGAGAGGAATGAAAGGGGGGGGGAATCTATTGATTTATCCAGGCTATTTCCCCCAAAATGAAGGAACATTTTTCAGCATCTTGTCCAGACCCTGTTTTAGTTTTGCTGACTATTGGGGCATTAGGCGTTTCTGCCAGGAGCTGCAAATGCACCCATCCTACCGCTGAGCTTCCCTGCTGCCCCACACCCTGTTCCAGTCCAAAAAACATCCTCTTGGTGAAGTTCACAGACTTCAAAAGTACATTTAATTTTGCTCTTAGGGCACCTTAGCCAAAATTCGCCTTCTCTTTGAAGAAGGTCAGAGAAAACCGCCGTGAAAGCTGAGCAGTTCACCATTACTCTCCTGTTACCACCAAACCCAAATGCGACCTTGCAAGCAGAGCTGCAGAAGGGACATTTTGACACAGGCTTTGCTGGGTTTCCTGGTGGTTTGGCGTATTGTGCCCTGCATTTAATGGGCTCTTTTCCAGCTTTCCTGCTGAGACGCTGCCAAGACCCAGAGGGGAGGTGGGCAGGGAGGGCTGGAGCAATAAAAACACCCAGAACGAAGCTTTTTTCCTCCCCTTGCAACTGCTATACTCGTCACATGGGAAACAATCCATTATCTTTTCTCTCCATGTAACACAACCCCAAATACTCAGCACATATTTGCCTTGTCCCATACGCATGTTGACTTTTTTCATCCTTCTGTTATTACAGATGCTGCAAAGGCAATAACCCTGAAATGTCACAGCTGCAGATTTGTATCACACAGATAAGATGGTGTGTTTAAATAAGGAATCACTCAACATCTAAATACTAGGTAAAAGACAACAAAATCTGCAAGAACAAGAACAACACAATGTACAGTACCTGTGGGGTTCACGTCCCCGCTCAGCTTTGGAGTGGCCTGAGATAGATAAGCTAATTTAACTGTCTTTTAAAGTGCTGGAAAGTGTGTAGAGCTCAACCAGGCTTGGAGAGATCATCCCTCTGAGGTATAAATCTGATCTGTGCTCCTTGCTTTGCTCCCAGCAGTGTTTGGCGAGCTGCTCAGCAGAGGAGGTTTGTAAGGGACAGGTTGAATTAATGACTTCCTAGGGAAGTTACTCGTCAGACATTTGCCGTCCCCGCTGATGGACCATGAGGTGGGTCGGGGTCAAACCCATCAAAACCATAGCTGGAGTTTCCAGGTGATGCCAGATGCCACGCTGGGCTGTCGGTGCTGAGCTGAGCGCCGGGGCAGCTCTGCTGCTCCCGACCTGGCGTCATCGCTGCCACCCACACTGCTCAGGGGCTTTCCCCAACACCATCCTGAAGCATCGCCCTCCTCTTCCTCAGAGACGGAGATGGCCTGAGCAGCCACCTCCTGCTCAGCTCTTGCTAGGCACTGCAGGAACATCTAATGCACTAAAGAGATTTTTTGGTTTACCTGCAACCACTCACCGATGCTGAGAATAAGCTACATCAGCACCGCAGTTAAGTCTTTTCCCAGCTTGAGGGTGTCTTCAACTGATAATTTTATTTAGTTACTGCTGTAACACATGCTGGTGGCTGGTTGCTCCCAAATTGGCTGCATTCCCGCCCCCTTCCATCCAGATTCACCTTTGCTATGATGGAAGGGAGCGGGATGGAAATACCTTTGCAGGGTATTTCCCAGGTTCGCCGAGTTGCAAAGCTCAGGTCATGTTTTCTAACCGTAAAAGATAGCTGTGAGCCGGAGGTGGCAGTGACAGCTGCCTTGGTGTCAGGTGGGGCAGTTACTTCATCCTCACCGACTATTTTCTAATGCTTGGGATGGAAAATATTGCACGCACATCACAGGTGGGCTGGCGGGATGTTGCCAGCCGGCTGTGGTTCCTGTTGGTGCTGGGGAGGCACGGCCACAGAGATGCCGGTGCCGTGCCATGCCCATGCCGCTCCCAGCCCGCGCTCCTGGAGCTTGGCTATTTATAGTGCTTCTTCGTCCTGGGGTATTTATATAATCCAGTTTTATAGCTGTTGTCTAGCGCACGCAGAGGACTGGGGAGATGCTTGCAGGCTTCAGAGCGGAGGAGTGACCAAAGTCCTTGTGTCTTGGCACACATCTGGCTCTTGCCATGCCGATAAATGGCAGCACTGCTGCCCTGTGGCTGACTGTGTCTCGCCATCTTCAAGCCTCAGAAAGCCTAAAAAATCAGCCATAGATGCCTTTTGCTGCAAGAGAAGAGCTGGTGCCGAGGAGGGGATGCTCGGGGCACGGGGGATGTGTGTCCCCGTCCTGCCACTGGCCACGCAGTGATGTTGCTTGGCTCTGCGCTGCTCTGGAGGGTGCTCTCTCTGTGGTGGATTTAAAAAGCTGATTGGAACAAGCTCATTCGCCATGGGTCTCCAGAAGCAGCCCTTCAGGGGAATGGGCCCACCCCGGGTCTGTGTGCTGTCCTCTCTGGGTGTCGAGGTCTCCTGTGTCCCCCAGGATCACACCTGGTCCAAGCTGCCTTTGGGAATGTGCGGCACAAGGACTGGCATCCTTCCTGCTATGCTTTACCCCCCAAACTTGGTTGTTTTAAAGCTGGAGCTGCAAAAATTGCTGATTTCCCTCTTTTAGAAATGCTTTATTGATCCCGCTTGCTTATTAAGGGCAGGAATTTATCCCCCCCGCCTGCCCGCCCCGCTGCGCAGCATGAGTGTTATTTGTGGTATCCCATACAACAAACACCTATTTTTAGCTGAGTGTTCTTGGAAGAGGTTTCGGTACCTTGTTTTCCACAGGGAATTCTCTCACTTGCAGGGTGCCTGGAGCTGCTTGTAGCACTCCAGCCTGCACAGGGGGATGCTTGGACGGAGGCAGAGCACGTGGCAGGTCCAGACCCATGTGGATGGCCCACGTCCCACTCTGATGGCAGCAGCGTCCTAAACAAACACAGCATCTCCCTCCTGAGAATCATTTTCCCGGGAGTTATGGCTGCAGATGTGTTATTTTGCTTTTTGACCTGCTTGCCTCCCAGGAAAAACTCCATTTAATTGATCAGACCATTTCAAGCTCATTGCAGGGCTGCTAATGACCAAGCCGTAACAGCAATATTTTAACCTCTGCGTTTTCTCCTAGTGTTCAGTGTCAGCATTATGAAGTACCACTTAAAATATAAGCACAGGCGGTCAATTATTTTAATCTTTATTGTATCTGAACGTACAGCAGCTACCCCTGAGCAAAACCACCGCGGCTGATGCTCAGGAGAGCGAGTTTGGCTGGGAAATGCCATCCCACCACTTTGGGAAACTCCATCCCACCACTTGCACACATCAGCAGAGCTCACGGGCACCCCCGGGGCTCATTTCTGAGCGCAGCCACAGCACAAGCAACACCCCCAGCAGCCGACTCCTGACTTTGGAGGGGATCTATTCCTCCTACCTTCTTTGAGTCCCCCTATAAATTAGTTGCCATTTGCATGATTTATATCCCTGTGCAGACGAGGTCCAGGATCAGTGCCTGCAGCACCCTTTTGCAGGTGAGGGGTGGACACGGGCAAAGCCGTGGGCTCTCCCTGTGCCCCCAAAACCGCTTGGCTGGGGGCCGAGCACATCCCCACCATGACTCTGTGGATGATCTCCAGCGTACAGGGCTGTCACAGGAGCAGAAAGAGCTCCATCACCATCAAAACCAGCCCCATCTCATCACTGCTACTTCCCCCCGCTAATCCTCTGCAAAAAAAGAGGTGCCTGGTTAAACCCTGCACATCACACGCACGAGTCTAATTTTAATTTGTCCATTAAATGAACAGGGAATGAGTTCGTCAAGTGGAGTTTGGGACGGGCAAGATGTCGAGGCAGAGGCTGTGCTTGTGAAACCCAGCTGGTTCAGCCAGGGTTGGTGTTGGCTGGAGCTGGATTTTTCCCGTGTCTTGTGGGTTAGTCATAGGTTTGTTTATTTTTTTAGAGGTTTTTTTTTTAATTATTAATCTGTTGCAATCACAGCAGACGCATCATTTCACAGCCCTACATGGAAATCCAAGCCCAAGGAGCTATCTTTAGCACACAAATATCTCCCCTAAATGTATTAACTTTGGAAGAGTAAATATTAAATACAGTCTCATCCCATTAGAGGCGTTTATGCAGAAGTACAGCACCAGCGCTTGTAATGGTTAGGGGAAATCATGTTATACCAGTAGCACTTAATCAAACACAGTGAAACGAGATCTTACTGCAATTCTTTCAGGATAAGTTGAAGGGAAAATAATTAATTTTCACATCCGTCGCTGACAATTTACTGACACTGGGGCATATTTGCCCCATTAGTATTTACGGTGGCACTTGTAATCCTTATGCAAAACAAAGGGGATAGCCTAACATTTATCTTCACATTAAACTGAAATGATTCTTTGCCTGCTCGCTCCTGATTGAGGCGTTCAGCACCATCTGTGACAAGGGTGCAAACCCCAAGCAGGCACCACAGGGAAACCCTATGTGCTGTAAGTGCCTATAAATATATATATTTTTAATAAGAGTGGCTTTTTGTAACTTCACTGGGGAAGTATTTCTTGGGCTGGGCTGCAGGAGGATGATGCGGTGCTGCTGGTGGAGCCCTGGTGCCCCAGGGCTGGCTGTCCCTGCTCTGTTGGGTGCCTGGAAAACCAGCAGCAACCCTCGCGGCCGGAGGCTCGGGGACTGGTGCCAATGGCTCTCACCTGGTGATGGTGAGGGGCAGAGGGGGTGCTGCCAGGGTTTGGGTACCCAGGGCTTGGGTCCTGGCCTCGCAGAGCTCCTTGCTGCACCTCTCTCCTGCAAGAGCCAGCTGGTTGGGTTAGAAGGTGCTTTCCTAGAAAGAAGGATGCCAAAAATACAGGGCCGAGCTATTGTTGGTAGGTTGGTTTCGTTGTTGTCTCGGTTATTGCCTCTAGTATGGGCTCTCTGGGAAAGGAGGGATGTACAGAGGCAACACAGTCCTGTTAGATGCCCCAAATTTTCTTCTTTCTTCCTTCACTTCCAGGCGTTTGGGTTCCATTTCCCATGCCCATTCCCACGATACTTCTAGCCAGACCACCCCAGCCATCTAATAACCATCTAATACAGAGGTAGGGATGCATCTTCCCAGCAATTTGGGTAGCTCTCTCTTCCATGAGGCTCAGATATTTTGGAGGCAAAATCCTTGCTGGTTTGTAAGGACATTGCCCCAGCATCAGAATTCCCAGGCCTGGCCGTGCCGTGTGTCATCCCCACTTGGACATTCTGGGAGTATCCCAGGGCCTGAGGCATCACCAGGGCTTGAGGGTAAATCAGGGGAGTCAAACCAAAGGGGTTTTTCTCAAACCAGCAGCACAGCGGGCTGGCCTCGCTCCCTGCTTTATGAAATGGAACTCTTTAATATCTCCCTCCCTAGAACAGGTGAAAAACTTATTACAGAAGACAGCTCTTGAACTGGCTCTGGACAGACGGGTTCATGCACGATGCTGCAGGCAGCATGTCTGCGCCATGAGGCTCCGTGGACCAGCCAGGAATTCCAGTTCATCATTGGGGTGCCTCAGGCACTGCAAGCAATAACACAGGCCAGTAATAAAATCCTTAGTTTGCAATAAACTGATCCTTTGTCTTTTCATTTAAGTGCAAAATATAAGGCCGTGATAGTTTAAAGGTGGATTTCCTTCTCTCCTTCCCCCACCCCCCCAGAAGACTCATCTCAGATTGATGGTTTTAGTGCTGCCTTCTCTGTGCGCTATGATTTCCCTGATTAATCACTTTGGTAATAAATCGAACAAAGTATGTCTATTAAATATCTCATTTTCCTTCAGCAGCTTGGGCACTTGGTCGATTTTACAGAAGAAAAGAAAAATGTGCCAGGAAACGCCAAAAAAGGTAAGACAAAAAAGCGAACGGCCAACAATTCCTTTATGACTAATTGCCCACCCAGATGAAGTGGCCACACACTAAGGGGTCCCACGTTTTGTGGAGGGGGGTTCCTGGTACCCAGACCCAGTTGAGTATTTGCTGAAATGAAGGAACGCCCTTGCCCGTGGTCCCCAGGCTGCCTGTGCATGTGCAGGGAGATGTGGGCCCCATTCCAGCGAGTTTTCAGAGCTATCTGGATGAGCCCTGCCTCTCCCACCGTGCTCGGCACAGGGAGGTATGATGGTGGGTCAGCCCCGGCGCCCACCTGCCCGCAATCCACACCAGCAAAGAAACAAGCAGCGTGTTACGAACAGCAACACATCGCTGTAGTGTTTTGGATTTCACAGCTTGCTTTTGCTCCTGCGAATAGCAAACGGGACAGCGCGTTTCCCTGCCTGTTACGCTGGCTGCTGGTGCAAGGTGTTGCTCCTCCAAATCTCCCAGCGGGGCCCCCGCTGCGTGTTTTGCTCCAAGTCTCAAAACAAGATTTAGATCTCCAAGAGAAAGGTATTTACCTTGAATCACAGAAACTTTCAGGCACTGGGGACTGTGGGAGCACCCTCTTGCTTGGGCTTTCCTGTCTAGCACCGACAAAACATCTCCAGCCGTGCTCTCCAAGGGCTCGCTGAGATCTTGCAATGGAAATTGAAATGGAAACGCAATGGAAATTCGCTGTTCATGGGCAGAGAGCGGCTGCATCAGCAGGGATGGACCAGCTCCGCATCCCCTCGCACAGAGCTGCATCCCCTGGGATGCTCCAACGAGCCCTCCGGTCCCCGGGTAAATTTGCTCTGCGTGACTTTGCTCACTACACCAACACAGAGGTACACAGAAAACACTGCTTTATTGACTGCATTTGCCAACACATTGAGGAATGCAAAGGGTTTTTTTTTCATAAGCAATGGGCCATGGTCCCAATGTGTATTAAAGCATACACTGTATCTAAACAGGATGAAAATAATGGCAGACAGAGCTATTCCAAGGCAACACAAATAGCATGCATAATACAGTCTCACACAGAACGAGTCTGATAACATTATATTGCTTTAAGGATTAACTAACATGGAAAATGTACAAAAAGGAGAAATAGGTTTTTGCATTAATGAAAAATACATTTTTTCTCTACAAAGGAATTTCTAATACAAGAAAATAAATATTGCAACATAAGCCAAAAATAATTTAAAATTGCTCTTTTCAATATATTTTCAATATTTCTCTTTTATATTAACAAATGGCACATCACGTTCTTTGAAACAAAGAAAACAGAAGGGTTTCTCCTCCTGTGACATTCATATCGTTTCCTGTAACTGATGTGAAGTGGGTCTGTTTTGAGTGTGGAATGGCGCAAACTGCGGGGGGATTTCCTTAAAGAACAACCAAATCTCACGCCCTGCCCTGCAGCAGCATCTTCCCGCCGGCGGCTGCTCCCGCACCCCGCTCCCGGCTCTGTTCCGCACCCCGCCTTGGGGCGAGCTCCGTGGGACGGCGGGCAGCCAAACCCCGTAAAACAGGTGCAAGCAAAAATAAAATCATTTCAAAGATGGCTGTGTGGAAAAGGGGTGTGTGGAATCGGAGATGTCCTTGGGAAACCCCACAGCTATCGGGGCTGGGGTGATGTTGGGGCTGTGCTCCACGATCAGGGCATGATGCTATTCGCATCCTCACCTCAACGGCTGCTGCTTCTCCAAGGGAACGGGTGCTCTTACAGTGCAAATGTCAATTCCTGCAGTTTATACATCTTAAAAGACAACATTTCTCTACTAAAATAAACCCTTTTATTTTTTTTCTTTCTATTCATTTCAAAATACATTTACAGTAACATCAAAAATATTTTCCTTGTGCATTTTCTCTCCCGAACGCCAGGCTCCCCTGCTCCGAGGGGATGCGCCAGGGTGGCTGCAGCCGTCCTGCTGCGGGCCAGCCCTGCCATCCCTTGCCCAGCCCCACGGCTGACGAGACCCCCTTGGCTCCTCTCTATTCCCTCCACCCGATTCTTCTCCCCAGGTTTGATGTGCCCCACAACCCCCCTTTAGCCTTCCCCACCTAAACACCGTCTCCCGATGGCAAAATACAATGTCTGATGGTTTGGGAGCGTTTCAAACTGTTTTATTGCCTGGTGCTGGCAGCGCCGGGTTGGTTGTTCTTTAAAGTCTCCCCCTTTTTGCTTTCCTGTACTGAGAAGACAAGTAGTGCAGAAGCTGATGAATGGAGCTGTGTACAGTGAAATTTGTGGATTGCTTTTTGTTTTTTTAACCATAATTGAGTGAAGCACACGGAAGCAAGATTCATTAAAAGGCAGCATATTGATTATTGTTATGACTCTTATACTAGGATACTGTAGCTAAAGCTAGCAAGCCTGATAAGATAAACTAAGTCCTATTTACTGTATTTAACATTATCTGAACATACTGAGCCTTAATTAATGAGCAGATTTTCATTTCCAACATCAATGGATTATGCTAATTTATAACAAAGGTGGTTCCCATTTTGTTGATTTTCTGTTGGTTGGTGTTTGGTTTTTTTTTTTTCTTTTCCTGCTAATAACTTGTGTAACATTCTTCCCATCGGAGGAAGATTCCTCCCCAGGCATGGTCAGTCTCGGCCGGGTTAGTGTTGGGCTTAGCCAGGGCTGGGCGCAGGCGCTCGGCACCCGACCCGAAGCCCCCGCTGCTCGCCATGCCTGGGATGAGCTAGGCTGTCATCGCTTATCTTTGCTGCAATTTGATCAATAATAAGGACTTTGGAAGGCTGATAAAGATGATCTACTCTAAAACATCAATCGAAGGAGTCTCAGAGTTTCAAAAGAAAGCTCACAGTGAAATGAGCAAAAAGCATCGGAAATCAAAACGGCAGGATGCGGTCTCGGAGCAGCAGCATCCCTCGGAGCAAGCTTGGAACCTAACGCCGCAGCAGTGTGTTATGAGTGTGTCTCTAGTCCTTTGTTGCTAAATAACTTCCAAATTTTTCATAATGACAAGTTTCCGGTTTCTGGCTGTGCTGCTTGACTGTCAAAATATTCTTTGGCATCCACAAAATTATTTGACTGATTGGTTTGACAATTGCAAGGTTTTTTGTTTAGTGATGGGTTTAACCGGTTGCAGAAGTGTCCCAGGTTTGGTTATTTTTTTTTTTTAGTTTTTTTTTTTAAAACATTTTTTATTTTTAAAAAACAACAACAACAAAAGTTTCAGTGAATTCCTTTTTTTTTTTTGTTCCCTGAGCTCACACTGGGGTCACTCCAATAAAACACGTAGCACGACTTAACTGTGACCTTTGAAGCCAAAACCGAAGTAATGGTGCAATTAAGTGCAAACATGGAAATTCGCCTGACTTGTAGGTAACATGGGCTTTTAAACAACATTTAAGGCTTACTGGGGACATTTTATGCATTAAATTATTGTAATATTTATAATGTCAGCTTCTGTGAATCACCCTCCCACAACGAGTCAACAGCTTGTAACCAGGATTTAAGGAATAAGGAAAAAAAAAAAAAAAGGATGGGGAGGAATAAATTCACCATTTCCATTGTAGCGTTTAGTAGGAAAATAAAATGGTGAAGGCAAGCGTTTCCATTTCCCCTCGGTGATGGTACGTTTGGCCTCGGGGCCAAGTATTTCATTGTGCAAAGGGGACTTCGAACGTGCCACCACAGCACGGTGGGACCACGGCAGCCATCGGAGGGAAGCCCGGGCAGAAAAACTTCGCTCAACCTCCCGGGTTAAACCAGCTCCCGACTCCCCACGGTGTTTTTAAAGGATGCTTTTCTCCTCCCTCCTGCCCCGCAGTTCCATTTTCCAGCTTGCTAACAGCTGATCAATTCACCTGAGTAAATCACTTCAGTTTTTCTAATGACCTCAACGGGGTCGACCTACAGGGCAGGGACAGGGAGAAATTCTGCATCCTGGCCCCTGGGCAGATCCCGACCAGACGGAAAGCTGAGGGGAAAAATAATGACCGAATTTGTTTTTTTTTTTCTAAAAATAGAAATGTAACATTGCTCTCTTCCACCCCGAGCGCTTTCCTCCAAGCTTTTTGTGCTTTAGTCATTATTTATTTTAGTATCGCTTATTTTGCTTCCTCGTATACGCGCACACAGGCGGGTATTTCCCCTCCCGCAGCTGGCCACTACCGTACCCTCCACTCGCTCCCTGCTCCAGGGGCAACCGTCCCGGGCAGAAATCTGCCCCTCGTTAAATAATGCCCATTAATTAAACTGTCATCCCTGCAGAAAGCACAGGTACCGGCACCCTCCGCCCTCTCGGCACCCTCGACATCGGTCCCGCCGGGTGCCGGTTCGTCTTCCCGGGAAGTGGGGTCCGGCGGGGATCCGGGGAGGGACCACTACTGTCATGGTCATCGATGTCAGTGAAGCTGAAGCTGTATCTCAGGCGTATAGAGAAGAGAAAGACAACAGTGCCGAATTTCCAACTATATACACATATTAAAAATCCCCCTTGCTATGATACCAGGCAGAAATTGGACATGGCAGTTGGAACTGGGTTGAGGCCTCGTCGAGCCGGCACAGTCGGGAGGAGTTAAGATGCCAGGATGCTCATCCTGACGATGTCCTCACCGGCCGCATCCAGCTGGCCCCGCTGCGCCCTGCCGCCGCGGGACTCCCCGTCCGAGTCGCTCATCTCTGCGTCGGAGAAGTAGCCGTCCGTCTCGGCATCAAAACGGCGCAAGGGAGCTCCGCCGGCACCGTCGGGCTTGGGGGGCTGCGACCTCCGAGTCCCTCGGCTCTCCTTTGGTAATTTGAACCGCACGACGGTTTTGGGGCTACCTACGGAGTCAGGCACTTTGGCCGCGGGGCTGGGCTCTGGCTGAGCGCAGCGCAGCGTCTCCTCCTCCTCCTCCTCCTTGCTGCCGCAGCCCCTCACCCCGGCCGGGGGGTGAGGCTCACCGGCTTTTGGGAGAGAGCCCTTCTTGGCCGCCTTTTTTGCCTCGCCTGTCCCTTTGCGGTCGGTGGGAAGCTTCGCTGCCCCTTTCTCCAACTTGCTCGGTCTGGAATCTGGAGCGAAAGGCTTGGCGGCGTCATCCGACAAGTCACTGGCGTTGTTAGTCCAGGGCTCCGAGCTCTCCGGGTGGCTCCCACCCATGGCGGGGGGGCTGCTCCTGGGCAGCTTTTTCTTAGTGTTCGTTCTCGTTTTGCTTTTCACTTTCTTTGTGGCCTCGCTCTGCTTGAACGGGGACCTCAGGGAATGGTCCATCATGAAGCTCAGCAAGGTCTCCTCGTCCTGGAGGAGCTCCTCGGAGAGGCCGGGGGTGCTGTCCTCGTGGTGGGCGTTGTTGAGGGACCACTCGCTCATCGCCATGTTCTCTGCAGTGATCTGGACCGACTGCGCCAACCAGCTGTTGAAGAAGGTCCCGTCGATGGGGAAGGAGGTTGACAAGCCTGGAAAAAACAAAAGGGGAAGATTGCCTCAGGAGCCAGAAACAGCCACGCTGCCCTTCAACAATGCCACCGACTTCACCAAAACTCCCCGGCACCAGAGAAACACTCAAAAGGTCAACCATAATGCACCGCATCAGAACACAGAAGAGGGTTTACTCCAGCACTAATGATGAATTTGGGATCCACTGAGGTCACAGCACAACAACCTGAGTGATCTCCCACATCCAACACTCCATGAACTTCCCCAAATCTAAACAGAGCATCTTTCTGCAGCAAAGATGTCCCAACTCAACCCAGCATGGTGGAAAACACATTCCCATGCAAAGGCAGCGGGACCAGCCTTTTAGGCTCAGGTGTGAGCCTAAAAATTCAGCGACTGCTACCAGAGTGGGACCTGTGCCCAGGCGAGGGGTGACAGGTTCCCCAAGGAGCAGCTGCCACCACGTGCTGCCAAAACCCCGTCCATCGCCCAAGCTGGGGTGGTCAGTGGGGTGATGGGACCGGTGCAAAGGCAAGGGAGGCAGGTCTGAGAACCTCTCCAAATACTCGAGAAGCATGAAAACTGAAGAAGAGGAGCAGAGATGACAGGCTGGAATGGAAAAAGCCGAAAATCTTCCTACTAATTCTCTCTGAGAGCAAGAGCGAGCATTGCAGGCTGGGCTGGGTCTAATTAGCAACTGGAAAGGCGCATACCTGCGCAAGCACACGCAGTTTTAATCCCCGAAACAGAAACCCACAGGTTCAACATCAGAGCTGGTTTTACGGATGGAAGAAAAATTAGGTTTGGGGTTTTTTTATTTCAGGTGAGAGATTTCCTTTTCAAACAGTCAGTCTAGCAACAGAAGAAGGGAAGAGCAGTGGCACGGGCAGGGTGACTCACGTCCGCAATGTGTGCCCGTCTCGATGACAGCTTCAATCACCCCTCCCTGTGAGCAGCAATACGGGATGTGACCCCCTCCTCCGCACCAAGAGGGGACAAACAGAACTCCCTGCGCAACGCCAGGGCTGCTCAAGGGCGGCACTGGGGAGGTTGGTCAGGTCGGATCCCCTCTCGGAGGTGACACTATTGAGGTGACAGTCCCGCACCTCCCGGTAGGTCACCATGGTCCTTTTGGAGAAACCCCGCTGCCCTGGCACCAGCCCAATGCAGGGGAGCAAGGATGACCTTAGAGCACTGCGTGGTACCCAGGCACTGAGCGGCACAAGGTCTTGCCGGCAAGGGCGCTGCCAAGCTCGCCTTCCCCCAGCCCTTCTCCGATGACTGCAGACCCAAGTGATGCTTCAAGCCCTTAACAAAAATCCAGGAGGTTACAAGATCGTGGTGAAGCTTTGGGTCAGCTCCCTGGTTTCCCAGGCTGGCAGCGGTGCGGCTTTTCTCAGAGACACCTCAGTCCTTCATCATTTGTGGGAATTGGCCCCAGAAAATCCAAAGTTTCTTTAGCAGAGAACAGCGCAGACACGATGCGTGCAAAAGCCGCGTTTCCAAAGGAGCTCCTGCCTAAAAAGCCAACAGCTCTGAAGTTAAGAGAAAGCAGCAGAGGCGGGGTGAGCAATGTCTAAAGCGGAGCAAGGTAGGGTGGCCCAGACCCCCCGACCTCCCACAGAAACTCTTAGGAGGGTTTTATAGCACCCCCAGACTGTCCGAGAGCCCCACAGGACCAGTGCACCCACGGGGCAGCTGAGCACATGTGAATTCATCACCTCGTGCCCCGCATGCTGGCAGAGGTGACAGCGCTGGAGGAAGCTGAACAAAAACCCAATTCCATGTAAAAACCATATGCAGTTGTCAAGCATCTTATCAAAAAAAGACTTTTTTGTTCTGTTTTCTTACTTCCCCCCCCAGCTCCGTCTGCTGCTGAGCGGCGGTAGGCTGTAGCTGATGGGGAAGAGCTGGAGGTGGGGGAAGCATCTGCAGAGCCAGCCTGCATCTCCTTGCCCTCTGAGCAAACTCAAGAGGCCGGCCGTGCTTTGTGCCTGCCTCCTGGTTGCTCCCAGACCGCCGGCACAACCAGTGCAACCGCACGGTCCTGGGCAGTATAGGCCATGAAATATGTGCTCAGCACAGAAGATACAGGGGATTAGCCCTACTGTGGGGTGGGTAAGTCTGATTTTATCACCAGAAAGTGAAATCACTCTTCAGCAGCACATCCCAGGTTTTGTAACACATTCGCCCAATCCAGGAGCAAGCCCCGGGGCTGGGAGGGGCGGGCAGATTTTACACCCCCTGCCCCACCAGGGACCAGAGATGGAAGAGGCTCCCCCAGCCTCGGGTGTAACTCCACTGCAGACATGCGGGAGGGATCAAGGGCTGGGACTCTTAACCCTGCTCCCCGAAAGAGGGAGCCGCCAGCGGCACAGGTCAACTCTGCACCCATAAAATCAGACTTACCCAGTTGTCCCAACACAGTTTCGTTGACTGATTTCCTTTTCTCTTTCTTCTCAGGACTATTTTTTCTACCATCTCTTCCTTTCCTTCTCGGGTCACTTTTCTTACCCTTTGTCTTCTTCCCAGTTTGTTCTGGCATTTTTTAGAAAAAAAGGAAAACTCCGTGTGAGACGAGGCATCAGGGATGCTGCGGTGAGCAAGTTCCCCTGGGGCACACCCCTCTGGTGGAGACCTGGACCAGACCTGCAAACAACTCCAAGCCAAAGGGAGAACAGCGGCCACTTTTTGGCCAACTGTAGGCTACCGTCTCTATAGGTTAAGAAAATTTGAATCCCGTAGGTTATATAAAAAAGAGGTTTGGGCCTTGGACATGAACTTAGCCCGGTTGCAGGAGCAGTCCTACCGAAGGCAGGGGACTCGCTGGAGACTGTGGCCACTGAGGGGCCCTCCTGGACCATGGCTTTGGGGTGAGGACCTGCGGGAGCAGCAGAAGCCAGTAACCCTGAACCCTGCTCAGACACCTTCATGGAGACATGGGGACCTCCAAACCCGGCGGTGTGCCACCCATCACCAACAACAGCATCTTCTGGAGGGACTCAGCTGCAAAACCAGTTTGTCAGCAATGGTCTCGGCAGTGTTTTAAAGCGGACCTTGATTTGATTTGACCTTTCAGTGATAGTAATTGCTCGCACTGATACTGTGTGGGCATGAAAAAAACCCCAAAGCTATAAAACTTAAGCAGTGTCTTGAGCATAAGTAAATGGAGTAGGAAAGATGACCAGCATCGCCTATGGAAAGCCAGGGATATAACTCTTAGCTATGTAGACATTCAGCTAAAAATCAATATTTCCTAAATGGCTTTGAACTTCTACTGGATTTATTCCTCTTGGGTAAACAGGACAAATACCCTATAAAAGTACAACTTGTATTGCCAAGCAAAATACTTCAACAGTTTTTACCTACTCTGTTAGGTCATTCTCCCACAGAAGTCCATGCTAAAACTTCTGCTAATTTGCAGCGGGGGGAGGATATTGCCCTTAAACCAAAATGTGGGTGGCTGATGGAAGCGGAGACGAGACACGCAGTTTTTCAGAGTCTGGCCCGCAGGCTGAACCTGCACAAGCTGTGCAGCTAGCGGAGCAGCGATTTTAAGAAATGAATCAGTTATTGTGTCAGCCAGCAGCAGACCTGCAACCAGCCTCAGCAGAGAGGCCGCGCACTAGACGGGTCAGAGGGAATAAGCCCTGCGCTCCCCTTGGTGCGGCAGTGGAAACGTACTGGGCGTGCAGGGGAGGGAATTCGCATTGCACCTGCCTGACTCTGGATTAACTGAGGATTTACAGTCCTGGGGTTGCCAAGCCAGGAACCCCCTCCTGACCAAAGGACTTACTGAAGGAAAGAAAAGCAAAAGCAAAATTGGTATTTGCTACTTTCCTGCCAAATAACTGGAGAAACGCAGACAGATTTTTCACTTCGCTTACAAAATAAAAATCTAACTTTGTTTAGACAGCACAATGGGGCTAAAGAGAAACCCGAGCAGTACTTTTTGAAGAGGGACCTGTCAAAATAGTAGCCGTGTTTCAAAGCCAGACAGTGTTTACTTTCCACTCCATGCAAGAAAAATACAGGGGAGAGAGGTGGGTTCATCTTACACAGGCAGTTCTCACTAATTTTATTAAAAATCTCCTGCTTAAATGATCATTTGTCAGTGGGAAAAATAAACTCCTCCAGTTATGAGTTTTATGTGGGAGCCATTCCAAAGAAACCTTTGTGCCAAAACCATCTTTGGAATAACCCCAACAGATTTTGGTCGATGACTACTGTAACAGCAGTTAAAAAACTGGCCTCATCCAGGCAAAATAATGGAGCCTTCTTCCTTTCTCCAAGAAATCCCAAGCTCACGGAGCAGCCCAGTTGGGAGCTGTGCGGAGGGGATGCTACAGGAACTGTCCCCCCACTTTCAAACCAGTCAGAGCTTCATAATGATGGAAAATGCTGCAGTGAGTTACCCACAGCTTTGGTTCCGCTGGGTGCTCAGTATCTTTAGCTCTACGTATCATCAGTTGGCATGGAGGAGGCTTAGCAAACGTGTGGGTGTTGGGAGCACTTGGTAGCATCAGGGTCTACAATGGTGCGTGTTCGGGATGGGACCAGGATGAAACAGTTCGGAGCTGAGGCAGAAAATAAACACAACACTGCTTTCCACGGCTCTGCTAGGTGCTGCCACGCACGGGCAGCACAGAGCCGGCGGTGCAGCTACCGCAGGAAGGGCAGCTGGAGGCTGAGCCCTCCTCTGATCTCCTTTACACCAACCGCCCCTCCGTGCTGTGCTGCTGCGGCCCCAGCGCTTGCTCCTGCTGTCGAGCAAAACCTGGAGATCAGCGCGAGGACCACGTGCTGCACCGGGGAGGCGGTACGTACCGACGCTGCGCTCTTCCCTGCACTGCGACTGTCACAGCTAACCGGGCCAGCCTCTCTTCCCGCATTTGGGATCGCAACTTGTGCCCTGATGCTACCTCCCAGCAAGGGAATTCCTCCTGAGCTCAGGAGACCCTATGCACCGATGCTGAAAGACATTCAGGTCCCTAAGGCCCCCCTGGCATGGGAAGGACCCAGATGCACAAACCACCTGGAGATCCCAGGACCAAATTCCCGCAGGTGGGCCCTTTCCCCGGCAGCAGCGACTCGTGGGAGCCAGGTCCCAGAGGCAGCAATCCCTGCCGAGGCTCAACCAAAAAGCCAGTCCCAGGAGAGATGAGCAGCTCAGCTCGGTCGGTTCAGAGCAGAAAACGAATTGGCAAACGCTAACCATTTGGGGCAGGAGAGAAGAACATTTGCATCAAAATGTATGAAGCAATCCCACAGCCCGCACACCAACTGCTGCCTGAGTCACGCTCTCACTGCGGGTTTGTCTCTGATCACTCACCTTTAGGCAGAACAAACATCACGGTAACAGCAGGCGAGCTTTCCCCTGAGTACACGCGTAACATTTTCAGGAAGGGCAATTGCACAGTGCCGGCACTCGGTGGTGCAGGCAGCCCTGAAACAGGAGCAGCAGGGCCCCAACACAGCTCCCCCTCGCTGGTCAGCATCCACACCCTGCCAAGGAGGGTCCCAGCTCGCCCACGCCAGCCCTCCCCGGCAGGAGCTGCCAACTCCCACCCCATCGCTGCACCAGAGAGAGGTTTGGGCATGCACTGGAGGTCAGACTCCCCAAGGCATTTTGGGGAACGCAGGTCCCCAAGGGTATTTCCAGCCATCTAACACCCTGTTTGTGATGGAGGTGAGCTCAAAAAGCCTTCCTGGCAAACTACCCTGTGCTTGTCTCCTTCTGAGAGCTGCAAGTGGTAAACTGGGTTTGCCCAGCTGAACTGAAGAGCACCACAAGATCCCCTGTGATCCCAAAACCCACAGAGCCCTGCAGCGACAGTGCATGGCATCTGCTTTCAGGATCTGAGTTTGTTGCCCTTGTCTTTTATCCACCCGTTATTCCCAAGCCAGACGTCCCGCCTCACCACCCCAGCCAGCGGCATCGCTGCCGGGAGCACTGGCTGGCACAGATTTCCTGGTGCCAGGGAGTGACTCTTGGGATGTGCAACGCAGGGTGTCCAGTTGGTGGGAACAGCTGGGAACACGTTTTTGTGTGTGCCCAGGCTGGTGACCCATATCGCTGGGTCAGCAAGGACGTACAGGGCAACCCACAGCATCACTGATCTGTGCCATGAGGACCAAGAATTTACAGGACCCACATCTCCCCGGAGCACACCCTGGGGTCCCGGCCATGCCTGCCCTGCATTGCCGCCTAGCTCTGGCCACGGAGAGGAATTTACACAGGCTCCGAGTCACAAACGCCTCAACATACACATTACTCAGCCTCCAGAACTCCACTCAAAGGAAACTTTTGTCAAGGAGAGCTCAGCCCAGACAGTTCCTGAAGAAACCCCAACTATGCGATGGCTTCAAACACAACTCCAAAGCCACAAACACAACAACCGTCGGAAGAGCCTGCCAAAGTGCCAGATGCTGCTGCTGGAAAAACTGTTCTGCAGCCATGGGATTTGGTCTGTGCTGCCACTGAAGGGAAAGGAGGAGGGACCAGGAGCTGCGGGCTCCAGCACTGCTTGGGCAAAAGGAAAAAAAATAGGACAGAAGGAAACCAACTTTATTTCAGTTCCTTAATAAAAGGTGCAGAGGCTTCGCATGTGGTAGGCACGACACCCCCCACTAGTAGGTGCGTAGAGCAGAGAATTGCGGCCGACCAGAGCTAAAGGACCTGGCCTCTAGCAGTAACAGACATACCACCAGCAGCTTAACCTTAGATTCTTGACAGAGCCAGAGGCATCTGCGAAGAGTCCAAAGCGAGGGCTGCTGACCTGTGCCAGGGAGCCAGCTGCCATGGATCAGCCCCAACATCAGCAGCCCCGTGCCCAGGATTTGCCATCTCCTCCCAGACAGCTCCATCTCCACGAAAGCTGCCGAAACGCTGCCTTAGCATCACCCCCTAACCAAACCCTTGGTCTTTCTGACCAATTCCCGTGGAGAGGAGGATCGAGAGGGATCTCAAAAACAAGGAGCTCTGACACTCCGGTCACGCAGGGTATGGCTTTATTGTTTGTTTCTGAACAAAACTGGAGATGTGCAAAAAGTCCACATACGAACCGTGCTTAAATAACACTGCAGGGGAGGGGGCAGCTCTGGCTTCCTTGGGGTGGGGGGCTGAGGCTTGGGCACGAGTCTTTGGCTTCAGAGGATGGCAGGGACAGCGTCTGCGAGAACAAGCTCCGGTAAGTGGTACTGACCTGGGTAAAGATCTTTCTCAATAAGCTTCATCTGGAGATGAAAGATCTGCTCCTGAAGTTTACAAATGGTGTGCTTCATTTTCTCCCGTCTCGTCACCATGTAACAGAGATTTCTAACCTACGGAAAAACAAGAAACAGTGCCCATTTCAGACAGGGTTTAAGTGTGCCCGCCCAAGCTGTGTTGCTGCTTCTGCTCCTCAGGGAAATCCCCGCTCCCCAGGGTTCAGTCTTCTTCATCTCACCATCATCTGCACTGCACCAAAACTCCTACCAGGGCTCTCTGGATGCGCCAGGACTACAGGTGAGGGCTCTTGATCCAAACTGTGTAATATAAATGGGGAAGACCATGCAGTGAATGATTCAAAGCCTGAATGTCCCTGCTCTGGCTCTGACAGCCACGACCCCATAGCGGGCAAGGAGGGCTGGCCGGCTTCTCCAGCACGTGCACTAGGCATACAAAAGCTGTAAGGAAGCATGGTATCTCCAGAGTTACGACTTTGCTTATGCCAACAGCACTCTCTTGTAGTCTCATGTAGGGAGACCCTACAAGTCTCTCTTGCAGCACCAAGTCTGCTTGCAAAGCCCCGCAGATGCCTGCCAACACGCCTCGGGCACTCACCCCAAAGCAGATCAGCCACCCTGGAAAACCCAAACATGGCTCTGCCCTGGCACCGGGGCCAGATTGGCCACCACCACTCCCAGTGCTTCAGGCAGCAGCGAGCTGGGACCGTCCTGCCCGGGGGGCTGGGGCAGCCCTGGGTCCGAAGCCCTCCCCACACAGGGGACCACGTAGGATGCTGCACGTAGGAGAGTCTCTCTCTCTCTCTCTCCTGCCTTCATCTGAACATAAGCAATAACCAAGTTAATCTTCAACTTCTCCCATCAAAGGCCTGAATGCACAGGCAGGGTTTGCACTTCGGCACCGCTGCTTTCGAGGGCACAAACTCAGCCCGAATAACACAGCACGTGGGGAGTCAAACAGGGCTGAGCGTGCCACTAATCTGCTCCAATTAGTCAGGATTAATTTTCAGTACTTGTTGCAGCACATCCTTTAATTCTGCTGCTGATACACATCAGTGCACAAAGTGACCAAGACCCACAAAATGGGAACAGAGCCAGGAGAAACAGGTAAATTATTTGTGACCTTACCCAGGTACAGCAATGGTGTGGGGACACACGCTGTTTTAATCTCCTGTTAATTGTTAACAGCCCTAATGAAGAGGTTGATGTCTCTAAAGGATTTGGAAGGTCTCAGAAGGGAAGATGGTGTAGAAGGAGCATTATAATAGATCTGTGCAAAGGCCCAACAGACACACAGTGCCCCGAGCATCGCGCTGAGCACTCAGCCCAGCAGCTACATCACGCATGTGCCTTGATCACACTTGACAGAGAAACCTGCACAAAAAAATGCCAAACGCTAAGAGGTACTTTGGTCCTCTGGGTCAATTAGCCAGTTCTCATCCACAAATTGCTCTTTTTGCAGGGAGGGAGAGACCCTCTTCCTGCAGCCGGTGCAGGGAAGGGGCACAGCTGGGCTGGAGCCCCAGGTATGAGGCTACCAATCTGCTGAATGTCAGAGCCTTAGAAAACTGCCTGCTGCCCTAAAGCAAATGCCAGGACAGGACACAGAAAATACAGCAAAACATCCAGGTGATGCTGGCTCAGGTCAGCAGCCATGTACCAGTGCGGCTCCCCTGCCTCAAATCTGGCCAGCATCCTCCCCTCCACATGGTTACCCACACTTGCTCCACATCTCCCTGCAAATCACCGGTGCATTTTGTCTCAGTACAAGATATTTTATTAACCAAGCGGGAAGCCCTAAACGCAAAGAGCAAAGCACAAACGCTTGCATGAGCTAGCGCAGCAGCAGTTAAACCCTGCTCCTCACACAGGGCTGCTGATAAACACCCCCAGCAACCCCAGACGATGCAGCTGCCATGTGATGCCCGACGGCATCTGTCTTGTTATGCATTTCAGCGCCGTGCTTTTTGCCAGCCCCACGTAAGGGCGGCTGGAGAGCAGGGCTCTGTCACCATGGCTGCAGTGGGCACCGCGGCTTTTGGCGGAAACAGAGGGTTTCGGCTGCGAAACAGAAAATGCTAATGGCAGCTAACAGATTTGTCAGCGTTTACTCAGCTTCCTGATGCTCTGAAAGAGCAAAACTGCCCGTAATAAGGTAATGAGGAGGTGGCCTGATAGGAGGCACGGGCAATAAAGTGCGTGGGGTATGTTCACACTCACGCATGACCCTGATGCCTCTGATTCCTCCCCCTCCTCATCCTCAAACGCCTCTCTGCAGGGGAAAGCTGGGGTATTTCCAGGCTTTGGGGACTGTCCCTACAAGGTCGGGAGCCTTTGTGCCTCTCACAGTGACAGAGCAAGCCAGGACCTCGTCCCATGCTTACCTAATGTCTGCCACCAAAGGCTGTGAAGGCAGCGGGACGACCGTGGCCACCCCCTTATGGCATCAGTCTTACCTAAGGACAAATTGGAAACACTCAGGAATACAGGAGAAAAAGCTGCTCTTTTTTCTTTTTTTTTTTTAAATCCCCTAGATGTAAATATAAGGCAGCGAGCTATATCCTGTATATTTTACTACATTCTCTTTTTTTTTTGTTCTGGATTGGAGAATATATCAAACTCAAATTTCTTTATGAGGAAAACAACTGCCTCTGGCAACCTGCATCTCAAAGTGTTTGGTGGTATCTCTTCACCATGATTCGATATTCCTGGAAGAAAACATTACTTGTTCTCTGCTTACAGACTGCTGGTGTTTACACACACTTAAACAGATAAACACCACCCAGCACTGCTTCCCCAAGCCAAGCTTAGATGCTGGTATGAAAGCCTGGAAACTAGAGGTTTTTGTTAACGCTACTTTAAACAACCAGTCCTTGGAAAAAGCTTCTAGAAAATTGAAGAAGGCAAAAGAGGGTTAAAAAAGGCCAGAAAGAAAATGGGGGGACCGTATTAGGATTCCCAGGCAATAGCTTTAATTTGTTGACACCGTGAAGTGCAGAAATGACAGTGGTTAAGAGGTGGCAGAGGGAAACGCTGTCACTCTGGCTGCCCCAAGGCTTCTGCCTCCCCAACTCTTGGATCTAGATACCATTATCAGCCCCCAAAATCACAACCATTCCAGCCAGATCAATTGCTGCAAACACTAAAACAGCAATGTGATGCCCCCGTGGACACCCTCCAAAGGCTACCCCTCCAGGCTGCTCTTCTCTGACCCCTATTTGATGCGCTGCCTCACTATTTGCAAGTGAATTTGATGTGATGCCCCACTGTTTGCAAGTGAAATGGCATGACTGTGAGTGGTGCTGACAGACAGGATCAGATACCTGGGATGCACTGGCAGCAATGGGATTTAAACCCGTATCACTAATCTGAGCGCCAGACTTTGATCTGGCCAGTGTTTATTGTTCCCCTGTCTTGGAAGAAGAGCAAACAAACAGCTCTTCCAGGGCCAGGCGGTGAAACCTGGCAGGGAGCTGCTAAGCAGAGGCTGAACACTGATGGGGAATGACCCCAGGAAGCCTGGAGGCAACCCTGGAAAATGAGGAATCTGGTAAAACCCATAGTTTTGACACAAAGAGATCAAAGGGAAGCTGCCATGCCATGTCTTTGAATTAGGCAGCTCCTGGAGCAAAGTGCTGTACCCAGAGATGCACAGTGGTTCGCTGCAGCTGGGAAAGTCAAGCTGGGAGCAAGTGGAAGCAGAGGGAGGTGGAGCAGCCTGGTTTAGATTTACAATATAGAGAAGCAGATGAGGGGAAAAAAAGTGAGTTGAACTTGTCACCCTCGGAGCCGGCAGCTGCAGCCTGTTGCCTACAGCTTGGTGCTGGAGACCCACTAATGCTGGCCCAACACAGAGATGGAAACACGATGCAGTGAAGGCAGGAGCAAAGGAGGGACAGACTGGAAGAGCGATGGCAATGATGTACGCAGGGATGAAGGCCAATATGGCCAGAGAAAAGAAACCAATAGCTTGAAATCCAATTGTTTTTACACAGGAGAAGGGTCTCAGGCTCCAAGAACCACATGGGGAACTGCAGTGAAGGACCGGGACAGGCTGGTCCAGAGCTGAACCCCACCTGGACATGAACAGCCCGCTCACCCACACCGCCTTTCTCCCCATGGGTTCAGTTATGCTGCAGACCCACAGCGGCTTGGAGGGAGGGCTCAGGGATAAGCAGGGCAGCATCGCCACCACCTTCGCATCCCAGGGAGCAGCATGTCCCCTGCAGCACCCTCCACCCCCCGGCTCAGGGCACCACCTCCACCAGCTCAAAGCAATGCCTTTTTCCTGTTTTCCTCCTTCCTTGCCTGCTCCCAGTGACTCCCTGAGCCCTTCCATGGGTTCTGCACCGTGGGTGGGCTGTCAGGAGGGGAGCCAAGCAGGGACCATGGATTCACCCCTCTGGCAGGAGCAGGAGAAGGAGGACCAGGTTTAAAACTCGGGTTTTAAACACAGGAGGAAAGGGAGCTTGGTCCGTGCGTGCCACACTGGGCAGCCTTGCCCTGCACTGTGCCCATGTTGCCCCCCAGCAGCAGCACTACCGCACCGTCCCCTCCCAGGCCGCTCTCTGCCGTCTCACTTTGCGTGCTGTGCTTCTTCCCCTGTGCTTCCTCCCCTTGCCGCTTCTTGCCTTCACCTCCCCTCCTCCTCCCCAGCCTGCCTCTGCCCCATCCTTGCTCCTGCCCGCTCCTTCCCTCCATGCAGCCACGACAGCCAAATCCGCAGGCAGGCAGTGCGGCGCGGCAGCGAGCACAGCCCGGGGGGCTCCAGCATCGCTTTGGTACTGCTGCTCCGCTGACATTTGCTCTCCCCAAAAAAGCTGCCGCAGAGGCAGCTGCTCCCTCCCCTGTGCGACGACGGCCCGTGCCGCCGGGAGCTGCAGGCGCCTGCATCCTCCGTCTGTATCCTCCGGCATGGCTCTGCCTCCGCCGGCAGCTCCCCCAGGAGCCGACCCACTTTTGCCTGCGGCAGGGCAGGGAATGCCCGGTCCCGCTGGCCCTGCAGCTCGCTCCTGCCATTCACCCGTCTTTGATGTCTAATGTAAGTAAATAATGAAGTGTTCCTCTGCCTTGCTGCTGGAAAGCATCTGAGGGGCAGCACAGGGTAGTTTTGTGGTCTGGGGCTATGAAGAGCTCGGTGGAGCAGCATTATCTGCCTCCCAGCCACCCAACCCCACCGATGCACCTCTCCCCGCAGATATTTCTTCTTTTGAACCCCTGGCTGAGACTGCCACTAACTCATTTCATGAGTGTCAGTGTTTTGGCAGTGATGATACACGCGCGCCGAATAACGCTCTAGATGAAGGGATGCACCTGTTAGGGGAGTCGAACTGAGTCACCAGGGAACAGGGCTCGTTCTGTCTATAGGTGCCAGCACACATTAAAGCAGCCCTGATGGAGCATATGGGTACACCACTGAAAGAAAAGCTGTACTCACTCTCTCCAGGTCTTGCCTGAGGTGCATGAAGAGCTTTAAGCGTCGGTAGAGAACGTCCTGTTCTTGCTGGGCCAAGTTGTCCACTTCATCCGTTTTTGGTGTCAGCAGCGGTTTGTTGGAATTTGCTTTCCTCTTCAGCTTCCAGTACTGGTAGACAAAATCCACCAGCGATTCACTTAAGTCAAGGTTCTCCGCCACCTCCGAAGGCTTCACGAGTTCATAGAAGTCCTCCTCCAGCTGCTGGAGCTTCTGCTTCCGCAGCGTGACCTTCTCCAAGTCCAGCTGGGCTTGGTCAGGCTCTGTCCGTGCCTCCTCGGGCAACTTGGTGGCACCAGTGCTGTGCTCAAGGCAGAAGGACTTGAACTTCACTTCGTCGTTGTCTGCTAGAATAGTCCGCATGTCGAGGTTGTGGTCGAAGGCGCAGGTGACGTGGAACGCGGTGACGCAGGCGGGCATGGAGCACTGCGGGGAGAAGGACAGGGCTTACGGCCAGGGCAAAGCACCATCGGCGGGGGGGATGCTTACCAACACAACGTGACCACAAGGCTCAAGCCTGGCTTAGTACAAAAACTGTGACACCCGTATGAGTGACAACGCCTACCACGAAGTGATGGAGGTATCTTATGGAGCAACACCTGTATCGCCCAAGCCTTACACCCCCATGACCCAAGCAGAAGAAATGCAGGGCTCACTAGCTATCAGTGGGCACCTTCTCACCTTACCTGCTTTAATCCTTCTCTTTGACGAGCCCTGCTCATCTTTCACCCACCATAAACGGGAGCTTCCAATGGTTCTTCGAACACGACATGTCAACAGCCAAAGACAACAGCATGGGCCAATGGGATGCTCAGACTGTCAATAGATTTCTCCGGATGGAGAAATTTCCAGCTGTATTTCACCCTTAAACTACTCCACTCTTTTACCACTTCTAAAGCTAATATACCATTTTTATTGAAAGCATACAGAACATGTCACGGTTTATGAGTGAATGCGGTATCTCCGAAGCAGCCAACGCTCCCGGAGCACGACACCTTTCTCCTCTGGAAATTACACAGCCTCTGATTAGCTCCATTTAAAAAAAAAAAAAAAAAAGGAAGACAACTCAGCATATACAGAGCAAAACATCATAAAATGAACTTTTACAAACTGGTACAGTGGCTAGACCGTTGTCAAACTTATATCAGATTAATTTTTTAACAATTTCCCTGATGTACCTCAGAGTTAAATTACTTTGGATCCCACAGGCAACAAACCTCAGCCTGGTTTCCTATGGAGGAACCCCTCCAGCCAGCGCAGTGTATATGTCCATGTCAGCACCTTCTCCCCCTCTACTCATTAACTGGTTTTTAATGGCTCAGAGTGTCAGGTAATTATTTCAACCATAACCCATAAGAAATCAGTCTATTCCAGCTGCTAATGATCAGTTAAACTGCAATAATGAGACATTTTAAGTGGGCTATTACTGTAGGCACCGTATTTCAGCATTTCTAGAAGAATTGTTCTTGCGGGGGATGAAGATGCAGTTGCAGCCTGAAGGACCAGGCAGAAGCATGTGAAATGGATGTTGATGACAAACCATTGGGGATGCTGTAGAGTTTTAGTGGGGCTCTGCTGCACTTTAATTCTCGAAAAGAAAAAAAAAAAAATTCCGGTAGTAGTTGAGGAACAGAAGTTTTACAGCTTTTTATCTTCATCCCATCAGCCCTGCATTCCTGCTCAGTCACCCAGCATGTAAACTTTTGACATTGCTGCTTTTAGACATTTTCCCTTGACTTTGTTTATGAATCTGCTGGTGCTTATGAAAGCGAGAGACTCGCGTGGCTGCCAGGGCCAAGAAAAGTGTAGGCAAGCGGTGTCCAAGTCCTCCACTTCCAGGGCTCTCCAGGCCCCGCTCCAAAGCCTCCAAAACCAGTGGGAAGAGCTGGATGCGGCGCTGACGCGGCCGAGCCCTGAGCTGTACGAGCACGGCTCTGGGCAGCGATGTGGGGCACTAACTCCTGCAGGCACCAAACATAAGCAGATTATTAACTCCTACCTCCTGCTTACCCTGTTCAAATATGGCCATTTGTTCCTAATTTCAGCCTGAAATTGCTCGTGAAAATAGCTGATAGCTTGCACGAATCAGCACCCTCTGCTACGCTGCCGGCGCTTGCATAGAGCCCGGCACCATGCGGGACCCGCCGGTGCTCCCCGCACCCGCCCAGTGCACCCACCGCAGCGGTGGGCAGCGGGCGCCTGCCCTGCCTATCCCGCAGGACAAGCCCTTGGCACAGCCTCCCACGCGGCTGAAGCACCGGCTCTGCTCTCGAGTTTTCATTGTTGCCAATGAAGGAGGGACAGAGGGAGCCCAGCCTGACTTGCAGTGTCCAGGTTTATTCGGTGCAGTCAGCATATCACGCACTGGCTTTTAAAGCGCAAGTGCTTGCTCCTGCAGCCATGGGGCAAGCGTTAATACACGAAGGGGATGCGATGCACTTTCAGGTTGGAGGCCTTTGCCAGCTGGAAGTGCCCATGATTGAGCTTTCTTCTCTGGTAGCCAAGATGGTAATGGTACTGCATGAGCTGCTGAGGTACTCCTGATGTACTCCAGACGTACTCCCGATGTACTCCATCCTGGCTGTTCTGGCATAACAGCTGGGGGTGCTTCAAACTACAGCACACATCTGTGCTGTTATCCACATAAATACCTATGGTAGGGAAGATGGACATGGAGAACTCGCTGCTCTCAGTGAATTACGTGAGCTAAGGAAAGCCACGCAGCAATGTCCCCTCCCTCCTGTTTCTGCCACCAGCAGTTATATTGGCATTAGTACCACGGTCGTGGCTTCTGCCAGGACAAGGGTGCACAGCGCACCCGCTAACAGGAACGACCATCACTCCACCTTTAGGAATAAAGGAAATCGAATGACACCCATCCCGGATCTCTCCTCCAACAGATGGCAAGCAGCACTTGTCAGAAACCGTGCCCAAAATGCAAACAGAAAATAATTAGGCAGCTCAGCTGACAGGACAACAAAGAGAGGTACCTGGTCGGCCGCGGCTACCCGGGGACCTTGCATAAACTGACAATAAAACCATATTGATCCATCCCACAACGGTGCTGGAATGAAGCCGCTCTTCGTGGGAGGGAGAGATCTGCCACGCAGAATGAAGTGGGCTCGGAAGGACTGGTGCATCCCCCAAGTCTGCTTTGTTATTGACCGTGCTTTGTTATCTCACAGCACCTTTCATTCAAGGATTTCGGCATGCTTTGCTTGACCACGCAAATCCATCCCCAAACAGAATTCCGAAAAAGAGGGTGAAAGCTGCACCAGTGATTAATGTGGGCTGTTAATTAGTCCCCAAACCACTCTTAGTGGGAAGAAATAGAGGGATGATTTTGTTCGCCAAGGAAATTCAAGCAGAAGTTTACCAGTTTACAGAGGTGCTCTGCTGCAGTTTGGGGCTGGAGGGGAAGGAAGCGGCTCCTCCAACAGAACTACGAGGGAAACTCAGGAAGGAAAAATTAATTACCGGTACTGAACCCTGGCCAAGCCATCAGCCACGACACTTCTGCATCCTTACAAAACAACCATGTGATTTTTAGTGACCACAGATGGTCTGGATCCTGGTAGCGCTCCTCAGCCGAAATAGGCAATTTCAGCATCTCAGACGTCCTCGGAGGATGCGGCGGTGAGTCAGAGCATGGCGTGGGGGCTGCACGGTGCACACACACTGCTCTTCCCCTGATGTCAAGCTGTACTTTTTCAGGGCTACAGGCACAATCGGTTGACAGCTCTGGGAATCACCGCACCAGTTATCCCAGTGGATGGGGACCAGTGGCACAAGGAGCTCAAGGCGAGCGGGCAGCAGCGGGCAGAGGAGCAATAATGAATAAGTGAGTGCTGGAGGACACATCTCAGGGATTTTTCTCAAAAAAAAACAAACCAAAAACCAACAAAAAGCAAGCTGGAAGATGATGACAGCAAAAGATTGTGCCCTTTGGAGAAGCCTGCCAGGAACTAACAGAGAGCTGGCACTTTGCACTGCTCTGAAAGGCCTTGGTGTGCTCTTCCAGTTGCTCAGAGAAGCGAGGAGGGAGTTGGTGAGGAAGGAGCTGGGTCCCAAGCAAGCACAGCTGGGACTCGGGCTGTGCCAGGGCCCGGTTCCTAGCACTCTCTTTTCTGTCTCGGCAATGCAAACGAGAGAATTCCTGCTAGATACTGAGCTCTCTTTGGCATCTCCTGATGTCTGACCACAAGAACCACCATGAAGTCATGATTTCCCCTTAAGAGGAGACGGGGGAAGTGTGCCTCCAGGCCTGCATCCCTGCCCAGCATCCGGGAGCTCTGGCTTGACTGCGGCCATGCCGAGATACCCTGGGTTCCCAGCTCTGCACCAGAACAGAAAGGGAAGTAATTACATGCAAGCAGCAAGGTCAGAGGCATGGAGAATAGTGGGGAGCCCTTCCTCAGGCTTCCCCAGTTGTGCTTCCCTTTTGATGGTGTCATGATTTTAGCTGGGATAGAGTTAATTTTCTTCACTGCAGCTGGCACGGTCAAATTTGGATGGGGAAAAATACCCCAACGCACAGAGATGCCGATGCAAAAATATCTCACTTTAGTCTCCGTTAATGTGGCCGAGGTGGGTGTTTTCTGAAGCTGCGGTGCTGCCTCTGAGCATCCCCCTGCCCCTCTGGGATGACAGTCTTCCCCTCCTCCAGCTTGCCATCCGGATTTTGCATTCCTTTTTGGCAAAGCCCAGTTCCAACCAGCCACTTGGAAAAGCCCCTCCTGAAAGCAACACCCTTCCTTCCCCTGACCTGCCCCACCTGGAGCACCTGATTCCTGCTGCCAAGAATAAAAGCTCAGTGCTTTAACAGAAAACAACCTTCTCCTTTTACAGCTGGGTCATAAACCTGAAGCGCTGACAAAGGTAGTTAGATTACACCTGTATAAACAGGCACTAATCAAAAATATGCTCCATAAACATAAGCTTTCAAAACAGAGCTCTGTACCACTGATGAGTGTGGAGCCTGTTTATTTACCCATGGGTGAACTTGCTGATTTACCCCATAAATCCTTAAATAAAGGCACTGCCTGCCTTTTTTTTTTTTTTTCTTCCTTCTCCCCCTTTCCTTGAAGCAAAACCATCCTGAGCATGCTGGGGTGGCCTCAGCAAATGCTCCAGTGACAATCTTGTGAAGACTTATAAACCGTGAGCTGCCGGCACAGGAGACAATAAAGCTCCTGTTCCATCTCAGGTGACCTTTAATGCAAATCCATTCAGTCCCAGGGATCTCACAGCTCCCGTGCCATGCCGGCACTAAGAGGATGAAGCCTCAGAGAAGCTGAATTCTTTTTGATGCTGCCAAGCCTGTTTGCCTCCTTCCCTGCCCTTCCGTTCTTTGAAAGCAGTTGCCGTTATGACACAGTATCTCCATCTGGCAGGGTGAATAAGCAGATCCACCCAGAGCCATCAAAAAAGAAGTGAGTCAACACTAGAGATTTAAAGAAGTATTGTGAGATTTCATTTCAAGCTAAGGGGATTGCTTTTAATAACTCCCTTTAAAGTATTAAACCCAAGGCAGTGGCACAAATGCAGCGGAGCCTATAGACATCCTATTCCTACCGCCCTTCTGCAACCCGCCAGCTACTTCTGGTCCCCAACAGTCACTGCTGCCGACGCTGACCTCCGAGGTGCAGCTCCCGTCGCGGTACTGGGGCCGATCAGTCAGGATTGGTACACATCCCAAACTTACTCCCAATTTTTCAAAGCTTAATGGCTATTCCATCCCCCTCTGCATGCCAAGACTGCTTCCATACCTAGTCTGCCAACAAAAGCAACAGGCACCAGCACCACAGAGCAGCAGATCCCCCAGTCTGTCCCCACGGACCACCGGGACATTACACTGGCGGGGCAGGGCTAAGCTTGGGGAATCACTTGCATGCAGCAAGGCTCCCCGAGAAGAGAGACCATGGCCTGGGAAGCTCTGTCCCACTTTTGTAATAGGAAAGCCCAGAGCGTCCTGGTTTCGGTCTGAGATGAGAATGTCTTGCCCCCTCTTTAGTACGCTGCTGCTGCGGGGAGAGCAGGCAATCAGCTGTCTGCAGTGGTTTGCTTAGGTGAGCACAAGATGTGGGAAAGTAATATGCGGTAAATACTCTATTTTCCAAGCCAGCAGGCTAGTGAGGACTACCTAATCTCAATGTTTCCCGATATCCCACAAGAGAAAGGCTTCCCAGCCAACCCTCTGGTTTGTGAAATGCTTGGGCTATGTATCTCATGAGTATCTCACTTTTCCGGCAGCTATGCCAAGCCTTTATGCTGGAGGTTCCTGATTTCAAACCAAGGTCATTTGCAGTCCCGGTAATTAGTGTCACTACAGCAACATCACTGTATTATGCAAAGAAAGTTAATCTAGATTCCTAGCACTCAATACATTAAATGATTGCAAACAACATCTGATGATGTCTGATGGGCACTTGTGCTCCGTTTACTCAGAGCAGGAGTAAGACGCGGCCAGACCGCATCCACCAACAGCTCGAGAATCTTCAGTGGCAATTATAGGCACAACCCCGGAGGTCTGAGATTCTTTGGTGCCAAGTTACATACCTGAATACATGTCCCGGTGCACTCCTTGCAGAGGCTGCAGGACAAAGCCCATCTGCTTGCTGGGATATGTGAGATCTTTGTAATGGGTTCCATTTTTTCAGGACATCCAATGCTAACCTGGCCAAGAAATAGGAGACAAGTTGTAAATACTCATTACCCTCCCAAATCTCCTACGGGGGGATGTCTGTGGCAGTCTGAATGAGGGATGGGTTTTTTAGTTGTTTCCCCCCCCCGCCGAGTCACTTATAATTTGGAAAAAAAATAACCACACCCCCAAAACCAGAAACAAATCTGGATGAAACGGAAGTTCCCGCTGAACTAATTCCTCAACTTGATGTTACCGTGTATTTCAAATGGACACACGAAATTAGTTTTACCCTGCCCAGGCAGGTCCTGTGAATGCCCCCCACCTCTGCGCCCTTGCACCCCACCTCTGCGTCCTCCCTTAACAGGGTGATAATTAAAACACAGCCAGATGACTGACCGGCATCGCGGCTCTGTGGCCTCGGCAAGGCTTAATGAGCCAAAACTGGACTTGCTATTTAGACCATTAATGAACATCCTGGGCTCAGACATGGAAACCAGGTCCGTGCCCACCCGTGTGTCAAGAGGAGGTTGGAAAACATCTTACTTCAGGTATCCATAAGGCACAGCTAACGTGGACCCATTTCGTCCCGCTCCGGGTGGGCTTCAGCGCTCCCCCTCTCTTCGGGCACAGTAGACACTTGGGCTGAACCCCGAGGGCGCAGGTCCGGCACAGCCAGCTCCCGATGGGGACCTTCAGGATGCCATAGCACGCCTGTGCAGACATGAGGGAGGTGGGTTAGCCCCAGCAGCCCGGGAAGAGCATCCTCCAGGGCCTCCTCCTCCACTCCTACCTTTTTCACTACTGCTGGCTTATCGCCACCGCATCTGGGCATCGCAATAATAAACAGCAGATGTGAAGCAGCTCCGCAATCACAGGCAGTGAGGTTAAGCTCTTCATTCCTTGCTACCTTCCTTATTTTCATGTGGATACTCATGCCAGATCAATATGTCCTGGATTTTAATTAAAACCTAAGTACACAAACGTGCCATGTACCGTGCCAAGCATCCAGCCGGCTCTGGGTTGTTGGGGAGATGCAACCAGGCTGCTCCATCAGAGCCCCACCACTGGCAGCTCTGTGGTACGGACACCCACCCACTCATCTCCTGCCCGTTTCTGAACAGCTATCAGACCCACGATGACTCGGAGAAGTAAGAAATGCTGTGAGGAGAAAACCTCTGAGGTAGCTGAGGGCTGAAAAGCCACAATCCCATGATTGAGAAAGATGGCCACGCTGGTTACACACCCAACACAGCCCGAAGGCGAAGCGAAAATAACTACGGAAAGGTAAAAAGGGGAAACTGATAGCCATAAATATAAATGAAAAGGGAGGAACCATAAAGGACAATAAATCTAAAGGGTGATAAAACTGAAGGAGGCAAGAACAAGTCTATGGCCAAGAGACAGAGAACTAAAGGACTCGGGTCGCCCACGGAGCTCCCCGAGCTGCTGCGATAGCGCAGGATGCAGCGAAGCCAAAGCGCTTCATAAATATTTCTCTTCCGTACTTGGGGAAGAGCCAAATGATAAGCCGTATCACACAATGATGATGATAAAATACTTTCCACTTCAGCCGTAACTTACGGCTGCATTAAACAGCTAGTGCTAATACTAGACAGTTTTTAACGGGCAGGTCCTGATAACTCACACTTAAAGGGTTTTCAGCGAGTGGCAGACAACCGCCCTGGGCACCAACGTGGGCTGTGTCACTATTTTAAGTGAGGCAATGTAATTAATTCTAGATCTGGCTGCTCTGACATCCCTCCAGCAGCAAACGGGCAGCGCCGATAAGGACCCCCAGCGCTGCTGGCTGTAAATTGAGCCCAGGAATTTGTCAGCTCCACTTTTTGAATTTTACCCCAAAAAGGAAGAGTTTTTCATCCTGGTGCTGCAGGTCAGTGTCCCCACAAGTGACATGGGACAGGGGAAGAGGGGGCACATGGAGATGCACTGGCACGGGAGGAGTGTATCCTCAGTCCTTACTGGCCAAGAACGGACTTTGTAGCACGACTTCAGCTTGCCCCAAAGCACAAATTTACTCTGATAGTGATTTCCAAAGGGAAAAAGCCACTTGGTGAACAGATTATTGGGATAATAAGGAATTAAGGGAGGTAATATTATTGCTGCAAGTCTACACGGTTCACAGAGACTTAACTGTGTGCTTCACAGCGCTTTCAAATCTGACAGATAAATCGTTTCTGTTACAGAGCTTTATAAAACATCTGATTTAGTACCAGACAAAAATCAGCCCGGTACGTACTACCAGGAGAATAAACTGGCAGACTGATCTCAAAATCCAGGGTAAAACAGGAATTATGATCAGGTGTGCATCTCTAGCAGAGAATTAGCTCTCGGTTATTTATTCCTAGAAGTTTTAGAGCAGCTTAAGGTGCAGTTCTGCTCCTGGGCGCAAACACTACAGGGCCTCTGTCCTGGACAAGGAGCGGCTCAGGAAATGAGTTGGGTTATCAGCTAAACATGCTCTCCCCATCCAGCACCAGCCAGAAGGTGCTCCAGGAACACGGAGCCAGAGCAATGCTGAGTAGGAGCAGAGCAGCTATTTTTATTGCTGCGCCTGTCACGGGCTCAACGTCACCGAGAAGGGGACGCCGAAACACCGGGGAGGACGCTGAGCCACAGAAATGCTCGGTGTGGTCCATGTAACAGAGGGAGGCTCAGCCGTGTCCCCATGCCAGGGAATGGGAATTTGGTAGCGACAGGACCATGGCACGGTGGCTGGAAGCTGGAGATGGATCATTCCCGTGCTAAAGAGAAGTGCGACATTGCCACCATGAGAGCGATGAACCGCAACGATTTAGCGGCGGGGGAGAAGATGCCTCCTCGCTGAAGATTTTTAAATGAAGATTGCATGTGTTTTCTAAAAGCCGCGTTTCACAGGAATTAATTAATAGCAAGCCTCGTGGCTTGTGTTATGCAGATGAGATGATTACAACGATCTCTTCCAGCACCACAACCCACCAATGCGTATCTGAGCACAACCCTTCCTCTGCCCCTTCCCACTGGGATGCAGGATGGAGCATCGCTCCGGCCGTGTCCCCTGGCACCCGCAGCTCCCCTCTGCTGCTGCCCAAATACACCGAGCAAGTGGCAGTGGCACCTGGTTCCCCACGGGAAAGCATCGTGCCCAGCAGGTTTTGGATGTGGGGCTAGCAAAGGCTCAGGGAAGGTCAGATTTACAACATGATGCCACGTAACACCCTGTGCTGCATCTCTGGACTTTGTGGCTTAGGGTGCAAATCGGGGCAGAGATTAAATCACAGGCAGTTTACAGGCTGCATCGGGCTTAGGGCTGGACTCTGCTCCCTGAAGACAATGGAAAATCTCCCTCTTCTTTCAACAGCCTTGAAATCCAGCCTGCCGCGTCCCCTTCTGCAGCACCGCTCTGCTCCCAGCGCTGGGGTCGCTGCTGAAAGTGGAGCCCATGGGGTGCTGTGGCCCGTGGTGGGCACAGCCAGGGTCCGAATGTCCCCATGGCAGCCTTGTGCACACTGACTTGCCTCCCCCCAAGCCCCTGCCCGCAGCACGTGTCAGCTCACAGCCTGGCACTGCCACATGGGCTTGTTAAAAAAAACCCCAAAACCCAACAGAAAAACCCCCCAACCCCAACCCTGAATCGTCCTGGTATTTTGTGGAATCTGATTCACCGATGGAAACCACTCAAAACACCCACCTCCTGCAACTATAGATATCTCCAGCGCTCTCCCACCTCCAGGAGCACTGATGGAAAAGCTGCCCAAAAGATGAGCAAATGGCTCTCTTCAGAGGAAAAAACCAAAACCCTTCACACAGAGCGTGAAGCCCAGGAGCTGCCGCTGCCTTTCCAGCACCGCACGGCACCTCCCCCCACAGCACAACCAGCAAAACCTCCCCAGACCCATGTGGGACCCAGGAGACCCTCACAAGGCTGCCTTCTCCTTGTCAAGGTCTCCCTGCCTTGAGCACCAAGCGCAAGAGCCCACAGACGTCCCCAGCAAGGGCTTGGAGCATTTGCAGTCTATTCTAAAAATAAAAATTATTTTCCTCCAGGCAGCAAAATAAAGTGAAATCCTACACTTGTACAGCAGGGAAGCTGGGATAGAAACCCTGCGATGTGAGACAGCGCTAGTGGAGCGGGAAGGTCCTGCTACACTCAGTATAATGCAGAAGAGGAGGAGGAGGCTGGCGGTCCGGGCCAGCCCACCCCTCCGGCGAGCGCAGAGCAAGTGCAGGGCTGCAGACCCTCATCCCTCCCAGCCCATGAGCCAGTCCCACTCACGGTGCTTGTCACCCCTGGATGCTAAAGGTCCCACAGCTGCAGTTTAATAAAGAAAGATGGGGTAAAGAAAGAATAATAATGGAAGAGGAGGCATAAAATACAATATGACCGGCCAGAGAATAAGGAGGACAGGGGAAAGCAAGCTCGCAGGAAGCCGTTTTCAACCTCCGGTTGTGTATTTCTGTGGGCACTTATGAAGCGTTGGGGCTAAGAAAGTAAGAAAAGCAAGTTTGCTGTCTACCAGCTATCCAGGATCCCATTCTTTATCCCCGGTCCACTGGAGACGCACTGGGAATCCATGAGAAAAGCTGAATAGGTGTCTACAGCTCAGGGAAAGGGGGACGGTGGGGATGGAAGGAACCCAGGGGAGGGTAGAGTGTGATGTGCAGCCAAAACCTGCCGCTGTCCCCCCGCGGCGGGGGCTCACCTGGTGCACGCAGACGTTGCACTTGTCGCAGAACACCATCTCGTTGCCGTCCTCCCCCTCCGGCGAGCGGCAGACGTCGCACACCACGTCCTCATCGTACTCGATGCCCAAGCCCTCCTCCGTTTCGATGGCGATGTTCATGTTCTCATAGCACATGGTCTCCAGCTCCTCCAGCACTCGCTCCAGGGTGATCTCGTCCAGCTCGGGCTTTTCTGCAAGGCAGAAGGCAGAGAAAGACACTGATGCAGCTCCGGCACAGGAGCCGACCCGCCTTCGGGGAGCGTTTTGCGAAGGGCTGAGCATTTTAAACGGCAATTCAAGAGGCAAATCCACGGCGACGGTAAGCGCGGTGATTCAGAAAACGGCTGCTTCTAACTCGGGATGCAGTTTATGTTTCATAGACAGTAACAAAATATTGCTGCTGGCTGAGAGGAAAGAAACCCATTCAGCTGAAGCAATGAGGATAATTAGGTCTGACAGTTTAAATGTTCAAGGAGACAAGTTTTGCAAAGATGTTTTCTGCAGCGAGGGCTCAGACAAGCTTTGGCAACACAAAGTCAATGCTTTAATTGTCAAGATGAAAATTGACCCTTTTAAGGCCAATTAAATGGAACTGTAAAACTGAAGCCAAAGGCTGAAACTGAGGACAAATGAGGTGGTTTTTTTTTTCATGGTTGGGTTTAGTGTAACCAGAAGGTCAGACCCGCTATGGGCTCAGATCTTCTGTGCTTCGTTTTATTCCCTGGGTACCAGGATCCTTGGTAGAAAGAAGCAGCAGAGGTGCTTTGCCAGAGGTTTCTCTAGAGCGACAACCAGGAATATGAGGCCAATAACCAGGAGAAGCTTTTTTAGAGCAGCAACTTCCAGCAGTGGGATACCCGGTCACTGGTACGGGGGGGACACTGAACGCTGCTCCCAAAGGCGCTGCCTCTAACCCGCACCCAAAGATCCTGGTGCCACAAACGCAATGTGAGGTCACTCCAGGTAAGGAAAAAAAGAAAGAAAAAGATCTGTCAGCAGCAGGAGCGAAGTTCTCTGCAGGGTAAGAGGCAGAGCTAAGCCCCCACGGCACCCTGTCTCCCCATGAGGACTATTCCATCACCGGAGAAGGCACAGAGATGGGGATGGAGATACCAGCAGGATGCAATAAAAAATATTTGAACTTTGCATTTAATTTGCTTATATTATCCGTGATAACAGCCAGGATGCTCCAGAACGCACCAGACAGCGGAGGAGCCTGACCCACGCTGCTGTCCACCTTTCCTCTTGCAAGGCAATGGGAGAAAATATCTCGTTTATGAGCAAAGAAGGAGAAAAAAAGGCTTGAGGAAGTATTACTATGAAGCAGTTATTAATTAAATGTTCAGTGAGAAATTTGCCATCCTGGGCATCTGTTGAGCCACAGTGAGACATCCCTGTCCCAGATGAGCTCTGGGGCCCTGAGGAGCCCCCGGGGCTGGGAGGGGGGGCTGCAGGGGTCCCGGGCAGCGCTCCCAGCCCCTCTGGCTGGACGACGCTTGCAGAAGCTGCACCTTTCCCCAACGGCCACGGACTGGCTGACAAAACTCTGTTAACGGGGAAAGCAACCCGTAGGCGAGCTCGGCAAGCAAACACGCCATTGTCTGCCTTTTTAAGCTCTTCCCCAATGTTTCGCATTGGCACGGTTTCCCTTGGCTTGACAAGTCTCTGCAAACATCTAGCCTGGCATTTTACATGTCTGTGTCGAGTCTGAGATACCATCTAAGACAGACAACACTGTTCCCTATCACAGCCCTTTCAAGCGCTAGGGTTGCTGTGCCGCAACACGCCGAGGAGCCTGACAATACCTGTTTTATTACTGAGCAGCCCCGGCGATGGGCACGGGGTCTCTGCAGAGCCCCAGGCTGGCACAGGCTGCCCGGGGGGGCCGCCGGGGCTCAGCAACGCGAAGCATCCTATGCTGGTATGGTGGCACTGCGAGCCCCGCGTGCCAGAGCCAGGACGGAGCCGCTAGCTTGCTCTTGGCATCGTGCCGGTTGGATGCAACAGGGCAGGGAGCGGGTTACAGACAAAGCCAGAGCACTATTTTTGCCTTAATGGTGTCCCTTTATAAACACACCACCTGTGTTGCACTTGCTAGATGGAGAGCTTCAAGCCATGACTTCATGCGAGCATTAAATAAGCTCTCGGTCAGCATTTCAAGTCCACAACTGTGACTGTGATCCCGGGCACCGGAGTGTCAGGCTGGAGTCACTCCCTTTCTCCCAATATCTCAGGCTCTGCTCCCTCTGCTCTTCTGTAAAGCAAAATGATCATTAAAGCGTTCCCCAGGCATTTTCTAGAGCCGCCCTGTGCTCAGGGGAGAGGCCAGGCAGAGAGCCGGCAGCTGCAGGGAGCGCAAGGAAGGAAGGGGAGGGAGGTTTCCACAGGAATCACGACCCTGACCTGCCCGCAGCGTTGGGATCCCGCTGGCACCGCCAGGGTCGCCCTGGCATCACCACCGTTCCCATTTCACCTCCAGTGGGAAGAACCAGCTCCCATCCCACCTCCTGCATTTTCCATCCACAGCAATGTCCCGCTGTCACCAGCTTAACCCTGGGGACAAAGTCCCCGCCGATCCCAAAACTCTTGCACCGGAGCAAGGCCAGCGCCCCAGCGGGGTCTCCTTACCAGCCTACACGCAATGCAGTCGCTATGCCGTTACATCAAAAAATATAGATCTCGCCCTCCCGCACGCACGCACACGCGTGCGCTCTCACACTCCATTTAGATGTAATTACATTAGGAATTCGTTTGCCAAGCGCCATTCAGAATACCTCGGAGCTTATTGAATTGACAATTGCACTTGATGGGGATGAAGCGATTAATCGCTTATGAAACACTAAACAATGGGGCCTGGGGGTGAAGTGCTTTTTCCATTTGTGCTCCATTTATCTCCTTCTGCATCGTATAAAGTTTGTGCTGTTAAACTCCATTCATAAAATTGTCATCTTTTTTGGCTGCGAAATCGCTATCTGTATCGATCGTGGCCAGCTAAATAGAAAAACCAAAAAAATACTCCACCAAAACACTCCCTGTGTATGTGCACGAGTGACACTGTTATTGTCCCCAGGGAAGCAAAAGCAAAGACCCAGATACTGGTCGTGGCTACAGTGAATAAATCCAGCAATGTCCAGGGGTAAGTCATGACTGAGACCATCACCAGGACTGTGGACTCTACCTGCTGACCAAGAAAAAGGTTTTTTTACCTGGTTAAGGTTTGCCAAGGCCTTGAATGAAAGGTGGGGGAGAAAATGAAGCTTTTCTGAGCCTCCACAGACAAGGGCAGCGTAGCTGCAAACTTCTCCGTAGTTTCTGTCCAGAGGGACATAGGCAGAAGTGAGAATTCAATCTCACACCAAAATAATCACCGCTGATTTGGAGCCATGTTCAAAACACTGACACGGGTGTAAAGGGCTCCGTGTGCCCCATCACCCCTTCCCGGAGGCCACCCACACCCGCTCCCCATTAACACTGAGCATGTTAACGATGATGGGTTTTGATGTGGCCACCCAGCCTCCCTGGGACACCCCCGACATCGGCCCGCGGTGGGAAGGTCTATCACCCAGGGAGCGCTGCCTCCCACCGCATCCCAGACGGAGAAAAGCCATCCTCTCTCAGCCCAGGATGCAGGCGGGCAGCAGGTACCCAGCCAAAGGAAGCATCCCCCGACAGAGAAGGGGGACTTTGCTTTGGAAATGGAGGAGGAGAAGAGGTGCCAGGCGATGATGCACTAGAGGAGGTCTCCAGATCTGATTCAGGAAGGGAAAACATGTAGGAACCCAGCCTTTTGTTTGAACTTTGCTCCCAGCAGAATATTTCTTCCCTGTATCTCTGCCATCGGGGTCTGCCACGATCCCTGCAGCTCCGCAGCCACCCAGCAGCCCTGTTATCCCCGGGGAGCTCCCAAGGCGCCCGCCCCGACCCCATGTGCCTCAGCACCCCCAGGCTTGGGAGCAACTGCCCATACCGCAGCTGAAACACAGAATTTTACATATTTTATCCCAAAGGAGCTGGGATCACTGGGCTGGCACTGAAGCCGCAGCGCCGGGTCTAGAAGAACCATCAGGCACATTCCTTTACACAACACCGCTCTCTGTTATAATTATTTCTGTAATATCGTAATTTATGTGGCATGAAGGAGCGATATTCTTCTGCTAAATGAATTCTCAGCTACTCCTTATCGTGGTGTGAGCCGACTCACTGCGCGGGGAGAAAAAAATAGCTGGAGAGCCACCTTTCACGAACGGAGACCTATTTCTGACTAAATTGCACTCCACTAAAATCAATTTACTGAAACAATAAATTCTTTTACCCTGTGGAAGATACCTGGAGATAAAACAGCTCATGAACAAACAGCCATCAGGGCTGCAGGCTGTGCCATTAGCTGATTCACAAGCTATAAACCTTGGAGTCTACTTTTCAGTAAAAATATTTATAAACAAGCAAAATTACTGGTTTTTTGGTGTTGGTTTTTTTTTTAAAGAAAAGCACTTGTGAGATGATGTAGGCTTATCTCTTAGTATCTTTGAAAAACTGAGAGTGAAGGGGTGCCAGCTCCCTGATGGAACAGGGGTTTTGGCGCATGGCACAGGGACTGCGGGCTCCCAAGATCTCCTTCCAGCTCAAAGACCGTCTCTGCAGCTTGCCCTGGGCGAGCCATTTAACCTGCCTGCCTGGGCTTCTGCCTCTGCAAGCTGTGCAGAGGATCCTTCCTCCCTCAGAGGCCAGGAGAACTGAAGTAATCTGAGGATAAAAAGCACTGGCTAGGTGCTAAAACTGAGTTTAGGCACCTCAGTGCAGAAGGACACTTTGGGAGAAGCACAGTTTGCCTCTGAATAAGGCTGGAAGCCGAGCACACACGTGCTCAAGGCACCCGTGGGGACACCAGCCACCCCTGCCCTGGGCTGGGTGCTCCCCTGGACATCCCGGACCCCGTCCCAAGCATCCTTTGCAAAGGTCAGGGGATGACAGACAACCACCCGAACACCATACCAGAACCGTCTGGGGCTCCCCCAGCCACCTCTAACCCATCACCTGCAGGCACACAATGCTCGGGAGATGCAGTGATTGTATATTCATCTTTCATCAACGTTATTTATAAACAGAACCTTAATGTAAAATGTGACCAACAAAACAAACAGCAACATACAACCAGCGCGAGCTGAGCATCCGCAGTGAAACGGCTATATATTTTGTTACAAACACAGCCTGCTAATGCACTTAAAAGATTTACAGAAACCAATTATCACCCTTTCTGCCACCCACCGACATCAATTATTGCTCAAATTTAAGATGATGACAAAATGTTTTAGAAGCCGCTTTATAAGCTGCTGTCTCTCTCCAGCAATGCTCGGCACTGACAGAGCTGTCCTAGAGCACTTCTGATGAAAGCCTCCTCACTCCATCCAGCAGCAAAACTCTTGACTATTGCTGGAAACTACCGCAATTACTGCAAGCAATTTATGGAAACAGCAAAACAACGGCTTGCCATAAAAACTGATTGTGCTGAAAAATGTGGAGGCAGAATGTCTAACGCTTCTCCCGCTGATTTCCGACCCTGCTAATCTATACATTAACACGGCTTTCCTGCAATGTCTGTTTCTATAAGGAGTTAAATAAGCTGGGCTTTCCCTTCCAGAGGCTCTCGGTGTTTTCACCTCTGCCCACAACTTAAGAAACTGCCACCTGAAAATATTTCTGGATTTCCTTGCTCGAAGGCCGAGGCTATTTTCACACAAAATTAGCCTGGATTCTTATTTGAGCTGGAATCATTAATTACTCCTCTTCCTCCCCCCGTTCGTTTCAGCCACCTCGCGCCGGGCGGGCAGGCTGCGGCACCCCAGCGAACTGCCGCGTCGCACCCGCTCTCACCCGGGCAGGGGCACCGCGGCTCCCACTGCTTCGGGAGCACCCTGGCCAGTGTCGGCAGAGGTGGTGGCTGGGGCGATGCTGGTCACCCAGGAGAAGGGCAGCAGCCTTGCGCACCCACCTCCCACCTCTCCAAGACCCCTGCCGTGCTGCTCAGTGGGTTCTCACCTTCATCATTTCCGAGTGACATCGTTTCTGTGCCTCTTTACCCTCTGGGCTCGCTGACTTGCCCGTTTACAAGGCGAGTTCTGCTCTTGCATTACATCAGTGCCTACATTAGCAGCAAGAGCCCGCCAGCAAGCACGAGCGTGACACCTGCCTACGGGCAGCCCAGGTGAATCCTCCTCCCATTGATACCAACGGTGTTAATCCAGATGAACAGCGATGTAATTGAGAGCAGCTTCCAGCCCTAAATCTGTTCCCAAGATACTTCTATGCCGTACATCAGTACCTCTATTAAATACATCTCTTGCTTGTAATATACCGCCAAGTAGTGGAGGGTTTGCTGGTTCATCTATCCAGGCACCAAACCGGTCTGCTGCTGAAATCATTACTTGTGCAATGAGCTTATGATCTCGGCAGAGAACAAAGATTTCAGGCTACGTGCGGATGTTTGTTGTGGGCTGCCGCACAGACATGTTATAAACCAGCTCCAAACTGGCAGGGTTTCTTCAAAACAAGAAAAAAAAAATACTCCAAACAAACAGACCTTGAATTATTAACGGGCTAAGCTTTCTCAAGTGATGAGGAAGCAGGGTGAGCCTGGGTGCAGGGGCATGGCGGGGAAGGGGGTGGAAGGGCCACCGCTGCGAGTGGTCCCTTATGGCTGTGGTCTGGGGGGAAGACACTTGAAAGGGGGAGGCCGGGCTGGTGGTTAAAGGAAATGGATCGCACTACAAAAAGAACAGACTCTGGATATCCTCCCGCTGGCCGGGACTGGGGAGCATCCCTGCGGGAGGACAGCAGCCCCCGGATCCCCCACATCAGGGGGCAGTGGTCCCCGTCATGGGGCTCCCTCCAAGCGGCTGCACCGGCAGGGAATGCGGCTGTGTCTCTGCCACCACAGCACAGCAGGGAATCGCACCCAAAGCCGTTAAAATAATGGAAGAGCTTCAATGACAGATTTTGGGGTGGCCTGCACAGAGGATGGAGACTGGTGATGGGCACCCAAGGGTGGGTGGCAGCTGCACAGGGACAGGCCCTGCATGGGGAGCGCCAACATGCTGCCTCGGGAAGGGGAAAGAGGGCTCCCCAAACCCTGAAAGGACACCGTGGGATAGGGCTAGCCTTGGGCAAGGACTCCCGGCACTGTTGGGCGGCAGGCAGCCGCTCTCCATGGCGTACATTTAATGGCAGCCTCTGCTCCATCGAGCGCATCTTCCCCGGGGTTACTCTACCAACTTTGGCTTATTCCACGTCTACTTGACCAATCTCACCTCCGCTGAGGGAGGTATCAACTCATTAGCGCACAGACATATCTGAAGTATGCAGTGATGAATTCCCCCCGGAGCTTCAAAAGCAATAAATGTGACCTTTGCATGTTCCTGCCATAAAATACCAGGAACATCTCCAGCTCCCAAGATAGAAGCTGTGGTGGGCATATGTGAGCAGCATACACCATATGGATTAAGTCAAGGGAATACTTAGAAACTTCGACTTTGCCTTCAGCAAAATTGATTCCGGCAACATTTTTAGCCATTTCTTGAGGATTTTCCGTGTGTTTATGAAGTGCCGATCACTGCAAAGGGATCTTTCAGCCTTGGTCTTTGAAGTCTCTCTAGCCCCGCTCCTACAATAGCTTTGGATTTAGTGGAGATCACAAAATACAGCATAAAATCTTAATATAAAACCCAAGATTTTTCTCTAAAAGGAAAGACCTGTGCTGCCTGGAGTGGTGTACTCATAAATCTGGTTTGGGGTTTCATTCAGACTCCTTCAGACCCACTTTTTTTACTACCTCATATTGCAGCAGCAACAATAAAACATTTAGGCATGCTTAAATATTGATTTAATCTCTAGCACACAGAAGTTCTTTAAAGAGTACATTTCTACCGAGTACAGTAACAGCTACCGAAGCACCTTACTGGGGGGTTTAAAACTATTTAAAGCTGTTTTATGTGAAAAACTTTTGGTTTTTGGTGCAATTCTACCTAATTGGGAGAGGAGCCGGCAGAGTGCAGAGAGCTGGAGCTATCTGGAGGTTTATCTGATCTCGGTGATAAAATTCCATCCCTGGGGTGACCTAAAAAGGACTGGAAAAGGCATGTGCTATGTGCTACATGGACCAACGTGCTGCGCTAAGGCAAAGAGAGATGGATGATCTCATAGGTGTTTTCCAGCTCTCCTCCCCACGGCTCCTCAAGAGCCACTCAGAGATCAGGCTCCTTCTTTGTCATTAAATATTTTGGGAATGACACATTGTGCCCCTGGACTGCCCAGTGACAGCAGCTCAGCTAAACACCCACGAGGAATTTAAACTTCTGCATATCTCTTGACGCTGGGAGATAACTCCTGACTCCTCTGAATAGGAGGAGAAGCTGCAATTCTCCAGTTAAGTCATGTTAATGATCTAAGAGATTAGCAAAGCTGGTTTGGAAATCTCAGTATGTCATTAATGTTGAGGGCTTCCGGAAGAAAGCGCTATTTATGGACTGCTTTCAGACCAACCTAAGCAGGCGGCAATCTTCTGTGTTGGATGGTGAAGGGCATGAGCTCCACGTCCCACATCCGATGCACCCGGCTCCATGGCTTCTCCCATATGGGAAGCAGAGGGAGCAGAGCCTCTGCTCCGGCACAGCCCAGGAGGTGAGCAGCGATAGATCTGCTGCAACCGCTTTCTTCTACATGCACCCAAACCCCATCACTTCCACGGGCAGGAAAATGCATCCCCCAAAGAAGCGCTGATGCCCTGCAGCCTCTGCGGTCCAGCCCCCCGGGCAGCACCGGGCACGGCCGGTGTGGGGTGATGCAACTGCGGTCCCGCAGCCAGGAGCGCCAGCACCCGGCCCGCTCCCTACCTGCCAGACCCCGGCTCCCCGTGGTGCCGGGGATGGGTTATTAATCAATGCCACATGTTTTCCCTTTCAAGTCACTGGAAAAAATGCACTAGCCCTCGCGCTGCTAGAGAGGTCGGGAGGGCTGGGGGATGGGGCGAGACACCAGAATCCTTCAGGCTGAAGCCATATCCGCAGTGGATTTCATACGCCAAATGCTGGTTTTCAAAGCTACTCTCTCCCCAGCATGTTTAAGGCTCAGCCAGTAATTACAGCGCTCTTTCAGCAACAGAAATGGGCCCCAGAATCAGCTGATGGGCAGTGAGGTTCTTTGCGTTGCCACTGCTGAAATCCCCTGGGTTCGTTATTACCATCTGTAGTTGGTTATGGGCTCAGCGGCTTTGTCAGAGACCTGGTCCCAGCAAGCCCGCTACTGTACAAATACTTCCTAAGGACCGTCCTTGAAAAAGGTGATAAAAGACCAGGAGCTGGAGGAAGAAAACTGCAGCTTGCTCAAAATTGCACAGAGGGTCAGCGGCAAAGCACTGGCTGCATCCCGACATCAGGTTCAGGGTGCACTTGCCGGGATGCTGCGATGCCAGCCCACCCCAACGCGCCTGCTAGGAGGTGGGTATATGGCTGTGACAGTGCTCAAGCTCCCCTCCTAAATCCAACATATCCCAAGGCAGCGCTGCTGGCGAAGCCGCTTCTCTCCCCCAGCGCGCTCGGGCTTGGCACACGCCAGCCCGAAGGTGATGTGCCGCTCGCATCTGCGGGGACAGGCAGCTCCTGTCTGGCCTGGGGCAGGGGCATCCCTGCCCCGACGGCACCCGTCTCATCCTAACCTTCCATCCATCAGCATGGGAGCTCCACATCTGAAACCCATTTAAGACATTGCATTTGTAACCTAATACTTGGAAGAAATAATAATAAAGCGAGCCAAATTTAACCCAACTGAGCTGGAGAATCCAAATCTCTGCCTGCTGCCTTCCCAGAGACTTATGAAATACGTACAAGGGGGAAATGGAAATAGAAATAACCCTTCTCTGAAGCCCAAAGACACCTCTGACGGCCACCCAGCTGTGGAGATAGCGAGGGAAATGCCGCAGGAGATACAGTGAAAGCACGGTGGAGTCAAAAGGACGCCTGGTGCAGTACAAGCCAGTTTCTTGATGCAGTAATGGCAGCTGCCCAGCGTTAGGAAGGGTGGCTCCTCTGCATGGCACCCAAGTGGGATGGAGCCACTCGGCTTTGCCCAGGAGCCCCATCTGCTCTGCCCAAGGACTTGACCGCAGCTGCCAGTATCTCACAAGCTGGGTGTGCTAATGACAGAGCTAGGCTGCTAATACAGGACCAGTTAATGAGGGCAAAGCTGACTGCCATTTGCAGTGACGCTACGGGCTCCACAACACTGAGATTATGGGAAATCCAATATACAGGATACATATAACAGATAATTAGCCAAACTCTAGAAGTAGCCTCTACAACTTCCTCAAGGTCTCAGAGATCATGGTAACAACATCTGGTTGTAAATCATGAGACCACCAGAAGAACACACCTTGTCCCACCCTTGAAAGACCTTTGCAACAGGAGTAGTGCTTTGCGTAGGCATGTTTCAGCTTTCACTGACCTCACAAGGTGAATGTTTTATTGTGTTGTTTTTCTTACCTGCGTAGCAGCAGCCGTACCACAAACAACCCTTACCTAACAAGGACTGGAAAAGCCCTCCACAGTCTGGCAGGACTACACACGCACGTGTCTGTGCCAACAAATCTGCCCAGCAGACCATGCTAAGCTCTAGTGCCAACGGTCAAATTCCAAGTCCAGGTACTTGCACTCAACCGAAATGCACTAATGGATTTTAAGAATGTGCAGTGATATAACAGCAGTGATGCAGGCTACATTATGCTGTGATATTGAGAGACACCTGGGAAAGGAGAGACAACCCAGGACCAGCATTTCTGAGAATTACATATTTTGACTAGGAAATCCTCTTGCCTCTGACTCCACTTGCCCAGTTGGGTACAGCTGGAGAAACGTTGGAGAAATGTTTTCAGATGTGGCCAAAGGAAGAGGAGCCAGGGTCAACACACCCCTCCCGATCAACACCTCCTCCTACAGTACAGATGCTGCAGCGATGAGTAGGGGAGATGATGATGGTCATGAAATCAAAGCACAGTCATGTGTGATCTGGATCTATTGGTTCTTCTGCAAACCAGAGCCCCGCTCCACAGGGCATGCTGCACTGTTCCTACCATCATCTGGTTTGCCCCATTCTTCTTGGACCAGGTCTGGAAACCCCTACATGAGTGAGAGGCACTGAAATGCACCCAAGATCCTGCACTGCAGCAATCCCTCTGATCTCTTTTGGAGAGCCTGAACAAAAATCTCTTCTTCAAGGCCTTTTGTTCCACACGATTACTTAAGACTGAATGTCTACTCTAGGATGCCCAAGCAAGGAGAAAAACAACAGCAATACTCACCCATCTCCTTCAGCTCCATATTAACAAGTTCCAACCAGCAAGCATCAAGCTCATCCAGATCATAGCGGCTCACTCCTTGCAAGTAAGTCCTCGTAGCTTCTGAAATCTCGGAGCCAGGCAGGCTACTCGGTGAAACCTGTGAAGGAGAGTTCTCCAGCTGGGGTATGATCCTGGAAGAAAAGAAGGAGAGGTTGAGAATGAGCTACAACTCACAGAAGTGTCCTGTTTCTTGCCATGGAGGGTGCAGCCATACCGTGTACAAACCTCACTCTAAGAGGAAAAGCAAGCCCAGCAAAATCAAAGGGATTTTGTGTGCTCTGGGTTGTCTCCTATGCTTTGGATGCTCTGAGGACCACAACTGGGACACAAGCACTTTCCTGGAGACTGTTGGTCTGAGCACCTTATGTGATGGTCTCAGTTGGGATGCATCAAAACAAGCTGATTTTCAGAAAATGCTGAGCACACCCCGGCTGCCGGCTCCCCTTCTCGGGACCTCAAACGGGCTTCACAAGGCTGGACATCCTCAGTATCATGACCAACTTATGAAAACCTCATCTTTTTCTCCAACAAAACAGTAAAAAAGCTTTTGAGGTCTTCAGAGATAAAAATCGTGTAAAACCAGAGAAATATCCACCTTTGACTACGGCAGATGCCTGGTGCTCATGGACTGGGAATTTGCACTTTTCCCAGTGTCCTAGAGAAAATCGGCGGGGGGAGGTGGGAGGATGGCAGCATGGCCCCAGCATCGCACCTGCTGCTGAGAGCCAGCCCGCATCCCGCTGCGGAGCGGCTCTGGCTACCGCTGGGCTGGCTTCCTATGTGGCACCATGGCCACGCACCTCAGGCTGCGATCCGGAGGGGACGGAGCAGTCTAGGAATCAGGAATTTGGTTTTTGTCCTGTGCCTCCATCTGCCTCAGTGTATTCTTCCCTCCAGATCGGCGACATAACATCAATCCCTTCAGAAATAAACCTGGTATCCGTGCCACATGCAGGCTTTACCACCCCATCTCATTCTTCCTAAACACCCACTGATGGCTTTCGGTATGAACCGGCCCGCACCCCGCACGGCTCCACGCTGCAGAGCAGCCCCGGGGAAGCACCGAGTGGGTGGCTCTGCGCCGGGCTCTCTGCGGGAACACACCTGCTTTTTGAGAGCTCTGCAATTCCCCCTCACACCATGAGAAATTAAGCCATTTGTGTTGCTCCCTTCTTCCTTCCCTCCTTGCATTACTACCTGCCTGGTGGCAGCAACCTCCTACATGTTTGGATTCCCGAACCAAACAACTCGACCTACGGGTACAGCCGCCGGCATCAACCTCATGTTGCTGCCCCTGACGTCAGAGGGTTGTTTCTGCCCATGGGGGTTCGCAGAGAGGCTCACACAGGAATACATCAGGGCAGAAATAGCCCATTTGGGAGAAATACACTGTCCTGCCTGCAAAACTGGGAAATCTGATTTAGAAAGCACATGCAAGCAGCTGTTACAAATAGCGATGCTCTTGCCCGCAGCCAGTGGTCCTGCTGGCAAGAGAGGACCGTGGCACCAACCCATCTCTGCCCCATCATCCCATATCCCCCCAAAAGGCAGGATGCACCAGAGACACAGGATAAACACGGCAACAGAGCAAGGGCTTCTGCTCATCACACTGCCATCCCCAGCTCCTCCCACCCACGGGCGGGAGGGCGGCATGCAGGTGCTGGGCTTGGCACTGCCACACATTCTGCGTCCTGTGAATACGAGACTCTTTGCCCAGTAGATGAATTTAAGCGCAATGCTCTGTCCTAGTTACACTCGGAAACATGAGCTCAGCCAGTGCCTTCTCCCCACTGTGCCCTGCCCTAAGTGCTCAGCGGGAGCAGAGGCATCTGTCAAGTGTCTCCAGAGGTCTCCGAGGCCTGGGGGAAGCCCCAGCTCTGCCAGTGCTTCCCCTCTCACCAGGCCCAGGACCTGACTGCAAGAAAGGCAAGTTATAGTTTGGCAACCAGGAGTCGCCCAGCTTTGCTTGCTGCCCTCTCCCCAGAGAGGCAGGCAGTCTTGGCTGGGCTCTCCACCTCCAGCCCCACTACACCAGTCGACGGATGGGCTTGTGCTGAGAGCTGGTACCAGCACAGGCCCATGGCAACTGTCCTTTACCTACAGCAACAGCTTTCCCGTTCATCCACGGAAATTAACTCATGAGAAAAATGAGGTCAAACAGATACGATGGTCCAAACACTGATAGCAACAGTGACTCCTCCAACCATTAACTCCTCAGAAGCAACTACTGCTGCTTTACTGGGGCACAACAGAGATTGGATCCTGGTCCTGGGCTGCTCAGATGAGAAGCCTGTCCCACTCTGTGCAGGTATCCACTCCCCAGGGCACCATTTGCAGGCAGAGCAACCCCTCATTTAAAACATCCTCCAGCCAAGCCCCTGTGACCAAACCCCATGCTGCAACGCAGACTTTAGCGCCGCATTCACACCGTGCCGGGCAGCACTTCGGCAGGCTCGGCAATGGAGAACGTCCCACGGCGGCCTGCGAGATTTGTTCTGAGCGCTCTCTAATCACAACCACAGGGACGGGGAGAGGAGCTGCCTCATCTGCTGCAGACTCCCAGCACAGAAAGCGAACAGGCGCTGGCTGTCAGCTCTTCTGCCTTTTCTTGGCAACTCTGCGGCAATATGCATGACACTTGCCATGCACACGTCAACAGTGTCATGCGTAATGACATGCAAGCAGAAAACGAGCTGGAAATGAAAAGCAGCCTGTGGTGCCAGCTGACAGATCTCTGCAAAGTTGGGAACTGGAGCTCGCTGCAGTATTTGCACAGCTCACGTTACCTCCCAAAATACCACCTCCTGGCGCAGATGTCAACACAGAAGGACGCTGCAAAGAAACAAACAAGCAAACAGCAACTCGCTGCAGCATGTCACCCCCTTCCAAGCACCTTCTCAGCCATGTAAAGCCTGAGGATCCAACCCTCCTCTTGCACCAGCACCAGCTAGGAAGCCCACTGGCCCCGGCAAGACTTTCATCTGCCTTCTGTCCTGATATGTAAGTTAACGTCAGAGCATCGAGTGCCTCGTGCTCTGCGATGTGTCTGGGGCAAAGCCATTATGTCCATCACGTAAACAGCTGAATCGTGGTACCAAATGCTCCAAGGTCTGTAAGCACCAAGGGGAGAAATTCAGGCACAGCTGCCCTCGGGAACGGGACCCTACCTGCCTTGCCCGAGGTCATGAAGAAAATCTGTGGCAGGGCTGGAAAATGAGCCTGGAGTTTCTCCAGACCCAGACATATAGTTTAATTGCTGTCTTCTGCAGTCATGACCATTGGAAGCACTTCCAGAGCCACAAGCAGGAGAAGCAATAATTTGATTGCTTGGAGAGGGAAACATCAAGAAAGGGGTTCTTTTTGCCTCTTTTGCCTTACTTTCCCCACCAGTACCTTGAAAATAGAGATGTGCCCTAACGCCTTGAGGACATTTCCAAATTTCAGTTCAGGATCTGAAAACAACCCCATGGAAAGACAGCTCTCAGTCCCCAGATTTTAGAATGAGCTCACTGTAATCTAGGACAGGGCTTGGGGATTCAGTAGCATTTGTATTTAATGTAGACAGCAGTAATAACACTGAAAGTATGCCTGCTCCAGTCAGGCTTCAGGACTGTCACCTAAGGAGCTCCCAACTCCCTAAAATATACAGAAGTCACTGGAGCAACGTGCTTTGGTCCAAGGACTGAACCTCTCCTTCCCAGGAGCCCAGGTCCAGCCCAGCTTTGCAAAGCGCCAGGCCCTTCTTACAGAAGAAAGCTCAAAGCTATCGAGAGGAGGAAAAAACCCAAAATTCCTCCAACTGCGATGAGTATTCCTGTTGGAAAGAGCTGTCTGAGCAGGCACAGGGACGGCGCTGAAAACCTTCATTAAGCCGAGTTACAGAAGCTGCTCGCCGAACAGCCGGCTGCAACAGGTGATAGTCTGACACGGGACCAGCCGGGGATGCTCGGGACGGTGGGAGAAAGGAGCCGCTATTTTTAGCCTGGCATAAAAGTGCAAAGATTAATTCTCTGTGTATGTATCACAGGGGTGGCCTGAACAGGTCATTTACTGTATTGACAGCGACTGAAATGCACTTAGTTTGATAAGGATGCTGACGGTGACTGGAGAAATCTCTTTGCGTTATCTATGACGGGGTACGTACAATACCGCCCGCTGAGAGCCAAGCGCGGCGTTCCCGGCGCTGCCGGCGTGCAGGACACAACGCCCGCCCAAGCCTGGGCAAGTCAGCCCCGACGTGTGTGTGCAGGCTCTGCCTTCTCATTGCAGGTACCTCGTGGAAAAGGAGTTTTGCTGAACCTGATGCTCAGAGATGGGAGATGAGTGACTCTCCCCGGTCACGCAGCCACCTGCCAAACACTACCCAACCCCCCGAAACCTGGATGTGTGTTTAGACCCTCTCCGGTCCTGGCTTTGCGCAGACCCAGTGATGCAGAGATCACAGGGAGCTTCATGGGGTCACCGATGGCAACAGCACCGCCGGCATGAAAGCATGATGTTCCTAACACTGCCCCGATAAATGGAGTTTGCTTCTGTTTAACAGGAACTGGAATTTACAGAGCGACCCTTTGCTTCTCACCATGTCACCGTTGATGAAGATCAAGTGAATTAAAATACAAAGACCTAACGGCACGCTCCACGTGCTCGCTGGCGCTCAGTTAAAAGGTTTGAAACGTGCCAACGCAGTGATGGCAGGTGCCTCCCACCGCCTGGAAACACACGTATCGGGGAGGGTTGATCAGGTGCTGCGGCACTCGGCTACCGCGGCACCGCGCTGCCTGCACAGCTCCTGCCTCACTGCAGTTTGCTGCCGTTACTGGTTATTAGTCCTATAAGGAATAAATATTAGTACGAAATGTATCTTCTGAACAGAACCACTAAACTTTGCTCTTGGAGTTTCCTCTTCAAGGGCAGGACCCCGTGCCCCCGCGCCCAGCCGGCAGCACGGGCTGGCATCCCCCGAGTTAATTCAGACTTCAGGATGCTGGGACGTGTTTGTGCCGTATTCCCACCACTTCAAACGCCAGCAAACGGAGGAGGTCAGAAATGAAGGAAATGCACAAAGAAGGCACCTGGAGGAGAACTTCTAACCCCAAGCCTGTTGGGTGTAACCAAGGGAAAAGATGAAAGCATCCACAGCCCACCGAATCCCTTGGCATGAAACCTGCCCCTAACCAGCCTCTGAGGCCAACACAGTCACGGAGGAGGAAAGTGCATCAGCTGGAGCCTCCCCAGGCAATGCCCACGAGGGGACACGGTGCCCCTCAGCCCCAGGAATAAAAACGCTGCCATCGAGACCTTACCCACAGACTACACACACCCAGTGATGGCCAGACCCAGTGAGGCTGAAACCTGATGTAGGGTACCTAATCAGAAAGCAGAAACTGCAGATTCAGGATCTGGCTCCTCTTACGCTCATTTTCTACTGACATGAATGTTATGACTTTAGCGTAGCCTAGTTTGCACCAGTAGGAGATGAGAGTCCAGCACCAGGTCTCAACCTCCGCAGGGACAGCAGTGCCTTTCGCCAGGACACTTTGCCCTGTCGGGTGGCTCTGAGCTGTGACTCGAGCACTGCCAATACCTGCTGCCCATCGGCACCTCAGAAATAACTACAGAACTATTTTTTAATACAGCGAGCAGCCTGAATAATGCTACAAAGACCTGCTGGAAGCCTGGTCCAGATCAAACCCCTGACTCATCTGCAGCACTTGGTTAAACACGAGGTTTTTACGGCTCACAAACGATTCAGCAAACCGTACAAGAGGCTATGCCTGCTCCTATGCGTGTCCCTCCCGCCCCGAGGGGTGCAGGAGGCTGCCAGGGGCTCTCACGGGATACCCCGAGCCTCTGGGAAGACCTACCACGATGCAATGCCCAGAGGTGTGCAGCCTCCTGTCAATTCCTGGATTTGCTTTAGTGGGTAAAATCATGTTCCTAAAAAGCAACCCATTCCTCCCTGACACATGCTCACACACCAGCAAAGAGCTTCTCAGTGTTCAGATATAAAGATCAGTGACTGCAGAGACAGTTGCCTTGGGCTAAGAGAAACGGTGGAAGGAAGGGATCCTACCATTTGCTACAAGAGAGCAATCCTTTGGAAAAACCCATGCCTTGATTTACAGCAATATAGAAAACAGACCATGCTGTCTACCCTTCCTCACCTACAATAACAGCAAGAAAATTTGAGCTGGGAAAGCTGAAAGCTTTGTGCTGCCCAGACACACTGCAGGGGAGACACAGCTAGAGAAAGGGAAGAAACCACCGAGGACACCCTCACCAGCCTCTCCTGCCCGTCTGCTGCCAAGCTCCGAGAGCTGGGGCTGGCAGGGATGTCATCAGGGCTTCCCTTTCGTGCAGGAATGGGGCTTAATCCCTCTGGAAGCATCCACGTTTCCAAATAGCTGCTCAGTGGAAAAGGAAAAGCCCAGGCTGGGTGATGGAGACGTCTGCACACGTGCTACCAACTCACACAAATTCGCGGTGAATTTTCCATTATGTATTAATATTCTTCGCATTCCTGTTTCAGGCATCGGTGATCCCATAGGAATCAACGCTTCCTTCTTATTTCTGGTCTTGTTTTCTAGTTCTCCTCTCCTATTCCAGCCTCAGGCATGGTGGGGAAGATGCAGGACTTCCTACCTGCTTCAGGATGGGCAAGATGCCACCTGTGGTGCAGGACGTGGCAGGTAAGGGATGCCCACCGCCATTGCCGGGGTCGTGGCGGGCAGTAGGTTCCCGGAGGCGTCTGACAATACACAGGTACATGCTCAGGGAGATGGTTTTCTAAAGATTGGTGAAAATACCCATTCCTCACCCTCGGTGAGAGGCAGCGGCGTGGCTGTGCTGTGCCCTGGCATCTGCCTCAGCCTGGGAGAGCGCCTGCACCCCCCTGGCTGATGGCACCAACACGGCTGCCCAGGTGCTCCATCGATTTTTCCTGTCTCAGAAAGCAAGACTCAAGCTCTTAATTACTTCAATTACCAGTTTTCCCGTTTCCCTTTACCTGTATTGAAGGGCTTCTGTTAGCTTGTGTAGAAAATTTTCTTTTTTAAAAAAGGCAGAATCAGTCAGGTAAACAGCAAACGCAGTGCTAGGAAATCCATTACTGGGGCATTTGTGAGGCTGCAAACTCATCAGCCCAGCCTGTTTGTGCTGCCCTGCCATCTCTGTTGGGGCCAGCTCCTGCACCAGCACAGCACAAGAGGAATTTAACGTGTCTTCAAGGGTTTTTCCCATTCCCCCAGTTTTCATGCTTTAGTTATTCATCCCTAGACTCGGTTCAAAGACAGCAAAGCACACACAGCCCCTGGCATGTTCCAAATAAATGGTGACAGTGACACGAGCATCCCTTCAGCCAGGGACCCTGTGTGGGCCATGAGCAACCAACCCACCCAGACTGGGTCTGTACAAAAAGCAAGAACATGCTCCAAAAAGCCCCAAAGCACCTCTCTAAACCTAAACTGGAGCAGAAGAGTCTTGGGTAGCTATGCAGTTATGAAGCACGTGGGCAATGCAAGATCCTGAGCTTCCAAGGCCCTGTGATGTGCAGAAGGTGTTGAGAGAAGAGAAAGTATCGCGTGTGATCCTGGGTTGGGGATGGAAAGTGCCACGAGCCTGGGGTAACTCATACCCCAACAGGGAACGACTCAAATTCTCTAGAACGGGCAGGTGGCTGAGGATAAATAATCCTGAAGCAGGAAATGAAAACGCTACAGAAACAAACAGCATAGCCTGAAAGTTGATTAGAACAACACAGGTGCGTTACAGAGAATCATTATCTGATTACAGCAACACAAGGATTTTCTTCATCAAAAAACACCTTAAAAAAAAACGCCAAGCAGAAACCTACTGCCTGGACCCTGAAGTTCTACTCAGGTAAAAAGCCTGCTTTTACTGAACATAAAAAAGAAACACTGTGTTGCTGAAGAGCGCGGTGAGCACCATGCTTCCCAAATGATGCTGCTCTTGGAGGAAAAAATGCGGCCCTGGGCAACAGCTTCTTGGAGATGCCACCAAACAGCTCAGGGAGCCGTGAGGTGCCCTTGCCCTCCACGCCGCACGTGCTCTTCAATACCATCCCCACCCACTCCCCAAAGTGACCCCCAAAGCCCTGCTCGTCCCTCCAGCCCCTACGGCAGTGCTGGGAAGGACAGACATGCCTGGCTCCACGGTGGCACAAGGGCTTTACCTGCATCTGAGCACCATCACGGAGCACCCAAACACAGCAGACCCACCAACATAAGGTAAGTCACTTCTTGCAGCTCCAGAGCAAGCGGCCGGTGAGTTTGGCTGCCCTCCTTAAGCCAGAGCACTCCAGCGAGGCAGCGTCCCATCAGCACCTTGCTGCCGCCCCAACGACCCGGGACGAGGGCAATGTGTGGCCTCACTGCGCAATACACTACTGAGACAACTTGTTTTCCAAGCAGGGCTCCAATGGTGCGACCACATGCCTTCCCATCGCAGCTACTGGTACTGGCGTTCACTGGTGATGTCCCACCACCAAGATGCTGCGGCTCTTTCTGCACCACCACGGCAAAACACCACGGAGGCAACGCCTCCACCAAGTGCTGAACCATCTGAAGAAGCCCAATTACTCTGGAGGAGCATTTGCTCCTTCATTTATCCAGCCAGCATGGCATTTAAAAAAATATATCTGTATCAATCAAGGGCTTATTTAAACAAAGGGCTGAAAATTGGGACCAGCCTGAAAAGCACAACAAACCTGAGGCCATTAGTCAGAAAGTGGGTCTCAAGGGCACTTGAGGAAAAGGAGTAAGTGGACCCCAACCCTCTTGAGGATCACAGCTATCTCTGGAGAAGATTATGCGGTAATAAAATATACTCAGCAAATTCCCCTGGTTAATCTCATCTCTGTAAACTGAATGCTTCACTTGGCTGAAGGGAGAAGGCATTTTCTTCTATATGCTCCCTTTTAATATACTAGATAGAAATAATTAATCCTGCATAGTGTTTCTCTGCTGAAAATAATTTTATTACAAGGAAGGCTTTAGTCAGTCATCTTCTCTTTACCTACATGCCAGTCTAAATTAGTCTTGTCCAGTGTCCATAAATAAATCCTCTTAGGAAAGTCAGTGGAAAGATAACTCTGCCAGCAACCTTCAGCGGATGCTGATACTGTTCTTGCCGCCAGCTCTGCTTGTGGGGGAATTCTCCTGTGGCATACGATGACTTTAAAAAGGCAATTTAAAGGGATGATTTTTATTTTCTGTTTATTAAAATAGCGTCTAGCAGGCCATTCAGACCAGATGCCCAATCTTCTTATGAATATAAGCTAATAGATTTTATAGGTGCTATTGCTCCTCGATAGCGGAGCGGAACCTAAGATGTTAGAAAAAAAGCCTGGTGGCACGAGGGCGAAGGATGGGATTGCAGATGGTGGCGGATGGTCACGGTAATGAGCTGCAACCCACAAACAAGATTTTGTGACCCTCAGTGCACCCAGGCCCAGATTTACCGACCATGTTACACTTACTTATTCCACTTCTATGCCTTCTATTAAAGTCTGTAAAACCATGAGCCAAAAACTGTACTCCCAAAGCTGGGTTCAAAGAAGGAAGGGAATGCCAAGAAGATGTTAAATGGGTTACATTTTAAATTAACTGGCCTGATGTTTAGACTGGCATGCAAGCTGGCTGGAGCGGCTGGATGAGCCTAAAAGCATCTTTAGGATCCAGGTCTTGGTGCTAATGAGTGCCTGTGCGCTCCACCACTCCCCTCCTTGACTGAAGATGCTCCAGGTAACATCGGGCTCTCAGTTACCAGCTCAGGAGCTCACAGCCCTGTGGGCACCCTGCTGTCACCCCTGGCACAAGCCACTGGCAGAAGACCTGAAACCAGAGACCCAGAACCCTGCAGGAGGGACCAAGGGTACCCAGCACCGGCCAACGCATCCTCCTGCGTGATGGAGCAGAGAAAGGGCCGGAGGTGGCTGGTCCCAGGGAGGAGCGTGGTGACACTGCGTCTGGGCAAGCCACTGGCACCAAACCCTTCTATTAGAAAACAAGAACCTCAACAGAATTAAAGCCCTGTTTTTAGTGGGCACTGCTGGGACCGCTTTGTGCAGAAAAGTAAGAATTTGCAGTATTTCCTTATTGGCTGTTGCAGCCGAAACCCCTCAAGATTTGGCAACAGCCTCTGCAAATCTGCGAAAATTCATATGTACATAACAGAGCAGCTGCGGGAGCACCGCTCAGCCCAAGGGTCAAAGGTGGGGCCGTTCATAGGCTATCCTCATGTCATGGGCTGTAACAAGCACATTTCTAGCAAAAATAGTTGATGGTTTCATCACCACCGCTGCTCATGGGCATGCCGGATGACTGGGCTGACACTAGCCCCTGGTATAACATAAACCTTCAGTAAACTACTTGTCCTAAAAACCTACGCAGGCAGTAAACACTTGGTTCAGCCCTGAAGCTCTCGTTCGCCTTCTTGCTGCTGGTTTGGGAGAACAAAGCAGCTGGGTTTGGCCCCAGGGGGATCCACCAAGCTCCTGTAACAGGAGCACCCCTGCCCAGAAGGCACCCCCTGACTGCCCAAACACCGATGGCCAACGCTCAGCCCTGTGAAGGTCCCTCTGCGGTACCGAAGCAGCACTCGGGATGCTCAGGAAGGGGTTAACGCTGCTTGCAGCAGTGTCCTGCCCTCCGGGTACCAGCAGCCAGTGAGTGTGGCTGCGGGTGACGTAATGCCTGGGTGGCTGCAATGCCTGGGTGGCTGCGCAGGCTGCACAGCCCATCCCTCCTATGCTGGAGATGTCAGGGACCCCGCGATGCACCAAGAACCCAGGGATGTGTTGGAGACCCCGGCGTCCTCTGCCAGGCAGGGACCAGCCCAGGACCAGCTCAGCTACACCCACCGCCCCTTCAGCTGTTGTTTTTCCCAGCTGAACCCCAGCCGCTCGGCACTTTCCAAGCAGTAAAGATTTTAAATGATCATTATCAGCTTTTAAAGCACCCTCAGCGATCGGGGGGGTACAGGGACCGGTGCTGTACAGCTCCGCGGGGCACAGCCTCCCTGACCCGCTGCTGCCAGCACTGTGCGGCACTTTTCAGCTGGGAAACTCCTTTTGGCTCTGGGACTGTCCAGGGTCTTGCTCTTTGGGTTTGGAAATCCCCCTGCGACAACCCCATTTCTAGGCAAAATGTCAAGGACCGGGTAGGGTGCCCCTCTGGTGCTGCCGGCAGGTCAGGATTTATACAGGCTGGTTCTGGAAGTTTTGCAGAAATGCAACTGAAGGTCCAAATTGCAATTGACAGGTGCAACAAGAAAAATGCTCCATTTTTCCCCCTCCATGTAATATCTCCTCCAGTAACAGCCTGTAACCCAAGTGGGTCCTTCCAGGCCTCTGGAATAATGTAATCCTCTAAGGAGAAAGTGATTCACTCTTCTTTGATGTGATAAAAAGAGGAAAACAAGTGAACAGGAGGCACTAAACAGCCATCTTGTTAAACCCAGACAGCTTTTCCAATTTCGTTTCTGAGCTGTTTATCACCATATAAAAAGCCTGATACTCAGCAGACTAGATAAAGACCAGAGTGTTGATGTCCCTGCCTTTCTCACGTTTATATTCCAGCCTAAATCTCACTGAGATTTAGCTCAACAAATGAATTATTTAAGTCTCAACTCTGATTCAGTGCCCAGAAAATTATTCTGATGTAGACCGGAGAAGGGACCTGGTAAACAAGCGCTCGGGTGCAGTGTTGGGGAGCTGCAGAGCAGCGTCCACCTTCCCGAGGTGGAGGAGAGGACGGGCACCATTTCACAGTGGGTTTCATCTGCACAACTTCTGTGCAGAGGAAAACCATGGCTGCACGGACAAACAGGGCTGACCGAGCAGTGGTTTGCTGGTTGGAACAACAAAACACAGATGTTTTTCTGGTTGACTAGACAAAAGCAGCGTCTGGGCTGAGAGCAAAATCACACAGAGTTGCTGATGCTGTGGGAGGATCTTTGTTTTCCTTTCCTCCTTTCCTCTCTCTGCCATTCAGACTTAACAGTGGCATCAAAGGCAGCAGGAGGGGGCTCTGACCCTTCTGGCTTGGAAACCCAGCAAAACACGGCAGCTCCCGGCCCCAGGGCAGCTGCAGAGGATGCTCGGGAAGCATCTGCTCCCCACAGGTGACCAGGGCAGAGCCAGCACCAGCACCCATGGATGCTGCTCCCAGAGCACCACTATCCTACCTGGTGGCCCCTCAGAGACTCGTGTTGCATGCCAACCCTCTCCAAACCGAGCCAGCAGGTTGCTAGTATTCTGCTCATTTCCATTTAAGCAATACATATCCTGGAATTGCTACTAGGGAAGCTAGGGACACTTGAGCGTATGTTTTCTGGATATAAAAAGACGAAAAATGTTGCTTCTTTATGTAACTTAAGCCAAGCTACTAACGTTAAAGCATCTGGAATTAATTATCTCAGCCAGATAATGTTTCCACAATTATTTCAGTAATGCAAACAGCTCCACTTGCATTTGTATCTACCTACTAATGGGGAGCAGAGACAGGCTGTGAGCGATGGCAGCAGCTCTGCACCTGCCATGGTATGAGCAGGGGCTGCAAGCGTGAGCCACAGCACATCAGGAATTGGCCAAATCCCCCCAACCCTGCTGCTAACGGAGCTGAGCATCGGAAAGCTCAAAATACAGATAAGGGCACAAACATGACTGTTCTTGGGATCAGCACGGTGCCATCGCACGGGTCTCCTTCCAGAAAACCAACCCAACGAAAGCAAGGCTTTGAAGCATCGGGAAGAGCAGCATGCAGCCTTCCCTAATGTGTTTTGGATCACTGCGCTAACGCTGAACCCCGAAACACATGAGGACAGCTTTGACACTGAGTTGTTCGCAGCAGCGCACAGCCCGTCCCACAGAACCAGGAGGGCTCCATCTGCCTCTTGCACCACCCATGTACTGCTAGGCAGGTACGCTTGGTTTCCTGCATTTTCCAGATCTTCTTCATGTGCATTGAAAAAAATCACCTACCAGCTCTTCTCCACCTCACCAAGGTCCCAGGAGCATGGTAAAGCTCACTTTCCAGCAATGCAGGCTTCACCTAAATTCAGCAGGATTATCCACAGCAGCACCAAGAACCGGGCAGCTATTCCCACTGTCGGGCTGTCCTGGTCCTCCCAGCGCTCTGAAGAGCACTTAAGAGTAATGGTTTCTTGTATTGTTCAATGCGGACATGAGGTGCACTAAATCACTAAGAGGTGATTTAATTCCTGCTGCGGTTGCAAGCAGCAGCAATCAGATCCGCTCCGGTTTGCCCGGCTATCGGCTAAATTCATGGTTCTGGATGGAGAGCGGAGGTGACGGAGCCAGATGCGGAGACTCCCGAGGCTGTACCAAACCAAGAGCCGTAAACCTCATTACGGAGCAACGGGAATCAAGCCCGCTCATTCTATACATTTACTGCTGAAATACACTTGACTTTCTGTGCGCTTGATCCAGTACAAACCACAGGCATCCACTGGGAGGATTAGCAAACATTTAAAATAAAAGTCCAAGTGGCTCGGTACTAGGTAAGAACAGCCTGGATTAACACGTTTCCCGTAGCAAACTAATAAAGGTGAGGACTTGCTGAAAGCCCACACGAGAACTTGTCAAGCAGACTGTAAAATAGAAATGATTACAAGTAACAGACAGAGTAAATCACACTTAACTCCTTTACAAAGCGCTCCCAGGCACTGGGCACGAGCTAACAACCCTCTACAGCGCCGATACCACCTTTTGCACTGCCCAGACCCCCTGAGCCACTGAGCCGCTGCTGCCATAGAGGCGACTCACCCCATCCTAAATCAGATGTCTAAAAGACCGCTAGGACAGACCACCCTGCAAACAACCCGCCCCTCCCCACTGATGCAGGGACAAGGGCTGCCTGAGCAGATCCGAGTGGAAACCTCCCTTTCCCAGCGGCAGGGCTGCAGAGGGAACTCCCTGGTGTCACATCACCGGGTGTTTTCCTGCTGTCCTTGATCGGTGCCACTGGCCAGCCCTGAGCACAAGTGCTGCCAGGGACCCGCAGCTCAGCCTGGCCACCCTCGCCGCAGCCAGGTGTCACCCCAGGGGTCCCCGAGAGCGCGAGGTGCGCGCAGGAAGCAAGCTTTCCTCTCCCCGTGCTCCCATGTCCCAGGGCTTGTGATCTAAACATTTAGGCCTAGGGCAGTTGGGTTTTCCATTTTTCATCGGAGCAGAGTCTCAGATCTTGAAAGGGAAGCGTACATGTGTTTCTGAGGCATACCAGAACCGAAGCATATTTAAGGGCAGGCAGCCACAAAACGGGGATAACTGACCCAAGAAATGGCCCTTTGTAAAATCAACAGCATGCCATCTGCAAGCCCCACACTCCCACGTTTTTCATGGTGAGCTGGAGGGAAGGAAAAAAAAAGGAAAGAGAGAAAAAAAAAAAAAAGGATCATGTTAAAAAAAAAAACAAAAGCTCTGCTCCAAAAGATACACAAATTGCTGCAGAATCCTGCCTGCCCCTTCTGCAGCAAAGCCCAAGGGAAGCTGCTGATGAGTCAACAGCCAGCCTGCGTTGCCGACCGAGGAAAGGAAGTCCAATCTCAACACTCGAGAACAAAGTGTGCTGGTTCATACAGTATAAGCTGAGAACGAAGCCTCGGAAAGCCCTCCCCGGGCTGGGAGCCGTGCTGCTGCAGGGAGACAGCCTGGCCGCCATCCAGGGCTGCCGCCGCACATGGAGGAAGAGGGAGAGGTGAAATCCAGGCATTGCTGGGACATTTGCATCGTGCCACCCCGCTGTCGGGCCAGCCTGGCCACAGCTCCTCAGTGCTACCATGCTCCGCACCACAGCAGAGATCGCTCCCAGCGTTATTTTCTCCCTTTGCTGGAACTGCTCCCTCCTCGTGCTGGGTGTTCTGCATGTGGCATCCAGCCCTGCTGGGATGAGCCAAGGTGTCCCCCACTGGGAGCAGAAGGGAAGAAGGACACGGATATAGTCCTACACCCATTACTGGTGCACCAGTTAATTCTTCTCCCTGCCCCCAGTACACTCGCCTCCAACACTGCTCGCTGCTCGCAGGCCCACTCTGCGTGCCTCCTCTTGCTGCCTTTTGCAATGACACCAGTATCGCAAAACCATAACGTGAACATCCCTGCTGACAACTCTGCACCCTCTCAAAGACCAGCTGGGCCTCCTGGAGATGTTGGGGCAACTCGTTATGGGACTGGAGCCCACGAAAGGAGATGAACGCCGGGCAGCTCTACATCGCAATCCGGGCAGGGCCAGCCCCACTCCAGCTTGACACGTGCCCAGCAGCACAGCAAGGAACTGCTTTACCTGTACGTGTGGCTGTTGGAGGAGAGGGGCCAGAGGGGACCCGAGGGAGGAGGATGCGACAGCGACACAAATGCCGCGCCGACGTGGCAGACGGCGTTTGCACTGGTGCCACCGCCATCACCGAGCTGGTACTCGCAGAGGTTGTGCCTTCCTGTTGCCACAGCACTTTCTGTTTTCTGTTAAAACAGGGCTGCAGCAACGATGCAAGTATAGATCTGCGACGCCAAGAGTACCTGGGAAGCCTGCCAGCAAGAAGCAGCCTTCCTGCTCGTCCTCCCGCTGTGTGCAAATTCACAGGAAACAGAATCTACAGCACATACTAATGTGGCTTAATGCAAGATCCAAGAGCCACCTCTAGATCCTGCCCGCATCCCTGTCAGCCTGGGGAAGGAGCTGCGTGCCAAAAATGTTAAATCATTGAATAAAGGAGGAATTAGAGCCCATACAGGTGCATAAAATCCCATGTAGGTGCCACTGCTTTAAGGAGCGATGCTCTGCGCTGAGTGAGCCCAATGCACCACCATGCACACCACCGGCACCGCCACCAGTGGGTAGGAATGAGCCTGGGTCGGGTCCCTGCACACCTGCTCTGCAAACAGATCTTCACAGCCTCCTATGGGCATCCATGGCAAACCAGCAAGGCCCACTTTCCTCTTGGGTGTATCACAGTGTGACTCTGGGGAGACAGAGCTCATCTAAAGCTTCTCTTTCCCAGTTACAACAGGAGCGGTACCCACAGCCCCGATGCTCCAAGGCTGTTGCAGTAACTCCTCCTGCTACTTCACCTTGCGTAATTCTTAAACTCAAGCTGTGCCAAGATGGTCCAACACTGCATGCAGAACCCAGCTGTGTCCCACACTGAACTGGGATCTTGTACCTGGTTCTACACTGACTCACAGTAGGAAACTCTGTGCCTCAGTTTACCCGTTTGTAAAATAACTGCAGAGGTCACGCAGGAGCTGTAAGGCTCATCTCTTGTTCTGGAAAGCCTGTGGAGATCCTTCGGCTACAGGCTCTAGCAGAGGTGCAACGTACTGTCATCACTGGGATGTAGTGTCATCACCACCCACATCCCAGGGCGGGTGACCTGGAGATGCACAGGCAGAGGATGCCAGCTTGCCGCTCCCTGCCTGTCAGAAGGGAAACTCGCCTCGACATCTCATTCCCCTGCTCTCATTTGACTGCAGGCAGCTTTTCTCGCCACGCTGGAACCCTTCGAGCTTTGGGCAATTCTCAGGCATGTTACTGCACAGAATAAAACCCTCCTGAGTAGTGATGAGCCAGAAATGATGGTGGAGAGGACACGGCTGATCTCCTGTGCCGTCCGATAACCCTGGTGTGCGGGTGGCCACCAGCAGCATCTGTGCCTCCTGGGACACTGAGCCAAGAGATGCTGCACCTCTTCCCCCACTGCTTTCCTTGCAACTGCCCTGCAATTTGCGCTAACCTAGAAAGGACCCCCGAGTTTAAGGTGGCTCTTAGTGGAGGCATTTTGAGACGGTGGCTTTCTGGGGAAAGCATTCCTTAAAATACAGCTCCTTCCTTCTGCTTCATCCCCAGCTTTTGACATTTTAGAGCTCCAGAAAAATAAAATGTTTGAAAAATCTAATTTTCAGCTTTGGAGGCACAAAACCTAGAGGCAGGCTGCGGGTAGGAAGAGCTGGTTTCCAAGCGCCCAGGCGGGAGATGAAAAGAGCAGCAGCAGCTGCGTACAAGGCACCTTTCGGAGGGCGAGATCCATCTCTGGAGTGGGAAGCGACTCTCGCACCCTTCGCGGCAAAATCTGCTCGCTGCTGATTGCTCAGCCCAGGAACCAGACCCCTGGGGTCGCAGGATGATGGGCTGAGTATTATTTTGCAGGCAGGGCTTGCCTGCTCTCCAGCTCCTGGGGCTCTAGTGGCTTCTCCCCTCCCAGCCTCCCTCTAGGAATTTCACATGGAAATGGCTGTCAGAAGTGACAACACTGGGACTGGATTACCACCGGCATCCCTCCCCTGCTGCCGCAAACCTAAGAGCAGGATACTCAGTCACACCACTGCATTACACCTTTGAGATGAGGGGGAAAAGCAAAACGCTGCCCCGACAGCAGGGAAGAGCGGCAGCTGCTGGGTTCCAAATTTCCCAGTCTAGGAAAAAATCAGCGCTGGGATTTTTTTCAGCAGAGAAAGGAATTTGGATTGCCTACCTCTGACACAGGGAGGATCTGTTATGTTTATGTGCAATATTTCGTTTGAGTAGGGAGAAAGGAAAGTTCGGAAGCAAAGGGGGAAACCGGTGCAGAGCCCACGGAGCAGCAGCCGCAGGGTGACGGCGAAAGCAGCAGCTCAGGTGGGACCAGCGAGGTGCCAGCTCACTGCTGCCAGGATGGAGACAGGAGTAAAATTAAAGCAGTTGAACTATGGAGGGGAACAGAGTTGTAAGGCCTTTAAAGGCTGCTCTCTTTAGGCAGATGAAATACAGTCATCTCTTGTGAAAAAATACTTGACATTTCTCCAAAGGAGGGCAAGCTGCAAGAGGGAGTTGTCTTAACACTGGAGATACGAAAGGGACTGCAATCTTCATCTGTCCTTGGCAGTCCGAACGCTGCTCTCTCCATCTCCGACTCACACCAGTGGCCCAAGTGGGAAAACACTGAGGATGCTATCAGAGGCAGGGCTGCTCGGGAGGAGCGCACCCGCCTCTGCTGCTCCGTCTGGTGTGCGTGCGGAGAGATGCTGTCCTGATTAAAAAAAATCTGGCAGTGTCACCGTTTGTCCCCCTGGGACGTGCATCATGGCCACAAACCAGGTGCAACCATTAACGCTGCTGTAAAATGAGCTCTTCATTCCACTCACATCGCACTAGCGAAGGCAAAATATCCTGAATGGGCTTCGGTCCGAGGACAAAGCCCTTCAGGCCGTGCTCGCTGTCTTGCCAGGAAAGAGAGATGGTTCAGGCAAATGAGACATGGTGCAGGAGAGACAGGCGGAGCACAGGAGGGGCAAGACCTCTGAGGAAGCTAAGGCTGTGGGTAAGGAACACGATCCCGCAGCAGCCCAGGAGGAGCAGCCTGGGATGAGCAGGGCACGTTGCAACCCAGAGGGGCTGCAGAAATCCACCTGGGATTAGCTGAGAGTGATGGAGCCGCTGAGTATCTTTGAGAGGTTGCAGAGAACGAGTCAGATTTCAGAAGACAACGTACATTATCTGCCTTTAAAAAGACAACTTGGGGAAAACCACTGAAACACATAAATAAGCAATCTGTATGAATGCACACAGAAAATAACACGGGGCAAGAACCACCTGACATGGGCTGGGACCTCTTCAGTGGGGGCATAGGAGATGAGCAGGTGGGACCCATCTGGACTTAGCAAGGCTTCAATACTACCTATCAGGACACGCTCCCCCGTGTCCATGGGCTGTGCCGAGACCTCTGCAGGGCCAGGCCTCCTCGCGCAGACATGGGGTACGCTCGCTCGGTCTGCTGAGTTTAACTTCGATGAAGGGGAAGTCATAAACTGTTAGGAGAGCAAGGCTTGAACTCAAAACAGTGTTGAGGAACTGAAGAAAGAGCTGGAACTATTGCAAGAGGCAATTCATCAAGGATTATGGAATAGCACCGAGCTTGAGAATAACCAAATGAGCAGAACAATCCCCAGAACGAGGAAATTCTCCAGAGGAGGATCTGACAGTGGAAGTGAAACCCAAGCTCAAGGTGAGTGGGCAGCACCAGGCTGTGGTGGGGTGTCTGATGTCCCCTGCGAAGCCTGTGGGCATGTCCCTGTGGTGACATGGGCAAAACCAGGGGAAGCCTGGAAGACTGTGACAAAAACTTTCACAACTCCAGAAAGCATTTGAGAGAAGCTTAAAATGAATGGATCTGTTCAGTCTAGAGGAGAGAGGACTGAGGAGACATGATAGAGGCCCAAAAAAATGTGAAAGACATTGGGAAAGGGCTGGTGCCGAAGTGGGACAGGGTGGGATGGGGACCTGGAGGGGACAACCTGCACCAGGCGTGCTTTAGGAGCATCTCTGCGTGGGAGCAGGCGGCACAGCAGAGCTGCCCCAAAGACCCCCAAAACCAAGGGCTTAGGGAAAAGCAGAGGGGCACGTCTGCAGCCTACCCCACTCCCCAGCAGCCCCGGCTCAGAGGTCTGGGATGCAAAACCCCATCCGACGGGACGCCGGGAAGCAGTGCCCGTGGGCAGCCCAGCACCCCGCTGTTCAGGCTGGCTTTACATGGGCACCGCCAGCCCAGGCAGTGCCGAGCTATCATTTTTCAGCTGGAAATAGCACCAGCACGAGTCCTCAGCTGGGGAGCAGAACACTTGCGAGTCCAGACTGCGGTTAGCTATCAAAGACAACTAAAAAAAGATATTCCACACATAGGTGGTTTTTTTCCCCTCTCTTTTTTTTCTGTTTGGGGTTTTTTTTTTTTCTCCCAAGGATTAAATCAACTCAACGGCCCCCTTTACAACTTCCCTTTTGATGTGTTCAGACTCATTAAAGTTTCATTTCTTTCTCTGTTTTCCCCGGGGGAGGAGGGGGAGCGTACACAAAAGTTTACTTCAGAAGCGAGGTTGGCAGCTGCAGCAGCAGCTGCTCTTGCTGTGGGACAAGCGGAGCCTCCGCTGGGCTTCACACCCTGCCCAAATCCCTCAGCAACACGCACCCTCCCGCAGCCGCCCCGCTCCCACGCGCAGCCCCAGCATCACGCCGGCACGATGCTTTCACGAGCGCTTTCGCAGGATGTGTGCCCAGGGTCCCGCGCCACGAAGCGAGGGGTGCAAGAGCTGCAAAGCCCCTGCAAGCCCTGTGGGTTTTGGGGTCCAACTCTGCAAGTTTTGTACGCGCTTGTTGACTTGCAAGGTCCCTTCCCGACCCGCCCAGTTCCCCCCACCAGCAGCCCCAGCCTTTCCCCTGCAGCTTCGGCCATCGCCCTGGGATAATCCCCTGCGCACAGCGAACGGGTTGCAGCTCCCCCACGTTTCTTTTCTGCCCGAGCAGCTGTTTTAAGTGTCTATTTTAAAACTCAGTTCCCTATTTTAAAATAGCTAATGAGACACCGATCTAGGCTGACAGACGTCGTCTCTACAAGGTCCAGGAGATGCTCGTCTATTTGCTGGGCTCCCTTTCCCAAGCCCCAAATCTTGGCATGCCCATCACGTTTCCAATACGCACAAACAAGCTTACATGGTAAAGAGGGAAGTTTTTAATTTAAGGACCAACTCCTGCACCCTGGCCGTGAAATACCAGTTGCACAGCCACGTGTTTCTAGATGGAGATGTATCAACCAGCCAGACAGAGGCTGACGTTCTGAGTGGTTTTCTGTTGGTATTTTTTTTATCCTCCCTTTGATTTTATCAGGTCTTTTTAAAATTCCCCAAACAAGAGAAGCTGGCCTGCCTGGCACGGCTCCTCGCTGCCGCCCGAGAAAAGCTGGGCACGTACGAGAGGGACTTTCAGAAAGCAGCTGCCCATGGCAGGGCACGGTGGGAGGTCCCCGTGCATCCCCTTTACATGCTCTCTGAGATGGTGCGCACCCCACCAAGGCAGAGGGTCCCCGGGGAGGTGACCCCGCTCGCTTACCTGACCACGGGCTCGGGGATGGCCTCGGCGCTCGCTGGCACCTGGACGCCCTTCTCCCACTCCTGCCTCCAGGGATCGGCCAGGACATAGTACTCGTCAGGGCTGAGCTGGAAGGAGTCGGGGATCTTCATGGCCGTTATCAGGTCCGTACGGAAAACCTGCATCAGAAAAAAAAAACCACATCCAACAGGCAGGGCTCCGGCAGAGTCTGGGTTCATGCGTGCCTGGGGAGGGTGCCCGAGGGACAGCGTGGTGGATGCCTGCATCCCCAACAGCACGGCTCAGGGTGTCACTTTATGTGACCTCCAGGGTGAGGTTTGGGCAGGATTTGGGGAGAAAAAGGTGCACAGGCAGGGGCTGCCCATGCTTGGCCCGAGCCCCCGCAGCTGCAACCCCTCCAAGGTGCCCTAGCCCAGGCAGATGTGAAATCCAGCCACAGGGTGCAACCACAGCCAAGACACGGACTGAAAATTAGTACTAAGCTAGAGAAATGACAGTCTGCTTTCTCTTAGGGGATGAATGTTTTAACATAGCAACACAAATATCTGCTCCAAATGCCAAGGGATGTACAGCAATTGGGCTTCTCCACATTCAGACTTGCTGGGGGAAATGCTGCTTTCTTTGTTCTTGGCATGAATGAAGATGCAGGAAACACAGAGCCACATCATCACCCTGAGCATCTTCATGTCCCATCCTGTCCCCTCACTGCCCCGAGCACCTTCATATCCCCAATGCATCACCTCACTGCCCCAAGCAGATGCGGCCAAAAGCAGAAGGTGTCCCGTCAGGGCTTGATTGCTCCAGTGGTGACTGCACACCGAGGAGCAAAAGGCAAAATAAAGCCAGGCTGGGTTACCCTGGAGCTGGAAAATATCTGACTAAAAGGTGATGTAGGTGCCTGCTTACACCTCTACAGTCAAACACATGCAGATTTTTCCTGACCCAATAAACCTCCTGTGAGATCTGACACTGGACCCCTCCTCTGCGAAAATCCTCCAGCCCCTCAGACAGTGAACAGGCTCGCTCTCCATCTCACTTCTGGCCCTGCAGCATCTTCCCCCAATACACTACGATAAAAACTCATTCAAAAAAATCCCTCACAGTAAATCAGGTTTTCCTTCCAGAGGGTTGCCTGACAGCAACGACTCGAGCAATCCAGCCTCTTACAGCATAAAAATAAATTGTAAATGAAAATGGATGATTTCTCCTCTCTACCATCTGCTATTAGCTGAGATAATAACTGACGGTGCCAGCAATCATGCCTGGACACCATCTCGCTCAATCCTCTCCATCTCTGCTACTTCTGTGTCACCTTCTGCGGGGCCGGGACAGATCCGGACAGAAAACACCTGATAGAAGCTGTTTAATCTGTTCAGAGTCTATTCTCCAAATTGCTTTGTCAGAACCACAATAAATGATACAATATGGTTTTACACTTTCGATACAAAGGTAACCACTCTGGAGAGTATTTGGGAAACCAAATCAGCTGAGATGGAGGAAACGAGACATTAACTAAGACCACTGAGACTGGTATTTAGGTCAGTTTGTTTAATCCTCAGAGTCTCAGCTGCTAACCCAATTAGAGTTAAATACAATACATAAACAACCTTTTCTATGTTGGGACCTCTTTGAATTTTACTGGTACATTCCTCCTGAAGCATCGGCTTGGAGACATTTTTGACTATGTCTATAGAAACCTGATTTGAGTTGGCCAGACACAGTCTGAGCGCATCCTTCAATAAACATAATTAACAGCCTACATATTACAGTCAGAATTAGGCTCAGTTTGAGAAAGATCAGGTTCCTTTAAGTCTCTAAGTGCTACAAATTCACGGTTACAGATGCCACAGTAACCTTTTAATACGCTGCCAACGTGAGAAATTTTAAAAAATATATATTAACATAGATGTTAATTAAACAAGGGATATGTGAGATGTCATAGCCCTTCCAGTGCTGTGTGTCTGCACGTCAAAACAAGCAAAGTAACCCCCCTGTAACCCCTGGTTTTCTAAAACACAGTGTACGAATATGCCCCATTCTTGACACCCCTGGTCACAGCTCAGGGAAACATCGCCGTTACCTCGTTACCCGGTGCAGATAACGCAGATGAGGATAACGCAAACCTGAGCGAGCCTCCCTGCCTCGGACTGCTCTGCTTTGGCGGACAAGATGCTCCCCCCTGCCTGGACCACGCATGGTCGAGGGCAGCGCCGGGGGCCGGCGCCACCTCCCTGCTCCAGCCACCAGCACCAGGGCAGAAGCATCGCAGCACATCTGCGTCGCTCCACTTGCAAAACTCTTACAGAAAACACTACTTTGGAGACACTCGCTCTCGGGATTTGTGGGCAAAGCCAGGTAGGAACGCTTTCCAAAGGTGCTGGGAACCCAACAGGTTTTCAAAACTCTCCGGACTGGACCCTGCTGACATGTAAGTGCTCTGTACCTCCCTCACCGCCAACTCAGTCACCTCGTGAAGACACCCCCTTCCACGCCGCAGGGTGCAGGAGCGTGGCATCACCCCTTCGTGGCATGCAGATACACACAGTTCCTCCACGAGCCTGCCCAGGGTGGTGCTGGCAGCGCAGGCAGGGCCCCGCAGGCAGCACAGGGCAGCAGGCACGCTCGCGCTCCCGCTGCACGGCACACGACCTGGCAGCCAGCACAGGAGCAGCGATGGGGGATGTGGAAGTGCCCTTTCCAGGGCAACTGGCTCCCAGGAAAGGCCAGCCATGTTGCTAATCTGCCCTGAGAGGTGTCTCCCCTCCCCGGGGCGCTGGCACCCACAGCAGCAGCGCCCTTTCCAGAGCCTTACCCCAAACAAGGGTTCCCACTTTCTTTTGCAAAGGCAGCACCAGGCAACAGCCTCAGAGGTGATGTGCCCCACCACTTCAGTGTAACACCAGGGGTGGGTGGCCACGGTGGATTTACGTCAATGCCTGGCCCATGCCCTTCCTCCTGCCGATGAAGAGGGAGATGAATGAGCCCGCACTGACATGCCCCACGTCGAGCAACCGGCCTGGGAAGGAGCCAGCAGCGCGGCTGGGGAGCCCTGGACCATCCCCGCAAAGGGCTGCTGCCCACGGGCAGGAAATAAAATGGCTCCATCCGATCCTCGTGTCAGAAACTAAACGCATTTTGCTTTGCTTATAGCCATTACTTAATTTCCTTAGCGCTCTTGGCTGTTTGCTGGGGTCATGGCTTTGGCGGTCCAGGCGCCCCAGCAGCATCCCACAGGCAGCTAGTCATGCATCCCACGCTGCTCACCGCTGCTCCGAACCAGCAGGACCAGCCTCACCAACGCTTCGAAACATCCTCGGCAGATGCAAAACCCTCTGGCAAACCGCCGCATGTACCTCACGGCCTCCACGCTGGAAAACACAGCCCTTGGTATAATTTTTCCCCCCTGCATGGTGTGGATCCCAGGCTTGTGTTTTTCTACATTAAGTCTTCCCCAAATTCATCCCTTCTGGCTTTTCAGCTCACATCGGCATAGAAGCTTAGTTTTAATTTTAAGCCAAATAAACACGATTGTATCTATTTCCCTGAAGATGATAATGCACATCGCAGGCTGGATTTGCAATCTCACTACTTCATTTATTTAGACCTTCTTGGAAAACAGATAAGCTCACCCATCCGACAGCGGCACGCACGCCCGCACTTTATCACAGCGATGCCTGTCTTTTCATGAAGAACTGGAAATGCTCAAATTATTAACTATCAAAGCAGAACACTTTAGAAATGATAGAACGGCACAGAAATTGTAAAGGAAAGCAGATCAGTTGTCTGGAAATCTCCCAACAGCTAATACGCTCAAATTGTAATCTAAATGTCTTTTTGTTTTGAATTGTCTGGGATTAGGGTTGGGAAAAGACTCAATTATTCTACTCAAACTCCTCTGAATTATTTATGAAAACCAAATAAAAGATAAATTGGGCACTGATGAACTGAGGACCTGGTGGTGAAGAGAAAGTTGGGTACCAGAAAACAAGCAATTTTCCCTCAATAGGAGTGTTTACTGTTTCTCTCCGTCCGCAGGAGCTGACAAATTGTCTCCGAGGCCAAGCTGCCCCGCTCCCTGCTCCCCCCGCCACCGCCGCAGCCCTGGCCAGGCTCCGTCCTCCCCTTCCAGCCTGGCAGCAGGATCCAGTTTATTGCCTATTGATCTGCCAGCGACAGGGAAGGCCAAACCAAGACGTGCGCTTTATTACCTCTGCTCACTCATGAACCTCAGGCAGGTTTCGGCGATGCTCGGGGATGCATCGCACCGATGCCCAGGGGCCAGCCTCACCCATGTGTCAGCTTTAAAGATGGGGGAGGGGGGTAAAAAGAGCAGGAAATTGCAAAATCCCAAGATATTTTTGCCTTTGTACTTCCAAGCAGGGGTACGGGAGTGGGGGTCAGCGTGCTCGTGCAGCCTCAGAGCCCTGCAGGAGAAAGGCGCTGGAGAAAACCTCCCTCTCGGTCCCTGCTGATCCCAAAGCCGCAGGGGTGAGCAATGAGGAGTGTTTCACAGCAGGGCACAGTAAGGAAAAGGAAAAACTAAAGGTGTCCAACGTTCCCCCGGAGCTGCAGCAGGGAGGTAAAACTTGAAGCTCCTGCTGGGGGCTGCACCTCTTGCTCCCCCTTGCCATCCCTGGCACTGCTGGCAGGACCATGCCTGCACCCCACCACGGTCCCACTGACCCACCGCCACCTGCCCACCGAGCAACAGAAAATGCAGGTGTCTGCGGATATTACAGTGATGGATAGAGTAAGTATTGATAAAAATACTCCTGAAGACACCACTCCTCAGCACAAGTGTACCCAACGAGGCGGCAGCAGCAAACCATGAAGTACTGTACAAAAGCAGCAATCGCTGTAGCAGCTTCCTTCACCTCTGCCACCGCCGCCGTTCCCAAAGCAGCCCATCGGCCTCGCATCTCAGCTTCCCGGCAGGCTTTCCTGCTCCCATCCGTGTTGCTCATACACGAGGTGGCAGGTTAATTCCCAGTGTGATCACAACGACCTCACGTCACAGACCAGGCTCTACCAAGAGCAGCCCACGGAGGACACTGACCTCCCCCCAGTAGCTCAGGCCACCAACGCAGAGGTCCTGCCACTCCAGCTGTCCCACCAGACCAGCTGTCTCATCACACACACGGTCTCACCCAGATCTTCTTCTGTAGGAAACAACCTCTAGGCAATTATTGCTCCTTGGACCAAAGAACTACTGGGCACTCACAGACTCGAGCTCACCCCTCCTGTCCCACCCACCACCACTGCCAGCCACAGCCTGGTGCTGTGGATCCAACTGCTCTGAGCTGGCTCCATCTCCAAGGTCTGCAAGCCTTTAAGTCACCCTTGGGACTCACATCCCACCAGCCAGGCAAGCCTATATTACCGATGTCTACTATTTCCCCATTTCCCCATCCTTTCTGCCCACCAGTTTGCAGTGTTGGACTGACTGTCTCCCAAGGACAGCTGGTCCCAGCCGTCCAGGAACGTGAACAGACACTGGGACACCAAAGCCACTGCCTTCCCCAACGATACATCAATATTTTTTGCTGTTTCTGCAATTTGCTGTTGTGAAGCAAAAGCTGTATTGATTTTATCTCTCAAAAAAAAAAAAAAAGATCCCCCCAAGCTAATTAAATATAACACATCTTCCAATTTTCACATCCTAACACTTTACCCTTCCAGCCTGGTAGGGGAAGGATGCTCCTGTGGTTATGGCAGAGACCTGCAAGGCAGGGCTTGGATTCAGCTCCTCCTTCAGCCACCTCATGCACCGGCCATTTCACCTTGCAGAGGACCTGCTGCTTCACCCACCAGATGCAGGTGTGCAGCGGTTCCCTGCACCCGAGCCGGCTGGTGGGCATCACCAGGAGCTCTCGCAAGGACCAGCATCCATTTGTCCAACGCTTGGACAACCTCAGAGAGAAACACCTAGCCCTGGAAGGAGATGCCATGCATGCAGTGCCTCGCTGCGACGGGCACGCCACGACGCTTCAGGAGCCCTTAGCAAAGGACTCCCAGGCTGCGCCGCTTTGCAGCGGCATTCCTCCTCCTCCACGGCCAACCAGCCCCTCTCCGAGCCTCTCCACCACCCTTCTGTGCAATCCTCGTATCGATTTCCAGGTTCTTTGACTCACTCAGAAACCCCTCGAACAAAGTGGCCCAACAATCTCACTGCCATTCAGCTCCCACTTTACATGCTCTGTCAAGGACCCGGCTTTTCAAGTGACTGGACCGTAGGTGTGAGCCTGCCAATTATCCCCTTAGCCCCAAATACCGACCTGAAAACAAGAAATTCAGATCCCGCGGTAACAACTTTCTGCTCGTATGAAACCAGCTCCTGGGCGAGAGCCAAAAAGCTGTATCTGTTTTGGGCTTTAAATCGAAATGAAAAGAAACACTCGTCTAGCACTGGTTTTAATTAGCTTTTAAAACAGCAGCCAGCCCAGGGACTGCCGTGCAGGATCCAGCGCGGATGATCGTACCCAGCAAGGTGGCACAATCTTGGCATCGCCCAACACGGATGCGCAGCTGGGACCGCTGGTGCCTGCTGCAAACCAACCCGGGTGAGAACCGGCTCCGAAGGGACCAGGCAGCTCAGCCAGACACAGACGGGCTCCAGCAGGCTGGGTCCCCGTGCACAAGGCTTTCTGAGCCAGCAGGAACTGTGTTACACATCTTCCCCTGCATCTGCACCCAGCTGACCTTGGGGCTTTTAGACCTTACTCTTGGGGCAGAGAGGCAAGCTCCACCCCTGCTCCCAGTCCCAGGATGGAATGCAATTTTGTTTATACCCAAAAACATCTGTATCCCTGAAAAGTTTTAGCCAAAAAAAAAAAAAAAGAAGTTTCTGAAGGACTCCACGCTGCGAAGCACTGGTATGAAATGCAAGAGAAATGAAGCCCATCATTCAAAATCAAGCACGTGCTGGAAAGCGCAACGTGCTCGCTCAGGAGAGGGTGGACAGGAGAGGTGGGAAGGGACTGGCCACAACCTGCAGCCAAAGTCTCACATTTGAAGCTGTTCCCTCCTACAAGCCAACAAAACAGCAATCCTCCCCCGACGCCCCGGCACCCACCGCAGCAACGCGGGGTCTCGCGCGGACGACCCCTCCGCAGCGAGCACAGGCAGCGTGGCGCTCCGAGCATCGCTTTGAAGGATGAGCAGTAGCGGGTCAGCGCACGAGGGACATGGGAGCGCTTTTGACACCAAGGTAACAGGTTTTCTTTAAGTTTTGGTTCAACATTCTTTCCCCACCCTGCCCCCCCCAACTGCTGTCCCGGCAGCCGTGTCCCACGTACACCCCCCTGCCATAACCCCCGTCCTCCATCTACTCTGGGATGATGGGAGTCTCCGGCTGCCTCGTTTGCAGGGCTCTCTCCTCATTTCCAGCCAGCGCTATTAGCTCGTCACCCTCTCAAGCATAAAATTGTTTGTTGTAGCTCATGAGTCACAAGGATTTTTAGAGAAAGAGAAAACAACGGGAACAATAGGAGCCCTGGGAATAGTTTTTGGTTGTACAAACTGTCTTCGTATCAGCTTGAGCCGGCACCTCCGTGGGTGCCGCCCTCAGCTGCCCAGCCCCGCTCTCCTCTCACCCCCCCAGCCCTGTTGCCTTGCTGTTATATCACATTTTTCCAGCCCTTTCCACACCAAGACAAGCGGCGATATTCAGTAGCAAGGCTCCGAAACACGGCAATGCCTGGTGTGTGTTTGTGAGCAGCGATATTATCTGCCTGTGGGGAAAAAAATACTTACTCTCATGTTCATTTGGGAGCCAGCCTGCTATCTCTTCATCTAGTCTTGTTTCCTCTCGAAATGCTGAATGTTAAAGATTCAATGAACAACAGAATTTAAAATAGGAACAAGAAGCATTTTTGTCTGGCCCTTCTCAGCATTCAGAAGACAATGGTATTAATCTGTTATCCCCACCCCGGCTTGGGAAAAGTGACAAAGCCGCTGCAGTCAAACCTTTCAACAGAGATGGATTTTTCCCCTCATCTAGCCCAGCAACAGCATGTCCAGTCTTGCTTGGCCATACTCGTAAAAGCCCTTATTCAAGCATGGATGGAGAGCCCGGGGACTAAACTCACAGTGCATTGGGCCATTATATACCTATTGCAGGGAATAAACCAAGATCTAATGCACTATGAATTACTTTTTAGAAGGGAAGCAATGAGGATGTTTGTTAAAAGGGTTAAATCCTTGTAAAGAGATGTAAAGACATCTTTCAAAACACGGAAGTAATATCTAAACAAGGCAAGCAGAAAATAACGTAAATTGTATAAATTTGTGGTTTCCCCTTCATCTTGAACCCTGCCTGCAGCTGCGGTTCCCTCGCCTCAGAAGGTACAGCCTGAAGGGCGGTGAGGATGTCCGGTGAGATGAGCAGCACCCGCAGAGGAGAGCTGAGACTCCACAGGGCTCTTCAGCTTAGAAAAGGGACAGCTGGAGAGGCGTCACGCAGGTGGTTTGCTCAAAAAAAGCAGGGGTGTTTTTCCCCCACAATAGATTCTAGCACTGCAACTCATTGAAGGGTAGTGTTTTGGATCCCAAATAGTTCAGGAGCTAATGACTAACGCGCTTGGCTAAGGAGTGACTCAGAGGCAGCATCCGAGGGAGTCCCCAGGCCGATGATGGCTGGGAGCTGGCAGATAGAGCCGGCGACTATCATTACACACTTGCCTTGTTCTTATATTCTCTCCTTAGACGCTGACAACTGTTCCCTGTCAGAAACAGGAGAGAGGGCTTGATGACTGCAGTCTAACCAGCAAGGCTTGCGCTCATATCCCCAGCAGCCCTATAGCCGGGGGCAGGATTGCACTAATGTGCCAGTAAAAGAAGCACAAATCCATACTTCAGGCACATCTTATTCCCCGCTGCAGATTCAGCATCCAAGGCAGCGAGGACCTGCGCGAGCATCCCCCTCCCTCCAGCTCCTGGGGCAGGGAGCAGGGCCAGCATCTCCCCGCAGGGCTCCCGGGCCGGCGGCACCCGGGGATGGGTTCTGGCCACCACGCTCCATTTGAGGCCAGGTTCAGAGACAAACGAGCTCTAATGAGATTAATTAAAATGACCAGATCGGTAGACTGCTATTACTGCAGATGCAAGAAGCTGCTGGCAGCTGCCCATGTCCATCCCCTGCCTACAGGCAGGGGCAAGGCAAGAGAGCCATGCCCATGCCCGGGGCACCATCGGCATCGCAGCTGGGCTCTGCCCCGAGGTCTTGGGGCGGGCGAGGATGACTGTCACCTCTGCAAGGGAGGAAGCCAAGGCAGAGGCCTGGTGCCTGGGACACATCAGGAAAGAGCCCGGGCAGAGCCCCGTGACAGACACAGATAAATATAATCACCCTCCCTGGCAATGGCCCCCTTCGCGGATGTTTACAAACAGCTCAGTACTTTTCCATGTTAAGAAGCTTGTTTTTCCAGATGCCTCGTATCGGGGGGTTTTTAATGTGTGTAGTTAATCCCTTCTCACAGAGTCTTTCATAATAAACATCACCCCCTGACCTGGCTAATAACTATGTAACACTAATGCTTTTGATTTTTTTATCTCCTGCTCGGGCTGGGGGGGGAACGCAGATGGCAGCTCGCAGGGAAACGGGGACACGACTTTGAGAGGGGCAGGAGAGCTTGGTGGTTCCCCATGCATGCAAACCCCCGCTCCCCCAGCCCATCCTCCAGCATCGCCACCCCTCCAGATGTGCCCGGACCCTCCGCACCTGGACAGCAGCTCAGCTCTTGCTAAAACTACAAGCCATGTGTAAGGCATGTTTTGTGTTACTGTTTGAAAAGGCTTGTCCAGCCCCAAAATGTCTGGGGCAGACTGCCTGGGGGGATTCAACGTCTATTAATACGTTCATCGTGCTCTCCCTGTTACCCTCCTGTGGTTTCCATCTTCAACGGGACGGCAAAGGAAAAGGTACACACTCTTTCATGTTAAGCAGTTTTGACAGCAGTGTGGTTTATGTCTTACACTTCTCAGTACTTGCTCCAGTGGGACACGATCCCCATCGCAGTCTGCGCCTGAAATCCTCCAGGGCTCCTGTGAGAAATACCCTGGCACATGCCAAACCCTGCAGTGTGTCACAGATGATGGGAAGTGGATCCCACACATGGACCAGACGGGTTCACAGGGGCTCACAGCAAGAGCAGAAGTTGGGTTCCTCATGGAAAAGTTTGGAAGGTGCTGTTGTAGAGGAAATCCATAAACCAGCGCTCCCTGGAGTGACCTCCAAACCATTACCATGCACGGCCACAGGTCTCAGACCTGCCGTGCGGGGCAATCCTATGTCCAATCCCAGCAACACGCTGACCCCTGGGTTTCACCTGGAGCTGAATTCGAGCAGACCTGATGCCAGCGGCCATGGGGGAGATGCAGGGTATGGGGAGCCAAGCTGAGATCTGGACCGCTCCCATCTGCTCAGGTTCCCACCATGCTTTTGTAAAAGATTGTTTGTCAGCTTGAGCATCCTGGCCAAACTCCAGCTTGAGTAATTACCCATCGCCTCCCCAGATTCCTCTGGAGTTCCAGTTCAGATATGCCACCGGGGTTCACTTTCTGTCCCAACTGTTGCTAAGCTGGGTGCTGTAAAGCTTTTGCTCCACTTTATTTGTTCCAGAGCTACATTTCACTGAGAACCATCCTCTGGGCATAACAGAGCATGAAGCAGAGGGATGAGCCTGGCCTCTGCGGGCCCACATCTGACGTCTTCCCGGGTACCGCGGCCTAAGATCTAGTTTTCACTCCAGCTGTTGCAGAGCAGCAAAACTTGAATCCGGGTCTGACCATCCTTCATAAACTGCAGAAGCATTTTCACTTGGAGCCTTGAGCTTATATCCAGTAACTTCAGCAGCAGCCAGGGAAACTCCTAGCTGGCTGATAAAGCTAATTCATATTAAAGGCAAAAGAGTGTCTGTACCAGTGATGCAGAAAGAGATCTCCCAGCGCAGGCTTTTCTGGGGGAGGATTTTACTGGGCAGCAGCAGGGTGACACGTGTGGCACTGTCGGTGACGCATGAGTCACATCCTCACGCATCTAACCAGGTCTAATGCTGGGCATCTCCACGGGACTCCTGAAGGCACCTACAGGGCTAATCTGGTGCCTTTACGGACACACTGGGCACAGGGATAGGCAGTTATTTCAGAGGAGGGGTAGCAGTGCCCCAGAAAGCCCTAAATGCTTCACTTTTTCAATGGGGGATTCAGCTCAGAATACATCCCCCCACCCCTTTCAAGAGACACATCTATGATCAAAAAATGACATTACCAGCCCTAATGCACAACTTTCCGCTAGCCTCGTCAGCAGCCAGTGACATCTGCACCCGATTCTTTGCTCTCCAGCGTTTCCGATTACCTTAGCTGATAATATCAGCTTTTCAGCCCCTCTCTTTACCCAAGGCACAAACAACTCAGACTTTTTACGTCTCTGTCCACTGCCAACTCATCAGATATATCAATGTAAATCTGTCAGAGTAATAGGAACTTAGAGCAGCTGTAATTCAGGTAGTGACCACAGGAAAACCTCAAAATCTCTACTCAGATTGATGCAAAGGGAGGATGTTAGAGGTTTGTGCTTACAGGGCCACAGCCTCAGGAGAGGCATAACATTGGGGCTTGGGAAGGAGTTTACAGCCCGTGAGCAGGCATTAGCCATGCCAGCTTCACCTGCTTCTAAATTTAGCTCTGTTTGACTCCAGACCCCGGTCCAGAGGAAAGGAAATGTGAGAACAATGTCCCTCTGGCTTTGCTCACGCTGCTCTTGAAACGAAGATGACCGCTGCTAAACACTGCAGTTGCTACAACAGCAGCTCATGCCTGGTATAGTTTCCATGTCTAGTGGAAATGTATCCAAGGCACGTGAAGAAGAACAGGGCACAGCATCGTCCCTTCTAGCAGAGTCCTTGGGAAACGCAGCTCCTCCTGATGTGACCCCAGACCCTGCACCGCAGAGCTGGCAGGGGCAACCTGGGCAATGCCCTCCGGGGTGGGCAGCGCTGCCCGTACCGACTAGGAGCGAGGGAAAACCCTACAGCAAGGTCAGACACCAACAGCCTCAGCTTTATGCCCTTGAGCCCCGTGACAGCAGGAAACCAACACAACATAATCTCCAACTCAGCTGTGCTGTCTCTCATTTCACAGCTCCCCGTACCTCCCACTTATTCACAGGGAGGAGCCTCCATGCCACCGAGCCACCCTCCCCTGGCATCGGTGCTATGACCTGTGCCATTAGTGAAGGGCATCCAGGCAGGCAGCCAAACCAGGGAACTTCAGCATGTAGCCACCCCAATGCTGCAGGACCTCCCAACCCCACCAAACTCAACCTCTCCCCTCTTGCATCAACAGGGATGGAGTGCGCACAAGGACCCCCCAACCCTTCACCAGAGATGCCCGCTGGGTACCTCCGCCTGCTCCCTCCCAGCAGAGCTGAGCACAAGGCTGGGGCTGGCACCACTGGTGGAAGCCGTGGCCCTACACCGTGGGCTCTGGCTTCTGAGAGAATGCCCTGGCCTGGTACCCACCACCCACAGCCAGCCGTGGGCACACCGGTTGCCACCACGCCTGGGCGAGCACAGCCCCAGGGGAAACTCGACTTTGGCAAAAGCCTAAGAGCCTACATACCTCAGAGGGCTTCTTCTCCTTCTGCCGTGACCAGGTGGATTTGGTATTCGGAATTTTGGAGCATCTGGAGGTGGTTGTGGTGTGACCTGCAATGAAGCAACGGAGACAGGTTACCTGGAAAAGTTTTTTCTGTGTCTTTGTCACCAGCCCTGCTGCCGCTACAGCCTCAGCCAATGCCTTGCGTCAACGCTAAGAGGCAATAATACCTTGCCATAGCATTATTTTTGTGCGCATCCCAAGGCACTTCACCAAAACAGATTAACATCACTTTCCTGCTGCTATCGATGATGAAACAGAGGCCTCTGAAATTTAAAAGCACCATTTTCAAATGCAGCCATCAGAAATGAGAAACCCGAAGTCAGTGGGAAGAATGGCTTCTAAGAGAGCATGAGCCACAGCTCATGCCTGGCATCGGAAATCTCTTCAGATCAGGAATTAAGAACATGAGACTAAAAATTTTCTAACAAGGCTGCTTGAAGACAGACATCTGAACTGCTCGAGTACTTCAGACCCCGTGGTCAAAAATATTGACCGAATGGGGTAAAATTCCTCTGCCCATGCCAGGACTAATAACTTCCACGCCTGTGTGCAGTTCAGCATCTGGAGGGAACCACGCAACAGGACACGCCAAGTGAACGCACTCTGCACTTTTCCGTAGTATGAGAGGATTTGCTCTGGCATTTGGGATTACTTTATGCTGGGAATATTACGAATGGACTCTCATCATCCTGACTGGAGCAGCAGCATCACCACTGCTACTGCCTCCACGAGGCAAGGGCAGCTAAAGCCTGAAATGTGCTGGGACCGTTACGATATTAATCTTTATTTCCAACCCATAGGTGTTACTATCACTTTAAAAAGCTGTATGCATTTGGTAATAATAAATAATAAACTAATTACTGGAATCTTTTTATGATAACGATTGTGGTTGGGTCTTCTGTATAGCAGGATCCCTTCAGATTCCACTATATAAAAATGGTTTTTTGGTGGGTGTGCAACAAATTAGCTATCGATGAGCCTATTCTGATTTTATCCTTAGCCACTGATTTTATCCTTGGATGGCTGGATAGGGGGAAATAACGCTGGGCACATAAGCAAATGCCAAGCACAACACATCCATGCATGCAAGGACTCAGGAGGGGCTCTGGGCTGGGAGCTGAGTGGGCACAAGGGACCAGGACTGTCCCCAGTGCGGTACCAGCGTGGTGGGAAATGTCCCTCCCTCCACCAGCACAAGCAATTTAGTCCCTCGTGAACCCAGATAAATCCCCCGTGCCTGTTTTTGCTCGCAGGGGAAGAGGCACTAGTTCATCTCGCACTCTTTACTTGATAAACCCACTTTCTTGTACTTCACAAAACGAAGGCCAGGTTTGATGGCATCAGTCGCTCCCAAGAGACGGCTGTTTTTCTGACTGCAGTGTCAGGCTAGATGTCACTGAAGTGTGCTCCACATAAATGCATTTTTTTTCCTCATTTCAGCACACAACAGGACTGCATCGGCAAAGCCCACAGCAGAAGGCCCTATGCTGCAGCCGCCGGGAAATGCCGCTTTACTCGGCCCATTGCTCAAAGCATCACGGCAGCAGATCCACGGCTTCTACTGAGAGATCAAGTCACCAGTTTCCACCTTGCCCCCTCTTCTCAAGCTACGACGTGGTGCTACAACTATGTAGGCTTAGATAACATGCCACTACCGTCCTTTCCCAGCAAAGGGATAAAAAAGAAGGTCATCCCTTTGTCTACAATTATAATGCAGGAGAGCATTTGTCAACAGCTTAGATATCACCTGCAGCATAAATATCCAAGCCCAATAGAGATAAGGCCATGTTGTTTAATACTGTGATTAAAGATGCCTTAGCCCCGAAAGGCAGAGAAGCCAGCTAGCATGGGTCGCCTTGGTAAGCCTTTGAGCATCTGGGGATTAGGAGACGGGAAGTTTGGAGCACGGCTTCCAAAACAAACCCCTTTCTGAGATAGAGATGTTTTATTTTACGAGAAGTGAGCAGAGTCGACAGAGCCTGAAACACTTTCCGTAGGCACAGCTCAGCCCCCAGACCCCCCCAGAGCTCCAGCAGGATGGGGGTCCCCTCTGGCAGCCAAACAGCAGGTTCCTGTCGGCTGCAGCGGTGCAAGCTCTGGTCACGCTGACAATTTTTTTGGCTAAAGCTGTGGGAACAGCAGCCAAACTTAGCAAGATCAGCCTTTCCATAACCCCCTGTAATCTCCCCATCATCCTGTTAGGAAAAGGCCCAAAAGTTTAGTGTCTTTAGCGAAGTCCCTTTCGTGCTCGGATATCCAGCAGCCAGATCCTGTAAAGTGTGGAGAGCAAATTCCCAGCACGGCCCCGATGAAATTACTGTGACATTCGTAAGAAACCAAGAGCAACAACTAGGAAACTCCGGAGCCCAGACAAGGGATTAGACTAGTGCCTCGAGGGTACTGAACACTAAGGCACTGCGGTATGTCTGCAGTGGGTGAAACCCTGGAATAAGTGGGAGAGGAAAGCACTCTATTTATAGCCAAAATTCAGCACATTTGCACATGTTTATTGTTGAGCACATGCTTCTGTGCTTTCCTGAATGAGGATGAGGTGAGGTAGATGTTGAAAAGCAAGCGTGGGCTTGCAAGCTTTGCTGGCTCGAGCCTTATCCCTTTTCCCACATCACTCTTCAGCTTGCAAGAAGGGAACAAGGCGGCTCCCGTTTTACCCTGACTCCAGTAAAAAAAATTCCCTTTCCCCCAGTACAACTCAGTCAAGAGCTAACCGGTCTCAGGGTGCAGCTCACAGGAAAGGACAACTTGTCTACAAAGGGTGTCTGCTTCGTTAGCAGATTTGCAATCAGTAGCTTTCCCTCGCCCAGGCTCCGCACAGGAGGGAGACACTCTCATCAGTTAAGAGGAGCCACAGCCAGGGCATTTAAATTGATATCAGCTTGTTGCTGCATTTCTGACAAACCCAGCCCAGCACACAATTCATTGTGCAGAGACTTCCCAGTAAATGCAGTTTCCTCCACTCTTTGCAAAGTAATTATTCAAGCGTTTTCCCTGCTGGAGGTGAATCACTTAGTTATCTCGTTCAAAGCCTTGAATTAAAGGTCTTACTGTCAGTGGTGTCTGAGTTATCACTGCTGATCGAGTACTTGCGTCGTTTTTCTTCCATCTGTAACAAAAGAAATTGAACATTACACTTAATGCCCAGGAAACTCATCTCAGCACCAAATCACTGTTATCTCTGAATATCTGCATGCCGGTTATCCCAGCACCAGACAGTACTTACCCTCACAACACACAACTACCCAGGGGCTTAAAAAAAGAAAACAATCCTCATAGTAGGGGTTTTTTTAAACTTTAAGGGTGCCAGTGTCCCTCCACCAGCTTTCCCCACTCCTAGGAGATACACTTTGATCACTCAGGTTTGCATAGCAATTTGCCTATGCAGGATCCACAACTAAGCATCCCTCCCTCTGCAAGAGCATCGCCACCGGAGGATGCCCCACCACAGACCCGGGGGTGCCCCACCACAGACCCGGGGGTGCCCCACCACAGACCCGTGGTGCTGCTGGACGGGACAAAAGACATGCCAGGAACTACCCATCTGGGCTGCAAATTTAAGAAGTGCACAGAGAAAAGAATGGAAACTATGTGCACTCTCAGTATGTCTGCAGGGGAAAGTCCGAGCACCACGGAGCTGAAGAGGACCCCTGTGTACAAGGAGACCGGGGTTTTACCCTCTGACTCATCTTCCCACTCAGGCGGTATCTAGTTCTTTTAAGACTTCTGGTGTATCTGTCACACAGCCAGCGTGTGCTAGCCAAGCCTGAAGCACGCTTCCCACCACCCAGAGCTGCTCTGCCTGCTCCGGCACAGCCATGCAGCCCCCCGCCAGCACTGCGGGGGGAGAGCAAGCGGCTTCTGCACAGCTGCTGTGACTTCTCTATCCTCTCAGAGACAAAACCAGAGCAGCGGGTACCACTGCACCGATTAGGAGGAGAGGAGACCTGTTTCAAGCTCAGCTGCTGATTCTCTTTGTGACTTTGAACAAGCCACGAAACCGCTTGAAATCAGCGGGTTGTCCTGAACTCGCCCCTCAGGAACTGAGCGCTCAGCGCTTAAAGTCAAGTACCTGTACCAGTAGGAGCTTGGAAAAAGCAAGGAAAAGCAAGGGAAAAGAAGGAAGAAAGCAAAAAGAGATTTTAACTTTTGAAGACCCCAGTCTACCAATGTGGCTAGTGGCTGATCAATGTGGCCCCCAACACAGAGCTTGGGGAGCTCTGGATGGAAAGCGCTACCCATGGACCAGACAACCACCCAACCAGCTGGGAGCTAAAATACACCGCAGAGAACAATTTTAATCTCATGGAAATCTTCCTGGTACTTTCTGAGATATTTTGTAAGAATCCAAGGTTGTTGACATGGCATACAAACTACCGCTTCCATAAATGATAAGTGCAAATGATACTAAAACACTGGGTTTGTGCAGTTCAGTCGCAGCACATACTAGCAGCACACAGACCAGATAGCAGGCTAGAGTATGCCATTCCCCCCAGACAACACAAAAAGTTCCACATAAGCATATAAAACCCTTGCAGTGCTTGTATTTTACAATATACGCACTGTGTTTTATCACACCATTATAAGGGATAATACTACAAAGTATCATAAACATTCTAACCATCAGTGTTGTGGTGAGGCATTGCCCTGTCAAAACATGATTAAAAATGTTCCTTGAGAATATGGCAATATCAATACTTTCCCCCAGTGATTCATGGGGAAACAGATGTTATTAAACCAGCCTTGTTCCAAGTAGCCATTAGATTTTGCTTGGGGAAAATGATATTGAAGACAGCTCTAACTGCAGTTTACTTACTTTTAGTGGAAATTCTACCTGAACCTTTTAATCTGGCTCTACTGGTCTGATGCAGGAAACGGGCTTTTGAAGCACAAAGCTGGAGCTATGCTTTTATTGACTCCAGTGTTCCTAGTCACAGAGGTTAAATAAGCCAAAGTCAACGGGGAAAATAAACACCTGAGCTGAAGCACAGGATAGCCAGGGAGATTTCCAGTGTTTCCCATCCTTGCCTTCACAGCAAGACAGTGTCACTGACATCCCTCTCCTTCCAAGGGAGGGAAAAAGGTATACGACTGATGCACAGCACAGGTGTTGGGATGCTGGGACTGGTTTTGGCTCTGATATATATGTGAGAAGATGCACTGATCATCCCTTTAATTGAACTTTGTCCCTGCATCCCGCTTCTGTCCTGCCCCTACCTGCACAACACACTTTTACACGCTTACTGTATAATGGTATGAATTTATATTCACATACAGAAGTGGTTCACATTGCGGGTAAAAGAGTGGCTCTGCTTCAATAAATCATTTTGCCACTTTGGCACGATCCAAGACAGCATCCTCTGAACCAAATAGCATTTCAACTGCTCTGAATGAAATTCTGGCTTGAGCAAAGTATGGACATCTCTGAACACAGCAGCACTGAAAGGCAACATCTGCCTGGGTAGAGGATGGCACACAACGGCCCACAAGGTACCGTGTGCGTGAAGGAAGGGAAATTTGAGGCCAAAACCACGGGACTCAACCAGACCTTTGCAGAAAACGGTTACCTTCCAGGCAGTGTGCTAAGAAGATGCTGCTTTCTGAGGGACTCATCTTCCCCAGCAGCCAAACAGTAGTAAACCACATGGTACTTAACGGAGGAATTTACTGTAGAAGAAGGGTAATTGGGCCATTTCCCCATCTGAGGCACAGAGTTATAAAGTCTGATGGTGGCTGGGTGAGCCATCGGCTCTCAACACCCCTCCGGCATCCAGCACTGGGGACCCATCGCCCGCATCCCTCACACTCCCAGGGCCGGAGCTCCGGCCTTGCACGGAGCAAGCTCTCAGGAGCAATTCAGTTGGTGCACTACTAAGCAATTCAAAGTCTCCACGAAATACAGTCCCTGCTCCAAAATTAATCCTTTGTTTACATTAGAAGCTAATTTCACCTTTAACTGACCCATTCCCCGCATGGCATCATTATTAAAGTCATAAACAAATACCAAAAAAATTTGTAATACTTTGAAAAGGTCATCGTTAGGTCAAACTTGGCCCAGAATCTAGCTTTTACAGAGCCAGAAACCGAGAGAAAGGGTTCTATGTATGCTTGCTTAAAAAAATTAAAACAGAAACAGATGTGGGTTTCTTTTATAAACAAATGAACATCCCCCTGAAGTGTCTGCAACTCAAATCCACAGGCATAGCCCTGCAAACCCAAAAACGGGAATTGCTTGCAAACTAACACATGTTCAGCATTGCCTTTGTTCAAGCTGAGAAAGGCAGATAAATGCTAAACCAAGGAAGATGATGGCCCTCTATCAGCCTAAACAAATGTAAATCACTAGGGCTATGGACAAATTAACCACAGGATCGGTGGTAAAATTGAGATGATGGCCTCAGGCTGCCTGGTCCTGCCTCGCAGCAGGGAAGGGTTGAAGAAGAGCTTTTGGAAATGCAATGTTGCCCAGCCCATGCAACCTGGGAGAAGTGAAGGCAGCAGCACTCTTCAGCACACCCGGAGAGGTGTGTGCCCAGACCCTGAGCTCCTGTCCCACCTGGGCTCTCCTCCCCGCATCCACGCTCCCGTTCACACTAACCCAAAACGCCCCATCCAGCCTTCAGCCAGCAAACAACTGCTTCCGACAAACTCCTCGCCCTCTGCAAACCCCTCCAGGATCCTTGTGCTCTGGGGAATCCGCTGCCATTCCCCAGCTCCCTGCAAACATCAAGTCCACGTGGGATTTGGAGCTTCTGGTGGCATCGCAGCACCGTGTGCAGGGGCTGTTTGCAAGAATGAGCCATTCTGGATTGAGGCGAGCAAACTAGAGAAGTCCATACATGCCTGTGCACACAGGGACCAGGCACAGAAACCTGCAGAAGTTGCAGTTAAAACAAAAAAAAAGTATTTGGTCATCACCTCTTCCCAGCGCTCATCCGCACGTTAAGGGATGCGCCGCGCTGGGTCCCCCTGCGCCGTCACCTCTGACGCTGTGACAGTTGAGCAACACCGGCTGAATTCTGTGTTCTGTTTGTGAGCTGCAATGAGACTGCAGAAAAACCACTTCCCTGTTTGTTCTTCCAAGCACAGAAATAGGAACACAAACAGAAAATAGTGCCCCCAGCGGCATGCACACCGCTCCGGCCAGCCCGGACCCCCGCTCCCACGGACCCCCACACCCAGACCCCCCCCGTCCCATCGCCTGTGCCCGGGCCGGTGGGTGACCTGGAGTCGAGGGGCAGCTCACCAATGCTTCCCCTCTGCGTTATTTGTTTGCTCTGTCTAGGAATACCAGCAGGTTGTTAGAAAGTATAAGAAGAAGGGTGGAGGGCTGGAAGGTCCCAGCCTTTATACCATAGGAGGGTTGTCCTCATCAGCTTGCCTTTTCTCATTGACAATTTTGAAGCCAAGCGCTGCTGTAGGAGGCTCTGAGAGAACAGCAGCATTCCCCGACGCAGGCACAGCCCCAATTTCACAACAGAAGAACAAACTTTTTGACCAAAGGATGCGCATCGGCTGCGCCAACAGACGGCCAGCAAAACCCCAGAGCACAGCCCTGACACCTCAGGGGAAGCTGCGCTGCTCTGTTCTTAACCTCCCTGGCAACCCCGCAAAGTGTACATTCAGAAAGCCACGATCCTGGTACCCAGGAACAGTAATTTTCTGGGCAGCGGGAGCCTGCCCCTGCCAGCCGGGGCTCGCCTGCCCCTCCGCTGCCTCCACGGGCTGCTGTCAGCTCCAAGGTCTTCAGCAAAAACTCAACTGCCCAGGTGAAGAGAGAGCCATTCCTCCTCTCCTCCACAGCAGCTCTGCTTGCTGCCTTGGCTCCCTGGGGCAAAATTTAATCTCATTTAAATTTAAAACAAAACAAGCCCTCCTTTACTTCCTGTGCTTTGCCTTTTTCCACATCTACAAGGGGATTTTTTTTTTTCTTTACTACTCACATTTATAACTTTGCTTGCCTCTTCTGACTTGTTACCCTCTAATTATCCTTTTTTTTTTTTCTCCAGCAAGCCCAGACAGAGCACGGGTAATCAGAAAGGTTACTGCGGGCACCCGGGGCCACCCCTGCCTCCGGGCAGGGACCAGGGCAGGGACCAGGGCAGGGCTCTTCGCCCGCCATCGGCTGCCCCATCCTGCAGGTCTCTGAGCACCCGCATCTCAGGAAAATCCCCAGGAGCTGTGGGCGCCCCAACCTTTGTACCGAATACCCAGAGAAAGGCAAAGTCCAGACCTTATTTAAAACCCCTTAGTCCGAGAAGCACCTATCCACCAACTTTCAGAACTTGGTGTCAAACAGTATCAGCAGCCAACAATACTTTAATGAACTGCACCTCCCCGCCTACAGACCGAACGTGTACCCTCCCATCCTTTTGCTCCAAGCCTTCAGTGTTGGACATCAACCTCAATTTTCCTAGGAAAAACAAATTTAACCTTCGATTTAACCTTTCTGCAAGCTATTTTTACTTCTATCTCAAGCTTATTTTAACCTCAGTAGCCAATAAATGCTTAAAGGTCAAACACCATTCCTAAGAGCCGGGCTCCTCACCCCTGGGAGAAAGGCTGAGATCATTGATTTTTTTTTATTTTTTTTTTTTCCCCCAAGCAAAATCCTCTCTTAGAGATGTCCCAGCGGTAGGAGGGTCTAGGCTCAAACCCGTAAATAAACAATTTTCACTGTGGGTGCTGAGAGAAGGAGCTGGGAATTTTCCCTGTGAATGCCATCCTTCCCTTCCCACTCAAACAGCGCTCAGGATGTACAGGTATGGAGACAGATATGGGGGTTTTTCCCCTCCTAATTGCACCCCTAATTGACAATTCGGCACCCCCCCGCCTCTGCAGCGCTTCCCAACTTCCAGGTCGCCTCCTCCATCCCCAGGAGTGGAGCAGCCGGGGGGGGGGCGGCGGGCTCGGGGGGGCGGGTAAGGAGGGTGGGGGGCTGCAAGCCCCGCATCCCAAAAGCGAGCCCCGCATCCCAAAAAGCATCAAGCCCCGCATCCCAAAAGCGATGCGGCCGCCCCGCTCAGCAGGTGGGGAAGGGGCTCGCCCGGTGGCGGGGGCGGTGCGGGGCGCCGCTGGTTTCCCCCGAGGGATGGGGATGGGGAGGGGGACGGGGACAACGGCTGGTTTTGGGCCCGGGTGATGCGGGGGGCGGCGGGCGCCCCCCGGGCCCGGCAGCCCCGGGGACCCGGCGGCGCGGCGCGGTGCGGGGCGGCGGGGGAAGGCGGCGGGGGAAGCCCCGAGGCGCGGCGGCCGGGAGCGGAGGGGAGGGAAGGGAAGAAGGGAAGGGAGGGCAGGCGGGAGCCGGCAGCCGCCACGCCCCCGGGCACCGCCATCCCGGCCCCGCGCAAGGCTCCGCGCCCGCGCAGCGCCCTGCGCATCCCCCGGGGCAGCGCTGCCCGGCCCCGGAGCCCCAAACCCACCCCACCCCCGTCCCCCGGTACCGCACATCGCCCCGCAGAGCCGCGGTGCGGGGAGCCCCCCCCCGCCTCCCCTCCCCTCCCCTGGGCGGGCAGGGCGCGGGGCAGCCGCTGCCGCAGTCATTAATTTGGAAAAATAAAAAAGGCGAAGGTGCGAGCCGACCCTTTAAAAGTTCTTGTTTACATTCCCGCCGCCTCCCTCCCGTACACTTTAAAACAAGAGTGACCAACATGCGCAATCCACCCCTGGAAATGCTGCACATCCCCCGCCTCGCAGCCGGAGGGAGGGAGGGAAGGAAGGGGGGGGAATAAATAAATTTAAAAAAAAATAAATAAATGCAAGCAAAGCAGGGGGAGCTGCAAAATAACCATCCGCTGCAAAATAAGCCCATTCCCGCCGCCGAGCCCTTTACCTTTGCCAGGAGAGTGTCCTCCAAGAGTTGAGGCTGTCTCTCGGGTTACGGGCGGGGAGGGGGCGGGGGGCGGGGGATGCTCCCGCAGTCCCCGGCCGGGAGAGCCCCCCTCGCCGCCTCACGCCGGTGTCATTGCCGGGGCCGCGCCGGCCGGGCCCTCCTCAGGAGCGGCCGCCCGGTAACTCCATGGATGCGGCCCCCGCTCGCAGCCGAGATGGCCGCTCCGCCGCGGCCGGGCGAGCCCTGCCCGCCTGTTTCTCTTTCTTTTTTAACCCCGCACTTCCTCCGGCTCTCCTCGCCCCGCCGCGCTCGGGCTCCGGCTCCGGCAGGGAGGCGGGGAAGCGACTTTCGGAGCGGGGACGGATAATGGTGGCGCTTCCACACACACACACACGCACGCACACACACACCACCCCCCCCCTCCCTCCTCGGCCGCCCCAAATCTTCAATTTCTTCCCCTCCCGCGCCTTCTCCCGCCCCGAGGCGCGGCGGCAGGGCCAGGTGCGGCCAGCGCGGGTCCCGCCGCGGGGCCCATCCCGCGTCCCGCCGCCCGCCCGCCCCGCTCCTCACCCCCCCGCCGCCCGCCGGGGCCCCATGGCGCTGCCCGGAGCCCCGGCTCCGCACGCCGGGAGCCCGCTCAGCCCCGCACGCGTCCCGCCGGCTGCGCTGGCCCTGCACCCCCGCACACACACCGCACACGCACACACACACACACACACACCCCCCCGCACACGCACTCTTTCCCTCCTCTCCCAGCACCCCCCCCACCCCCCCCGCGCCCCCTCTCCCCGCCGCGCACACGCGTACACGGGGCCGCTGCTGCAACCTTAAAAAAAAAAAAAAAGCTTATACTTAAAAAAAAAAAACACAACCTTTTGGCGCCATATTAATGACGTACTTAAAATTTGCCATTTCTCCTGCGTCAAAAAGACGGTTCTTGCCCATCGCGGAGCGGGCGGGGGCCGCGGTGCGGGGCTGCTGGCCCCCCCCTCCCCGCGTAGCAAAGTTGCGCGGCCGCGGGGCGGGCCGCCGGCGTGGGAACCGCCGGGGTGGGGGGGGCGCGGTACCTCCGCGGGCCGCGCAGCACCCGCGCAGGGGCGAGCAGCACCCGGGCTGGAGATGGGCTGCAGCAGCGAAGCCCCGGGGAGAGGCGGGGGGGGGAGATGTGGGGGTGCTGTCGTGTCCCAGCCCTCCCCCCCCCAAAAAAAAAAAAGTTTGCAGAGTTTCTGCAGAGAGGAGCGGAGCCCCCCCGCCGTGTGCTCCCCAAATGGATGGTGGGGCTCTGCGGGGAGCAGGGCTATTGCCCGCTGGCTCCCCAGGAGTAAAAGCAGCGACGGCGCAGCCATCGAAATGAAAACACTTTCTTAAATTAAAATAATAATTTAAATACAGAGGTCTGTACAACATACATCTTTCCAAACTCTTGGAGGCCCTACAGTAAAACAAATTGCAGAAGTTGTTTTGCACTGTGTTAAACTATTGCTGCAGAAAATTAAAATTCAGGTTAAAGATGGTTATTCGATCACAATCTGCCGTCATCTCTTAAATTCATTAAGCTGGTCCGCTCTAAAACCGTGAGTTACTGGTTGTTAAAAACCATTGGGACCACAGCTAGACTCACCACAACTAAGGCAGTCTGATGTACATCCCTGTTCTGGCTCCTTATAATTTGCCAAACTTGAATGAATTAGGCTGCAACTTTCTGCCTTGGCAGCCTGTGCTGGACGTTTTCCGAAGTCTCTGAGTCCTTTGGCTCTTCCAAGGATGAAAGCAGAGCAGGAGAGGAGCGTTGGTCATTCTGGGGCGTGCTGAGGTTTTTTTGGTTTTAGGACTGTAAGTCTGGAAATAGGGTCTTGAAATCTGGCATGAGACAGCCTTTTATGGTCTTTTAGCTAAACCCACCCAAACTAGTCATGCTGTTGGGCTTTGGGGAAGCGCAGCTCACAACACACATCAAAACCATGCCTCATTCTGGCTGCTGAAGTCCCTCAGGACGCTGCTTTTGGGGCACCTGCTGCCCCAGTGCTCAGAGCCCGCTCAGCGGCCCCCCAGGGAAGGGGAAACTTCAGCCCCCAGTTTTAAAAAAAACTTTCCTGGTAGTAGGAGAGCAGTGGGACTCATGAGCATGGCCCCCTTCTGTCCGTCCCCACCAGCCCCAGGTGCCTCGGCGGCCGCTGGCCCCGCTGCACCGGCACCCGGCGGCATTCGCTGCCGGGACTTCACCCATGGATCCCACCCCATCTATGTGCCCAGGCTGCCTTAAGGGATATTTTGGAGGTCACTGTGTTACCTGGTCAGAACATCAGAAATGTCCAAAGCGAGGCATTCTGTACCAATTTACAGAGACTTTCTTGTGCTCGCATATTCTAAAGCAGTTCTTAATTACATTGTCATAATCTGTTTTCCATATGACACCTGCGTGCCACGGACCTGCCCCGTAAGCCAAAAAGGAAACAAATTTTGGCCAGATCCTCATCTTATCTGCAGAACCAAAAACTGCCCACGGAACGAAGCAGGGGCTGCAAGACGTGGACACAGTCGGACTGTAAGGACAGGATAAAACTCTCCCCAAGAAGAGGGTTCTCTCTTTGCCCTTGCCACAGGCTTTGTAACGCTAACAAAGTCATTAAACCAGGCTTTTGGGTGCTGATGGTTGTATTGCCCACATTGCAGGCGTGTAGCTCGAAACCTTTAGCCTGAATTGCTGACATCCATCTTGGTACAGCTGGAAGCTGCGGGTGCTTGTGCTTGCATGTATCATGTTAAATGCTCTGAAAAAGCAGATATTACGCTTCTCAGATGGAGTACCCTGAATTAGTCAAAACTGACCTTAATCCATCCACGTGTCACCCTGACCCATCTTCATAACGGGTGTTTGGGGAGGATTAATGACGTGCTGAAGCACTGATGCGGTGTAGTGGAAAGTACCGTAGAAAAAGCCATGAGGAAATTAATAATTCTGTCTTCTGAGGAACCAGCCAACGTCCTCACTCCAGTCCTGTACAGCACGCTACAGCCTTACGGCCCTGCTGGCCATTTCTCCAGGGCTTGTGGACACCACCTCTAACGGGGGTCACAGCACATCAGAACCCAGGTACACAGACCAGTTCCTCGGTACAGATGAGTTGCGCTCAGCAGGTCCGCAGCATCCCTAGGCACAACCTCAGTGCATTTTTGCTATCCAGATGATGAGCACCTTGTTCTGCTTCAAAAACCGCCCGTGGGAATATCGGAGCTGTATTTTCTATTGCTGCGAAATCCAAAAGTGGTCAGACGTGAATAATGTGCTGAGCTAAGGCCTGGGATCATGTGCTGAACAATAGGAACAAGCCAGCGTTGCTGAGCCCCTTGCTGACCGTCTCACGCGCTGCACGCCATTGCGATGCAGAAGGAAAACAGTATCTGATCATGCAATCAAACTCTTGGTCCGCTTCAACAAAAGGGCGTAGATTAAGTTGCACTGGCAACAAGAACTCAGCCATTTCTGCATTTTGAGTACTTTCCTGGGCAGTTGCAATCACGTGCTTAACAGATTTTTGCCTACTATATATGCAGACTTACACAAAACTTGCATACAAATGCGTATATGTAACACATGAAATACACAGCGGTAACCCCTGATGGATGGTTCTACAGGAAGGTCATGTGTATGATACATACGATACCCAGTTTACATAGTATGACATTTATGTAACACTTGTGAAGAGCTCTGACAGGGTGTTGTCAGCTGGCATTTGCTAAGAGAAGAAATAAATCTAATAATATAAGCCAAAAAAGCATTTTGGAAGAAATAATACTGCACAAATCCTCTAAAAGGACAGAATTGTCTACACAACAAAGGCTCAGCTGATTGATGCTAAAATAAGCAGTTATGCAACAAGTAAGAAATACGATCTCCAGGGAAGAAACCAGCAACATTTTCCTTTCATCTTCATTCACCGGTGCTTATTTTTGCATACCTGAAAGAAAAATATAGGCAACCTTCCGATGACGAGCACGTAAGTAGAATTAACAGCTGGTTTTAAGTGAAGGACGGCACCTTTATGAGCTTTGTGCAAGTTCTGCAGAGTTAAATCCCGTCACTAAACACGAGCCCCCCCCAAAGTGCCGCGGAGCTGCTGCTACCACTGCCCGTGCCTCGGGGCTGCTGCCGTGCTCTGGGGAGCGGGCACTGTCATGACTAGGTGCCAATACGTTGATTTTAGGGGTGAACTGGCTCGCTGTAGAGCTATGATTACCAAACTATTAAAAAACCTTCAGAAGAGCAATCATACAAAATAGTTCATCTCCCAACGCTTCCGTTTAATAAAACTCCTCAACAGGACTTGAGACCAGGGAAAATCTGGGTGCAGACAGACCTCACGGGAAGAGGAAGAGGAAAACCCACTGGCCTCGTTGGCATCAAATTTAATTACTGTAGTACATTAGCACCAGACACACGGATAGAACAGGTCCAAGGGAGTGCGAGTGTTCCCCAAATACAATGAAACTGCAACTGCAGTTTGAAGACCCTTCAAAACAATCTGTTTAGTGGATGTTAGCTAGTGAGAAACGACGAGGAAAGCTCAGCTCCCTCAGCCTGTCCCTGCAGCGATACCCACCCGGCCCTGAAACCGGGTGCTGGAGGACCACCGCAGGGCAGGGAGATGCGCTGGCCACAGAGACCTCATGGAGATCCTCAGAAGCACCACAGTGCAGGAGCCACTTGGCTGCTAATTTACTACCGTCGATACGCTCCTCTGAGGCCTCTGGTAGCCAGAAGTCATTGAAATAGCCTCATGGCTACTTTAATTTCTATCAAGGACCAGAGTAGTCCACAGCCATTCCAGGAGGAAAACACAGGGATGATGAAAATCTTGCTGCATCCAACTCCCAGATAGGCTTGCCCAATATCCCAGCTATAAGCAGGATATTTAGTTTTTATTAAAATACGTGTTAATTTGGAAAGTAGTAAGCAGATGCAGTAGAAGAAAAAAGAACAAGCTCTGTTCTAAATTACAATAATAATCACTCCCATCTTCGAGAATGAACTACTACAAAAAGATCAAGGAGAGATGGCTGCTATGGTCATTACATAAACTAATCCCTTTTCTTTCTCATTCATTCTGCATAATTCTTTTCCTCTCTGAAGCTAAGGAAAAATACTATACTTACAGGAGAAGAAAATTTGATTTGGCAGATCAGTGGACAGTGAGATTTTGTTTGCAGGTCTCAATTACCTTCAGTAGCTAGAAATTTGGTATTAAAATAAACTGTAAACAAACAAAAAAAAGTAGATATAGCATTACAAACATCCATCCCTGGATGGATAGCTCAAAAAATTCTCTGTGTTCTAGCAACAGCTGCTTTAATATCTTTCAAAGAAATGGCAGCCTCTCTCTGTCTGAAGGGATTACCTTTAAGGAACGCATCCCTAAGTGTTTCTGTGCAAAGATGCTCACGTTCTTGTGGGTTTTGTGCACTGAATTTCTTCTGCCAAATTTCAAGATTCCTTTCTGTTGTTGTTGTTTGTTTCTCTGTTTTCTGTAAGTTCATTCCTATTACAAAGCACATCTAATGCGGCACACGTTTCATCTGGTCCCCAGACTGCAAGAACTGGGGCTTTCAAAGGGCCCTCGAGGGTAGATTTGGGGAAATAACGACCATCAGCGCTCAGCTGAACAGCTTCGGCGCTGCTCCTGCGACAGGAGACCTGCTGCAGCTCCTCGTGCTTCGGGCGGACCCTTGGGCGTCACAGCAGACTCCCCAGCACCACACTTCCTCGCTTTCACCCCTTTGCTCCCTTTTTGTTGGCGTTTCCAACTTTCCACAGCCGACGCGGCGATGGGATAACGTGGCTCCGCAGACCGCTCACAGTTTCAGCGTGAAGACGTTTGAGCGCTATGGGCAAAGTCTGTAGTTCTGGGCGATGGACGATGAAAACAGTAGTAGATTTAGAAGGTTTAGAACAGTTGAGCTGGAAGGGACCTAACAAGGACCATCTAGTCCAACTGCCTAAGCCTCCCTCTTCTCTCCCTCGTGAAGGGCTATCCCAAAGGCGGGACGTGCCATTGCGAGCCCTTGTCCTGCCCATTCCCACCCCGCAGCCCAGGGAAGGACCCACCCAGGTGTAAAAGCAGCCCTGTTTTACTCCCCTGAGGAGGCCAGCAGAGCTTTGGAGCTCTTTGGAGCTGCTTCCCAGCTCTGGCTTGGGAGGGAGGTTAACAGCAGGTGCCAGCGGGTGTCTTCCTACCTGCAGATCCCACCACAGAACATGCAATTACTCTCCCAATTAAAAAAAAAAAAAAAAAACAGAAAAAAGTCATTAAAGATCTGAGTCAGAACTCAACGCGCCATTTGAGGGAACGGTACATATGCTAAACAATACATGCATCAGGACTGCATTAATCCACGTTTTATATGGATTCTCTCTAGACATTAGGTTTGTAACAGAGTTGGCTATTTCCCTGTATTTCTCTGGAGTTGGAGGGTGTGAAAAAGACATTTCCATTTCATTGACTAAGTTCCCAAGGGGAGAGTTTATGAAAGTGCAAGTGCATAATTTACTGCCTGACAGGATAAAGATGGTATCTACTTTTAAAAAAATAGTGTACCCTGAAAAACAAAATTGCTAGAACAGACATTTGTTTTCTGTAAGTACCATATTTTAGAAGCATTTAATTTAGCTTAGAAGCACCGTTAAAAATATATGCATTGTAAATTGCAGCTGTATAACATGATATTTATCAGATAATGTCACTGAATAGTCTCCTGTTGCAATATAAATGCCAAGGCATTTATAGAAAATAAATGTTGAAGTAGAGCGCTTTCTTTTCAAAGTGGAAAACCATTAGCTCATCCAAAAGTCATAAATAAAATGATGAGGGTTTGCTTACAGGGCTGGTTTTAAACATAGGGGGGCTGACACGGACGCTCCATCGCCTGAGCAATCTTCCCAAGCAGCAAACTTAGCCTGGATGCAGCGAGGAGAGAGGAAGGCACGTGGGGCTCGCAACGACGGTTCAGAAAGACCTACGAGTAGGCAGAAGGACAAATCAGCTGCTAATGCATCTGAGGAAAGGAGATAAAGATGGAAAGCGAGGCATTTTGTGAGATTCACAACTTCACACAATATTTATTTCAAGAAAATTGATCAGATGTGAATATAGCCAGGACTCCGTACAACATGCCACAATACCAGCTTTTGAAAAGGGTGCCCGAAAGCTGGCCCTGAAAGCCACGTTTAGTCACACAACTCTATGGTCTGATTTTCAGAGGATGGAGCACCTGGCAGTTCCTATTGATTTCTTCAGGGTTTGGATCAAGTTGTGCCTGTGCCGCACCATTTATTAGCATAAGGTACAAAGGGCTACGAGGGAGGGACAGCAAATAAGATTTTGGATCCAAGATCTCCACCTTCTGCTCCTCTGAAATTTCAGGACATTGATCTAGTCTTTTCGTCTCCCGTTAGGACAGGACTCAAATGAGGATCGTGCTGCCATTCATGCAGATCGACAGAGTGCTTTGCTGAGCAAGCTGCACGCCACGTAGGCAGCTGGGTCCCATCCCACATGCTTTTTGCAACACAGGTCCGGTTGCTGGCATTGCTGAGACTGGAAAACACCTCTCCGATTCGACAGGGACCCACCCCATGAGCTGCTTCTCCGTTGCCGCCGAAGCGCGATGGCTGGAGGTGCGATGCTCGGCCCAGCGTGCAGGGGAGGAGCGGAGGAGTACCCACCCCACCGAACGCCTGTGGAGTAATCCTGCTAATTTCATTTCAGTTATTCTGCGTTTGCCATAGCCAGATAACCCACGTTTTGAGAGATTTGTAATTTTCAAATCATTTTTTAGGCTATGTAGTTAGGAGCAAAGTCTGCCTGTAAATTCAAGAAAGATGCAGCCATAACATTTATTTTGTTGTGTCTATAAAGCCAGAGTGGCCACCCTACAAGTCCATGAGCATGCAGTCATCCATGCCAGGGTGAGAAAATGAGGGCGTTTCAATTCTGGTTCAAAAATCAGACACTTTTCTGGTTAACTGTGGAAGCCTGAGAGGGTTCCCTACCATCAAATGCTTCCAAGAGTGGGCCTAGCTGAAAGCTTAGGCACTGTTCTTCTGAAGGAAGGAATGAGATACCTGCAGCCCTCTCCTGGCTTCATGAATTTATCCTTTCGTGGTCCTGCTCCTCTTTTAGCCACTTCTTAGATGGCTCACGTAGTGTATTACTGTCTGCTTTTTCCTCCCTCTATTTTCTCCTTCTGCTACCCACTGCATTTTTCTTTGGACAATCGAGGCCACTGATGATCTTCAAGAATCATATTCATACCAGATTGCTGATTATCCATCTCTCCACACTTGCTCACCTCTCCCCATTGCAGAGCACGCTTCAGTCTGCCCCGTAACATCACGCCCCAGGGCAACACAGTCAAAACTGAGGCTGGATGCGTCAAGCTGAGCCGAACCCCTTCTCCTTCTTGCCCAACTTCCTCCCTCCGCTCTCCCGCTGAGAGAAGTGACATACCAGTTGAGCTGTGCCAGGCGTGTGTTATCAAAAGCACTTTATATGATGGATGAGATGATGAATGCCAGAAATACATGTCTAAAATAACTTTTACATACAAGAAGTGGCCGGCTGGATGAATGGCTCATCAGCCGTGGAGGGGAAGTATAACACACCAGCAGGACAGGTTTCGGGCCACATTCAGAAGATACTTCAGTATTGGCAGCTCCTTGCAGAGGGGATCCCATACAGAGCACTGCCCTCCTGCAAGCATGGAGGACCTCGAGGTTGCGCACCACATTTGTGAGATATCACAGCAATAAGACAGGGTGAAGGCTTGTTAAATCATGAAGTCCATCATCTCCTAGGATAGCATTACAGCCCCTCCGCAGAGAATGTTCCAGCTATTTATTTGAATTTACCTTTGCCCTTTGAAAACAGGCCACTCAGCCCCACATCCACCCGAGCTGTTTTCTGGTGAGCTCCACAGATGACAGAGAACTATTGAAGCAACAATTCCTGCATGCCAGGACTTCAACACATTGTATATGCAATGCATACCCTCTTTATAGTGGTTATAATCTTCAAATCAATCGTACCTGGCAGCGGAAGTTTAACATTAACGACTTTCTTATTATGGATGGAAAAACCTTTCAGAGCTAATGAGCAGAAATGAGGCTGCTTAGCTCCTACCTGAGGAGGTGACTCCACGGTCATGACCAACACTTGGAGCAGAACGGTAGCGATGCTTGCTTTTAGCACACGTCTGGCTACGCCATCTCTGCCTTTGGAGCCGAGACCCGAGTTCAGAGGGGCTTTAAGTATCTCAACTCATGCCCACCTAACAGCAGGGAGGAGACAGCACGTTACGCACCACGCAGCTGTCGACCCAGATGCATCACCCTTCCCTGCAATACGAGCTGGGACTGCGGTCCCGGGGGAAGCCTTGCTCTCCCCAGCCACAACACAGGGACAGCTGCTGAGATGTGAAAGCGGGAAGGGGGGGGTTCAGTTTGATTTTATCTCTACAGCCAGGAGAAAACAGGACCCAGTGAGATCCACATTTAATTTCCCAGCTGGTCCCACGGGGCAGAAGGAGCGGGTGAGCCAGCGAGGGCGTGCACCCTGGCCAGGGCACACACGCAGCACGACATCGTGCCAGGGGGTGGTGGCATCTGCCCCGGCATACCTTGGGGAGCAGCATGCCACAAGCCTGGCTGCTGGAGGAAAAATAAACAAATACAGCGAGTCACAAAGGCAAGTGGCATATGACGGGGACAGGTACTTATGCAAATAGACTGTTAACACCCAGCCAGACAAAGCTGATAAGCCTCCTAGGCCAGCTGGAGGCTTCTTCATCCTGCTGGGGGGAGGAGGAGGACAGCTTTAGGATAACAATAGAAAAACTGAAAAGCAAAAGCGAGGCAGCTCTGGGAAGGTTGCACAGGGCTGCGCAGCTTCGGTACCAATCTGCCGCACCCTGCCATGCCAGCGCGTCGCTGCACCGCTCGGCGCCAGCCGGGACGGCCACGCTCTGCTTCCAGAAGTATCCTCCCATGCCGATGCAGGGTAGCGTGTGTGTGGTGCCCATCGCTGATGGGTGGTGGCCACCTGCCAGCATGCACATCCCTGCATGCCAGTGCAGCAAGGTAATCAATCGCACAGCAAAGTTTCTTGGATTTGTGAGGCTGCAGCACAGGGGGTGCAGCAGGAGCTGCCTTCCCCTGGTCTTGTACTGTCTCCATAACTCTCCCCTGACTCTCTGCTGACCAACCCCCCCCAGGAGCATAAATGAGAGGTAAATTACCCCTCTGCAGTGCTGCTGGGGATCCCCCAGGAAGCTTTGTATCTGGCCTGGCTGGGCTGCTGATAATCAGATAGAGGGGGTTTAAAATAATCAAGTCTAAGCAGCTGAAATCCAAACTGGAATAGGTAATGGGGTCAGAAAACAAACCCTGCAGCCAGGGCACAGCTGGAGGGTCTGTGGGGCCCGAGGGACAGGGCACCATGCACATACCTGGGGCAGCGTGAGCCAGGAGCGGTGATGCTTCTTCAGGATGCTGCCCAAAAAACAGAGTCCCCACATGTGCTTTTCTGGCACTGGGAAACCTGCATGAAAGACCCCACATGCAGAGCACATAGAGCCCCAGAGAGCCAAGTAGCTCCTCTCCCCCCGTTGCATCCATTATCATAAGCCCGAGTGGTAGAAGAAAGGATTTTGCCGCCCCAGAGCTCCACCAGTCTCCAAGGCTCCAGTCCAGCTCAGAGGATGCAGGACACCTCCCTGCTCCTGTAGCATCACCACGCCCAGGCTCCCACTCCCTGGTCCCCCATCCCACACTGGCTCTGCCTTCACCTGCCTCATCCATGGGCAGGGAAGAAGGGTCAGAAACACCCAGGAAAGGGGTGATTGCTAAGTTTAGGGAATATTTGTTTTGCCCGCCACTCAGATTCCCAGCTCATATCAATGACGTAATGCTCCAATGGTGAGAAGCCAAAGTTTACCCTTCCTGTGGAATTCCCTTAGGAAAAAATATTACTGCGATGTAAAACTGAAAATTGAAACAGGCTGGTGATTCACCAGAGAAAATGCCTCTCCCTTTTCCCTCTTCAGTGAGGCAGAGATGAATGTTGTAAGGTTTGAAAGAAAAACTGAAAAAGCCTTTAATTAATCCCTGGAGGCTAAACTATGCCAGATATGGACAGGATTCTTCCTCTGCCTCCTTTTTGGAGGCAAGAACATGCTGCTGTCTCCCTGCTGCAGCTCTTTCTGGGGGATTCTCTGATCCCCAGAGGAGGATCCAAAGCATCTTCCGAAGCTTTTTTGGGGAGAGGGTGGCTGCCTGGGAAGCCTCGCTGCTGTCCCAGGGCAGTGAGGGGCCCAGGACCCCCCTTCCAGCATTTCCCAGATCAGGGCAGACTTTTGGAAGCTGCTACCTGCTGGGAGGAAACTTTCCAAGTTCAAGGTCAGGTTGTGTTTGTCTTCCATCCTGACAGACACAAACTGTTATGCAATATTCAGGAAGTCACTTTTATCAGACTCGATTCAATTTATAAGATTAAGAGCATGGAAAAACAAATACTAGCGCTGGATGGAAAGTGCTGGCACTAACCAGGCCAATGCTTTGTTTGGACAAGGATTGTTAATAGGGTATCTCTTATTTCCACAAGTCAGTAGGGGCAGGATACAAAATGTGCTGCTTTTTATAGGGGGCTGGCGACGATGAGGAAAATTAACCCTTGCTTAGAGAGCGCAGAAATTGTAGCAAAGCTTTGAGAGCAACTTCTGTGGTTGCTACTGCAGCTCCTGCAGAAACAGCTCTGGCTTGGGATCATCCCATGATATAACACTGGGTTCAACCCCCAGCAGAAGGCAGAGGACTGCAGCTGCATTGCTAGCAGTATCTGTGCTGGCCAGATTTGCTTGGATGTAGCTACGTCAGCGCCAGGCAGGAGCGTGGCTGCAATACGGGTAAAGGCTTCACTCACTAAAAACCCAGCTTGCAAAGTAATGGGTAAAATATAGAGCATGTGCAGTTTTCACTGGGATTGACACCAGTTGGCACAGCCAGATGACCTCGTTCAGAAAATGCACTGGAGAAAAGAAATCTTAACTTGCAGAGGGAAAACAGTACCAAGGCAGACCCAGGCTGGCCCTACACCTGACATGCAAGTCCTGAGGTCTTTAAAGAAAAGCACCAGAGGTGCATCGATCATTCGTCCCATGAAGCAGAGGCCTGTGCCAGCGATCACATCAGCCACAGTCCAGAAAACGTATCTGCCTTCCTGACATTTTTTCCAACCAAGACCCCTCAAAGTTTCAATAATCACTGCTATTGAGACTAGTTCAGACCAGTGCTTTCTGTTGATAGACAAAAAAGCATACAGGAAAAAATTGGAAATTTAGTTTCCAGCACTGTGAACTCCCTTAATTCAGTACCATGTATATGCACAGAGATATTATACACAGAGAAATTTAAAATGTAGTAATGAGGCGCTATAAAGTTTGATAACAGGCTCAAGGAGCGCCTGAGGTTTGAAAGAAAACTATTAGTAATAGCGGGTTTGCAAGTTCAGCTATGGGAAGGACCACAAAATCTGAGCTTTTATTGACTGCCTTGTGAGGAGCTGCCTTTATTGTTGAAGTTGGGAGCTGCAGCCTGCACTCTGTGTTGATTCTGATTATAGAGTGGTGGTAATTAAACCTCTGGAGCATTAAGTCACCATTTTAACCAAATGCCTGCATTTTATCTTGATGGGAAATTGAGAATGAGATTCAGATTTTCACAGTAAATAAAAACTGTTGGCTGTTTCACAGATAATCTGTTTCCTCAGTTTATATATGAGAAAATCCCGTATGGGTTTCTTCTTCCCTTTTGCAACTGCACACGCTCCTTGAGGAAGCTCAGCAGCAGCCCTGCCAGCTTCTGCACACTGTTCAGCCTGTAAAATAATAAATACAATCATATTGTGACTCCTTATGAACAGTGTTAACCCAGGGACCAGTATCCTTATCTCCGTGTAAGAAGACAGAAGCACACAAAATTTTGCTCCCGTGACGTAAGTGGCCAAGGCCAAAGTCAGGAATAACCCAGCGCCCAGGTTCACAGTCCATCCATCAGCTGTACCCACCGCCTGGCTCTGAAGCAGTGATCTTACCTACAAATAGATATCCAAGGTGCAAAGCCAGTTTATGCTTAGGCTCAGTTCTGTGATGGCAAGCACAGGTCTGTCACTGCACACCTGTAGCTTCGGAACTGGGAAAATACAGCCATTTCAGGTCACAGATACAGGCTAGCCATCTAATGGTGGCTATTTTCACTGCATACCAATTGGAGCCCGCTTGAACAAGCAACCTAAATAGGCGAACCCCTGAAATCTACTATTTTATTGCAATTAACAGCAATCTATAGCTGGAGCAAGATGCAGATACTCGGCAGCGCTAGCAAAAGGCTGCAAGGCTGCAGCGTGCACTGGCTCAGTTTTGTGCAAGCAGCGGCGTTAAGTGCTTTGGGAGATCAGTTATTCTGATAATAAAACAGTTGCTTGTGCAGACGATTGGGCTCCGTCACTTTCAATGCACAGCCGTTGCCACAAAGGCTTTCATCCTTTGCTTTCGGAGTAAAGTGCATCCTCCCTGCCCAGAGCAGCAACAGGTTTACCACAAAATACTTGCAGCATTTGATGTCTGCAGAGGCAGGTATTACTCACCCAGTTGCTTCTTATGCAAATGCCCCACCGTCCCTGGGATAGCAGGGTGAGTCTGCAAATCCAGGGCTGTTGGAGATGCCCATCCTTGTGTGTCATCCGAGTCCAAAGTAAAGAGCAGCCGTAGGGCTCGTTTGGGGCCATATTTCTCAGCAGGCAGTCGTCTTGCAGCTCTGCGGGTCGACCTGCCATGTTACAGCATTGGGAGCTGGTGGGTACCAGAGTCTGAGGCTGCATCACTTCACCATCATCATCATCACTCCACCTTCAGTCATCTGCCGAGTGGAAGTAACAGCTCGCAGCACATAGGTGTACGTACACAGAGGCTTCTGCGAAGCCTTGGGAGAGCTCCTGGCTGCACAGCTGCCTTGGAGAGAGCCGTCAGGAGGAGACATCTGGAGCACACAGATCCGCTCCCTCTCCAGCGGGCATCAGCTGGGCCACGAGAGCCCAGGTGTGATCCGGAGCATCACCCCTCAGAGATCCTCCCCAGCACTGCTCCTTGCTATCCCACCCCGTCCACAGCTCGGGAATTTGTCCTGGAAACCCAAGCCAACTCAGAGCCAAAGTTGTGATGAAGGTTTCTCCACATAGAAATGCAATTGTGGCTGGTGTGGCTGTGACCTAAAATAGAGTAAGATGGCTTCCAATTCGAAAAGGATCAAAGTTGTCGCTTATTTTGGAGAAATCAGTGTTTGCTCCTGAAAGAGCACGGATTACTCTATTATTCATAGCTAATAAAGTACAGGAAAACTGAAAGACGTTTTGCTACTGATGTCCCTGGATCAGGGATTTCACACCTTCCCTCCCTATACCATACTGGGATATGATGCTCTCCAAGTCTAACTGATAAATTCCCTACCCCATCCAACTGTTCTACATCCTGTTTTTATACTCCAACATGAACAAAATAAAAAGATCAATATAAAAAGAATTTTTTTCCAACCAAGCAAATTAAGGAATGAAAACAAATCTACTTAACATTTCTAGATGCAAATATTTGGGGTAGGAGAAAGAAATAGCTGATTATCTTCTCCATTTGTCAGGACAAATATAAAAGTATCTTTGAAAGACTCACCTAGGCAACGTTCTGCATTCTGACATTAAGAGAAGCATTACTTGATTGCGTCTTTTCTCAGGAATGGGTAAACCGGTCTGGTGGTTTGGAAAAATATACATAAGCATCTATTTTTTAATTATTTTTCTTTTTTCCACAGACCACTGCCATTTTCTATTTGAGTGATGGCCAGAGTTAGAAAGGATAAACCACCACAAGGCAAAATTTTCTCAGAGTCTTTTTCTGCTATGAACTTCTAGAAATAGCAAAGGAAACCTTGTTTGTGTGAGGATGGTGTCAGATGAAGAAGAATCAGGCTGCCTGAATAGCCAGGAGACCACCCGCAGTCACCTACATTTTGTGATGCTGGGTAAGTTACCGGAATCAGCAATGATATAAAAATATAGACCCATTAATCAAAGAATAAACTGCAGAAATACTCAAATAACTCAAAAAGACTGCAACAGCTCTGCCGAACAGCTCACATCCCTGCTTTCCACCCCTCCCAGGAAGCCAGGTGTAGGTGGTTTGCTGCCATCCTCCCTCTCTTCCCCTTTTCCTTCTCACCCAGGTGATACCCCATCCTCCTGCTCATTTAGGCCCACAGTCTCATCCACCACATGGACAGACTGGCTTTCTTTGGAATCATGTCTCAAGCTTGCTCTTTTTCTTCTTAACATCTCTAAAGCCTGTTTTTTCCTTAAAAAAAAAAAACAATTCTCCTCCAAGCCTCCCTCCTCTCTTACATCACTTACTGCAATCTGCAGTTTTAGCAGCTGCCCTCAAGACCACATCAATTCACTCCACAATCATACCGGTCCTTTGTTTACATAATTTACAAGCTTCTTGCCTTCTCCTCTTTATTCCTGTTACCTTTCCACATCTCCTCTTACCTCACTGAACCAATAACCTACCTACCATACAGCCAGCCCATAACCTTTGCCCCGCCAGCCTCTATAATCAGTCTGTCAGATTCTTCCCTGAGCACAGACTCGCTTTTTCCCCAGCTTTCTTTTAAGCCTGGGAAAACCTTCCCGATAAAATCTGAACAGCCACTCCTTTCTCCTCCTTCAAAACTATCCTTACAACTCACTTCTGCCAAAAAACCTACCAAACTCAACCTTGGCTATGGCTGAGCAACTGATGAACTAGGATTTTCTTTCCTCCTTTCCTTGCTCCCTACCTCTGCTCTCAGCTAAGCGTTAGCCAAACCAAATTACGCTACCAAAGAATGGTCCTTGCCTTATATATATTTATGCTGTACCCCATGGTTATTAGTGCCTGCAGAACATAAGACCCTCAGGGCAGGGATTGCCTTCCCCCCCCACCCCTGCTTTTGCAATGCAGCCAGCGCAACCGTGCCTCAATTCCCTGCACACACTCCCAAAATATAAATACGTGCTGATAACGGGGCATTCCCTGGAGGAGAGGTATGGCAGAGCTGGGAACCACCAGTGAATGGCAACGGTCACTGGCACCGAACGGGAGGGCAAAGAGAGATCAGACTAATTGGGAAAGAGTGAAATAAGAGAGCACAGAGCACTGAAACTGGTGGTATCGCATGTGGCAGCAAGCAACCACCAGCACCTCCAGAAGCTACCGCATTTCTGTGCTCCAGCCCATCACAAAGCTTTCAGACAGTCAGACCCTGCTTCCCCATACTTAAAGCAAACTTTGTTTTCAGCAAAAAAGAAGTGCTTTCAGCCTTCCCTTCTAAACCAAGCCCATATTACGATAGCTAAAATGTCAGAGCTAATTAAGAAGAGGAAGCTGCGTATAAACCAGCCAAGATGTGCATCTGCCACCAAAGAGAAAGCGCCTATTTTCTACAACCCTCTCCAGGAGCTGGAGCACACAGCAAGTCTTCCCCTAGAAGCAGATAGCTAGCTGGCAATTTGGTCATCCCTGAATTATATGCTGGAGCGCTAACTTCCCTTGTGGTTACAAAAAAAGAAAGGCTTTAAAAACATGATTTTTAAATGATGCCGTGGGGTATATTTAAAGACTAGCTAGCCAAATTCCACCCTGCCTGCCAGAGCACCGTCGGGGCTCCAGCGGGGTTGCAGAGCAGATAAGACAGCACAGCGTTTGGCCAATTGGTTTTAACCATCATTATATAATATTGATGTCACATTGAATACACATATATATTCTGGCATAGCAACCGAAATGACATTGATTTATTAAGTTGATAGCGCACACTGGTGCCAAGCTGCCAGGTAATTGATCAGCCGCCTGGGCCGAACTTCAACTTGTAATTTCCAGCACAATTTGACTGATCAGCAACACCATAATTGGTTGCAAATGTCCTTCCTTCTATTTGTTTTGTTAAGTGGCTTTTTCATTAACACAGCAGAGCCAAGTAAATAAATATGACTTTACTATTGGACCGAAGGCAGAGAATAGTTGAGAACTGGATGCAGACTGGGATGGGACTGGGCGATATTGTCAAGCCAGCACATTTTTTTTATCCATTCTCCGTTTTGCTGCATTTAGGGCCCTGGTTGCTTCAGAAGAGACCTTTTAGCAAAAGGGGTGTGGCTAACACTATGCTCAGTAAACCACAAATTTATTGAATTTATGCCCCCAAACACCCTAAGTCAATAGGTTTATTATTAGGCCAAGCCTTAATGTCTCTACTTAGAATATGTCCCTGCTAAGAGAGGAAACCAAGTCAAGTCTCTGGGAATGGGCTCTTTGCTCTGGAGGGCAGCATCCAGGCATCTGAACGAGCTGGCAAACTTAAAACTGGGCAAAGAGGCTTTAAGGGAGGCGGCACCTCCCTCCTCCAACCCACTCTAACACCAAAGCCTAAGCTGAACCAGGAGGTGGGTCCCATCCCAGCTCAGCTCCACCACCACAACATGCTCACAGCCCTGCACTTTTACAGAACCACACAGACTGAGCTTTGCTATTTTAAAGACCAAGAAGTGTCAGATATGGTCTGAGGCTAAGTAAGTTGTGAAGTTCCTGAAAATATTGACTCAAGCTTTGTTTCTGTGAGCAAGTGCAGCTACTTGAACAGAAGGGGAGAAGTGTGCTGCTGTGGCTCCAGCTACCCCGCAAAATAGCTCTGTACGTGACTGCATTATCACATGCCATTTCTGATTTCCAACAGATATATAAAACATTGCTTTTTGGGTGAGCGATTACTCAGTATGTGCTTTTTTTAATGCTCTTCCCATCTCTTTTGCCCTATTCCAACGTCAGCCCATTTCTGGCTTTATTCTAAACATTTGTAACTACGTTAGACCAGAGGATGAATAGTGCTGTGTGGTGACTTCACAGCAATGAAACAGTATTACAGACCTTTCACACTGAGTCACCACAACACATTATAGGAGCAAAGGCAATAAAAAAAAATAATGTCAAAAAGAATAAAGGCATTGAGTCAGGAGAGAAGAACTAATCCGTTATCTTCAACTATTTTCAGCAGTTCAGGACTTTATACCTTTGATACTTTTCATCCACTGGACTCTGCCAAATAGAGCTGCTGGTTTTCTCCCGTTAGCTCCCTGAAAATATCCAAGAATGACTTACTCCAGCGTGAATAAAATTAAAGACTAAGCTACTAAACCGACGTGCATTCTTTGAACTATCCCATTCCAATCTCCAGGATACCAGCATGTTGCAAACAGGCACAATTCATTAGCTGATTCTTAAACCTGCCCACAAAAGAAATTGGGATGGAAGTGTTCAGTACCTTGTTTTGGGTTTTTTTTAAAGCTTTTTCTGTGGCAGACTTTGAAGGGCTCTGGACTGCAGCTACACAGGCCTGCAGGGCTGCCCAGAGCACAAGCCCCACAGCAGCAGCACTGGGAATAATGGAGTTTGACTGAAGAGGTGGGGGACAAGGCATCACTCCCTACCCGTTCAGAGAAATACGTGGCACAGGGCTGAGGTTTGTGATTTTTGTATACACTTTATAAAGAGCTTAGCATAGTCATTACTCAGCAAAAAAACCCAAAAGAAACAGGCTTGCAGTTGGTTTGTTCAGACAGTTGTAAATTATTAGCATTTACTATGCCCTGGTGCATGTACAACCCAGGAAAAAAATGCCCTTCTTGTAAGGGCCTGTCCTGCAGCTTCTGCTCAGAGCATTTGCTCCTATGAGTGGGGTCACAGAAACCATGATTATTAATGTGATTAAGCAGCAGACACCCTCCCCCTGTATTTAATTTGAAAGTGCTCTCCTGTGCCCGGATCGTGCCAAGCCCTCACCTCCCTCCCATCCTGACCTGGCTGCACAGCAGCTCCTTCCCACATCACTGACTACTTTGTCCCTTCAGACTGCTCCTTCCGAAGCCTGAATCCCAAATTCACAGGAGCACAACCTCCCCAAAATCTAGGGCAGTGCTCCCAGCAAAGCACATGGCAAACCAGAAGATTGCTTTTCATGCAAAGCACAATAAATCTGCCCCAACTTATTGGAGGGGATGCATTAAATAAGCCTTGAATTTCCCCCTGCCAGCTTTTCATGGGGAAAGAGGTTGGTTTGGTTTGCAACAGCTCCAGAAGTTAGACATGAGGGAAACACGCACTGGCTCTCAATGATCTGTCAAGGGCAGTGGCTGCTTCTTGGCAGGAGCCTCTGCTGAAACACCAGCGAGCATCTCTTTCCCTCCCAGCACAGCACTACTGCCAGTGACTAAGCAGTTTCTATAAATCAAGCTGCAGCAGAGTTCAGAAGCCTAATAATAATCTGAAGATGTAAAATAATAATAATATGGTGGTTTTAATGTTAAGAAGGTCACAGATAAGTGTAATAGACATTCTGATGTTGAGACTTGTAGCTTGGTTTCGAATAATTTTAGCACTCTATTTGATGTCTAGTCTTAGAGCATTAGAAACTGGAATTAAACAATGCAATTAAAACACAAAGCTGTAATCTGATCTTATTTTCTACTTCTAGCCTTGCTGCTTCACCTTTTCCTCCAAGCCCTTCGTCTCCCACATGCTAAAAGTACTTGCCATCGCCTATTTGGGCTTTGGTACCAGCTTGCCTGCCGAGACACCAGCAGCACTCCTGCCCCCCCATCCCGCTCTATTTAGCGGCATTCAGTCAAGGCCACCACAGCAACTGGGTGTGCACGGGGTGGCTCTGAACCAGCAGCATACGGGTGCTGACGTCCTCCCGAGTACCATAAACATCCAAGGCTTTTGCACAATGCATCCGAAATGCCCGACAGTGCCTCTGCAGCTGGCACAGGACGAGCCCTTCTTATGCCATTTACTGTAACTGTCTCATTATTACTTTGTTTATATTGGTACAACTTAATCCAACTAATTACCATCATGAACTGCAGCACATTAAGGCCCTGGCTATAAAGGACTATTGTACTGCACTAAATGTAATCCTTCTTAAAACATCCTGTGCTCGTACCTACCAATTTTCCAAGATTACATCTGTGTAACACATCAACACCGAAGCCTCTGCAGACCTTTGATGTACATATGCTGAAGCAAACGTCTCCAAAGCAGGCATGGGTTTGCACTGCCGGCTCTTCTGGGCAGGAGCAGTTTGTTACACGTATGTTCAGTTCTGAGCAGTACCAGACACCGTGGCTGGAAGTAATAGACATTCCCAGAGCAAGATTAATGAAAACCTTACAAAATGCCATCTCCACATTGCCATTGCTTTCATTTTTTTTTTTCAGGAGATGCCATTTTCCTGGAGTTTCCAACCCCATCTCAAGTGCAGTGTGGTTCAGGACAAGGCAAGCTCTCCTTCTTAACAAAGCTGAAGTACCAGCTCTGGATGTTTGTCCGGGATAGCAGGGGCTGGGGCCAAACACACCGCTGATCCAGCTCAGCCCAACACAGTACACATTTCAGTGTTCACATTAGCCAAATTAAGTTCCTGATGGTACAAAGCAGCAGGTGCTTTGCAATGCCCAAGCTTTGTGATGGCCTGCTGCGCAGGAGTGAGGGAAGGGTGATATCTCCAAATGCATAAAAGCATCCCACAGCAGTGGTGTATCCATCAGCTTTGGCAGCTTAGGGACAGATTCCTATGTCAACACCCATCACAGAGTCCCAGAATGGCGGGGGCTGGAAGGGACCCCTGGAGCTCACCCCGTCCCACCCCTGCTGGAGCAGGCACCCCCAGAGCAGGGGCACAGGGCCGCGTCCAGGCGGGGGGTGAATGTCTCCAGGGAAGGGACCCCACAGCCTCTCTGGGCAGCCTGTGCCCCTGCTCTGGCACCCGCACAGGGAAGGGGTTTGTCCTCATGTTCAGGTGGAGCTTCCCGTGTTCCAGCTTGTGCCCGTGGCCCCTTGGCCTGGCGTTGGGCACCGCTGAAAAGAGCCCGGCCCCATCCCCCTGACACCCACCCTTCAGATATTTATAGGCATCGATGAGATCCCCCCTCAGCCTTCTCTTCTCCAGGCTGAACAAGCCCAGGTCTCTCAGCCTCTCCTCACCAGGGAGATGCTCCAGCCCCTGATCCCCTTGGCAGCTCTGCGCTGGACTCTCTCCAGCAGTTCCCTGTCCTTCTTGAACTGGGGGGCCCAGAACTGGATGCAGCACCCCAGATGTGGCCTCACTGGGGCAGAGCAGAGGGGGAGGAGAACCTCTCTCAATCTGCTGGCATGAACACCAGGACACCATTGGCCTTCTTGGCCCCAAGGGCCTGGTGCTGGCTCAGGGTCACCTCGCTGCCCCCCAGCATTAGGGAATAACAACAAAGAACTTAATCCACACATCGCAGCGTAACATGTCACCGCTGTATTACCTTGTAAAACAACATCATGCTGATCAAGCATCCAAACAGCCCAGCCTTTACAGCAAACATATCACACTCCTGCCGCAAGGCCTGAAACTTGAACTGGTGTTACTGGGGAGGTCAGCAAGAAGATCATACCTTAGAGCAAGGCCACACTAATAGCAAGCCAGGATAAAGAGGGTTAAATTTGAAAATAATGCTTAGTGATTCTGATACTACTGAGCTGTGTGGAGCCTGGGACCATTTGCATCCAGAAGGAGCCATTTTTGTCACACAGCCTCCGGTTTTGCATAACTCAGGCTTGAATCAGCATTGTATCCAGCAACAGCACGGTAACATTCAGGTGCATGGCAAGTCTGGGGTGCAAGAAATAATTTTACTGGCAAATAATCCAGCTTTATGCCACTTTGGTGTGGTGGTTAACTATTACCACATGTGATTTGTGGATAGGGAAACTGAAGCACAGAAGGACAGCCCTGTGTTCAGTAGCTGGGAGATCCTGCAGCCTCATCAGGCCAGTGGGAAGAGCCTCGCTGCTCCATTGCACAACCCCATGTGTGGGCATGCAGCTCCCTGGGGAGCCTGCACCCCACTTCTGCCCTGGCTCTTCTACAGCTCAGCTGCTGATCAAGACCAAGCGTAGCTGCAGGATTAGTCAAGCCCCTCACTTCACATTAATCCCCTGCTCTGCCAGGAGGTACACCACCATTATTTAAGCACCTAAACCCCAGCCTAATTTTCAGAGGTCCTTGATGTCTGCGTTGAGTCCAGAGATGTGTGAGGATCCTCAGAACTGCTGAAAACCAGGGCACTATTCTTGAATCAGTATTTATCTCTTTCTGTATAATCTTAAGCAAAGAGAATAGTAGAAGTCCATGATACACTACCCAAGCTATAAACTTACATGAAGGTGGTGTTATAGTCAAGGCATTGCAGTGGATTATAGAAATTAAGTGACTTCTGCAGGATTTCCTATGTGCCCTATTTCCACATCTGTGAAATGGGGATAACAAGACATCTTGCAAGGTGCTGAGCCACTAAGAGTTATTATGGGAGCTGCAGAATTTACTATAAATACCTGAAGAACGAGGGCATTCAGTGTTACACTAATAGAATACAAAGTCTACAAAAGCCTTTGTGTTTTAGAGCTGAAGGCTTGGGATAACTACAGGAAGCTGAAAATAATCCTTCCAGACCTTCATCCACAGCCACTGATGTTTCCTGGCACACTAGGGCACGTCGATATGGTGGGAAGGCAGTATTTATTCTTTACAGAGATGGGGATCTAAGAGCCTTCGAGCTGGTGACTGCTTGAACTTAACTTTCACAGGGAGAAGGTTATAGTTTCAAAAGTAAGCAGCAGGGCTTTTGAGCTCACTTTCAAGTTCAAATTAGGCCAGGTTTGGAGAGACCACAGACCGTTTTACCACTCTCGGCCTGTTCTCTTGGCTTTCTCCTGAAGTCAGGCTACATCAAGTCCCCTTCACATCACCCAAGCGGTACAAAAAGGCTTTAGGAGAAGTCTGTCCCAGGCTTCCCGCAGCAGCTCTCACTCTTTCTCTACAGCAAAGCTCAACTCCTGCATAGCTGTGACCTCTTATTCCTTGGACCTAAGAGACTCTCCTGCAAGATCCAGCAGATGCAGATGTAGACAAAACAAATGCATGAACCTTAGGGAGAGGGGAGGAGAAAGACCTGCCCCTGCACAGTTGGTGCAGCAAAGCTTGTCTGGAATCATGAACCTCCCTTTAGGTTAAAGAGTCTGTTTCTGTGGGCAGCTGCAGCTGGCAAGTCTCTGCAGCTCAGCCCTAAGCCAGGAAAGCAGGAAAAAAGCAGACTCAGACAGCAGAGCTCCACCTGGTTGTACCTCCACTCCTGAAGGAGTGGTCTTCAGCCTCTCCAGCTTTGTGAGCCCCCAGTATTTCCCCTGAGGGGCTGCAGTAGGTTTGTTTTCCTTAGCTGCTCTTCCCAGACCTTTGGAAGGAGCCCATGGACACCTCTCCCATTACCACAAGTGAAAAATTTCTCTGGAGGAGTCTCAAGACTCCTGTAGATCTCCAAGGATCAAAAGGATTTTGAAGGGCTAATCCCCTTTCTCCTCCAGGGCAATCACCATCCCTGTGTAGGTTAATTTAGCAAAAAGGCAGCAAAGAAACTTCATGTAGGGATCCCCCCCCACCCATGCTGTGCTGGTGGCTGTGATGAGAGGCAAGGAAGAAAAGTGGGGAAAGCTGTCAATAATCCCATCTCACTGCTGTTACCATCGTCTGTCCTGTATATTATGTTGGCAGCAAAAGGGAGGTGCCTCAGGCAGAAAAATACCATGAAAAGTATTTTGTTACCCCTGACCTTGTCAAACAATATTTGTTCCTGGTGAGATGTTTCATTTCTGCAATTCAGCTGTTTTCTCAACAAATGGATCTACGCCTTTCGCTGGGTGCTTCTGCGGGTTAAAAATTGACTGAACACACTGATTTCATGAGCCCTCTGGAGCTGTAGCAGCTTTATCAAAGCTGTGATCAAATATATTTGAGCCATATGTGTGAGGGAGATTAAGATGAATTGTAAGTCTCTGCCCGTTAATTGCAGAGTCTGCCCGACTGCCCAGCGTGGGCTTCTGCATGTGCCAGTCAGCAGGGCTGGACGAGTGAATACACACAAACAGAGCAGCCGGGGTTAAAATGTGCTGGACAAGGTCAATTTGAAGCACTGTCCTGGCGGAGCTGCTGCCCAGCTCCCATTCACATGGGAAATGTTCAGCAGAAGGGAATGAGATCTCAGACCACTGGGCTGAGCCGCTTTGGACTGGTGAAAGTCAAGTGCCTCAAAGAACAAGCACATTACATACCATAATGCATCTAAAAACCATGCAAACCTCTAAATTACAATTGTCAACATTCAGCCTCCAGTTAAAAAACGATGAACTTAATTACCCTCAGCAATATATTCACATATACATGACCAGAAAAATTTCTGGTCTCTAATGCATTGGACTGTGAATAAGCTACATGCTCCAGCAATAGCCTCTGTAAGTGAGGCTCGCAGGTTTGTTGGGAGCATGTTCTTACACGTCACAAAATGGGACATTTTATTTTGAGTATCCCCCTTATTTAGGTAAATTTTAAAATTATTTGATTGGTCTTCTGTATTTCAGTTATTTACAGGCAAGAGAAATAAATACTAGTGTTGACTACATAGTTAATATAAATTAATTTTTTAGTAAGTACGAACTATTTAGAAAGTTGTTTGTTTTTCTTTTAAAAGGTACTTGAACATTGAAAACATTCTTGTAGGATTTTTATAAGTGCCTCAGCCTCTCCAGTCAAGTAACATTTTCAGGTTCCCCACCTGTAATATTTTATACCTGATATTTTACCTGGAGCCACAGCAATATCCACTCTGACACATAACCCAAGCCTTTTATTTGGCCATGGCCTTGGTCCCTCTGGGGACACACTCTGCCCTTTTCCACCCACTCTTTGTCCCAGACCACAACAACAGGAGAGGAGACATTTAGCCGGTACGGACTCATCTTGTGCACAGAAGCCTTGGTTGTGTCATCATACCTACGCTGCATTTTTCAGAGGCACTGTGTGCTCGAGCCACTGGAAAGATTTCTATGCCATTCCTCTGGGCTTAATGCTTATTCATTTGAGTATATTACTATATAAAGGATAATTTAACTGTAATATTGATCAATTAATGGTCAATTAGTGTTCATTAAGGTGAAGTGGCAAACTCAAAACCGATAAAGTGTGCTGTTAGATTTTCTAGAAGAGGTCATGGATGCTCATAAATCAGCAGCAGTTAAGGAGAGACCCAAGTCCTACGTGGATAAGTACATCCAGAGCCGCAGCCTGGGCAAAGATCAAGATTTACACCAGTCCCTAAGTATTAGAATAACAGTTTTTGGCTGGTTTTGGGGGTGGGGTGGGTGGGTGGGGGTGTATGTGTGTCAAGGGGAACAGACTTTTGTGCACATACCTGCTACTGCATCTCTTGCATCCTCTTCTGCAGCATCTAGAGCTGGCCACTGCTGGAGACAGGGTAAGGGAGCCAGCTGGACCACAGCACGGTGCAGTTTGTGACCTTACGTGCTTGCCAAAAGCCAACCTCAATCACACGTCTGTAGTTAGGAAAGAAGCAGCTTTTAGAGACCTGGAATGTAGAGATATTTAGCTGCATCAGAACTAACAAATGACCTCAGTAAGAATCCCAGCTTTACTCCATCCTGCACTTGGGAAGAACTGAGAGCAGGGAGGATGCAAGGAGACAGCCTCGCAGTCTGCAATGGAGCAAATGAAAGTTTGGATCTAAAAGCCTCCAGACTCTGGGGAAGTTCAGGTCCAAATTTGCACTTTCCAACTTTACCCTTCGAAACTCTTGTTCGCGGTATCTCATTTCACTCAGCACTGCTATCCTGTTTTTCAAGAAGCAGACATGGAAACCAATTGGGTTTGGGTCTGTCTAACATTCTGGGAAACAGTCCTGAAACCTAGAACTTGACCAAGACTCATGCCTAAGCTCCACCAGACCCTTCAAGCACCACTGCTAGCGTTCCAATAATAAAGTTTCACCCAGCTCTCATCTTAAAGCCATGGATCCCGAACTCACCTTTAACCAGTCACTTGTCACAGTAGGGTGCTGCACAGTGCTGCCCTCTTCGAAGTGCCTCACCTCTAAACAAGCATCCATTTCCACCCATTTACAGAAACTGCCAGCTTGTTGTTACAAACCCAAAGCAGAATCAGCCACATCTGGCTAAAACACTTCTCAAAGCCTGTGTGGGGCTCAGGGGGGCTTTGAGGCCACCATGGCCAGCAGCAGGACACTGGCCCCAGGTTGCCCCACCTCCAACCCAGCCCTTTCTCATCCACCTTGAGTAAGGCTCCAGCTATGCTAAATCCTACAGCAGTCTATTTAAGTGCATTTTTAAACTTCCAGCACATGTATGTTTCTTATTTCATCAAAGGCTTGAATTTCTTTTTGGTGACATAATTTGTCAACACATGCAGTTCATAACAGAAAAAAAGGTTGATCAAAGAATAGCAGGTAACTCTTATTTACTGCGTGATAGCAAGCTAAATTGCTGCTATAGCTTTGTATTAGCAGCTCCACATTTAGTGCTTTTATCAGCATTTCAGCTGCAACACACACTTCAACTTCAGATAGACAATTTAATAACCAGAAAAGAGGGTTTTTTTCCCCTCTGACAGACGAAGCTCAGTGCCAGTGTTAGGATGCAGGAAACTGTTACTTACAGCTAGTAATTAACCCCAGACAAAATACTGGATTTGTACCCAGTGCAGGAAGATGGGGAGCGATGCACAGCTGTCTAACCACAAGACAGCGGTACAGCTCTGCAGATGCTCCTGGTGAGCTGCTCTCCTTGAGAGGGGAGCAAAAGCAGCAGAAGTGGTTGGAAATGCAAAAGCAAGCAGTGGATGGCAGTGGCTGTTGAACTTTAGGTTCAAATTTCAATTTGGGTTAAAACCTCTGTTATTTGAATTCATCAGTTCAATTACATACCAGAATAAAACCATATCATTTCCATAGCATACCGCCTTCTTTAAGAAAATATGAGACATTAAAAGACTGCTTCACAGACATTACTAACTCGGTCTCACATCCCAGTAATACCAACACCTCTGGGTTTCAGGTTTGGTTTGGGTGCCAGTGGCTCAGGCAGTATCTCCCACATTGATAACCTGGACATCCAGTGCCTACATTTTTAACCATTCATATCACCTACGATTACAATTTTTTTAAATTTTTTTTTAAGGGAATTCATAATGCTTCAAGAGTACAAAGCTCCAGGGCCACATGGTGGCCCAGTGTCAGCTGGAGTCTGTGTGATCATCTGACCAACCCACATCCCACTTTGAACACCTCGTTGCCCTCGCACACCCCAGAAAAGCCATATGTCACACCCCACACTGCATTAGTAAACCTAACCTATCTAACACCCAAACCCAAGTATTTCATATACCAGCTAGAAGGCAGCTCTGTACAATGCCATCCACCAACATAAACCACATAGTCCTGGGGAAGAGTCCCATTTTACTGGATTCGTCAGTCCCTGCCATGAGTCATCTTACCAAACTTAATTTAAAACACAGATTTAAAAGCCTTTACAGAGACAGGGATGCAGGAGCCCAGCCTGGTAACACACTCAGCGAAGCCCTCATCACCTGAGCAAGGTGAGCAGAGCAGACCCACAGACCACAGCCAGGTGGAACCAAGAGCCTACATCATCAGGCAAGTTCATGGTGATGAGGCAGGTCTGAGGACAAGCCACAGAGTCAGCCCACAGGTCAAGGTGAGGTCCAGCGAGGGTAACCCAGGCCAGACACCAACCAGCAGCTCTCAGGCAGGTCCCTCATGGCATCAGGGCTGTTACCGAGGCAGAACATCCATGCGAGTGTGATGATTGAGCAGGTCCACAGGCATGGCTGTGACTGAGCTGGAGACCAGCACCCCTTTACCACAGCTCAGGGAGGGATTAAGGGTCCAGGATTGACCTTAAATTGGCTCCTGGGCAGACGGTGTGGGTGAGTCCCCAGCTGAGGCTGCTCAGGGCCATCAATGCCTGTTAGTGCCCTCACCTGACACCGGAACCTATGGCAGTGAAGAGACTCACTTTCCTTAACAGTAAAGTATATATGACAGCACCTATAACATGCTTCAAATTATACTAAATCCAGCCTGGCCAGGATTAGCAATGTGTTGTAAGTCTCTGCTTCTAGTTTTCTATATGAACTGTAAATAGAGCCCAACAGTTAAGGTATCTGTTAAGGAAACACACCGTGAGATGAGGCCACCTCCTCGCTTACGGCTACATCAAAGCACAGCAGCTTCCTTCAAAGGCAGACAGAAGACTCTTTTCCTGGAGAAATCCACACCCCAACTCCTAAGCATATGTGAAATGGGGGGTTTTTCAACTTGTGACTTAAGTGACTTGAAACAAATCAGATGTTGAACCATATGGGTTTGGGGCTTTTTGAGACTGTAAACTTTTTTTCATTACAGATAAAGCTAATGACGATGCAGCTCTGTGCTCCAGAGCCGCAGGCCAGGAGGCCTGAAGATGGACGGGTGGAGTGAGATGGAGGGTGATGCCGTAAGAATATACAGGGAGATAAAATCAGAAAAGGAGATTACGTGTTGCTGGGTCTGGCATGACAGCAGCTTCATGGACATCGCATAAGGGCTGACGGGCAAAAGTTACCCCACTGAGAGGCACGCTGCCAGCCGAACAGCAGACTGACGGCAACACCTGAACTCTACAGAAGACAACAAACTGATCTTGCTCTTGGCTTTAGTTCAGCTGAGCAGCCCAGGCAGGTTAGAGGTCTCAGACCACACATTATATCTGGTACAATAGCCCATTAGCTGCTCTGCACAGCTCCTGAGGGCCGTATTTTGATTTGTAAGCTGTGTGTTGGTCATTTATCTCCCTGTTTCCCCTCTGTTTTTTCCTACTGTGTCCATCTTTGCTTCCCCCATACCGTTGCATCAAAACCTATTTCAAAAACAAGATGATTGTTCATTCTCCACAGTCCCACCCATTTCCCATTCCATATTTCCAGTAGTCTCCATTAGGCAGGTTTGTAACAGAACAGTCGAGAACTGCAGACTTCCAAAAGAAAAAGAAAAAGACAAAAAGATGGCTGTGTCCCTTTACCTGAGCTGGCAGCGTTTGACGGAGCGGTAACACACCTTGAGGGAAGGGAAGGAAGGTTTGAAGATGGGATGCTGCTTATCACAAACCAAACAGTGATGCACCCGCAGAATAAAACTATCAGCACCAAGAAACTTCTTGAAGAGGCAAAGGGAAATGGAATTTTGCAGCTTTCATTCTGTCTAGGATAAAGGCAAAGAATCTTTCTGCACTGTAAAATAGTGTTTGTATTTTGACCAGAAACTAACTCTCTACCAACTGTAGAGAAATTTTATGATATCAGATCATCACAAAGCAGAATAAAAAGTGATTGTTGTAATTAAGCACGACCAGAAGTTTGCTGTTAAGGACAGAAATGTCCACGATGAGTGTTACAACACGTCTGACATCCATATGTAATGAAGCAGGAGTGAGACTTTTCACAGTTTTCTGGCAAGTGTAAAGGTGCAGGGAAGAGGTTACAGGGCACGGCTGTCCTGGCAGGGGAATGTGCTGACTCAGCACCAACAGTCCAACATCTTCGTTCTCGTAAGTACAACTGCACTTACATCACACCCAAATGCATAATATCTTTTGTTCAAAATATCACACTTCTGGCTGCTTAAGGAGCAACAGAGGCAAATAAAAATGATCTTTAAGCTGCAATTTTCTGCTGCATTTTGCATTTTGCATAAACTCTCCTCACTGCCTTTCCAATGAGCGCAGTGGAGATCTGCCTGTTGATCCCCATCAGCTCTGCCAGCCTCACTGACTTACAGGGAATGTCTCAGTCGTGTGTCACACTGAAACTACCACTCTAGGACATTTGACAAAGAAAGTAGACGTAAGAAAGGCTGTACTGTAAATATTTGAAGAAGTACAAGGTGCAAGTATAGTTAGTGGCGTACTTTGGTAATAGATCATCCTATAGTCTACATTATTCTGGTAACAGAATAATGTTTCATAACTGAGACAAATAAACCTGACCCTGTTTTAAAAAAGGGGCCATATATTACAAACCAACTATGTTTAAAATCCAGTACCTGAACTGGCAAAATTTGGATAACTGCTCGCAGCATCTTGCAGAAAGAAGATACAAATTGGGCTCCATGTGCAGGGTTTTAACTTGAAAGGATTATCCCCATCAATTAATATTACGTTACCAGCCTTGCAAAGAAATTAACTCATTTTTAACATCCTGATGTAAGCTGAGCCAGGAAAGAATTACCAAGCCAGCCGCCTCTTCTGACATACCCCTTATCTTCAGCCAAGTCAGATACCTAAAATCCTCAGCGATTCTCTCACGAGTAGAGATAAACTGAATTCCCAGATATTCCCTTAGGGTATTCATCTTCCTCACCTTCACCTGTCCAGGTGCTTGTTGGCCAACAGCCCCCTTAGAAAACAGCCCAGCCCAGCCTATTCATCAGAGACACCCAGCTGAAGAGGGAATGAACTGCCCTCTAGACGTGCCCACACCGGGCTCACCACCACCACCACCATCACCGTCTCAGGTGAGATGACTTCTACCTGGGAGTCCTTTGAGAGCACCTAAAAATGAAAGGTTCCTGGGATGTCTTTCCTCCGACCAAAGAATTTCTCCATCTGATTTGTAGCACATTGCAAACCAGCTGCCTTCCGCAGCAGAAGGCACGGTGTCTCGGTGATGCTGTCCTTTCTGACCACACTGGCATGAAAATTACCATACAACAGTGAAACACTATTACATATTTAACATAATGTCTTAATTTATTTCCATTAACTCCTTTCTCCCAGGCAGAGGAATGGTTAAACACAAAGGTGGTGATCGCTGAGGGTGGTTGCCTCCTCTGTTCCACAGGAACAGGCGTGCTGTGCTCTCCAGGAAAGTTCATTAAATGCAAAGCGTCTGATTCAACCCCGCTCGCAGGACTGAGCCCAGCAAGCCTGCCAGGGGAAAGGATGGAGCACGAGCAGCTGCCTGCAACAAGGTCTCATCACCCAGGCGGCAGGACCAGGCAGGGAAGAGGTTACAGGGCAAGGCTGTCCTGGCAGGGAAACGTGCTGACTCAGCACCAACCAGCTGCCAACGAGACCACGGCGACGCAAAGGCGAGGAGCAGCAGAAACCTTTGGAGAGGGTGCTCTGGTTGTAGGTGTTCGGGTCAGTATTTCTACAAGGCTGAACTGGATGGGAAAAATGAGGCCTTAACATTGCCTTTCCCTAGTGAGTCTGCCATGGGAAGACATCTTATTCCTCACATCTTTCCTGGTATTCACTGATGGTAAAGACACAAACACCTCATCACCTAAGAGGGGATGTAAGTCCCTGTCGCCTAAGAGGGGATGTAAGTCCCTGTCGCCTAAGAGGGTCTGTAAGCCCCTGTATTAGCTCTTGAGGGCTATGAAGAAACTTGCCCTGGCACCCTTCACAAATTCTAATGTTTATCCTCTGCTTTTACATTATATTGGATCATTAAGCTTAAAAGGCTCCTTTAAATTGGTTAATGTGAGATTTTCATTTTCCTCTAGATTATTTTTAAAAGAAATTATAAAAGAAAGGGAAACGCTACAAGGGACAAAACCAAAATATCATCCATGTCCAAGCCTTACTGAAGTCAATGTATTTTGCATCTACTGTTTTTCTTCTAACGACATGGCCTGTTACTCTTTAAAATGAAATTAGAGTACTTTGACATGATTTGTTCTTGACAAATCTGTACTGGCTGTTGCTCATCTTATTTTCCAGGTATGTGATTCTTTGCTCCAGCATTTTTCTGGATTTTGAGTGTACGCTGACTGTTGTAGAATTCTCCTGCTCTTTTTCCTCTCACCTCTCCCACCTTTTAAAGATAAGCAATACATCAGTCTTCTGGTATCACCCCAGCCCATCCATGAATTCAGAGATACCAGTAACAGTTCTGAGATTACTAAAGCCAGTTCTTCAAGTAGTTTAGAATTAAGTCAGCCCCAGCCAATTTAAAAACATCTAACTTATCTCAGTAAGCTTTAACCTGGTTTCCCCTAATCTATGCTGAACTATTTATTTTTGTTAGTATTAATTGCTGTAAACACTTATTTGCTATTTACTTTTTATTGAAGACTGGTGAAAAAAAAGACATTAATTCTTTTAATTTTCATTGATCAGAAGCTTTTCATCTCTACAAAGTAATGGACAAATCTTTCATTTGCTCTTCCTCCCATTATGAATGGGCTTAAGAGTTATTTCTTGTTATCCCTGATGTCTCTTGCTAGCAGTGTTTGGTTGTCTACCTTTTCCATTTTGTCTTTTCCCTGATGTATTTGAGCTATTCCTTTGTGATCATCTGCAGTCATCTTACAAATGATAGTTCTTTCCTCTGATACCAATAAAGAATTTATGATTTAGTAAATCAATTGCATTTCCTATACTTTCTCTGCACCGGGATAGTTTGCATTTCTGCCTTTTCTCTCCAATGAAAATCTATCAGTTCTCCGAGTTTACTGAAAACAGGCATTTTGAAGGCCAGCCTCCCTTTCCAAGGGCCAGGAATGCTATTGCCTCATTGGCAGTGTCACCAAGCTGTCTTCCACCTTCGTATTTCCAGCTCCTGAAAGGACGAGATGTCCAAGAGCCTTCCCTCTAATTCTTTTGCTCATCTTCCACATCCAAAAATTGTCCAAAAGTCTTGGAGGAGGCTCTTAGAAGAGTCGGTGGCCTCCTTTAACAGCCTCAACCTCCTGTCACCATCGCTTTGGTCTTTGGATGATTCCTCGGTCAGTGACAAAAATCATCGGCCATCTGATCTTCCTGCCCCTGTAGCAGACTCAGAGTCTACTGTATTCGAGGGGCGAGCAGCCCATTCTCCCTGTGACTTCACTTCATTATTAATAACCCTTTTCTCCCTAGTTTTTTAGTCCTTCTCCAGGTTGCTGTGGGTCATCTATACTGTAGTGTCCTTGATTAATCTATTTTTCTTCTGATGTTGGCAAGTCTGAATCTAAATTTTGGGGTTCTTTGTTGTTGTTGTTTATTTGTTTTGGTTTTTGTTTGGTTTGGTTTTGTTGGGGTTTTGGTTTTGGTGTTGGGTTTTTTTTGGTAGTATCAGCTTCATTTATAGAAAACAGCTCATGAAACTGTCTTGGCCATGGGAGTCAGAGCTCTTTTGGCAGTATCACCCAAACAGCCATGTGGGTTTACGGCCACGCTTTGGGGTTTACGAAGCTACAGAGATAGGCAGAAGCGGCCACGCAGCGCTTTGCATTGCTTTGCAGCTGTGGCTGCTAGAATAGCCTGTGCTACAAGATAAGAGTTTCCAGACTGTGCTATCTGCCTAACTGGCTGAGGCTTGTATAAAGGGTTCATGTTGCCAGAATTCAGTCTGAATTTGCAGCTCCCAGGCTATTCATCATTTTTTCCAAGGGCCATGAAGAAGATATCATTGAGCTGGCAGTGCTGATCCTAGGATGCACCAGGGATTTCACTATACCAGAAACTCAGCTATAAGTCTGCTTTACACATCTGGAGCAGTGGAAATAGCCTTAATTGAGGCTATAAACTAGCTCATGATGACATTTTCTGCCAGTTCTGTGTATTGCAGAGGATACGTGTGCACCAAAAAGTCTTAAATCATTTCTGAGCTAGAACATAAAATCAATCTATTTAAATATGTTGTTTAAGAGTAAAAGGTTCATGAAAACTGCCTTTGACTTTCAGGACTAGAGACTCAATGGTGTGTTTAGATATATCCTCCACAAAGTTCCTTCCCATAGGTTTTGTTTGAAATGCTTCTCTATCAAAGTTGAGAGTGGCCAGTTCCCCTCGCTGCATCGTTTTCTAGAGGCTTATGTCAGCAGCAGGTTTCAGTCAGTCTAAAGATCAAAGGCTTTGATCTCTATTCATCTTGACTTAACTAAAAGGAAGCCACATCTGGAGAATTTATCTAATTCTGCAAGCTATAAATATGTATGGGTTTGGTACTATGTAATTAATCAAAAGCCTGAAACAGAATACATGTGCTAACCTGCAAAGATGTTGGACTGCAAACTATAGGAACTGATGAAATATCTTCCGATGCATACCTCTGTGTGTAACCAAACCACACAGTGTTGCAGCACTTTAGCTTTGTTTAAAGTGACCTCAGCACCGAGGATGCAAGCCTTCAAGAGTCCTGAAGAATTAAGCCAGCTATTTCTAAGCAAATGCAAGTTTCCTAGGGGGGAACAACCCAGAGCCTTTCCTTGCAGGATTTTGAATCAGTGCGCTCTGAAGACAGGGGCCTCAGTATAGAACTTGGATTTAGGTCTGGTTTTGAGTCCTGAATTTTTCGTTCTCAAAATCTGGATCAGCTTACATGTCTGGATCCCATCTCTGATTTTTCCCATTTACTCCAAATTGGCCATAAACAGCAGCAAATTTAATCTAATCTGGCAGCACTTTAAAAATACGTGATCAGCCTCCGGTGGTGACTACCTAGTTCAGCCTCCTAAACAGAACTGGTTTGTGCGCAGGAATGCAGCGACAATCCGAACTCCTGATTAGCTGAATACACCGCTCGTGTGGTCATTTTAAACTCCTGTACTTTTGCTGTGGGTTTTTCAAGAGTATGTAGTTGTTTCATTTGAAGGCTGTACCTAAAAGCTAGTGGTGTATCTACAGCTATTGGATGGCTGAAGCATGTGTTTGCAGATTAATGGCCAAAGTCTATGCTGGGAAACGGATGGGTTGGTAGATATGTTGTCTGGTTGGGAACCAGTCCCAAAAATTCTGAAGACAGACTGGAAAAATGAGTAATGAGGATCGCCTGAAAGATAATCCCAAAACAAACAAGCAAACAGACAAGCAAACAAACAAGCAACGTGCTCTACACCCGCCTGTGCTGCTGGCTCTTGCTTCTGGCTCATTGCTAATGAACCTCCGCGTGGCCTTCACCTGCCCGACCCAAGACCCAGCCGCAAAAAAATAAAGCTCAGAAAAAGACTTTTCTTTGTGGTCGTCACTGTCAGTGGATTCATTTCTCTCTTAAAACTCCTTTTCCACAAGTAGTGGGGAAATAACTGTAGTGACAGGCAAATACTGAGGAGCAGACCAGGACAGCTCTCAGTTTCCAAGCAACACAGACATTCTGATCATGACTATTATGATTTCACCTTTTAAAGAATCTCCTGTCTATGGCTAATTTTGCATAATGGGCTTTATTAATATTAATTAAATCTCACAACTCATGTGTGACGCAGCTGAGACATACAGTTTCAAGGCAAAAACCAGAAAAGTTACACAGTTGTGAAAGGCACGAAGACCGTACTGAAGTCAAAAGTATTCCTCCCTCCCGATTCCCTTGTCTTCGGGACCAAACCTAAACCTGCCTCCTCCCCAGCAGCTAGGACGGCTGCTGCTGCTCATGTTTTCCCAAGGAACATTTAAGCCTCTCAGCATCCAGCACCCAGCACCGATAACCACCCAAAGCCGAGCAGTGCCTCCACACCAGAAGAAATGGAGGCAACAGTAATGTGCCATAAATCTAGTATGAAGGATCATGTCTGGCAGACAGTCCCATCATACTTTTAAGCTTCTCCATGTTTTCTAGAGGAATTCCAGAGCAAGACTGACTAGATTAACTCACAAAGGAAACCACTTTTCCTCCTTTCTTCAGGGGACACTTAAGAAAAAGTTGTCCTCTGAGCGACCTGGTCTAGCTGAAGATGTCCCTGCTCATGGCAGAGGGTTGGACTAGATGGCCTCTAAAGGTCCCTTCCAACCCAAACCATTCTAGGATTCTATGAAAAGTTTGTTTTGCTATTTTTGTCCCTGCCAAATCCTTGCTACAGGCTGTGAACAGATGCCTTTCCTTTGGTGCATCTCCTGGCACACCCAGAACTAGAGGGGGTTTCTCAAGAGGGGGAAAAAAAAAACAACTAAGGGATTTAGAGTCACGCTTACTCATTAGAAGACCAGCCTCTTGGGAAAATATCTCCTTGCTTTGCCGTATTTAAAGCAGGATACTTGCAGATCTCTAATTGGCATTCTGTTGACTCAGTATTTTTCTTGTCTGTTCACACCCGTCACTGGGTAATGGAAATTTGATTACTGATGGTTTGCACCACAAGAAAATAAATTTGATGCCTTCAAATAGTATGGTTACATGGAGTCTGTCCATACCACTTTTTTCATTATCTGGCTTAGAGTAATTAATTATTATTAAGCTTTGTGTGCTGAGTTTGGGCAACCACTATGAGCAGAAGAGAATTCAGGACAGTGAAAGGCACATTTCAAACCTAGTCTCTAGGGTTTATTTCACCAGATTTTTGCATGCTTGACTGACCAAGTCTGCAGTATGAAAACCCATGGGCAACACAAAAAGTTTAGCTTTACAGTGGTTTTGAAAAAAATAATATAAATCTAATACTCCAAAATTTACCCCCAGGGTTGCAAAGAAGAGAGTACTTTATTTGTATTGGATGTTTAATAATTAGTAATGAACAGCAACTGTAGAATCATTCCAGCAGTAGCAGTTAAATATACTGTAGAAGGGAACGTAAACATGATAAAAAGGCTGCGACAATATAGGCACCTCCCTAAATATACTTCCTTTACAGGGCAGAGTCACCAGACCGAAGACAAACAAAAAAAAACCTCAAGGTGGCCAAAAATAAAGAGAACTGGCTAATGTGCGTGGATGCATTGGTGAATAGTGTCACACAACCAGCCATTCTTCAGCTTAGGTGTGTAAATCCCCACTGTAAACCCCAGAGGGTAAAGGAAAACCATCCTTTCACTGAATATATCCTGAACGCCAGCTTGTATAGATACCTCTGCATTGCTATCCTCTTGATGTGCGACGGGCCGGACATAAAGCATCGTCACAGCTGTGCTTTGCTTCCCTGGCCCCTGCACGAGGAAGAAAAGGTCGACTTGGTGTTTAATTCATGCCTGTAGGAGATGTAGACCGTGCTGTATGGAAGACCTGTCTTTGTCTCCCACCTACGGTTTTACTCAAGGTCATTTAGCTGTTTCATGGGAGAGCCAACACTGCTGATAAAGTGTCTTCATAATATTCACATAAAGCCCTGTCTGGGACTAATTCCCAGGGAGAAGAAGGTGGCAGCTTGCCCTTCATTGTGTGGAGGCAAGAAGTGAGTCACAAAACCACCTGAGAATCATGGGTTCACAGTCACCTGCCTTCTTCATGTAAGGAGTTTGTGTCAGACAGGGCAAGCTCTGAGGCCGTGGGATGGCCCTGGCTCCTGACGGATGCGGAGAGGGCAGCGTCCCGGCTCCTGCATCCCAGGAAGATCTCCCTCCCAAGGTGCCTGCGCTGCCTGATGAACTCACCGATGGCGCAGCTCACACTGGGGCATCTCCTGATCAGCTCTCACAGAGCTCACAAGCAGCGTGCGAGGAGGCACGCGTCGCACCCGCTCCCTGCTGACAGCTGCTAAGTCCTATACAATGTTCATCAGTTGGAAATGGCCAACACAGGCATCTGCTCTCTGGACATTCTCTTCTTGGCTTCAAACGGTTACTTCTCGTATCTGCTCTGGTGCCTGTGCCTTTTACCAGCAATGCCTGGCCACTGTGAAACACTGGGAAATGGGATTTTGGTAGAATCTGGCAGCTCTGAACTGGGGTCAGTATTTTATCTGTGTGTGCTCATGCACGGGAAGGAACACCAGAACTGCACATCACACCACGGTTCATTCCTCGAGCAGCTCTACAGTCCGTGAGCACCAAGATGCTGCTCCCGGCTAGCGGAAAATCCTCACAGTGGTGATGCTCTGAGTGGCTTTTATACTTAGTATTTAAAGACCACTTTTCCTTTTACGCAGGTTAGTACCCTCGAAACCCCTCCAATCAATACCCGAGGGGTGACGACCTGCACAAAACTGCTGTGAACGGATCTCTGCAGACGCCAACCACTGTTTCTGTGCACAGGCTCTGGCATTACAGCTCCGGAATGAGACTCTGCATTCCAGCTGCTATAAGACGGCTGGATACTCAAAACCACCCTCGGTTGAGCTCTGCACTTGAGGGTACTTCAGTTTATAGTTTAACTCTTGAGGAATAATGCCTGAACCAGTGCGCTATGCACTGGGCTTTCAGAGGAATGGCTAAAAGAATTACAAGGCATTTACTCACCCACAGGCTGAGCGTACACACAGATTTGAGTGGCATATTAAATATTTCCAGGCAATTCCAAGCCCTTCAGAACCCACACCATCACTCAGCTTCTGCTTTAATTTTGTCATATGCCTCCGGGCTCCCTGGTCACAGGTTGCTTTACGATTCCTGCCCACAACACGTTTGCACCGTTCCTCCCGTTGCCAGGTACGTCCCCTCTTCGCAGCACTTAAATACACATTTGCCTTTACTCCTTTCTGCTGGGGGTTTCCACTGCCGTCAGCCACTTGCAGAGACCAGATTTCCTCTGCCTTTCGCCCAGGTCAGCATCCTCGCCTCCTTCCTGCAGATTATTACAAGAAACGATGCTGGGTTGCTCCTCTCGCAACTCTTTAAGCTCAGGCCTGAAGCAGGCAACATAGATTTTGAAGGAAACCTCTCGGTCTTTATACCGTGAGGCATTAAATAATACAACAGCTTCATTAACTCAGGCAGGATTCATAACTTTGATACAGTTGAAGTGTCCTAAACCTTCACTTTATATTTCCATGCCTTGATGCCATGGGAGGATGATGACTCTCCAAGGGCTTTGCTGCAGAACTTAACGTGAATCCATAAACCAATACAATTTGACTGGAGCGAGGACTGCGCAGACACTGACTTCCATATCAAGTAGCTTATTATGGGTTAGTCAAATGTGTTCCCAAGCAAGCCAGAAAAAAATTGATATTGCTTGTATTGATTTAAAATTATAGATTAGTTGTAGTGAGATGGCTTTCTCCTGCAGGTGGTCTCTGCGACGTGTTGGTGAGCACAGCACAGTGAGACGCCAGCACGGGGAGATCCGTCTCCGGCTGCAGAGTAGTTCCCTGCCGTCCCGGCAGCGCTTCATCTTGTGCTCAAAACTTTGGTCCTCTCCCCGCTATATGGCGGGGCAGTTGGTGTGAACGTGCCCATCCTCAACCCTAAAATCTGTCTTTACAAAACCGCGATGGTTTTACCTTCGCCTTACACAGCTCAGCTTGGTTTCTGATGGGACATGGCATTGGTAGGAAAAAAGACTGTACAGAATGGTGTTCAGCTGTTACAGGGATGGAGCAGGTAAGTAGCTACTCTTTCTCTTATTTCAGTGATTTTTTCGTTAATTAACATCTGTCAGATTCAGAATCCTTCAGACTGCTAGATAAAAGTCATTTTAAAAGCTCAAGGTACCATAAAGAGCAGGTCTATGCTTTTATAAAATTCCCCAGCATACAAATGACTTTGCTTCAGTAAAAAACTCTGAGTTGTGATTTTGTATCGTACCTTTTTCTACAGAAAAACCACCAAGGATCTAGGTAGCGGCTTACACAAAGAACAGCGGGTGAGGAGATCCCCATTGGAACGTGTTTTCCCAGTTATTTTCGTGACTTGTTGAGTAACAGCGCGAGAAGAACCCGCTCCGTTCCCTACGCTTGTTTTGAGTCTCTGCACTGTGATTAACAGTACTTCACGGCACTTCTGTTTTCAGACAGAATAAGTCACAGAATTATATGCATTACCATAATTATGCATGCGTATGCCGATGCATTTTTATTAATTGAGTAGCCAGCCAGGAAAATTTCAGTCCTAACAGTAAGTCCTAATAGGTTTAGGCCATGTATTAGCTAAGAATGACTTGAAAATAAGTCTCAGAAAGGTGCTGTCTCTGGGGGTGTCAACCCCAGAGAAGACATTTGCCCAAAGTAGAGGAATTGGGAGGATGGATCCATCAAGGCGAGACACGAGGAAGCCCCTTCCCCCAGGACCAGGGTGGGAACAAATGGAAATAATTATTCTGGAGAGTAACTGAAATTCCTGCTACAAGGCCTGTTTTAGCCATAAGCTAGCGAAGAGATGAAAAACTGCCATCAGAATGAAAAGTGCTAGAAGCAGCAGAAACGCATGCGACTGAAAGGTTAGCAATTGGGTAGGAAAAAGGAGAAAGCAAACCTGCAGAATCTTCACTCTCAGCAAAAATGTAAGGAAAAACCCAACAGACTCTGTTTAAAGAAATCGTTTACAGCGATTTTCTTTACTCCCAAGTTATAGCGTGCATGTTCTCATTCCAGCTGAATAAGGGAGCCTTTTTGCTGATGCAGAACACATCTTACTAGTTCATTTTCAGTACAATGCACAGAGAATTAGGTGCACAATTCCTGGTAACAAGAATGGAGATTGCGCACGCCTCCTTCCTTCCTGCACGTCGCGGAATAAATAACCAGGAGTGTAGGGCAGAAAACGCCAGACACATAACTCTTGCTTCAGTTATCAGGAGTCGGAGGGCTATGGTTAAAATCTATCCTAAAACAGAGGAAATATTTCTCTGCTACAGCAATTCCTCCTACCTACCATTTACAAGACCGATGACCAGCCTCAGTACGCTGCAGTTGAATACAAATCAGGCTGCATGGTGCAAAACCATCAAAAATAAATGCCTGAATTTTACCTTCTTGGGAAATAATGTAAACATCAGCACAATCACGTCTTGCTTCCAGTATAATCTCAATCAGGGCGTAATTCAACTCTGACGGGCCTTTGTAAATATGTGACTGACCTTTTTAAGCATGTGACGTGGGCTTCAGCAAGGCTTCGCCGGCTTCGATATCTGCCCTGTCGGCCGAGATGATGAGCTCCTTACGTGCTCATTGAGCTCGTCAGGACTGAGGAGGATGCAGACTCTCAGAGCTGGGCCCTAAGCATTCAATTCAGCACCCATGAAACAAGCATGACATTGATCCTTGACTTTGACGGACACATGGGTCTGAGCCAGAGGCAGAGCTTCGCTCAGTCACTTAGGGAGACAAATGTGGGTTTTCTTGCAGCAGAAAGGCAGAAAATGTCTTATTGAGAAAATGTTTTATGACAAAACTTTCAACCTACCTGTAGGATTATAACGTCTGTTGTTTTATAGCTTCTTCCAATTGGATTTTTTTCTTTTATCAAGAAAAAAGGGGCACAACTCTCTGACTGAACTGAACATGCTGGACCCTTCCCTGGCACTGGGGCCAGCTAGCACAGGATGGCTCTCCATCACCCGTATTATTAAAGCCTTCCCCCCTTTGGAGCAGAGTGGCCCAAACTAAGCCTTAAGCCCCGTCTAGGACAGGAATGGTCTGGGACAGTGCTGACCCCAGCCAAAATCATGCTAGGGGCCAGCTAACGGCGGGGAGCTCAGACGAGGGCACTGCTCCCTGTTCTGGCACAGCTGCAGCCAAACTGCCCGGGATGAGCCCCCTGGAAGAGCGAGCACCTTCTCACCAGCATCCTCCCACCTCTGAGCACCACAGCCCGGCATCGCCTCGGACAGACAGCTTCCCCGATGGACAGACTGGTACATTTTGAACTGTTAAGTTCATCGTTGAGCCCTATATTAAGATTTCCACCCAGAGGGCTGGTTTCACACCAGCTGCAGTAGGCAGGTTTGTCGTACGGCCATCTTCCAGCTACAGCCCACAGACTCATTTGATGGAGGTCTCCAAGTAACGACTGTGAGGTTTCTAACTGCCAGCCTGAGCTCTGGAGTCCCCCTGTTTTAAGGAGGTAGCTAAAACATGACACCCTTTTACCAAATAACTGAAACAAACACCATCTCTTTGTTTTTAATTCAAGCTGATGGTGATGAGTTAGATGCAACCAGGTTCTGCAATCATTAATGTCTCTTATGTAGTGAAGGTTACCGTATGTAAGTCCTATAAGTCCAGTTTCCAGAGCTGGCTGACGAGAGAGAATCTTCCAGTAAATAAACTAGACCAAAATAATTCCTGAATTATACCCTACAATAATGAGGAGACTGTTCTTGGTGCAAAGGATACACAGTGTCATTCTTTCTCTGTAAAATCCAACCACACTCACCAAGGAACAGAAAGAGAAAATTCAGCCGTGTCTGTATTGCTAAAATGTGCTATATTGCAGGCTCTCATCAAAAGCTGCTTCTGTGGCATGTCCACGTGTTCATGCAATCAGGGCACTCAGACTATGCCAGCTACAAATTGTGTTTCGCTTGCGGCCCTGATGAGGAATCATTTTCATAGCGAAACCGAAGAGTGGCCCTGCCTGGAGTTCCTGACTGAGCCTCTTCGTGCATCTATAAATAGCAAATCATCAACTCACCTCCTCTGAGCTCATCACACACTCCCTTCCTTCACTGCCTGCCTGTCTGTTGAAGCTGTCACTGTGGCTCAGATCTCCCCTATCAGATTCCCTGTGCAGGGAGATTCCCCGTATGTTATACGGCATCATGAAGCTATTAAGCTCCTGAGGTTTATATCACCCAAGCTGCTTAGGTTTCCATCACCAGCAGTGACATGCTGTTGAAGAACCTGATGTTTGAAGCAATGCAATTGCTATTAAAGGCCTTGGAGCTCTGAACCACTTAAGGTAAAAGAGGGTCTGCAGTGTTTTGAGACACCGCTGAGTGAAAGTTAAGTGTCAAAATCCCAGACAAATGTCATACACAAACCCAATGACAAACATAAAGCCATGACCATGTAGCACTGCAACGTTTCACCGATCCTCTTGAAAAATTCCCTACAGTCTAAGCTACCGGGCACCAATCTCTTTCCTTTACATCCAGCCCCCTGCTCAACAAAAATATTATTTACACTGCAAACCAAAATACTCTTATTCTTTGCTTAAGGAACACACTGATGAAGAAAAATGTTTCACATTGTAATAGACTGTTAATTTTCAGACTGTATTATAATTGCTGAAATGACTGTAACTTCAACACCAATCTAATCTAGCTTTCAAACTCCTATAACGGTATTACTCATGTATTCATCAAAGCACTGGATTGTTTGCACTAGAAATCTCCAGATAACCTGCTCAGTGACGCTAGAGATGTCTGTCAGGCCCTAATATTTCACTTCCTGAATAAATGTCTCAGACACTGCATACTCAGTATGGGAAAAGAGTAAAATATTCTTTTGATCATTCATTTGAAATATTTTCTTCATCCTTTAAAAATGAATGTAAGCCGGCACACAGTCAGCAGCAAGACAATTAAGTTGGATAAACCGATGTACAGAGATTTAATGACATTTTGTATTCTTTAATGTGATGCAAAACCAAAGGGTCCCGCTCTTCTGCGTACACCTGACCTCTATTTTGCCAGGTTTAGGGATGAAATGTCCCTGAAACGCCGCCCAAACTTTCCATTCAAGCTGAGTGTTCGTAGCTAGCCTTGATGCCGGGGCTGGCTGGCCTATACCATACCCCCAACGTCTGTGCAGGCCCACCCTTCAGATCCAGGGTGGACTTGAAGGTTCGCACCCATCCGTGCCCAGCATTTCACCAACTAATATTGCTGTGAGCCCTGCCCTGCCCGTACCAAATTCAGAAAGAAGTCATCTTGTGATTGACCCAGAGGATCTGTTTCTCATAAAATAAAAATACTAGAAAATTCTGTCTTTGTTAAGTTAGCCCGAACAGGAACGCTGTGGCATTAATACCTACAAAACAGCAAGGCAGGCATCATTATGAGAGCTGTGAGCCCATCTTTCTCTGAGTGGATGTGCATCAGTAGAGCTAGAGAGCCCGTGTCGGAGCCGGGCTGCTTTTCATGCTGACCCTCCGTAACTCTGACTTGCTCGGTAAGCAAATACAGTTTGGGGGAAAGAGCAAAAACAAGCAGCAATTTAACTTGTAGTACTTTAGAATACTTGGAAGAATTGTTTTAGAAATATGGAACCGCAGAAAAATAAGAGGTGGAGATCACCTGGGCTATGAAAACCGTATTGGGTAACTTGGTTTTGGAGCTGAAATGCACGCGCTGAGGACGATTTGGCTTCTTACTTCAGGTGTGCATAACTCTGTAATTATATTTTTTTAACGCAATGAATAAATGGCCAAACATATCTATTCATTTATTACAATCTTTGATAGTTGATTAGCAATAGCGAGACCACTGGCTTTCTTGGCAGTAATTATCATTTTGTTATTTTCTTTCCTTCTGTGCCTGCCTGTGTTCCCTGTCATCGCCTGCCTTATGCTTGGGCTGAAAGCCCTTTGGAATAAAGACCACGCACTGGTTTTGTTTGTGCAGAGCCTGTAGCATGTAGGCTCCTGGCCATGACCAAGAGCCTGAGACGCAAAAATAATTCAAATGCTAATATGCCAACAGAATCCAACCTCATACATTGAGAACTTGTTTCCACTTTGCTTTAAAACGCCAATAAATAAGAATTTTACTCATGGTGGTGTTTATTTTGTTATGCATTTTTATCAAGGGAGCCAGTTGCAACAAGTAGTACCCTGAGCTGGTTAAAGCTTATTTCAGGTTAATTTAAAATAAAGCACTCTCTCTCTCTCGGCTCATACATCTTTACAAAGAAAACGGCGAGCAATCCAGAACATTCAAAGCATAACGACATTCAGATGTGTCTAGACATAAATAGCAACTTCTAAACCAAGAATTTGCCTCTGGAGTCTTTTCAGTAGGTCCTCAAATAGAAAATATTTAAAGGGAGACCATGATAGTATAATTTCCCTTTGTTTGAGGCAAGGATGGAGTGAATGTGTCATAAGGCGCTAAGAAAGAACAAGAGAAATCTCAGTGAGCCAAAATGAAAGGACTTCATTATAGACAAAATCCTCACTCCATTTACATCAAGCATAAATCTGTTGTCTTCAGTAGCCAAGGATTTCATGACACAGCTTCAATCAAAAACCATTTTCAGCACCATATTGTACAATTTGAGGCCTCGATTTTCTCTTTTTCTATAAATTACTGAGGATCTCCATACACAAGAGCTGCAGGATCCAGTCATATGCCATCGCAGAGCCCAGGCAGAGCCCCCACTCGAAGCCATGGCTGGAGCGGGGCTCACCAGGGGCTTCTGATGACCTCTTGAGCAATATCCCAAACTTCCAGGATGAAAAAACACTGTCTAAATGTGAGTATGCTTGGGATTTCTTTGTGTATTAGTAAATCATTGGAATTTCACTGCGAACAGGTTAGTGTTTTAACAAATTTACATTAAAGAGTGCCCTCAGGAATAGCTGGCACACAACCCGTGACAGGGAGGCGCTAACGCTGCCTGCTAACAGTGCCCAGCTGTACCACCACCGACCGCTCCCAAGCAGGAGACGTGGGAGGCTGAAACACTCTCCTCACATTCCGGTCTCCCAGGGAAAGGCACCAGCAGCGAGTGAAAGGAGAGCTCTGCCTTTGCCTCGTGGGTTATCACGCTGGAACCACAGGCACCCCCTCATCTACAAACGCAGCAAGCTTGAAGCAGATGAATCGCGATGAAAATGCCTGTAATTTCGCCCGCTTTATTTCTTTATACAGAAGAGCAAGCACACAAACAAAACTGGGAACAACAAATTGAGCTCCCCAGTCTACTTCTTTTCCCACTTAATAAAGGGTATGCTTTGCTACCACTTAATTCAATGGAAAAATTCCTTTAGGTCTCCATGGGAACAGCATTGGGTCTATAATACTTAACCATAAGTACCGAATTCTATAAGCTTTGGCTGAAAGTTTTTAGTGTCCTTTTAAAGATCTCTGTGGATAAAGAACTTCAGGCTCTGGAGTCAATAAAGTCAATGAAGCAGCTTTCACAGGCATCAAAAGTTCACTTTCAAACTTTTCTACAAAATAGTTACTGGAATTTGGGGAAAGCGAGCACAAAGAAAACACTGTAATAACTAACACAATGACCCTTTCAACAAGGAAAGCGAGCAGCCTTTTTAATGAAATTGGACTTAACGTACGTTTGGACCAGACAGTGAAAGGAAATCTCTCACCAGCACATCACAAGGCCAATAACATGTAAACAGATAATAGCAAGAGCTGTGTGGTTCATAATTAGTTCAGAAGAGGTGGCATTCCTGCCTTCTTCCCGGTTTTGGCCAGTCATTGAAGACAATTTGCCTCTCAGTCCATTGAAGTACCATATTTCAGAACTAAATCATTCTGTTCCCATCACGAGAACAGTAAGACGAAGTAATAAAAATAAGAATATATTTACTGGACTTTGTACTTGTGTGGCAGAATTCTGGACAAAACCCTGAACCCGTAATCTTCTTGTCACACCCAAATAAACTTCAAAATGAACAGAAATATAAATAATAAATAAATGGTGATGACAATGAACAGTCTTGTTAATAACCTGACGCCAAGACTGAGCAGTTCAAAGTTCATCTTGGCTTTAAAAAGATCGTGGACGTGTTCGCTGATTTGTAGGCAACGGTTTATCCAGGATAAAACTGAACGTGGCTCTCAGATGCTTGGGATGCTCTTACTTTGACCAACCAGTTCCCCAATTAATATGTATTTAGGTTCCCCTTCGTGCCGGAGCTGCAGGGGTGCGGAGGTGTTGCCCTGCCAGGTAGAGCCTCTGCTCGGGCTGCAGTCCTCTTTCCAGCTTTGCGGCTCCCCAGCTCAGCCTATGGTATGTGTACCAAATTGGCAGCTGTCAAAATTATTCAGCTTAGAAATGAATCAGACACGGCACTTAATGACCCAAACTGAAAAACAGGGAAAGAAACACAAGACCTTTTCAGTTATACGGGTTGAGGACTGATTACGCCGTGCTACAGGTGGAGGCTTGGGTTGGCGAAGCCTACCCACCTTCAATGCTAACGGCCTCTACAGCGAGGCCTCCAATAAATCAGTCAGCGCCATCATACCATAATACTGCCTTTATACTGTAGTTTGACCCGGCCCTGGCACATATTTAAGGGCAAAAATAATTTATTTTATGACATCACTGAATTCCTGATGAAAACATTCACATACTGGGATTTTAAAACGCACTTTCTTTTGCTAACATTTTCACTAGCTCAGAAAATCCCACGCTACGTGCTCTGACCACATCATAAAGAAAAACGCTTCATTTTGGATGCTGAACAACCCAGACTGTTTAAGAGTAGCATGTTTACTTTCTGGCAGGACACAGCTTTCTCACAGACAGGCTCAGAAATACGACTCTGACACACGCATTAAGAACGGATTCACACAGCCACGTAGGCTGGAACACTACCATTAGTGGGACAGTACCAAATACAGAAGATACCTTGTCTTAAAAATCTTTATTTTCAGTGCAGAAACATGGGAGAATGACAAGAAACCTTTAGGGAATACTGCAATTTCCATAGCTTGTGATGCTAATTACAGTCATTATCAGAGAATCTAAAAAGTTCTGCATATTTTTTGTTCTCTGCTGATGGTAGCTGCGGTATGAGACAAACTCAAGGTGCAATAACAATGCTAAGCAAGAAAAAAAACCCCAAACCCTAAACTCCATCTATTTTCAATACTACCACCACCTAATTATTTAAAGTTTCTATAATAACCAACTCCCAACCAACAACCAATAATAAAAGCCCCCTCCTGTGTACATACACATAATCCGAGGTATATTCTTTTCTAAAATGACAACTTCTATCCTTTGAATGCACAGCAAAAGCAGAGCAGCATAGGGTTTTTAATGGGTTCTCTTCTTTGATGCCACATATTTAAATTTTTTTTAGATTTAGCTCTTTTCTCCTTTGCCTCTTACACCACTCTTCTTTCAATGTGAAGAGATTTCTAGAGAAGAAGACTCACATTCAACAAGACTGTCCACACACGTACAATAACACACAGTTCTTTGGTCTCCTGGTTTTGGACTGGTTTTATCGCAAAAGCTTTTATGAAATAAGAAGAACGCCTCCTAAATCACTCACCACTCTGGCTACCTGGCTCAAGGGCTGGATCCAAGCAAGGGGTGGTAACAGTGACTAGTGCAACATCTGAGTTTACACCTTCTGAAGACGTCGGGTGCCTGGAGGAGCAGTAAGCCACCACCGGCACGGGCAGCAGACAGCTGCCTGGAGCCGGGCAGTAGGATATACGTCGTACAGGAGAGCGCCTTAAATCCCGCACTGCTCCGGTCTATGTGGACCAAAGCCCCTGTGTTCAAAACAGGGGCAGCAGAGGCACCATCCTGTTTTTCTACACTTACGCAGCAGCCAGAGGCCTGACTTTATTCCTTGCCTGAGGGATTTTGAACCCACAGCCCTTCCCTTCCAGGAGAATACTCCAGTGCTACAGGGGGGACATGTGTGTTCTGTACTCTGTTGAAGCTCTTCTGTTAGAAAGATTAACAAAATCAGGGAGAGAAGGCCAGATAATTGTTTTATCCAGTAGCTTAAATAACAAATTAAAGAGACTGCTGGAGCTGGGGCTGCTCACAAACCAACAGCTGCCCACTCGCCTGGAGTCTCTGGTCACTCATTTCCCACTTGCAGCCCAACCAGCCTCTCATTCTTTCCTGCACTGTGGAGCCCCATCAAAAGCAGAGGTGGAGAATGCCGCCTTGCCAACTCACACATTACAGCAGGTTGTCAGTTGATTACATCTTTCCTCTTCCAAAAAACAACTCTAAACAAATAAGGCATCATATTTGCCTGGGACAGCTTCCACAAGCAGTAAAATGCTCAAATATAAATACTAGATAGGGAAGCCTGGCCAAACGATAAGGCTCTTCCTCTCCTTTGAATTTTGATTCCCATCAACAGCTATTCTCACGGAACCTTGACATGTGAAACACAAAGGATTTTACTATCTGTCTATGTCATCCTACCTATTTTACTTTGAGTATTTAAATGCCACTGTAGTGATCAGGGAATCTTCCTTTTTTTCCTGTAAATTTTTTATTAGGGACCTCCCAATCTCTAAATATTTAAAGCTTTATTTGTTTGAGACAACGAATTAATTGACTATTAATACAAAACCTCCCACAAAGAAGCGACAGATCTACCACCTCAAGCTGCGATTTCTGCGCTTCTCACAGCCTAAGGCCTCGATTCTGCAATTACACACATTTATCTGTACTACAGCAAAGAATCCCAACGGGATGACTCACACTAGCGAAGTTAATCACATTTGTGAAGATCTGAGTCCCGTAGTTTTGGCTCGGGACTATATTTGGATGACACATCTTCAGGGAACCAAGATCTGAAGAAAGTAGCACCAGCAGTGCAGCGTTTGATGCGTTTTACAAATAATTTTAGCACGGCAAACCTGAAGGCGAAGGTGTTTTCGTACTTGAAACTCAGACCGGGGAATGGCCACGAATGGCTCTTGCCTACAGCCCTGCTGCTGGCTTCCTCTCGACCAACACAAAACTGCCCCAGATCTGGATGCCTCCGTCTGTCAATCGGTAAAATCAGGTGAACGATGTGCACATATAGTGCAAAAGCACTGGGATAGGTAATTTAAAAATGTCTCCAAAGTGACTGTAGATCTTTATGCAGAATCTGAGGGAAAAGAAGTGATTATGAACTGTTTAATATCAATGAACCAAAGCCCCGTGAGAAGCTGTAAAACCGAAATCTCTGTACCCATCAGTACTTCCTTTAATTAATCCCACTGTCTTAGCAAGCTTAGTGTATTACATTTCCTAATTAATTGATTAAAAAATTGAGCATCCCTGTATACCGTTTAAGAAATTAACTGTACCAAAGTTTATTGTGACTATACCATGTTTCTGTGAATTCACAGAACCCTAGAATCGTAGAATGTCCTGAGTTGGAAGGGACCTGCAAAGAAGGGATCCTGCAAGGAGTCCAACTCCTGTCCCTGCACAGGACAGCCCCAAAATTCACACCAACTGGTGTGCTTTAACTTTTTTTGTCCTTAAATTTGACTCCTGTTCTTTGTAGCGTGAAGATGGAGGGGCAGCATCTGCTTTTGTGCCGCCCGTTACCGACACTCCTTACCTGTTGTTTTGGCAATAGAAAGTCCTTAGGACGCCCAGCTGTGCTGTCTGTTTAGGGCATTTTTGCTCTCTCCTGGAGGACGGGTGGGTCACCCCTACTTTGTGAGGATCGCCCCTGCCTTGCGCCACCCAGGCGCCCAGCCCACAGCCCGCTGGTGCCACCCAGCCCGCCCTGTCCCCGGCCCATTTTAAGCGAAGCCTCCACAGGTGGCTTCCCCGGGGACAGCCGGAGGCAGCCCAGCTGTCACAACGACCTGCTGACACCAGGGCCGGGCAAGGCAGCTCGGCTGACACCGCCTCCCCAGGGACCTCCCGGGGCTTCCCCAGGCCGGCCCTGCCGCTCCCGCGCCGGGCCCGGCTGACAGGCCCGGGCCGCCTTGCGGGGCGGGGGGGCGCTGAGGGGACGCAGAGCCCCGCGGCCTCCCCGCCCCCGGGCGCCGCCTCCCCCGAAGCACCTACCCCACCTCACCCCGGGCGCGGCTGGGCGCACCGCGCCTGCGCGCTCCCGCTCCTCCAGGGCAGAGGAGACGTGCGGGCAGAGCGGCGAGGCAGGCGGGCGCCTTCCGGTCCGTGCGGAGGCCGGCTCCGGCGGCGGGAGGGCCGGCGCTCGGTGGCCCCGGGAAGGCGGAGGGGGGCCGGGGCTGGGCGGCAGCTCCCGGGGAGGGTGCTCTCCCTCGCCCTCGGCGCCTGCTGAAGGCGGATCCGCCGCGGCGGCAGGAAGGCCCGGTCCCCGGGGAGCCCCGTGAGCGGCACGGGGCGCCCGCCGGTAAATCGCCGCTGCGATCGTGACTGCGGAGCGGAGTTAATAAACGCGCGGAGGAGATGAGGAAGGGGCGAGCTGCGCTCCTGCAGGGGCAGCTCCGCGCCCGGCAGCACCCGTCGGCGCAGGCAGGGCTCCGCCTGAGGAGAGCCGAGGAGAAGGGAGGATGGCGGAGCGGGGGGAGTCACACCGGCCCGGCCGGCCGCCAGAATAAACAGGCTGGTGGGGTCTTCACAGAGGCGTAGGAAGGCTTCCGGAGGAGTCCCACTCCAGGCTGGCGAGGTGGCCTTCCCGAGCAGCCAGCGAGTCGTCAGTGGAAGGAGGCAAAGCTACAGCACGTCGTGTTAGGCTTAGCGGTAAATCATCAGTCAGGCTTAGGGGTAAATTGCGTTCCTTGGATCAGGCTTAGGGGGGGTAAATCGCGTTCCTTTACACCACAATCAATGGGCTAGTTTCGTTTGGTCTCAAATTGTTTCTCTACCAAGTTTTAACGGATTTTCGTCAATATACTCTGTGATTGTTCTTGGTGTGCGCTCTGGGAGGGCGCGCAGGTCACCCAGCTCACAGCTCCCCGGCAGACGCTGCGCACTCCTGCACCCTCGAGGACTCCCACCTTGAGAAACACAGGCTCCTACGCCCCAGCATCTGCCCGCAGGTTGTCATCAAAACCGGATTCCCACCGTTCTCGTCCGGATTCTCCAGTCATTGCACAGTATTAACACGCGAGATCCTGTCAAAACAAGGGAACATCCCTCCCCACCCTACACCAGCAATACAAACGGTACCTCTGCCTGTGGGACAGCAGCGCATCTTCCACCTATGCTTTAAGGACTCACTGTAGGCTCCAAACCCTTCCAACAGCGGAGAACAACGCTCTTACACCGTCAAATGCATGCCTGTATATTGTGGGTCCCAGCCCCGGCACTCCGAGCTTGCAGCACCCATCACTAAATTAAGCCTCCTTCTGCTCCAGTTATGTTTCTCAGCAATACAGTGCCTCCAGCTCAGATACACTGAAACATTTGCTGAGCTTCAGTCTATAACTAGGCTAAACTGGCTGTTCAGGAATAATCAGATGAACGTGGGCTCTAATGAATGGCAAACCTCGTCTCACACACACGTCAAATGAACAAGGATAAATACTGAAACAGGAGGCAGAATTAAAAAAAAAGCACAACAAATCAAACAAACCAAAAACCAACTTCAAAGTTTAGACTCATTCTTAGATGCAGGAAGCTTTTCCGTATTCTATTTGGGAACAAAAAGCTTGGCACTGATGCTGCTTTCAGCTGTGTAGCACCGCTGTGCTAGCATTACTGTAATTTCACCGTAGTCAAAAGGCAGATGGGATCCTTGGGGGTTTCTGTTAATAATTAGATGTAGACTGAAGAGTTTTTAAACACAAATTCACTGACTCAAGGAAAGCAAACTGACTTACCAGGTCTGCAGTTTAGTCTTCCAAGCACTAATGTTTCTGAGCCTTTGCACACTAACGACTTTTCTAACAATTCTTCTCTAAGGTAGAATACTCTTGCTCCTGTGTTAGCTGCTAACACAGAACGGTCTGACTAGCATTCTGATTGCTGCTTCTAAACTTAATAGTGCTGCTCCTCTAAATTCCAAACAACTACACAAGCAGGTCTGAGGAGTAAATTGATATTCCTGTTCCACTGCATTAACAGAGACTTTTAGCAATAACTATGGCAAATAAACAATATTTTCTCTTCTGGCTGACATAAACTGCCACTGCTTTTCAGGCAACACCGAGCTGTACTTTGGTTTGGGATTTGGGGGTTTTAGTACATATGCAATGCTGGTTGGAATTACGACAGGATTACAATTTTGCTGCTGGGAGGAAACAAAAAAGGAGGCCTAGTTCTTCGCTGCAGTCATCCAGCCTGTCTGACAGAGCATGGCAAGAAACTACCGCATCAACACTTACAAAACCCCAAACTTCTTCAAAACTGGCGTTTTAAGAATATGCGGAACCTCTGATACAGGCACGAGACCCGACTGTGTGGTACACGGCCAAGTTCCAAGGAAGAGCTCCGTTAGATCTGCAGGCGTGCTTTCTGCTGTAGGTGATTAATTTTTTCCCTACCCCAAGGGAAGCTAATGGGACACCTCTTCAGTCAAAACCGTACTGCAGCATCGGTACGTGAATATAGGATGCATTTAGATGACAACATTTTACAACTTGGTAAAATACAGTCTTCCTGAAAAATAGAAGTTTTTAGAATACATTATCATCAAACCTGGTCATCCAGGTCCTATTTGCAGCTCTGCCGCTGGTTTAAAGTGGGACGTCTAGCAAAATAATTACTTTTTTTTTTTTAAATAGAAAGAAAAAAGTTCCCCATTTCTAAGTTGGCAGCTCCCAATACTTCCCTTCCTCATACAACTGAGGACACGCAGAATCGAGTTAAGCTCTGGTGCAGAAGGAGAGATATCCAGAGAAGACATTTACATCATGGATTAACTCTTCTGTCTTTAAAGTGCATGGTATAATTAGCACATACCACAAGGAAAAACAGCCTAAAAATCAGCCCTTTGAAAGAGATACAGAGTGAGAGCAGAACGTCTTGCACTAAGGTTATGTATTTAACAGTTTTACATGAAATATTTATATATAAAAACTTTAAGTGCTTTTCTCCAATTTAAAAATCTAAAGAATTCAAAAATAAGGCATTCAATATTTGAAAAAGTACAGATTTACAAAATGTGTATATTCTGTCATGAAAACTCCACACCAACATTATACACTTGGAAAAAAAATACAAACAGGATATATTACAAATTTATGTAGCAATAACTTAGTTCATACCATGCAATAAAAAGTACGTTAATCAAGATACACAAGCTTTGAAGTTTTCTAAACTGGAGGGCTTAATTCTGTTTGCAAATGAGGTTTTATGCAAATCCTTAGAACTGTGGCACTTGAAATTTCTGGTAGCCTTTCTATTGAGAGTTAAATCGTACATAACAGTTACGAGGATGAAGAGTAACAAAGCAGGTGTTACGAATCGTTCCAACTTTGTTCGACAATAGCTGAAACTCTTTTCTCATATTCACGTTTGTTCTCCTGATAGAGTTGTGCTGCCTGACTGTTTGCTGGACTGTTTGGATTAGGTTCATCAAGCAGAGACTGTAAAAAGGGGAAAACAAAACATGAGACAAACCAACACATTTTAGATCAAGAAAAAAAAAAATCAACTTACAGCTTTCAAATCACGTTTCAGGAGGCAGACCTGACTCAGAAGAGCCCAATTGAAAAAGAAAAACCAAACGAGTTAACCTCATGGCTAGGCACCCACAATTACACTACTGAACCTCAAATTACGCCCTGCGTAACCATCAACACTGTGTACGCTTCCAGGTTCACAAACCTACCAGGTACAGGGTCATCTGTGCCAGTTAGCAGTATGACGCTAATTGATTAGTGACACTATGATTGTCATTCAGGACTAAAGAGGGGCTTAAGATGCCTCCTGCAAAAATTCACTGTAGAAAAATAAAAACAATCACATGGGAGAAAAGAAAATGGACATTTTTGCTGTGCCAGGCCATTTTCACTTATTCCAAGCAAAGCAGGCTTCAGCAGTATTGTCTCCTTGAGGAGTTCACAGGGTAAGGCTCCCAATAAAGGTTAGTGTTTCAAACACTAGACAAATTTCTACATCTGATGTCCTGTCTTGACTAAAAACAGTTAAAAAGGAATCCAAATCAGCAACTCTCTTCCTGTAAAAAATATCTAAATGCAGTTTTGTAGCTCAAAATTAGTCATTATATAGGTCAGCACCTTAGCCTTTATTTGATCCAGAAAGCTGCCACTTAGCTCACAAGTACTTGAGGCCCCCCTTGACACAGATACCTGCTAGCCACATCCCTGAGCTGTGTATTCTGGCTAACAGAGACTAACAACATAATTATTTTCTAAAACAGATGCAAAGTTACCTGAATTGAAGTTAAAATAGATGAAACATCGTATGTTGGACTCCAGCGATTCTGAAGAATATCTAAACATATGCTACCATCTGCATAAACTGTAAATACAACACAGATAACATTTAGAAACTATCGGATGTATTTCATAGTTTGTTCACTACGTACTGTCCAGGGCAGAGTCACTGTTCCAGTTCAGACTCTGCTGAAATTCATGCTTTAGGAAAGAGGACAGCAGTTATGCCTCACAGTTGTCTCTAGTTTGACATCTTGTATTCTGAAGAGCTATTACTGGAAGTAACAGAACACTTAATAGGAAAAGAAGGAAGCTCTGGAAGATCACAGCAGCAGCACAGGGACCGGTAGGCTTGCTTTGCTCCTCTTGTGCAACCAGCCCAGGTACACAGAGAGGCAAGGCCTCCCTGAGAGCGGCAAGACGCTTACTGCAGGGGTGGGATCAGCCGCACCAGCCAAGCACCTCGCAGTGAGTGGACTCACATGTGAGCGGAGGGAGTTCTTGCCCCGTTTTCACATACTCTACACTCAGTACGAGAGACACTAAGGCAGACCATAGAAAATACTGAAAAGCGTGCCTGAAATCCTACTTCTGCCTGGACACCTATCAGTGGTCTGAACATAAGAGTCTGTATGAAACAGAGATTGGCCGAACTCCTACACCCTTCTCTTCAAGCTTGTTCATGCCCATGAAAAGCAACACATTACAAAAACCCTGTCAGAGGCATTCTGGCCTGCATATTACATGACAGATGAACGGTTAGCCAGCACTGTCTAACAAGTCACAGAACTGAAGCCAAGGTCGCCTCTGTTCAAGGAGGGCTCAAGCTACAAGAGACACTGTAAGGGGCTTACACGTCAAGGCTCACACTGAATCTGCACCCCCCTTTGCTACAGAGGGGCTTGGAAAAGCCAAAGGCACGGTTTGTGTTTTCTGCCTGCAAGAATAACTGGATCAAACCTATCAAGCGCTGGAGCAGGAGCCAGGGCACACTCTCATAGTGCTGCCCTCGTCACTGAGTTAGGATCAGCTCCTCCTCCACGCTCCCCTACAGCTGTCCATTCTCACCTTCCTCACTGCACTAGTCCTGGCTGGTACAGGGAACCAAGCAAAGGCATGGGCTTGGCTGAAGCCTCACCTGACAGAAATGAGCAACGTTTGGCTTGATCTGTTCCCTGCTCCAATTCACCATGTGGCTGCATGTACACGATTGCTGCTAAATGGAAAGGGGCAGGAATCTGCGACCAGAATTGCCTCTTTAAGCCACCCTAAGTGCAGCAGCTGCTGAAAATACTCACAGGCTTTGCTACTGAGGCTATAGATTGATTAGAGAGAGACAGATAGCTTCTTAATAGCATCATAATTCTTAATTTTTCATCAAGCAGTTGCTGTCCGAGGGATCTACTTAGGAGGTGGCAACGAAGAGAGATGAAGAGCTGTTAAAGCATTCTGGAGCTTCGCAGAATGACGGCACCATAATATTTAATGGGTATTACGGCTAAATAAAAATTATTTACTCACCATTTGGATGGAACATTTTTGATAAAAACCTTACAGTTGGAGGCTTATTTGGATATTCTTCTGAAAATTCTATAACTAGTTTAAAAGTACCTGTCCAAACAAACATAAATACAATCAGATAACAACAAAAGAACACCTCCAAGAACATACGTAAGTTATATGTGCTCCCTGATCAATATTTTCTTGCAATTATATAAACAACACTAAGTCTGCTTTTCATATATTTCAAGTGATAATGCAACTATGGAACTACTTCTTAGTGATAGCAATAAAACCAGCAGCAGCAGCTAGGTGGAAGCTTGGAGACTCACTGTGTACACAGCAAAGGCAGCTAGATCCGACATCAATTATCCCACTGCCCCCCCCCCCCCCCTTTTTCTGCGACCCAACATGCTGCTTCCATGGACTTTGGTGACTTCAAGGCGTTTCATTAAGAAGGCACTGTGGTGCCAGCAAAGAAACACTGCAATTTCATAACCAGCAATCTCGGCCTTTGGAGCTCATGACTGATTCACTGAAAACCTTTATTATGGATCAGTGAATAATTTACTGTAGCTCCTCCAACCCAACACAGAGAAAAACCCATCTGCTGCCGATTACTGCAATAATACTATAATTATTAAACTCATTATTCCTCATATGCCTAAGGGGGGTTCATTACCCACCAACCTTCATGTTTATGTACAAATTTGGTATTCCCTCCCCCTCACGGAGCTCTATTTCAGAACAATTCAAGCTTTTTCACCTGTTCTTCATTAGAAGAATAGAGATGAATCAAACACGCCACGAAGATGAAACCAGAAAAGCACAGTCTAGTTGAGCTGAGCCATGGAGATGTGAAACACATCTGGCAGCGTTAAATCAACTTCCCGCACTAAAAGCTCTAGTGTATATGTATAAACAAGTCTTGACATAAGCATTGCTTCGTAGCTTTCTAACTAACCACCAACCACTATGACAAGACACTGCTTACATCAAAATACATACTTTTATAGCCAACAAGACCTTACTCCTTCACTTGCTTGCTTAGTTTGTTCCAAATTATATACAGATAACATATCTTCTTTTTTCAAAGCAGAACAATGTTAATACTGGCAATATGTGGAAGAACGACAGAGGAATATAAAAGTTAGCGGCTTACCATCTTCAAAAGGTGTCCCTTCTGGCCTGAAAAGGTTTAAAAATAAACTCCAGTTAAAAATGACCATTACCTACTTCTAAACAGGCACAATAAATTTATATCTTCTTCCTCATCCTCCCCAAGATATAGGTAGAGGAAATAATTTAAATATTTAGCAAAGTATCCAGAGGCAACCTCTGAGAGCTTTGCCGTACCTAACACATTTTCCCATAGCCAATCTGCAAGTCGAGATATCTGCTTTATCATCATCCCAAACAACGCATATGCCATTAGGTGACTAGAGTGGAATTAATGAGCAAATTATTAGCAAGCACACTTCAGTTTTAGGAAAGGATACTAAGCCAGTTCCTGTTTCGTAGTATGTGTAATGTAACTTCCTAGACAGAACCTGTACCTCGTTCTACTGGGCATCAATCCAAACCCCGCTAATACATCTGGATTTAATGGCCGGGGACATGCGGCTCTTATGCACTTTAATGAGGATGCCTGCTTCTTCATAACCTGACTCCTACACAGCCTAAACTGTTTATTTATTAAGCCATATGCAAGCCTTATTCAACAAAAAATATTATTTTAAATTTAAATTTTTTTTTTCTTACACATTCTGTATTACACCCGAAAACAGGTTTTTACCACAACAGCATACTTGGTCATTTTCCTGAGTCTCCTGACTTCACGTACATAAAAGGATAAACGCAAAAACAAAACCCAGGTTTGTTAATTTTAGCCCGTTGATTAGAATCTTATAGTGACCAAAAATTCTTACCCAAATATAACTGCATTCCATTGCATTATGTTATTCTCAGATGGTGCACCACTGACACCCACAGGAGGGTCTTCTTGCAATCTAAGAATTACAAATATAGAATGACGAGCCTTACATAAATGACATACTGTTCAATTATACTTGCAGATGGAAGTAATACCTAGATTTGTGAATGTTTTCTCACTCCGAATCAGAGACTACACAAAGCATTACATGCAGATTATCAGCACTCCAAAAGACAAACCTACAAGACAACGCACATGAAGATTTTCTCACGTATAACATCACAGTACAACGGCCCAGCAGGTTAGATTAAGTGCACAGGGAGCAAAACATTAACCAAAATAATGACGTAAAGCCCCACGTACATCTGAGATTTACAGTACTACACAGTAAACTGCGGAAGACCAATTGCTGCTGGTTGCCAAAACGAAGAAGAGAACAAACTGCAGCCACAAACCAGAGCTGAAAACCAGCCAGCGACGCTTACACAGCACACTTGCTGGGACTAAGTGCAAGGGACTGTCAGCGGAGCTTTTCCTGCATTCCCAGATCCGTGTGCGCAATGTGGCTAAATTTGGTATAAGCCTATTTTGGCTGGGAAGCTGATTGCTTCAAAAGGGAGCAAGGGGAAAACCTGCATACTGCTCCCTCTTACTGCTTCAGCAGATGTGTTTATCTCTAAAGTAATCACGGAAGCTTTTTAAATTCCTTTTAGTTCCTTAATCCCTGGACTAGGGAAAAACATATTACTTACTGAAAGCCACATAAATTTGGACCAGACAGAATGATATATTGCAACCAAAGAACAGGATCCAGATATCTCCTTCTGTACACCAGGGTTTCTGCTTAAGGAACCCAGAAGACCTTGCACAACGTAAACTAGCAGGCCCCAATCACCTGATGAGCAATTTGCCCCATCAAACCCCTTCAGTGACAGCTCCTACCCACCCGGCCTGTTCAGCCTCTGGAGTTATGCAAGAATAAAGAAAATGCAGTGACTGCGCTTGCTTCCGAAGCTATTCTTCACTGTTAACATGAGGTTTGACCACACCACAGTACACTTAGGAACAAGTCGCCACCAAAAGCCCTGCAGACCAAGGGACAAATTCTAACCAAATGTTGGTGAGTAAATGCAGATTTATTCAGAATTGACACTGGTACACAGACAGTAAATTCTCCTCCGCTTGCAGTGCCTAAGCCTGAGATAAAGCTGCGCGTGTGCATGGATGCCAAGCAATGGCACTGCCCTACAGAGACCGCCCCGAAGCAGGGCTCGCTCCGGTTGCGGCTCAGATCCTCTCTGAACGTGTGTTTACATCCTTGCTCTCCAAGCACAGGCGGTTCAGACAGCTCAGCATCAACAGCGTGACCCACCTACTATTTTGGTCAGGGAGAGCAGGAACGGGGCTTCTTCCTACCTCACTGCCAGGCCGCACACCAACAACCATGCCCAAGCGTTCAGCCTGACAAACACACCTGAAGGATGCCTTTGGTTTCCATATTGATTTAAAAGCTCCGGTTGCACCCTGCTGTCAAAGGGTCTAACTACAGAAAGGTTGTGGCAAGGACTGGGAATTCGACTGATCCAGAAAGCACCCAGAAATCTTAAACAGCTAGGGAAAAATGTACTATTTGTAACCCCTTTTTACCAGCAAAAATTTAAAACCCCCGACGTTTTTCTGTGGGTTTAGTCAAACAGATTAGAGGAGATAAAAGATTTGTTGAACTGTTCCCTCTTCACTGCTCTTGAGAACGACAGCATGCAAAAGGAGTTTATATTTAACAAAATGAATCAGAGTTCACAGCACACGGTCTGCTTTTTCAGTATGAGGTACAAGTAACATAAAGCTAAACAAACATATAACCCAGTAGGAAAGAGAAAAGTAAAAGAAACCTGACACGAAGGAGTTGCATAAGTTTTGGGGTATTAAAGTTGTCATAGATTTGATAATAAGTTTGATTTCCTTCGTGTTTATTCGGTTATACTTTTCTACAGCTTTAAAGTCTTTTCTCCTCCTGAAGCTTCAAAGTTATTAAACCAGCCCTTCTAAGATTATAAAAATCACAAAAAACATGCCTGATTGCAATCCTGAAAAACTACTTAGCTCCTCACCCTGAAAAAAAAAATAAAAAATCACTGGTTCATGTAATCTGTGTAAGTGAATACAATAAAAAAGACCGCATATCCTGTTTTGATTTGAACAGGAATCAACAACACCCGCTTAGCAAACGCTAACACCCAAACACGACAGAAGGTAGGCTCCATGTCTCAAAAACATCCAACTTTTTGTAGCTTCACAAATCAGGCTTTTACCACTGCAGCTTTACATGCAGTCACATAAAGCCACTACGATAGGCATCAACTGTTTACGGATGTATTTTCAGGTACCGGTATAACAGAGCTATGCTAAAAAAAGAGACACTATCAAAGCTGACTCACCTCCAACAATTCAGGAGCGACTCCAGTCCAGAGAAATCACACGACATATAGTAAAGCTTAACAAAAGAAGCCCCCACCTTTTGCCACACTCCCTGCTCTAAGTGTGTTTACGTGTCAGGCTGGAAATAAGTTATTCTGGAGTCTGCGGTTCAGCCATTTACATTTACAAGAGCGCAAACAGTAACTGCTTCTTTAGCAGTTTGTATATATTATACAAAAGATTCCACATGATTGAAAACTACAGGCAGAATAGCATGCGCAAGGAAACATTAAAGGGCATTTTGCTTTTTATTACATACGGACAAATGAAGCGTTTGCTAATTCTCTGCGTTTCATTTATGGATGTCCGTCCCGAATGGTAGCTCTTTCCGGAGACCGACAGCACCTAAAGCCCGGTCCGTTCGGAAAGCGGGGCCCAACAGCTCCGGCCGTGCGGGGGTCTGGGCCGGGGGGGGTGCGGGGGTCTGGGCCGGGGGGGGTGCGGGGGTCAGGGCACAAACGCTCAGCTCCGGGCAGGGGCACCTGTACGATACCCACCCCCGACCCCTGCCAGCCCCCCAACTACCCCCGAGCCCGCCGCTCGCCCAGCGGCCCCATCCCGCCCCACTGACCCCCCTCCTCCCCGGGGGGGTCTCCCGACCCAGGCGGGCGGGGAGGCCGGGGCTGCCCTTCATTTGAAGGCACGGCTTTAACTTTTATCCTCAGACGCCCCCCGCCGTCGGCGCCGGGGCGAGGCGGGCTGCCGGGGCACCCAGCACAGACAAAGCCCGGCGGGACCGATCCCCCACCCCCCCGGCCCCGCTCCCCCACGGCGGGGGCGGCCTACCCGGGGCGGCCCCTCACCGCGCCGCTGCCCCTCTCGCCAGGGCGGCCTCGTCCCCTCACCGGCGTGGCCCCGAGCCCCGGCCCCGCGAACGGCCGGGTCAGGCCCGCAGCCCGGCGGCTCTGCCAGTCCCCCGGGGCGAGGGGGGGGTGCTCGCTCCCCGCGGGGTGACCAAGCCGGGTCCCCTCCTCCGCTCACCTCTTGAAGTCGCGCATCAGCCTGCGCCGCGCCGGGGTGGACATGATCGCCTCGGGGGGGGGGCGGGAGGGAAAAGAGTCCGCGGCCGCGGCGCCGCCGCCTCCCTCCGCCGCCGAGCACAAACAACCCGCAATGGCGTCTCCCTCCGCGGGGGGCGGGCCGCGCCGCTGGGCCGGCCCACGTCTGGGCGGGGAGGGGGTGGGCTCGGCACGGCACGGCACGGCACGGCCCACTGCGGGGGGGGGCGTGTGGGGGGGTGTGTGCGCGGGTCTCCGCGAAGTCATGGCCTAATTCTTAAAAGTTAGCCCCAAAACCTGCGCTGGGGTGGCCGCAAGTGCCTCGTTCTTCCTCCTTCAGGTGATTTTAAGGAGGTCAAAACATCACAAGACTCAAAATGAAGCGACTGCAATAAACACCATCCTCACCCTCTGCCCATGTCTTCGGCCTCCGGCCATCCCTGTGCTGGAAGAGCATCCAGCCCGGGTTTAGTACAGCACAAAGCTGCTAACTGCGTCTTAACAAAGCCCAAGACAAGGCCGGGCTGGCAGCAGCTGCCGCAGCTGCGGGCGCTCGGAAGGCTTGTGCCGCACAGCTCAGCCTGCCGTCCCGCAAGGACTTGTGCTCCGAATGCTCTTGAACCCAGCATCCCACCTCTGTGAAAGTATTTGGATGCTATATTAGGAAAAAAGGTTTTACTGAAAGAGTGGTCAGGCTGCCCGGAGAGGTGGGGGAGTCACCGTCCCTGGGGGAGTTCAAAACACGTGTAGACGTGGCACTTCAGGGCATGGTTTAGGAGGCCTGGGGGTGTTGGGTTGGGGGTTGGACTTGATGATTGTAGAGGTCTTTCCCAACCTTAATGATTCTGTGATTCTAAAAGCAAGATATAAGCATAGGAGTTCACGTAAAGCCTGATACTGCCTTTTAAAGAGGCTTGGTCACAAGGAACTATCATCCCCCAGCCACTAAAACGTTATTCTGTGCTCTGCTGAGAGATGGTTCCCGCTGAGCAGCCCTCTCTTCTAGATTTTCCAACTTGTCCCGTCACACACACACTTTAATTTTTCATTCCACAGCCGCTCCTCTAGCTTTATACAGTTTATATTTAGCTCCAGCTAATTCGTAAGGGAGAAGGCAGACTGCAAAAAACAAGTGCAAGCTTGGACCTGTATAAATAATTAACGTCGGTTTAACAACATTCATTATTTCGCTGCTAACGCGGGCTCTGCTGCAGCTGCCAAGCCCAGGCAGCGGGAGCATCCCCTCCCGAAGGGCTCTGAAGCTCGAGCTGCTCTCAAGGTCCCCCACACTCAGAGCTCCCCTGCGGGGCAACAGTTGCTGCCCGCTCAGAGGAAAACCAACAAAACCCAACCCAAACATCAGGCATCAAACCAGTTAAATCCGAAATCCAAGTTGTTTCCACCCAGCTCAGGAACCTTTTCCAACATCTCAACAGTGAGGGTGTTTCTCCTCCTCTGACACCACCAGTGTGTTGACATTCTCTAGTGGGACCTTTTCTTTTTAATCCCACCTTGCAGTTACACGGTGGGGGGATGGTAGTTTTATTAATAAATTGAAAGCTTTATTTTTCTCCTGTGAAGAACTGGCTGCAGTTTCTCCTCTGCTGATTGTGCGGCACACGTATGTTTTAAAATTAAGTTAACTACATCCCAAACCAGTCCCTCTGTAACGATCCGAGAGGCTTTACCTTTGCTAACATGGTTTAGTATGTCTCAGAATGACATCTGTGCTAAATAACTACTGATAATAATCTACTGATAATGATTTCCAGTACTTCCTTGCTTAATGAATTTAAATGCATCACTGCCATTACTGTTTAATTTCACTAAGGGTATTTTAGTTGAAACAGTTTCAATTTATCATAGACTCGTAACTCACCGGCTTCCAGAGCCAGGTGGAAACCACAATTTCGGAACTACCTTTTTCATTCAGTGTCTGGAGAAGTTTTTCTTTCTGTACAACCATTAAAGCTACCCACTCTAAGAGCGCTTCAAAAAGTTGGAAAAAATCCTGACACAGCGCACAGTCTAGCACACGAATGAACGCTTTCCTTCTGCAAACTTCTTGGCTAATACTGAAATAGATGTAACAACTTTCTGACCAGAAAGTTCTTTCAAATTCTGTTTTTATCCCTGTTTTTTTCCCCAGGAAAATATTTGATAAGGGATGATGTTAAATAAAAAGGTAGCATTTCGCAGCATTGTCATTCTGTACTAATCTTGAGTAAACACTACGTATTTGTGTAGCATTTTGCAAAACCAAAACATTTCGAAGGTAACTTTGTCCAACCATAAAAAGAGAAGCTTGAGAACTAACAGCGAAAGCAAACTACTTGCTTCTCTGTCTGTTAAAACCTCCTGGTAACTTTGTTGGTTTTTTTAGGTCACTCACTCATGCTGCAGTGGCTCTCTGGGAAGAGTTATTTATATTAGCATCAGCCAAGCCCAGGACTCCAAAATTAGGGAAGCGAACAAGCCAAGTCACCTGTTAGAAACTGGTTTTGTTCTCATTCATTGCAGTGGCTGCTGAGGAGAGATGATCCTTCTTTCCAGAGCACTCACGAATAAAGATAATCCACCAGGTCATGGGGCAAAGAAATCATTGATTTGCTCATCCTTGACTCCAATATAGGAGCAAGTAAGTGGAGAATTAAGGAGTTTATTTAATCCCCACAGCAGCAGAGCTGGAAGCAGCCTCCAAATTCCCACAGCTTATGGATTTAAGGGTGTTGCTTCAACATACCCCAGCTCCCAGCCCATCTTCCAGAGTCCTCAATCCTCCCCTGCCTGTTCGGGTCTCCAACCGTGCTCCGAGTTTGCAAGAAAAATACCAGACTCAGAAGAAAACTCTCCTGTATGGACCTGCTCGACCTATCCTCTTATTCTGAAGCTATTGATGACTATTCTTGGACTGTATCTCAGTGGAGTGTGCTTTTACTTCAGGGCACGCCGCCTACAGGAGCGACACGCAGGACGACCCCCGAGACTCTGCGCCCACCCGGGAGTTAACACTTGTTCTAAGTGTCTCCACTTCCCCACAGGCTCGACGCAGCCGCCCGCCTCAGGGCTTTTTTCGAGAAACTACAGGAATTCCCTCAAATTTTATGTATGTATTCCTTTATTTTTGGGAAGAACGGGGAAGGCGGAGGCGGGGAGCAGACGCACAAACCCCCACCCGCCCGGCGCTGAGGGTGCGCGAGGCGGGACCCGCCCGGCCGTGCGTCTGACGTCACCGCGGCGGCGCCCCGCCCGTTGCCATGGCAGCAGGGCCTGGCGGCGGGGCGCGGAGCGGAGCCGGGCGGTGGGCTGAGGGGGGCGGCCCCCGGGCCGGCCCCGTGCGGGGGTCCCCGGCCCGCTTCGCCCCTCCGCGTCTCTCCGGAGCGGCGGCCGAGGCCTCAGCGCTCGCCGCAAGGAGGAGCGGGTGCTGGCGGGGGGCCGCCGCTCCGCAGTCCCCGCCCAGCCCTAATCCCGCCGCGCCGCTAGCGGGGCCAGGCCGCAGGCGGCGCCGTTCTCAAAACTACCGGTAGTGCGATAGCGCAGGTACCCGGGCCTGACACCGTGAACACAAGCTAAAATATAGAAGGTTCCAGCCTCACCCTCCGGGGAGCCCCGGGACACGCCTGGAAGTGGCTGGTGCTGCCCGGCACGGTGGGGAGCCCCGGCTGGCCGCATCCCGCGGGCTGGCATGGGGGCCAGCGCGGCCAGGAGGCTGTCGCCATCTGCTCACCCGTTTCCTGGTGCCAGGGGATTTCTTGGGGTGCCGGGGGGCTATGGGGACAGCGTGGGGGTGAGCCGGGGCCCCCTCGGGGCACAGGGGTGTTGTAAATAACTAAAGGGTTAAACTTAAAGCTTGAGCCATTATTAATCTTAGCCCCCATCCTGAGAAATACAAACGACTTGGGGAGCCAACTTGTGAAAGGAATTCAAGGTTCTCAGAGCTGAGAAAGGACCAATAACAGAAAGAAACGTCCTCCCTCAAGGAAGATCGAGGGATGCCACAACCGTGAAACGATGAAACCAGTGAGAGTCACAGGAACTGGGGGAAAAGTAATTCAGGCGGGGGGAGATTGCGACCACCGACTCAATTGAGGGACAAAAGGACTGCCCTCCCCAACTCCTTCTGAGTATGCGCAGTGAATTAAAATCACACTGTAGATTTAAACTTAAGCAAAGAAGATAGAGACTGATGGAAGAAGAGGATGCTCAGTCAGGTCAATGATTATGTATTAGATAGGTATGGTGTGTAAACTTTCATGTATAAATGTCAAAAATAAACTCCAGTAGGTGTGCATGCTAGGAGGAATTATCCCCCGTGCATCCCGCGCTGTAATAAAAGAGTGTCTGCTTTCTAAACTCCAAAAGTGAGTCTTGGAGAGTTCTTTTAACCAGCTTTTATGGTTTCAGGCCCTTCCCAGGCATGCTTTTCCTAAAAGAAGGGGGCGGGCTTATTTGATTTAAAGTTTCATTGTGCATTTGAAACGGCACGTGTTTATAGGTGAGGGTTGGAGATGCCTCTGTGAATGTGCATGGGTGTGACGCTGATTCTTGTCTGTCCCCATGAATGTATAAAAACAGCTCGGCCGAGGCGTTGGGAGCCTCAAGGGCTTGTGGAAACATTTAGGATAATTGTGAGTGCTGCTGTCTTCAGGTGCTTCTCTTGAAACGCTCTGAATAAATATATATGCTTAAAGAACTGTATTTGCCTCAAATTAGTTAAAACTTCTGTCCTTCTGCGAAGGAATAAAAACAGATGAAGGTGTACAAGATCCTTGACAAAGTGGGAGGGGAAGTTAGCGAACAACAGCAAAGCGCAAGCATGAGGACGGGACAGACAGCGGGCAGTAAAACACTGCATGAGGAATCAGAAAAATCTGTTAGCCACAATGAGGGATGTAAAGTTTCTATAGGTCAGCGGCTTTAAATGTGTAAAATGAGGGGGGAATGGCTTGTAGGCTGCTTTGTGCACAAAATAGCATGAAAACAAACCGTTTCTATAACACTTTGGTGCCAAATTAAAATGAGCATCTACATTTAAAATTCAAAGTTTGGAAACTATGTTGACAAAAGCCCCCCGTGTTAAAAGGAAGCGGTGGAAGAACACGTGTGAGTTCTGCCGAGTTACTCATTACCCCGCCTGGGGTGTTGTGGCTGTGGGTAGTTCTGTACCAGAGCTCCCCCCTCCCGTCCTCAGCACGGGAGCGGGAAAGCAGAACCGCCTGAAGGCTCCCCCTCCTGCTTCTGCAATTCAAAGGTCAGCCTTGCAGCTCTCGCTGTCCTGCCTCAGCTTCCCCAGGTGGCCTTTTTTGTCAGCTGCGGATTACATCACTTCGCTTTGGCTCTCTTCCCGGGATCCCCAGTGCGCACTGGCCACAAAAGGGGCGGTGTATTTATTATACCAGTTCTGTGCCACCCCTAAACAGAAGAGGGATTATCTACAAATATTTCCTCGCAAAGATACTTCAGCATTGTTACGGTGCAGTAGGGAGATCTCCCCTAAAAGCTCAGTGGTAATATTAGAGGTTAGACCTATGTCCATGGAATATCTGCAAGAATTTTAGTCTGGACGTAGGTTGTGTTGGATTTTCTCCTAGGCAGAGACACCAGCTTGCCCTGATTTCTGCAAGTATGGGAACAATAACTGCTAGTCAAATTCCAAGGTTATAAATCTGGATTCTAAATTTTTATGCTGTATATTCAGCCCACTTTCCTTCTTTGCAGTAACTGGATGGTGTAAAAATTTAGTTCTTATCAATTTTAAATTAGGCATAAAGGCACTTTTTGCCACATGGGTCCCTCAAGTCCTCTCGAAGCCAGTGTCTGTGGAGGCCTTACCTCTAAACGCAGACTGATGTCCTGGGCCTCAGTGGCTTTAAGGAGGTGTGGTACCTCAATGTAAGAAAAAAAAAAAAAAAAGAAAGGTAATTAAAAGGACAGATACTTTTGTACCGAGTTAAAACTAGCTTTGGTTTTAACCAAAAGCTCCTTCAGAATATCAACAGGTAGTAATGTAAAAATTAAATGGTAAATGGACCTCAGTGTGGAATGGTACATGTTTTCAGTGTGATTCTTTTAATATGTGAGTTCCAATCTATGATTTATTAGTATAACTAGAACGCATTCCAGAGGATATTTTTTAAGCTAGTGAGAAGAGCAGCTTATTTCTTTGCTGTGTTCCTGGCTCAGCAGTAGTAGTACAGAGCCTGGAGGTACACTGTGAAAAATAACTTTATTAATCTGTTTGAATATTGGGGGAAGGCTGACGGAGGAGAAACAAAGGCTTTAGTGTATTTTTAAAAGAATGTCAATCTTTAATTAAGTAAATGATAGCTCCTGGTACCACCCTTTTAAAGAGGAAGCCTATATCAATTGAAAGTCATGGTAGAAAGTGATTTTCTTTCACCAGCAGTGATTTCATCATGAGAATGTTGTCAACCTGATTCATGTATTTAGGCAGGAAAAAGAAGACTTCGCTTGGCATTTACATTTATTGACCATACAATTCTAGATGAGCTCCAGCATAATTGCCACGGACTGGATGACAAAAGGCTTGAAAACGCCTTTTCCATTTACTCCAAGCAATCAAGAACCTTCAAAACAATGATGTAAGAACTCACCTGAAAGACCAAACATAAATAAAATGCTATCGCTTTCAGATCACACCTTTCATTTTTTGTAGATTTTTGTCATACAGATATCAAAAGTGTTAATTCTTTATTGAGAAAAAGGCTCTGTTTCATAGTTTAAGACTTCCAATTGGCTTAAATGATCTGTGGAATTGAAACAGCACAGTAAAGAGACATTGGACCAGATGACCGGAGGGATACTTGCACAGTAGTAGTACTGCTGCAGAGTATTTGGACCCATCTCTGACATTCCAAAAGCTAAGAATATTCAGTACTTTATCGAGCCCATTGTGTTGCTGCCTCAGCAGCTGTCTTCCCTGCCGTTGCCAAAGCTTGCTTAACCTTCCCTGCTCCCACCCAGTCCTCCTCCTTCGTGCTGTCTCTTCTCTTTTAGTCCCTTTTGGTTTCTCCTGCTGTTGATGGGTGGGGAACTGTGCAGAAATCCATGCTGCGCTGTGCAGAAAGCCTGCTCCCTTTTGCTCACCACCTACATTAAGCAGTTTCTAACTCTAGTAGTATTGGGACATTGATGATGTTAGAAAATGAGGGCACTCTGTGCCTCACGGAGTCAATTCTGAAGTAGCAGGAGAGTTTTTTCAGTCCATGCTTTCAAACCTTTGAGAACTGCCCTTTTTTTAAAACAAACAGAACCCGTTTCTTATTAAACTGACTTAGGGTTCTTTTCTTGTTGTGGGTCAAAGATACCATTATACTCTGGTTCCCGATTCAGTGAAAGCAGTGCAAGGTTTATCTTTCAATACAGTACTGTTATTGTATAAACCAAACAGATTATGAATATTTTTCTTAAATTCTCTAGAAGATGGTAATCTATGTTATTCCTAGTTCACCTGTGCCTGTTTGCCTATAGATAATTTTCCATATTATCCATATCAAAAATGTCCAGCAGCGTTGGTGCTGAGCTCCTGTGGTGATCAGTGACAAGGGTCGTCTGAAGAGCCCTGAGGAGCAGCACAAGAGAAGGTGCTGCAGAAGTGAGGAAAGAGAGGTGCGGAACTTCGGAGATGTAGCACACGTGGTCATCAACATGGAAACTTGCAAGTTTTTCCAAGTGTGTAATTAATTCCCACTAAAGATATTATTCTGTATTTAATAAAATTCTGTTATTGTCCTACTACTGTTACGAAATTCTGTAGAGCAGGTTTGGAATTGCAGAGAGGAGTGAGTGATTCCTGTCTGTATGCTCTCATTCATGCTGTTAAATATTGATTACTATTATTCTTAGTAATACTAATAGCAGTACACTGCGGTAGTTAATCTGGCAGCGTTGAACTATAAACATGGAGGTAAATAGCTTTTTAACAAGCCAGGATAATTCCTTTATTCTCAAACCTCAAATGTAGTTTATAGTGCAGAATGAGTCAGCAGGATCTGCTTTTATGTAGCCTTCTTCTCCGGGAGAGGAAGCGCAGAGAGGAGTGCAGCAGTGTTGCGTTGTTGGATTCATTTCGGCTTTGAAGACAGCAGGCTTTTTGATGAGAGATTTTTAAAGTATTTTAGCCAACTCCATGGGGATACTGGAATAAGAATACAGTATGCAACCTTTCTGTTTTAACCAGCTGATTTATTGTCTGTTCATCATGTCCTTTTTGTCAAGAAGTTGGGCATCTCCTCTTCGGAGTATTTTATAAAGAGCCCAGGATTTTCAGGGATGGTACTTCCTGAAGTCTAGAAACCTAAAAATGCAAGGAAAAGGTTTTCCTGGCTCACTGCCTTACTGGAGATGCTCAATAGCATTTCATATTAGAAACCCCATTCAGTTCCAGTCTGGCTCCCTAACTCATATGAGGAGTTCAGTGGGTTTAATTGGGATGTCTGCACATGAAGAATGTGGCACATCAGAAATTGCTAATTAGAGAAGCTGGGATTTTCAGAAATGCCAAGGAGATTCAGGAGTGTAGGTTCCATCCCACAGTTTCATAAGTATTTAAGTTAATTTAAATTCACTCATGTTATAATTACTATATTCACTGAAATGCAGTTGTAGACACTAATGGTTTTAAAAAAAATGTGTTCTGTTCAGACATTGAATCTTGTTTCCCCTGATGTCAGTGGGAACGGGAATAGATTTAGGTTTTGCCTTTTCCATTAAGCAAAATCAAAAATCCAATAGACAATTTCCTGTCATAAAAAGATCTGAGAGAGCAGATGGAGGAAGAATAATCTAATTGAGATGCATTTTCTTTCTTGCTAGCTCGCTCTATTTCATTTTTAAGAGCATACCTAAAATGTCTTCTTCCACAAAGAGAGCTTGTTCATTAAGTCTTAAAATAAATGGCAACCAAAAAGCTCTTTGACAAATCCGCAATGCCAGTGGTGATACCAGGCGTTTCTAATAACCTATTAACACCAAGAAAACTCAAACAAAAAATGATGAAGCACTCTGTTGAGTAAAGACCAGCGAAGCTTTCACCAGCAGCAGGCTTTTCTGACTCATTCTTTCTCTGGCACTAGAAAATGCAGTTGCTGCTGAGGAATGAAGGATCTCATTCATTCGTGGGGGACGGGGAAAAGGAAAGATCGGGGGCCAGGCTTCCCTCCCACGGCTGAATTACAGCGTTGGAGAGGGTTTACTCTGTTCCTCTCTGGATCTGTTATGTCCTTCCACATCCCTGATAGTTGGAGTGGGAAATGTGTCTAAATCTCCAGAGTCGTGGATTTTGTCAATGATGACTTTGTGTTACAGATATATTTTCAGAAGGTGTTAAGTTATGACAACTGAGTTTAATACTTCAAATGAAATGGAGCTTTGAAGTGTATGAGAGAAGAAAGGGAAAGCAGTTTATCCATTAGACTACTTTGATTCCTCCAAAGTCTCTGTAACCCTTCAAAATCCTTTCACAAACATTTCAAGAGCTTCCAGAAGGATTTATTTTATTTTGTCTTAGTGTGTTTATTCCTGTTTCTTTTAGCATCACACAGAGAAACATTATAAAGTGACCCACTTCGGAAGTGGCCACCATCATCCAGCTGTGGTGGCTGGAAGCGAGATGGAAGTGGAGGGATGGAAGATGTTCTTTCAGAATTAGGACATGATACAGGAAGCTGATTTCTTCCTGTTCATTTAGAGGGGTATTAGCCCATCTATTCCAGACATCTTACTTATTTGTTCAGGTTAGATGAGCCTGTTTTTCATCCAGTCAACAGAGAGAAGCAGAGATTCTCGGAAAATGCTTAACATCACCCCAATTAGACAATAATTAAACTCTTAAATCAGACATTCTAAACTGCTTATGGAAGAATGTCTCTGTTGGGATAAGGGTCCTACCTTTCTCACCTGGGCCTTTTAATTTAAGAAGCTCCAGACAGGCAGTCTTAAAGTTGGGTGATATCCCTCAGGTATGCAGAAGAGGAACGGATGAATGTGACATACTGAGCAGATACAGCAACATCAGCTCTGGAAACACTGCTGGCAGGGAGCCTGAATCCACCTGCGCTGGGCTGCAAACCCATTGTGTCTGCTGATACGCTCAGAGGAGACGTTACCTGTTGGAGGAAGAATCTGTAGTCAGAGGTGCTATGTCTTCCTGGCTGGCCAGAAGATCTAAGTTGGTGATCTTGTGGTACTTGTCTGTTGTTTCCTATTCCATGTTCAAAAACTGCACAACTGTAATAAGTTCAGGTTCTGTTAATGCATGTGAAACATCCACAGCAGCATAAAGGGTAGGGCAGCACACGTAATGCAATTTGGAAATAAAGATATAGGGACAGATCGTTGGCTATAGAGAGAAAGGGACAGCGTGGGAGGTGAAAAAGCCTTGAGTCGACGTATAGTTGCCACAGCTACTCTGAGAGTCCATTCATAACCCCTATCTAACAAATTAGAGAGTATTTTGGGACAGTATAATTTAGCTAAAACTCTGGGGCCTTTACCTACCCTAGAACTGGGAGCTAAAATAATAACTCACCTTCCACCCACCCGCTGTACCAATTCAGAAAGATGAGCCAAAAACCATGAACTAGGTTATGCAGCGACAGAACACGATCCAGACATCCTCGATGTTTCTGAAGTAGGTGCAATGACAAAAAAAATTTGAGATAATTTAAGTAAAGGACACCAGAAAGCACTAGATGAAAAGATTCTTAATAACCTAGTGATATGAATTTATGAATAATCTAATGAAATGAGGAGATATACATTCATAACTATATGCACACTGGTAAACTAGTCACTCCTGTAGATTGCAAACTGTCCTCGGTTTGTGTGTGCGTGTGGTGAAGTCGAGTTATTCAGAAGAGCCTGAACACATCCCAGAAGGTCCCCCAAAGCCTGTATTTCCTTAAAGTTGTATGATCTCTCACAAAACATTTTATGTCCTCTTACACAAACAAGGGTGGATTCAGAGACACTGGCCAAGTCTTCACTGTGTTGAGCCTGCTCCTCATGAGGCATAAATTTTATCACGGAAAAGCACCAGATCTGGCGCTGTGCAGAGCGAGGAGAAACTACACACTGAGCAGTGAAAAAAACCCAGTTTGCTGCTGCCCAGACGGAGGCTGAATAAAGCAAACTCCACTGCCAGAACAGCAGATACCATGCAGTCACCTTTTAATGTATAAAGAAAGGCCAAGGGGTTACGGTAGCTCAGGAAATGCAATTTCTAGTTTTTAACTCGTTGAATGCTCGGCTTGGCCACAAGGGTTTTACAAGAACCTCCACTTTTGTATAATACTTTTAAAAATGTTTAACATTTCTGTTACGACACACTGAGGGTATCATGGTGCGACCCAGCATTAAGCTTTGTTTTGGAGTGATTTCTCTAAAACTTCCTCTTTGCTTCCTCTGCCTTGTGCTGAGCCCGCCAGCCAGCAGGTGTGGCTGTGGAGCCTTTGGAAATCCACGGGATTTCTTCCATCAGTTCAGAGGCTGCGGAGAGATGTTGTCATCACCGTACCCGCTTCTGACAAGTGTTTGCCTTCGCCCTCGGAAATCCCAGGGTAACTGCACACACGAGTGCTGTACCTACGGGTGCCTTTTATGCAGACGCTAATGTCGGCATTTTTTACTGCAAAGGCCTTGGAACCATCGGTTGTGTCCTTTGCTGACTGGCTCCGTCTTTAAGGTATACAGCTGGCATTAGCCTTGGAACTACTCATGAGGTATTCGGCTCTCTGAGTTGTTAAAGAACAGATTTACTTTAGATGCTGGCATATAATTTTAAGATAAAATATTCTTGAATATAACTCAAAAGATCATTTCACTTTTTGCTATCACATTTTTACCAGAGCTGAAAGTTCTTACAAGCAACAAAATTAAATTATCCTTCAACGCACAGAGGGGAATAACAAAGACGTAGAACTACTAAAAGATGAGAACTGCTGTTTTTAATGCCTGCCAGAATAGTCCAGGATTCGGGAAGATGAGAACTGCTTTTCTTAAAATATTTATTGCTGCATAAAATTGTTACTGTGATTACAACACATAGGTGCTGGATTAGCTGCGTGTCTTCTTGGGGTTGAATCTAATCAGTATCATCGCAGCGGAAACCTAAATGTTGATTTTGAGGGAGTATTTCCAAATGAAATAGAACCAATTTAGCAGATTTTTTTTTTTAATCTGCTGTCTTATATTTTGCCATTTCAGATTGGACCTCAGTTCAGTGGCTCATTTGTATTTAACAAAACAAGTGAGCACATATTCAACTACAAGTGTGTCGAACTGAAGCACACCCGTACCCGCTTTCAGAGCAGGATGACTGGACTCTGGGTTTAACCACGCTGCTGAACTAGAGGCTATGCACTGGCAGCTAGAGCGAGTGCAGGGGGGGAAATACATGCAGGATCCAACCTCAGAGACTTCTCGTGTTGATCCTTTCCCACTTTCCCTGTCTAATGGTGTTTGTATTTTACAGGTGGTTTGAAGCACCAGCATCAAAAACTTCACTTGGTAAAGGATCTTCCATCTAGGGAATACGGGACATCCTTTGGGGGTCTGTGCATTATTATGGAATATTTCTCTTGCAGATGATCATCTGCTGGTTTATTCCAGGTATGTTAAGAAAACGCTGAACTGAGTGTTCCAGCATATGTTTTGCCATAGTTTCCAAAAATAAAGTAAATGAAGATTGTACGAAACCAGTCCTGATTGTGGAGTCAGCAATTCCTGAGCTGACTTACACTTGGAATAACAGTCAGTAAAAAAAACAACAAAACTTGGCTCATAGAAATTTCCTGAACTGGAACAGCCAGCAGGATTATTTTTAGTTCAGGTCTTAACATTTCATCATTTAAAGGGAAAACAGTTGCCAGGTGAAAAATATCACATGCAGTTTGAACAAAAGGTATTTTCTTATGTGCTAAACTTCAAGGAACAGGTTTTTACAGGGCATGGTTTCTCAGCTACCTCTGTTTCTTAAGTTTCCAGCCCCAGCATCATTAACAAAAATAAAGCTAATGTGAAAAGTGAGAAGGGACATTTTAGCCAAACTACTTCTGGTCTACTTTTGCAGTCGTGTGAGGGGATGCCAGAATTAGTGGTCCACCATTGCCCAGGAAACCCCTTTACTCCTAACAGTGATTGTAGGCTGTAGCTGGGCAAGCAGGCTGACAGGGATGAAGGATTTTAAAATATTTAGTTAATATTTTTTATTATTAAATACCTAGTATTTAAATATTCTCTGTGAAATTACCTATTTAGACTTCATAGAGCCTAATTGTCTATATGTTTATTCTGTATCATTAGAAGCCATATTTAGCTTTGGCTACGGCCTTTTATCCCAACAACTAAAGATGTTTCATCTACAAGTACTCTGAAACTTTATTTCAAAATGGTTTCAGAAGAAATATTCGGTACAGCTTGATTGCTGTTTCTTCTGGCAGCAGTGCTGCCTCAGGCAGCCCAAAGTCACGCTGTTTGTTTCCAGTCCCACATCTTTCCCTAAACTGTGCTGGCGTAATTGCAGGTGGGGTTGCGCAGTGAACCCGGTCAAGGACTTGATCCTGACTAAAATAACCTGACCAAAGATGGTTATTTTGAACTTGGGTCCCTTTCCTGCATGACAGCCTCACGAAGACGCAGTGGCACCAGCGAGACCGTAGCCTGGGAAGAGAAGAGCGAGAGGGGCACAGGGAAATGAGGGGGCTGCTTCACCCAGGGCATGAAACTGCAGCCCTGGCTTTACAAACTGAAACCCCCTGCAATGACTTTGGCCCATTCAGTGTCTAAAGAAAAAGGAAAAAGTAATTGCATATCTATGATACTCTAGTTGTGCTTTAATTATGTTTTTCCCATATCCATGTCTAAATTAACTGAATGTACTATGAATTAATGACATGCTACAGGGATTAGTATACATAGATAACATAGGAGGAATCTGCATAATAATGTCAGATGTGGAAAAACATGCAAACACGCATTTCTGGGAGGAGAATCTACTTCGAGAACGTAAATTACAAACAAGAAAAACCTAACAGAAATTTAATAGGTACGTTATAGTTATCTTGCTGTTTTCTGTTACCAGCCCTGATGGATGATGTGTCTGCAGCAAGATGAGCAGCTACCCACGAACAGCCAAGTAACTACAGCGTGCTTCAAGAGGCCAGGCAGCATCCCTGACTGTTGGTATTCACTGGGTGTGAACTGAGGATAAATTACCGGCAGAGGCAATGAAAGAAACTGGAACTAGAAAAATACCTAGCGAGGTGAGCTAAACTGCTGTTCCATGTGTTTAACTGAAACTGGTAGGATGTGGGGTGATATGGAAACTGTGTTTTGGGGCTATATGGAAAGCGGTACTGGGGCTTTCTTGTTGACCCTGTATTTTTTGAGAGAAACAATTTCTGCCTGATCATTACGTTACCTGGTATTGCAAGGTGTCTGTAAAGTATTTGAAGAATCTTGCCGAGCAACAAAGCTAATACAATAAGGAAATCGGAACAGTTCATGAGCAGGGAAGTCTAGAAGCCCTTTTTTATCATAGGAATTAGGAAGCAAATTCCAATTCTTATTGTGGTAACTTTTCATATTTATTGTCACATATTTAATAATTTTTTCATTAGCTTTCCTCTGTTGCACTTCCCAGGTGGTCACTGACATTGCTAGAATAAAAAAATACAGTACAGACACCCCAAGCTAGATAGTAGGACGTGGTAGACAGCTATGAAAAGCCTGGAATGTTCAAAAAAATAAACAATGTTAAAAAATAAAGAGTCCTATTGTCATGTTTAAGTTTAAAATAAATATTTCTTTTATTTTGTGGCTTTATAGCATGGTAACTACTTAAATTCAGCAATTACAATATCAAATCTTCAAATAGGAACAGAGTTTTGGATAACATTTCATGGCAACAAGAAGACATGCCATCAAAATTAGGACAGTTGGGCACATCTTAATTTCTTGTTCATTAAACTTAAGCAGCAGGACAGTGCAGCCCTTCCAAGTTTGCTCCCTTGCCTATGCTCCAGCCCGTTTGTGCAGGAGCGATGCCCCTGCTCTGGCAGGATTAATAAAGCATTGACTGACAGACACTAACTGTAACAGCTGCTTTTGTGGGTTATGATGTGTGGGTGTGAAAAAGCTGCACCGGCCCTCTGAAGAAAGCAGATTTTTTTGTAGATAAACCTTTAATGACATCACCCGGGTATAACTATCACTTCAGAACGCTTCACAAATTTGTAAGTATTTGTAAAGTGTATATCCTACACACTGCTTGTCCTTACCGACACCAGGCTAGTACAGCTCCATGCCCTGTGCTCAGATACTGGGACAATTAGAAGAGATTACATTGAGATTCAGATGCTAGGCTATTTTTAAAATCTCTTCCTCTCCTAATGCGTTTTCCCATATAATCCTGTCTAAAAATTTATTTTGAGGGCTCAGGGTAAGTAGGGAACTGGGGGCTTAAAGTCACCAAATCCAGAAAAAGCTTTCATGGGCTAGGGGTTAGAGTTAGAGCTCAGAAAAACAGATTTCATTCACTACATCCCAACTTAGGAGATGGAAGAGCACACCTCAAAGATCCCGGAAAGAAAAACAGTATCTGTGAAGCTCAAAAAGAAAAGAAAAAAAGTGTTGGAAGGGAGGCAGAGCTAGCAAATTCTCCAAGAAAAAATAATAAAATAGTTTCCATTTAAAGTTGACAACTGGATCTGGCACTAGCCTAGCAGACCTCTGGGTTGTGTTCCTTCCTTGCTGTGCTGAGATGGTTTGTGGCAAATTATCTCCTTGCTGAACACATCAGGTTCCTCTTCTGTGAAGTGGTATTGACTTTGCAAAGTCCTCTGAGAGCTACTGCTGGAAAAGGCTATTCTAGAGTTGGTATTCAAATATGATGCTTTCTCCATAAACGACTGGTATTTGAATTCTTTTAGAAATGTGCTCAATTTGGTCAGATACAAACAAGTACCAGGTTTTAGAAGGGTGGTCAGAGACGACCAGATAGTCAACTAATCTCTACTGTTAAATGCCTTGCCCCTGGGAAATTAGTAATTATTTGCCTATAGGCTGTATGCTTCCTGCCACTCTGCAGAGCTAGCAAATACAGCACCACTGAAAGAGGAAATCATAACATGAGCAGGAACCTCCTTGCAGGAAGAAAACTGGAGGGGGGAAAAAAAGGTGCTTCCGTGAGTAATATAGAAATAACTACTCAATTCAGAAATATCTATTGCACTTACTGATGCAGCTGAAGGCACGTCCAGGCTGCAGCATCACCAGCCACGGGCCACGCAAGAGGATCTAGCACGGTTAGACCAACCACACAGCTCAGACAGTTCTGCTTTGCCGTCGGTTTCTATCTGTTTGTTTTTAATGATTTTCTGCAAAGAAATGAATATTAAAATTGTTAAGTATTTTATTGCAGATATGGATAAATGTTTAACAAACATGCCACACATGCTCAACTGCACAAGTGTATTTTCCAGATGAACAGACTGATTTTCAGAGGCTGCGTTTGACAAAAAGTACCTTACATCGAGCGTTATTTTGAAGCGTTGCAAATGGATCTCCTTTCTTGTTGGTTGTAGGGTGTTACTGATGGCAAAAGCTGTACTTAAACCTCTGCTCAATGGCGTTCTTTAGATTTAATGGAGAAAAAGTCACACCAGCTGTTGAAACAAAATAGTTATTTTCCTAGTGCAAGTATTTTGGAGTCACTGGTTAATTCTTTCCTTTGTCCTGTTGCACAAAAAGCTTACGCAGACTGTGATGAGACAAAATTATATCAGGCATACAAACATCCTCTCAAAATTCAGAACTCGAATCTTCCCTTGAGTCACTTGAATACAGCTGCTAATTATCCCATAGAATGCGCTTTGCTGCAGTTTGAAGTGCACGTGGTGCCAGAGGAGAAACTGCTCAGTAACACCATAGGCTTTACTTCAGCTGTGTGAATGTTTCTCCAAACAAGAAGTCCCTACCTTTTCCTGGGGAGGAAGGATAAGCTAATAGTTAGAGAAGTGAGAAACAGCCAGTGCAAGAGACATTCCTCCACTGAGAGCTTATAGAGGAATAGAGTGAAAGTTTTCCTTCCCTGACAAAGGGAAATAGGGAAGAGGCAGTGATACATCGCGTCTCATGCAGCAGTAGGTGAAGACTTAAGCACAGTGTATCAGGCTCCCTGACAAAACCCGTTGCCATTAAAGCAATGTTCTGCCTTGTGCTAGGAGAGGTGGGATGTGTTGTATTCTGAAACTGTTAACCACCCTATTTTTCATTTCCATACACCGGGTAGGGAAGCTTCAGTGTGTCTGAAATGGCGCTTCAGGAGTTGAATGCTGAAAATTTGAAAAAATGGAGATCTCAGTGAGAGAGCAGTATGTGCAGTTACTAAACTTATTGTTCTTTCATTAAGTCCTAGAAGCAAATGCAGCATTACTGAAGATGGAAACAATTTTGTTGATATCACTGGAGTTGAACATGCTTAAGCCAGAATGAAACATAAATGTCCACATAATCCTCCATGACCTCTCAATTATTCCCACGCAGCATAACAGTGATTTCACAGATTACACTGAAGGGAAGTGTAATTTAAACTTTCTGTGGTATGTGTGCTCTTCCCTTTAACTTTCTTCTTCAGTAGTCACCGAGGCAAGTCAATCTTTAGTGCATTTTAGTTGGAGTAAGGGTTGCAGCAGAGACACTTGGGCCCATTGTGAGTCTTTGTCTTCTTTCTAGAACTATTTTCCGTAATGATTTCACCCCTATCCCAGTCTCTGATTATTAGAGGAATAGCCTTTGTACGCAGAAGACAATGTATTGATTGCTAGCCATGGCGGAGCTGCGTGGGAGACGAGTATTATGTATCTACAGCTGGAGCTTGCTGGAGTAAAGAATCACTAGTACAAAACATTTGCTGTAACTTTCCGTGGATAAAAAACATTTCAGTAATAAAATACAGGATTCCCAAAATTTAGTTTGGACAAGTTTCACTCAAATATTTACAGTTATGTATAAATATTTTCTGAGATTTAGGAAAACCTAGCAGTGTCCACTGCTGCTTAAAAAATTCATGCCTCTGCTTTTGGATTTTCTTCTTCTGTCTTAACCACAGCAATTAAAACCCCTGCCTCAACAGAAACAAGAAAGTTTATTCTCTGAACTTTTGAAACTGGTTGCTATCCAAAGCGTAGCATCTTGATGCCTGGAACTGGCAAAACATTCATTGATTTTTACCACTGTCAATGATTGGTTTGGATTGTCTGCCTTAAACCTACCTCTGAAATCATGTCAAACCCAGCCCCACTTGTTACAGCATTCTTACTACTAAACCAGCTAGCTTGTGCTTGTCCATACCTACTCTTTTTTAAACATATGCAGTCAGATTGCATTGTCCCCTTTTGGTGTTAACATCCACACCAAAAATCCACAGGTGTAGAGTTGAAAAAAGGTTCACTGTAGGGTGGCATGTGAAATATATTGGCATGAAGAAACACCCTTTTTTAACTGGGTTGGTCATATGATCGGCATTTGGCAGAGACTCACAGCATGACTCAGTGAAATCTTTTAACAGTGAAGCTTCTCATATAGTAAACATTCCCAGCACTAGACTGTGTAGTTTTCTTTCAGTGAAGTAAAATCCCATTATATTAAATTATAATGTGGAAACATTCTCTACATTAATTTAATGGATGCAGCTCTTCAAGTTCTCACCATCTGTTCCACCCTTTAATTACAAAAACAAAAAAAGTACAATTCACAATCCCATCATAAAACAGATGACTAGGAGTGATTGGATGCACAGGTATGCGTACTCAGTCTGCCGGCGACTGTTACCTACATGGTTTTACTTGACAGTACGCTGTACTTTGCTGGTAGCACCCCTAGTTTAAAAATACATATTGGGAGTTCAAGTGGATAAATGGTTAGTCACTCCCTTGCCTAGAAATCTTATTGTCCAGTGTTGTGGTTCTGACTTCATCTTAGGTATAGCTGCTTTTCAGGATAAGTGAAATTACCTTTGTGCCTGCCAGCCATGGAACACTGCAGAATCTTTTGGGGTAAAAGAGGATGCAGAAATGCTGTAAGTGAAAAGCCATGTTACAGATACTCATTGTGAGTATTCTTCAGAGATCCTATCCCCTCTAAAAGGAATACATGTTTTTTTTTTTTTCTTCTGGATGATATGTAGAAAGCACTTATATTTGAAACAGATGAACAAAATACAAGTATTTGCATTCAGTGGCACTGCCCAGAAGCTTTTTCATTCACAGACATAAGAAAACAATTACTTTGTTCACCTAATAGTTATGACTTTTCTGTTAAAGATACCTTATACTTTGAAGAAAGCGTATTTCAGTTTCAAAAAAATCTCATAGAACTAGCATAATCAATAGCAGCTGTAACACTTCACAGAAGGGGAAGTGGGAGTTGAAATGGCCCTGAAAATCTTTAGACAGATACATCAGACACCTCCTGTCTCCTGATCTGTTCGCCAGCCCATGGTGCCTCCTGCTATACTGGTTTCATAGTACAGAGTAAGAGCAAGAGTTATTTTCTTGAACACAGGGCTACATTAAATAGTCACATAAAACCAGAAGAACTTGTTTTGGAAGAAGTCAGCCCTATCTCAAGGCTACTGTAATGTACACACCTTTATTGTGGAAATTCTTTCACTCGGTGTATTATCTACACAAGAGTAATTCTTGATAGATTTTGGCAAATTTGCCTGTCTCCAGTTGGACACTGTCAAAAAATTAAAGCAGTAGTTGCTGTACCAAGAAAGTTTTTTTGGGCTACTAGAATAATAAATATGAATGATTTTTGGCTATAATAGACACCATTTTTTAAGGGAAGTGTAACAACAGTAAGGACAGAGGAGGCAATTTATGAAGAGGTATATTGAGGGACTTCATCTGGAAACAGCTGCAACACAAGAATGGTAGGTTTAACACTTACGCTGTTGAGATCAATTTGTATTATAGCTTGGGCGCCCTGGAAGGTGCTCTTTCTGAAATAAACATTCTTCTGAGGAAGTTCAGCCAGATTTTTGTAAGATTATTTTTGATAGTAAAATGTGAATCAAAATTAAACTTGCTGTGCAGCGTCCTGCAGCACTGGGCAAGTGATTCCATGACAGAGAGCCTCCCTTGTGAAGCTGACAAGCTTCTCCCTCTCGTTCTGCACAACGGAGATCAACTGCTTTTGTAATAGACCCTGCATCGCCTCTCCACTCATTCAGTCCTGTAATAAAAGTACATTCATTATGGAACTGAAAAATTCTAATTGCTCAAGTTGATGAGTTTTCTGAAACCGGTTCTTCTCTCTGATAATACACCTGATATCATTATTTAATTATGGAGTAATTATTCATCCAATGAAAACAACAGTCATAATTTCATTGATCTTTTCTGTTTGTAATCTGAGGAGGGAAACCACACTGGCGAAGTGTACAAATTAACATTACGCTTGTGCTAGATATGTACTCCGGAGAGTAAATCTCTGTACCATGGCAGCGAGCAAGGTTAGTACCAGCTCCTATCTTTGAACACAGAGACTGAAAGCTTTTGGATGCACTTACTGCCTATGAGTGAAATTCAGCTAATGATTCAGCCAACACAGCTCAAGTTCAGCCTGCGTTTGAGCAGCCCAGTACAAGCCCAGCTTTTAAGCCTGCAAACTTTTAGGATTTGTTGGCTTGCGCTTCCAGAAGCTGGGTGTGCATAGCATCTGTATGACAGATATGCAATACAATATAGTGGTCATGTGCACTCCGGGGCTAAGACGAGGAGAGCGTTCCTTGGCCAGTGAAGGAGCTCAGCAGTTATCACTAATGCTACAGGCACTAAAAAGGAACTTAGATGCTCTGGCAGTAATATCCCTGTTCCAACAGAAATGCCATGAGTTCTGACATCACCATCTACCAGTGAGACTAATGGCCACCCTTCATGGCCATTTCTTAGTCATCTGCCAAATGTGAGATTTTTATTAGTCAAATTTATAACAGTGTATTTTTTTATTTTCATAATAATTACCTTATACACAACTTCAGGGAGCAAAGCTTCACAGTTTAGAATAATATTTCCAGAGCTTACGAGGTGTTGCGGATCATTTGGCTAAATCCAATTCAGTGGGGCTGAAAAGGGGGAAGCAAGGAAGCTGTGCACCTGAAAAGGGATAGGAGAGAAGAATGGCAATCAGGAAGAATGACACTAGCTTTGATAGAAAGACGACGCCAATCAAGGAGGGAGGTCACAGCATGCAGTGAAATAGGAGATAAAAAACCAGAATTTATTATTCAAATGGAAGAGATGGGGGTTTGTTGTTACTGTGATCACCAGGAGAGCTGAAGGGAGCTATCTAATGTCCTCAGGACTGCCCACTGCCTCATCCCAAACGTTTCTCATCCTTCCCAAGTCACACGAGTTTGATGGACATGATGAGGAAGGGTGGAGAAAGGTGACCCAGCTCAGGGCTGGAAGGGTAAATAGTCTTAGACAGTACTTTGCCTATGAACACAGTGTTACTAACAAGGAAGCTCGGGTTTATCAAGCATAGCTCGATCCACCCGGGGATATTCTCTTTCCAAGTAATTTGCCATTGTTATCTCATTTTGCATGTTTACATATTTACTATTATTACACTCACAAATATTTTGACTGTCACTGAGTTGGCATGACTAGTAGTTTCTGCTTGGGTAACATGCGATTACCAAGGATGCTCGCTTATGCTCGAGACTGAGGTGTGCTGACAACATATGGCTTTATAATGCCAAACCTGAGTCAGTTCACACATTTTTATTTTCATTAATATATTTATTTTCATGAATATTAAACTGGCTCTCAAACGGTTCTTAAAAAAGGAGACACGGTTCTATCTAGGCTCTGTATAACCCAGCTACAGCAGTGCAAATAATTTCAGGTTGCTACAGCATGTTCTACCACTCCACCCTGAAAATAAGGCTTCTGGTGAGAACACTGTTATGTAAGGCTGCAAATGAGATTTGAAACAATAATAATTATCCAACTTGCCACCTATTTTTAATACCTAAGATGGAAGGCACTGAAATTCTGAATGATAATAGTCAGAGGAAAGCACAGCAGTGAATCCACCTATTACCATGAAATCTGATTCAGTATTAGGTTAAAAATAAGGCCAGCTATTTGTAACTAGCTATTACTAATAATACACTTGTTAACCACAGTGAAGCAAAATCACGATCTAAGAATAAGCGTGCCTGTGCAGTGAATATATCATGGTTCTCCTTTGTCCTTCAACACATACACAGATAGATTTCAAAAGACAATTTCCCTCCCCAGTCTCTCTGTTCAGAGCAAGCATTTAAGCAGCAGCCAGGACACAGCACGCTTGGAACTGAGCTTGAGAGCTGATGCTGAGCTGGATGGCAACTCAGTTTAGCCAAGCCACCTTTAGCAGGTTGCGCATACCTGTTTTGTCATGCAAGACATCTGTGACATCTCCAAAACAACATGGATATTATATTAACACGCTTTTAGAAGTCATGAGTACTCCCCAACAGGGTTCATGCCTCCTTCACTACAGGATACCAGCAGTGCTATGAAGGAAACATACATTTACCTGGCAGGAAAGTGAGGGGGGAATACCTCACATTTTCTTGCTGCGATCCTTTTTTTTTTTGCAGCCTTTCTGTAGCTTAACTCTCTAGTTGCTTGGTCCAGATGAAGGTCATTACAACAGTAACTGTGATGTAGTATTAACTGAAGAGTAAATATCTGAAAAAAAAAAAATGCCATAGCTATAATATGCAGAGACTCTCATTCATCTACTCAGCTAAATAGGCTACAGAATGGCTACATCAGTTAGGCATTGCCTGGCTTAAGCGTAACAGGATCTCCAGGACAAGACAAGAAAAAAGAGGCCCAGAATAAAGGTAAGAGTCCTACTTATTGGTTGAACTGCACTGTGTACTACTTTGCAAGAGCACACTTAAAGAGCAGAAATGTTATGACAAGCATGGGCAAAATGCCTCAGAGAGCTCAGGCTTGATACCCTTCAGTCTGCAGGTACAGCACTTGGTCTCCCTGGATTTATAGGTATTCAAGAGGATCGCAGTCTCGTTCCAAGGAAGACGATCCTCATTATGACCCTGAAGCCTCCCCAGCTACATTAGCCAGCTGCTTTCTTTTGGATTAGTTACTGCATTTTGCCCTAAGTCTATGCATCAAGACGAGGAGAGAAAATATATCCTGCAGAGGTTTTAGCCATAATTCAGCTGTTGCATTGTGTTTGAGATTTCACAGAAGTGAGCAGCGCAGCCCCTTGCTACGATGTTGCGACTTGAAAAAAAAACCCCACTCTTATAAGTACAACATTTTTCAAATTCCTAAAGCCAATCATCTGAAAGCCAGAAACAGTGGTTTCTCCGTAGCATGCTGGCACAAAAAGCAAAGGTATCTATCCCATGCCTAACACAGGAAGCATCATGTAGGAATTGTCTGCACAAGGCACATGGGATGTGCCAAGTTTGTGTCACTTATTTTAAAAAAATCACTTTGGATCACAATATCTCCATGACAACTGCTTTTATGTATTAAAAATTTGTTGCGTGCTTACGGAACCTAGCTTATGGAAAAGACTGAACAATAGAAGAGCTTTTCCAAAGAAACTACTTGTAACATGAGCTATAGGGACTGGAGCACCACGCCAGCAATCAGCAGGCCTGAAGCCTCTCTAGCACAGGCTTAGCAGGACATTTCACAGATGTTTACATTCTTTGTTGAAAATGAAGGAATTTAACCATGTGCCCAGCTATCTATTGAACTGGGGTTTCTATTCTCTTTAACTGCTTCTGTCACATTTGGCAAGTTGGTTAACTTCAGTATCTGTTTCCTCAACAGGGCTGAAATCACGTATTTGTCCACCTGGCAACAACAGTGGTAGTATTTGTCCTGGCAGTGGTAGTATTTGTCAAGTGCTCTAAAGATTAGAGCTGTTAAGAGGATACGTAGCGTTTTCAGAACCGAGGAGCAATGCAGCCACGTGCTGAGGTACATGGCGCTGTACCCACTCACCGGTGCTCCTGCCCAGCCGGGAGACAGCCCCAGGCTGGATGCACAAGCGGAGAGCGGTGTCCAGTGCCACGCTCGCTCGTGGGGAGAGCGCAGGACACAAAATATTTGCAAAATGTTAAAATGGGTCCATCCCTGTCGCAGCTCCCCCCTCTACCTTTCCCTCTCCCCATCTTTTTCCCTATTTCCTTTTATAGCGCTCAATTTCGTTACTTTCCCCCTCCTCCTTCCATTTATCTTGGCCTCGAAGATTTTTCAAGGTACTTTTAATGGGATTTTGTGAATGAGCACTCTCTTCCTAGCTTTTGAAAGGTTCTTGACTATGAAGTATCTGTACCCATAGTGATTTTCACAGTGGCTTTGTAACTTCTTCTTTCAATCAGACCGAACGCTTCCTGTTTTCTCTATAATGCCAGAGTGAACTATGAACTAGCAAATCTCAAGTCATACGTTTTGTGGTATAAAGGTGCTGAATAATGAAATTCCACCCTTTACAGAAGCCATTTAACTGAACTTTTAAAGTGAGTAGGCCTCTGTTGATAGTGGCCTTACTGATGTCACTGATTTTGTTGTGCACTATCTGGACTCTGGAATGAGTCAAATATACAGAAATAATATTTGTTCATGCTGATGTAACACAAATATCTGATGTAAATAGCTTCTATTCTAGTCCCCATATTTTGCAATCATTCTACTAAAGATCACAAGATGTCTGATTTGATGGGACTATTCAGACATGAAGCATACAATATTTTGTCTCAGCACGTGGCCAGTATCTGAATATGTGAGAGATGACATGATGTATACTTCTGACTCCGTCTGATCATTAAAAGTCCCTTTCCCCAAAGAAGCAGTTGACTTCCACACTAAAATACCAGTGTCTATACTCTTCACTTACAAAAAAAAAAAGTATTAATCAAAGAAGGCAGCCCTACATCAAAAGGTGGCAACTCATTATTACAATATTGCACAGCATTTTAATTCTGCATTTAGTATTACAACACCATAGCAACAGACACTTCAGACACGCATCGACAGATAATTTAGAACCACTAAAATATTCAGAGAGAGGTAAGTGTGAAGAAAACTAATTTACGTGTTCCTTACTCTACAAAGCTTAATCAACCCCACATTCACATAGTTGTACAATGCCCGGCAGTTTAAACGCTGACTGATGTCTCTTATACTACAATGGAAATGTTGGTGTTACTGCAGAAATTGGTGAGATTATTGCAATTGCCACCACACGCGTCAACGAGTTTTGAGATTCATTTCAGACCATTACAGAATTAGGTGGCACTATAGGTGGTTTTGAAAAAAAGCTGAATAACCTACCAACTCAATGCGTGTAAATGTAAGCGCAGTCAGCTGGAATAGTTAACCTTTTTAAGGAATGCTGTAGATATGAAATACTTGTCACTGACTCAAGCGCTGGAATCGCGTACAGCGGTATGGACTACCCTTGACTCATCGTAGCAGCCACACCCAGCCCATCTCCTTAGTTACAAACTACACAGACACACAAAAGCCTGGCATATATTCACATACGAAATACAAAGTATTATTACTGCCATCTCACAAATCACAGTTTAATCTGACTGTATATCTGAAGTACTGACAAACCCCCAACTTATGCAACACAGCAGGTATTCTTTCATTGTTTCATCCTCCTCTGAAGGCTCATATAACTATCCAAGAAAGAAAAGCAACCGTGATTCTCTAAACTATCGATTATGACTCTCAAGTAGGAGGGAGAAACGAGATCTGACTTCTGATCCACACGTAGACTATTTGAACAGTATGAGGATAAAATACAGGGCTAACACTTGGGATGGAGGAGGAAACCAAAAACTTCCCCTTTTTCGTGAGTTTCCAGATAAATGAATCCTAAATTCCCTGCGCCGAGTCCTGAATTCTCTCCTAGTCAATGGCACAGCTTCAGCTACAAGCAGGGAATGCTGCATCACCTACTTCTTTGGAAATGGGGTTTGTCCTGGCAGTTAAGAGCTACAACTGAGTCTTTTCAAACAGAAAGGGCTTCTTTCTTAGTCGAGCACTTTAACCCTATGCTCCTGTGAACCATCACACTTGCTCTAAAGACAGCAGCGATCATTACTGCAACCTGTAAGGAACCATGTCTGATCCACACTAGCTGTGCTTTCCCCACTCCTTTCAGAAGTATCATCACAGGACTTTGGTTGTAGTTTCTTAAGCGCACAAGCCAGGTTAATAGATCCCTGCTGCTGAGAAAGTTTTATCTCAGCTCTCACTCCATCTTTCCTATTCCAGAAACACAGCTGGCAGCAGGCAATGCAGTCCTGCCCCGTTTTGAGCACTAGGATCATTGCGCAGCACATCCTCTTCTTCAGCTGGATCAACTGCCTGCCAGAGAGAGCCCAAGAGTTACAGCTGATAACCCAAAGCAAGGCTCTGCCTTCAGCTGAAGGCTGGACCCAATGATCTCCCCAGCCTCCCTTCAAGGCCAGCCCCTTCAGCGATCCTGGCCCCACGCATCCCTTCCCATGCCAGCTCGAAACATTTGCACACCCGCATAAAGAAGCAGACATGGGTAGAGATGCAGCAAAGAACACTTTCAAGTAGACCAGGTTTTTTTGAACACTCATTTTTGCTGGCAACAGAGGGGGAATAACGTTGAGAGGGGATTGCCACCACCCCCCTCTTCCTGTCAGCCTGAAGTGACCATCATCTGAGAGCAAAGAACATCTTGTTCTGGATCATCGACTCCAACAAGGCACTAAAGCAATTATTTCTCTTGAGACTGAGGCACAGAGTAGCAAAATTGTAGGTTCAGATTTTTGTGAACATTGTGGAAAATAAGTAAAAAATAACAGTAATTAGTTACTTTTTGTAGACAGAAGCATAATTAGCTGTAAGATTGACACCATGAGGAGTTCAAAGATGCAATCTACTTGAGTTTCACCAAGAATTTCACTATCTGCATGGAAAATACAGAACTAAATGTGGTGTTAAAACACTTTACTATGCCAGAAGGTCAACAGTTATTAGGGAAAATAAACTTTAGCTTGGCAAGTTACACAAGAGGTGATGTTATTGCTTCATGTTCTTTGCATTTATTTGTTCAAGATTATTTTGGGAGTGTTAAGGAAGATGTGCTACAAAGAAAATTCTTGAACCTATAATTTTTCAATTAATAACACTTTCCTTCTACAACTTTAAGTAGAAAACGAAGAAGATCTGAAGATGCAAACCTACGTAAAAAGTGCAAAAACATTCTGAAAGAAAAACAAAACACCTGAGTGAGGTCGTTCAAACAAACTAATGTCTACTAGGAGAGTGTGACACTAAGAAACCGAGACTGACCTACGAAAGCAAACATTCTTTTCCCCTTACTCACTGTGTAATTGTTAATTTGCTTCAATTGCAGGCAAAGAATTTAACAATCTGCTCTCCATATTAGGCAGACCCTGACTGAGATAATTAGCTAGGAAAAGTCCTTGTTGGCTTGATAATTTCAACAGGGTACATTTTGTTCAATTTGTGTCCCATTTAAGGAAAAGAGGCTTTTTTAGCTGTTCATTTAATGTCTTTTGGAAGTTATTTAAGGGAAATCTCACAGTGACTAACACCTCTGTAATTTAAGATACAAATTGCAATAAAATACATAATCCGTTAGAGATACACATTTCTTTCATTTTTTTTTTTTTTCATCTTATTTGTCTCTAACACCTTTTCCTTTAGGTAGAGAGCAAGTGTCCGGGTACACTGTGGTAGCCGAGGTCCACCATTGGTTTCCTGTATTTTGCTGAAAGCCTATGCTGCACCTCGCTTACTCCTTCTGTCTTAAAAGGTCATAATAAACCCCAAGCCTTCCAATAACTCTTTCGATATAAATTGTTTTAAAGAAACACAAACACAACACAGCCTTTTTAATCTAAGCACTACATGGTGGTACAACCACAATAATATTTGATGCTCAAGTTTGAGCTGAAAAGACTTATTTTTAAGTACCCAATACCAGCAAGTGCCCCCTGCTTCTTGCTCCCAGAGGGATGTGGTAATTGTGCTCAGGACTACAGGAAAGTGCAGAACCACTGCAAAGCCAGATGAAGCTAAGTTTGGGGCCAAACTCTTTTCAGTGGTGCCCAGCGACACAACATGGGGCAATGGGCACAAATTGGAACATGAGAAGTTCCACACAATCATGAGGAAAAACTTATTTCCTGTGAGGGTGCCAGAGCAGTGGAACAGGTTGCCCAGAGAGCCTGTGGAGTCTCCTTCCCTGAAGATACTTAAAACCCATCCAGACACAGTCCTGTGCCCCTGCTCTGGGTATGCCTGCTCAAGCAGGGGTTGGGTGGGATGATCTCCAGGGGTCCCTTCGAACCCCTGCCATTCTGTGAAGCCATTACAAACGGCACCCCAGCACACGTTTGGCAGGCCAAGCACCCTGTCAGTCCGTGCCCCCCCGAGGAGCAAGCGCCCAGCACAGCGGGGACAGGCCGCCTCACCGCCCTCAGAGCTCTCCCAGGCAGGAGGGGACGGCACCGCCATGCCAGGCTGGCAACAGCGGTCCCGTCAGAACAGCGCCCGTCGCTCCCGCTTCAGGGCTTTAAGCGGAACCCCACTGTGGACGGCGCCAGCACTCAGCGGCACAGCTGGTCTCAGGCACCACAAGCCCAGCGGACCAGCCGAGGCAATGCGAGTGATGCCCGGCTCGGCCCCACCATCCCAGCCCGCGATCCCGGACGGGGACAATCAGCCTCACCCACCGAGCGGGCAGGCGGGAAAATCTTTCCCGGCCACCCCCTCACCCATAGGGCGTATGCGCCCCCGCCGCTTTGTGCGACGCCGCGCAGGCGCACACGGATCGCAGCGCCGTCCCGCCGGTCGAGCCGGTCCTTGTCGAGCCCGGCTTAAGTGCGCAGGCTCGGCCCCGCCCTAGAGCCTACGCACGCGCCCATGCCTCCTATAGTGTTGCCCTCCCCGTAGTGGAAGCTGAGGTGGTGACGTCAGGAGCGGCGGCCATTACACGGTCTGGTGCGAGGGAGCGGGCGGCAGAGCTGCAGCAGCCCAGCGCGCCCCGCTGACTGACCGACCCGCAGCGTTCCGCGTCCTCCGCCCGTCCCGTCCCGTCGCGTCGCGGCCGCTGCCGTTGGGAGCGCGGATCGCGGGGGGGGCCTCTGGGGCGGTGGTGCGGCAGCAGCCGGCGAGGAGGAGGAGGAGGAGGAGGGGGAGAGGAGCGGGATGGAGGAGAAGGTCTTCACCAAGGAGCTCGACCAGTGGGTGGAGCAGCTCAACGAGTGCAAGCAGCTCTCTGAGGGGCAGGTGAAGAGCCTCTGCGAGAAGGTGAGGGGCGGCGGGGGCGGCTGGCGGGAGGTGGTGCGCGGTGCAGGGAGCCCGTGGGGCCCGGGCGGCCTCTCGGCGGGAAGGCGGGGAAGGTGCTGCCGGGTGGGGGAGGCGCCTCTCCGGCGGCGGGTGAGGCGGCGGGGTCCGGGGGAAGGGGCGGCGGGGCGAGCGGGCTGGTGGGCCGGGATCTTTGGGGCGCTCGGCGGGGCGGACTCGCGGCTGGGCCGCCGGCGGGGGAAGAGGGCCGGGGAACCGGGCTGAGCCGTGGCCCCTCGGCGGGCGGATCCGCGCCCCCTCTCGCTGCTGCATGGGAGCCTGGCTCCGCCTCCCGCCTTTTCATCGCCTCCTAAAATGGCGCCGCTGCCGGGATTCTCCGGAGAGACCCCCGAGCGCGGCCGCCATCCCGGGCGCGGCGGGACGGACCGGCCGGCGCTGCACCGGCTTCGGCCCTTCCGCTTCCTCGGGCCCCGCTGGGCGGCGGCGGGTGAGGAGAGCCGTACGGGCCGGCCGTCGGTCTGGCCGGCCGTCGGTCTGGCCGGCCGTCGGTCTGGCCGGCCGTCGGTCTGGCCGGCCGTCGGTCTGGCCGGCCGTCGGTCTGGCCGGCCGTCGGTCTGGCCGGCCGTCGGTCTGGCCGGCCGTCGGTCTGGCCGGCCGTCGGTCTGGCCGGCCGTCGGTCGCGGAGGGTTGCGCCTGAATCGATGCAATGTACCGTCATGATATGGTTAAAATCTTAAAGCAGTTCCAAAAGTGTAAGTTGTTACAATGAAGATAAAAGCTGATGGTAAACAGTTGAAAATTACACGGGGTAAAGAGCTCCTGCTTGAATGTAACAGCTTTGATTTATTTTTTTTTCCCTGATATCAATAAACCCAGATGCATTTATAACTAATTGAAGGGTAGATTAGCTTTGGGACTGGGACTTTGGTTTCTCTGAAAAAGATTCTGGGTTTCATGAAATTCACAGAATAGACGGTTGAGATCGCATACAGCTATTCATTTTTATGGTCATGAGTTGAAAATGTTGAGACTTAGATGTTAGAGCACTGTGTTGACTGAAGCTTTTATAGTTTAGAAAGGGTTTTAAATCAGCCCGGGATAGATTGTCTTTTAGAAATTCAAGATAAAAATTTGTTCGGGTAGCATCCAGCTGCATTTTCCAATTGGATTCTAATTGTGGATGTAACTTAATAACGGAACAGGCTTTTTTTGGTTGCTGAATGTTTTATGTATTCCTACATTTCTAGATTGAAGGAAGTAATATTTGTGGACTGTTTGGGAACTAGAAATTAAGATATATGGGAGATTACTGATGTACTGGGTTCTAAAGAAGGCTGCCTACCTGCCACGAGAAGTAATTAGAATGTTTTAAATTTGGCATCATGCCTTCAAATACTACAGCATGTTGTTTTGGAAGCAAATTGTTTCCAGAGCACTGTCTATGAACTTGCGGTGTTTTTGGCTAGACGAGTTCCTGCTTGAATCCAAATCTTAGTTGACTAGCATTCTAGCTGCTTGAAATTGTTACCATTTGATAGAGTTTATATATTTTAAGTGACATTGCAAACAAGTGGAGATGTCACTGCCTGACTGTTTTTCATGTGTGCGTCTAATGACAGCAGTCCAGCTTCCTCCTTGTATTGCTTTGCTGGAGAGGCGAGTGTTCCACTTGCCATCATTTATAAACTGATGCTGGTACAGCGTACTGAACACTGTGCGAGTGGGTGTGCTTTTAAGGTAACTTGCAGGAGTGTGAGGAACATACAAAAAGCTGTCAGTTTACTGGGGGTTTTGGATAGGTGAGGAGTAGGCATGCCATTAGAAATTCCTTGTGGAAGATACTGTAGTCCCAGCCATCATTGTTGCGCAAGATGACACCTTCATTTTTTCCCAGTGAAGAATGGAAATGAGCTGTGTTTTTGGATAAATGCATAATGCTGGTCACCGAAGTAATGGTGGGTAAAAGGAAAGGTTACAGAAAGTTGTGCATCTGACTGCTGTGTTTTGAGATGAGAGACCACAAGAATATGTGAGAGAAGTCTACCTGAAAAATACCATTTACCAGTAACCTCTTTGCCTCAAGCTGGGAGGGTGTGAGCCAGCTCCAGACCAAAGGTAGTATTTCTCTGGGTAGCATGATACTGCGCTTGAGCTGAAATTCCCCATCTCTAACTGGTTTGCAGTCGGCCCTTTGCCGAATACAGCCACATGGCTGTTTTGTTAAGGAAAAATAATTTGTTGCTGGTAACTACAGGTGGATTTACTGGGACTTCCTGCTAAGAGTAGTTAAGTTTCTACATGGTTGCTGATGCAAGGAATTGGAAGTAGGCCCCCGAAGACAGAGTCTTCCATCATCATCTCTGCCCCCTCGACTAGGAAGCCGTGTTTGTGAAAGCAGGGCATTAGTTGAAATCTGTGCCCTCCTTCCAAGGGAAAGCATTGGCTTTAACCTTTTCCCATGCTTCTAGCACTGACTCTCAGAAACTTTGCTGAGTTTGCTTCATGTATTCATTGTCTTAAGTAGTTTTGTGGATGTAATCGCACCCAAAGGTTATGTTTTTCCATAAACAGCTTAATGTGTTAAGGAGAATGTCAAATATAGCTACTGTTTCAAGGGACAGATAAAGACCCTACTAGGTATAAACTGTCATTGTTCACCACATTGAATTGTAGCTAGGGCTAGTTAAAATAAACAAACAAATTAAAAAACTTTGTGAGGGCTTTTTTCCGCAGAAAACTATTTGATTGGATCATCTTCCTGACTGGTATTTCTTGATCTGCTGGGACTTCATGTGTGCAGACTGGTGCCTGTCTAATAAGAATAAGCCTAAGGGCTCTCTTCTATTTCAGTATTGATATCTAAAGGACATAACAACTATTTACAGACGTAATTATTCGAGTGTGGCCATCTGTGCATCCCAGTTACTTTCTTAGTGCCTCTTACCTTGTGCTTTTTTATCTGGGTGATGGTGGTAACTGGGAAGAAATGTCTTCCAAGTCTGGGAATAATTTGTAACCATGAATAATACATAATACTTTTACTGGTGATTTGAAAAAATATGAACCTCTGAGTGGCAGTTAAGTTATTCTAGGCTTAATATGTGCTATGTGTTTTATAGTATACATCATTTGTGTGACCAATTGTGCGTGCTTTGCTTAAGGATTTGGTAAGTGTAAGTTTTGAAGAAGCGTACAAAATGTACACCAAATAGTCACTGTTATGTATCCACAGCATTTGTCCTGTTAACATTGAATTGTTTATTGACTGCTGTCCATGAACAGAGGAGAAAGGAAGTTCTTTATTGCCAGGTGAGGGGTTTTCCACTGGCCATTTTGAATGAAAGGATGCTGTTTTGGAGTGCTGTTCTTTTCCATACTTTGAGCGTAGAGAGAAGTGGTCTTGTCTCTTCATTGTGGTGTATAAGTGCCCTTTATCACAGGAGATGGGGGTGTGGTATGTTGCTCGGGAAGGTGGGATGACAGTCTAAAATGCACAAAGGAATGAGTTGAATTTGTGGACAGAGTCTCCATTGGTTATTTCAGAAGGTATCTAGTGCAGGTGGAGGGAGAGATGTCGGAGTCTCTCCCCTGGAAATACCGGTCTGTAATTAAGTGGGTTTGAACATAGCATCCAGTTTTCAGAAAAAGAAGACAATGTGGTCATATATGCTGTTTAGAGTGTTCAAGGTTCTCTTCCATGTGCTTGAATTATTAGTAAAGTATGTCTGAATAGACAGTGCTGCTATCCACCATTTTTTAAACTAGAGTGAAGGGCTGATACTGGTAAAGGCATTCAGGAAACCTTAATTTGATCTTTGTCTCCTGCAGCTTTTGATCTGTAACAATGATCTTGCTTACATTTGCTTTTTGATTTGTCACCAGAGCTAATTTTCATAGCATAAATATGTTTCTGGGCCATACTGTTCTCTGGAACGTACCTTGTTAATGGTATATTCTTCATATGTTTTTTTCCTGTTGCAGAACTTCCACCTTTGTTTAACACCAGATCTTCCAAGTTAAATTTTCTGAGACTGATTGCAGATGAGAACTAACCAAACATGCATGTACCCACTGCAGCTGTGTGAGCTCCTTGAACTCATTCAGCTTAAGTTAAGTGCCTTAGTTCTGGGAGGGCAGTATGGTACTGATGAAGCCTGCTTTTGGGTCATTGGGTCAAACCCCCGTGCAATCAAAGCTCAGTTTCTCTAATGCATAGGACTGGCAAGTTTTGTGAATCTCACTCCTGTGTTTTAAGCAGTTACTGAGACATCTGTCCTGCTTTTTCAGACAGAGAGAGGCACGTGTTCCCTTCTGCCTCCTCTGCTGTCGGGGAGCTACCTTAGCTGGTTATTTTTGCCCAGAAGTGAATGTTTTAAATTGTCCCCGGCCTCATTTGTAAGTGGTTTTCCATTAGCTAGCTTTTGCATTCCCCTATCTTTACAGGTAACCGTCTCATAGAACTATTCTTCAAACTAGGATGATTGTAAGAATGAATGTTCCTGTATGAACTTGCTGTGAATCAACTGAAAAACTTGCCCCAGCAGAATTCCCAGTGAGAGTTTCCATGCGGTGGGCTGTGTATTGGATAAGTTCTGTGTCCCTCCATCCCTACCCTGGCAGAAGGAGAACGTGGATCTGGAAGGCATGACATTTTAGTTCCTCCTTGCTACTGCATTGGCTTCTGGATTCACTAACAAAGAAACCCTTAAACTACTGCTGGTGGTGGGAGGGCCCCTCTTGGGTAGTTTCAGGGGCTGTGGGACACCAGGAGATTGTTTAGCACTCCTTTGCTCCCGCTTTCTTGAACATAGAGGGATCAAGCTGTTGATGGGCGCATATAGTTATACCTTCCATTTCTGAAGAGTTACAGGTGTACTGTGAAAAGCTTTTTGTGACATTTTAATAACTGTGTTTTAGATTGTTCTGGAACACTTCCCAAAAAAGATCCTTTCAGTCTCAGTGTTCTGTGGGTTGTAGGTTTTTGGTGTTTGGTGGTTGTTTTTTTTTGTGTTTTTTTTTTTTTTTTTTTTTTTTGTGATGGTTGTTAATGTAAAATGGAAATCGTCTCTTTACACAGAAGGCATTTGAAAAGTCAACCGTGCCAGCCTTCTCACCTATTCCTGATTATACTTACAACATTCTGATGTACATATGAGAATTCAGTCTTGTATGTGCAAATTCTTATAGCAGCAGCTTTCTATGTTTTTCTAGGAAATTCTGTAAAATTGAGTTGTACTGTCAGTTAGGTGTTGTTTTGTTTGTTTATTTACAACATTAGTTGTGATGAAATAAGGAAAGATTTCTGTGTTATTTTAGAAGCTATTTTGGGCATAGCGTAAGATAACAGAAGTAAGCTCTCATAAGTCAGAGCAACTTCCTACTTGATTTCTCCCAGTTCAAGGCTCAGGACATGGATAAGGACAGAGATCAATGTGCTCATCCAAATCTACCTGCGGTGAGGCTGTTGCCTCCTCAGATCTGATGACAGTGCTGCTCTGTGATTGCTCCCTAGCCATTCTCAGTTAGTCATCTGGGTTGCCTTAAACAGTATAATAGCCTAACCTGTCTGGTTGTGTCTGGCATGAGTTAAGGAGGCCTTGTACAAAAGGCTGCATCAAAAAGGAGTAGTGGTTGCATTTCCATCCTTGCTTAGGGACCCTTAAACGCTACACCTATATTCAGTAACACAGTTGTTGCCCTCGGTTCCTCTTCTTTAGATAGTATGTGAAGCTGGAAAAACAGTTTATTCCTGGCTAAAGAATAAATACTGGAGCTCAATTGCTCAGTAGTCAGGCCTCCAATATTTCTGCTGGGTGTACTGAAAATACCTTCCAATATAGGTGTTACATGCTTGCTAGGTGGTTTTGAAGTACGCTTCTTGAGTTGAGACACACGTGCCTACCCCATCCTCTGACTGGTATCCTGACCAAACCTTTACAATGACTGTGCCCAGCTGTGGTTGGAGTAAGCTGAGCAAGAGAGTTGAAAACCTTTTGAGTTTATTACATGAAGCTGGACTTATGGATATCCCAAACTAGGCACAACTAGTTTGGGAATAGCTTTAGTCTCTCTTTTTTTTTTTTAACAACTTGAATGATACACAGTGACTACAGCTTGTTCTACAGGTGGCACTGAAGACTGTCTCTGTGTTAAGTGGTCAGCATTGTGCTACTGTTGCTGCGTTTCTTGGAACGCCCATGTAGGGAGGAAGGCGTCTGGATTTCCTGAGCTATTTGGCCTCCTATGTTTTTTTAAAAAGATATCTCTAGACTTTAATTTCTTTTAATTCAAAGTTAAAGACATCAAGATCTTCTGTATGATGCACAATAATGACATTGAGCCCTTTCAGAGGAGCCCCTTCCTGTCCTTTTTCCATCTGGTCTTGTCAACTACTGAAACTTAAATAGCAGTTCCCCTTTCCCTCTCCCAGATCTGCAAAGAACACTCCTTTGAGTTACGCTGAGTATGTAGGACTGCTAATGATTTTTCCAAATCAAAGTGTTGAGGGGATTATCAAGGCTGCAAGTGTTGTCAGTCATTGCTTTGTAATTCGAAGTAATAGAGGGTTATTTGGCAAAATTTTACTGCCTGTCTGCTTTCTTGGTAGAGCTGCTAGAATTTACAGGAGGAAAAGGAAGGTGGTTGTCCTGTTTAATCTTATATGCAGTACTGGCATTGGGATTGATCTCTTGGTTGGCTAACAGCTTGTGTTAACTGGACTCTTACAAAACAGGAGTTCCTAAAAGAGTAAGGGAGCGGTTGTTGCTGCATTGCAGAGCAGTGAAGAAGGGTGCTTCGCTGTGTGTTGTGAAATGCAAAGCTGATTGGATTTCATGCTTTTTTGGTTAGTTAATTCCCTGTTCTTGTTCACTGACAAATAGTCATTGATACCTAAGCTACTAAACTTTGATTTTGTGCACTTTGAATTAAATTAAAAATTTTGAGTTGATGATTTGTTTCTATTTGCCCTATCCCAAGAAAATGAAAGGCTACAAATGTAGTGACCATGTCATGACACGTGTTAGCAGGAGCGCACTGTGACTCTTTGACCAGGCATGCCTTGTTCTCCTTTGAGTTCTAAACCTTCAGTATTGCTGGTAGTGAAAGAGATTAGAAACAGAGGTGTAGGCACTAGTCACAAAACCAGAGAGAAAGCAGATGGGTTATCTTCTGTTTCAGTCCTGGGAAAAGAGTATTTTGCTGCTGTCCTTCTTCTGTGTGGATGGAAATCCTGGTTTTACTTACTCTGGAATACTAAATAATTCAATGTCACTGGGGAGCTTTGTATTTTAATTTTGTTCCTACTTAACACATTCACATTGAACTCCTTAGTGGATTCCAAAGTTCGGCATAAATCAGTTTCCCATTTGTGTCATATGTAGTCTAACTGCTGTTGTACCTTCTTCACACAAGGGGGATGTTGGAGACCTCATTTCTCTAGTTTTGTTTCAAATGTCAGACAGTGAATGGAAATACCTTTGGCTCTAAAAGCTGTGAGCCCACCTTTTCTCTGAACATGTTCTCTTCCCTCTGCAAGTAAGGGGAGGGGGAAACCCTTAAACTGAAGGAAACAAATGTATTCACTCTGTGCAAGACTTGCTGACTGTAATGGGTGACTTTGCTTGGAACTGGAATCTCTTCCAGGCCACAGCGTTTGGCCAGCTAAAACCAGTATTCATCCCAATTAGCTGATCATTGTGCCTTTAGTCACATCCTGTGCATCGTGACGACAGGAAATTATGGGTGTGGTTGAAGACTTCGATCTCATCAAAATATCTTTATGGTAACTACAAATGCCTATTTTTTTTTTCCTTGGTTACGGTGGATGCTTGTCAACACACATGCTTTACCAGACAGCATGGTGGGTTGCAGGTGTGAATTCTGGTCTGCCGAGAATAACACATTACCATCTGCACCCATGACTTTGGAGCTATGTTGTCTAATTAAAATAATGGTTGTATTTCCTTTACTGAGTTAGGGCTAATCTTTTGATACGTGCCTTATAGCACTGGCTTGCTGCTATGCAGCAGTTGCAAGCATTGTTCTACAGTTCTGCAAAGGCACAGTAAAGCTTACGGCATTTTTTTCCCCACTGTGCCCCAGAGCTTTTCAGGGTAGGTATTTGGTTTGAGCTGTCAGAGCTCCTTCTAGAGTGTAGGGATCTAAGAAGGGGTAGGAGTAATTGAGAAATAACTGATATGTTCTGGAAACAAAAAGGAACTTGGCTACAGGTGAATTCAGAGGATTTTTCAGAAGTGGGCTGCTTGAAAGGAATTCTCTGAGGCAAGGTGGTTGATATACTCAGCTCATGAGGGAAACTCACTTATCCTCAGTGTAGAGTGAGTTGAGTGGATGGATTTTAGCCTTTATGGCACTTGACTCTGAGCCTTAACCTATGGCATATATAGGATAAAAATACATGCAGGGAATAGGGGTAATAGGAGATACCACTGCGTCTCATTAAATACAATTGTGAATAACTGAAAATCATATGGTAGTAGCTTTAATGGTCGTACAGGTTTTTTAATTCTTATCCCTGACTGTTCATTGTAAAATGCAGTTTACGCTTGGATCTTGCATTGCCTTAAAACAATTGAAACTGATATTTGTATTTTAAGTGTTTTGCATAAAAGATGTGCTTTGTAAACAAAGGCAACAAAACAGTGCTTTACTGTTTGCCTGGTTGTTTAGAAGATGCGTAGTGGTCCAGGAATGTTTTAATTCTTAAATACTAGGTTGTATTTTTAAACAGTACTGCTTGGCTTTACAATAAAGTGAAAATGTGCTGTTTTCTTCTGTGTTCAAACCAATATTGGTTTTATTTCTGGGGATCGTACAAGTTGCCTCTTTCCAGAAAAATGGCTGAGTAAGCCAATATTTCAGATATCAAGTAGGAATTATTTCCATTCACTATGACTAAGCTGAAGTGTATTTGATATGTGCTTATTGTTTGAACTTTGAGATCACTTTAAGTAAAATACGTGACTTTCCACCTTGGTAATTGTTGTTTAAGACAGCGTTTTACCTAGTTCTTCTTATGCAACTGTGTCTTATAGCTACATGTTTTTTCTGCATCAGATTTTATTGGCGCATGGCTGTAAAATTAGCGTTTATCAATTTGAAATAACGTGTTCTTCTCAGTCTTGATTTGTATCTGTTTGTATTTGGTTTTGAAATCAGTGTGTAGTGCTGAAAAAATATTTAAGCTGGTTTGGAGGTAGGGTCTTATAACTGTGATGTAGTATGCTGCTGACATCAAGTTTTTGCCTAAGTTTATTCACCTTTTTTAAATTGTAGGATACCATCACAAGTTAAACTTCCTGTGGCGTGGGGTATGTAGAGGGTTGAAGGCATACAGAAGTTCAGGGCTGTCTTAATATTAAGAATTGCGAGGAACCGAAAAAAGACTGAGACATAAAAGCACTAATAAGAGTTCAGGAAAAATCTGTTTCAGAATTGCGTAACTCTTTATCCTAGTGATAGGCAACGAAACCTGGATGTTTCAAAATGCTGATGTCAAAACACTGCAGCAGTATTGCACTATTACCCTCTTGGCAATAGGTCACTGGGTTTTTGAAGTACGAGGACTCAGGTGTGTCTGTCTCTCTTCCCTATTTCTCCCTCGTCCGGTGCTTTGTCCAAGGACTGCCCTGGCCTGTGTTGAAGGCTGCTGAAATGCTCTGCTGCTTCCTCGCCCCGAGGAAGCGCAGGAGGGCTGCGGGTGGGAGGCTGAGTGTGCTGGGGTGGATGGGTGGGAATGGACAGGGAGGGAGTTGCGTGGTGTGGCTGAGCAAGTAGCATCACGGTGGATCTTGGGGAAGGGATCAATAAAGAGGGAGTGGAACCAGACGAGGCTGCACAGGGAGGCGTGTGCTCTACTACAAAATCAGGGTCCCAGATACTTCAGTAATATTAGTGATAGCTTAACTTTTGTGAAACTCGAATTGTGACATTGTAATATTGCATGTAGTGTTGTCTTACCAGCTTGTGTTTTTGTTATGTTACAGTATATTAAAACAAGTTTTGCTTTAACCTTTTATAGGAATTAATTTAATGTGGAAATTTTGGGGATGGTCGATGGTCTGCCTGTTGGTGGCTTGTTTTCAGGGTGTGGGTCTCCTCCACTTTCAATTCTGCTGAAACTCCTTTGTAAAGGCAGGTCGACTGCTGAAGCACTTCAGTATATGCCGCTGTTAATACTATGGGACATGATAAGACTGTAAATAGGCTGAGCAGTTCATGAGGCAGTATTTCATGAAACTAGTTTCAGAACGTGGAAATACTGAAATCACTGCATCAGCATTCCTTCACTGCAGGATTTAGATAGAGATTGCTGTTTTGCAAGTTGACCTGGAACAGTCTTTTTCTATCAGAGTAGCTGTCTGACTTTTATCTGCGTGTTTGGTCATATGCATATCTGAGTGATTTAATATTTCAAGAACTGAGAAAGCAGCAACTCCATTGCTAAGAACAATGTCGTTTTAGCCTCGATCAGCATAAATGTTGCCTACCTTTGATGAAAAATGAATGCTGCATTCTTTGTGCAATGATTCCAGTGTGTTAAGAAAATAAGGCGGTAGAAAACATTCTAAATTGAAGTGTAGGGTTTTTATATTGAAGCGCTAGAAGTATCTGCAACATTCTCTGTCAAAAGGAGAATTAAGATGGCTAATGCTTCTGAGTGTAACAGTGTATTAGAAGAGGTTAAGGCTGTTAAAACACCTTCAAAACATCCGGTGAGTGTCACTGCATTAAAATGAACTTAAGTCAGGCTATCTTAAAATAAATCTACACTTTTAGCATCCACCACAAGCCAGCAATGACCTATCTTTAGTACTAGGCACGGCATGAGTGGAAACTGTCATATGAGATTGACTTTTGATGTAAATATGCCTGCAGAGTGATTTAACTCTGCCGCTCATGCGGTAATATCTAAAAGCTCTATGCAGGGTGCCTAACCCTGACTGCATTTTTGCATTTCTTTCCAGTGTTGAATAAAATGTTGAATTTCATGCATCTCCATCATTAAACTATGTGTTGCTGGTGCTTTTCTTATTTGGAAGGGGTGACCGTGGTGGCGAGCCTGGACGATATGCCGGAACAGTGAGACCGCTTTTGGGGTTGGTGGGGGGGTGTCAGTCACTGTCCAGCTAATAGCTTCGTGAGTAGGGTGGAAACTTGGACACGATGGCATGTTTCTTAATAGCTTGGCTTGTGCCAATATCCAGTATTTAAGGTACTGTTTAGATTTTAAGTTCAGATATTTCTTTCCTAACCTTTTTAAATCTAATGCTCTTCAGATTACGATGAATTTTTTTCTATCATCTCAAAATACTTCTTTGCTTAGCAGAACCCCCCCAAAATAAGTATGCTTCTTTAGTTGTCAGGTTTGGTAAAGTTAAGAAAAGTGACCCTAAAATGAATGTGGTGTTGCTCTTCCATCTGCCTCTTACTGGCATATGCTTCAGAATATTTTGGATTCAGCATGGCCCACGCAGAGGTGGTATTTGGTGCTGTTTCTGCGAGTCTTGTACACATGTTGGGATATAAAACAGAATATAGTTTTTTAGATATTCACTTGTCATTCTGGTAATGAGTTAAAGAAGGGATCCTTCCTGAATAGGAACACTGGCGCTTGAAAGGCATGGAAATCTTTGTAGATGGTAACTTGTAAACTTGTTACTATTTATATTTCTAATCCTCTTGATTTAGAAAATTATTGTGGCATGTGTTTGGTGACTTCTGAGAACAGACTGTAACAACTGGCGGTGTGATGGTACGATTAAGGAATTCTTGCATTATTTCAAAACTACCTTTCGGATGCTATATTTAGCTTGTGCGTCTTGATACAAATTGCCTTTGTCTGTAGCTCTTATGTACACAATTCTGTGGAAAAAATGGTGATGTCAAAGATGTTCCCCTACTTTGGTTTATAAAGACACAACTCTGTTACTCATGTGTACTTAATCACAAAACTTGTCCAGAAAGCTGGTGCAGGTGAACCTCCTGCTCTGCAGTTGCAGGTACTGCTGGGTGTTAGTTATGTTCTCACTTCTGCTTCGTGTAGGACTCTGCCTTTGCATTCCAAGATGTGTGTACAGATGGGTGGCAAACTGTCTTCTGAAGCAGGATGTCTGAAGTATAGAACTCAGGGAGTGTTTGCTGGTTGGTACAGCTGTGTTCACCTCCCCCGGGGAGAGTCACGATTTTGGCCATGTCTGAGTTCAGGCTTTTGGAGGGCTTGAGATAAGACATTGGCATGATTTTTGATTAAATTTTTCCAAATACTCATGGACTTCCTCAGTTCTAGCAGTGATGATCATTGGTTTATGCTTCATGGAACTATTTTGGTAGAAAGTCTGAGGTTTGTGGTGGTTTTTTTTTTCTTGTTTTGTTTTTTTTTCTTCCCTCCTTGAAGAGGGGAAAAAAATCCCACCACAACAAAATTCTGCTACTAATACAGGGTTAAAGCAAAATTTTCTTTTAAGTAAAGATAAACTCTTATCCCAGGTGCTGCAGACAAGGAAGGGACAAGAGTTGATAAAGAGGGCGGGTGGTAGGGAGCTGGAGGTGGTAGAGCATACTTTGAATAAAATGACTGTTCATAGACAAACTCACAATTTCTGTGTGTTTTGTTTTACAGGCTAAAGAAATTTTGACAAAAGAATCTAACGTACAAGAAGTGCGATGTCCAGTCACAGTCTGTGGAGATGTCCACGGACAATTTCACGACCTCATGGAACTTTTCAGAATTGGAGGCAAATCACCAGACACAAACTATTTGTTTATGGGGGACTATGTTGACAGAGGCTATTATTCAGTCGAAACAGTCACATTGCTTGTAGCTCTTAAGGTAATTTTTCTTCTCAGCTGTACAGTTTTCTGTAAAACATATATAATTACTATCCCGACTATGCTTGATATCGTTTACGATTTGCACTATGGTGGTTTTATAGGTACCAAACCTGAAATGTTGGCTTAGTTTTCTAAGGTACTTCTCGGGGTGGGGGGCAGGGGAGAGGAATGTTCAGGTGCAAGCAAGCCTGAACTTTTTCTAAAATGAGTGCTGTATTTATTTTTCACTTTCCCAAGATTACCAAGTGGCAACCTTTAAGAATTTGCTTGGAGAGATCAGCTTAATGCACAGGTGTAGTGAAGTCCACTAGTAACGATGAACAAAATCTGTAATTAATTTCAAAACTATTTGGCAGCTGAAGATTTGAATGAATTGGAACCTTTTCTCAAAGGTTATAATTGAATCTTCATCTTAAAAAGGGTTTGGTTTTTATTGCTTTATTGACATGTGACGGGGGTGAGGGGTGCAAATTCTGTTTTTTGGGACGTACGTATTTTGGTGCCTCTAAAGTAAACTGTTATGTTTAGGTCCGTTACCGTGAACGTATCACAATTCTTCGAGGGAACCATGAAAGCAGGCAAATCACACAAGTATATGGTTTCTATGATGAATGTTTAAGAAAATATGGAAATGCAAATGTTTGGAAATACTTTACAGACCTTTTTGATTACCTGCCTCTAACTGCCTTGGTGGATGGCCAGGTACGTTGAAATTTTACAAAGTCAGACATTACTGGTTGTAAAGGGAGCTATTAACACTGTATTCTGTCAGCTCTCAGCTTTAAAGGAATCCCTTGCAGACTTTCTCCTAATCTTTTACACTAAACAATTTTTATTGCACTGATATAATTAATGTAAATGAATGAGAGAAACTTCACGTATTAATCTTAACTCTTCCAGATTTTCTGTCTACATGGTGGCCTCTCTCCATCGATAGATACGCTGGATCACATCAGAGCACTTGATCGCTTGCAGGAAGTTCCCCATGAGGTACTGAAAAGTAACTTTCTAAGCTCTTGGTAGGGTTCATGATTCAGCATATATTGGGTATTTACACAGGCTGAAAATGAAATTGAAACCAACTTAGCAATATGGAAGTGCCTGTCTTCCTGTTCTAGTTTTTTAAAGGAAGAGTGACTGGCATGTTCTTGCCTAAAGAAAGAAATGTTTTAGTGTGCCCGTAATCAAAACGGGTACCACTTAATGATCGCGGAGGTAAGAACTATGATGAAAATTCTTCATTCAGATTAATTTTTTGATAGTATTTCAAGTGATAACTGCACTAGCTGTTGTAGTTGATAGGCAGTTTTCTTTTTTTTTAAGCCTTAAAGAGATGCCGCAACAAGTTGTGCAGGGGTGGGGGTGTGCATGTGTGTAGATTTTTTTATTTTTTTTTTTTTTGTGGGGTCACCATTTCTGAAACATACAGTCATAAGGAAAAGCCCTCTAAGATCATCAGGTCCAACCGTCAACCTGACACTCCCGTGCCTCCTAAAACTCTTCTACATCTCTTCCAGGGTCCAATGTGTGACTTGCTATGGTCAGATCCAGATGATCGTGGTGGCTGGGGAATTTCTCCTCGAGGTGCAGGTTATACATTTGGACAGGATATTTCAGAAACCTTTAACCATGCTAATGGCCTTACGTTGGTTTCAAGAGCTCATCAGTTGGTAATGGAGGTAAGCAGGGTGGCCTGTGCGTTTAAACTCCTGATTGCATAGTTGGTGCATTAATACCGTACTCTGTGTGTCAGAGATGTGCGTGTGCTGCTGTGAGAACTGATGATCCAGCTGGGAGCCTTCCAGAAACTCTATTTTGACAGTATTCCTGTGCTACCAAAGGAATATCTCAGTTTGAGAGTGGAGTAACCTTTATTTCAGCCTTTCTTCTGAAAACTTACAGTAACCTCCCAAAACAGACTTCAGTAGTAGATGTGGTATTGCATTTCTGTGTAGATAAAAAAAGTCCTTAAACATAAATGCTGAGTCCCTTGATAAGAAAATGCACACAGATCTGTGTGTCTTGTTTTCCTTTTTAGCTTGGATGTGTGGTTTTGTTCTTAGTCTCTAATTGTGCCTGGCAGGTAAGACTTTTAAATGTATGTCTGGATTCTGGTTTTGGTTCTGGCAGACAAAGATCCAGAATAGATTTTGTGCTTCAGAAGTACTGTCTTAGTTTTTTAATGCTAATGCAATGGAAAATTTTTGCTGATTAATTTTTTTAAATAAGTTTAGCTCATGGTCACTAGTGAGAGGCAACATAGGAAGGCCAAAATTCCTTTTTACCCTTTTTCTCTCAAAAGGACAAAGATATAGTCTTAATATTTTTTCAAAATTACACCACGAATGCCACTTAGGGTTTTGTGTGTTAAAAATCCAGTTTAATAATAAGATGTTTATATGGTGTATAACAAATGAACTTGGCCATCCTAATTTTTTTTTGTTTTTTTTCCCTCTCCAGGGTTATAACTGGTGCCATGATCGGAACGTAGTAACAATTTTCAGTGCTCCAAATTATTGTTACCGTTGTGGCAACCAGGCTGCAATTATGGAACTTGATGATACTCTAAAATACTCCTTGTAAGTATGTTTAAAAGTGAGATTTACATTGCTCATGATTTTAAGGTAGTTGCTGTAGCAAGATATCACCTAATTATTGTGTTATGGTATGGTTTTTCCCCGTATGCTTTTTGGGAGGTGAAGCGAATGTGGAATTGTTGGGTTAGTTGCATCTAAAGTCGTTGAGTCAAATATCAGGAACAGTTCTTGTTGATGTCTTGTCTGTCACATTACAGTGAGGCTCCTCGTTCTTGTTTTGTATAACTGGAGTTTAATGAAGTATCGTAGAGGGATGTGATTTGAGACTAGCACTCTGTCACGTCTGAGGTAATGCTTTCCTAGCAGTCCAGGGCAAGAGCCTTCTGTTATTTTTGAATTCTTCACATGTTAGGATGTCGGCTTTTTAAATGAGGTTTCTAACTAACTACTCCAGAAGCAACTTTACTACTCAACGAGGCAAAAGCATTGTGGAAATTGCCCCGTTTGACAGTTACCGGAGACTTGAACTTTCTAAACCTATGCTAATGTTCCAGCAATTTGTGAGTCTTCAAGCTAGGATTCCTTTCTCTCCAGTCGACAGTAGCAATTGTAAGAGGAGTTTAAAACATGGGGATTATAAATACATACTAATAGAAGGAGTGGAGGAAGTGGAACACTTGTTCTAGAAGACTTTAATTAGTTGAAAAAACTTGAAAAGATGTAGCTGTGTTAAGATCACTGCTGCTGTAATTCACATATAAAGCATACCTGAATGTAAACTGAACTCTCACGGTTTCATTAATATCTGTGCTTTTCAGTTTGCAGTTTGATCCAGCACCACGTAGAGGTGAACCGCATGTTACTCGTCGCACCCCAGACTACTTCCTGTAAAGAGATTTTAGACCTGTACAGTATTGCCATATGTTGACCTAAAGAAAATGGGAAGAGCAACAGTAACTCCAAAGTGTCAGAAAAATATTTAACATTCAAACTTGTTTTCACATGGACCAAAAGACGTGCCATATTCAAATACAAAGCCTCTTGTCGTCAACAACTGTGACCACTTTAGAATGAACCAGTTCATTGCATGCTGAAGCAACATTGTTGGTCAAGAAACCAGTTTCTGGCATAGCGCTATTTGTAGTTACTTTTGCTTTCTCTGAGAGACTGCAAATAATAAGATGTAGACATTAACACCTCGTGAATACATTTAACTTTCCATTTAGCTATAGCTTTATTCAGCATGACTGTAGATAAGGGTAGCAGCAAACAATCATTGAAGCTTAAAGAACATTTTTGAAATAAGTACCAAGGCCTCATATTTGTTCTGAAACTGTTTGTTCGTTTTATTTTCAGGGAATACTGTTTAATTTAATTGTATTGATTTTTTTTTTGTCTGCACTCAGTTCCCTTTTCCACTCTTTGCCCTACCATATTGTCCCTTGTAATTGTCCAAGAATAGTGAATTACTTTGAACAGAACTGTTTTTTTTCTGTAAAACAATGTTACTGCAGGACAGAGCTGCAGAGTTTTTCATAATAAACTTGTGAACTAAGTATGGAAAAATGTCAAATCCTAATTGCATCTCAGGTCAACTGTGGTTTAATAAACTAGTATGTAGCTGGATGGGTTTTATAAACTTGCATAGAAATTTCCACCAGAAGTCGCTAAAACTGAGGTGATTTGGAGTGTGCTGGAAAACCCTGACCCGGGGAGGTGCCTGGTCATTGATGTCATGCAGCTGAGAACGAGGCTCGCTTATTACTGCCATGTTGCTCTCATTCCCTCTCGGTGCTCTACTGAAATATTCAAAGATGGAAGATTATAGGGTAACTTAATTGAGCGTGGCTTTTTTTAAAGTGTACGTCTAAATTTGAGTCATTTACAATGTAGGTGCTAATACGTATGATCGTTTTCTGAAAAACTAAGAATAAAACCAGTTTTCTAAATATTAAAGGAAACAACTTGAAATTTAGTACTATGTGTATTGCCCAAGTTTCCCTTCTGAAAAATAGCGGTATGTGTTTTATGTTACTTTCAGAGAAGTTATTTCCTTTCTACTAATTTGTTTCAGAATCTCAATCCCGATTATTTTGTTGAAAACAGAAATGTAAATTTTACACCTTCTTAAGGCTTGTGCTTGAAACTTAACGGGCATATCTTAAAAAGACGTACCCGGCTGTTGTTTTAGTGTCTTAATATTCATATTGTTTAAGAGACTTCAAATTCCTTGGGCACAAGGTAGACTCGGCTCTGCGACAACACAGAGGGTATTTTTGTGTGTGCGCTACACTACTGGCTTCTAAAGGGAGAGTACGGAAATTTTGCAGAGGTCCGACTTACCTGCAGGCCTAGTCCTAGACACTTTTTGGGGCTTTTCTTGCTTTTCTGCTGGAAGACTGTAGTGAGGTTACTAGCGATAGAACGAGAGGAAACGGCTTCAAGCTGCATCAGGGGAGGTTTAGATTGGATATTAGGAAAAATTTCTTCACTGAGAGCGATCAGGCCCTGGCACAGGCTGCCCAGAGAGGTGGGGGAGTCACCGTCCCTGGGGGTATTTAAAAAACATGTAGACGTGGCACTTTAGGGCATGGCTCAGGAGGCCTGGGGCTGTTGGGTTGGCCGTTGGACTTAATGATCCTGGGGGTCTTTTCCAACCTTAATGATTTTATGATTACCTCATCCCTTTTCTGAAAGGCTTAAGTGGTTGGTTTTTTTTCTTCAGCAAAAACTGGGACTTGTCCTGTAGGTTGGTTTCCAAATGGTTTCTGGAGAGCGCTCAGTCTTCTGCAGTTTGATCTCTTAGAGGAAGAAGCGCATACTAAAAATAAGTGCATCTCAAGTGTCTTTTTTTAGTATATCGGCAACTTTTGCTTTGATCACTTAAAGAAAAAACCCTTTGCTGTAGAGAGCACTTCACTTTAAATGCCTTTCGCTTGCCATTCTCTAAATGTTTTTGTAGATGGGACTCTGTGCCTTAATTGACACCGTTCCTGCAGGAGCAATGACTTTGACCTATTTTCTGGTTTCCCTGTTACTTTAATTGGCGTGACTCATCTCCCGCTCTGGGGGGGAGGAGGCAGCTCATTTGCTCGGTTTCTGTACACAAATGCAAGCAGCTGTTAGTAAAGGCGATGGGAAATGTTGAAAGTCACTCCAGTTCTTGCACTTTCCCCCATAATTAAGCTGTGACTGGCCATTTGATTTCATCGAGAGACTATCCCATTGCGAACAAATGTTACTGTGATGGAGAATGGCCACCAGCAATACTGAGCAGCTGAAAGCATGTTTGGAAGATTCTAAGGGGAGAAAGAAAACTTTGAGTAGAAAAAAATTACTGTCTGATGTATTGGTAGCTGGTTGATTAAAGTTCACCTGAGCAAAACTTCCTTTGGACTGTGACGATGCTGGCTGCAGAGAGGTGAGCGTAACTGGGGGTTGTACTTGTTTCAGAGATCGGCGTTGATGTTTCCTCCACTACAAAGACTGGTAAATTCCATGAAACAGGAAGTAGGAGTAGCTGGAAATCCCATATTGTGGTATTCAGTAATATGTTTTTAAGCAGGGTAGTTAAACCCAGCGGTTAGTGAGGAAGGCTAATGTTGGGACTTGACTTGTCAGACGGCAGTCACGAATGAAACTTGATGCTTTTCTACGAACCACTTTAAGAACTTCCCTTCTTTTTCTTCTGTTTCTCAGAATTTGGGTAGTCGGTAGAATCCTGTTGTCGTTGGACAGATGGGGGAGTGTTGAGCTTTCCGCATTGCATTTTATTTAAGCCACACTTACTGATGTCCTGTCCTTTGGCCATTTATCTGAATTTGTGTATCAGACTGGGGTGTTACCACCTTTCATTTGTGGAGGCCTGCCCTTCTGAACTGAGGGGTCGTTAGGTCAAAGCCAGGCCATGTCACACTCCTACACAGGAAAACATTCCGTGACATTGTTTTTGAAAGGAAAAATGAGATGGAGTTGGAGCGTATGCTTTTGCCAGGTTTTTTTCCCCTTCACGCTCTTCCTACCCCTTTCCCCTGCCTGTTCCGATGCTGTGCTCTCTGCCCCGCTCCCACAGCCCCCTCTGCCCATCGCCTCCAGGCCAGCGCTCCCCGACGGCTCCGCTGGCCCGGCGTCCCCCTTCCGCAGAGCCCCGGCAAAGGGGCGGGGGTGGTGCCTGTCTGGGTGGATGCTTTCTCCAAGGTAAATCAGCGCGTGTGTTCCTCGGCTTTGCTCGTGTCAGATTGTTTCCAGCTGCTGACGTGTGTGTACGCATTCAGTCTCCTTTCTGCGAGTGCTCGGGCAGTGTTACCTTGTTTAGATTTTCTGACAATACCCTGGAAGGACACTTGATGCATGGGCGAGTGAAGACACACAGAGCCAGTTCCCCTGTCCTTCCCCCTGTGTTTGGATGATAACAGTAAACTCTGCCTTGGGGGAAAAGGCGGCGAGTGTACGTGTTGCTGGTGAAAGCTGTGACATTTCATCCGCCTCTATTTCATTCTGGTTAGTATCAGAAGTCCATCTGGAAATGTCAGTAGAGAAAAGACCTCTGAGAGTTACCAGCACCTGCTGATCCATGTTTCTGTGTTCCACGTAAGGGATTTATTTTTCCTTTTTTGTATTAGTAAACACTGAAAGTAATTTTCATAAAGTATTTGTGCGTTAAGAGCCTGGGACAAAGTCTTTGCCCTGGCAGTTTAGAAATTCAGCCTGACTCTTAAAGGCAAAGGATTTCCTCATGTACAATTCAAACCCAAAACTTACGCAAGTGCTAGGTCTATTTTGGGCCTCTTTTCGTAGTTCAATAAACACATCCCTCTGTTTTTCCCCCCCCTCACCCCTTCATTTCCTCCGTAATCCTGGAGCGCAGTTCCTGCTGTTGGAGGAGCTGGGACCCAAGGGGCAGGAGGGGGCTGAAGGATAAATGCACTTGTCCGTTCTGGAAAAAAGATCTGTAAGGAGAGGCAAGCGTGATCACGATTTTGAATTTCAAATTAAATGCTGCTCCAAATTCAATTAATTGAAGGTGTGGCTCCACTTTCACCACTTCCTTGGGCAGCTCTCACACACTCATTTATCGCTTACTCTAATTGCTGCTTTTTTTTATTTGTATGGTGAGCACTTGGGGACACTCAAGACGTGCTTTTGCGTAGGTTAAAGGAACGTTTTTTGAGGTCTCATAGAATGCGTCGGGTGCCTTCTGCCTGCTGTGGCGATCGCAACATGGAGTATTAGTTCTCTGCAAGTTCCGGGAGAAGGTTGGAAACAGGTAAAGTGTTAACAGAAATGTCTCGGTACCCGTGGATATGCTAAAAAAGCCCTGCAGAGTAAGCATTCATGAGTCAGCCTACTGTGGTTTTTAAAAAAAAGTTATTTTGGTGCTCTAATTCATTTGGCTGTGCTCCTTTTGGATGAGAATAAAGGCAAGCTGCTCTCTTGAGCAAGGGACCAGAGTTCCTTGGCGCATATACAGGAAAAAAAGGCTGAAACAACACTTTTGGTTTTAAATTAAGCAGAGCTGCGTGTTTCAGCCTTTTAAAACCTGTGCTGTGGCTTAAAAGCTTTATTCTTGAAGATGGGCTGAACTGCAGCTCCTGATCTCTTAATTACTCTATGGTGAACAGAACTGCTTTTGGATGAAGATTAAACTGATTGCTGCTAGGGTATAAAACATTAATCACTAACAGTACCTAAATGTTATATATACATAATTAGCCGGCATATGGGAAACACGAAACCAGGTTAGACGAAATAACTTTCAGAGTAGGAGGGCACTGTAGCACTGGGGCAGGCTAACTAGCGAGGCTGCAGAATGTCTAGTCTTGGAAGTTTTCAGGACTGGGCTAGAAAAAAGCCGGCGTTGAGCTGGCACTGGCGCTGGCGCCGCTTCGAGGAGAGCGACGTCCCTTCCGGACGATGTTTCTGTGTTTAAAACGGCACCTTACTGGGTTACGGGACGCGAGACGGGATCGGCGGTTATCTTGTCGGCCCGTTCCTCAGACTGCTGTGAAGCTGTCGAGACTTTGGTTGTGGTTTGCAAAACATCAGCTGGAAATTATTGGGGGGTGGACGTGTTCCGGTAGCTTCCAGCCAGCATCGGGTCGGTTTTGCCTACCTTGCCGACGGCTGCGTCGTGCCAGGCCACGCAGCCCCAGGACTGGTGGTGGAGGAGGAGCGGCGTGGTATGGGGCGAGCATCCCAGATGAAATGCCTCTGATGGGAAGGCTGCCCATTTTGCAGGTGCTTGTATCATTGCATAGGGTTGTATGAACCAAAGTAAACCTTTGCTATTTGGTTCTTGTGTTGACTTCTGTATACATCTTCCTCATCAGATTCCATACCCCCCCCCCTACTTTTTTTTGGAGGGGTTAGGGTTTTTTCCTAATTTTTATTAAATATATAAACTGTCTTATGGATTATGCATTTAAAAACCAAGTGTCAGAGAAGTGTCCTGTTTAAACTGATAATTGCACGGTCGATTGGGCTGAGAGGCTTTAGCCCAGCTCCCAACTGCCTTTATTTTTCAGGAGTTTTAAAAAAACACCCGCCACCACCCTGCCTGATGGTAAAACTTTCTGTGAAAACCCCTTCTTTATCATAGCTATCAGTGCAAGAGTGGTCAGTGGCCGCTGCTCCCTTCTGCCTCCTTATTTTATCAAGAAAAAGACAGGGCCCTGGAGGAGCCTTGCCTGAGAGGATCCTTGGCTGTCACTCCAGGCTTGATCTGCTTTGCAGGCAGTTTTGCTCCTTTTCCATCACTGCTTTTGTCCGTGGGGAAGAGGAACGCAACGCGCTGCTGACACGGGGACCCCTGCCCAGGAGAGGGGGTGCCACGGCTCCGTGGGAGCCTGCTCTCCTTTCTTCCCTGTCTCAAAGAAAGGCTGGTGATGGGTTCAGTGTTGTGTCTGTTCGTGGGTTTATCTAGCTTTTGCTCATCCATCTCAAAATGGCACCAGACTCTTCCTTCTCCCCTGCCATCTATTTTTAAAATGCTTTGAATTAGCCTGCCTTCTGAAACACGCTATATTTATTCCCATGGACTTTGAAACCTCAAAGCAACTGCTCTTTATCATTTGTGGCATCAGAACCAGCCTGGAATCTGCTTTTTAGACTTTGAACATCTCCAAGGTTGAAGACCGGTGGCGTGCAACCCTTTCGAGCCAACCTCGGATGCTTGGTTATCGCCGCTTAAAGCAGTCCTTAAGACTGCTTAAAACAGTCCTTGAGACCGTTTAAAGCAAGTCTGCTCTTCCCGTTCAGTTCACGGAATAAATTCGAGCCCATCTCCCGAGGCTGAGCCCCACGGGCCGCTCCGGTCCCCCGCGGCGAGCCCCGGCGCCCCCGCGTGGCCGCGTTCCGCGTGTCCCCCGTGCCGGGACCGGGGAGCCGCTCGGCCCGCGGCAAGGCTTAGGTAGGCGCGGTCTGTAATTTAGCAGCCTAAACATGCTGGAGGTGGGTGACTCTGAGCCGGCAGCATCTCCCTGGGTGCGAGCGCAGGATGGGCGCCGGGTTCCTCCCGCGCAGTCCCAAGGGTTTCGGAGGACGCCAGGGCACAAACGGTACAAAGCCTGGTCTGTTTAAGAGTGTGGAGGTGGAGTGAGGATGAGGTTAGGAGGTAGATGCTGCAGATATGCTTCAGGTAGGCACTTTTCTATTTTTAATCTTTTTTTCTCGCCCTATCTTCAGTCTTCTAAACAATCCTGAATCCCCGTAGTTACCTAAGGGGAGTGTGAGTGTTATTAGAGGAAGAAACAGAAGCTGATAAAGAAAAAAACCCCGCTGGTGTCTGCCTGACAGGATTTGGTTGTTGACATTCGTCAGTCTATCTGTATCTGTACGTGCTGGTTTTGGCTGGGGTAGAGTTAATTTTCTCCGCAGTCGCTCGTACGGGGCTGTGTTTTGGATTTGTGCTGGAAACAGTGCGGATAATGCAGGGATGTTTTTGTTCCTGCTGAGCTGGGCTTGCACAGAGCCAAGGCCTTTTCTGCTCCTTGCCCCACCCCACCCCACCAGCGAGGGGCTGGGGGGGCACAAGGGAGGGGACACGGCCGGGACAGCGACCCCAACTGACCCCTGGGATGTCTTATACCACATGGTGTCATGCTCAGCACATAGAGCTGGGGGGAGAAGGAGGAAGTGGGGGATGTTTGAAGCGTCAGCGTTTGCCTTCCCCAGTCACCTTAGGTGTGACGGAGCCCTGCTCTCCTCGGGATGGCTGAGCACCCGCCTGCCCATGGGAAGGAGGGAAGGGATTCCTTGGTTTGCTTTGCTTGTGTGCGTGGCTTTTGCTTTACCTGTTAAACTGTCTTTATCTCAGCCCAAGAGTTTTCTCACTTTTACTGTTCCGATTCTCTCCCCCATCTCAGTGGGGGGGAGCGAGCAGGCAGCTCTGTGGGGCTCAGTTGCTGGCTGGGGTTAAACCCCAACACAGTGTTAATGGGATTCTCCTACAACTGGTGGGCTCTGCCACCCACCGCCTCACGTTGCTGGACTACAACTTGGACAAAAAGCAAGGATGCTCCTGTAATACAAGTTTTGATGAAGTGGAAACGCGATAATTAGCTTTTTCTAGAATTGTACTGAAACAAGAATTTTCCTCTTCTGCTGCATTGTTGCAATATTGCTTTAAACAAGAGTGGCACAGGCCTTTGAGCCCAGCAATGTCCTTCTACCACCTATCTCATATGAATAATTCTGATGTTTTCTGTTTTTACACCGACCCAGCTGGTTCTAATCTCTTTTCCCTTGTTGATGTGGCTGTTTGTTTTAAAAAAACGTTCCCAGTCTTTTGTATTCCTGAAAAAAAGGAGGATTTTTGCTGCAAGTCTTATCCTCCCCTACATGTAGATTAGGTTCTTGTTCAGATTCCACGGTCACACCTCCCTTTCCAGCAAATCGTGCCCAGCCCTCTCTGCTAGAGCAGCTGTGCTCTTGGGCCCTGGAGTCCAGCCCTTGCCGCTCCCCCCCATCCCTGCGGTTCAGGGAATCAAGGCTGAGTTCTGTGAAGTTTCTGTGGGAGGAAACAGCCTTGAGCTGCATCAGGGGAGGTTTACATGGGATATTAGGAAGAATTTCTTTACTGCAAGAGTGGTCAGGCACTGGCACAGGCTGCCCGGAGAGATGGGGGAGTCACCAGCCCTGGGGGGGTTCAAACAACGTGCAGAAGTGACACTTCAGGGCATGGTTTAGGAGGCCTGGGGGTGTTGGGCTGGCGGTTGGACTTGATGATCCTAGAGGTCTTTTCCAACCTGAATGATTCTGTGATTCTAAGTTTCCCAGCTTGTTGATGGAGCAAAGCTGAGATCTCTCAAGCCTGGTTCTCACTAGGCTTTGACAATCCCACATCATGCTCATGGGATTGAAAAACACTCAATTGGTGTCTTATCACCGTTGTCTCTAAATCACCAGCAGCAGCAAAAAAATAACCCGTTTCTCTGTAAAAGCAGAGAGTGTGAGATATTTGGAGGGGTGGGTGGGTGGGCACGGCAATTTTTGCATGAGAAATAGCCAGGAAGAGAATCTGAGGTTGTGGAGCAGATGCAGTGCTGTGTCCGGGAGGCTGCGCTCTAATGCTCAGCGTGTTAAAATCCCCTTCTCCCTGCGGCTGTGTCGCTCCTCAGCTGGCTTCGCCCGCAGCCCAGGGATGCTGCAAGTATGTAGGTCAGAGCTCTTCTGGATCTGGTAAGCATTAACTCAAGCTCGTGCTGATCCCGGTCGCTGCAATCTTTTCAGGTATTTGCTTTAGCGTTAAGCTTCTCCCTTTCTCCTCCGGGTTCTCAGTGGTAAAAGGCCCTTAACTGTAATTTGTCTGTGGCTGATACACGGCGCAATTATCTTTGTGGCTCAGGGTGGCGATGCTTAGGTTTAGGATTATTTGCATCGCAGTGATTACCGATGTGCATAACAATTGAAATTGGGACACCCCTTTTTGAAAAATCTTGTTCTTTGCTTTGCAGCTGTAGTGAAGGATGGGCCTTTTGTGTTATTAATGCTGACTTACTCGCAGGACTTTGGCTATCAACGCCGTAGCAGCTGCTTTTTCACGACAGATAACAGAAAGCATCTGGACTAGCTGGGGAGGTGCATTGTATGTTATGTAGGGCACAGTGGGAGGTGGCTGTTGTGTGATTACAGAATATCTGTGACAGCCATCTGCCACTTTTTTTGGGTGTGGGGTGTTTTTGTTGTTTTAACTTTCCCAGACTTCTAATTTGACAGCTAAATTCAAAGTCCACCGTGGACTGAATTTTCTCCTTTAGAAAGCTGCAGAAAGTCGTATCAAGTATAAAGCTCATCAACAGTATCACTGAATTAAAATTCATAGATCATAATTAAGCATGGAACTTTGCTTTCTGCCTGTTCCTAGATTTTATTAGGTTTGTCCTGTGTAGAGAGCAAACCCCATCCCCCCTCTGCTGAGCCTGATTTACAGTCTGAGCGCTTCTGCTCGCTGATCACGAGCCAGATCAGAAACCTTGGTCTTCGGCAACACCGGGAAAGGGGATTTAGGATTTGCATATATGTTTTCCACGGACCACCTTCTGTCATCGTCTGATCCTCCAAACCAAGGAGTTTTGATATAAATTAAAAAAAAGAACATTTAAGGAAAATAAAGGCAGTAAAGGCAGTGTTGTTTCTTTTTTTTTTTTTTTTTTTTTAGCATTCTAGTTCTCAGCATTGGAGTACAAGGTGGACTGACTAAGAGGAAAGAGGTAAATGCGATGATGGTACAATCAAAAGGTCTCATTATGCACAGTTTGGATGCTTCGCACATTATATATATGTGAGATACATATATATAAAAATAATTCCTGGTGAATGGTGAACAAACAGCTTACCTGGTTACTAACACCAGGATCTTTGAGGAACCTCCGTTAGCATCCAAGTCTGCTGACACCACCTGACATTTTCAGGTGCTCGCTCAGCTGATGCGAAGAGTTCCACTGAAGCGCGTGGACCACACACTGAATTTAGATCCATCATCAAAGTCAGATCAGGTTGCTGAGAGTCATCTTAAAGTGTGTTGTAACTAATGCACTGCTCAGCAGCCTAAAGCCTGTGAAAGAAGGTTCCTATGTCAGGCAGTCGCCTCCAACAGTTCTTTGGAATTTATGTAAAAGCCTCTTTAAGTGATATGACGCGATGTAGAATACCCTGATCTCACAGAGGTCTTTTCCAACCTTAACAATTCCATGATTCTAAGATCATCAAGTCCAACCGTCAGCCCAACACCCCCAGGCCTCCTAAACCATGCCCTGAAGTGCCACGTCTACATGTTCTTTGAACCCCCCCAGGGCTGGTGACTCCCCCACCTCTCTGGGCAGCCTGTGCCAGGGCCTGACCACTCTTGCAGTAAAGACATTCTTCCTAATATCCCATGTAAACCTCCCCTGATGCAGCTCGAGGCCATTTCTTCTTGTCCTATTGCTTGTTTCTCGGGAGAAGAGACCAGCCCCATTCTCACTACAACATCCTTTCAGGTCTCTTCTCCAGGCTAAACAACCCCAGCCCCCTCAGCCACTCCTCATCAGAGTTCTCCAAAGCTCCAAGAGGCTCTTCCTGGCTTTGTGTCTTCCATCTCCCTGGAGAGTCAGCCCTAACCAACAGCCTATTTAATATTCAATACTTCTAATATTTGTGGTCTCACTGGGTGTGTCACTCAGGTAGAAAACTAAGGAAAGAAAGATGACACGACACTTCTGTGTCTAGGCTACTGGCTTGGGCTACAGACTCCAAAATGAGCAAAGCAAGCTTCTGAACTGTGAATTTCTGAATATCAGGAAAATTCTTTGTTAGAAGATATTTTCTAGCCAGAATGATGGTCATTTGTTCAATAAGGTATGTGGTGCACAGCCTGGGAGCCTCTGGGACCCTAAGAAAAGCAAAAGCTGTGACTTACGCTGTACCTGCGCTCTGCAGTGCAATGCTGTTGCAGGGCCCAGTCTGCTTACTGGTAGCCTGGCTACGCCTGCACTGAAGTGCTGTTAAAACATACTTTGGTTCTAAAAATGTTTTAAATTAAGATTTGTAAATTGTCATACTCATGGGTTGTCATTGTGTAAGTATCTTAACTACTTAAAGGCCACCTTGCTACAGACAGCCGATGAAGAACTGGGCTCAACAGCATTGTGTGGAACAAATGCTGGCTGCGACACCACCCCCGTACCCCACACGGTTACTTTGGTGGACCTGGTCTGCCTTTCTCACTGACCTAAAACCTTCTGATCTCTCTTTTTCTGGAAACTTAATGCCTCTTGCTATCTGGCGCATACTCCTGACCTCTCAGGAAATGTTACCTGTGCTGGGATACACTGCTCAGGTGGGCTGATGTGCTGACACATCACGGCTTTGGCTGCATTTCCATGGTTCCTAGCTCCTTGCCTGTTCCTCCGGCCTGGTGGCAACTTGTGTAGCTGGTGTCTGGAGATGCTTTAACGTCCTCTGGCCACGGGCAGAGCTGCAGCTGCCTAAAATTCCTGGTGTGAGCCGGGGTAGGTGCTCAGTGATTGCTAGTTAGACCTATACCCGTTTCCAGCGCTGTGAACTGTCCTGAGCTGCTGCTCACGTACTTCCACTTGAGGAGGGCAACCTGTGGTTGTCACAATTCGAAATCAGCTAGTTTTTCAGTGTAGTTTTTCAGTTAAAATGTTTTCTGCTGCCTGAGTAATGAAGATCGCGTTTCACTGTATTTACATGTGGGACGCTACCACACAAGCAGAAGCAGCCATACCCACTTCCCCGCTTCGAGCTCCCCTCGCTAGAAGGAAAACACCCAACCTGAGCTTTCTGTGACCAGCCTGGGTTACACTTAATTACCGTTTTTAATCACACACGATGACAGCCGTGCCCGGTGGCTGGTTGTTTCCTGAGGAGGGCACCGGGCCGACCTCCACATACCACAGGCCGCACCGGCACCCTTCCCGCTCCTCCCCCTCACAGACGGCGGCACCAGGCCGCGGCCACCGGTCTCCCCCGGCCGGGTCTCCTCGACCTCTCCTCCTTCCCTCCCTCCCCGCCGGGCCGGGCCGGGCCATGGCGACCTCTTAGAGACGCCGCAACCGTTGGCCCGCGCGCGACGCCCCCGCCCATTCTACGACTCCTAGCGCGACCGCGCTGCCGCCTGAAAGACCCGACGTACTCCCCTTCGTCCCCCCGCCTCATTTCGCCTTCGCTTCCCCCTCCGCACACTACAACGGGCGGCGCTGGTCCGTTTTTTCACCGTCAGCCGCACTCCGTGCCGTTTGGGAGCCAGGGCGGGGTGTTTTGTTCAGGCGTTAGCGGCGGGCAGCCCGGCGGTTGCGAGGCAGTGAGGGGAGGGTCCTTCCCCTCCCCCCTGCCGCCCTCCCCCCGCCGTATAAAGCCGTCGCCGCAGCCAGGCCGCGATCGCCGCTGCTGCTGCCGCCAGGCCTCGCGAGCCCCGGGTCGGACGCCGCCGCCGCCTCCTCACGGTAAGGCCTGAGAGCCCGGCGGGGCGGGGATGGGTGTTGGAGGTGGTGGCGGGGGCTGGGCCGCGGGGCCCGCTGGGCTGAGGGAGGTGGGCCCGGCCCCGCTTGGTGCGGGCGGCAGCGGGACTCGGGGAGGGGGGGGTGGCGGCGGTCTGTGGGGGCCGCTGAGGCGGCGGGCCGGGGGGTTTGGGCCTTCCCTGGGCCCTGCGGCGGTGAAACGCGTTAGGGGAGCCGTGGGGGGAGGGGCGGCTGTGGGGGCTGCGGAGTAAGGCAGCGGCCGTCTCGCCCCCGCCCGGCCGCACGGCACCTGCGGAGCCCGGCCCTCCCCGTGAGGCCGTTGGCTGCTCCAGGGTTCCCCTGGTAGCTCTGGGCAGCGAGGGGAGCTCTGGAGCGGCAGCGCAAACAGATCGGCTCAGGTGGGGGTTTATTTATTAAGTGCAGCGTTACCGCCGGTGACACGGAGGGGGGGAGGGAGCGAGCATCCATCCGGAATGGCTGTGGGAGGCATGGGTTTGCCTGGTAGCCCTGTTCTAGGTGGCTAAGCTCAGGCTTATGTATGCAAATTGCCGTTGTAATTCAGGCTTGTCTTTTGACTAGCTCCCAACCTGTTTTGCTGTTGTTGATTAGAGCTTTTGGGACTAGTCTGCTTAGTCACCCCGTTGTGTTGCTATCCAAGGCTGGTCTATTTCCAGAGCTGTGTTGCAGTTTGCTAAAAACGACTTTTTTTTTTTTTCTTCCAGGCAACGCTTCTCTGTGGTATAAAAATAACGAAATTTGGATGAAATCCTGATCTGTTATCAGTGCTAAGGCAGTAGATAAACTTTATTCTGCCTGATTCAGACTCTTAACAGTAATCTAAAGGTCTTGATAAAAGTGGGTTTGGGTGATACGAGGGTCTCAATCCAAACATTTTTGCGGGGCTGGACTTGCTCAGGCAGCATCCCTGGCTCCCTTGTGCAGCATTATGTAATCCTAGACACAAGCACAGGAAGGCTGGCATCTGAAGCTGGGTTTGTTCTTGAGTCTTGCTATCAGGCATTCACCGCAAGAACAGATGCTTTAAATCTGAAGTGTATGCGACGATCATTGTTTTTCAGAGCATTGTTCAAACCACCAACCCAGAGCTATGTTTTAATCAGAGTTTTATTTTTGTGTATATGCATATATATTTGGAACTCTGGAACAATCATGACTGTCTCCCTCCAGAACACCCATCTTAACTAGAAGTAGCCCTGTCATATAGGGTTACATATGATGATGGTGTAAACATTAGCTAGCTACTTGCTCTGCCAAATGGAAATTAAAGCAATGAGGACCTCAGGCTGGTGTGAGCTGCTTAATAATGTCCTTTGGCTGGCCTCCATTGGACTGGTTTGTTGCAGTACTGTCAGGCTCAGCCATGCTGATGAACTACAGGAGGCATTCGAAAAGGGATAATGTAAGTTTGCTGAAAGTGGTCCAGCTAATTCAATTTTGGTAGTTCAAATACTACTGTAAGGAACTGGCATGTGTAGCTCTTAGGTTGGTCAGGGAAGAACATTTGAAAATTAATTGAAATTAATTTGCAGTTCTTTGTTTCTGGAGCTTCTCCTTATGGTGCCTTGCAGAGGTTGTATTTACAAATACATGCTTCAGAGATCTTTAAGCAGGTGACTTCAGGGGAAAAAAAAAAGAAACTGTTGCAATGGTTTGCTGCTAGCAAATATTTTGAGTGGTAAAGGAACTTAGTCCAGCACATCCTGCTAGTTCATTGCGAACTGATTTATGAAGCTTATGTGGCCTGGCAGTTATGTTTATCATGTCCTTCAAGTCCATTGATTTGAGGGCAGTGATACAAACAGACTTCATGTGTGGCTTCAGGCAGAAGTTGTAAGCTTGTGGCTGCTGTATCAAGTGTTACTTCTGGGTTTGAGTTTCTAAATAGCTGGAAAGATGTGTTCTTGTAAAGCTTGGTTGTTTACCTGCTAGTGACATATTTGAAGCCTGCTGCTTCTATTGTAGGTCTTACCACAGTTTGTTTGAAAGACTCTGTTAAAATGCATAGTCATCTTAGTCTTTCCTAATGCTAACAAAGTGCTGATCTAACTTCCTACTTTGTAAGAGTACTGTTGAGTGCTGAAAGCCTTCCTGGTAGTGGTACTTTGCTTTTTAATCTCTTCAGAAAACCAAACACTTATCTGAAGGAAGGCCTTTGATCCTGAGTAACCTGGTCTGCCCGACGCTGGAGCAAGGGAGGCTGGGCTAGACTGCCTGGAGGGGTTCTTTCCAACCTCAGTTTTGTGATTCTGTTCCAGAGGCTATCAATTGAAAACTGCTTTTGAGATCTCACTTCGTTTGAGTAGTCAAAGCAAGTAGCAATTGTTTGGGTTTGAAGACAAGTAGTGTTTTGGAAGTGTTGTTGAAGGTTAATTCAAGAGGAAGATAGCTCTAGTGTTGCACTATAAGAAAGAATGTAAGCAGTATTGACTAATGTGTCTCATATTTTATGCTTTCAAACTAAGAAAAAAGCTTTCTTAAATTGGTGTTAGGCTTCTTTCTATCAGTCCTTGTTTCTTAAGCATGAGGATCAATGATTCAAGTAGTGAATAATCTGAGCACGCTTTAAGTGGCACTGGGCTGTTTGCTGTTGGTAAGAACCAATATAAACAGTAAAGGTAATGTACACCTTTGAGTCAGCTAAACTTGTAATGTTTGCTGAATATTGTGTGGAAATAACTGTCCTTCTCTTGTAGATGCCTTCAATTAAACTGCAGAGTTCGGATGGAGAAATCTTTGAAGTTGATGTTGAAATTGCAAAACAGTCTGTAACTATAAAGACTATGCTGGAAGGTAAGAGTGTGAGGCCTGGGGATTGCTAGCTTGTGCAGAGGTAGCAGTGTGTTCAAGGAAGCCTCTTGAACAGGAATTGTGACCAAAGGAGACAAACCGGTGCTGTGCTGAAACAGGATTCCCAGGCCTGTGAAGCAGCTTGCTGTCTTATCTCAGAACAGATGGAACACTTGCTGTCATAGCTTAAACTGTGTTTTGGGTGGATGTGCTCTTGCAAAAAGCTTAAAGTTCATACCTTTTGTTAAGAGGACTTACAGGGAGGCTAGTAAAACATAAGCACCCCACTGCTTTGCCTACAGCCTACTTCAGTTTTGTAAAAGTGAAGCAAATGATGTCTATTTAATATTAGAAACTAAGTTTATTTAACCATACAAACCGGTCTTATGATTTAACTATATTTTAAATGCGGTGGGAGAGCGTAAGCCAATGCAATGAAGAAAGAGCTAAAGTGAAACCTATATTGTGAGCTTATGGATGCAGTTAAATTGTTTGGGAGAAATACTTAGTTCTGATCTCCAGCTGACATAAATTGGAAACAAAAGAACTCCTGGCGGGGGAGGGGATATCTGCCAGATGGCTGGGATACAGAGCAAACTGTGTCTAATCCCTCCAGTGCAAATCCTCATTGTTTACTGGTATTTTTTTCCAGTTTCAGGGTGTATTAATGAATTCAGGGGGAAAAAAAAAATCTTTCTATAGATGTAGTTAAAATGATGTTCTTGAGTATAAATCTTTGGTTGTGACACCTTATAAAACAATTAAAATAAGGCTGCAGTACTCCAACCACTGAACACTTTCTTTCTCTTAATAAGATGCTGTTGAACATGACTAGCAACATGAGCAGGAAACATAGTGATCTGTTGGAATACATTAGGGAGCACAGCTCTTCTCAGTTTTCTCATGCAGAAGCTGTATCACTGCTAGTGTTTCAACACCTGAGTGTCACTAGAGAGAGGTTGCACATGGTGAGTGGTTGTAAGCTAGGCACCATAAACTAGTCTCTTGGTAATCTGGGTGAGAACTGGTCTCTGACTACAGGTGAGATGCATTTGCAGTCCAGCTAGTTCAGCATCAGTTAATAAACAATGTTTTGTGTGTTGGGTGTTGCAGCTGAAGGGAGGGGTTGTGTCAAGCATCATGAGACCACCAGTGAAATATCAGTTTTCCATTTTGGAGGTCGTGGGGATAAGTTGAGCAGAGTTGACTAAACTTGAGATATTGCTTTAATTATTTCCCCATACCAACAATTTTGGACTGGTCACTACTTACACTAGTATCTGCCACCATGTTAAAACTATGCATTTGAAGTTTCCATTAATTGGTGGCACATGTGGTGCCCTTTAATGTCAGTATTTTAGTTTCTGAATCTGAAGTTAGTTATTCCAAACAAGAAGTAGTACTAATTAATATCCCACTAATAACAGTAGTTGACTTGCCTAAATACAGAAGTACATGCTAGTTGTGCACAAATTTGAGTGATGATGGTATGGCAGTCATCTGTTCTTAAAAATTAAGTTCCTTGGTGATGTAGAATTGGCTCATCTGTGCATATAATGAGTGAAAGTCTGTGTAGTTACTCCGTTACATAACTAATTACAAGATGTTAATCTTTGACAGCTAGGGTGTCTTCCAACTGTTAGCATTTGTGTAATAAAAAAAGCATATTATCTAATGGAAGATGGCTGATGTGGTATTTGTTCTGTGTATCAAGTCAAAATTTTAATTTTTTTTCTCAATTTTTACTTTGATTCCTGAATCATATGAAGGGGACAAAGTGACAAACTTTATCTAAATCGGCCTTGAGCATGCTGACAAGCTTTTAAAACAAGGAGTATCAGAAGCATGCTTTATAAGTGCTTTTTTGGTTGAAGGATTTGCACTGCTGTCTTAAGATGTGGACTTCTTTGGCTGGTAAGAATCAGTACAAGTGCTTCAGAGGCCAGATAACTGGCACCTCTATGGCTACAGTATTTACTGCCCCTCTAGAGGGCAAAATGTTGTCTCTACATACCCCAGTAGATTTGAATTCTTATTAAATAAAATTGAATGGGAGATCTCAGTTGAAACACTTTGGTTTAACTTGTGGATTGAACTGTTGAAAGTGGTAAAAATATGTAAATGTTTGTCTGATTCTTCAACATATCCTGTACCCAGAACACTGACCAGGCAAGTTCTGCTTTAACAAATAACTGACTGCTTAACAGATGGCTTGTGGATGCTGTCATTTGATGAGGTAGCCTTATTGGCTACTTAGCCTAAACCTGGTATAACCTAGTATGTACCATGCAGCCATGGTTCCACAAAGCTTCTGGCCTCACCAGTAAGAGATTTGGTTTGCTACCAAACCATTGAGCCTCAGTGTTGTTAAAATAGTGGACAATTGGTGAAGTGGCCCAGTTCAGAAAAGAGTGACTGGTTTTGCCTGCCAATTGCTTAGTCATCTTTCCATTTTCAGATTTGGGAATGGATGATGAAGGTGATGATGACCCAGTCCCTCTTCCAAATGTTAATGCAGCTATCTTAAAAAAGGTAAGATGCTGAAAGTGGTAGTGTATGGCAGAAATGAAATGTGAAATTCATGTTGGAATTGGGTATTATGAACTATTATATTAAAATACTTTTCATGTGCGAGCTACAAGCTCAACCAATTTCAGGTACGTGAACACAGGCACCTCGGGTATCTGAGAACTGGGGTGAGGCTGGCAGGCAGATAGTGGCAGCAGACCTGCAGGGGTGACCTTCTGGAGGAGCAGCTGGAGGCTAGACAGGCTTCCTAAGGTGTTCAAGTGGTGGACATCTGTGCACACTAGTATTTCGTGGTATTAAAGCACTGATTTTAATTGGATTCTGTGAACTGAGGAGGCTGTTCATGAGATCCAAATGTCAGGAGAAAGGATTAAGGGACAGGCAGTGGTGAGAGTATCTGGCAGTAGTCATGCCTGTGTTTTGGTTATGGTGCTTAAGAGGCACTTGTGTGCACTCAGTAGTATTAAATTCTGTAATAGACCATGATTTTCATTGGGTCTAGTGAGAAAAGCGAAAAAGTGTATTGCTGTCTTTTAAGATGCTTTTTTTCTCTGAAGTAGCAAATGTTGTAACAAAATAAGCACTGGACTGTTTTGGGGTAAATAGAGGGTTAGGAATTATTTCCTAGTGAACATACACATAAATAACTTCAAACTTGTAAATTATGTTGGGTTGGCAAAATGGAAAAGGATTTTACTTGCAGTAGATCCCTATTCCTTTAATTGTTTGGGTGATGGTGGTCTGTTTAAAAAAAAAAACCAAAAAAAACCAGCTTGAACATGCAAACTTCTGCCAGGTGAACTTTGTACTGTGGTGAGCACATAACAAGCAATAGGACAAGAGGAAATGGCCTCAAGCTGTGCCAGGGGAAGTTTAGGTTGGATATTAAGAAAAAATTCTTCACCAAAAGGGTGGTCAGGCACTGGCACAGGCTGCCCAGGGAGGTGGTGGAGTCTCTGTCCCTGGAAGTATTTAAAAGAAGGGCAGATGTGGTGCTTGAGGATATGGTTTAGTGGTGGGCTTGGCAGTGATAGGTTAGTGGTTGGACTCGATCTTAAGGGTCTTTTCCAACCTTAGCTATTCTATGATTCTATGTACTGCTGGTAGCTGTTACCACTCTACACTCTTCCCCTATGTAGTATTCTGCATAAGAATTCTGTTTCTGCAAACAGATTAAACACTGCAAAATGACGTTTAGGTTTCCTTTGTGCAGTCTTGTGTGTTAGCACAGGGTTGAATAACTTTGACACCAACAGCTGGCTTTTAAGATAGTAAGTAACTAACTAGCTACTGTCTCAGATGGGATTCTTGAAGGCTGTTTTACTTGAGGAATGGGGATCAATTGTTTTGAGATGAAAACATTGAGTGATGGAGCATGTTCATACAGGATTTTAATACTAATCTAGAGGAAAAGGTACAGACCTAAGATGGAAGTTAAGTTATAATGTGGCCTAATGGGAGAATCATTTGGATAAAACTTCAATATCAAACCATAATCAGGTGATTCAGTGGTGCACCCATCACAAGGATGACCCACCTCCTCCTGAGGATGATGAGAACAAAGAAAAAAGAACAGATGACATCCCTGTGTGGGATCAAGAATTCCTGAAAGTAGACCAAGGAACGCTTTTTGAACTTATCCTGGTAAGTATGTTCAAGTGTAAAGGCTATGTCTGTGAGATGTGCTCTATTTGTGCACTTGACACAGTCTTTATGCTTCTTGAATAACTTCTTCGTGGCGGGGATGCGGGGAGAGAAAGTGGTTGTGGCAAACTACTGAGTAAAATAGTTGAGGATGTTTGTGTGCTTGTTAACCTAATGCTAGGCATTAATCTGTGCTTGCTTATTTATCAATTAACATACTTTTCTGAATATGGGGCCCTACAGCTGTCCTTATTCTTGTGGCTATTGAGTCTTAGTTGAGGGCTTATTGCTAGAAATGGAGTTCTGCATCCAAATTAAAATCCAGCTTTAACTTTTAAAATTTGTACCTTATGTGGTACTGAGACACTACTTGTCTTAGTTAACAGCATTTCAACTCTGAAGATCTCCAATGTTTGCTGGCTTCTGAAAGCCCTTTGTAAAAGGAGGAGCAGGGGGGTGTGTCTTTCATGGTACAAACGACTTTCCCTTCTGTTTGGCAAGCAAGTTTTAGGTACTGTTACTTCAAGGTTCTAGCTAGAAGCTTCTCAAAGTGGAGATGATCTGTTTGCAGTTACAGTACTCTACAATTTCGGTGTAAGCATAACCTCAGTAGTACACCTACAGAGGCAGAATACTGATATGGAAGCTTTAAATTTGGAAACTCTTCTACAGGCTGCGAATTACTTGGACATCAAAGGTTTGCTTGATGTCACATGCAAGACAGTTGCCAACATGATCAAGGGGAAAACTCCAGAAGAAATTCGCAAGACATTCAATATTAAGAATGACTTCACTGAGGAGGAAGAAGCACAGGTACTTGAGCTGGGTTTAATTAAAATTTTGCTGGTTTTGTGCTGAATTATTGTGTGGTGCTTCATAATGTAATGCGTGATGTAGCTGATTTATTAACTCTAAATATAAACTAATGCATCAGCCCCTCATAATTGGGTTGCTATTGGTGGGAGAGCTTTTGGGGCCTACAGTGCTTGCAGCCCACTACCTGAAAAGGTCAAAACAAAGGATATTGACTTCCTAGCTCAAATGTGTGTCTGGTAAGAACACATGTAGGATTGTTTGTGGCAGCCTTAGTTTGCTGCCTCGGAGCTGAAGACGCACTGTTGCATGTAGCTAGAAAGGTAAGATGTTTGGATTCTCATCTTTAAGTAATGAACTTGTCAATCTTAGAACTTGAACAACATACCAGCTGCAAAATGGTGGAGTTGGGGGAGATCAGAACAAGATGCCTTGTTTAAACACAAAGGCAGTGAATTGTACACTTCAGTGCTGTGTCACGAAACAAGCAGTTTAGTTCTAAGCTAGTCCATTTGCTTTACTTGGTGGAAAAACCCTCAGTTTTGATCAAATCTAAGCATGAGAAATTAATTCTTGGTTTATATTGATAAACACATCAGTTTGGAAGACGGACTTTCTTATTACAAACCCTGCGTGAAGAGTTAAAGCTGCTTCCAAGTAATCCTGAATGCTTGTGGGAATTCACAGCTAACTGCTAGATGATCATTGCAACATATTAATAGTTAAAATGTTCTTTTAGGTACGTAAAGAGAACCAGTGGTGTGAAGAGAAGTGAAGTATTGTGCCTGACACTCGAACACTGTAAGGATTGTTCCAAATACTAGTTGCACTGCTCTGTTCATAATTGTTAATATTAGACAAATGCAGCAGCAAATGAAGTTGTGTTAGCAGGATATTGTTCTCTTTGCATGTGTAGTGTTTTTTTGAGTACAAATTTAAATCTTCTGAGTTTTACTAGTGTAATTGGATGTCTTTTTACTTTACTCTGCAATGAATAAAACTGAACTAAGTGTGGATTCTGTATGGAAAGTAGCACTCAAGGTTGTCATTTTCATTATACTTTTAAACTGTTCAAGTCCAGTTACAATGCTAAAGATAGACTCCATTGTAAATAAAACCACCTATGACTTCTTCCTCAAGAACAACACTTGTATTTACAGGGTATTGATAGCTTCAGAAAGAAAAACAAACTAGAATGTGTCTTGGGGAACTAGGTAAAGTTAAAGTTACTGGATTTCTTCCAAAAATATTGTGGGGAAAATTAGTGTTACTTAAAGCTATGTAACTTCCAAGATGGTTCTTGTCCTGCATTTAACAAAAAAGGAAAAAAAAATATTTGACCACTTTCTTGTCTTGTTAGTCTTGCCTTATAGACTAGTGAAAGATGTGATCTAGAGCTAAGCAAGCTCCTGACAGTTAATTTGAAAACTTCAGCCATGTCTTGAAGACCTGCCTCTAGCTGGTAGTAAATGAAGAGTGTTGCTTTATGCACAGGATGGGTGTGTTTTTATACATGTTGCTGTTAAAAGCAGAGCCCAGGTTTGACCAAAAATGACTGACATTACCAAAGTTAATATTATTGACCTGTGCATGCCATTAGTGGCTCGTTTTTAGGCAATTTTAAACAACCCTTGTGATGTAGCTCTTTAAAACATGGTTTAATGTGTCCACAGGAAATCTTATGCCTTTGTATGTGATACTTTAGAGCTTAGACTTAATTATTGCATACAAAGCTAATGCAATATCAAGCTTAACTTCTTTGGACAAAGCCACTTGCAACTAGTTTAAACAGTAACTGGTTTTCTGATTTTTATTTTTTTTTACAGTTCCCTTATAGGGAGTAGGGATGGTTGTGTGGTAGATCTTTGAGGTGTGCTCTTAGCTTGTATTGCATTCCATTCTCTGTATAAACCTTAGAGTAGAATGAACCTTAATAAACTTACTTATCTCACTTTAAATATCAGTGTTTCACTTCTGAATTAATAAAGGGCTTTTAAACTCGTTTGCAAATGGTTCTAGTTATTTGAAACCAGGCTATCTTACTGTCACGTACTACTGAGAGTAGAAATAATAGCACCAAGGCAGTGGTTAATTGAAATAAAACAGATGTAAAGGTTTTGTTAAATGACTATTGCAAGCTGCTAGTCAGACACAGTGGGCAGCTTGTCAAATGAAGTTGGAAGTGAAATAGCAAGCAATCCAGAAGGATGTATTTTTTCTTTTTGAGGGCTTACCAGCTTTTAGGTAGTCTTTGATGTAACCATTAATGAAAGCATTCATAACTTGCTCTACGGCAGCATTCAAATCCGTGCTTTGGGGCAGCTGCTGCTGCCTTCTGTGTATTCATGAGGTTCTGGGCTTGGCTTTGTGCTAGTGTGCATGTTATATGGGTGTTTTATAGGTATTATATCGTCAGTGGACATAAAATACTCCAGTGCTAGACTTGGATGTGATGAAGCCTTTCCAGCATCCTGTATTGCAAACAGCACACCTCAGTTTAGAAGTTTTACTAGAGAGAAATCTTCCGATGACCATTCTTTCTGTGGCTATATTTGTAGTTCAATATTCAGCTTATCCTGGGTTCTTACAAGAAATAAATCTGTGTGTGAAGTCAGTGTTCCAGAATACACTAGTTCTTTCTGGGAGTGCTGTGTTGCTAATACAGAAGCCTGTACTGTAATTGTGTTCAATGGTAAGGCCTATACAAATTCCTTCAGAACCTTGTCATCAGACTAGGATCTATTTGTTAGCAGCCACTGCTGCACCTAGTGCCTCGCTGCTGTAGGATGAGGAAGAGACAAAGCCACGTAGTTTGTCTTCCTCATTACCTTGCTTCAGCTTTGCTTGCCGTACCCGCACACAACACGCCTGTGATCCTGGGGTAAGACTTGCTAATATTAGAACAGCTTGCCTAAAGTGTAACCTGTGGTGGTCAAATGCTGCCATGGTGGAGCTTCAGCTGAAGCTGCAGGGTCGTGCCAGCTGGTTATGGGTGCTGATGCAAGTGTGGAGGTAGAGCGCAGAGCATGCAGAAGAAAGGGCTAGTCTGGGTGCTCAAAGCATCGTATGGATTTAAGAGACTTCAATATTCTTAGCAGGCCTGGTAGTTAGGTTTCTATACAACTTATTTTGTCTCACTGAAGTTCCCCTGTAGTACTGTCTCAGCTGTGTACTTTGAAAGTCTTGAAAGGGGGGGAGACTGTCCCATTTCCCCCCGTTAAACTTTACGTTGCTGTTTAACTTGTACGGTGCTGCCTTAACCTTTTTCTTTTAAAGTCATGGCATGATCAGGGATAGCTCTTCTTGGCTGAAGTGGTTAAATGTGGGTAGGGAAGGTGAGGTGTCAGTAGGGATTGTAGAAGGAAGGTATTAAGTTTTGGTTTACTATTTCCATCTTACCTATTGAAGACTACTGGAAATTATTCTAAAAACTATTCATACATACAAATGCTGAAGGGGAGGGGAAAAAAAAGAGCAGCCATCCTCTTGAATGCTAAGAAATCGTTATTTGACAGTTTGATAGGATTATAACTTCCAGTGGCCTATTTTGAAGAGCCAGTCTGGCAATTACTTTATTTATAAAGCTATAAACATACTTTGAACATAAAAGCCAAAAAAATACAAACTCAGTGAAGTAAAAAAAATTACAACAAATGATGGATAGTCATTGGACAAATGAAAGTACAGCTGCAAAACATTTATCCCTGCTACATACATACAGTGGTTTTACTTGGTTTAATGAAGTGGTATTTCCATGACTTCTACATTCAAACTGATTTCAGGAATTCAAATACGTATTTCTGGAAGAGTTGAAATTGCTGTAAAAGAACTAAAAAAAAAAAAATTCTTGTTGCAATAAAAAGTTACGGGCAAAGTTTTCCTTCTATTAAAAAAAGAGTATTAACACAGAATAGTAACACTTCATATAGGATTTCTAAAGACGCTTTTTTTTGGTATTAATAAAAGTAACTTTGTTTTGGCATTGGTTATCAGCCGTGGGGCATGTAACGAGAGCTGGTCATGCTTGCTGTTTTGTCTTGGAAAGGGGCAGCTTAAACTTCTCTTATTGGTGTGTTTTGGGAGGAAAAAAAGGTTAAATTTTTCTCAGCTACACCAGTATAAACTGACCGTGTTACAGTACACCAGGCGGATAGTCTGAGTTTACACTGTGGTAGCTGAAAGCCCAGGGTAAGGTCTGGCTACACCGGTACGTATAGAGCAGAGCGGAGGGTCAGACCAGTGCTGCGTTGGAGAACGGGTGTACCTGCTCCAGCTGCCTGGCTGTGGAACTGCTCCTGAGCCGCGAGCGCACGAGGAAGGGCTCCCGGAGAGGGGGGCGGTGGGTTCCAGTGCGCAGCTTTTGCAGGAGTCGGATGGAATAATGGTGAGAGGATGCTGTGACACAGATGGGCCTTTTGCCCGTCAGCGTGCCCTGAACCAAGGCAGGCATCCACAACACTGGAGGGGCTGAAGTAGCCTTGAAATAAATGGGTGAAAGCCCCGGTGAGTTCTGAAATGAGTGATGGCTGGTCTGCGTCCGCTCGTGCCGTTTGGTCCTTGGGCAGGACGCGCAGTTTAATACTGTTCAGGACTTTCCCCTGAATTTCCTCTGGTGTTATTTAGACACATCTGCTGCTTCGTTTATACCCGCCTTTGCTTTGCTGCTAAGTTACATGTTTCATCCAACCACAAAATACCAGTTGGGTATTAAGCTGTGCCAGCTTTACCCCCAGTGCCGAGTTACACCGGGCTGCTGTGGCTGATTTGCCACCTGTGGCGTTTACAGTAGCTGGCGCTTCTACAGCGCCTTACATCAGAGGGTCTCAGAGTGACAAACGGTGAGCTGAGACAGCTATTTTTTTTTTTTTTGTAAGCCTCTTTTTTTTTAAATCAAGTGATAAAAAGAGGCTGTCAGACCTGGGAAGAGTCTGCTGAGTTCCTCTGTTCAGCACTGGAGCATGCTGTTGCCTAAGCTTGCTAAAATAATTTAAAAACGAGCAGGTTGCACATTGATCTAGTGCTATATAGTTAACCCTCTGAGTGCAGTACGTACGTGACTAAGTACGGCAGTCGGTTCAGGTAATGCTACTTCTCTAAGGGTTAAAACGATGCTGTCAAACTTTAAAAATGACTCTTTTTCAAACTTTTCAGGTTTGTGCACGTAGCTTTCATTCAGTGCTTCTGAAGTTACATTTACACAGGAGAGGAATAAAGCGATTGGTTTAGATCTTCTAAACTAAAACTGGAATTAAAAAAATCTACGCTACTATAAGCAAAAGTACCTAAATAAAGGGAATAAACCCAAAGCTGCTCTACAGACTACTCAGGTTTGGTTTTTTTTTTTTTTTAATTTTCAATCTTTGAGGCATAAACTTGTTTAAAAAGTTACGTTCAGCCCAATGTAAAAAATTAGGGTGTTTTTGCGTTAAGAAAAAAATATAAAAATATTTTGTACATTATAAAGGTCATCTTAAATTTCTTGCAGTTCTACAATAATATTACTACATAATTTGTATCCAGTACTCTAAAACCTATTCTGTAAAGTAGAAAAAAATAGTCCGCCCTCTCCCTCAGTGTGGTGTTATTTTTCTCTTCAGCAGTCTAGAATATATTTCTTTCAAGCAGGAAATATTTCCCCTGGACTAGATTGTGGTCTCTGTGAGAAGTCTGTAAACCTGGAGGAAATCAAGAACTTGGATTAATTTGGGATTTGCATCGGTTCAGGGAGATCACAATCTGTCCACAGTGTTTTTTGTTTATCAAGCTCAAAATATAAATAAAGTACCAGAAACTGGTGAACGTTTTCAAGCTGGAGAGAATGCGCTAACGTTCGGCATCATCAGGGGGGTGGAGGGAGGATCTTTTAGAAAAAGCTAGAATAAGTTGTGGTTGTTTGTTTTTTTTTTTTTAGGAAGTTACACACCAAATCATGAAAAATAAAAGGGTTCTGACCGTGCTGGGGGTGCGCGCAGACGGGTGCCTGACGCGGCGAGCAGGGTCGTGTGCCGATCTGCTGCCAGACTGCCCTCGGGAAGGGGAGCGCCGAGCGCGGCAGAGCTCGCACCTCTCCTCCGCCCCGGCCGCTCAGCAGGAGGCGGCTTGTTGGGACGGCGCCGTCCCCTGCCCGGGCCGGGGGCTCCCGCCCTGCCTACGCGCAGAGGTGGGTCAAGGCCCCAGTAGCAAACTGATTTTTTGGGGCTTCGCCCAGCCTATCTGGGGAGATTTCTGGCCGTCCACATCCGCAGTGGACAATTCCAAACAGCAAGGGAGACCCTGCACCGAGCAATCGACCGTCAGACCTCCCAGCGGCCGGGCCAAGCTCCCGTCGCTGTCCGGTTAGCGCTCGCTTTTCCCCTGCCACGCTGTACACTCGCGGAGCGGGACCTGTCTGCGCAGCGACCTGTGACCTGTAAACAATATCTTCCTGTTCTCAAACAAGAAGTTTTAAAAAAATTCACCTCGTTGGTTTAAATATTTCATTTCTCTTGTCAGCCGGTCAGATCAGAAAGCTAGCATCGCTACATCTCATTTTCAGACATGAGGGGCTTTTAAAATTGCTCCTATTCCAGCTTTTCCAGCTCCGTGGTATAACGGCTATGAGAGATCGGTGAGTGAGTGACTATACTTTAAAGCAGCTCGGAAGGCGGGGAGTGGAAGCCAGTGTTAGGCTGCTAGCACCTACCATCTACTGCGGCAAGCTGGGGAGTTCGTCTCTGCTTTCTGCCATACTTGAAGATAATGCAGTAAAAAATACAGAAAGAAAAAACCCAAACAAACAGAAAAAGCAGCACAGGGCAGGGACAAAAGGCTTGTTTACTCGTCAGCACTTTAAATTTTGGCAAAGTACTTATTTTTTACCTCTTGTTTTTTTTTTAAATCACTTTTCTATCTTTAACACCACCCCCTCCCCCCAAAAAAGAAAAAAAAACCAAATGAGTTTTCCAGCATCCGTAAGCCATCCTGTTGCCTAACTTTGCACGTTTTGCAGTGAGACGGGGAATTTGGGTGGGCCTCTGGTCCTTTTCAATGGGCAGCGAAACCAGGCGGGAGAGAGCGAAGTGCCCAGTGTCCCGGCCAAGGCAGCTGGGCGCGTGGGACTATGTCCCCGTGGAGGCCACGCTGTACGCTGGGGACTCTGCGGGCGCAGAAGAGCACCTGGTGGTCAGTCTGGAGGAGCAGGTGGCGGTTTGGAGGTGAGCGGAGACGGGGAAGGGGTCGGGCTGTTCTCTGTGTGCGGAGTCAGCGGGGGCTGCAAGCTTGTCTGAAGGAAAAGCAGAGGAGATGCATTGGAGTGCATCCAGAGGAGAGGGAGGGGAGTCTATAGCACTTCCATCGGAAGAAACTGGGCTGGCACAGCGTCCTTCTCCTTGTAAGTACCGAATGCACTTCTTTTTCCTCCTAAGAACAGTGAAGAGAGTTATCTGTGAATAAAGCGTGAGTTGACGGTCATACGTGAGACCCGCTGCTGCGGCTGCAAGAGCGCGCTGCTCTGTGAGCGGAATTGAAATGGGAAGGCTTCGCCCAGGAAAGGCAGGGAGCGGGTCATAATGACAATTAAAAAAAAAAATCAAATGTCAGTCATAAAAATCGAAACAATACTAAAAATCAGAATGATAATGAAAAAACAATACTAAAAATCAAAATGATAAAGAAAAAACAATACTAAAAATCAAAATTATAATGAAAAAACAATACTAAAAATCAAAATGATAATGAAAAAACAATACTAAAAATCAAACCAATGAAAACCGAAACAATAAATTGAAACAATATTGAGACAAAATTGAAACAATGAAAATGGAAACAATAATAGAAATAATGAAAAAACAATCAAAATAACGAAAATTGAAACAATAAAAGTCAAAACAATAAAAATCGAAACAATAAAAATCGAAACAATAATAAAAAAATCAAAGCAATAATAAAAATCAAATCGAGGAGACCACTTCCCTCCAGCCCAGCACTAAACCACCGTGCGGGCTTCTCTGCTCCTGGGGGGCCGAGCGGGGCGAACGCGCTCCCACCGGGTTCCAGAGGGAAGCGACCCCCCGCCGCGTGAGCCCGCTCCCGCCTGCAGCAGCGCTCACGGGACACGCGTGTGTGCGGCGTCGCGGGGCCACCGCGCCGGCGGGCGCCCGGCCGGCCCTGGGCTCTGCCCGCTCGGCGCCGCCGTGTCGGGAGCGCCAGGACGCGGCCCTCCGCACCGGTTTTGGCCTTTCTCCTAAGGCGATGCAGGTCGGCTCAAACTCTTAACGGTGTCTCTGCCTGCGGCCTGTTTCCTAGCGCCTTCCTCGACGTGTGCCCCATACACCATCAGCTTAGCTCTTCCATCTGCAGCAAAAGCCTCTGATCCCGGCCATCTCTGCATCTCAAAATACTTTATGGTCCTTCCCGACTCAGTGACACAGCGGAGTTGAAAGTGCTCAACAGAGGTTCAGAAAGAGGGAAGAAAATGGCCTGGGACCAGCTGGAGGAAGACACGGTCCGGGACTGCCTGAGGGCCTGCTTTGGATGTCGGACTAGACCTAAGCCCTTCAGAAGACTCGCCGGTCTTCGGAGGACGCATCACCTTTTAAACAGCTAACTAAGCTAAGGAAAAAGTAGCCCTGACAGCGCTCCAGTTCACGCTTCAGCCCGTGGCTCTCCCGGGCAGGACATGTTTGCTGTCACATCTCCCTTAGGAAGCAGAGGTACGAGTACCAGATGGAACGTGGACAGATGCTACAGAGAAAGATTAGGCAGAAGAAGGACCTGAATGAACTGCAACTGTGAAAGACTCAGTCCCGCTCTTCCTTTCTGTGGAGCGTGACAAATAGAGCTCATCAGCCGGGGAAGATTTACTCACAAAAAGGGTTTTTTTTACAGAAAAGTACCCCATCGGCGGCAACTCTCCTCCCCTAGCCCCGCTCTTCTAGCAAGAAGCCCGCTGGGACCGGGAAGATCCCGAAGCCAGGGGTGCCTGGGGAGCAGGGACCAGCATCCCTTCATCCCCCCTGGAGAAGATATTCAGGTTCCCCACTTGTTTGTATGTTATGATTTGGGGGGTCTCAAAATTACAAGTCATACAAGTCCTCGCTGTAACTGCATTTCAGCACGATTTCTCTACACCCCTTGACAATTCTGCTGGTTGGTGTCAAAACCAGGAATATTTAGCCCGAGTTCCAGTTGTCATCTCAGGCCCAGATGCCTTTAACCGCTCCTGGCTACCCAGAGTCAGTCCCTCGCACTGTCTCATGTTGGCTTTACACTCTGTTGAGCTGGTTTTCCTCCTCTTCGCGTGACGGATCCCTCAGGTCACCTCCTGCGGGTCCTCCAACATCTCAGTGTAGTTTTTAACAAAAGAAGTCTCACAATGTCACCTTAATAGTAGTGAGGGAACGATTCCTCTGCTGGAGATAGTATTAATGACTTTATAGCTAAAGAGGCCATATTCCGCCCGCCCGGCTGCCTGCCTCGGCTGTCTCATTTGAGGAAAACAGATCAAATGGAGAACTTGCTAATGCGGGCATACACCTTGCTTTGATCTTACTAATGAAAAACCAGACAAGTGTTAGAATATGTATTAACTAGTCCAGTATTAAACATGACTTTGCACTGGATGTGAACAAGAGAAGTGCTATTACTGCCGTCAGTGTCGTCGTTAGCCGTGGTGACCCAATTAATGCGATATGAAACACGACAGCCCTGCTGAACTGACTATTTAACGCGGAGGTTATTTTACACGGGCTGCAATTTCCCAGAGCAGACAAGCCCGAGGGGAAGCTGTATTTCCCATCGACACCTCAGGAGTAGCTGCCGGATGGGGAGTTGCAATGACCTGCTGGAGATGATACAAATCTATCCATCGTTTCCATTTAAAATAAGGGCAAAAAGAGCAGATCTGATACTACAGATTGCTGATAATGAACTGGTTGGTGGGCTACAGATGACCTGGCTATCACACAGCTAAAGGGATTAGTCCCTCTCCCTTTAGGAACTACAGCACCCTGGAGCGGTTTGCCTGGAGCGAGGGGGAGGAGGGTGAAAGCTCTAGAGCAGGAACACCCAGTTTTAACCAGTTAACCTCTCTCCTGTGGGGTGGAAATCCTCCGGTGGAAGCTGCTCTCCGCAGGTGACCGGAGCACGTGCAACAGGAGCCCGTGAGCTGGCAGCAGCACATTAGTACGCGGAATTGCAGAACAGCTGCGACTAACCAGGGTGTGAGAGGCAAAGGTTAAAAAAATAAAAGCATGCCAAGATCTCCGAGCACTTCAGCAGCCCGTGTTAATCCGGAAGCAGTGAAGAGAAGCTGAATTAAGAGAGTTCAAACGGAGGCAGAGTGAAGTTGGAGGAGCTGCCCGCAGAGCTGCAGCCGTGCCCTGCGCTGCGGTACGGGGCTCTCAGCTCGGTGGCATTGCTGTGTAAGTGACGGGGGGGCTCACAAAAACCCCCCTCTGGACATTCAGTGTAAAGAGACGTTAAGGGAGCTCTGTCCAGATTCTTAAATCAGTTAAAAAATGGTGCTTGATGACATGACCCAGGGTGTAACAGGCGAGCGGGGAGGTTTAGCTGCTGCGCGGCAGGACGCGGCCGCAGGGAGGGGAGCTCACCTCGGGCTCAGCCACCGGGACCTGAGCTCCCGCCGCTGCTGCTCGGGCCACCAGCAAGGTCACGCACCCGCGGGACTCTGCGGGGCTGCGCTTCGGGATTCAGATTTGGGGAGACTAAAGGATTTTAGTCACTTTAAGCTGTCATAAGCACATCAAGCAATATTTTACTTCCAGATTTTGCTGGAGTCCTCAATACATTGGTTTAAAAATGTGCCATGAATCGCAGACCTCTGTCCAGGCTGGAGCCTCTCCATGCTTCTGTGCCCAGGTCCAGAAGCCCTCCAGGAGCTTTTTCTGCCAGGCTGCGCTTGCAGACCCCCTAAGCCAGGTAGCACTTGGTTCATGCACTAGGTTTTACTATCGCCTGGACGTGGCCATTCCCTAGATGCCCAAGGCACAGGGTGCTTGCAAACTGTCTCACTGCGTGCGGCTCTCCCACCCCACGGTGGGCACTGCAAAACTTCAGGGCCAAGAAGGGTTGGATCTCAAAATACATGGTTAGCCCCAGTATAAATAGGAAAAATAAACACATTAACAACTCACTGCTGGCACTAGGGTGCTGTTTATGCAATAGGAAATCTCTAACGGGAAAAAAGCCCTACATCAGCGTCACAGAGGCCTCCACCCTGGAAATAAGCTTTTAACACCAGGGAAGTCCATCAGCCAAGGAACACATACAGCATTACACCAACACTGCCCGTGGCGGGTAAGAAACCCAGGGTTCAGCCTGACCCTTGCAGCTCGGACAACAACTCCTGCCGATGCCCAGAGAAAACCCCAACCCCGCCTGGCCGGAGCAGCCCCCGCCGGCGCTGGGACGGCTGCAGGAGCACACACGGAGCCAAACCCGCTCGCCCAGGAGCACCCCAGCAGCGAGGAGATGCCGATACACACCTGCACGGGCCGCACCAGTCCGTTTGTTGGTTGAGGCCAAAGCGAGCTCTGCATTTCTTAGGAGAGGCAGGATCTGAACACAGAAACATGCGTGGCGGAGAATGGGCAAGGCAGAGGCACAAAGAGGAGGAGGAGCAGGAGGAAGAAAAGAGGCAACATCATTTTAGCCACTTGAACACATGACTAACAGACTACAATCCAATTTTTTTTCTGCAACAGACCAGTGCTGGCACCACCTCTCCTGGAAAAAGGTGATCGTTAGGCAAGTATCAGTGATCACTGCTGGCAGCTGGAGAAGGGGGAGGTTTGGGAAACGGCCTCAGCTCCGGGAAATATGGGCAATTATGGGGAAATTCACGGCTCTTTGAATTTCTTAAGTTTGGAAAAGCTGCCAAATCCCAGAGGCACTGCCTGCCTCCTGCGTCTGCACCCTTACCTGCTCCCTGCCTTTCCAGCAGCGATTAAATGGGGCTGCCAGTGAGCTCGGACTGCGCATGGAAAAGAAGAGGAGGAAATGTTGCAGAAGCAGGCTGAAAGCAGAGTTAGCACCAAGGAAACCCAGGACCAGGTTATTCTGCTCTGCCCCCCCACCATTCGCCTTCCAGTTTTAACAGAAAAGCTATTCTACGTGGCCTTTCCTAAAACAGTCCAGTTTTGCTGTATAATTACGGGACTCATTACGGTGAAGCCCTGTTTGCTTTCAGGCACATCATGGTTTTTTCTCTAGTGTTATAAATGGGATTTGAACAGCACATTTCTGTGCTGGGTTCACGTTCCCTCTTTCAGCCACCACCAGTGCCTCCTGTTGTGTATGAACAGCACTTGGTTTTCATTCCATACCAGGTGAAATTATTATTTTTGTATCACACAGACTAGACATACATATGGCTATATAAATATATATATGTATCTATTACATATAAGCCTAAAAGACTGTATTCCCCTTATCAGTCTAGACACTGAATGAGCTCAACAGTGTTAACTAAATTGAAGATATTACTGGGACATAGTCATGGAATTGCTTTTTATGGACAATTCAAAGAGCTCATCCACCAGCAATTCATTAAATCAATGAGATAATCTGAACTTCATGAATTAATGCAGGCTGCTGGATTCTGGTCGCATGGACGTGTAATCCACAGCAGTAACACCAGAGCTGGACTCCCGTGTCCTAACCCACAAGTGAACTGCCCAGACGCGGCCAGCTGTGCACCCTGGGGACCCCAACTCAGGTGTGATGGTCTGGGCGTGGGTGTGCAAGGCCAGGAGAGCAACAGGCTGACCTGGCCCCCTCCCCAGGGAGCACTTCTGGCGGGAGAGAGAACAAGAGTTTTGCTTAGAAAGCCAACAGCCTGTCATCTGGCCGACTTAATTTCATCCAAAAGTAAAAAGCAATGAGCAGGAACGAACTGGTGGGCTGGAGAGTGGGAAAAGCTCTTTGTAAGTCCATAGGCAATCGCAGAATGGACGTACTGGAAAAAAACAGGCTGTCTAACTTCATGTATACGTGATGCCATAGTGGGCAAGGACAGTCGCTTGATCTTTTATAATGAATACTTAGTGGTACAGACATTATTTATCGCTGACATGGCAGCAATGGTTCGGAAACCAGTACAAAATAGCCTTGGATGATGGGGAGGTGCGTGTCACCAGCTGAAATCTGTCAAAAGGTCCTTTTCTAATAAACAGTGTGGTGCAGGGAGGCAACTGGTACCGGTTTCTAGTGTGACTTTGCTGGAACTGTAGGTTACTTTGAAATGAAAATGAAATCTGGGGTAGTCCCACAGGTGAGCTTCAATCTGTCACTGCATTTAGTCCCATGTGCGGTATTGATGCATTTGAGAGGGGTTTTCTTTAATTAACGGTCTCGGTAGCGCTGATGGGGACATTCACCCTGGATATTTTGAATAGATTAAGTTTAGTGATAATTTATATGAAGTTACACACTTGCCAAAATCTACTATTTTCAGTTTTCATGAACCCCCCCCATGTTCTAATTCAAACGTGTCTATGAAAAAAGTCACAGAAATGTTAATTTACCATGTCTTAAAAAAAAAAAAAAAGCACGTATTTCTTTCATTAAGCTCAGGAGAATAAAAGAAAACATGGTAAAGCACGACAACAGCTTTGCCTTCGGATTATCCCCTCTGAGCAGAAATGAAGGGACAGCCACCGAGCATTTACCTGAGTTGGAATCTTGCTGCTTTTCCCGTGTTCGTCTCTTCTTTTTCCCCTAGGAAAACAAAGGAGAGGCTGTTAGTCCTCACTCCCAGGAGCCTGAGGGTGCTGTGCAGGGTTCTCGGGGCTGGATCGGGCTGCCGGGGAGGGCTGCTGCCGCCTGGGCGAGCAGCCAGGTCCTCGGCTGTAACAGCTGCGGTGCCGCCGGCTCTGCCCGTTCCAGGGAGAGGTGAGCTGGGAATCACTGCAAGGGGATCTGCTCAGGTTCGTCTATGTGGGCATCCCTTTCTTTTCCCCAGCTGCCCAGTCCAATGCTCCGGAGAGGAAACGCAGGAGGAACCCTCAAAGCAACCACCCAGATTTGTGTTCGCACGCATGCCGATGGCCGCCTTTCACATGGCACAAATTTTTCCTGTACCTTTTCTCAGGAATAACCCCTCGCTTCCAGCACCACGGGCAGTTTGACTCATCCCAGAACCACTCTGCACGAGATCCGCACGTATGCAGAACCAGCAACAGAAACTCAGAGGAGCCGGCGGCTGCATCCCTGCTGCCACCCCACCGTGTCTGCTGCACCTTCTGCCCAAGACGCTGCTCCCCAGCTCTGTTTTCGGAGCCCGTGACCGTGCTACAAACACAGCTGAGACCCTGACTGACACTGCAGGCTGCGTAAGAAGGCGCAAGAGAGAATGTGGGTGGATGCAAAACAAATGTAATAAACCCAGCGCCTGTGCCTGCGCTGCTCAGCACCTCTGCCGACTCCTGCCAGTCCTCCTCGGCCCACCCTGATGTAGAATCATCAATCAAATGTCTGATAATTTAATTAATAGATTTACCTAGATTAATAGAGTTAAACAAGATTTACTACATGCAACGGAGGCGGTCTGATCAACAGCTGATCCTCCTGGCGTATTCTTATTCCTCCTCCCTCCTCATATTTCTAAAAAATGCTTTAATGTGGTGCCTTATACCTGAACAGAAATTGCTCTATAATGTGTTACCAGGAGGAGCACCCCTGATTTCAAATGGGAAAGTCAGTTTTAGGAAATAGCCAGAAATTTATTTTTAAATAATACTTATCTATTTCAGCACTTTCACATCTTGGGACCAATCTCTCATTCTGTTTTCTTCCCTCACTTACAAGAAAACCCAATTTTATCCCCAAATTGCCTCTCTGACTCACAATACGCAACAACTCCTAAGGAGCTTATTAAAGAGGGCACAGCGGCGCAGGAGCAAATCTGGCCTGCGTGGAGAAGGCAGCTCGCAGGGCCACCTTTGGCCCTTGACTTTTTATATGACTTCTTGTGGTTTGAGTGAAGGTGGAAAGCTCCGAGCTGCGGTAAGCTTTTGCTTCAGTGTGGGAGCAACTGTATTTCCTGCCTGATATCCGCATCACGTGCTGCAAAAGTGACCTACATTCCTCCTCCTCCCCGCCCAAGCTCCAGAGAGAAAAGCACCTCCTGCAACGACCACAAGACCCGAAGCAGCTGCTTGCTGATGCTGGGAGAGCCGACGTGCGCCTTCAGAGCCCACTAGCCACAGAGGGAAAACTCTTCTGGAGCAAGGAAGTGGCCCTTGCCAAGATGAAGGATGCTACAGGATTGAGATTTCCATGGAGGATGTGCTTGGTCTTGGAGGAAGATGGTGCCTTGCTCTCAGTGATCCTGCTGCCCTCCAGATGCTGATGCTCTTCAGGTGCTGCCGCCCTCCGGAGCCGCCCTTAGAGAAGCCGGGGCAGCACCTCTGGGGCAAAGAAAACCTTTGGTGCTGCCCTGGTTTCTCTAAGGGTGGCTCTGGAGGGTGGCAGCATCCAGCACTGATCCTGTAAAGCTACATATGGATGCTGAGCTCCTGGTCTGTGTTTGCAAGGAGGCAGGGATACCTGTACTGCTGCAGGGAAACACGGGCTGGGGGCTTCCTGTAACCTGTGCTTTCTCTGCGTCATCTCTGCCCTCTATTTTTTTTTTGCTTTTTAGGGTCTTTTTGGTCTGTTTAAGGGTGTTTTCTCACCCTCAATGGAGTTTGGGCTTTCTGGAAGGAGGACTCGGATCAGGGTGGGCTGGACGGGTGCTTGCTGTGTGGCTCCCAGGGGAAAGAAAGCAGCTGCGACCGAAATGACAGAGCCTTAGATCAAAGGGCAGAGCCCTAGAGTCGATGGACGGACATTTGAAGACTTACGTGTGCTTTGCTCCACGTCTCTAAGGCGCTCATTAGGCATGTAAGATCAAACCAGTTGAGAAAGCCACTAGAAAAGACCCGGCGTGTATCCTGTGCTTCTGGGGTACCGCTACACCTATGCAACCTCGTTTAACACGATGCCACTGAAGTGGTTAACATGGCTAAGAGGAAGTGATTTTTTTTTTTAAGAGTAACCTTTAAATGTTCCAGGGAATACCCTGGAGGCTTCCCAAGTGCTGTCCCTACCACTATGAGGCGTGAAACAGCTCAGTCCCGCCAGCCCAGGAGCCGCCGCCACTTCTTCCTGGGGAGTGGGGGGCCCTGGGAGTCCCAGCCATGCCAGCGTGGGTGGTCCATGGCAGCCCTTCCAAAAAGAGCCACTATTTTAGATGTAGAGACAAGTTATCTCTCTATAAAAACCAAACACAGTTTTTTCTGCTCACACCTTGGGGATAGGTTTGGCATTGACTACCATGGCAATGTACCTTGCTACAGCCAAAACTGGGGAAGAGCAAGGCTGGAGCTTCCCTCCTTTCCCTTGTACACAGGGAAGGCTCTTCTGGACATGGGAATGCACCTTCCCAACACTCAGCATGTTTCAGGGACCTCTGCACTAGTTAATTTTTATTGCTGAGAACCACTATGTGCTGCGTGGCTCAGCTGCTCCGTCCAGCAGCCACTGCCTGGTTTGGGGGACTTTCTTTTCCTTTTTCAATCTGGAAAGGTTTTTTTTTTTTCCCCGTAACAGCAAACTTGGTTGGGAAACAGGCTCGCCAAAGAGCCGGGTTGAGCTCGCGAGCTCACAGAATGAGCAGTGCTGTCGTCTGCATTCGCTCAAATTGCATTTGGATACTTCGAACGTGGCATGGTTATCTGGTCAGGGTCCTCAAATAATGACTGCTCAGGGTGGGATCAAGGTCGCCGAGGGACAGACAGAAACTCGTCGGCTGTCATCCTGCGAGCATCGTTACACGCCCTGCAATACACGGGGCTGCTGCTTGGGATGCAACCCCATGGAGAGTCCGAAATCGGACCTGAACAGCCTGCGAGACTCATATAAAGCAGCTTACGCTCTGCTATTTTGCCTTTTTCACAATTATTTCCCATTACTATTATGCTCCCGTGACCATGGCTTGGGCAGACACCCTGTGCTAGTTTTAAACCCGCAGAACAGAGCCAGCAGCCTGCAATTCAGCAAATCCCCCCAAACCCGCAGCGAGTCCTTGGCTCAGCCCCATGGGGCCGGGGCTACGGAGCCCACGGTACCCAACCCCATGATTTCAAGCTGACGAACACGGCGCTACCACAAAGCGAATGGTGCTGAGCAGGCTACAGGTGCCTGTTCAGCGCCCCCGGCCATCCCAACCTGAATTTCTCTTCCCGCATGTCTGCCCCATGCTCTGCTCCCACTGGGCTGGTGTCTCAGCTGCTGCCCAAGATGCACAAAGCAGTGGATTTCCACGCAATTATATATCCAAAGATCATCCGCATCATTTAAAAGTTCCCCTTCCTTTCTAGTTGTATTTACTTGGACAATAAGCGACCAGGTGGTTGTGGTAGCTGGGGAGCTATAACATGTGTGCTACGGATAGGCAATGAGCCAAGAGGATGTTCAAAGCACTCCTGAAAGGTGAATTTCTACAGCTATCGTGCCATCAGGAATGGCATTACCAGGGACAGGTGGGTTGTTTGGCAAACACCAGTTGTCAGCCCGCCCTGGGTCATTTCTGGCCATGCCATGGGGAGGGGGTCCGAGCCGCAGAAGCCACTCACGTAGTTGTCTCTGGCAGACCAGCCGGGGTAGAGCTGCATGTGGAGCTGCCGTTCCTTGCGAGCCAGTTCGTAGTACTTGGCCTGCTCCTCCCGGGACAGCGCGTGCCACTGCAAGGACAAGCGCGGCGGTGAGACGTGGCCCCGCTGTCCCCTCCCGCATCAGCCCTCCCAGCCCCTCCCCACCGCAGCCGCCCCGCTCCGGGGATAAGAGAACCTGGGTTTGAAAGCAGATGGTTGTTACGTGCTTAAAAGCAGCTGTAAGGGACAGGGATGCTGCAGTGGGACGACGGCACCGAGCCCCGCGTGCTCTTACCCTCCTTCCCAAGATCTGGTTGATGGCGGCGCTCTCTTTCAGGGTGCATTCGGCAATGACTTTCGCCCGCATTTCTTTCATATACAACATGAAAGCGTTCAGGGGCTTCTTGATAGTGGGCTTCTTGGCTTCCTTCTCTCTCTTTGGTTCTGGTTGAGGTTTCCTTGGTGGGACCAAAAGAGGAGCTGTCAGCACCAGAGCCGCCCTCCGGCCTGTCTGCCTGCTGGCAGACGAGCTCAGCACAAGACTCGACACCAAACCACCCCGACAGCACTAGCAGGTGGGGGGCCTGAGATCTGCACCTCGGATGCACGCCGTTGCCTGATGCGGGTAGAGCTTGGTGTTCATCCATCCACCCCCCCCATGCAAGCATTAACAGGGATAAATGAAATGGTTATTAAGGCGCTAACGCTGTTGAGCCCTGCCGTCACTCCCAACTTACATGTTCCGGTCATAGTGCTCCATCTCTTGCTTGCCGGAGTGGGGCACGATGGCGGGGTGCGGGATGCCGGAGGTGTGCATGCCGGAGCCCAGCATCAGCGGGTGAGTGAACCTGCAACAGAAAGCGGATGAGCCGTGCCGGGGCTGCTCGGGATGCTTGGGCAGCCGGAGCGACGTGTCTCACGAGATGGCACTCTGACGTGGCAGAAGCAGACGGTAAGCGGAGGACACGGAAAGCAAACCCACGGGTGCTGCTGGGCTGGTGTGGGGCAGGCAGCGCCCATCACCCACACTGGCAGCAGGCATGGCCGGCTGAGCCACGGGCACGTGGGTGGAAAGGGTCCGGGTGCTGCGCAGCGGCGAGGGAACCAGCCGGCAGCGGGAGCCAGCCTGACCGAGATCAAGGGCGCTTTCAACCAGCAGTCTCAGCTACTCAGAGCTCTGTTGTTGCTATATCTTATTAGTGCTGCAGAAAGGAACAACAAACTCAACCCAGGGTTTGGATGGGAGAGATTAGGACCACCCCACACCTTTCTTTTAAAAAGAAATAGCATAAGTCTGAACATGAACCAAACTGCAACTCTAGGAGGTGCACCTTGCCTAAGCAATGTTCTCCACCAACACGGGTCTGAGATCACGAGAGCTCTCGCTAGCTTTCAAGCTTCATTAGCTCTCTTGAGAATTTTAGAGGGTAAAGCCAGCGCAGTCAGCTTTGCCAAGCTTGCCACTTTACGACTGCAGCTTGAGATGGCAGAATTGCCCATGGGAGATGAACTGTTCATTAGATATGCTGGCACAAAAAGAAAAGCTGTTTAATTTAATCCACCAGCACAGCCTGATCCTTATCTGACCAGGTGTACTTTCTCAGCTGCAGCAGCGCTGCAAAATCCACCCCAAAATCCTGCGAGCAGGAGCGCCTGTGCCAGGCTTGGGGAGGCTGCTGGGCCTCTGCAGGGAACCGTTAGCTCCTCTCTGGCCTTCAGCTTCGAGGCTGGGCAAAGCGATGCCTCAGGGAGCAGGGAGGGCTGGCAGTGCTCCCTCGCCTCGGTTGGAGGGATAAGGGTTTGCACGGATCGAGGTTTTTTTTGCATGGGTAAGGATTTGCATGGTTTTCCTGCAGGAATCCTCCACTAACGACTCTTCAGGACAACACAAAGCAGAAGCAAAAGCTGGTGCATGAGCACACACAGCGTACACGGGCATCCTTGTGGCGCTGCCCTCCTCGCTGGAGCCACGGGGGCTTTGCCCACCGGCACGCCCAGAGGAGCTGGGCTCTATGACTTCCATCCACAGGGGATGTATTGTGCTCACCGGGACATCACTGGGGTCTGGGTATATTTACAGAGGGCAAAATTTGGTCCTGGGTGACCATAACCTTGCAGTATGAACGGTTCGGGGCTGTGCTGTGTGGCCTGACTCGCTCCATGTTTAAGGCAGGTTGTGCCGCAGGACCAGATCCCCGGAGGGGGAAGCAGGGAAGCGACGTGGCCAGCTCCTGCCGACCCCTTCCCGTGCACAGGGTCCGGCCCATGACCGTGCCAGCCCCGCGCTGCCCAGTGATGGGACGGGGGAGGCAGGAGCTTAGATCTCAGAAGGCTGAGTAGTACCGATGGGAGGACAGCAAATTGCTGCCCACTGCCTGTCCTGCTTTTAAGGCTGAGAGCAAATAAAAAGGGTCGCTCTCTGCAGAGCAAAGCTCAGTGGTGGTGGCCACAGGGGTGTATTCAGAATTAGGGTTAGTGACAAGGAGCAAAATCCTGAGCAACAGATTTCACCCCTTCTTCCCAATGCTGAGCTGAAGGCAGGGGTTTCTGGCTTTGTTTTGACTTCTGCAGGCTAGAACCCAATCGCTATGCATCCTCCCGGGATGCTCGATATTCCCCTGACTGCTCTTTGGACGAGGCACTGCCTAAAAGCTCCTTCCCTTCCCACGGCTGCCCGAGGAAGGCGCGTGGCCGTCCCTGGGTGGCCGCGCTCTGCTGCAAGCTCCTACCGCACAAACTGCAAGCTGCGAGACCAGCCGAGCTGCTGCCCTGTCTCACACAGCTCATACTCACCTGGAGAAAGAAGCCCCAGCAGAAAGCGCTGACGAATACGGCTGTCTAAATCCACATGACGGGAGCGGATAGACAGACTGGCTCTGCCTGGGATCGGGAAGAAAGAGTCTATAAAGTATCCACAGCTACGTGGTGTTTCCTAAAGATACCTTTTGCTAAGGGGACTCAGAGCACCGATGCCCCAGGAGCTGTGCCTGGTGGGATGCTCGGGGTGTCCCCTGGGCTCAAGGGGCAATGAGGGACTTGGACTTTATTTTGTGGGAAGCTGGGCCTCCCTGAAAAGGTTGGACCCAACTCTGACCCCCCCCTCCATCCCCTGTGTTGAGTAGCACTGCAGCTTTGAGTTTATCCTGTTAAAACACGAAGTGCGAGGTGTGCTGAAAAATTAGAAGACGTTGCTATTGCACAGAAGAAGTTGCTTAAAAGAGCGCAGTTTGAACGAAAAACTAAAGCCTGCTCAGAGTCTCTCTCTGTGCAGTGCACAACAGGCTGTGCCGCCACGGGCTGCACCGAGAGGATGCCCAGGCACGGGAACCTCCAGGTGTTCAGAGAGAAAACACCTACTCTGCCCTTGTACATGCTTCAGAAATGCTCTAATTTTCCCAGCGCATCCTTTTAAGGATGCCTGTCATTTTTAAACAAGCCAAAAGCTTCATCCCATGTTTCTTTTGAAAGTTGTTTCATACAGGGGACTGGGCATGTACCAGTGTTGGAGCTGGAAATTATTTTTAGGATAGTAAAATAACTATGCAGGAAGTTCCTCGTTGTTCCCAGCAAGGGGAACCCCCCCGTGTTTTCATACAGAGATAGCTCAAAAATACCTTGACTCGTTCTGCAAACCTGCCAAAAGATGCTCCCAGACTAAAACTGCACATGGAAACGGAGATGCCCGAGGAGGACGCGACAGGGTGCTTAAACCCGCGCGCACACCCGTGCTCCTCCGGCCAGCCGGCACAGAGCTGTGCCTAAGACCAGCACCAGCTACTTTCAGCTCTAAAAAGCAAAAAAAGAAAAACCAAACCCCTTTAAATGCGGTGCCACCCTACTGCCCTGCAAAGGACCGAGCTCCTGGATGCCAGGGATTTTTCTGGCAGTTTCTGCCGTGAAGGGGAATAACGACAGTGCCGCGGCAGTCAGGCCCTCGAGCCGTGCTGGGGAGGAAAGAGGTTTCTGTTTCTGCGGCTCCAGGAGCTGCTGTGTCTCAGCTTGACTGAAATCTGCAGCATCTGTCTGAAGGAAAGGCAGCCGAGGCGGCGGAGCTCTGTTTACACTCTGCCAGGCAGAAGCCCTCTCCCACCCCTTAGATGTCGGTGGGTATAAACACACCGACAAACAGCCAAGTGCTACCGCGCATCGGGAAACCGAAACGACCTTTGAAGTTGAACGCGGCTGCCCCAGGGCCAAGAAAATACTCGGAGCTAATCCAGAAGCGACATGCGTTACTGCAGAGGCTGAAATATTGGGATAGAGAAAGAGCCGGGCCCTCATGGCTTCATTCAACGTGGTTCTGATGTGCAAATTAATGCAATTGCAAAATCAATCCCTGATGGTCAGGAATGCACGATTACAGCCCATATCACCCGGTGATGGGAGGGTGGCTTGGAAAGAAGACATGGGATACCCGTGGAGGGACCACCATGGCACTGCCGCCGCTCGGCCCGGGAAGGCGGTGAGCGACACGGCTCGCAGGCTGCCAGCTGATGTTTGCTGCCAGGCTCCTGTGAGCAAAACTCACTTGACTGGACTCTTGGAAGCTTTTATCCGACCGTCATCCCCACTAATTACAGAGAGAGTGATTGCAGCTCCTCCTCCCGAAGCACTTGGTGCGAACAAAGCCCATTTCTGCCCAGCTCCTGCCTGCTGGCTCGCGGAGGAAAAGCTGCTTCCCGCGTGTGGCCACCCTGGCTCAGCATCCCCAGCACGAGCATCCCCGGCACACAGCCCCTGCCGCCCGCTGCCTCCTGCACGGGGTCAACGCTGCTGCTTCTGCACCCACCCGCACCCACGTGCAGAGCCTCGGCTGAGGCCTGGGCACTTCAGAAAAGGTTTTGGGGCTCTTTCTGTAAATTTTGGGCGGGAAAATGGATGAGCAAAGGCTCTATTAGAGACACGCACTTGGAGGTGCTGCTCTCTGCTCCGTCGGGCTGTTTGTTGCTTTACCGTATCTGCTCTATTAGTCACTAATGAACATGTCTGACGAGGTTGCTCGAGGATGCCAAACCCCGCAGATGCTGGAGCAGCTCTCAGCAATGCAAACTCCCTCTGCCACCAACCAAACGACAAAACCTCGTGCAAACCGGACTTTTTCCCCTCCACGCACCCAGGGCTGCCTTTAACAGCATCCCACCCCAAGAACGGACCTTGCATTTGGCAAACAGGCTCCTTTCTCACCCCCAACTATTTCTTTTATGTTATAGCACAGTCACCCCAGTACTTGTTTTTCCTCAGGATGAATCACATCATATGAGGAGTTAAATCATCGCCCAAGAGTAGCAGATTTAGCACAGAAGGCAAAATGTAATCTCTTTGAAGCTGAACCCTGTATCAAAGGCCTCAGCCTCTGTTTCCTTGTGGTTAAATATCTGGAACATGAAATTCAATAACAAAACAAAAAGCTAACATTTTACTTTGTGTTTTAATGTCTTCGCCTCTGCTATTTTGCAGTATGTTCTTGTACCTGGAGGTCTCTGCTGGGCTTTGCTGGGATTTTATCAGCCGGCACCAGGAGGGACCTGGCCGCCTGCTCCCGCAATTGCCCTCCCCTTGTCCTGACCACCCTGACCCGCCGCCTGCAGCCACCAGCCTCCCCGCGAGCCTCTGCAAGGTCCCTGCGCCACCAACTGGGATTAAAAATTAATCTGAAGAGTGACGATGCCCACACGGCACCGCCCGCCAGACCTGCTCCCTCGGTGTGCTTACGATCACGGTGACAAAAGCCAGTGGCAATGACCACAGAGCACATACCGGTGTATTTTTAACTCATGTCCTTGGGGCAGGTTTCCCAATGGGCTCCGCTTTGTGGGATGCTCCTTGGGGCTGGCTCATGCAGGGGGGTACTTTTTGGGAGTGCTCTAGCTCACGGTCCCTCCCTCCCTGTCACCCCTGGGGCAGCCGAGCTGGCCGCGCTGCAGCCAGGCTGCGGGTGCCAGGGTTGTTCACCAGGGCAGGTCTCTGCCGCAATGTCAGACCCTGAGAAGCACCATGGCCCGGTGGATGGAGCATCCCGTTTATTATGCCACGCCAGCGGCACACTCTGGGAAAGCACTAGTTGTGTTGAAAACCCCAGTGAGGGAGAAAATTACCTCTTATTCAAAAAGAGAGGCTTTTCTTATGATTAGGAGAGGTGGGTAGGAAGCTAATCTGCACAGGGAGCTAGATGTAAGGCAGGAGACCGTTTTGAATGGGGCAGGTTGTAGCCCCGCTCCAGGGATGCCCCAGCCAGGACAAAGCCTTCAGCCTCTCCATGGATCTGCTCCCCATCTCTAAAACAGGGCTAAATCCTCCTCCCCATCACGCAGCATGCAGAAGGGATGAAGCCGGAGCGAAAGCACCATGGAGGTTATGGAGAACAGCTGCACGCGGTTTGTTTCAATAAAGCATCCCCCGTATGGAGCGGCCGGTGGGCTGGGGGCTGCACGGGGCCCAGCCCTCCACACTCACCATCCCATCGACGGCGTGATCTGTCCAACTCCACCGGGAGGGAGGGGGTAGAAACCGGGGATGTCTGAGGTCTGGGAAGGACGGTGCACTCCTGGGAGAAGGGAGAAGGAGATGAGCTGGACCCAGCACTGCGCTTCCCGGCTGACCCGGACCACTCCCGAGCCCCCGGATGCTCCATCTATGGGCACTTGTGGGCAGCCCGGAATATATGAGAAATAGCTGTCTGCAAGTGGCAGGATATTGTAATCTCCCTTTTTATTGCTGTGGTTCTCTCTGTGGGGATGAGGTGGGTCGTCCACGTTGCTGCAGAATCACACACACTAGTGTAACAGGGTGGGGAAGGCAGCTTGCTCCTGCACAAGCATCATCCCTGCTCCACGCCACCCTGAGGCCAAGCAGCCCCTTGCTTTGGTAAGGATTTGATGGACTCCAGACATCCCTCTGCCCTTCCCAGTGAGCCTGTTTAGGTGCACAACAGATGGCCAAAGCCATTCCTACATCCCCTTCCCATCAGCCATCCCCGGGACCCTCCATGAGCCGCCAGCGGGGATGCTCCAGCAAGCACCACTTCTCTTGATTTTAAACAGTTTGAGCCCCCATTCAAAGCAACCATTTTGCAGGCTCTGCGGGTGCCAGGGAACAGCAGAGGTGGGTATGGTGCCAGCTGGGAATTCACCCTTCGCACGGGGAATCCCTGCGTGATCTTCAAAGCCACTGGCACAGGCGGCACGGCCAGAGGAGACAGCCGCAGCATCTCTCCGTTTCTATCTGGACTTGAAAACAGCCTGAGGAGCCCGGGGCTGCAGGTGGGACTCAGACAACCGCGGTGCTTCTGGCAAAAGCAGCCTCCAGCTGACCCCCAGACTAGAAAACGTGGAGGGGAGCTGGGGCTGGGCTCTGCCGCAGCAACGTGTAATGCTGACTGCTAACGAGCCTCAGACTACAAATCGTGTACAGAGATTGTCCAGCAGCTGTCCTGGGCAATAAATAACTTGAATAAATTGGTGATTAGTTGCAAGCAGTTTGCAAACTCAGAATTCTGGATTACCCTCCTAGGTGTATTAATGATATATTATTAATTAGAAATGACATCAACAGATTCCAAGCATCTTATTAGGAGTTAGCTAAAATAAATACATAACTGAACTGAAAGGGATATGTGACTTAGTCCGAGAGTTACCTACGGCTGTGCTCAAGTGTGATGCAGCAGCCCCCTGAAGGTCAAACACAACCAGCATCTGCGTTAGGCAGCTGCCAGGATCTCCTGAGATTTGGACCTCCAACAACACAAGTTGCGTAAGCCAGAGCACAAGTTATTCTTGCTGGCCCAGTGGCTGGGGCACCAGCCACTGACTCAGAAGGTCCTGCTTGTATTTCCTTGTCTGCGTGTCCTTGGGCTACTGTGAAATACTTTAAAGGGATGCTGTGAGAATGAGTACGATGGTGACTCGCTTACACTAAGTGATAATGGGAGATATTTCAGCGATGAAAATAGAGATGGGACACATCCAGAATGAATGGGGAAGGAAACCCTCGTTCCAGCAGTGCGGGGCTGAGCGGTGCAAAGCTGATCACAGCTGCACCATGGAGGCAGGTCCCAGGTGAGGATGATGATCTGAACCTCTCCGTAAATAGGACCTGGGGGTCGCCGGGGTGGACAGACTCTCCCTGCCTCTGATGTAAATGTACAGGGTAAATGGGAGAGACTGAACGTGCCCGCACTGAGGGTGCAGGCGGGTGTGCAGCCAGAGGGCAGCTTCCCAGAATTACTGACCCACCACAGAGATGAACACTTAGGGACTACTCCACTGCTGATCATAGCCTCCATGGAGGGATATAACCAGCTCACCCCTTGGGTGAGCTGCTCCTGCATTGCTTAAGGCTTTCCAGGCTACCAGTGAGTCCCTGGAGGCAGCTCACGGCGAGGGGCTCTCGGAGGGGGCAGAGCTCTGCAAGGCATCTGCGAAGGCAGCGTGAAGGGAGGTGTGTCAGGTCGCCTTCCCAGGAGACTTGGAAATCTGCACTCTTCCCCTCGAGATTCGGAAATCTGCCATTAGCTGAGCTTTTAATAGGTTTATTTTGTTAACTCTTTGTATTTTTCTGCTGAGTGTATTATGCTCTGGTGGCTGACAAGCAATGTGCTGGCTGGAAGAAAACCAGGCTGTGCCTGGCTATCTTTTACACCGGACCTAAATCCTCCCCATCAGCACCCCTGATGAGTCCAGAATGTGGCCTCCGGGTTCAGACCGGGGACAATCCCAGCATTTTAGCAATTATGTTAACTTGGCAAAGCCGATGTCTTTGGGACAGTTTGAATCACTCTTGGGTGGGGGGGGGCCTTTGCCCAAATCACAAGAGTTGGTTTTGTGCCTCTGTTTTCACACCAATTTCTGGGCTCTGCTGGTCCCTGATTCCTTTCCTGAATGTAGTCTGACACAAAACTGTGAATTTGCTTGCTTTCACGTGAAATCAAGACCAGGTTTGTGCAAGAGCCTGGGTAATGTGAACTGATGTTGAAAGATTCTGTTGCGCTAACATAAAGTTGAGAAAAGTTTGATTTTACACTCGGCTTGCCAGTAACCCACAAAGAATGACGGGCTGGCGTGAATTCCTGTGCACATACCTATATTTTACAGTTCAGGGTTTAACCTCTACCTACTGTACTTTCCTCCAGAGCCTCCTGAGCTAACTGACGTGTCCTGGACTCACACAGGAACCCGAAGAGCCAAACCGTGTGACAACCACATAATGTGTGGCTACGGACACACGCATATAACAATCCAGTTAGCTATCAGACACCAATCCTATTTAGTCAAAATATTTCCTGTTTCAAGCATTTATTTTCTCAAAATGACAACCTGACAACAGTTTGGGTATGAGTCAAAGGAAAGATTACTTTCCATTTTCTGGTTGACTCTCAAGCATCGTCTCGTGGGCTCTGGTCTGGTCTCAAGTTACAGGAGAGCTTGCACAGAGAATTGAGCACACTTGATCAGCAGGGTTGGCGCTTTTGATATCAAACTCCTCTTGACCAAGATTACAAAGCATTGCCAATAAGCTACATAAACTCCTACTGCTAAGCAATGCCCCAGTTGACCAAAGCTCTTGACTTTTCTCATTAATTTGGGACCAGGGAGGTGACAGACTTGATCTCAGTGGTCTCCAGCACTGTCCCCCTCCCACCACGCAGATCCCCAGCGGTGCCACTACCTTGTTTCTGGTTGATGTCGGCGGGCAAGTGGGGCGAATGGGAGCCGTGGCTGAAATGGTCGTTGCTGTACGGGATGAGCGGGGTGAGCGGGTGGACTCCGTGCGACGGCTGCACGACGGGAACTTTGTTGGACTGCAAGACACAAGGAGGGAGAGGGCTCAGAAGGCGTTGAGCTCTGTGAGCAAGGAAGGCCAGCGCCCTTTGAAGTCCTGTCATTGCAAGTGAGGCTGGACATTGCTAACAGTCCCCGGTGTCTCTCAAAAGCAAGGCAGAAAAAGCCCTTGCCTGCTTAAATAAACACTACAGCATCCTGCAAGAAAAACCCCAAACCCAAGCAGTGACAACAGCTGGAGACGATTGCATGGGTAGGTCAAAACCAGCTCAAATCAGTGTGAAGTTTTCAGCATTCAGAATAACTGTTTTTCATTCATTTCCAGTATCTTTTATTCCAGGATGAATTCTACAAGCATGTTACCCAATGCATTGCTCTTGTTTTCTGCCTTGTACTACCACAGGGTCTAAATCTGGACTTTCACATCCTGCACATTCACTCTGAGAGCCACGCTCGGGCTTTCCTAACCGGGGCTCTCTAGCAGGGAGAGCCATGCTGAGGGCAATGCCTTTGAAACTGTGATGTGGTCACCAGCGAGCCCTTGGACTGAAATTCCCCTGGGTCTGAGCTCCAGTGCTGGGAGAAGGACTGGAGGGAGCTGAGGCAGCAGTGCTGGGGATGCAACAAACCCAGCAAAAATTAAAAAAAACCAGTCTCCTCTTGCAGCTACTCCTGGTTATACACAGTGAGCCATCGGAGCCCGACATCTTTGTAAAAGGTGCTCTTTTGTGAACACAATGGGGAGTACTTCTGCGTGTTGGAGCAGAGAGAGGGGAACCTGTTCAAAAGAGCTGTAAGGAAAACACACACACACACGCTGCCGTCTACCACCAGCCTCCTCGCCTCGAGCATCTCAAGCTGCTCCCTACATGCCCGGTTTCGCCCATGGTTGCCTTTAAACCCAAACTGACTTCGCCTTGGTGGTGGAATGTTAGGATTTGTCCCAGATAAATCCAGAAAGAGAAACAGGACTGACAGCACCCTGAAATGGGGAGAAAAATGAGACCGGACCAGGTAAGACAGCCCTCCAGGGGTTAGGAGCTGGGTATTGCTAGCCAGACCTCTTGTGTCCCACCAGGACATCTACAGATGATTTGATGCATGACTTTTGACAAGTCATTCACAATCTCCGGACTTGATTCACTGGCGCCTTTCACTTTGGTAATGATTTTGCTCAGGCAGAGTGAGCACGAAATGCCAGTTGGCTTTGGAGGAGGTGGTGCAGCCGGAGCTGGTGGCTCTGGAGGACCTGTCCTGGAGCTCTCCCTGCTTGCACAGCAGCCTGAGAGCCCTGGGCAAGTCCTGTGTTTTGCATCGCCGCTCCGAGGAGGAAACCCATGGAGCGGAAAGGAAAACAGACTAATGGAGATGCCGCTTTATATCTGCCTTTCCCACAAAGGTTTGCTCATGCAAATAAAACCCAAGAGGCACGCAGCTTTGCATTTAAGAACGATTGAAAACCCTAATTCCTGATGCTTACCAGGTGTAGATTTACTGTGTACAGCGGGACACTGGGAATGTAACCCCCCACCCCCCGCTCCCGGCCCCAGCACAAACTGGTGTGGTACAGGAGTTCCTGTCCTACAGCAGGGCCATGGGCTATGCGGTTTTCCCATCGAGAGCGGTGCTGGGCTGGCTCCTGCTTAGTTAAACACATGTTTGGAGCTCTGAGCTTTTACTATTCTTGCCCATGAAATGAGATGAAGAACAGCTTTTCAGTGATATTTCTAAAATCAGCTATGGTTTAGCTTATTTAAGAGCCAGAAAGTCTAAATTAGGGATATGCAGCTCTATGCGTACATTTTAATGTGACACTGGAGCAGAACGAGCTTGATGCTGAGCTGTTTTGAAAACCTCAACTTAAGCGTTTCTGCCTTTCAAAGTGGGGCAGATCTTTCCTTCCCGTTCACACCGTGCCCGATCCAAAGCACAGCACCATACACCAGCCAGCCTCGCTGCCTGACGACCGTTAACAGCTTTTGGAGCAACGACAGAAGACCCAGACCACTAGAAAGGCAGTTGAACACTCCTAACGCTGATCCACAGGATACCTCAACAGTGAAAAGCACAGAGCACGTGCGGTTAGAGCAAAGGCACGGGCTGTCCTTCTTCCCTATCAAAGCAGAGCATGGCAGCTTGGCAGTACGACAGGTTGCAGCTCAGTTACTCACATTTTCCATCAGTTCAGATGGGAAACAAGATGTTGCACCAGTAAGAAGAGCTGGCCTTCCCCATGTCCCTTCTACTTTTGCACTTGCTTTGCTCAAAAGCTTTTCTCCTACTCTTTAAAGTCATAAAAAGCTGGTGGGGAAGGATGCTCAGGAGGGAGGCATGACAAAAATTTCTGCAAGAGGCTATTCATCCCCCTCCCGCTTCCTCCATTCAGGAGTTCATTACAGGAACCCATCTCCCGAATTGAACCAAGGGAAGAAGGAAACGATGCACAAAGATCTGGAGAAACAGAGAAGTCTCCTTCATTGTTGATCCCCAGTTTATAAACCGCAGCTGCTAATGGTCGCCGTCGATGGCCATGTCCGCAGCTCCTGGTCTTCACCAGGTGCGCTGTGGCTGCCGCATACGTCTTCGCTGTGAAATCATACCTCCTTTACAGAAATCTGTACGTCACAGAAATGGTATTGATTCCCCTTTTTTACAAGGTCTAGATTTAGTTCCTGCAAATGAGCTGCAGCACATGAACCTCGACGAGGCTTTCAGAGCCAGAACATATCAGCTGACAATGTCTTACTCCATTAAAATTACCCTGATGTGAATGTTTTCTGCCGAGGGGGCTGATTTAACACGAGGGCAGTTGGTTTGCTATCCTCTCAGCAGGTCCCCTGGGAGGACACGGGGTGGTGCTGCTTGGGGCACTGGGGCGATGCGCTGTGGTTTGGTGAAGCATCTTATTGCGTCTCCTCCGCAAAGCCGTGTTTCAGTACAGCTCAGCGGCGGTGACGGGGCTGCCGGCTATCCAGCCGCCCAGAATAACGCAGCTGGCGCCCAGCGTCACGACCCCAAGCCCAAGCCACCCCAAGTCACCTCCCATTCTTTGGCAGCCACGGTGGGACACGAAAGGGCTCTGAGGACAGCTTTGGCTCACCTCTCCCAGCACAGAGCCTTGAGGGCAGGTCGGGGAATGAGCTGTGCAGCCACGACCTCACTACAGAAATGAAGAGGTGCATTTACAGCAACACCAGAACAGTACTTCCAGAGGGGACGGTGCAGCAGAATGGGTTTTGCCAGCCTAGAGGGCCTTTTTCCCTCTTAAATTTGCTAAATTGCAACTCTCCTGAGCGCCGACCTCCCCGGTGAGCGGCGCCTGCTCGTGTCCCCCTGTGCCTTGTGCCGGCAGCCGGTGCTGCTCTGCGCTGGAGCACGCACCAACCCCGCAGTGCATCACCCTACTGGCATTCATCAGCCCCCATCAACCTGGCTGAAAATAACTAAAGACTATGAGGGAAGAAGCTCCCACTCTGAAGCCAAGAAGTGACTTCAATGACGAGAGGTAATTGGATGAGCAAAAGGAAAATGCAGTCGCATTAATTATTAAGAAAGACTAATTGTTGGCAAGGCAAAATTAAGAGACCTCACCGCTCACGCACGGGTGCCTGACTGCGATAGAAGCTCGAGGCTAGCTAGAAAACTCTCCTTTCGCTGAGCACACACAAACCCAGCAGGTCTTTCACAGGAGGATCACCCTCACCATCAAAGCCGCAATGTTATGCGGCTCCGAGGTGCCTGATCGGGCACAGCATCCTTTGCCTCCGCTCCCATCCCACATCACACGTGCCCAGCAAGGGCTGCAGCGTGCTCCGGCCGCGGGCAGCCGTGGTGGTATCCAAGCCTGCCAGCACGGTGCTGGTTGATCAGAACTATAAATGAAGTTTTTTGAAGTAAAATGTGGGTTTTTCATTAGAAAATGGTGAGAGATTGTAATCAAACATTTTCTGGAAAGCACCTGGTGTTAGCAAGTATTTTGACTCATTTTTTAAAGACTGATCTATTTAGTCGTTACACACTAAAAATGAGTAGTTTTACTTTTCTGGCTTGACAGGCTTTTTTTTTTTCCTTTTAAACTTTAAAGCTAATCTTAGCAAAATGTAGCACAGAAGGTCAAGAGCCAAAATTTGAGAGAAACGATCAAACAAAAAAATTTCCATGAACTGCGACACTCTTTGGGTTTTTAGCTCTGTGAAAATACTAGAAAAAATTGTAAATAATTTTTTCAGCTTGGATCAGTTTAGGAAAAGAAACAAATAATTAAACAAGCAAATGCTTTGTAATCCGTGAAAGCTATTCCTTGCTGCATTTGAGAGCAGCTATTAAAAGCAGCAGCGGTCACACCAAGCTGCCTGGGTGGCTGCTGGGGATCCCAGCATCCCGCCGGTGCTGGGCTGCACCGCTGCTCCTACAGACGGCAATTTTCTTTCATTAATTTTCTGCTGGGAGACAATTCATATCTAAAATAAAGCAGCTTAATTCCGCTGCCCCTTCCGACACGTGCTGTCCGATTTAGTGAAACATGTTCTGTTAAATTTCATGACGGCTGCACCAGGCACCCAGGATCGGTCCTCGCGCACCCGACCTGCATCATGGCAGGCTCTGTAATACTTTAAAGAAGAGTGAACCCGTCTGCCACAATTCAGATTACACCGACTGAATACAGGTGTGCATCTTCCAAAGTCGATCTTGACCTGCCCTGTTGCACACAGGCACAAAGCATCCTTCCTAGGAATAAACCCTTCTTGGTTTTGATGACTGTATTTCAAGAGTTTTTATGTTTTCCCCCAGAATCTGGACAAAACCAACCTAAGTGAAAAGCTGGCTTTTTTCTTTTTTTCCTTCTAAGGCAAAGTCACATAAACGATGCTGTTTTGTAGGAAAGAAACTTATATTTTTCAGATTTCCCATATGTTTGAAATAATAGAATGAATTTAAGACTTTACTCTCACTTTATAAAAGCCACCCACCCCTAAGCCCCCAGGAGACGCACCACGCTGTCAGCCGACTCTGAATGTGCCGTATCACCTTCCTGCAGAACCAGGGTATCATTCACAGCATCACCCGGCTCCCCGCCCTGAGGGGGGAAAACTCCACTCAAGTTTCTTCCACGGGACTTCTGGACATCTTAATCCTGCTATGCCACTTCTGTACGTTTGTTTTTTGTTTTTTTTTTTTAACAAGGTGTTTTAACAGCTACTCTGAAATGAGAGACTGTTTGTTTGTAGATGAGCCAGGTGGGGCTTCATCACAGGACAGTGGCTCTGGGATTCTGCAACTTCTGCAGAGTCAGCATCAGAGAGGTGGGGGCTCTGAGCTCATGGGGACCCCGAACGCACACGGGATCTCATAGGCGTAGGGGACTTTACACACATAAGGGACCTGAAACACATGGGAGGCTGCAGGTGCTGCGAGTCCCATCAACACAAGGGGTCCCACGCACATATGGGATGCCCTGCACATAGGGGACCCCACGCACATAGAGGTTCCCATGCACACAGGGAATCCCACCCACACAGGTGACCCCATGCACATGGGGACCCTGCAGGCCAGGGAACAGGGACAGACTGGCAGGACTGTGCACAGAACCGGCGCGGCTGGGGCCCAGCACCTCTGGGGGCGTGAGTCCGTAGGGTGCTGTACTTCCCATGGAGGATAACGGGGTGCTGCCTGCCTTGTACGAACCTCAGCTCCCAGGCACTGAACACATTCCACTGGTGCAAAAAGCACCAGCCAACACCTCGGAGAGCTGAAATCCCTGTAGTCAGCCCAAAAGCAAGCAAAACAGGGACCAGCCTGCTGGAAAGCTCAGAACCATGGGAGCCGCCAGCCCTCCAGGCGGCCCCTCCATGGATGCGGAGGAGTTTGCAGGGAGAGGAAAGCCTCATAACCCCACTGTGATGCCTGGAGCCGGGTGCCCCCGTCACCCAGGCCATGCTGGCCCTGGCGGCAGCCTCCCAGGTGAGGGGAGGCTGGAAGCACCCCGGGGGGCGCAGGATCCATCCCCCACGGCACGGCGGCACGAAGCGCCCTGGTGCACGAGCCGGCGGCCAGGGAGAGCGCTGTGGTTTCCAGCCTCGCCGGGGAGCCGAGCCGCGGTGAGGCGAGATTAGTCACGTCACTTTCAAATTTTCCCACATCGCCGGCCCCAAAAATAGCAAAACGAAAAAGCCGTGGGCCAGCCCGACGGCAGCTATCACAGGGCGAGGGGCCTGGCCGAGGGATGGCAGCCTGAGCCGTGGCGGCTGTGTCATGCCGGCGGCTGTCCCCACCAAGGCAGAGGGGAGTTTCAGCAGCCCGAGAGCCCCGCGCCGCCGGCTGTGCCCTGTGTCCAGCTGCTGGGAGCAGCCCCCCCGGCTCAGTCCCGGCTCGGGGCAGGCAGATGGATGGGGCGAGCGCTGAGCACGTCTCTGTGCTCCTCTGCCGTGCTCCGGTGTCTCCGGAGTGAAAGCCCTGGGTGCAGCACACATGTCGCAAAGTGCAGGCTGGCCCCAAGACACCCCAAATGCATTTGCTTCGACGTCACTTCTCAGAGAGGGCAAGATGAGTCGACACGAAAGCTATGAAAAACAAAACCTACAAAGTTTTGCTGTTGCTGATTCAATGAGGAATTAATTCCTTTTCACTGCAAAATTAGTCATCATGCCACAGAAAAAAAGGTATAAGGTCAGGCTGCACCGAGCACGCACGGCTGCTGTGGACGGTACCTGTTACTGGGGGTGGCCTTGCCTTTTGCTCTTTATGCAACAATCAATCCAAATTAGCAAATTATTAGGGACATTATTGGGTACATCCCACAGCATCGGATCTGCTCCCGGGAGGGCTCGCAGGGCAACGCTGTCGTTCAGGATGCTCGGGGACCTGGAGCCTGTGACTCAAACCCAGCCCTGCACTTTCAGGGTACCTCCGAGTTCTGATAAAATCTCCCAGCCTGGGGCCCCACACCATGTCAGCAGATACCTTCACCCCTCATTTCCCCGTGGTATTGCACAAGGAGATGCTGCGATAAAAGATCACCCCAAATACCCACTGCAGACTGTTTCTGGCCCTGACTGCAAGCCGGAGCCCTCAGCAGCCCGCGGGCAAAGGCAGCGTCGACTCATTTCTCGTCTCAGCGCACTTTTTTCTCTTTTCTCACTTTTGCTGCAGTCACATCGCCCCAGCCCGCTGCCGCAGCAGAAAGGAAACAGGGAAAGTTAAAGCCACCCACGCTCAGGCGCTGCCCTCGCCCAGCCGTGCACCCCTCTGGCAAAGCCGAATTTTAGCAGTAGCAGCATCTCCCTGGCCCCTGCCCGGGCTTGGGTCACCCAGCACGGCTGCAGCACTGAGGGCCGGATCTGGCCCTTACCCTCAGCACCACCAAGGGTTCCTCCAGGGACCAGAAGGCCACGTCTCCCGTGACCAGAAGAGCACCGCTGCCCCGCGCACCCCATCTCCGGCTGGCCCAGAAGCGCTTACGAGCAGCAGACAAACAAAGGGGAAAGTAATAATATGCAGCTATTAATTCTTGCATTCATTCTGCACATGAATTGCAGCAAGGAGATGATGGGTTTAAGATATACTTGGCACGTAGAGGGAAATATTGTCCTTGCTCGGATTTTTATCCCTGCACTCTATGTTTTGTGGTTGATGGAGCAGTATTCCCTCAACACTCTAATTTCCCTCCCCCCCCGATTTCTTTCAGTTTCTTTAAAATCCAGCTCTGCTTTGGAAATGCTAATAAGGCACCTGAGCATCCCTGCTCTTTTTTTTTTTGCACATCGAGGGGGATGCACACGCCTTAGCAGCAGAACTCAGCCCCTGTGATGCTGACCCCCCCCTGCGACTCGGATGTGCATCACAGTGGCGTCAGGGGACTTGGCTTGGGTACTGGGGACAAGTTCCCCAGCATTTAACAGCTTCTGTAGCCCAGCACTCAGAGAGGCGGCCAAGATCCAGACACGATGGGGACAAATACAGGGAAAGAACTTCAAAACCTTTAAAAAGTTCTCTGTGACCTTCTGTGCTGCTGGTGGTTTCTGTTTTTAAGCAATGATGGTTATTATTTTTAAGTTAAACTCTGCAAGGGAAATAGCTGAGCTTTTCGCCATTTACGGGCACAGGAAGAGCCGTTTCACTTCTCAAATATTTATCTTCTAAGAGAAAGATGTAGGTGGTTCTTTGTGAAAAAAAAAAAAGAAAAAAAAAGGCATGGAAAAATAAAGATCAAAAGTGCCTCCCAGAGGCTGCTCTCTTATGGTGACAGAGGGCAAGTGCGGAGGCAAGTACACCTCATACTGGAGAAACCCCCCCGAAAAATGAACCTTTGTCATCGCCACCCAATGTTTACAGTCCCATTCAGCAGAACAGCCACCTTGCTCCAGAAGCCTCCTCAATTGTGCAGAAAGTCCCCTTGCTTGGCGCTCGGCTCACTCGGGAAACGCTGCTGCTGAGATGCTAAAAGCAGCTTCGCAGCGGTGCATCTGCTCAGGAGGGGACAGAAACACCCTCCCCGGGCCTGCACAGGGTGACGGTCACATTTGGCTTCATGGAAACAAATGCCGGGACAATATAACCCAGGGGCTGCACTGCAGCACCAAACCCCGGCTGTTTTCTCCCAAATGCCGGGGTAATATAATGGTGGGGTTGCATCACACCCCCCCGGCTGCTTCCCCTGTCCTGCAGCATCCATCCCTGTTATTGCCTCTCTCATGCCCTGGGCTACAGAGACAAAAAAAAAAATATCTCCGTCCCCTTCGTGCTACGTGGTTCTGCGAATTTGAATCAAAAGCTGCAAACCCTGGAGTTACCGGTAACACTTGAGGCTTTGAATGAGAAGGCACTTACTTGACCTGCGGAGGCTGATAGTATCTGACCTCCTTTATTTTGCTCTGCTTCTCAAAGGCGAGCGGTCGGTCTGATACCCAGAATTAATCAGGAAAATGTCCAAGAGGGCAAGGCAGGAAAGGAAAATAAAAGTATGACACAGAGCCAAGGCTTGCCCTTCGGTAAGGCTCGGGACGCTGTTTCCAAAAGCACCAGAGACATCACCCTCTGCGTGCCCCGCTCCCGGGCAGCACCAGGACCAGCCGAGCCTCAGGGTGCAAAGGCTCGGTGAAACGCAGAGGGTTTGCACCCTGCGAGCTGTGTCCCGGTCTCGGCACCAGCAGCTTGGGGGATTTTCACTCATTTTGAGAAACAATTTTCAAACCCTCTGCCCCAGCTGGCTCCTGGTTCGGAGCCGAGGTGGCTTTGACGCTTGGGTTGTCGTATCCCTCCCTGCCGAGGATGGAAAATTCTGTGAGATTTCTGGGTGCATCTGCCGGCGCAGCAGCCCGGCAGGATCCCTCCAGGTGTCAGTGCCGCGCAGTTTTCTAGAGGCAAACGTTTGCCTCCTCCGCATCCCCTGGGCATCAGGAGAGGGCACCCGGCTGCTCGGCTGGGCTTTTCTTCCCATTTAAAACAAAAACAAAACCAGCCCATGTACTTGAAAGATCGCAGGGGAGTTAAAACACAAAACCCCAAAAAACTCTGATGTGATTTAAAGCGTTTCGATTCTCCAAACATCAGAGGGGGTGAAACCTGCCCCTTTGTGCTGCAGCAGTGCTGGGGTGCGCGGCCAGCGCGGGTGACACCATCCTGCTGGTGTCACCATTGTCACCCGGGGACCTGGGCAGCAGACGTGCCACAGGACTTTTGTCCCTGTCCTGAGGCTTGGGATGGGACAGCTGCTAGCCCCTCCTGGCAGGCACTACACTTCCATTTTATTTTATTTTATTTTATTTTATTTTATTTTATTTTATTTTATTTTATTTTATTTTATTTTATTTTATTTTATTTTATTTTATTTTATTTTATTTTATTTTATTTTATTTTATTTTATTTTATTTTATTTTATTTATTTTATTTTATTTTATTTTATTTTATTCCATTCTATTCCATTCTATTCCATTCTATTCCATTCTATTCCATTCCAATCTGCAAGTCACAAAGCTCCATTTCAGGCAGGACCTCACCATGTGAGAAAGCCGCTGGTTGAACAAAAAGACAACAAATCAGAAGTGTCTCACCCCGTCTGAAAGTAAAACCCTGACTTTGTGACTGGGCTGTGAAAAAATAATAGTAATAACAGTAATAATAATAACAACGATAATGATACCGCAATGCTGCTGACTTGTTCAGAGAGAGCTTTCTCCCATGGCATACGACCGCCAAGGCCACGCACTTGCATCAGACGACACCAAGAGAAGATCTTTTAACATCTCGGAGCAGCCGTGCCCAAGCAAATGCCACCGGCGAATTAACAGATAAGACGAAAACAACCAGGGATGATAATTTATAATAGTTATCGACATTCTTGGGTACGCATTTCCTCGCTACAGTGAAATCCTTTGATATTTATATGGATGTCAAGCGCGTTTCCAAGGTGGATGGCCCCGAATGAATGAACCGCGGCTGCTCCGAGTCTGCTGCGGGGTCTCTCCCAGGCCTTCCCGCAGCATTGCTGCCGGGCAGGAGTGCTGCTGGGACAGCACGGCCACGGCCGGCACCACGTCGGGATGTCGCTCCTACCGTAACATTTATTTTTCCAACCAGCTGTGAAGCCCAAGGGGCGAGGGCTGGGGCGAGGACCATCCCTCCCCACCGGCTCCCCAAAACCCATCGGGGACCCCGGGGCAGGAGAGGGGAGAGCTGCCCGCTGCCCAGCCCGGAGCTGCCCCTGCGTTATCCTGATCTGCGCTCACACTTATTTCCCAGTTTCCATGATAAACAGCTCTCTGGAGGACACAGAGGGAAGATAATCGCCGCCGGAGCCGACGGGATGCTCTATTGACTCCCTGCAGCTGTAAGGCGATAGCAGCTTTCCTTGTTGCTCACTTTCAAGGGTGACGTGTTTACAAAGAATGCTACAGCCGCTAATCCTGGATGATACCCTGTGTCTGCCTGGGAGAAATCCTAATTTTCTTGATAGGAAGAATTAGTTCCTTTAATGCTTAATACCCCTTTTTTCCTCTGAAAGCAAGCGTTATTGTGCAGAGTGGAATAAACATTTTAATTAAAAATGTGGAATTTATCTTCCAGTCAAATTCGTACGAGCCCCCGACGATACGTCAAACTCCGCTTTCCCGTTTTGAATCTCTCTCTGATCTCTTAATGCGAGTGGCTGAGTTAAAACCTGGGCTCGGTGGATTTGCATATAATTAGAGAGCAAGGGAAATTAATAGGGAATTGAATGATTTTCTCCTCTGCCCATCTGATGTTTTTACCAGATTAAAAAGAGTTGATTTTTTTAATGACTGTAAAAATGTATTAAATATTATTTAACCTTTTTTTGTTGGGGGAAGGGAAGCAGACAGACCAAAGAAACAAACTTATACATATGATAATGAACGCCTCCTATCGTGGGAAGCAAATATCATTGTAATTAGGATTAGAAAGGAATCCTAATTAATCTTGTCCTGCCACTTGACTTCTAGAAGTTCCTTAAATGTTGCCTCCAATGAGATGTAAAACAAGGAGCAGTTTAAAGGCTTGCCAGCTAATCCCTGCACACAGCGGTGAGGAGCTGCCGTGGCCATCGGTGGCATGGGGCGAAGGCTCCCCGAGCCTCCCTGCCGAGAGCCGCCTGATTTAGGAGCGAGTGGTCTGATCCTGGCACGTGAGCTGGATCCAGACTGAAAGGGAACATGCGGCTCTGCTGCCTAAAGTTCCTAATTCCCCGTGACGAACTAGGTAAGGAGAAGCAAGCCAAGAGAGGTGGGATGTACCACGTACCACAGCAATGCCTGACTCCATACAGGGATCTTTTCAGATCCATTACTATGTTTTCCTTCAGTATCATCAAAATAGTCCCTTTAGCACTACTTATTGGGCTCGTTTTCAGGATGGGACTCAAGGTAAGGGATGGGAATAAACGAGGGAACTCCAGCGCTGCACCATCCCCACCCCATGCCTCGATTTCATCTTCTCTACACTCATGATGATAAAGATTACCTACCGTGCTGGTATTAAGTCATACATATTTTAACTCAGCTCTTGTCATGTGTCATCTAATCCTGTTTTTCAGGTATTGAGATTCATAGATTTAATTGCATAAGATTTTACTATGGGAGTGGATGGTCATGAGATTATTTTCATCTTTGGGTCTCTGTATGGAAAATAACTTTCAGAGAGCCTGTTCCAAACTTCAGACCCTGGTTGAAGGTCTCATTTTCTAAATACAGCTAAATACAGTGCAAGGAGGTGCCGTAATGGGGGATTATACCTTGGACTAGTAACGAAACAGAGCAAACTTCCAGCTTCATGCTAAGTAATAAGTAATAAATGAATCCTGCTATGGCTAGGTTGGCTTCTCAGCATATTTCTTCCAAGAACTCCAGTAAGTTTTTGGCTATGGCTTTATGAGAACGACTGCAAGCGCCAGCCCGGGAATAACATAGTTAGTACAGACATGAAAAGTTTTCACTTCGAAACCAGAGACCACACAAAATGTGCCCAGTCTTGGATTTCATTTTAACCCAGGCTGATCAAAAGTTCACCAGGCAGGACTGATCAAAGACTTCACGGTGAAAAAATGAGAAAGTCACAATTTCATATGGTTTTGATGAGAAAAATAATTGATGAAACTTTGCTCTTTCAACTTGGTTTTGCTTTGAGTTTGGGGGTTCATCCGAATACAACAAGCAACGGGCACAAACCCGCAAGGGCTGAAATCTTAGTACTGTTTTAATGATCTAGTTCTTACTATGGGAGTTTGCCACATGTTCCAGGACCGCATGGGGTTGGGAATTTTAAGCTACATTATTTATTTGTGTCAGAAAAACCAAGCCATGGAAACCACAACTCTTCATAGGGTACATCTTCACCAAAGTTTTGTTGGGAGAAGTTTAGGTCCAGGACGGAGTTTCGAGCCACCTCCTCATCGACACGCTCTCCTTCCCAGGAGGCAGAAGACCTAAATACAAGCTATGCTCATCCTGAACCTTTCTTTTTATTTTCATGCTCTGAGAAGACTGCAAAAGCAACCTTCTGCTGGACTCTGCTGCTTTAGATGAACCACGCTGGCCGACCACAAAGAGGTCCCGGTTGCCCAACCCCAACCGGTGACAGCAGCTCGAGCGTGGCAGCTGGTGGCATGTGCCTGTTCCCATCACCACCACAAATTTGAGATACCACGATTTCATGCAGGTGGCGAAGGAGAAAAATGTTAAAATAACAACTTTTCTGGCTGAGGTCAGACTTGTTTTCCAAAACAGCTCGCCCTGCGAGCTCGCCCTGCCCCACGGTCAGCTGCGACAGAGGCCTCCATGAAAAAGGTTTTCCAGAGATGTTAAACAAAGCAGAACTGAGCAAACAGAAGGGTGTGTATGCAGCCGGCCCCATGCTAGGTAGGGATCAGGGCTGCTGAAGTGCAAGCAGGCAGCTGTGTCCCAGCACATCCCAGTACATCGCTGGTGCACAGCTCTCTGCAAGGTCTGCCTCTACTGGCGCTGGACCCGCCTGCACCGTGAGACCCCAGCGATGCCACCGCGCGGGATGCTGGTGCCACCAGAAGTCTCCCCAAGGCAGGTGACTGTTTTCCTTTAGGCAGCTCATTTTGGGGGGTTGGCTGGGAAGTGGAAGTGGTTTCTGAGTTCCTGCTGGGGGTCACCTCAGGAGAGCATAGGGGTTTCAGCCCTCATCGACATGCGAAAAACCTCAGGATTTCCATGGAGGTGTTGGCTGAACTCGCTGATTTGGGTCCTGTTCTGTTGCCATGAAATACAAACTGATTCACTGCAGTTGCCGCAGCATTTGCACCCATTTAGATGACAAGAAAAAGAAAACGAATTCCAGAAGAAGGAGGACCAGAGGATAATCCAGGGTACCACCAGTATATCAAGCTTCTGGCATAGATTTTTTCCTACCCAGATAATTAACTAATTCAACCCACTACCAAGGATCAGCTATTAACTGTAGGTCATTTTGTAACACAGACTTTTTTTTTTTAACTTAACTTTGTAATATCCTCTGTTCTACTACAATAATTGACAGCAGTAGTTGCTGAATGATGAAACTGAGGTTACACAGAACATCAATTATACTAAAAAAATACATCTACCACACCTACATGCACACAACCTCCACATGCCTACAGTGCAATTTTTCAGCTTAGGTATTATTTAGGGCCTGAGCTGGAAGTCCATGTGTCTCACATCTGCTTTCTGAAAGTCTGGGAATGAAAAGCTTCTCTTGCTATCAGGCCAATGATCCACTGGCCAAAAAAAAACCCAACCTGGCTTCAGGACATTACCGCACGATCAAATCCTATACTAATATTTAATTTTTTAAAATAAAAGTGCTCCTCGTAACCAGTGGATTGCTCGTTTGCTGAAAAATCCAACTAAAACACTATTTCCATTGGGTTAGGATTTACATTTTTCCCTGCAAAGTTTGCAATGGAAAAATAAACCCATCTATCTTATGGCCATCATCTAAGCTCCTTAGAATGCAAAACATAAAAAACATACAGATTATAAAGGTTTACGCTCTTTTACACCTCTCTTGGTTTTAACTGAAGTGCTACACAGAGAAAGCAATTTCTTCTTAAAACACATGCTTAATATAGGATCTTCCCTCTAGTTTTTTGACTGGCTCTCTCCACTCTTTGGGGACATGAAGCAGCCTGGGACTTCCTCAAGAACTAAATCCCCAAACGCAGCCAAGACCCAGTCGATGGGATTTAGAAGGAAACTCCATCTCAGAGCAGGCGAGTCTGTAAGTCCCGGGTTGAAGCGTTTGGGGGTGACCCTCCCAAGGGCAGAATAACGTGCCCTTTGCTCAGGTCGCTGCTCCCCAGCCTGCACCCGCATCTCCCTGCGCTGGCCCCTGCAGGGACGCGCCACACCGCATCTCCAGACGGCTTAGCAGAAGTCTAACAAGCCAGATGTTAGATTTATGAGATACAGAATAAGGTTTTTAAGTGTACAGGATGCTTCCCTAATACAATCCATGCCAAAGACAAGGAAAGTTTTCCCACCGACCTATCTCACCTACGGCCAAAGACACGCCGCTATCTCCAGTGCTGGCAGGCATTCATTCAGGTTTTGAGAGACTGTAAAAGCGGGAGATGCTACACCTCACCGGCCTCAGAGATTTCAGGTGTTTTATCCGCTGCATTTTCATTTTGTAAATGTACATAACCAACGCAGGGTGCTTTTAGCCTGTCAGACGCACCGGTTCTGCAACACCGTGCGCGGTAGAAGCACAGTATGTAGCGAAGAAAATCACTCGTTAACTTCTAGTTTAACAACAGCAGGAAATTTTAGTCTGTTGAGCTCTGCAATGTTTTAACACCTCTGCTTTGACTCGAATTTACTCATTTCAGAAACCCTCTTCACTTCCCGGCTGCGCTCCTCGCTATGAGAAGGCACCTGCCCGCGCTGGCTCTGCAGCTGCAGGCGCTCAGTGCAACGTTCCCGGCTCCGGCTCCGCAGCAGAACCGCCCCGATCCCAGTTCCCAACCCCACCACATGAAAGGCGACGGGTTTCGGAGAGGCTGCGCGCTGAGCAAAGGCCACAGCGCTACATCACCGGTTATCTCCGGCGCTCGGGGTTCCTGCGAGAGCCCCACCACCACTCACCCGACGCTTCCCACAAGATAAATATTTGTTTGTTGTGTTACAAGGAGACTGGTGACACGGCCCATAAAACGTTGCCTTTAGTCGATCTCTCTTATCTTCACATCTATCTGCCTCGGCGTGACTGTTTCGGATTTGTACGGGGCTATATTCAGACCAAGAGTTTAACAGCGATTGCATTTCTTAACTGTAAAGTGTTTTTCAGGGCGGAGACCTGTTATCTCCTGCATCTGAACACGATCGAGCTCAGCAGGCACATTTCTGGTTGTGATCTTCACCGTGCAAACAGTAAATATTGCTTATAACAGGAGATTTTATATAAAATATTTATATACATTTTATAGAGTAGTGTAATAATAACTACCATTTACTGACCAAGCTGTTACACTCAGCTCGGTGGCATTTGTCTGTCTGTCTGCCGATCCCAGAGACAGAAAAGGAGCGGAGAAGTTACCGAGGAACAGAAGCTAAGGAGCATTTTTCCTTATTTTGTCTTTAGGACAGCAAATTTTGCCACTGATTTCAACAGGAGTATTGCCTGGCACTCTACAGCCATTAGCATAAAAATCTATGAGGATTAGAAATGGGTTAGAAAGAGCACAAACACGTGCACAGACACGCACGTCAAGGCAAACACGTGCACAAACACACACGTCAAGGCTCTCCCGCACGCCATCCCTCCGCCCCAGCAGGAGCTGAAGCACGTTTCCAGTTTGCAGGCAATGGTTTTGTGCAGAGAGGTCTTATACCCTGCAACCCCTGCAACGCTGGCTCGGAGGTGCTCAGCCGAGCTGTTCGGTGGGCTCGTTCCCTCACGTCTGCAGCATCGCAGCCCACCTGTGTGCTGGGGATCGCGTTTTCCGTGCTAACAGAAAAGGTGCAGCCAGTGCAGCTGCGATCCGCCCCTCCTTAGCCTTCCCAGAGCTGCTGAGCACAGTGTATCTGTAGGGTGCCTGCACCAAGGAAGGAGGAAATTATTCTGAACCGGTGAGAAAATGGCAATGAATTACCTGGTGCTTACGGACAAGGCACGGTGACCCCAGTACAACGTTAAACTCAGCCCCGTACCAGGAGGCGACACCGGTCAAGGTCTCGATGGCCTGCACCCAGCAGCGCTGCAGCCTGGCGGAGCCGCATGGGAAACGACGGCACGTCCTTGCCCGGCCAGTTTCTGGATGACGGCGCCGGGCACAGCCCACAGATTTGGCCAGGCTCTGGGGATGCTGCAGCTGGAGGGTGATTTGGCCACGAGACCAAATTACTGCTGAGGCTTCACTGACATCGACACAACCATAACACGCACGGAGTGTGATCCGGGAACATCCCTCCCGGCGAGGAGGGAGGAGGAGGTGCCCTGCATCCCCAAACAGGCTGCTGGGCGCCGGCACGCTCACCCCATCAGTCCCCGAGCACCATGCCCGATGTTACCGCGAAGTGGAAGGGAAGCACCCCGCCAGCCCTCCTCATTAATCCTCGGGCTCGTTACGTTATCAGGACCCAACTACCCCCATTAAACACAATCCGCTTGCATGTTCCTTCTAAAAAAAAAAAGTATTAATATTTTAAATTACTATAATTTGTGCTCGGGACTAATAAATCATAATTATTCAGCAGAAAACAAATTGTAGTGTGGAATTTAATCCCTCATATCTACTCTATCTACTATAAACTAGCTACCAGTGATCTAAGAATGAGCTACCTGGCAATCAGAGATTACATGATTTATTTTTTTATTTTCATTTTCCATTGGGTGTTATCTGAATACCTGCAGCACCTCTGTTCTCACCTGACGTGTCCTAAGCTCTGCTGGCTGCAATGACATCTGCTGGTGGTTAGAAACCTCCTCAGCTGGCCCAGGTACTTTTATTCACTGTAGTTAAGAGAAGCAGCAATGTGCTCCTGCACTTTTGGGTTTTGTTGTCTGGTTTTTTTTCCCCCCGCTCAGTTCAGAGCTACGGAATGGTATTTATGCAAAAATGAATAATTTTGCTCTATCTGAACAAGCTCAAGAGGTAAAACTCACTGACCCACCCCAGCAGTCCACAGAACCCAGCGCTGCTCTGAAACTTCTCAGTGGTTTCTTTAAAAAGCCCATGTGCCACGGTTAAAAAAGGAAGGGGCGGGTTTCACCGTAATGGAAGAGTCTGTGTAATTATAAGTTATGGGATTGTGGCAAAATCCAGAGCAAAGAAAGGCATTTCCAGTGGCAGATCTCCAGCAGTTTCACGGAAAGATAACCTCAGTTCTGTCTTTGGGTGGCAAAGACGTGTGTTGGGAACAGGGCAACGGCAAAGGACCACAAGGACTTGAGTTTTGTAGGGCTCCTGAGCCCACAGACTAGAAAACATTTTCCTTTTTCTTGCTCTGCTAATGAGCATCCCCTATCTCCCAGTGAGGCTGCAGCAACCCCACCGCCGCTGTGCTGGGTATTGCTACCCAACGCACCGGAGCGCCCAAGGAGCCCACGAGCTGCTCCCGACGGCGCAAGGCCGTGCCGTGCCAGGGGGACCTGAGCGGTACGTGTGCTGCCGGGGCTGCGGGGCAGCGGGACAGCCACCGCTTCCCTGCGGTGCCACGCCGCGCATCGGGTGCCCAAGCGTCTTTAAAAAAATTGTCCTCATTGGGTTTGGGTCTCGCTGAGAGCTCATTATCTTTATGCTAATGGATGAGTCTGAATCCTGGTTCCCTTTGCACCAGGAGTCCTGCTACCAAAGCCGAGGCGCGCAGGGAACGCAGAGGAGACACACCGCCAAAGCCAATGCATTTCAAAATCTGGAGGCACGCTGCAGATGCCAATACGTAAAGGAATTTGTCATAAACAATCCTTCAAATAGGCCAGCCGTCACAGAGGGTGGTGTTTGATGGCGTCTTTTTGCTGAGACTGAATTCCTCATGCTCCTGCGCCACAGACTTGAATGCTGATTGCAACACCCCTGCCCCGACCAGGGTAAGACAGCTGGCACCCAGGCAGGACACGTAAGGAAGTATTTAGAGTCATCCCTGTCGCTTGGGATTTTTTGCTAGAAGGTACATTACTAGAAGAAAACCACTGTAATATAATTTTTTAAATTTCTACAAAAATCAAGTCCCCAGAGTACAGAGAAGGGAACATAGCCTGACATCACAACTACTCTACTTAAGGGCAACGCTGCTCATCACCACTTACTACACGTGACGGCACCTCTCTCTTCCGTGATATTGCAGTAAGTTAAGAGTCATTTAAATTCTGGAGATAGTCACTTAATGATTTTAACGGGAAGGGGCTGCAGGCAGATTTCTCGCAGGGAGAAACTTTTAAGTCCAGCAGCCATCCCACGCCACGACGGGACGCAGCCACGATCTGTGGACTTTCAGGCCGTGCCAAGAAGCGAGACGATGGGTGAGATCAGGGCAGGTTGGAGACTGAGGGACACAAAAGGGTGGTTAGATTTTGCATGGCACTGAAGACTACCAGTCTACCAGCTTGGGAGCTTTGAAGAGCCCGATTTGTAAAATCGAAAGAAATGAAAATAAAATAATTAAATAACTCAGAGAGCAGCCAACAGACTGCTCACCTAGCATTTTCCCACCTCGGGCAGGAGCTCTGATTAATGCTAATTAGCTTATCTTCACATTAGATCCCGATGATTCATCACTTACTACCCCAGGAATTATGACGCACTGGGGAGAGATATATTTGCAGATTCCATGGGTGTATGCCATGTCTGGAACACTTAAATGATTTTGGCATGAAAAGGGACCAACCACAAGCCCAGCTAATCAAATCAGCATTTCTCAACCTACACCTTCCAGTAGTTATAAAGAAGATTCAGAGCAAAGACAAGACTATGGCACTGAAGACAAATTTATCTGCCTCATCAGTGGTGTACAATCTTTGCAGAACAAAGGGCTTTATAGGCAACCTGCCAGGAGCCTGTGGCTGCTCCTCGTTTGCATATAAATTTAAAAAGAATTTTAATAAGTGTTAAACGCACATGATTATTTTTTATTTATAGCTGAAAGTAGGTGTATGCAGCACTTTATAAAACACAGAGAAAAGAAAAAAGTACCTTTGGAAGTCTGAATGGAAATCAATGGAAAAACCTGTGACTGCCTCTCTGAACTAACTTCTGGGTACGTGGCTTTATTCTCCCATGGCCACGGGCACAGTGGGGATGGGTTTGAATACGAGCCTCCTCCTTCCATATGTGATGCATCAAATCAGAAAGGCTGCGCTCACAGATGTGTGCGCCCCCCGGGATCGGTGCGCAGATGGCCGGCCTCCCCCGTACCGCCGGGCGACTGTCACTCAGCACGGGTTTGGAAATGGAGGAGCACATCCTCACGCAGCTTTGACGGGGGGTGGTCTGCAACACGGGGGCATGCGGCTTGGGGTGGACTTTGGCCTCACGTGCCTTTGCATTCAGTTGCTAGCAAGCATGCAAACAGCCCGGAGCTCCTCTTCTTCTGATAGTTTTTGAACTGTTGATTACATAAATCCCAAACCCTCTTTTTATATGTAAAACAGGAGTATCTGCCATACTCCTTCCAACTTTATTCTATTCTATTCTATTCTATTCTATTCTATTCTATTCTATTCTATTCTATTCTATTCTATTCTATTCTATTCTATTCTATTCTATTCTATTCCTTGCAAGGAAGGGAAGGTCACTCCCTCGCACTCTTGGCACCACCAGGACATGCCACCTGCCTGTGTTTGTTGTAAGCAGGGTTAAAAAAGAAAAAAAAACCAAAAAGCTGCACTTTTCTGTGGGGGTTGAAGATTCAGCTATCTTTCAAAAGCCATGTGGAGTCATGAAACAGAAGAGATCAAAGAGTTACTTGCGAACTTTAGAACTATTACTGGATTCAGTGCCTTTGCAGTCAAAGCATCGTTACCTCTTCTGGAATTCAGAAGAATTTCCCCAGGAATAGATCTCTGCACCACTGCCGAGCTGCACGCCATCAAAGCACCTTATTTACAGGAGGTTAATTAAGGATACTGTTCTAGCCCAGTCATCTCACAGTGACGACATCAGAAACTCTTCCTTGAAGCCTGTTTGTTCCAAGGAAGACTTTTGTCAGACCGTGCACCTACGGCACCAATTTCTTATTTTATCCGCGTGACGGCAGGCAGGGAAATCTGGGACAGGACGCTCCCCGACCCACTCGCCTGGGACAGGAGCACCCATGACCAGAGGCATGCCACATCATCAGCACTCTCCCATTTTTTCCTGGCTTATGGCTCCTGTGAAACATGAGCCTAAACTAAACCCTAAATTTAATGTGGAGAACGATATTAACCCCAGACCCAACCCCAGTCCCAACTTATGGGACCCTAGATCTTAGCTTTGTTTCTACCAAAAAAAAGCATTCCAGCAGCTCCATCTGGATCCCTTTTCAGGCAGGCTGAATACAGCTTGCATCTTTTTGGTTCGGGGAAGAGTTTTGGTTAGGGTTAGTATTTGACAAGGGGAAAGCGGTGGTGTTGAGGCTGGAGTAGGCATTAGGATTATAACCAGGATGAACAGATGAAGTAGGGTCACGAGAAGGTTCGGCGGAGGCTGATGAGCAAAGTGATGGGAGAGGCCATGGAGCTCTTTGAGACAATTTTCTTCTGGGACTGGTGATGGCTGCATGAGTTTGGGAAGGACCAGAATTACAGTTTTATCAGAAGAAACTGATCAGCTAGGATAATAAAGGGATTTGGGAGACAGCATCAAAACTAAAAGTTCATATTGAGTGAGTCTGTGACTCCTTTGAAATCTGGGGTCACCAGGACTCATTGGAGCAGTGAAAGGGCTGAGGTTGAGGTCAGGGTTACGGTTTGAGTCCAGCAGATTACATGGTGGACTCTGAATGAGTGGCCACATCTGGAGCCATTATTAATCTCAGAGTATATTTAGTTTGGGAACAGGGAGACATTCCTAGGGCTGGGCTGACTCCGAGTGTAGGATTTGGGCTTGAACCAGGAGAAACCACTGAGATTGTGCTTTGGAGGAGGTCACCGGAGCAATCTGAGAACTGCTGAGTGCCCCTGGGCCACACTGTCAACCATGGCCAGCAGGGCACTGATGAACCAAGGCTCAGGGTAGCAGGTAAAGCTCAGAGGAAAAGCGCCTGCTAAATAGTGTATCGTGGGAATTCAGAAGCAGCTAGACTGTCTCATGGCTTTTCTACACCAAATCTTAATCCTAACGTCTCCTCCTCCTACCAAGTGTCTCCCAGCAGCCCTAATGCCCGTGCAGGTCAGTGCTCTGTCCTGGTCCCCAGGCTCTGTCCCGGTCCCCAGGCTCTGTCCCGGTCCCCAGGTTTCAGCTGCAACTTGTGCTCATTTAGTTCATCGGTCTCTACCAGCCCAGACCTTAACCCTAACATGTCTTAACCTAACCCAAAATCAGATTTTCTTTTTTTTTTTTTTTTTTTTTTTCCTAAATTGTACATTCAAGCAGAATCCTCACAAAATTGTTGCCATGTGAAAAATGCTCATGTCTTGGTTCTCCCAGTTGCGGCTGCTGTTCTGTATCCAGCTCATCGTGGGTCTCCGCACCAGTGAAGGATACAAGGAGTAAATGAGAATGAGAAACTACACATGAGATCTGTTTCCTCCAGAGCAGGCTGACTAAACATGTTATGCTACAGACTGTAAACCTTCAACACTGCAGGAGGAATCAAAAGTAAAAGCAATTATGAATGTGGAAGGCAATGCTCTCACCCACCCCATTAATGCATAATGATAAATGCATTATCAAGGACCCCAAGCGTCCTTTGCATAGGGTCTATACTGGGACATATATTTTTTTCCCAGTCCCAAAGTGGAAACCTTCCATTTCAGATGATGCATTGTATATCTGGCCAACCATACTTTTCCCCCTTACCTTTTGAGTAACAAACAAATAGTACCACCACTGAGACCCTCATCCTGCCCTTCCTTTCATAGGCACAAGCCACAGGGAAATGGGCAGCAGCTCTAACTGTGCTGCTAATGGGCAAGGCACGAAAGGACTCCTGACCCTCCTTGTATTTTCGGGCTTTACTCCCTGGATCTTGATCTTCAGCGTGTTTGGCAGCAGAGCAGAGGCAGCCTACGTGAGTCCTGTGCACAGGTAACTCTTCCTGGCTCTCTCAGCCCCTGCGGAAGGCCCATACCCTGCCTTCTCCCTGCCACAGCCAAGCTGGGAGGATACCGTCATCTCCGTGGGATGCTGAAGTGTATAGGTCTTGCATGAGCAAAAGTAAGGAAGATTTTTATGCCTAATTTCTGGGAAAGCACTTACAAATTAATGATTTACAAAGACTTCAACTTGCCTGCCAAGATTCACAGAGGCTAAATGTCTGTTCAGGTTTGTACAGAACATGGCTAAGGTAATCTCCATCAGTGTTGAGTCCCTGCCACCGCTGCAGTGAGCTCCTGCCGTGCAAAACCTTCCCTCCACAGCTGGGGGGGGTGGGGTGGGGGGTGTCGGAGCTCCGCTCACCCACTGCTCCGAGGTGGCCACAGGCTGCTGCTCACTACCAACCTAACCGCTCTGCAAACAAAAATGGTACGAGGAAATCACCCTACAGCAGCATGTGAGTGTGTGTTTATCTGTATTTGTCTGTGCGCACACCGAGGAAGTTAATTTTAGTTTCACGTCTGAAATTCTTCACTGCTCGAGCTACACGGTCTCCTTTGCCTTCAGTCTGTGTGTAGTGAAGTTCAGGTGAAAAACACCATGTCTGTATTTTCCACGGTAAACCACAAGGGGTTTAAATTCACATCACTGTATTTGCAAACAAGCAACTTCTGCATGCACAGAATTCTGTTTCACTTGAAACCCTCACCCCCAAAGTGTCTTACGTTAGAGCGCGTTCAGAAAAAAGAAAGTTAAATTCTCGACCACAAGCAGAAAACCTCACACTGGCCCCAGTGTATCCTGTGTACCATTAGCGAAATAAGAGCCTGTGTTTTGATTTCCATGCCATGTTGTCTTTCTGGTCTGGCTAGGGTTGGTCTAGACTGTATTCTGAACAGAAGGAGAAGCTAATCCTTCACCTCCCTCCCCTGTGCATCTCTGTGATACGGAATGGGCCCAGGCATTCTCAGGCACAGGAGCAGCAATAATCACCCTCCAGGACCACACATTAATTTGTTCTGCTCTGTTCCTAAATTCAGTCTCTCCGCTTCAATTATCGCTTTTGTTTTCCACCCAACCCACAGCATGGGACTTTGCAGGCTGGGTATTTCAGGCTCTAGGGCCCAGATCCTAATTCCCCATCTCTGCTCCTGGCTTCCCATGCCATGGGAGCCTTTTCTTTCCTTTATACATCGACCAAAGAATGGGAAGCAAACCCAGGGCTCTAAAAATACTTTTTACCACCCAGACACTTCATTATATTGCTCTCTTTTTAGCAGGTGCTTTAAACAGAAACATTCGACTGAGGGAAAAGAAGATTAATCCGTTTGTGAATGACCAGATACTCTCATTAGCACTGGCTGCTCGTCTTTTCTTCAGAAAGTTGCACCACTGAATCTGGCTTGCCTACATTCTTTGTAGGTAATGTAATCCTCATTTAAAAGAGAGTTTGTGGCTATCCAACGTCACTTGTTACCTCCCTGCCACAAATAGCAGTGGAAGGCAGAAGATGCAGAAATTAGACTTTATTGTTGACTTGCACTCTACGACGTGGTAGAGGCTTAGTCTACTGTGACAGAAGCGAACTCAAAAATGGGGACAAATGAGCTGAATTCCTTGCCCCAGCTCCTGCAGCATCAGCACTGGGGCAGCTCCAGGCAGCGATGCCCAGCGTTTGGGGACAGGATGAATTTGGGATACACCCGGCCCTCGCCACAGCTCCAAGTACCTCCCTGCGTGCTCCCTGTGAGTAATGAGCATTATACCCTGCCGACTCATCCATTACTCACAAGTAAATCCATGCGTGCTGGCTTGGAAATGAAACATAAAAAGAGATTTTTATATAAATATCTATCTAAACATGTTGCTGAGATTATTAGCTGGACTGAAGAGGAAAGTACTATGCAAGGCCATGTTAGCAACACTCGCCGGGAGGGCACAGGAGTTATTTCTGGCATTTCCAAGGAGTGGCCCACCGCTTGCTGATGGATCGTTTCCAGGCATTTCCACTCCTACCTGTGATTACAGTAGCTCAAGCTTCTTCCCTCCCTCTCTCCGGGCATGTTTTTGGGCGACCCAGCAGTAGCTTGGATCTCCACAGCTGGCGGTGGCCCCAGCACTTCAGCAAAACTCCTGTGCTCTCTCCATCAGACAGCAGAGCTGACTCCCCCTCCTTTCCAGCTGATTTTACCCATCCTCTTTGCACAGGAAAATCCAAATCTCTGCGAACCTGTTGTTTAAGGGAGCAGGAGAGCAGAGACCAATATCCAGCAGCTCTCAGCATGCTCTGCTCATCATTTAAGAGGCAGAGTTTCAAAAAATACATCAGAGTAGCAACATTTTGCTCCTTTTCTGCTCTACCCTGATCCTATGCTCATGGAATGTGTTATGTCTTAACCAAGCGCACCAACGGGCAGAGCGATGCAGCCCAGTGAGTCACCCTAAATAGCACAGTACGTTCTACGACTGAAGTGACGAACCTGACAGCCATTTCTGCTGCACATGGAAGTCAGGAAATTCCACATATATGAAACGCAGAGATTGAAACAGTTGATATAAACCAGCCCTTTCCATAATGCTGTTCAAGAATATGCTATGCTACAACGTAGGGCAACGGGCAGCGCTGCAGAAACAGCTGAACCCCAGCGGGGTACCCGAGGATGCTGCTGTCCTTAGGCACCGACCTCCTGCGCTCCTGTGGGAGTTTGGTGCCGGTGATATTGGTGTCACTGGCTTAATTCCCTGTTTCATAAGCACCACTCTGCTGCTGCACCTCCTCCCTTCATGTGTGATCTACCTGCTGTCACTGCGCCAGCAGTGACGGAGTGGCCCTGGGATGCAGCTGGGAAGTGAGGGTTCAGCACCAGTCGACATGGGGATGCAGGACAAGGATGCGCTGGAGACACAGTCCTCTGCCCCAGGAAGATGCAACTAAATACCCCCACTGCCCCCCGCACCTGTATCTTCCCCTAAGGGGCGAATTCCTCTGAGCACTGGGGAAATCCCACAGCACCACTAGATTTTCTGGGAAGGCCGAGAAAATGCACCTGCCTCTATTCAAGTCTCTAAAGCCTTAGAGGCCTCTCTGCCAGCAGAACATCAATGGAATAATACGGAGTGGTTTGTGGGATTGGGATAATTTTATGTAGAGGTATTTTGAAAAAGCAGGATCACCACCACCTGGCAATTGTGTGAGTCAAAGGTTCAGCTGAAATCCTCTTCAACTGCAGAAGAGGTGCTCTTAACCAAGTGAAGTTGTTGAAGGGAGATACATTTACAGTTGCTTTCCAAAAGAAAGTAATTAACTATTTTTTCTTAATTCAGGTGGATGAGCATCAGTAAATAGCTCCAAAAAATTGCACATATTGGGTTCCATGGTTGTCAGCTTGTGCTTTCATGATGCAATTCCAAGACTGAAATGAGATGGCTGTTTTTTTAATGTTAGTCATGCAACCTTCCTCTGGGATCTGAATGCCAAGCTGGGTCAAGCTCTTTCTCCTTCCTCCACATGGTCACCAATTCTAAGGCATATATAGGTCAAATTCTACGCAGACACTCCTGTAAAGCTATTATTTCAAATTATATGTCAATTATGTATGTTGAATTTAGCAACTCTTCCTTTTAAATGCAAGCTTGCTTGAGGACTTTAAAACTCTGCAGTAAAATATTTCGCCTTACAGTTGTCCTGAATCCAGACAGGATGAGCAGCGAATGAAAGTTGTTTTCTTCAAGGAGCTCTGCGGTGGCCTTGGAAATCAATTTCTTATGGTCACAAAAACTCAGCCAACAGAAAATCTCAGCCCCACAATTACTCCTAACACCAAGAGGGAAGCAGAGAACTGAATGGACAGAAAAAGTAATGACGTTCGCAACCTAAGAGACGCTGATCTAGAGCTTTCTACCTCTTTAGCAAGAACCTTTACCTTCAACGATGTAGAAAAACTGTACAGCGAAGAAAACTACGTTCACATGTAACTCAGGTGGAGCTGGGGAGGCTGGATTAGAGTTAGGATCTAAAGAAAACATTAAAGGATCATATTCCTTGTTTTGCATAGGGCAGTACACATGAAAAAAACACCTAAAGCACAGAAATAAGCATAATTCATTTTCTTTCACCTAATCTGGTCATCTGCAAAGAGACCTGGATAGCATTACACACACGGAAAACCAAAAAAGTAAGAACTCAAGCGCAGCCAATGATTTGAACAATTAAATGAAGAAATTCAAGCAGAATGAGATGAAGATGAAAGCGAATTTCTGAATGACGCCGTTCAGAGTCGTTTTGCAGGCCTTCGCAGCATCACGTACTGGTTGGCTCCAACAGCAGGACACGAGATTCTACCACTTCTGCATTTTGCCTTCATCAACCAGAGATTATAGACTTGTGGGTTGATTAACTAGAACTAATTCTCTTTTATTGCTGAAGCACAAGACTGAGAAAATGACAGAAATCTGTGATTGATCCAGCAAGAAAAAACCCACCCGAAATGCGGACAGAGTCAAACCGGGGGGAAAAGCGCCCCTGACTTTCCCAAGTAAGATTTCATTTAGTTTTATGATCTAACTGCCCTACACTTAGTACACAGCAGATTGCAGGCTCCTGGTGAACATGGAGAACGCACCGTAAGCCCTGCCAGCTCCCAGACCACATGAATCATGCCTCAGGATTTTCAAATACAAAATTGCAAGAAAAAATGATCCCTTTTGATACCACGGAGGTCTTAAAATGTCTTCGGGACTGGGATTTAGCTTTCGCTACTCTGTCTGTGGATGAAGTCCCCTCCCAAGTCCCAGTCTGCAGTGTCTGGGAGAGCCTTGTCGCGTTGGAGCGATGAGGTGCACCAGGGTTATCACCCGGCCACGTTTTGGACGTGTAACGATAAAGAATTACGGGGCAGGTTTTTTCCACGTCTGTCAGAGGTGGAAGTGTTGGGCATGTGAGCAAGTGGAGAATTCACAAGCTAATTTACCAAAGAAAAGGAAGTTTGACAGGCTTTGAGGTAAAGTCAGTTAAAGTAATGGTGCAATACTGAGGTAAAATAACTGATGATATGAGCCCCACATCATCCTAATCTCTGTTTAATCAATTGCATTGAGGTTGAGAAAAAAGCGTATCCTTCATTCTGTCAAAAATACACATATTTTGAGTTTAGAATTTTAGCAACACATCATTTGAAGTGTTGCATCCTACAGGGCGCTGACCTGCTGGAATATCCTCCAGTTCATCATAAATTTCAAAATTTTATGAATACCTAGTTGTGCTTAAGAAAGGTGCACGAGTGGTTGCTACTGAAATTCAAGAGGACTTACGCAGCAGAGACCTCTGAGTACCCATTCAACAAAGCCTTTATGTATCAAAACAGAAACATTTACAAACTAAGCCCTTGATCTTACATGTATAAATCCAACACTTGCAAATACAAATACATACGAATCATTTTATGCACAAATTGTTAGGCTGGTTTCGACAAGACCATCCATATATGTGAAATCATTTACCTACTTGAACATCCGCAGGTCCGAGCCTTATGCACAGCAAAGACTTTGGGAACGTTGCCCATGGAAGAGGCAGTAACCATCAATTTAGCAACACAAGGCATTTATGGCCATAAATCTTTAGTGTCCATACAAATCGGTTAAGACCTGAGATTTTAATAACTAATATATAGGTTGCGCTGCTTGGACTCTGGTCGTGTCTCCGTGGGACCCTGACCCACTGATGGTGAAGCTGCGCCAGTTCAAACCTCTCTTGTAGCCAGGTTGTGCGGTCTAAGCCACAACTTGTGTCACAAGCTTATCCCAGATAGCCTGTATTCATTATTTAAGAGAATTACAGAACTGAAAAGGGATTAACCCAATAAAATACGCAGGCATTAAACAGCTGCCTTCAGAATTTTATCTAAAAACCTACACTATTTTTAGAGAATGACACCCTTTGTGATGAGCATGTTAACCATGGTGTGGAAAGGAGCGAAGAATTATATCTCTGAATTGTACTAGAGAATTACACTCCCTGCCACAGAAATCTGTAGGCAGGAAAAAACACACGATAAAAAGATGGCCTTAGATCCTCTGGGATATATCTGGGCATATTCTACCTGGAAGTAAGTTTCTGAGGGATGTGAGGACACTGTTCTTTTTGGGAATAATATCATAAGCAACAAGAATAGCCAAAAAGTAGGGAAAGCTGCTGCTGGAGAGAAAGGGCAAAACTGGATCACACAAACCAGGGGAAAACTTGGAGCCCCGGGATAACGAAAGCTTCAGGGCTTTCCCAACTGCTGACAGTAGGCACACCATGCCCATGCCAATTCACTGCAGCTGAACAGCCAGCCCTAGCTACAAAGGTAGGTATCCAAGGATGTCATTCCAGCTTCGAAGCTAAAGCAAACAGATTACCCACCAGCAAAGAGATCATTTTTGCCACTAAAGTGTTTTGTTTTGCAAGTGTAGGATACAGCACTCCCAGCTTCTGCCCTTACTTGTCATTTTGTGTGCATAGCAGCAGATCCCATTCTTTCCTGATGAGATAAAGCACTTCTGCGCAGTGCTTGTACTAAAGGCAAATTGTAAATGCAGGGTTATAATTTATTTATGTACATTAGAAACTAGCTAATTTGCACCAGTGACTAGATACCCTATTGGAGGTTTTCATATTTTATGAATCAGCAAGCAAGCTAATGAACAAACAATTAAGGAGCGAACAAAGAAACGTACTTTGTTACTTTTAGTGAGCCCTAAGAATATATTATATTAGTGAATACATTCGGTTCAAGTGATGCAGTCTAGACAGTAACCCACACCATGCGCTGAGATATTTCACAAAAGAAGTGAAATGTCTGCGCGGGGTGCAATAATGAGAAGCCGGCGAGCGAGGCAGGGCTGCCGAGCACTTGCGTGTGAACCAAACGCCGATGGGCGACAGCAACAGGCAGGCAGGGAATTTCTGTCTGATGGGATGAGCTGACGACCAAAAAAGAAGAACGCTGCCTTGAAAGGTCTGGGTTTATACCCTTAAACACAGCTGTGGGTCAACAAACATGCAGCTGTTATTTGCATAGAGAAAATCAATATATTTAGAGGAGGTAGAAATTAAAGCAATTTGCACAGGGTGTTGTTGTGCTGCCCGGGTAAGCGCGGATGCTGCTGTCGGCTGATGATGTGCACGTGGTGGGAAGGCTGCGACTCTCAGCTTCCAGAATAGAGGTGAAGGGAGGTGCTCCGGCAGCACATCCCCCCCGCTTTCAGACCAGCCTGGCCCTCTCCACCCCCGGCAGGAAGCATGGCACATCTGCACCCCACCGTGCACCCTGCGGCGAACGCACCTTGCCTTCCGGTACGGTGCTTACGGGCAAGCAGCCTTCACACGAGATGTGCCTGGCAGCTCTGGGGCGGCTGGCGATGGGGCAGCCCGGCCACCCTGACCCTGCTGCCAAAAACCAGGGCCACGGCAGCGTGCTGGTGGCTCTGCTCTGCCGCCAGCTCCCGTGCCCAAAATATCCCATCCGGCAAACAAGCCCAGCAGCTCCACTAGCTCCCAGCAGCTACAGCTCGCTGGCTCTTTTTAGGCCAGCTGTAAAGCTGGTAAACACTTGGACTTGTCTGACAAAACATTCGAGCAGGAGGAAATGGGGTGTGTGCAGAAATACTCCATTACATATTGTAATGGCAGACATTAATTCAATGTTAATAACACTTTGCACTTTTCAATCACATATTCTAAAACCCTTTAGATAGGTGGGGAAGCATTTGGCTGATGATTACTGGGCAGAGCCCAAAGGTGTATTCTTCCCTTAGGCACGAGGAGATGAAGTGACTTGTCAGAGTGGCAGAGCTGGGAAGAGAATCTACATCTACCCATTTCCAGACCTACATTCCCATCTAGTTGCCAGAAAGAGGAGTTAATTTAAATATTACCGTTTGCTGACCTACTTACAACGCTACCATCACAACTTGGAAGCTGTGATCAAGTATATTCCCCTCTATACTTGGGCTTTTTTAGGATAACACTATCTTTGAAGTACGCCTTTCAGCTGCATTAAACAGATGGATCATTATTATTTGCTCCACTTTCTTAACGAGTCCCTGTTTGCTGCGATTCAGCCGCTAGACTAGCTCAGCCTCGCAACCCTGACAAACGCCTTCCCGGCGCAGCGATTGCTTGCTGTGATTATCACCCTATGGCCATTGTCACACCTTGCCCAGGGAGCCGGTGGTACCTAAAGACACAGCGCCTGTGTAGAAAGAGCAGAGAGTTTGCAACCGTGCCTGTACCTGCTCCTGTTTGTCCTCTTCCCCTCGGTTTTCTTTCTAAACAATCTTCTCCTTCCTCAGCCAGCCCATCTTTGGTACTTAGTGGGCCACTTTGTCACCTTTTATTGTCAGCCTTCCCTCCCCTTCACCAAAACCCCAAACCCTTTCCTGCTTGCAGAGAGAACTACAGGCACAACCCAATGTCAACAACCACAGCATGCAACGTGAAAGACGAATTCAAAACACATGCCGCCTCCTTCCCGGCGGCCAGCATCACCCATCGCGGCTCTCCTCCTGTGGTTTCTTGGGTCCCGATCCCCCGCAGCCCATCAGGCATCCGGGTGCCAGGCAGGGCAAAACCCCACCGGATGCTTAAGCCGCTGCACTAGATTAAAAAGGTGATAGTGAAAATTTGAAGGGGATGGAGGAAATGGTCAGCATTGTGCCAGTTTCAAGGACTGACCAGTGTTTCCTAAGTAGGTCACATCATGTGGAAGGGAAATCACTGTAGTCTGACCCTGCTATCGCGCGGGCTGAGCTGTCCCAAAGCGTCTCCCCGAGAAAGTCACCCCGGCCACGCTCTGCTCGTCCCACACGCCGTCTGCAAGGCTGACCCGTGGAGCCACGACGTACAGCCGTGGAAGGGCAAAATCCCGATTTTAATTACACCGGCTCCACCCAGGCGATTCCACCCCGACAGAAACACCATCCCCAAACGCTGTGCTTCTCTCCCCGCGCTTGCCTGCGTCGCTGGGAGCCGTTAGACGTCCTGAGCCTCGCCATAACCTCACTCTACACAAACTGTTTACAGACATTTTATCGAGGTGCACCAGGTGTGGATGCGGTTACCAACTTTGAGACTGTTTACCTCATCCTCTTTTCTGCATCACATTGTCACAGACTGTATATAAAAATCAGATAACAATGGTACTTTGGTCACAGCCAGCTCAGCCTCTGCACACTCGACGCACACATGCGCTGGAGGACGTGGTGCATGTACAATCCTCTCAGCAAACCACACATGAGCTGGTGCAATCAAGCATCTGCCTTATCTCATTTTTTGCTGAAGTAAATTACACTGGATTTTTTTTTTTTTTTTACCCTTTTCAAAGCTAATACACAAATGACAGGATGTTGTTGAAGGAAAATATGAGCTTTCATAAGCTATTATTATTAGCACATGCGCACCTCTGCGCTGCTTTGATCTTACTGTAGGTTTGTGTTTATTCCTCCTGACTCTGGACCGGCTGAACTCAAACCTGATGTCTGCTCCGATAGAGATCACGAACAATTAAAGTCGGATTTGTTAGCCACAACATCGCGGAGCCAGAGCTATGGGATAATTACAAGGGTGACATTCGGCCGAATACACTATATATAGTTTTCCCAAAGTCTCTGGGCCATGACGAGGTGTTTGCTGTAAAACGGAAGGGTGGTAATGTGTACTGAATAAGCACTCTTTGATATTTCACATGTAAGTTAGAGCATGTTCAGGTTTTGTTTGCAGCGGAACTCTGCTTCTTCCATTGTTTTCTGAGCAGAAAAAAAAAAAACAACCAATGTTGAAAAAAGCCATTACAGGCTGCTTTAAAAATGGTGTCGAGGATTCACAGCTATCTCAGCTGGTTTCAGTGACCAAAAGAAGTTTATATATATTATTATGTATGGGGTTTTTAACACTTCTGCTGGCAGCGCAGAGTCAAGCCCGCTGCAGAAAAGTAATTCCCAGGCTGTTTCTGCTTCGGTCATCAGGGAAGTTGTTTGCCAAGTGCCACTCAATTACACGTCCACAGCCCCGGAGAAGGCAGGGGAGCTGTACAGACAATACTCGGGGCATGATGTGGTGGTGATGCACAGAAAGAAAAAACTAATTTGGCTTTTAGTCCCTGGACTAAACGTGCAAGGCCTGCGATCAGAAACGAGCAAGCGGCTGTTCATTGAACAAATATAACTATTATAAATTAAGTCCTGGAGACTCCTGTACCTGTCAGGTTTCATTTGTGCTTGGTGCTGTGCAGGCTTATAGGACCAGATCCTTCAGCTGTGCGGCCAGCTGAATACAACCCCTTTTACCCAGGTAAATGGAGGGAATGAGTTAAAGAGAATAAACTAACAGGAATGGGATAGGTGATTCTATCAACCGGCTCCACGCATGATTAGACAATAATTTCAGACAGCCTGTGTTCAGAGCCCAGCCACGCTCTCACACATCAACAGGCCACGAAAGGCAGCACGAGGGGATGGAACGCTACAGCGGTGGGAGACCCACGTCTGGGGTCATCTGTCCGTCCTTCCCTGTATCTGCTGCTGCTACATCCACATGCCCCAGCTCCCCCGCCTTTCTCCCCATGGGCCGAATGGACATGCATTAAAAATACCCCTGCAAAATGGGGAGGAGTAGGTGTTTTTAAAACCCGGCTCAGCTCATCGACCTTGGAAGTGCCCCGCCAGCGTTTGCAGCCCCAGCCACGCTGGCGGCACGTGAGGGCTCGGGCTGGGGCTCGTGCAGAGCGATGCCACCGAGGTCTCAGTGAATGCCACCAGGTTTGGAGGTGACACACAAGGTGGCAGGCGGCTTACAGCGCTGGCACAGGTCCGCTGCAAAACCAGATGCGATTTGTGTCAAAGGGCGATAGGAGGCCGTGCGACAGTAACATCAGGAGGCTGGAACGAGCGATGCGAAAAATCCATCACGGGGAAAAAAAGTACATGAGGAAAAAAAAAATATTCTTGATGAATGTTTTTGTGAAAGTTCTGACCTGGTGAAAAATGTCACCTATTCAACAAACAGAGTGAAAAACATCAACTGAGCACCGGCAGTTTTTGAAAAATGCCAAAGACAAGAAGTTTGCAGAAGTCTGAAAATTCCCCATCAGCCCTAACAACTGTGGAAAGGGAATGGGGAACAGCAGCAATCACAGGAGACAGCGGCTGCCAGCGCTGCCGAGTGATATTTACATCAGTGTCCTGCCAACAATACCATTACTGGATTATCAGGGTGGATTAAGCCTTTAGCCAATTACCCCGACTGGTAAATTGTAGATTGTCTAGACTTTTTCATGTTCAACAATATGCATGAAGTTTCTCTTTATCGCTACAGCATCACACGATGCTCCTGTGGGATGCAATCCTGCGCTTCCCCGGGAGGTTCAGGTGAGCCGTGCCTGCAGCTCTGGGTTGACTTAGTGTGGCCCTGTGCACAGACAGATTTATTTCAGACAGGATTCTCATAAATTCAGAACGACTTCCAAATTTCTTGACTAGGAGATCAAAGAGGCAAGCATTTGCTTCATGCCATCTGTGGAGCTGCTCAACAGGGCAACGCAGTCTGGGGAGGGGGGAGGAGAAGGGAAAAAAGAAAGTCTCGGAGATTATGCCCTCAAAAACAAGCTCAAATGCCACCCTCACATTAAAAAGCACTGGCTGGCAGTAACAATTAATTTCTTAACTGAAACCCGCCCAACTGTGTCCAAGTGTTTTAATTTGCCTATTGCTACAATATGCAAGGGAGCTGGCAGTAATGGATTTGCAATTAAAACTAAAACTGGCAAAGAAATCGCAAAGCTGGCAAAAGAGCTAATCTGCAAGCCATGATCACAAGATTACAAAGTGTTTATGCACATGCTAATTACCCGAGTACATAGCTGAGAATGACTTGTAGGAGAGAATACTGGGTTTGCGTGATCTAAATCCCTGGATCCGCATGGCCAGCCCAGTCGGCACCCTACCTACTTCCCACAGCTCCCGCGAGCCGGGGAACGCAAGAGGAATTGCCACGGTCCCTGCATGGAAGCAGGGAGAGGGACAAGGGACAGGCAGGCAGGGTCCCCCCGGTGCCATCCCACATGGCAGCCAGGGAAGGACAGCAATTGCTTCTCAAGCAGGTCAATGCCAGCCGTCACCAGAGCTGTGGCCTCGATGGGAATATGGGCCCATCGGCGTGAAATGAAAATCACCCTGAATAAACTAGCACCCAGTTATTCACCCGGTTTGCTTTCACCCTGCTATCTCTTGGCTCTAAAAATAGTTATTCCAGCAGGTCCCTGGAGATCGGCGGGTTGCACAGCACATGGCCCTGAGCTGCAACCACTGAGGACAAACACGCACCTACTGCCACAAGCACAAAACCTTTACAAATTACCTGCGAAGAACAGAATGGGAAGGGAAAAGGACTTAAAAGTGATCAAACATCCGTGCAAATAGCTCATAACAGAAAGTGACAGTGGTCAGGGGCACCATGAAGAGCAATTTTGAACCACAGGAGAGAATTTCAAGGAGAAAACAGCCTGGAAGAGTAGTCCCAGAATAAAAGGCTGCTGGGAAAAACTGAGATTCTTTAATATATAGGATTAAGGATTGCCAGTATCCTCAGGGAGGAAATGCAAATGGGGTTCAGACCATTTTTTCCATAAAAATTAGGAAGGAGAAAGAATAGACTTTGAAGTTCAACATGTTAGTAAATGAAAGCAACAGCAAAGGAGACACAAAGAGAAAGCAAGCCCTGGACGCCTAGAATTATGTCTTAAACACTTGGTACTGAAAGACAGAACCCGAGGTGATGAGGAGACTTCTCTTCATGCCACGCACAGATCCCAGAAAATCTCTAGATTAGAAACTGCCTGAGAAAAAAGTATTGCACAACAAAGGCAGGATGGAGTACAGCATTCAAATGGGATTCTTTGTGCCTTATTCAGCCAGCCCGGGATGATGAGGCTGCAAGGAGCACATCAATGAAGACCTGGTGCGTATGCCAGGCTGCTCTCGGATGCGTAGAGCAGAGAAAGGATTTCTGGACAGTGCTCTTTGCTCTATGAAACGGTGGCTGGAGTCGGTGCGAAAGGAGATGACAGCTCATGGACGTCTACGGAGATGTCGGAAATCCAACGGGCACCTCTACAGACATTTGCCGGCTCGGCTGTGTTGATGGGGGCTGATCATTCCCGAGACCCTCATGAAAGCTGGACGGTCAGTCCAGGCTGCACGGAGGTGTTGAAGGACATTGTAAGGACAATGTGGTCGTTGCTGGGTCTGGCAGGGGGATGGATGGTCTTCGTGGTGACTTCTTGGAGGTATCAACGGCCTTGCTTGATTGTGGTAGCTGGCTGAGATGGGCAATTTGTATTTGGCTGATGGTCATTCCAACCCGTGTAATCGGGTAAGGCAATTACAGAGTGAGTTCAACCCATCGTTACAGGTGGCCGTGGAATGCCATATGTCAGGAAATGGCATCCAACCATCACCGATGCAGATAAGCATTATGAAGTTAATTAGCGCTACGGAAAGGGTGGTTCAAGGGAGAAGTGCTTCAAAACTTGGCTTGGAGATTAATTTATCCATCCCTACCTGTAATGCACTGTCAAGCAGTTAATGGTACATCCAGTTATTGGGGTAACTGAGTGAAATTCAGGAGTCCATGGCATGGAGGAGATGATACACCATGGTAAAGAGGAGATGATATAATGTTGGGTCCTTCAGACTATAAACTCTATGACTCTATAGCTGTCCCTTGCTCCAAGTGAGATGTGTGGACTGTAAGAGTTTAAGGAATATAACACAACCACAAAGCCTTTTGTAGGGTTGTGGGTTTTTTTTTAAATACATTTGAGAGAAATTTTTCCAATTCGATTGGCTTCTTCTTAGCTGGCATCTAAGCCAAGCTCTGCTTCTGGGGTCTGCCGTTCTGCCTTTCGCAAGGAAAGCCCCAGATACAACTGTTGCCTATTTAAAGTCATCTACAAACCAGTTTAATAAAAGCTGACTGCATCTGCTTCCATGTTATTAGTTCTGCCCCAAAACTCTGTTCCTGGCAACACAATGTTCCACGCTAATGAGCCAAATCTTCCCCTCCCATGGCAGTACTCCTAAACCTCCACACCATTCAGTTCACAAAGTTACCACCCTGTTTTTCCCTCGGGGGAGGGAAGGATTGCAGCTGCAGAGGGGGTTCTTCAAATAATATGAAGGCCAAAGATCTGTGGGAAAATCTGCTCTCAGACAAATAGCACTTGGGGGCATCTGCAGAGAGAACCAGCCCCTCTTTACTTCTGTCTGGGTCCCACGTCCTTCTGGCAGCAGAGTTTTTTATGAACCAGGCTGCCATTAATCCCCTGCCAGTTCCTACACCCTACCATCCTCTGTGGGTAGACAGCACAGAGTGGGAGATAATGCTGCAGGGAAGTGGTATTTACTTCAGCTGGATTTTGCGGCTTCATGGGAGAGTTTCTACTCAGGGCAGTTATTTCTCACCCATTTCTGCTGCAAGAAGGAGGGATTTGGTATAGACTGGGACGACTTTTTCTCAGGTCCTATTCCAGCGAGTTTTCACCCATTCTTGCCACTTTTCTCCCTGCAGCACCGAGCACGAGATAGTGAGTCGAGGTTATCATGCTGTAGCGATGCTGCTCAGATTAAAGAGAAATCAGATAACTCTCATTACCTAACTGAAACTTGCTGCTAGGCTTTTATAGAGAAATGATAACATCTGAGAGCTGGAGGACTCTGCTGCCCTGGCAGACACCCCACGGCACCCCGACTGAGCTGGGGGGGCTGCGCCCCAGCTCTCCCACCCGGCTGCCCACGCGCCTGGGATGCAGAGATGCGGAGGTGCCCGAGATGCGGAGATGCATGGGGTGCAGGGATGCGGAGGTGCCCGGGATGCAGAGGTGCACGGGGTGCAGGGATGCAGAGATGCACGGGGTGCAGGGATGCGGGGGTGCCCGGGATGCAGAGGTGCCCAGGGTGCAGGGATGTGGAGGTGCCCGGGGCGCGAGGCAGAGCCCCAGCCACCACGAACACGTGTGGTTTTGGCCTCCGTGTGCTCACCTGGAGCCTCCAGTAAGGAAAATTTAGGCTTAGAAGTTGACATGGGCACGATTGATGGCTTTAATATTTTACAAATGGATGCGCTAGAAAAATGTCCATCTACCCCATCATGCCTCGTTTCCTCGTGCTTCTAAAAGTTGGCCTGAACTCATCTGACCGCCTCCTCTAATGCTTTCTGTTATAAAACTTTCTGCACCACATGCGACAAGCAGCATCTTCCCTGGAAAAGATTTCATTCGCTTCTGACTTTGCCTCAAGCCATTAACTGACAAACTGGCAGCTAACTACTGTTAACAAATGATTTCCTAGAGATTACTGTTTAAGTAAAAAAGGTTCCAAGATAAATAGGCTCATTCTTCATGACAAGGAATTTGAATTATGCATCCAGGGGTTTGGTACGTGTGTCCAAAAACTATGCCGTGCAATCCTGGAGGTTGTTCCCATCAGCATATTACAAGTGGGTAAATAAGAAATGACATTCTGTCCTCAGATTCATAGCACAGATTTGTGTGGCACGTGTATTTGAGACGTCATGTTGGACCGTCCAGTCATCGTTCCCATCCAACTAATGCCGCTCTATGAAACTACCATTTAGGCTGAAAAAGAGATTTGTTTTTAAAGCGAGCAAAGGTGCCAATCGCCTTGAAGGAGTTGTGGTTTTAGGGCCACCTGCAACTTGCTAAAAGATTATGAAATTGCAATTTGTTTAATGTCTTGAAGTAAATGGTCCAATAAGCAGCACAGCTTACTTTTTTTGGCTAGTCTTTCTGAGAGTTTCTGAAAGACCCCCTCTCGCAGCAGCCTGTGTTGCATTTCATGGTTTTTTTTTTTTTCAGTATCAACATGGTTTTCCCTGCAATGCTTTCCAAACATTGCTTACACATGAAACGATAAAGCTTCAAAATGCTCCTGGGGGAAACTGAGTCACAGAAAAACAAGCTCCTGGGGGACTGGGAGCAGAAGCTGGGATAAAACCACGCTTCCTCCGCCGCAGCCCTGCACGGCAGTTACAAGACTATCCGGTTCCTCTGCTATAAAACTTGGTAACATGCCTCACTTCTTACCTGATTTTGAGAACATCCTGTGTTAACACATAAACAACTGGTGTTACTAATGTCTGTTTGTTTGGCTATTTACACGCGTCTGACACGGCACCTGGTGCTCGCCGGTAAGAGGATCGCTCGGCTCCGTATCAAACGAACTCCCAGGGCGCCGTCAGGAGAGAGGCAGCTCCCACCCACGGCAAACGGCTACGCACCCACCCGCGAGCCAGGCATTTACCACGGCACTGCTTTTAGAAGAAAATCTGGATGAAGAGTGATGCTTTCGGATACGGGAGCTGATCTTTGAGGGATTCACTGCAGCCCGCCTCATCCCTCAGTATGCATTTATATGCAGATCCACGTACTAGAGCAGTACAAGTATTTTAAAGCATTTTATTTGGCAAAGTTTAAAAATACGCATACAGTTATATACTATTTCCATTAAATAGCAATAACCAAGCAACTGGCGCTGACATATTAGGTAATTTTCTGTCCTCTCAAGTGAAAAAATTAAATTTTTTCTACAACGACTCTTGTGTTCAAGTGCTGTCAGAGGTCCCAGACAGCACACACCGAGGGTTTTTACCTGAATTCTGCTCAGGAAAAGCACAGAGTTCACCAGAATAGTAAAAAACTTACATTACCAGATATAACCCTGGTTTCAGCCATCAGATAAATTCCAGAAAACACAAAAGGACTTCGGTATGATGTTAACTTCAGGCCAGAAGCGTTCAAAAAACTTTTTTGGCTTTTTCTAAACATCGGTATCTGTTCCATTATACAGAGCACGTATGCCCACATGAGCCAACATTTCTTAGCACTTAGTTGGAAATATAACCTTAAATTACTGCCGACTACGTTTGGAAATGAAGGCATTTACTCTATGAGGCTGAGATAAAACTATTGCCTTGCCAAGGTGCTCCCCCGTCCCCCCGTCCAGCCGCTTTAGGGAACTAAATTAGCAATAGTAAACACATTTCTGTGATGGCATTTTACAGCATTTGATTCTTCAAAGTTGCCAACAGCCTGCAAAAATTCAACTGAGAGATCTAAAAACTTCCCTGTTTCCACGGGAAAAGGACTCGAGAGCTAGACAAGGGACAAGAGCTGCCCTTAAGTTAAAACAACCTGGAGAATGACTGTAGGCCTCGGAGTGAATCCCTCTGAATTGCATTGCTTGAAGAGTTCATGTCCTGCCCCATCACAACCACAGCTATATCTGATCTGATTGAAACTCCAGAATTCATGATTTTCATGCCATCTGTTGAAGAAGCAATGTCATTTTCTTCAACACCCTATTATTTAATTTGCTATCTCCAAAGATTTTGCTCCAATTCCAAAAGCAAACTTATTTTGAGGAAATAGACTGTTTCCAACTGGCTTTAGAGGGGCCACACACTTAAAACCCTGGACAGACTTAACCACAACCTTCAGACATCCTCGTGTTTGAGGATGTACGTCTCCAGCATCCCCATCTCTACTTATAAAAGAAAAACTCAAACAAGAGATCAGCACTGAAGATTCAAACGTTTTTCAGAAAACTATCCCTATAGTAATGATTCCAAACAAATAACGAGCTAAAACCAAAACACAACAGCAATAAAATCTGATGAGCTCTTCAAAAAGATCTCCAGTGATATCAGTTGGCAGGACTCTGTTGTCTGTCCCAGAGCTATGGCAGTTTATCCCAGCCAGGGATTTGCTGCAAACACACCAAAGCCAGGAGGCTGCATCCTTTCATATTTCAAAACAAAAGCCAAGTTCTGATCGTTGGGACGAGGAAGAAGTTTTTTGTTGTGGATACATTACTGTATAATTACTGCAGATTTCATTTGCTTTCTTTTGAATACTACAGCAGATACAAAGGCCGGGTAGACATGGCAGCTCCTCACATTATCATCTAATGCTCTAGGGTTACATTTTGACAGTTAGCCCTCCAAAATATCAGGGATGCGTGTGTCTATTGAAGGGAAAAGAAAGGACTTCCATTGACAGGAGACAGGGAAATACAACAGACACCGTCAACTGCTGTCAAACTGATAGCCAGGAAGGAGTTTCATGTAAGATTTAAAAAGAAAAAAAAATTACCCATTTTCTCAATAAAATCAGGGCTAGAAACATGGGGATAAGATCAGAAAGGAACACGCCGGGTAAGAGACTATTAATGGGTCCAGAATGTGGAAAATTCCATAAAGCACAAATGTTGCTAAGAATATTCAAAAGTCAAAGCTTTCTGTGGGTGTGCATGCATAGAGATGTCAACACAACTATTTCACGATCACCGAAATTGCTACTAGCCTGCATCCTCTCTGAATGGCTATTTTTAGGACCCAGCCTTTCATGTGGTATAATGATGTAGATTTTACAAGAGCATTTATAATGTGTTTCATATGGTGTACAGTCCTGGAGAAATTGCTTTGTATCAGAGAAAGTTAAACAAAAAGGTTTGTTTGGTTTTTTTTTTAAACTTTATTTCTTATTTTATATTATTGCTTCTGTTTCGGATTTGGGGTTAATATGCATGTTTTAATTTATCCTATATGACAGCATTGGCTGTCCCAAAGGAATGCTCAGCACAGCACGACGCAACCCCACAAAACGTCACCTGGATTTCTGAATCCGCGCATCCCTTTGGACGGTCGGATTTCAAAGCTGGCAATGCCACACTCTGTAAGCTATAGCAGGAAGCCAAAGCTCAAAGGCCAAATTTCAGCCTCGGATATGCCAGTGTCAGGGGTTGTGCGCTGTCTCCCACGTTAGAATTGGCCTTTCTTCTTTTAGGGCAAAGTCATACAAAGCGAGGTTTGTAGGAGACGACGGCTCCTCGCTCTCTCCGCTCCCCCGCCAGTAATTCCAGGGCAGCGGCACGTAACGAGAACCCACTCATCGGCCTCTCCATGCTAAGAACAACAAATTTTCATGTGGTAGATCTTACGACAGTTTATTTCCTAAACATGAAAGCCACCTCCTCAGTATTAGAATAAAAATTCACATTTCTGATCCTTTCTGAGCATTTTTTCTGGGAAGAGCACCTCCCCAGCACTTCGGCCACAAGTGTGTTTATAACTGCATCCCCCCGTGCTGAGTCAAGCCTACATTATGATCCTGGGCTTTCGCGTTTTGCTTTTGTGTAAGTCCCATCAGAGGAGAACCTCTGTTTATGCTCATGTATGCTATTCCTCCCAGCAAACCACAGCAGAAAACAAAGTTGACATATAGCATACAAGTTGAATCACTTAAAAAAAAAAAGTGTCTTTTTTTTTTGGCCAGTCCATGATTACTGCGTAGCTTTTCAAGGCAGATGTGTACTTTGTATATTACAGCTCCAGATTCTCAATGGAACAAAGGAGATACTGTTGAGACTTTTTTTGCCTATCATTTAATCAAATGTAAAGTTGTTATAACCGGAGGGGAAAAGTGCTCTAGATTCTAGTATCCAGCTTTACTTTGGTTTCGAAAACTTACCACAGCATTGTTGAGTTTATTGTTTCGTTTAACAAAATACTAATTTTGGGACCCCGTGAAACACAATGAACCAGATTCTTTTTGTTGCAGCTGAGCTCTGTTTAGCACTGAAGTGGCAGATGGGAGAGGAGCGGAGGTTTAAAGCCACTTTGGTGACCTCTTGCCCAGCACCTCCAGCCAGCGGGATGCTCTCGATGGGTACTGCTCGTTCTGTCAGGTTTTGCTAAACCTCCTCATCCTCAGTGTTGACTAAATGTTACACTTTCTCCGTGAAACCACCTCACAGAGGCAGTGGTGGTGGAATAGTCCTTCATAACTTTGGGAAAGATCATAAATTATAAAGACTCAAAGGCAAAAACCAGAGAAAAGGGCCACAGGACAGACAAGTTGCTCCCTAAGGAGGTGAAGGTGAGAGCTCTTTGTCCAAGATCACTGGGAGGTGACCAAGAAAAAGATCCTGCCGTAATCAAGACTCAGAGGCGTGTGATGTTGCAATCATTTCCTTTAAGAAATGAAGTAGGTGGGTTTGTGAGCCAGCAGCATGTGCTGAACTGGCAGTCCCAAGGCGAGAACGAAGACCTCGGCTGACACTCGCAGAGGGCTTGGTACAGACTTTGCAGGTTCCCAGGACATCTCATCCTTCACGCCGTGAAACACTCGCCCTGCCTGGGGGCTGGAGGGAGCCGTGCCCTCCTGGACAGACTGCTGGACAAGCCAGCAGACTGAACAAGCATTTGGTCTTTACTGATTCAGCTGGATTAAAACTGGAAACTAGGAAATGAACAGCTCTGTATCCTGTTACCAACCCTCTGAGTCACCCCGTCGTCCTACCAAACCTTTGTTTCATCCTCCAGACACAGCGACTAATGAGCAAGTATCATGTTATAGCCTACTTTTTAAAGAGAGATTTGGAAGAATAGCACATGAAAGAGCCCGTTGGGGGGGGACGACTCACACATCCCAGTTTGGCACCAGCCTGGGATTTGGTCAGGCTGAGAAGTTTTCCCTGCCGCAGTGGCTCTGCAAAGAGTTCAGGAAGCAACTTGTACCTGCTCTCCTATTTCTGTGCCCTCCACCCACCATTGGTAAATGATGATGTAAGAGCATGTATACTTCAGGCTGGGAGACGTGCTGACGTAAGCCATCTCCTGGCACCAAGAACAGCGAGCTGGAGCGGCAAAGGCATGGGAACACAAGGAAGTGAGCAGCAAACGAAAGGAGAGGCGTTACGTGATGGCTGAGGGCAGCCCAAAGCCTCGGAGGGGTGGGATGGAGAGAAGCTCCCGCAGTGGCAATGTGCTCTCCAAGAGGACAGCGCTGGGAGCGTCTGGCGTCTAGTCCCTCTTCAAATCAATGCAACAGACAGGAGAAGACAATCCGTGAGGATTTCTTGAGGAATTTGTGACTCACACATGGTGCAGGAGATTTTAGTAACTGAATGGCAGCACGTGCTCAACTGTTGTTCACCCAAACCCACCCTGTCCACCATGGCCTCCCCATCAGCATATACAACGCTCACAAATGCACAGGTCCTTCCTTCGCTTTCTCTATGGTGAGTTAGCGAGGGGCCTCAAAGGCCAACCCGTAAAACAACGACTAAATTTTTGTTTCGTAAAACAAAGACTAAATTTGGTCTTGCTGAATCACTCACGGCCAAGGGGCAGACAACGAACTACGGGTGTGCAGTTAATGGCGAGCTGTAGATGCTTCCTCAAAACCGTTGACGTTTCTCAGCGTTTGACTGTGCTCTACCAATAACCACCATGTCATGTACACACAGACACATGCCGTCCGGACCAGACTGCAATCTTAGGTGTGCAGCTCACACCACCTGTATCCTGAAAACCTGCTTCACTTGCAGATCACGCTACAGATAGAGAGGGATTCAGCCTGTGATTAGGATCTGGCCCTTCACAGTTGATCTACGAGAGCAGTCAAGAAAGTCATCCCTACAGAGTCGGCAATGTCTGTTTAGTCACAGGAACACACACGCGGTTACTTGAACGGGTACTTCGGAACAGCGAACGCCAGCACACCCGACCGTACGGATTGGTCAGAGTTTCCACCCGAACGCAGGAATTCAATGGTGCCTGTAGACTTATGGCAGGAGAGAGACTGCAAGCTGCGAGGCGACACGCATCCTGCCGGCGAGCAGCAAGAGCACGTCGCAGAGCTCCTCGCCGGCCTCCCGCCGCTCCCCCCTTCTCTCCGTTAAAGCTTTGGATACCAAACCAGCTCCGTTCTTTCATCTTGGACACGTCATGTGCCACTAACCCCCAAATCACTTTGTTCTTCACAGTTAAAATTTAAAAAATATTAATCATTAACATGGATGAGCTTTGGGAGCTTGGGTTGATGTTAGGTTTTGCTTTTCTCTCCAAATTCTCAACCAGTTGAGCTAATAACATCTCACAAACAGCAACAGTTGGAAGGTTGCGGGAACGGTGCCTTTACCACACATAATCTCATAGCAACTCCCCACCGACAAAGCATCCCGTGCCTGGGTAGCCAGTTCCAGGGTAGCCTGCGAAGGAATCCCAGTGGGAGAGCAGATATTGTTGAACTGTCTGAATCACGTGCACGCTTATTCACATGCACGGATTTACATAAAACTTGCTTTTGTTTCCCTGTGACATTTTTCTTTCTCTTTTTTTCATTCCAAACAATTTTAAAAATAAGGTTATATTAGACCACACACAGGCAGTGCTGTATCATGTCACTGCTTCTTAAGCAGAACTCTCTAATTTATTTCAAAGGGAAGTTCTGCTTCAAAATTGAGGGTGTGATATGAACTCAGAAATTAACACAAGAATTTTCCTTGGGGGGGAACCAAGGCTGAATCAGACATGCAATAAATGACCTCGGAAGCCCTGTGCCTTGGTACATCCACCTATCCAACATTATGCTTTAATATAAAAGATTATTTTTACCATTATCCTGTTTCAAGCTAGGTAGAAAAGCTGGGAGAAGTGGATTTGCTCTGGTCAGGAGGGAACAAATTACTCATCCGTCTGTCTGCCAGGACATCCATCAACAGCCACTGCACTCCTACCGCTTTCTGCTGGGAATATAACAATTTATGGGGATGGGGTGCTGTCCCAGCAAGGTCCCGCAGCGCAAGCCCTGCTGCCAGGGAACCTGGCTGGGGAGCTGCCGGCGCCTTTGCTCTCCCACAGCAGCAGGCACTGCTGGAAACGCGCCGAGCTGCTGTTCACGTGCAGCTGCCCTCCCTCCACGCGCAACATCTGGAGAGGGACACAGCAGCGACAAATCCCCGTCACGAGGCGACTCCGGGGAGTTTTCCCACTGGTTTCAACAGGATCAGAACTCGACATGGGAAAAAAACCAATATTAAACTACTGCCCTGACAGTGCAAGCTAGGACAGAAAGACTTCTACACAGAAGCAGCTGAGCTGCAGATTTCCTTCCGCCAACTGCTGCGGGGGCAACAGCCTCCTCCCGCAACGGGACGGAGCAGCCCTGGGGGAAGGGGGCTGCAGCAGAAGTAGCCACATCCCCAGGCTCAGCTGCTGCTGCTTGAGCTTCTGTCTGGCAAAGGCCAGCAGGAGACCTTCAGCTCCGCGCTTTTTTGACCTCCTGATAGACGTTTGGGACCTGTGGCCCCAGGCCAGCAGTAACTGCACTTTCATCTTGCCCTGCCCAAGGGGACATTTCAAACCCACTCAACGGGAACCAAGCTCAAGGAGCCCAGCTGACACCACAGGGAGCAGGCTCTGAACATCGGCATGATTTCCTAGGCCTGCCATCTCATTTGGGGACTTTACACGTGCAGAGCTTGCGAAGGTACCACCATCCTTCTGCTCCTGCATGAGCTCTGGTTACACAACTTAATAATTAAGAAAATTAGGTTGTGTCTGTTTTCCAAAGAAATAGAGGCTCTTGGATCTCTGTTTCTCGCACAGACAGAAAGGCCGGTGCCTCAGCTTTATATATAAAACACATTAATTCTGCCTGCACACACCTCACGCACTCACTACGCACAGCAGAGGCGTGCAGAAGGTGCGAAGACCTCTGCCGGGAGCTCTCCCATCGACTGGAGCGGGGATAGCACAGCTCATTCCCCTGTTTTATAAACCTATTTACAAAAGGAACTTAAAGGAACTTATAACTGCTCCTTCTACCATTTAACTACCACATGGTACAAGATATAACAATGTTCAGAAAACCCCCTCGGGTCTAAACTCAATTATACAACTGTAGCAAGAAAAATATTTTAATCTGATCAAAGTGTTAACATGTTTGACCATGTCTGACCTCTAATGTTTGTAACCACCTAAAAGGCTGATGTTCCTACTAAGGATGTACCTTAATTTGATTTAAAGTCATTTGTACTATTTAAAAAAGGATATAGTTTTATGATTTTATATTTCATTTAGAAAAACAGTTCCTCAACTTGTTAATATTCTTTGGAAGTTTCTTGCAGATTTTTAACTGGCAAATCCTACATATTCTACTCTGGGGAAAGCTGGACTTTCCAAGAGTTGGGAGAGTCAAAGCAGAGTCACGAACCACCACGCCTGCGAAACCCGAGAGCCGGGTGAGAAACGGTTCTGCTGGTGCCTTGCAAAATTTCAAGATTTCAGATGCATGCAAAGCCTGCGCCGAGATGCTCTTAACACACCTGACCGAGAGCGTGCCCTCCCCAGCCCGGCCAGCCGACGGGGGTTCACAGCACACTCCCAAACCACAGGACACCCAGGCTCAGGCGCTGCCTTGTCCCCAGCTCCAGGAACACCTTCACCCGTGCGCCCTGGCCACCCCACAGCCCTCTGTTCTCTCTCTGCCGGTCCAGGCTACTGGTGCATGCTCAAACCAGCATCACTCCAGCCCAACTGCCCTAAAGCAGCGTTTGCCACCGCAGCAAAGGCAGCCCACCGAGCCCAACGCCCGGGATCTGCCCGCGGCGGCGGGGGGGGACTCTTGCCACATCCTGCTGCTCGCTGGGGACATCAGCTGGGCCTGGCGTTGCTGCTGATGTCAGGTACGCGGACATGTTCAGCGCATCACTCCGGAGCGACACCGGAGCACGTAAATAATACAAGTGGGTGTGTTTTGGTAAAAAGAGACAATTTTGGCTAGGGAGATGCGGGCAGCCTAGCAGGATGCTGGGGTGAGCAGTGTAACAGTTAGCGGGCTACAACCACCTTGAGGGAAACAAAGCAAAAGTGATGCTGCTGAGAAAATAAGAAAAAAGGAAAGCAGCACACCGGTAATGCCGGTAACGACACACCCACCCAGCCAGGCGCTCCGGGCTGGCTCCAGCACCGCTCGCAGCACCCTGCCGGGGTTCGGAGGGAGCCCACAGAAAACAAAATGTGGTTTTACGGTGCGTCGCAGGGCGGGGGTTCAACTTGCAGCCTCAGTGCCAGCCACCCTTCGTCTTTCGGGGAGCTGTGTTATGTTTTTCAGTCAGTTAAATGTAAAGCCCCGACAGTTTGCTGAAGTACTCCGGGGTTAATTTTTTGTTTTTTTAAGATTCTGAAGTTAATCCTAGCTGCAAACAACCATTTCCAGGAGGCCCCATTAACCAAAATACAATCTCCACTACCAAGCGCATGCATGACCATGATACGTAATCTCATTCACTCAACACAACCCTCCTCCCCGACTCTACTTGTGCTAAAGTGTTAATTAAACACACTTTTATGGATGGTTAAGTATCTGCAATCTTCAGTCACAGATCTGACCTCCTCAATTATTGGAAGCAGCCACCAGATTATAGCCCGCACTTTATATAATGTACACAGCGGCAATAAATCTATATGAGAGCAATACATAATTTAGTATGATAACCTTTGCACGGTCAATATAAACACGAGGGAAAAAAAAATGCCCAGAAAGATATATTGGAATAGCTATTGTACCAAGTCGAAACACCAGAAGACCAGCCTTTATCTGAGGAAGAAGTCTTCCCATGTCTGTTAGGTAACAGATTTTGAGCTGAAAACATCAAATCAGCTTTTTAAGTCACACCACGTAAAACACGGCAGGATTTGAACAGGCCTTAGTAAAGCTGGCTGAGGCAGTGGATGATTTCTGTGGCTCTCAAGGGGACGGGATCGTTCCTTCTCTGCTACTCAGTTTTCTCCCCTTTGAGTTGCGCACAGTCTATTTACTCCTCTCTGTTGCTCCGAAAGTAACCCCTTGGGTTTTTATTACATTATCATGGGGAAAGACAATTCGCAAACCACAACCTACTTTTTAGCTTAATCGCTAATAAATAGGCTATTGCACTTTGCTGCCCAGCTAGTAAGTTTTTAAGATTAAAAGAAATCTACTACAGCAAATAGTTGCAGAGCTACTGTAACTCCGAATTTACCCAGATTCTACACCAGTGAGAAAACAAAATGTGTTTAAATAAGACAAATGTAGCACCATCATGTAAAATGTATCAAGGAGAGAGCAAGTTACTACTTTAGAGGGGCAAGGGGGATACCTGTTACCTGGAGGAAGGGACACCAGGAGGGAAGCAACAGAAGAAACGCTTATTTGGATTACAACCATGTACCTTGGCCCTGCCTTGCAAACGCATCTTTCCTTGCTGTAAGCTGAAGGAAGACTTCAAAATCTAGGGATAGATCCTCAATACCTGCAAACCGACTTCAGCAAAGTTACGACACTCTGCAGCCGGGGAAATCGCTTCCCCCAAGCAGGGCTGCGCTGGGGCCACGGGCAGGCTCACGGAGGGACCTGTCTCCTCCTGCCACGCAGGCCAGCGGCGTCAGGCGGGAGGACGCAGCAGTGATCCCAGTGAACAATATTTGAATCACCCTTCAACTTGAGTTTCAGACCCCACAATCCATCAATTTTTCATAATGCCAGTTTAACATCCTACCCCTCTAGTGAACAAACGGTTGAAATTAAGGCGGGCATTATATATTCTTATAAACCTTATCCCCTTACAGGTTAAAAGCTAAAACTGAAATAAACCAAATGACGTTCTGCTCTCATCCATCGACTGCAAATGCAGAATAACGTCTGGGATTAATGCAGCAGTGCTGGCTCCCCAGGAGCGACACCAGCACTGACTGTCTGCTGCAACGTCTTGACATTATTTTCTGAAGTTTTGATAGAGGTGGTGACGCTTTTGTGGAGAAGCCTTTCGCTTAATTATTCAGATAGCAAAACTTACGAAGACTAGAATACACAGAATTACTAAAGCTGATTTGACCCGAGGGGGAAAAACTTTACAGGAAGAAGACAGGAATAATCATTAAAGCATTAAGCCTTTTTCTAAAAACCTCTACTGCTATTTTAGAAGCACAAGATCCACTTTCTGGGCCATCACCCACAACAGAGCTCTAAGCAAAGGCAGGCCAAAGCCTGGCCATTTTACAAGCCGGTAACATCGAACCTAAGTTACGCTGCGGGACGTATCCCTGAACACAAACACCAGAAGCTGCTCGCCTCCACAGCCTGTGACCCAGAAAAGGGAAGGGGCATTCTTATTTTAGGGTTTGATTCCTGGAGGAGTGAAGGCGAACCTAGAGGACGGCGAGATTGGAAAAGCTGCTCCTCCAGCAAATTCAGAGCAAAGCAGGCGCTCGCTGCTGAGCATCTTTCCCCCTTCCCAGTCCTTCTCCCTTCGGCTCAGACAGGACAGCACCTGGGCATTTTAGAACCAGGGCTGCAATTTGTCAAGAAAAAGAAAAAAAAGCACGTGTAGGTGCCTGCACGATACCTGCAACATACTTCAGCAGTGACAGAGGCCATGAAACTTCTCAGTAAGGAGAGGAGGAACTCACCAGAGGTGACATAGATCCATTTGGCAGATAAGGGTCTGAGAGCATGAGGAAAGGGTAGCCAGAGTACGCAGATCCTTTATACATCCCTGGGTCCTGATGCTTCATACCTGCTAGAATTAAAGTTCCCCATCAGGATTTGCCTTACGACAGGTGATTCCTCTGTAACCCGAAGAAGTTACAGCACCTTTGGGGAGTCTTTTTGCCCTGCAGTTCTCGGAGGATGTATGGGGGGGGGTGCCAGGGTCCCCTGGGGACTCGGGGTCCCACATGGGGTGCATTGGGAACCCTCGTTGCTGCCAGGAGCAGCTTTTCCTGCGGGGAAGGGGGGGTTTGTGGTGGCCGGGCTGGCATCCGTCACTCCCGGGGCGGGGGGTGTTACATGGTGGCTGCTCGGTTTGGGGACCAGGGGGTTCACCCACCCCGGGGATGGTGAGCTGGACGGGGCAAGCCAGAGGGGGAGGCCTGCGGGGATGGGGGACCCACACACACACCCCCACCCCAGAGGCGGGGGTCGCTGCGACTAACCATCATCCATGTGGTCTGGGAGCTTCTCCTGATAAACCCTCTGCGGATCCTGCACACGCCTGATGGCCTGCATGGGGAGGAGAGACAGAGAGAGAGCGAGCGGCGGGGGGGGGGTGGCGGGGCGGGGGGCGCGGGGCCGGGGCGGGGGCGGCGGGGGCGGCCCGGCTCACCTCAGGGTCGGCGGCGGCGGCGGCGGCGGCGGGGCTGCCGCTCCCCTCCGACTCGTTCACCAGCGAGGATTTGAGGTCGGCCAGGTCGCGTTCCGTGAAAGCGTTCTCCGGGATCTTCTCCTCCTGCTCGCCCTCGTCCTTGAAGGCCAGCATCTCGTCCGTCGCCCCCAGGTCGTCCCCGCCGCCGCTGCCCAGCTGCGGCATTTTCCTCCCGCCGCTCCCTCCCGAGCCGCGCAGCAACTTTCCCGGCGAGTTATTGTTCTCCGCCGCCCGGATCAAGCCCTTCGCAATTATTTTTTTCTTTTTTTTTTTTTTCCTCCCTCAATTTTTTTCCCCCACTTGAAAAAAAAAATTAAAAATCGCTCCCTCTTAAAATCGTTCCTTTTAAAGTTTTTTTTCCCCTCTCCCTTCCAACTTTTAAACTTTTTCCTTTACTTTTGCTTCCCCTTCTGAAACTCCCTTTAAATCCCTTTTTTTTTTCTCTAAAAAAAAAAAAATCAATTAGAATTGTTTTTCCTTCTTGACTCCAGCCCCGGCGGCTGGCGGGGGGCTCGGCAGGCTGCGGGCGGGCGTCGCGGGATGCCGGGCTCGCCGGGCCCCCCCACCCCCACCCCGTGCCGCCCCCCACGCCCCCCCCCGAGCCCCGGAAAGTTTCCCTGGGAGCAGCGGGCGCCGGCGGCGGCCAGAGGCACGGAGCGCCCGGTGCCTGTGTGCGAGCGCGGCGGCGCGGCGGGCCGGGGCTGCCGACATCAAAGCGGCCGCCGGGTGATTGACAGCGGCGGGGCGGGGCCGGGGGCGGGGGCACGCACCCGCGCGCACACACACATGCACACACATGCGAACACACACACGCACGCACCGCACACGCGCTCCGACGCGGAGTCCCTGCATTAAAGGCGCCGCCAGCCCGCCTTTGCCTTTCTCTGTGTGTGTGTGTGTGTGTGTGTGTGTGACATGCACACATCTCTGCACATCTGTATACACACAGACGTACACACATCTCTGCTGACACATCTGTACACACACGTGGACATGCACACATCTGCTCGCACATCTGTACACACAGATGCACACTCTGCTTACGCATCTGTGCACATCTGACACACATGCACCTCTGCTCACGCACCTGTACTCACACAGACACGGTCTCATCTCTGCTCGCACATCTGCACACACACATGTACACCCACGCATCCCTGGTCACACATCTGTACACAAACATGTACGTACATGCATCTCTGCTTGCACACTGTAAACAAGCATGTAGATGCTATGCATCCCTGGTCACACATCTGTACGCACACACATACACACATGCATCTCCGCTCGCACATCTGCACACACGCTTGTGCCCACACGTGTACACACTCATGTCTGTACACGCATCTCTGCACACACACATCTGTGCACACACATATCTGCACACAAACATCTGCACATGCATCTGCACATGTAGGTGCTTATTTGCACATGCACAGCCACACACATCTTCAGACCTGTCCATGCATAGCTCTGTGTGGGCACCCCAACACATCTGACACACGCGAGCACTCGCACACCTACACGCACACCAGTGGGCTCCACACACATCCCTGAATGCGCCAGCACAAGCCAGCGTGTGACTGCACACCTCTGCATGCACACATGCATCTGCACGCACAAACACTTCTGCGTGCACAAACGCATCTGTGAACGCACACACCTGCACGCACAAGCAAATCTGAACACACACCTCTGCATGCACAAACTTCTGCGTGCACAAACGCATCTGTACACGCACGCATCCGCATGCACACTTCTGTACACACACCCCTCTGCATGCACAAACACTTCTGTGTACACAAACACGTCTGTACACACACACATCTGCATGCACAAACACATCTGCGCGCACAAACACATCCGCACGCTCACATTTGCCCACGTATCTACAGGCACAGACCGGCAGCGCACAACAACTAAACACGGAGGACGGAAGGCTGTACGTGGAGCGGCAGACACACGTGAACACGCATGTGCACGCACAGAGACGCATCGGGCCGCGTGCACGGGCCCACGCGGGCACGCATCAGCGGGCGTAGGTGCGCGCACGGGCGTGTGCACGCGCGCCCACGTGCACGCGCGCCCAGGCGCGCGCCCGACGGCTGCGTGGGTGCCGATGGCCGCGCCGAGCGTGGCCGCAGAGCGCGCCGCGGGCGAGCTCCCCGCCATCCCTCCCTCACCCCCGGCCCCTTCGGAGGCACAGACGTGACGTCGGAGTGCAGAAAATTATTAGTTTTCCTGACTGGCCCCCAGGGTCAGGAAACACGAAATTACCATCTTCGCAGCCAATTTTGAAGACACTAGACACTTCTGTGTCGGCGTCGGAGGTTTTTTATTTTCTCTTTAAGCAGTTCCCATGGAAAAGGAAACTCCCCATCTCTTCTGATCGCATACGACAGGTCCTGTGCATGTCTCCGGTAGCTTAAAACAACACACCGATATTTATTTTCCTTAATTAAGATTGCATAAGATAGCCCTGGGTCCTGGAGACTTCTACAGACTGTAATGACGCCATGTAAATTGTTTTTTATGACCCAATATACTACATATTGTCACATTCAGCCCTTGAATAGGAAGCTAAAAATCTCGGTCCCTATTTTTCTTGTTAATTAGGGTATTATTACTAGGGATATAATCTCATTACTTTTTGGGGAGGGGAAGAACTAGTCGGAGCCACTTTGAAAAGTACTGAATATATTTAAATGAAGCAAAATCCGTCTTTCTGCTAATTGCTGATTTTGCATGACATAGAATTATTGTTCTGATTTCGGGGGCACGGTTTACGCCAGGCTGGAGGAGATGGGAGAGGGAAAGGATGCTGTTCGCTTTCCTCCTGCTCAGGTCTCCCGTCCAAACGAACGAGTGGGCTACCCCATAGGAAACTCCGTCTGCAAATTTCCATTCTTTTAAACATCACGAAAATAAAATAAGCTGCAGCCACTTTGAGTAATAATCATTTGAATTAAATATTTGCTACTTTAAGATTTTTTTTTTCTTTCTTTCAGATGATCCTCTTGTTTTGCATGTGAAAAAAATCGTCTGAGATTTACAGCCCTCCCAAATGGAGATAAAGCCTTGGCAATGAGTTGGAAACCTGTTGTAATCTGTGATCCAGGAAACAAAGAGCCTCATTAATGCAGAGACTTTGGTGAGCCTTTGATGTTAGCTAGCATAGCATTCACTCTCAGTTCCATTTGCATTTAAACATTCATAAAAACATCATCTCTGCTTCCTTTGCCTTAAGCAATTTAGGAGTAAAGTATAGCTTCTATTTAAAGAAACCCACTGTGGTGAGGCTTAGAATACAAATATCACATAATCTTCAAGCAGAGCAAATATTTTATCCTACATTTCTGGTGGGCACATTTAATAATATTATATTTAAGACCCAAAATAAAAGATCCATCTTATTTCCATTAACCTTACACCACATATTCGAGTGGAAGGAGAAAAGGGGCCCTGTTAATTCGAAATATACTACGTACCAATTTGTGGAAGTCAGAGAATGCAGAGGATTTCACATTATTCACAAGAGCTGAATTTTGGAAGACTGCGTGCCTACAGCAAGGTGCCTAAATCCGTGTCTAGGCACACAACACTGAAAATTTTGGACAAGGTCAAAAATTTTTCTCTCTCTATATATAGTTCTCCGAACTCCAGAACCTTCCTCCCGGTTTTAGACTGGAGCAAAAAAAAGATTTTTTACTTTTTAAAAAAATTATTTTTAACAAACCAAAGTATAAAAGCAAAATGCTAAAAAATCAGGCGAAGCCTAACACGTGGGGGTTTTCTGCCAAGAGCAGGCACTGTTGCTCCCAGACGACATCCCGAGGGAATGGCAGCACGTGGGGAATTTGGGGAATCGCTTAGGAAACAAAGGCCGCTCTACTGTATTATTTTCAGAAGTATTATTCACCAACACACCTATGAGAAGGGGAACAGCGCTGAAAGCATTGGAATCGGTTGACCTGATGTTTGGAAATCTTCCACTCTGGCTGTCCACGTTCACTGCGCCATTAAAAATAACAGAGCGGGTCAAAATTGATCCCGTGTCACGTCGGAAGCGCTTCATGTTTTCACTCTTAGCAGCAAATATAAGGAAATCTTTATGGTCGGTGCTGTGAGTCACTTCAGCCAGACTGATGTTTTAAGCATTATAAGCAAGTTTCCTATATGATGAATATCCAAAATTAAAAACTGAAATGGAAAACACTTAAAAACAACTTCACCTTGGATAAAATATTTCTGGACCTGGATCAAAGTAAAACAAAAAGCCTGGCTTACTTGTCAGATCATATCTGCACTGAACTTCAAGGTTTGATTTGTATTATTTACATGGAAAAGGTCCCAAGAAACCAATTTGGCACTAAGTATCTTCATTACGTTTTTTCGCTTGTATGGGTGATTAAATCAATCCAGGGTTCCTATTTTAATTTTTTCTGAGAGGTGCAGCCATCCGTGAATTGAGGAACTTTTCTGATGTCATCCTTGTGCTTCAGACAGACCTTTTTTCCCTCCTTTTTTTTTTTTTAATAAAATTTTTAAAGGAGCACCTTTGTTTCACTATTAGAGCTCCTACCTGTCCTTCCAGTAGCTGTTCAGATTCAAAGGTATATAATAACTTTTTAGAACATTTTAACTGTAACACCTGCAGATAACAGTAAACCAGATTAAATTATAACCCAGTCTGCCTGTCAGTCTGTCTCTTCCCCATCCTGCATTTATCAACATGTTCACTGAATGCTGCGTGTGAAACTCAGCACGTGTGTTTGTACCACGCTACGCAGGGCGGCATTGCGTGGCCTCGCCACACACGTTACGTTAAGCGAAGCCTCTCCTTTGAAGTGAATGTAAACGCTGCCACTAACTTCTCTTAGGCTAGGGTTTCACCTTCCGTTCTTTAAAAGGAGCTTCAGAGTGAAGCACTTGGATTTATTTAATTTAGCTTATTTGGTTTTCTCAGTTTTTTGTTCATTTAATAGATTCAGTTTGGAGTGGCTCCCGTTTTACTCTTTGGACACATTTTATCCTCTCATACAAGTCCATTTAATGTGGGTAAGGGACACCTCTATCCCTGGCAGGTCGAACATCCTACATCTGCCTTCCTATTTCATTGTATTTGCAGCAAATATGTTTCCCCGATATGCACACACGAATCAAAGTATGCTTTCATTTAAAAACAGATTTATTTCAGCATGTTTTTTTTTTTTTTTTCACAGCCAATTAATCAATTCTTTACTAACAGAGGAACCTTCTAAATATTTACCATTCTTTTGGAGAAAAACATTTGCACGGCCGTCCCATAAGGATGGCTTGATTGATAGATTGGCAGCGCAAGCGTTTCAGATGAGACGGATGAAAACTCCTGTGCGGGGTTCCAGCTGGGAGCTGGAGCTCCTGGAGGATAGGCTGGTACCAGCTGAACTAATCCTGGCAAGTGACCAGAGTAAATCAGGCCACTGAAAGCTCTGTTTTGCCCAAAGGGGTTTACACTGGTATAATTATCTCAGCATAGTCATAGCAGGAACATCTCCTTAGTCTAGACAAGCTCTAATAGGTAAAATAGATCTATCGTTTGCAACTGAAACATCTCGACCCAGCTGAGGCAAGCGCAAAGCCTCACGTTCGTCTTCCCACTTTGCCTTTCCTTCGCTCGCGTGCGCCCGCAAACAGGAGGATTTTGTGTCGCTTTGGAGCATCCTCCAGTTTTGTTGGTCTGCGACAGAAAAAAGGATCAAGCAGTCACTCAGACATTTCCCTACTTGATTCACTTTGCCCGTCTTAATCTTGCACGATTTTAAGTGTTCATTTGACTTCATGCATTGATTTAAACATACTTAAAGGATTCACTGGCAGCTGCCAAAAGATTGCTTTTAAAATACCAGCAGAAAATTGACTCCCTGACGTTGCAATATTTAGGTTGCTTTTGAATGTCTACATGCTTTTCTAGAAATGTTTTCCGCTGTTAAGACTGGAGACTCCTTTTTTCCCCCTTGGGAGGCAAGCAGCGAAGGCAATGCAGTCTGCCGACTGGGGCCAGCATCCTGCTTTCTCCAGGAAAAGAGGATAATCTCTCTCAAAAGACTTCATCAGATGTCAAAAGCCACTGTGTGAAATCCATTTTGGAGACTGTGATCTTTGGATAACTCCCTGCGCGTACGGCACAACATGGCACAAGCTGTCGTCAAATCTCCCGGCGCAGTTTTTGGTTTTTCCTCTTGTTTAGAAGATACCCTGCTTCGATTTTGTCAGGTTGTAAGACCATCTCTTCAGGCAATTTTCACTTAACAAGTCTTTTCTTTGTTCCTGATATAAAGAACACTTGAGATTATTAAAGGACTTTAAAAGACTTACCTATTTTTCACTCTGTATGTTTTGTTCACCTCTTGCTGTTGGAACTGGACCAAGCAACTGGCATTGCGTTTAATATTTCATATTACTTTCACTGTCAGGTTCTCAGATGCTTGCCCGATGCCGAAAGAGCTGAGTTTCAAACAGGAAGGAGCATGTTTATTTGTTTACAAAAACACTTTTCCAGGGCTGCATCCTGTGGTCACACAATCATCCAAATAGTCCCTGCTCCGATGAGTCATGCCTCTAAATTAAAAGGATCCATGAAGACGGATTTGCAGAATCACACTCATTGCTTCCACAACCGTTTTTTTCCGTAAACCATAGAGAAAAGCATGTTGATTTCTGTGTCTGTAAAGCCTTGTTTTTACCAAACCAAAGTACTGCGTTCCTTTTTTCTCTGACAGTGTCCTTTACATTTTAACAAACTCCTTACAAGCCAATAGAAGCAGGCCCTTGCTGTACATTTGGTACAATAGACTTAAAGTACACTTTGTCCTGGGATTCCTGTTTGTGCATTCGATGGAACAAAGTACAGGAGAAATCCAAATATTGCTCTTTTAGCTCAGGCTCTGGTCAGACATGATATCCAGGCTGCAGCTGAGCCTGGTTAAGAGGTTGTTATCCAGAGCCAGATTCCAACGGCTCCTTCCCTTCCTGCCCATCTCCCACCGAAGGTGACCGTGCTCCACCAGGCAGGGCAGCGTAATTTCACATGTAGGCACTCCTCAACTGGCTTCTGTGCGAATGAGCCCATTTCTAAAAGACAGCCCTAATGTTAAAGGGGCACTAACAAGAATAGTTTCAAAAAATCTGGGTTAGGTAGATCTGAATAGACCTGATGGATCTTTTCATTTGGTGGATGAAAAGCTGGACATGAGCCAACAATGTACGCTCACAGCCCAGAAAGCCAACCGTGCCCTGGGCTGCATCCCCAGCAGCGCGGGCAGCAGGACGAGGGAGGGGGTCCTGCCCCTCTGCCCCACTCTGGGGAGACCCCCCTGCAGCGCCGCCTCCAGCTCAGGGCTCCTCAGCACAGGAGGGACACGGGGCTGCTGGAGCAGGGCCAGAGGGGGCACAGAAATGCTCCGAGGGCTGGAGCCCCTCTGCTGCGAGGCCGGGCTGGGAGAGTTGGGGTTGTTCAGCCTGGAGAAGAGAAGGCTGTGGGGACACCTTATTGCAGCCTTCCAGTGCTTAAAGGGGGACTATAGCAAGGATTGGGGTGACCTCTGTAGCAAGGCCTGTTGTGACAGGACAAGGGGTGATGGTTTTAAACTAAAGGAGAGTAGATTTAGACTGGATACAAGGAAAAAATATTTTACTATGAGGGTGGTGAAACCCTGGCCCAGGTTGCCCAGAGAGGTGGTTGATGCCCCATCCCTGGAAACATTCAAGGTCAGGTTGGACAGGGCTCTGAGCAACCTGGTCTAGCTGAAGATGTCCCTTCTCACTGCAGGGGGGTTGGACTAGATGGGCTCTAAAGGCCCCTTCCAACCCAAACCATTCTAGGATTCATTCTATGATTCTATGAATGAGGATCATTGCTGCCAACGGGGCTGGACGGTGGCAATGAACTGCTGAACTGAGTGGCAGACAGTGAAACTGGTTTTAGTTGTCGTGACCTGGGGCATGTGAATGGAGAACTGCTGTCTCTGGATGCTCAAGAGGGTAGTGAAAGGACTGAGACCCAAACCAGAGGCTGCTTCACTGAGAGGTACCTGCGGGGACTGGTGCTGCTGGCGAAAAGTGAAAAGGGTTTAGGATTATTATGACAACCTTGGCTGCAGCTCTTTCTGTGATCCCCACATTAGCACATCAAACTCCTGCAGAGCAGAGCTGGAGGCTTTGGCAGTCTCCTGCCTTACAGCATGAACATGCATTTGAGACCTATGGCAGGAAGCCCTCCCTGAGTCTCTGCAGTCTGATCACCTCCTTCCCAGTGCCGGAGTGTGCAGAAAGAAATAGGGAAAGAAATGGAAACAGCTGGTAGGAAGTGAGACTAAAAAGAAATTGTCAGGATAATGGTGGTGGGGCAGGGTGGCCAGGTTGGAAGGCAAAGCAAAATGATTCCAAAGGCTAAAAGCCACCCATATCTTGTGGGGCGTACCAATCTCTTCTGGTACATTTCTTCCAGCACCACTCCACACCCACGGCAAAAGGTGTCTTTCTCTGCAGTTACTAGGGGTTTTTTCCACATTGTCTTTAGTTTATGATTGTTGCCTGCTGTGGGAAAGAAGAAAAATAATTGAAGAGGTGAGGGGGAAAATGAAGAAGGGAAAAGAACATGGAACTAGGGGGGAACGCCGAACTTCCAAATGTTCACACCAAATTTATTGAAAGGAAATGGAGGAAAGAACCGAACATATTTAAAAATCTGAATTCAGCAAGGCAGAGCTTCCTGCTAATGAATGCAGAGCACTGCATTTCTTACTTGCAATATATTTTTATTTATTTTGCAGATGTTATTTCTTTCAGATCTTTACTGATGCCTTTCTCGAGGCACACTGACAACAAGCCAGGGTGAGCTTGTCAGCATCATACTTCTCTATACTTCAGACTGAAAAATGAAAGAGAAGCGAGGAAAGGTAAATGCAGAAGGGAGGCTTGTATTCCCGCATCATTTATGCCACCCCCTTTATCCTTGCCATTTCCCTCTTGCCAGCAGTTTCATCACTTCCCCTAGTTTAAATGGATGTGGGGGACCTTGTGCAAAGTACAGCATGGTTGCTCCCACCTACTTCTCTGCACTTCTGAAGTGGCCATAAAGAAACCAGATTAAAGCAGCATTAAAAGCTGTGCTACAAATCCTACCATATTAAGCAAGACAATTCTTATAGTTGTGTTGGGCTAGCTGAACAGAAGGGGTGCCTTTGAGTTGAACTACATGTTTCAACAGTATGTTGTTCTGAAAAGTGTTGTATATGTGCCGACATCCGCTGTTGGCATGTGTACAGACTGAAGCTTGCCAGCTCCTCCTAATCTGGAAAGAGGAGACATGCAGTGTTAAATACATGTGTCATCACTAGTCATCCCCGCCCCCCCTCTCCCAACTTTATCATTTGGTTGTGCAACATATTTGAACCGAGTCAGCCCATTTAGTTTAGATGAACTTAGGCCAAATAACTGTACTGGAGCTGACTTCAGAGGCTTGAGAGGAGTTGTCGGAGTAGCTCTTCCATAAGTGAATGCAAACGTTCTCTTATGCTCCTTGTTCTACTCCTTAGACAAAGGCCTTTTGGTAGGGTTGCAGTCGGAGGGAAGGAGGGAGAGCCCCTAAGAAAACAAGCTGTGCAGCTCATTGCATCATATGGCTTTTGACTCCCATCATGTTACATCTTATAGGCAAAATAGGGCCAGGCCTAAGCAGGGCTTACAAAGGGGACTCCAAGGAAACCCAGGCTGCAAGGGATGGTTTTGGTGACTCAGTAGGTGACAAGGGCTCTTCTGAGTCAGGACTGAACCAGCGTTTTTGCATGACGTTAGCACACCCGAGTTTAGGATGCTTTTTAGACTGAAAGCCTGACTACTTATGCCAGTAAGGGTCCTGGGGGACTATGACACTCATACTGATGGTGATTCCAGTCTCCTGGACAAAGTGCAGCTGTATGAATTGTGTTTTCCCTCAGTAGCTGCTTTGTACGGTTTCGATTCTTGCCCTCTTTAAGGCTGTGACTATGCAGGCACAGCCCTGAAATATGATTGTGGCTGGTTGTGATGCACCTTTAACTACTTAGTTGGAAGCTAACACCTGGGCAACTACAGCATTAGCCACTCAGTATTTAGGCAGGGGTCTCAGGGCTCCCCCTTCTCCTCCTGATGACAGCTAAACCACTAGTGGTATGTGAGCTCCCTCGTTTAAAACAAGCTTGTAAATGTCCATAGGGGCTGTATGCACACCTTTGGGTTTCTGGGCTGACTTGTGCTGTCTTGTGCGGCTCTGCGCTTTACCACCAGCGCTTCGGTGATCATGGGGTATGCTCGGGAGCCGCCCACAGCTTTCTTCTGTTTTTCTGAAGTGGCTTTGGTGCTCCTTATCTTGTCCAACAAGTGGGCTGATAACAGAAGCCCTGAATACGGTCAGGAGGCCAGGGTATGGTTTGGTGGATCCTGGTCCAGACCTTAGCTCTTGAAACCCTCAGTTTTGGACCGAGGTATATGGGAGTTTGTGTCCTTAATTCTGTGGTGAATCTGTTAGTTGTCTGCTTGTGATGTGTATGGATCCAGGGATGATGCAGTAGTAGCAGATGATGCGTTCCTGAAGGCTATGGAGGTGCAGAAGTAGTGCAGTTGCGATAGGCAGCTTGGTAACAGACAAATAGAAGTTGCGAAAAGTTTTGGTGATTAGAGAGGAAAGCACAGAAGTGGAGACTTTAGAAGGACAAGAAGAAAAAGTATGTAAAAATGTGATCACCCATTTTAATGGCTAAACATGAATTATGTTATGAGATGCTTTCATCTTAGAATAGGTTAGCATTCCCGAGCTTTTTATATTTGTATATAAATATTTTTCTTGAAGTAAAGTCAGCCTAATTGGAAGTAAGAGCTATTCTATGTCGTTTATTTTAATACTCTAATATATTTCCCCTAGTTAATCATTGCTATTTCTAAATATAAATTTCCTTTCCTTTTCTTTCAAGTCACTTAAAATGAAAGGGCCTGCTTTACTCTTTGACCTTCTCTAACAAGCAGACCCTTGAAATGCAGCATTTCCAGAAAGCAAGCCGAAGGAACAACAGATGGATTTAGTAAATTACAGCCTGCAGATGAATTGTATGAGGAGTAAGTTTGGGATGGAGGCTTAAAATACACAGAATTTTTCTATGCTGTAGCTTGTTTCTTGCTGTCAAACACTGCCTGGTAAATGCATAGCTTGTGTGATGTTGGCTTTCTGTACTGATTGATTTGTAGAAGCCGTTCTATCCCAAATTACCAGCTATTTGGGTCTCAGCCTGCAATCCTACTCAGCCGGGAGACTGTCCTCTAGGTACGTTTCAGTATTTTGCATTTCTTTTATTTGCTAAAGCTATTCTGTCAGACTGCTTACACTGATCAGCAGATTTTAAAACCTGTTTGTGGTTTCCCAGGGATTTCATAGACAAATTAGTGCATGTGTATTTGCAGGACAGGTGACTCCTAAATGATAAAAATGTAGTTTATAATCAAAGTGCCTTTCTTCTAACAGTAATCTTGAGGTAGGTATTTGCTTATCTTCCAACATGTTAATCCTGAATAGGATTAACAACTCATTTTTCAAAAGTGTGGTCTTGGTTCCACAGACCTTGCTGACATAACTAAATCCTACTGAGTTTATGAGGTGTAATTGTGTACAAGGACTGCAGCAATGGACGTTCACCTCGGTAGGTTTCCTCGATGCGATTTAGCTATTGCTCTGAGGTCTGAAGCTCCATAATGTATTTGGTACAGAGTAGCAGCAGTAAGTTGTCATTGTGATCAAACACAAAGCTTCTGTGGGGAAGAATAAATTATTTGCATGGGTGTGATGAATGCTTGAAGGGAATTTGATAAGTTGCATGTTGAGCACTGGGAAAATTTCTGAAAATGATCCACGTTGTTCTTTGCGGTGTCAGGAACTTAACATTTAAAAGAGATCGTCACTGGCTCTGGTTATTTTACAGTATTATTAAAGGTTTTCTGGAACGAATGTATCTAAGACAGCGTGACAATCAATACAAAGTCAGGTAATCTCATAATTTTTTACATAAATAAGGATTTATCTCTACTTTTATATTCATACGAATTTAAGAACGTGTGGTCAACATATTTTACAACGAGTTCCTATGCTATGTCTGAGTTTCCAGTCCTTGAAGTCAATTGCATTTAAATCAGTTGTGTGGCAGACTTCAGCGAACCTCTGCCTCTGCATGGAACCAATGTTGTTCAGTAGGGGACTCGCAGGAATCGTGTCTGCTTCAGCTAAACTACGATTCCCTTTCATAAGGAAAAGATGCAGATGGTAATAATGAGGATGGTAATAACAACAATCTCGTCAACACTTGGGAAACTTGTGCAAAATATTCTCAGTGCTGCTTCCTGCTTGCCCCCTGAAGGGGGGCTGCAGTATCAGCAGCTGCCGTTCGTTACTGCCCACTGCCCTTGTCTCAGGCCGTACCAACTGGGGACTGCTCAGCACGCAGCGCGGCTCCCATCCCCAGGCATGCCCTGGCTTCCTTACAAAGGAAACCAGTGCATGCGGGGGACGGGCGTGCATGCAGATCTCCTCCTGAAACAGAGACAGTGTGGGGCGAGGGTGTGTACCCAGGGACAAGGATTGCAGGGAGCATCTGCCTGGCAATGTAGATACTGCCTCTAGGGAACCTTCCTGTAGCAGAGTGTCTGGCATTGTAAATGCTCTGCTTGCAGAGCAGGTCTCAGTGCTACAGTATTTAATGTGCTGGTAGCATCCAGTGGCCAGGCTACAAATGCCATGCTCGCACTTGGTAGTGGTGTTACAAGACTCTGCAAAACTTTCCCATAACTCACAGATCCAAGCAGGACTGCTTCTATGAGGAACAGTGGCACAATGCAAACTTTAACAATTCATTCCAGTAAAACTGCAAACCTAGCCTGTACCTCTGAGTTTCTTCCAAGGCAGATGCTGAGTGAAAATACCTTTTTTTTTTTTCTTTTCAAAAGGTCCATCCCACAACAGTTATCTGCACAGTAGGTTTCACTGCATTCCTAGGGCTACTCATTTGTAAAAAGGGCTGCAGCAATGCACAGTAACCGGAATAGTTTTCCCGTGACGTGATTTGTTACTGCTCTAAGGTTTGCAGCTCCATAACATGAGTTGTTGATGCAGAGTATCAGTGAGTTGTCACAGTGATCAAACAAAAGCCCTTTTCTTAAGCCACTCACAGCAAGGCTACATAACGGTTTAAGTTCTGAAATGTCCAGCTGAAACTCTACAGAGAACTGCTTAGGGAGGCAGAATGTAATTACCCATTTTGGAGTCTGGCCAGGTTTCCAAGGTTAACACCTTTCATCTTGACATCAAATCTTTAATGACCACATGTGGTAAAGACATTTGTTCAACATCTCGTTTGGGAATATAGCATATCCAGAGTTACTGTGCCTCTGTTGTCATGCTGGAGTATTGGTCTAAAGGAAAATTGCTCTCAAAGTTGCCAGTGACACTTCACGGACAACCACACGTTTCCTCCGGAGACTCCTGTTTGAGTATAACCAGGACCTACTGGTCTGATTTTATTTTCCTCCAAATGATCTGATCCTCTGTCCATCTTACAAGCTAATAGCAAACACTGCGACTACCCTTACTTCCAGGTTGCCAAATAAAACAATTAGAGAAGTAGGCAGTGTGATTTTGGAAAGATACATTAGAAAATGAAGGGGAGTGATGACAGCATGTTCACATAGTGCCAATTAAAACACTGCTGAGGAGATTCAATGCTACTTCCTGGAGATCCAAGCAGAAAAAAGGGATTCACAGGGATTCACTCAAACAGGATGATTGCAGAAAGGCTACTTTCTGCTTCTAAGCACATGGCATATGGAAATACAACCAGGGGAATAATCCATAGAGCGGATTTCTTGAGCAGTACGTACCATTTAGAAAGCGGATGGAACAATCTTTAAAGATATTTGTTGTGAGATCTGAGAGGGTCTAGCTGAAGCAAAGAATCATTAGTTGCATTTCTCTATTCATTAGACTCTAACAAAGTCTTCTCTTTATGACCATTAAACACATTAAACTTTCTTTCCACTTTATTAATTTCTGCTTAACTGTAACTTTTGCTAAAAAATATGACCTACGTTATGAGGGTTTGAGGCACATTGAATAAAAGCCCAAAAAGAATTTTTGCATGGGGGCAGAGGAGATCGTGAATACCTCATAATATACTGAATGCAAACAGCATCCAGGCTGTAATTCTTAATGGACATGGAGAAATACCTTTTCCTCAGCAGCAGTTCCAGCTGCTGAATGAACAACTGGATCCCAGTTTTCTCTCTTATAATGAACTGCATGATCCTCTCCACACGCCAAGGGGGTGCATAAAGCTTCAGTCTAAGTCTTGGGGTTTTTCACTTGATTGCACACCCATGATGTGAAGGTCTAATCCAGCACTTTACACCCACTGCTCTTTAGGTACTTTGCAGTGGAGGTATGTAAGTACTTTATTTTACATATTGGAAAAGTGAAGCTTAGATGTTGCTTGTACAAAGTTAGTCACAAACTAAGTTTCTTAGCCTCTCTTCCGATACTGAGAGTGGAGTACACCACTATAAAGCAAGAGGAAGTTGGGTTTCTCCATCTCTAACAGCACAGCATCTACTGAGCTCAGTGTGAACCTTCCTGGCTTCTGTACAATATTTTTTTGTTCATATGAAGCAGCACTTGAGGTGCAATAAAATTCTAGCTTGTGAACTGAAGCCAGATAGGGCTAAACTTGGGTTAAATTCTCCCCTTCAAAAGGCCATCTTGTTTTCAGATTATTGGCATGTATCTGTTTCTAAAAGAAGCCAGTCTCATTTCTACCTGGCATCTGTCACATTCAAACATGTATCTGCTATAGAGAGCTCAAATGCCCACAGGTGTTAATGTCACTAGCTATGCAATTTTGCTGTGCCCCTGTTTAGCTGTTTCTCTGGACTCTGTGCTGGTGCCTCTCCTTAGTGGGTGTAAAACAGCAGGAGTTTGTGGTTTCTTGTGTAGAGTGTGACCATGTGTTGTGGCAGGTTTTTTTTAGGAAGAAGTGTTGTGAGCCAAGATAGAGAAGAGGCTTGTGAAAGCTTTGGCTGCTTTCCCTTGAGGCTTGTACATCTTGTTTAGCCAAAGAGATGCTGATGCTACAGTTGTTCTAGCAGTAGCCATAACCATTGTTTGCCACCCATATTGGTGTGCTCCATCTTCGTTGACGAGGAGCCAGACAACCTCCTCCATGTTCTGTGCAGGTCTTGCTGGGAATGCCAGTGACTGTTGAGTCTTGGTGATGAATTTTGTAGCAAGATACCATATTCTTTAGGAGAATATGAGCACACTGACTCTCAATAAATACAGAGGTGAAAAGAGGAGACTGGAGCATCCAGGGCAATGTAGGTGATAGGTCACATACAGAGCTGACCATCTGGACACTACATCAAGATCATCTTGTCTATTATAATAGAAGTATCTGCTATGAAACAGTTTTCCTTCCTTGTGGTTAAACAAATGCATGCCTGTAACCAGAGAGTGTTTGGGATGTGGTCCCTTTTAACCTCCACCAGAATCTGGTCATGCACTGTGTTTCCCTTCTTTGTCAGTGGCACGTCAGCAATCCAGAATGTCTGGGTTGGTGTATTTTGGGCCTTTTAAAGAAGTAATAATAAAAGAGGCACATGCTCTTCTTCAGTTGGTGTTATGCTGTAGCTCAGTACAAGCTTGTGAGCATGCTTTTGATACCACAAATAGCTGCGAGGCAAATCTGGAGCCGCTACTTTACATCCCCAGGAAAAGGGAAAAGTTTCTTTAACAGTTTTGTTTTAAGGTATTGGAAAGCATAAAGTTTCCACCCGATTCTCATTCCTGATGCCGAAAGCCTCTCAGCACTGGGGAGGCAGTCAGTATGCTGAGATCAATGCTGGCTCTGAGCCGGGGCTGTCTTGTTCTGTACTCCCTGCTCTGCTAACCAACTCTTGCCCATCTTCTCCTCAGACACTGGCTGTTTGGGACATAAAATGTTCGCTCTTTGCAGCCAGTGCTTGTGTCTTAATGGGTAGGAGATTCCTGACTGGGCCTGGGGTAAGCCTTGTGCGGGAGGTAGCTGTGCTGCGGCAGCAGCACTCCGCCATCTCCAGGAACATCTTGTGGTGCCGAGCAATGGCATCTGTGGTTAACCTGCCTCGGATGGGCTGCCTGTAGCTGCACAGACTCCAGTGGGATGGCTACTGCCTTGTAGGGCTGCGTGTGGGGCTGAGGCTGGCAAAATGGCTGCCCTTCCCCTTCAGGCCAGTGCCTGCCACCCCCTGAGCGGGAAGACAAAATGGCCGACAGCCAGGTTGGGAGGAAGACTGCAAATATATACAGGCCTGTGCTCATGGCAGCCCTGTTTCTCCAAACCTTCAAACTGGAGAAGGTTAAATGCAGAGAAGAGAGGTATTTCTTGCTGTTTTTGATGCTGTGGGCTTGGCTGATGCGCGGGGCTGGCAGGACTGTGGGCGCTCACTGGGAGGCCGGCACTTGCTGAGGAGCCACCTGTCCCTGCAGGGCGGGCAGAGGAGGAGGCCTGGGGACAGCCATGCCCCTCTGTCCTGCTGTGGGATGAGGTCAGCTGGCCTTTCCCCCTCCTCCTGTCCCCATGATGCTTGTGTTGGCCTCTTTCCACATCCAGCCACATCCAGCGGGCTGCTGAATTTCAGCGTGGCCCTGCGGAGGGCTCTGCGGCCGGCAGCAGCTGGGGCGGGAGGCCATGCCTCAGCAGGCACCACGCCTTGCGCCCCAATGGCCCGTGCCCAGTCCTGCACAGCTTCTGCACTCCAAATTTTATCCTGAGTCCTGTGAGAATCTATAAAGTCTTTGCTCCTGCAGTGCCAAGGCTTGGCTTCCTTTCTGTCATAAAGATAAAAAGAATAAAAAAACCCAAACAAACAAACCAAAACAAACCAACAAGCCACCGACCCCCCAAAACCCCCAAACCTAAAAATGCTAATTCTCATGACTTCAAAGAAAAGCTTGGAAAAAAAGACCCTGATGTCTAACCCAGAAAGGAAGAGAAAGCCTGAGCATCTTTATTAGTTTTGGGACTTTTAATCTCATGATTTTTTAAAATCATATCTCTTTATTTTTTTTTTCTTTCTCTGTGCAGTCTGACTAATGACTTTTGTAAACTTGTGTTGGCAGAACTAACAACAGCTTAAATAAAATGACTAATTGTTTTCATTCATCAGCTATTCATTGCAACAGCAATTATAGTTTCAGTGTTCTGCCCCCAAATGAGGGCTGGATCCTGCAGTCATGTATTATTTATATTACCTGTCTCCCTATTTACATTCTCTAGCACATAGATGGCTCTATTCAGTGTCCAGGCCCCTTCTTGTAAAATCTGATTGCTTCATATTCAGGTCAGAGTTTGAGCATTCCAGTTTACCTGCAGCTCATTGTGATTTCAAGCAAGAAATAAATTACTGTCTACTCTAGTTTGATTTGTTTGTTTGATTCTAGCTTGATTTGTTCGTATGATGGTAGGTGGCTACTAAAATGTTGATGCCCTTACTTGCCTTTTTCTGTTGAGCTGAAATTTAGCACCAAAGGCAAGTTGCCATACTATCGCCAAAACATCAAGTTCATTTTGTGAAGCATACTAAGTATTTCCAGCTTGTTAGTAATTTTTTTATTTTCCCACATATAAGATTTAAGAAAAAAAAAATCCCCATAGCAAATCTCAGGTTTCCTTGGCAAAGCACACTCACTCTGTGAGAGAACCAGAAATAGTTCAACTTGAAATGGTTAAATAAAAGACTAATCTTTCACCTGCCTGTTTGACATGAGTCGTAGGCCAGACTGAGTAAGCTGCTCTGGGAATGGACCTCGTGTTCCCTGATGCCCCGGGTAGGGGTGAAGGATGAGTCTCTAAAGGTCTCATCGTCTGGGATTTTGTCATAGTCGTGTGGTTAGAAACCATACCAGGATGGAACAGCTCAGCAGGGATTCAAGTCCTCTCTCCTCCGTAGGTCCACTTGTGGTCGCGTATGCTGTCTGCCTGGAGCACAGGGAGTGTTCAACCCACAGGAGCAGTGGGAGAAATGTGTAGGAATGGAGTCACGTTGCTATAGGCACCTTCATCCGTGAATCTTTATTGCTTTTCATGCCACTTCACTGCAATGTGGAAGAGGCACAGAAACAATCTACTCCGGTGCTATCTTAAAGCTAAAATTGAGCCAAAAGACCAAGTAAAGATGGCTTTACTGGATTCTGTGAATTCTGGACATGGATTGAAAGTCTGTAATATTCCCTTGTCTTTCTAGTGGGCAGAAGGAAAACTGAGGCTTTGAAAATCACTGAAGCCTAAAATAGGTAATTTCTCATCTAATCCAAACTTCATAGCTTGATCCTATTTCTGCTACTACAAGCTACACTTGTGTGTATGATACCCTGAAAGGTACAGTGTTCATTCCTAAATCCCTTATCTGCTTCTTGTCCACAAAGCAGCTGTGGTTGATAGCAAGTAGTTCTTGGGGGGGGGGGGTGTGGAAATCAAAGTGAAAATGGTAATCTTAACACTCTACTTTGTACTTGGCAGATCTCAAAACACTTCACAAAGTGTTTTGTGCCTCATTTTAAATCTTTCAGCCACTCTATGTGCTAGTTAAGAGGAGGGAGGAGAAGCAGTTGTTTGTAACTAAGCTATTAAATGTAGGATTTGTGTCTTATAAAGTGGCAGTGTCGCTTTTCAAGGCCGATTAGGAATGGTGAATAGATTTGGGTTCTACAGCCCTTGAAATGAATGCAGAACTCACTCCACTTCAACGGGAGATGGATAAAGTTGTTCCTGTTCCAGTATCTTCCCGTGAGTGTCACGAGTAGCACCGTCTTGAATTGCACAAATATTATACGGAGGTTTTGAATATTCTGGAAGTAATCCTTAATGCTAATGGGTAGCAAAGTGATACAAGAAATATGAATCTCCTAAGAATTTAATTTTAAACACTGCATCTGACAGCAATGCAATTCTATTACAACATCAAAACTACTTTGCATATATATATATTTCTTTTTCAAGGCTCTCAATATGATTTATGAGCAGCAATTAACTTAACCTTTTAAAACCATGTGACAGAGTTTTTGCTGGGCCCATTTATGAACTAGGCAAGCTGAGGCACAGAGGTGTCAAATGTAGCTTGGGAGTAATGGTATTGCAAAACGAAGACCAGAACCCAAGAATCCTGAATCATGGCCCCTATTGTAAGAGCTGTCCATTTATTGTTAGACGAGAAGATCATTAAAATCCACTGGGCTTGTCTGGCAGACTTTAGAAACTTACGCATGCTTTTAAATGCAGAGGGGTCGTCTTCATTAAATGATGAATGTAGGTGGGTTTTAATTTAATGCTGAAGAAACACATCTAAACCATGGTGGAATGAGAATCAATATAAGTCATTAAAAAACAAATCCTGCTGGAATGGATTTTCCCTGTCATTTGGCAACATTTATAGTCTGTGTTCCCTTTACGCTGCTCTACCTATGTAACATAAAAGCCTTTTAGAAATGTAAATGGCAGATGGCTTGTACAATACTGTACTTTAGTGTTTGCAGGCCACGGGCTTCCTTCCTCCTCTGGTCAGCAGGACTGAGTCTGTTTGTATCACAGCCTTCAGCGTAAGGGGTAGGTGTGGGTGCTGTGTGTTTTACGCGTACAGGATAGTCTGGGTTTGCAAATTCTTGTTGGAAGACTGGCCCCCGTGCTTTCACTGTAAACCTCATAGGATGGTATAACGCTCCTGACTGGGGAAAGGGTGCTTGGGAAAAGGTGCTGGAGTCAAGGTAAAATTTACCTCTGCTTAGCTGAGACCACAGCGATATGCAGACCTCGCAGTGTCCCTCAGATACCATGCTCACCCTCAAATGCACCTCTACTGATGCAGAGCTGGAATTAGATATGAATATCTGCTTGCAGTCATGGTCCCAGGAGGGTCTGCTTTTGCAAGGCGTTCCAGATTGATAGAAGAGGCGCTCTAAGTATCTGTTAACGCTGAAATCAGGATACGGCCGGGTGTTTTAGGAAAAAATGGGTGTTTGAACCCGTATTTTACAGCACTATGCATAAAAGAAGAAGCAATTTATAACATATCTTGTCCTTTCTTACCTGCAAGTTTGTTCATATTAGTAATATGGTAAGAATTCCAGAAGATCTACCTTGCTAACTGTAGAAGAATAGAAACATGTGAAAACTTGATAAATACGGCACGGGGACTTGCCATGTGTTTGCATCTTGGAAAGGGAAATGCTTTATTCACATCTGAAACAAACAGCTATGTAGTAGTGGAAATAGTACTTTTTTTTTTGTTGTACGGAGATTTCTGCCACATGGCAGATGACTTAATCAGGGGATTTTTTTAAATAAAAAAGGAAAAGTAGAATACAGATGTGGGTAATTAAATACAGGAGATCCTATTTCTGGGTTTAGCGTAAATGCATTTATTATTTGTAAACCTGACTCATCTGTAAAGACACACACAAAAAATGGGCACACATTCAGAATTATCCAAGTCCCTGTATGAGTGTGAGCAGTACTTCATAAGCTGGTATCAAAATGTTCTCCAGTAATGGTCTAGGCTATCAGTACAGTTATTGCTGTCACTGATATATGTGTTCTGTATGTTTATTTTCAAATGCAACTATATTAAATTGTGGGCAGTATCTTATCCTTTACAGATAAATACATAAAAGAGAATCAGGTAAGCAGATAATATTGCTGAAAATAAACTCAAAGACTTAAAAACCATTCTCAAAATCAAAACTGAAGGCAAAACAAATAGCTTTTTAGGACTCTCTAATCCAGCACAAACTTTGCAACCCATAAGACTAAATGGTTTGGCAATCCTCGTGTTGCTCTGGGCACCTGATTCAACACAAAATCCTGCAAAAATTGTAAGGCAATCCCTGCCTATTGTTTGTTTGGTGTGTTGTTTCTTTTCTTCCTCTGGCTGAAGGTGCAAAGCAAAATAGGTCTGTGGTCCCACTCCCATTACAGCCTGTGAGAGTTTGCTTACGCTGAAGTCACTGACAAAACCCTCAATAGCTTTAATGGGGGCAAGAACAGGCTCACCGTGATTTAGTCTAAAGTGTTCAGCTCAAGGCAGAAAGACGGGGGCTCTTTGAAAATGACAACTTGTGGGTTTTGGAGAGGTTATTAACATATTTGTCATGGGGGAAAGAGGGTAAATAAGGAACTTGAAAAGAAAGACAGATATTAATTACGCTTCAGACAACATTGTTGTGTGCTGATGACATACTGTAGCTCTCCAGACGACTATAATTTGCAAGTGAACCCAACAAGTACAAGACTTTACTACAAGCCGAGCAATTAGTTCTTCCTGAGTTGCAAGAGTGACATCATGTGTGCAAAACATGCCTTCGCCTTCAGCTAACAACACAGACTCATTTATTCTTCCTGTAGGGCCACTGTTTGCCATGAAGGCCATTAAATCATACCTCTGATGGATGCGCTAACTTTCAGTCTAGTGAATAAGGGTTTCTGAAGTGCAGATAAAGAAACACGTGTCCAAAGCACCAGCTATCAACAAAAGCAGCTCCAAAATCTGATTTTGTGCCCTGTAGCTGGTCTACAAAATCCTTGTATTCTTCTAAATACCTCAAGTTACTTTTCCATGGTCTTGAAAACTTGTCCATGATGAAGAGACTAACCTGATAAGAGGGTTTGGTTTTTTCTTTTGATCTGAAATTTGTCAAGATGTTGGAAAAAGTGCAGGGTTGCTTTTATGAGCTCTCTATGTAGACTTCTGAAAAGGGGATGGAGTTTATTTAACTAGGAAATGTAACAGAAATTAAATACTTGAACAGTGATGTTAATATGTCTGGGTATAGATTTCCAGCAGTGTGTGTGTGCACTTTCACAGGTTGGATCACTTAATGTTTTGCACTGCATGAGTTTATCAAAGAGACTATAAAGATCCATCTGATACTCAAGGAGAAATAAATTATGGCATTGATCTATAGAGACAATTACATTTATTCTTTAATCAGATACGTAGTCCCACTGGAGCCACATACCACTTACCTGCAGTAAATTAAGCTTCTGCTTAAGTGCTTTCTAGAATCAAGAGCCAAAGAAATCTCAAGAAGTTTTTACAGCTCTTTTGTCTGTCAGAAACGTGATACACATTGTCATGTAGTTTTGGATATTTCTGCTGGATTAATGAAAAAGAAAAATGGGATATGAACAGGCTTGACTTTAGAGCTTTATTTCAGTGTGTGAAAAGCTGCTTTATCTTTTGAAGAAAATTGTTTCTAGAGACGCAAAATGAGCATTTCACCACTACACTTTTTTTCCTAAACATAGCAGTGGGCATGAAGATTTGGCAGAGCAGATGCAGAACGGGGCCACAACTAGCACGGCACAGAGAGCTGAGGAGCCTTGCATCAAATGTGAGCGAGCGTCTCCTACTGCAGCGCAGTGCCAGACAGGGCTGTGCACATATCCTCGCTGCCTTTCCCCAATCCTGATAGTCTTTGCCCAGTGTCGGTTGCTCTCAGTACACCTCCCTATCCCAAGCTTGCGGTCTCCCAGTGAAGCAGGTGGGAAAGCTCCTCTTTTTAGCAGCAGCCCGGTCAGACCAGTGATACTCCTGTGACATGCTTTGTCCTGCAGATCTGTGAAAGTCCAGGGCGGTGACTTCAGTATAGCAGGATATTTGGATCTCATCAGCCACCCCATGCTTTTGGCAAATAATCTATATGGTTCTCTTGTTTGCTTCTAGCTCACATGTTTACATAGTCCCCAGAAGCTTCTAAAATTAGAACCTGAGGAAAATAGAAACCTGTTCTCCAAAGCCAGCAGGATGTCTTAATAGGAGCTGTTATTGCTATTATTAAGAATATTAATAACCTTACATTAACCAAGGCAGGAATTAATCTGTTGCTGGACTGTGCCTGGGATGTGTGACATGTCTTTATGTCTTTACAAAGCTGTGGCAAAGACCGTCCAAGAGAAATGCTAAAGCTGAAGGCAGCTGTTATGTAGAAAGCCATACAGCAGGGAGCCGTGCGGGGAGCTGGGCAGCCTTTCAGTCCCTGCCAAAGCTGAAGTTTCTTGATATTTCTTCTGTTTGTGACAACTCATGCCAGCATAGAGAGAGAGATCACGTCCAGCATTCAATTTACAGTTCTCTGCGTAAAGTTCCTGTTTTGATCGCAGCAATGAAGGAAAGTAGACATCGAGAGTGTGATGGTAAGAGTGCCACGCAGAGCCCAAAGGGAGGAAAAAATTCTGAATTCTGTGAAAAAGTTTGAACCACGTTGCTCAGCTTCAACTGCAGGGACTTTCCTCTTAACTGAAACCTGAGGATCCTTTCATACGAGCCTGTTCAGTTAACTACTTTATCTGTAGCTGCCAGCATGGCCACAGATGCGATAGGGGAAACAATTGGTTTTGGTGGTGTGGTCAAATGAAGAGCAAGGCATGTTTGCATGAACTGTCTTTCTGGCTAACAAGCTCTGCACAGCCTGAAGAAGTGAACCTCCCACAGAGCCAGAATCTGCCTGCTTCGTGGACCATTCTGGTTGAATTATTCCTCTGGCAATGCACCCCCTGAACTCAAGTTTAATAATGTAAAGCTGGTGACAGGCTGGTTTAGGTTTTAAGTGCATGGTTTTGATTAATTTGCTACATTTCAAGGGCGAAAAATGTGTAAACTTAGCCTTTACTGAATACTACACCACTTTCTGTGTGGTGTTGACCTACCAAAACTGTACACCTCTTTTGTCTACCTGATACGCTTCTCCATATACTGGAGAGACAGAGCTGGGACACTCCACGTTTAAACGAATACTTAACAATCGACTTGAAGTTGCACAGGAAAACTGAGGTTCTGTAAGAATTAGGTTGGAAACTTTCAGTCTCAAAAAAAAAAAAGTGTGCAAAAAGTGCAACTATTATAAAACATCCATTCTTGTCTTCTGTTCACTTTGCCATATTGACACATGGTATAGAGCAGTAAAAGTAGTCTCTCTCCTTTCTCCTGTACACACTCACGCATGTGTGCCTGTGTGCCCATGCACCATCCCACCAAACTCCCCACACAGCATGTAAGAGAGAATCTGCTTAGTGGTTTTAATGAAAATGCAGTTTCATAGCTCTAATGATCAACAGCTGGGCAAATGCATGCTTTTCTCCTTCGTCTCTAGACTTATGTGAAGGATTTTTGTTTTGTGGCTTTACTGGGTGACTTTCCTGATGAACAGATTTTTTTAAAAAAGAATTGATTTCTTCGAAGACTATAGTGGTTACCATAGAAATATATTAGCTGCAAAACAAGGAATAATTCGTTTATGTTTGTTCCTTTGTGTTTCCTGATTTCTTCCATTCAGGATTTTAAGCATATAATTAAAGGGATTATTCAGCTTTGATTTCTCCCCCCCATAAATTCATTTAAAGACAAAACTCTAATGTCTGTAGAGCATAAATACTAATGATTATATGTGGTAATTAGTCCAACCTGTTTGTCCACATAGCAGAAAACAATGTGTTTTCTGTCAAAAGACTGCAATGCTGACTAGTGGTCACTCTCAGCTTCCAGCGAGGCATTCCCAGTTATCTATCTCATCCCTTACGGCTACTCAACTAATTACCCTTAACAAAACATGGTTTGGGAGTGGGTGTCTCGAGAGCACTGCAGGACATCTTCTTGTGTCATTCAAGTTTTGGGGCATGATAATTTGACAGGAAAGGCATCAGCAGGCTCCAGAAGTCTCTAAGGTCAGGTGACAATTGAGCAAGGACGGGCCGTATTGCAACACTGGGGTTTGAGGTAGTTATTTCACACCTCTGCCCTGGCAGGATTTGCCAAGTAAGCAAAGTTCTGCCTGTCTGTGAGGAAGAGCTGAAACTTGTAGGACTTCTCCAGCAACACTTGTGATGGATTGGGCTTTCTGCAAAATGGCAGTTTTCCCTGGACACAGGAAAGGGAGTTGGAGCCCTTCGGTTCAGAGTAATTCAGCGGTTAAATCACTTTGCAGCTATTCTCTATTGGGAGAAATGCTCTTTCTGTAAAGCTCCAAGATGAATAAACAGGAATAAGAGTCTTATCCCAGAGCTACACAGTCCTGTTCCATTTCTCCAGTCCAATCAGTCTGGAAATGTTCCATATGAGGTAAGGGAAACACATCTAGAGCAGGATTTCTGTGCAGCCTTCCGCTGCCCATCAGACCAGCCTGCTGCCCATGGAGGCGAGAGATATGGCCATGTGCTCCTGGCACCCTGGCCCAATGTCCGAACCTCTGAATTCTTCTATGGAAGAGAGAGGAACGCTGTCAGTACCTGATCTGATAAGTATATTCCAACAAGTCACCTGGATCCAGCCTCTTTCAGGAAAAATAATAGCAACCAGTGTCATGTGGCTTTCGAGGACTTGGATCTGAGCTAGGTTCTGAGATGCTTTGGCCTGGACAGAGGGTATGTGCTAATTTAGTCACCTGCAAATGGATGGGAGTTTTGAGCATTACCATTTTGGGTGTTGGGCTTTAGAGCCTACATTAGTCCCACTTTATGCATCTTGTTCATTATTTGACTGTAATTTTCAAGCTTCTCTCTCTCTCAAGCATTTTACCTCCCCTGTATCACCTGGGAACAAAAGCCCTCAAGTGATGGGACGAGAGGAAATGGCCTCAAGCTGCATCAGGGGAGGTTTAGATTGGATGTTGGGAAAAATGCTTTTGCTGAAAGAGTGGTCAGGCCCTGGCACAGGCTGCCTGGAGAGATGGGGGAGTCACCGTCCCTGGGGGGGTTCACAGAACGTGTAGATGTGCCACTTCAGGGCATGGTTTAGGAGGCCTGGGGGTGTTGGGCTGGCAGTCGGACTTGATGATCCTAGAGGTCTTTTCCAACCTTACCAATTCTGTGATTCTAAGTTCATCGGGGTGTCCTGAAACCCATTTTCCACTCTGCTCACCCTGAACCCACCCATGCCTTCATCTCAAAACACAGCTATTTATTTAAGGGCCTACGTATGATTCAGCTTAACAACAGAGACTAAACTCGACCACTTGAGCCACGCTGGCAGGCTGCGAAAGACTGGGCTGGGACCGCCACAAGCACCACAACCCGCGGTGCGAGGGCTTTGCTCCCTAATTGCTTTTATTTTTAATTATTTTTCCAGTGAATCCACGGCTGTTTCCGCCCGTGGTTGCCGCCGCAGCCCCCGCTGCCTTGCGCGGGCCAGGGCCGCCCCTCGCGGCGCCCCCTGGGGCGGGCGGGCCGGGGCGGAGGGCGCGGCGCGGAGGCCGCGCGGCGGTTGCGGGCCGGGCACTGCGGCGCCCTCTGGCGGCCGGCGGCGGGCGCTGCCTCCCGCCGGCGCCGCGCTCTTCCCAGCCCGGGTCCTCGGGAGATGGTGCCGAGGGGGGCAGCGCAGGTGGTGAGGATGAGGACGGTGATTTCCTTTCGGAGTGATCCTACTGCTTGTCTCGGCTCGTCTGCCACAGCTGGTGCTTAGGGCAAGCGTGCGATGGCTTGCTGGGGCGGGGCTCGGGGGTTGCAGAATCCCACACTCGTGGGGGTTGGAAGGGCCCTCTGGAGCTCACCCCCTCCCACCCCTGCTGGAGCAGGCACCCCCAGAGCAGGGGCACAGGGCCGCGTCCAGGCGGGGGGTGAATGTCTCCAGGGAAGGGACCCCACAGCCTCTCTGGGCAGCCTGTGCCCCTGCTCTGGCACCCACACAGGGAAGGGGTTTGTCCTCATGTTCAGGGGGAGCTTCCCGTGTTCCAGCTTGTGCCCGTGGCCCCTTGGCCTGGCGTTGGGCACCGCTGAAAAGAGCCCGGCCCCATCCCCCTGACGCCCACCCTTTAGATATTTATAGGCACTGATGAGATCCCCCTCAGCCTCCTCTGGTTCCCCCGGTCCAAGCCGTGTCAGGGCTGAGGGGGAGCTCTGCCCCGAGGGGCACAGGAGCCGTGCCTGCTTCCACCCATCAAGGGGCAAAGCGCAAATCCCTGGCTCTGAGGGTGCTTTCGATGAGTTCTGATCTCGTACAAACTTCATTCACACTTTGACGTCACCTCTGATATTCAGGACTTAATTTCAATTTTTAAAAAATGTGTTACATGCATGCATTGTCTGCTTTAGCTTCTTGAAATATAAAATTAACTTCCCTAATGCAAGCATGACTTTTAGTAATAGAACATAATATCCAGGAACGGACAGTCAGGATAGAGCATTCCACTTAATGCGATTCTTGCACAATTATGAGTTGTTTACCTTAAACATTATTCTGAGGAGTAATAAAAAAAAAAAAGTAAAGAAAATTCTGGTTAATAAGCTGGGCAAAACAATTATCCTGCTAAGACTCTCTTATTGAATCATGTATGCAAAACACAGAAGGTTTTCATAAGAGATGTATTTAATCTTGATGCAATGCTTGGTTTTAACCCCACGGTGTCTTGAAATTCAGTTGGAGATGGATGAGTTTTGGTGTGCTTGAATAGAAGAGACTGAGCCAGAAGCCTCTGGGATGGCAAATAACACTTGGCTATTGCGGAAGCCCCTCAAAGTCTTGTTATTGTCGAACAGAAACCGTAATAATGAAGGCCTGGAAGATCATTTATATAATAGTTCAATGGCTTGGTTAGTCGTCATAACTGTCTGCAACAGGCTTTTGGAAGCTCTCCCAGTGTTTATAGAAATAAATGTCAGGGCAAGACTACTGTGGTGTTTGTGTCATAGGCGTAAACTCTGGAGAATAACCGAGTGGCATGCGTTGCTTCAGAGCTTTGCCCTTCTAGGGAGAGGGCAGCATCTGGCAGTGCTCTCTGCTCTTTGGTTGCTATTCAGAGTGACACTGCTTATACGTGGCTCCTGCTGTCACTAGTAGTACTGGTCAAGTGTCCTGGAGCACAACAAAAGCTCGAGTCTGTGGAGCTGCATCAAAGCCTGGCCATGTGGAAGCAGAGCTATCAAGGAAAGGCTCCCCTAAAAGCAAGTGTGTTAGACTTTTACTGCGTTACATGCCATGATGTGGTCAGGTATAAACAGAGCACTAGATCTGAGAGCTGGCAGAGCATTGCTGGGTCCCTTAGACAATTTCCCTACTTCACAAAGGATGATTCTCCTTGCTGAATATTTATGAGGGCTTTATCATGCTTGCTTTTGAATCTCCAGTGAAGGAGTTTCTACAAATGACCCTTTTGCCCCCAAACTATTTCATATTAAAATTCTCTAATTTTCTTTCCTCATGTTGAGCTTAAATTTCTTTTTATCCAGTTTCCTATAATTGCTCCCAGTTATCCACCCTACCCCACTCCAAATGCTTCCCTCCCCTCTGTGAAGCAGATACGTGTCAGATATCCCCCGACTGTTTCCTTTGGTCAAAGATATACATATGCAGTTCCTCTAATCTTCCCTCTACCATCCATTCCCTCAGGCTCTTCATTATTTTTCTAGCCCTGCTCTGAACTGCTTCCCATTTATCAATATTATTTTATGATGATTTCTGAACTGCTCATGCTGCCTTCCTGGCATTGTTGTCTCCCCTGCCCACGGACACCCAACCCACAGAGGTCGTGTTCTGTGTACAGATCTGGCTGATCACACTCTTAGCTAAGGGAGCTTTCACGACCACAGAATACCCTGTCCCACCATGTAATCATGTACTCTGCAAACGGGAGTGTGGTGCATCAAATACTACTCGCAGTTAAATATTTACCCAGAATAAAACATTAGTGGCAAGCATGACTGATGAGGGAAGAGGCCACTTTTTTCCCAATCACTTAGAAATCCTTTTCTGAAGACTCCTTTAGTGTCTGAGATCTTTGCTTGCCTGGCTCTTTTGCAGGCAGGAGCAGAGAGCAGGAGCGGTTGCTGAGACACAGCTATAAGTCACTTAACTTGCTTTTTAAATCACTTGATATTCTCCATCGATACTGTCTGCTGAGTGCTTTAAGTGTGCCTGTCTCCTGCCTGCTGGGATTCTTTCTGTTATGGTATTTCTTGTGACAATAATGGAATGGGATGAATTTCTGATGGGGTGTGGTGTATGTGTCTGTGTTGTCTGAAGGGCTTTTAAGCTTATCTGGAAAATAAGCAGTTAGAGTCTGCAAATGATGTTGGTTTTGGATAAGAACATTTTGAGACTTGACTTTGCCTTAGCCTCTTTGATATAACATTCAGGTTTCATTCTGTAATGGACAAGGAAGATTGGGGAAACGTATGTTTAGGAGTCTTTTTATAGTAAACAGATTATGTTAATATGTAGAACAGAAAACAACTTTTAAAACCACTAAGTGCTAGTAGTGAAATATAGTGACCACCAAGTATTTCATTTCTGAAAATAGACCACCAGAGAACCATTTTTCAACATGTTTTGCTGGCTGAACGTCTTTCTAGACAGTTAATCTTTATAAGAGCAAAAGAAACAGCTTGAACAATAAGTCTACATGAAATAATTGTGTAGGTAAGTATCAAGCTAGTTAAGGGAGCAAAACCTGAGTGAACCTCATGCACACGGCGTGTGTGAACAATAAGCCAGATCGTGACTGAACTGAGTGGCCAGACTGTCCTTTGGGTAAATCACTGGCATGATGTGAGGATTTGTCCCAGGGCTTATGATTACAGTGTCTTGCTCCTGGTTGAAGTGCAGGATGTTCTGTTGGTTGTTAACCTTTGCCTTGACCAACGCTGTGAAGAATAAGGGAGGGATATGGGTGGAAGGCAGGAGCTTTGCTCAAAGAACATGCAGTTCTGCGGTCTCTTTGGCAGTTATTGTTACTCATATTTTTGCTACTTAATTTCTTCTTTTCTCTTAATGCTTGGAAAGGCTGTTCTCAAAAACATCCTCTGTACAATGGACAAAATCTTGATGTTCTTGTCAATGCTCAGATGTTATATTGATGGAGGAGCTGTGGAGGTGGCTGGAGAGGGCAAGGGACAGCCAGATGGTGGGTGGGAATGGAAACAGGATGACACAAGATCTGAGAGATCTGTCAGTGCCTTTTTTCTTTTTTTTCTTTTTTTCTGTTATTAGAAAAAGACTAAGAAAGAAAATATGAGCCTAAGCGTGCCATAGAGATCCTTCTGTGTAAAAGTGCTTTTTCTTTGTCACTGCAGGTCCATCCTTCTCACTCAAGCTGAGGCAGTTCCTGGAGAACTCTGTGGGTCTGGAAGTGAAAAGCAATCAAGGTGGACTCTTCCCTGTTCCCACCATAGATCTCTGTCAGCAGAGTGGAATTGCATCATCTCTGCAGGCCTTCTGGGCAAGGTTGGCCACTAACTGTTGTTGATGGTTTAAGAATCCAGAGCACTGTATCATTACAACATCCATGAATCTGCAGTTGCATTGTGCTTGGTTAAGTGTTTGCTTTGATCTTCCCAGAGATCCTAACCATAGTTAGCTGTTTAATAAGCAACGAAAGGACTTCTCAAGTCTTCTGACCCATCCCCTGAACCACCACAGGAAAAACTACCTTTCTCGTTCTAGTGTAAAACTTATTAATTTGTTCTTAAAGACTTCCCATGACTGGAGCTCTGCAGCTTCTCCAGTCAGCCTATTCCACTGCTTCTCTCTCACTAAAGGGTTCTCTTGAAGTCTAACCTAAGTCTTTCTTGCCCAAGTTCATCTGTCCTCATCACTGTATCATTTATGGATGTGCAAAATAAACTATTTTCTTGTTTGGATGCCTTTTAGGGACTGAGATCATGTCATTCTCTTGCTGGTAGCCCATTCACTGAGCTCAGCAACCTCAATTTTCTCAGTCCTCTCCTATGGACCATATTTTCAGGTTGCCTGATCATTGCTCTCTTTGGCCGTTGCACAACTGCTTCTCTGTATCTTTCTTGAAGTTGAAGCCCCAAAGTGGCCAGGTAGTACAGCCGAGACTGCACTGGTCCTGAACACAGCTGATGCAATCATCGTGTATCCTACAGAAATACTGCATAAACACACCAGTCTCATGCTGACCTTTTTGGAAACAACCTGCAATTGTTGACCTCTTTTCACCATAACCCTTTCACAAGGTGCCTCTGCAGGTACATATTAGTGCTTGTCCTTATTGAACTTCATCCATTTTTATTTCTGTTGTAAAGATCATGTTGAACTTCAGTCATGTTCTCAGATATGTTTGCAATGGCTTCCATATTCACATCATCTGCAAATCTAAACATGCCCTTTCTGTTTTATCATCCCTGATTTTAAGGAAAATATTGAACAGAATTGGATCTGAGCCAGTTTTCTGCAGATCTTTGTTTAATTAACTTGATGATACTCTCATTCTGGATATGGCTGGACAGCCTGGTACCTGGGAATGGGCAGCCACTTCGGCAGCCATGCTGAAGAATCACTCAAACCTTATGAAATCGATAGGGCTAAAAGTGGCCAAGTACCCCCATCTGTTTTATCTAAACATGATCGAATCTGTGGCTTTTTTGTGCCTGAAAAATTATGTTTGTTGCCAGTTCAGAAGGGGAGTTACTGAGGCAAAAACATTGCCTTCTTTGGGAACTGGAAACAACCTGAGAGCCACAGTCTCATGATATTTCCAGCTCGTACAAACTAGCTTCTGTGTGGGTAGGAAGCATTGCAATAAAGGGATCTGAAGATGTGAAGGGGCAGAAAACTTTTGAACGTAAAGTGTGAACCAAAGCACTGTGAAGTCAATGGAAACTCTCTGACTGGTAGCTCATGGCCATGTGGAGGGCTGTTAGAAAAGCAGAGCAGAGAAAGAGAAAATATACCGTTGAAGCAAAAAGATGGTTGAGATAGGAGAGGAAAATAGATTTCTGTAGAAACTTTGAGGGCTGTGGAAAGATATCCTTCCAAAGGCTACTTGGAAATGTTTAGAGAAAGCCCTTTCCAGTTAAGTAATAATGATAACACAGGACCTGAAAGAGAGAGAAAGAGAGGAGGTGGAACAGAATAAAACCAAAACAGAAATACAACAAATTCAGAACAAAATAAACCAAACAAACTGCTAGCTTTCTGAAACTCCAGGTGGTGTGTGCCAGCCTTCCCACGTTTTAGGGTTTCTGTTTTGAAAATTTACTTTCTCCTGTCTGGGTAGTGAGCACATCATCGGCGGTGCTGCAGGGGGACCTGCCCAGCTGGCTTCAGTGCAGAAGCAGCAGCTCCATCAGCAGCAGGAGTGATGGAGCTGTGGGCTCTGCGTGTCTTTGGGACCCAATGCCATGCAGCTTCTTTCTCGTTTTCCTCTTTACTTGTGCAATTTGCTCCCATTCAAATAAAGGTGCTGTGCCGTTGCTGGTTTGGTGCAGCATTTTCCTCAAACAGATTAATACTCTGCCTCCTGTCTTGTCCTGCTAATTGCTATTAAAAGTGGTGCCATCGGTGCCTTTTGTGGGCCTGCACAGGTACGTGTGCTTACATAGAAGCCTGAGGGCAGAATCTGTCTGTGCTGTAACATTTTATCAGCAGCAGGGTAGCAATCGGAGGAGTATTAGTCCCTGGCTGCTGTTTGGTTTCCAGAGCCTGTAGACTGACTGCTTATTACAATAATGAGAAATGCAAGTAAGCAGCATCGCATCAGCACTTGCAGTCCCACTTTCTATTGCTGTCATCAAAGGGTTTAGGAAAGTTTGCATTCAGAGTAGTATTTTTACAATGCACATATGCATTTGCACAATACTGTCTGGGAAATCCTGTACTGTAGATAGCAACTTATGGGTAAGGCACAATTTGGGTTTGGGTGCTTGGGTTCAGCTGTCATGGCCAGGTGAGAACCAGGACTGGAAGCAGAAAGCCAAGGTAAATCCAAGTGAGCCAAGAAAGACGTGTGGCTGGGAGCTGGATCATAGCCAGAAAGCTAAAAAAAGTGATGTTGTACCACCCTGGTGTGTGAAGCTGATGTGGATTTTAACCAGAAAACTGAAATCATCCTGACCCCCAAAAAGCACTTAGAGCAAACACACTTGGAGGATTGTAGATGCCCACACTTTGCAGATGATTCTCATTCATCGCTGCCTTTTTTTTGGCTTGGGGAAGCGGAAGCTTTGTACTGGCTAAAAATAGCAGTGCTTACAACCACTTACACATTTTTTTGTATTGCAGGAACAGAATTATTGCATTTAGCCTGGATTTCCAGCTGGAGGTAATGTTGAAATCTGGAGGTAAAATTCCACAGTGATTTCCTAGCATTGGATTTCATGCGGTATTTTCAAGTTTACCGGCCACACAATAAACTGGATTAAACTGATAGTGATAAAATTAGCAAGAAATGTGTTGGTATAGAGAATCCTGAAATGGCATCAAAACCAGGAGCCCCAGGAACACATCAAGGGGTTATGAATCGCTTCTACTGTGGCCAAAAATAAAATATTTACACAACACAGACCCTGAAAGTGAAAAAACACAGAAACGTTTGCTAGGAATGAGAAATATATCAGCTGAAAAGTGATATTTGCAACCTAAGAGTAACCTTTTGCTTTTAAGAGCAAGGATTTTTGTATTAATCCTTTTTGCTTTATATTGTCCCTCTAGCCTGGAATAAAATAAAGCGAGGGATTGTGACAAAATCTGTGCAGCTTTTATAGCTCATGTGAAGTTTAAAGAGAGCCATATACAGAGGAGATATTGAGCTGGCCTTATCCGAGTGCCAACTTTCACTTCTAGTGAGCACTCAAAATTTCTGTTTTGTGTAAGATGAAACACAACTCTATGTTATATTAAAGGACCTGGCCGTGTTACTTGTGTACCAAGCTCTATGGTACAATTTGTCCTATGCTCGGAGGCTATTTTAGATGCCCAAGAAGTACTGAGTTTTTAGAGTGCTGCTTCAAACCTCCAGGAAGGCTTCGGTTAAGCAGGTTATCAACTCTCTGTACCAGAGTAATCTCATCACACCGGAGTACTGGATGGCATTTTAGCATTGCCATTGGACTTTGCTTATCACTAGATTTTTATTTTTATTTTTTTTTACCTGCTGTTAAGTTGCTGATTTTACAGTGTCTGAGATCACATGCTCTTTTTTGGTGTGCTCCAGCAATGTCCGGTTTTGTTTTTTCTTTTTTTTTCTTTCCTTTCCCAAACCCACTCCCATACAGCCCTTCCTCTACCTGGGCACCTGGGGGGAGTTTACTGGACAATGGAGTGATAAATCTGGAAAAGCCTTCAGCCTATTAATTAATGTCTGGTTCACATTGTGGTTTTACAGACAGGTTTTATTATCAAAGTTGTGCTTTTTAATCGTTTGTTACAAAGACCAAGAAACCACCAGCTATAGTTAAAACTGAGCTCTATTGACCATGAGGGAAGGAGGAGGCTCTTAAAGCCATTGGATTTCTTTAAGAAAGCAAATTTAGAGTCATCATCTGGATTTTATTGGATTTATTTATTTTGCTTCATTAATTTTTCAAGTTTGATTGCAAAGAAATATATATCCTCTTTGGAACTGCATAATTATTGGGATGAATACTGAACACATGGTTCCCAGAGAGATGGGGTTTTGAAACACACAGTGTTGTAGCTATTACAAATTAATGAATGTTCTCTTAAACATTTCTATCTTTGCTCCCTTAAAGACTTGCCAGTGTAGGGGAAAGGAAAGCTTAATAAAAATAAGCAAATTGCTTTTCAGTTTGCTAGAAGTGATTGATTTTTTTGTGGGCATTGGAATGGTTCTTCCAGCAGTGCTGGGAAACCAGTGCATGGATCTCATGGGCTTCTGAATCGGGTCCTGCGGTCTCAGTTCAATCTTGCGTGAGTTGTCGTAGCCCTGCTGAACTCACCAGAGCTTTACGGATTCCCGCTAGCTGATGATATAATCTCTTTTCCTCCAAAATGTGTGCTTAGTTTTTTATAAAGAGTTCTGATTTGGTACAAACCCCACCTGCCCTCTGGGCAGAGAGGGACGTGGTCCGCAAAGCCATGGGGACAAGGGTGAAACGTGAAGGCTCCGGGCGACAACCTCCAGCCAAACTATGGTTAATAACACCTACCCTGACTGTGGCTGTTGGTTTCAGGGTGTATAAGCTGAGTCCTGTATCAAAGCATCTTGCAGCAGCAACGGCTATTGCTGGCAATAAGCCTGGGGCTAGATCACAGCAGCAGCATGGTAGTAAATGACAGGGAGAGGCAAAAAAGAAAGAGGAGGGCTGGATGTGTTTGGTTTGTGATCTGGTGGGTGTCTGTTTTCTCCAGTTTGGAATGTTTGACTCTTTCTGTCTCCAATTAATTAGAGAATGATCCTGACTTTGCTGAATATTCACTTGATAGCAGTGAGAAGGGGAGAATGGACCACGTGGAGCAGGACTGCTCGGGGAGGTCCATCCGTGACCGAAGGTCCCATACAGGACCCTGGCCGTTACACTAATTATAAACCCATATTTCTCAAGTTTAACTCGCTGCTTTAGTTCTGCTTAAGACCTTCCATATTGTAATCACCTCACTCGGTAGTTCAGAAATTATTTTCCCTCTAAAAATAAATGTGCTAAATGCCAAAGAAATATTCGAATCAAAGATAATTATTTCACTTTTAGATGTTTGGTTGTGCTTTAGTGCTGGCCAAAGCCAGGGCCAGAAGCTCACAGCCACTGTACCACGCACCAGCAGCGCTGGATGCTTTGTGATCGGCTGTAACTCATGGAAAGCGCATAAAAATATATGACTGAAGAAGTAAGAGAGTTCAGTACACTCAAAGTATGAATTTTAAGTTTCCATTGTTTACTTATCTAATTAAGAATCTATCTCCATATAGGCACACGAACGGCAGGTACAAATATATCTAGATGTCTATCTTTGTTCCACTGTACGTTTGCCTGCAGGTCTCTATAGATAGAAACATAAAACGGCGTGTATATCCTGCTGGCTTTTGAAACTTACAGAAAATTACCAACAGTTTCTTTTCTCTAGTTTGCTCAAATGCTTGTGGTTAGATATTCTGAAAGTATAGAATTAAAAAAAAAAAAGTAAAAAGACAAAAAGATTTAGACACTTTGAAAATTAGTTGCTTTGTTCAAAATGCCTTTATTTTTTAAATAAGCCAACACGCTATTTTGAATTCTCAGCCTCTGTGTGTCCTATTTGACAACATAAAATTGGGTAATGTTGCTGAAAAATATTCTTTCAGGGCTGGAGTCACATACGGTGTGTGGCACCTGATGGCTGGAATTGAAGAACGATCTGGTGGGATTTAGGGAGCAGGGCTGGATCGCATGTTTGGTACCAGGAAAGTCTGGATATAATAAATGAAGCTTTTGCTCAGAGCATGCAGAGCCCCGTTGTATCTTATTAACTGTCTCAAAATCCAAGTTGAAAAGAAAAAATGTAAATAATTTGAGGACTATTCGTTGTAGTTATTTTATTCAAATAAAAATCAAAATATTTTATAGCAGCACTTAAGGATGAAGAGTTAAATAAAAAGGGAAAATTCCTTAATGAAATTGTACCGAATGAACAGAAATCATAGCAAATAATTTAATTAATCCAGCTTTTTTATCTCTTGGTTAAATTTTATTATCTTCCAGATTGCCCTTTAATATTCAAAATCTCCAAAGAGTATGAGCACACCTGGCCTCATTATTTGCTAAAACAAGACTGAATCAATGGGGACAGCACTTTGAATGTGATAATTCACACCAGCACTTGAAGACTCAAAGGAACAAAGATCTGTAATATGTTATTTGAAGCAGTTTCACTTCAAAAGTTATTAAAAAATTGCCCATAGATTAGTATTCAGTTAAAACAAACCCTTCACTCTTGTGAATTTATGATGCTGTGGTGCTGTAAATGAACAACCAATGTTCCCATTTTACTTTTTTTCCACTGCTGTGTCATGTAATACTGAATTAATTTGATAATATTTCTGGTTATGAATCTACTGGATTTTCTTATTCTTCACACTGTTAGGTTTTATCTTATGCACTTTTTAATTATATAAGCCCAATTCTAGTGACATCGGTAGGAATTGCTACAAAAAAGTTAATGGCTTAATCCTGATATTCTCAAATAAATGACTGGGCAATGATTTCAGTGACAGGAGGATTCCTCCAGCTTTCTCTTGTGATTTATAGCCCTGGTTCAGGAAAGCTCCTAAGCGCAGGTATTAAGTTAACCACCCTCTTCGGTCCCAGTGATTTCAGGGGAATTTCAGTATCAGACAACTGGGAGCATACTGTTAATATTGCATTTGTGTCAGCTGCACTAGAACAACTTGTTAAAATCCAGCTGGCAAAATCCATCCGGTCTTGTGGGGAAAAAACCTTCACTACATTTACAAAAACTAACATAGGAAAATCATTGCTTTATCGGAAAGGGTTCTAGCTCAGAAAGGAAGGCAAACACCATACCCAGTATTTTAAGGGGATAATTATTTGCTGAGTTTCTGTTCCTCCAGCTGTGTGCTCTGAGGGGTTGAGCCATGCATCAGGTGCTTAAGGAACTCGCAGCTCTTTTTCTGCTTCAAGCTTACTATGAGTAGCTCAAGAAAGGCATTTGAAAGCTAAGTGAATTTATGACTAGCCCAGATCTGAAATCCCAACTTAGCCAATATAGCTGCAACTGGCTAACCCTGTCGTAGGGAATTGTTCTGTTCCTTGATTGAATGGTTTTCATTTTCAGTTTACTTCCATGTGCATTACAGCCATCAAACTGAAAACTTGCTTTCTGTGAGCATTCGCTGTAGCAGAAGAGGGTCATACATGCCACCTGGAAAGGTTCAAATAAATCCATGAGAACGGGCAGAATCAAGCAGTAACGGGTCTGTACGGTGTTGTCTTTGGTGAGTCCCTGTAGCTGTGACCCGCTCCTGTGCTTGGGTCTGCAGCCTGCACAGAGGCGAAACCTTTAGCTCTGAGGGGCTGCGGGTTTTTGAGGGGACCTCACTGCTGCCGTCTCATCAGCTGCAGGTTCAGGTTAGCTACGTGCAGGTACCTCTAAATCAGTGGTTTTGAAGGTCTGACCCTGTGCAGTGCTGAGCACTGTCCCCCATCAGCTGGGGACCCTCATTGCTGCCCAGAACACTGCCCAGGAGAGAAGTTCAGAGTCTCCTGGTAGTGTCTTGGTGTGGTGTTTTTGCGGTGATCCATCAGGACGTTGATGCTCTCCAAGGAGAGTGTTCCTCCTGGAGGACCATGTCTCCCTCACTGGATGCACATGCGGAACTGCCTGTGGTTTTGGTGGAAGTTCTTCCTATGGACTTAGTCTGGGCTATGAAAGAGCTGATGACATGAATTTAGCACCCACAGTTTTGAGGGGAGCTTTGTCTCAATGAATGAGCCAAAGCCAGCTCTAAGTTATTCACTTGTTAAATTGTAACATGGAGCTATGAACTAGCCGTATCCCCTGACAGGGCTTGGGTTTAGCAGAGCTTTGGGAGGCCCTTTCTCAGCAGAGCTTTTGAAGGAGATGGTTTGCATTGGAGCGTAAGGAAAATTGAGGCTTAGTTTTCTGTATACAAATGCACCGTAATGCAACATTAGGGGTGGTCAAAAGCAGAAGGCATCGCAAGCATGCAAGAACAGATGGGGGTGCTCCAGTGGGAGCCCTGCTTGTGGCAAGGAAGGGACCGAGCGGCACCCTTTGAGCTCTTCATTTCACACCTGGAGACCTGGGCTGGAGAGTGAGCTGCTGCTCAGCGGACGGCTGAACTCCTTGCACGATGTTTGGTCAACTGGTTAGACTTTATCCAAAGGTATGATTGAAGAGAAGTTTCTAGGGATTCACCTTCGAGACAGGAGGAAGCAGCGAGATGTTGGCTGGCAGACTGTGTTGCAACCAAGAAGGGATTTCACCTGCAATTTTGGCTGATTGCTTTGGCAGAGCACTTTGGAATGTCTCTTGCAAATGGTACAATTCTCGCCAGCACCTCGTAGAGCTGGGCTGGTCATCGGGGTCCAACGAGGGGTCTGCCTGCAGCGTTCCCACCCAAATCTATTTGCTTTTTATTCCCCACTGCAAAACAGCCTGTACCACTCATGCAGAATCCCTTCTGGCTCTTCTCGCTGCAGGTTTCCCCCGCGGGCTTTACGGCTCGGAGGAGCGAGCCAGCGGGCACACCAGCTTCGCCCCCCGTCCCCCCGGCAGTGTCACCCACAGGGGAGAGCGTGGCTCGCGGCTGGGGCAAAACCAGGATGCCTTAGGCCATTTTCTCCAGCATCTCATTTCCTTTGCAATCGTTTGGGTAGTTCTGTTAGTTAAAATCATAACGAAGGAAAGTTTTAATTTGAACAAACGGGCCTGCACACACACAAAAAAAGAAGAATGATCTGGAAAAAAAATCCCCCAAACTCCTTTTGCCTGCCACGCAGCGAGAAATGGAAATAAAGGTGGCCACTGCCTGTACTCGACAACGCTGCGACATGTGATATTTTCGGAGGTATCTCGGGAGCATCTACCACACTTTACAGCGTGAGGCATATCATCTGGAGCCGTTTTGATCTCCTGTAACCTGTTCACAAATGCATATTTCATAACAGGCCCTGCGCCCCGATAAGGATCTCTGAGTTTCTTCTGCGCGGTATCTGCAAACAATTCAAAGCTGTTCCACACAAACAAATGTGAGAACCCCCTGACCACAGACTGCCTTTAGAGCAGACCAAGATTTGATGTTACTCATATCTTCCAGTACCTGTCAGAGTTCAAACAGGAAACCTGGTTTTTCCTCTCATGTCAACAACTTTTTTCTTCTTTTTTTTTCTTCTTTTCTGAACAGGCGTTTGGCAGCAGGCTCGTGCTGAAGCGGTGGAAGTCCTGTATTTCTTCAGGACAAACAAGTACGTGCTCTGGTACGTCATTGCTGACATTAACAAGAGCTGAATATGTGGTTTTTGGTGATCCTGTGGGTGCTTCTATAGAAACGGACATATTGGCTTTGAACAATCACACAAAAAAGGAATTCATTCATACAGGATATAGGTAACACGCAGCCGAGGGCTCGCCGTAAATAGTGCTTTGCCTGGGGAAAGGTCAGAAAAAAATGGGTACTCTTTCTCCTGGTACCGCTATGTTTTGTGCTTACATGGTAACACTTTTTATATCTTCAGCCTCTCTGTCATTTATACGATATCCTGCTTGCCGGTGCCCTAGCAATGTCGTGTGAAAAGTTTAAACAGAATAAATACTCGTATTTACCGATGAGGATGTTTCATCCGAGCATCTGAACCATTAATTAACTAACACGTGCCCAAAAAGCATGGAAAAAGCCTCACGCCCAGGTCAGGGATTTGGCTGTAGCCACTCTTATATGTTTTGGCACTGCTGGGAATAGAAATTAGGAATTATAGCTGACATACGTCCCCCTTAAGCGGTACTCATTACTTACCTTTCATAATGCTGATCAATAAATTTAGTCAAACCTGAAACCCTCAGCACTTTCCAGACCAGGGTTTGAAATGCTTTAGTAACATTTAGCTTCACCTCCCCATGAATGTGGGAAGTGAAAGTTTTTAACAGAGAATAATTCTTCACATCGACTAATGTTTGTGACAGAAAACACTGACTATCAAGGAACGGGCTAGTTCTGAGGATCATTTCCCCCCCATTTGATTTCTGCTTGACAGATGCAAAAACCATTTCAAATACAGCTGCGTTAAGAAAAGAACACACAGGCATCCCATGACTTTCATCTTGCTTTGTATTTATGTCATTATAAAACATGCTTTTGTGGCATGCATAATCAAGGGGCAGAACATCTGGTAAAGTCTTGTTACAGCAAAATGTCCATAAAGTTAAATATGATAGATGTCGTCGTCGTCTTCTTTTTAACAGCAACAAGCAGCTGGATAATATTATGGCTAGTAATAATACGTACTGTGAGTGATACATGCTGAAATGATGGTTATAGGCTCACAAGATGGAGAGGCAGAGAGAGGTCACGGAATTTCTTGGTCGTGAGCTGGGGCAGACGAGGGTGCGACGGTGGGTACCTCTGAGCTGCCCTGCAGAACACCGGGTAAAACGGCCTTTGTGAACCACCAGCCGCCCTTGAAATCACGCAGGCTGTTCCAGTAGTCTGTTTTGTTTATTCTTTATTTCTACATTTTCAGTAGGGTTTCTGCCCAAATGAATAAATTATTTTGATTCTATTGCATGTTTTCCAGTAGCTGTTTCAGGAGCTGAGCACTTCACCTAAAGCCTGATGTATAAGGGCTCCCAGAAAATGGCCCTGTTGTGCTGTTTGTGTAACGTGGTGCCGGTGTTCAGCATGCTCTCGTTGATCAGCTGCAGACCTGAAAAGACCTTCACCTCTTGCTCCCTTAACCCATCTCTGTCTTAAATGCTCACAGACCAGTGGGAAGAAGAAAGGAATTATTTGCATTCAGGAAAAGAAATCTTTTCTTTCTAATTTTCTTTCTAACTTGTACCATTCCATGAAAATTCAGTGGGAGAAAAAAATATTCCAGGTGTGGACTGCTTACCAGCCTGATTCAGAAAAGAAACACGTATGCAGGGTACATGGCTAAAGTCAAGTACATGCTGTAACGTCCTGCTGAATAAATAAGTACCTGTGGTTCGAATCAGCAGCTCGTATCAGAAATTAGTATTAAAGCATTTACAAGCTCTTAATTCTTTGCCGTCTGCTTTACAAAATATCTGTATGAGTCCCCTCGGTTAATGCCCCGTGTTATCCATAGGATCAGACTGGGCACTGAGCCTGACCCCGGGGATGCCAGTGCCCGAACACGGGTTCTGCAGATGCGGCTGGCTGGGCTTCCCTTGCCGCAGGGTGACGTTACTGAGGGTGGCAAGAGATGGGCTGACCCTGGGAGCCGGCCGGCGCCACCTGGGCGCTGATTAAATGGGTTACTTCTTGGTGCTCACATTCCCCAAAGGCAACTAAATGCTCCATGTGCACTACCACGTTCAGAGGTATCTTCATGAAAGTGCTGCTGATTCCCGCTTAGTCAGGGGTGTGATGAGCTGCAATTAGGTAAATATAAGTAATTACAGTCAACTACTGTTTTAAGGCAAACTGAGCTTTGCCCATTAATTGTAGGTATTACTGTTACCAGTATGCATCCAGTGGTATGTATTTTTATGGTTATGAAAGCTTACTAGCAATTGAAGGATAGATTATTGCTACTAGCCTGTATATCAGGGAGAAAACAGATTTTTTTTTTGTTTGTTTTGTTTTTTTGTTTCATGGGTTCTGTTACAAACAGGAGGACTTGTCACTCCATAATAGTTAGAAAACCAGTGGGTTCACCTTGCTGGAGAGTAGCACGTGCATTAGGAGCATACGCTCGTGTAACGCAGCATCCACAGCCGTTGTGATGAACATATGCATTTGGGTTTATGGACATTTTAAAACTGATTAACAGGCCTATGGAGGATGTAACGTCATGCCCCAAAGAGCGGCGCAGCTTCCTGACCCCCTGCCACGTGCAATGGGTGTGTCATCGAAGTCGGTTCCCACCAGCACGGCCAAGCCCCGGGAATTCAGTTTTTATAAAAACTAACTCTTCGTAACTACGTTTCATGCTTTTGCTGGACTCATTGCAAGTTTAAATTGCCAGGGCCCAGCCTAACCGCCTGCCTGGGGGGTGGTCTCAGAGGGGGGTGCCTGCCTGCGTGGTGGTCTCACAGGGGGGTCCGGGGAGGTTACGCTGGTGGTTACCTCGGCTACGCTTCCCGTTAGCTCAGCCAGAGCCACGGCAGCGTCAGCCGTATCCTGACGCTGCATTTGTCAGAGAAGGAGCTAACCCCATGCCACAAGCGTGTTCGTATTGGCTGTCAGATGGCAACTCGTTTGGACTCTGGGCTGGGTTTTATCTGGTTGAAATGGAAAACTCGAAACCAATATCCTTCCTTTTAGCTACCTGTAGTATTTTACAGTACAGAAGGCAAAGAAACAAGCTGCTTAAATGAAATGTTTTCCAGATTCTGCTCAAGAGCCTTTGCTTGATTCCTCAGGCTCCACAGGGTAACAAAAGGTGATTTGCTGGGGACCCCGGAGCCCCTGAGGGAGCTCAGAGAGGGAGCTGGGCTGGTGCACGCGTGGCAGCCCGTGGGTTCCCTTGGAGGGAGTGCTGTTAACCTCCTCTGTGGCTTCCATCTCTGGTGATTCTGGCGTTATCTGCTCCCTTACATGCTCGGGATTTTAATTTTGATGAGGTGGCGGACCCTGGGTTTTGAGGCAGCTCCGGGTACGTGCGCTCAAAGCAGCGCGGGGAAGGGCTCGCCTCTGCGATGCGCTGGTAGCTGCCTGCTGAGGGCAGAGCGAGATACAGGTGGGGAATCACAGCCTGCCCCGTACTGGGTCAGCTGCACTGGGATGCACTTTTGGGAGGCTGCAGAGCTGCTTCATGTCTTTGAGGCCATAACCTCAGCCTAAGATGTCGCGATAGCATGTGGCAGGGGAGAAGATGCTCCTGCCTTCCTTGTCTGCTCCCAGGTGTTCACGGACAGGCTGTCTGCAATGTGCGAGGATTTAGCTGGAGAAAAACGAGCATCCCTTGCTGCTGTGCCAAATCCTGTCTCAGCTACTACCAACCACAGCAGTCACAAGCCACCAGATCACCACTCAGGCCAGTGGCAGTCGGCTGGAAAACAAAGGGTTCCTTAATAGTCAAGATAGGAAGATAAGGCACTGCTCTGCTATTTAAAGCAGAGTATTTATGCCTGAATAAAGTTACTCCAATTTTGGAGCAGGGTGTTTGCCTGAAAAGCCGGTATTTACATTCCACCCCAGGGACTGAAGCGTCCTTGCACACTTTCATGTATCTCCTTTCTTCAAAGTCATATGCCTTACCTACAGCTTCATTCCTGCCTACAATTACAATGTACGGCTCCCGTCAATCATTTCGTAGCTTTTTTTGATAAACAGTGGTGGCATGCACAGAAGCATATGCAAGCTCAGTCTGTACCTCATTACCCCACTCTAATAAAACGTTGTGCGCTTCGGGACAGCCCTGTGAGTTAGGAAAATGGTGTGTTTTACAGATGGGGAGTTGAGACAAAGAGCGGGTGAGCGCCTTGTCCGGGATCCCACGGTATGTTGGCAGCAGGGAGTTGTATTTCTGCCTAGTGCCCTAACCACTGAACCATCCTGTCTTCCTGTCTCCTGCTTTCAGGCGAGAGAGTCTGAAAGTGCCATTGATTAGAAAGTGCTGGTGGAGAAAGGTAGGACCGACTAGACTGTACTGGGAGACATGCAAAAATAAACAGAAGACAATAAACAGCGTGATGTAAATTAGCTTTCTAAAACTTCTTTCTGCTTTAATAATCTAAGATGCTATTTAGAACACACGGGCGAGGAGATGTCTGGTTTCTTGAAAAAGCAAGATATGATTTCCACCAGATAAAATCCCTTTAATTAGTCTGAAATTTTTGCTCATGTTTTATAACAACATATTTCCATGTGGATGCCAGAAAGTCGGGGAAACATGGAAATAATTCACAGTTTGCAGCATTAGCTGCTGGGATACAGCAGATTATTTCAATGCAGCCTAGATAAATTCTCTGCTTGTAGAAAACATTTATTTGGTGGTCCCTTTCCTTTGCTTTGTCATCTTCCACTGCACATCTGTTTTGCGATGGAAGAAATGAGCCCATGCTTGAGAATCAGGTTGTTTATATGATGCAATATTTAAATGAAATTTGTATTTCATAAGTCTGGAAAAATAATTGTCATCTCGGTGGCACAGGTTACGATAACGAAGACCTCCTGTTGTTGCGGGCGAGCTCGGGCTGCTATGGAAAACAGTTTTCTCCAAAATAGAGAAGTATTTGCACTCAGTTGAACTGATGCGGGGACAAGGCTTCTCCTGCAGCTGCTCAGCACCAAGGTGGTCCCAAAGGGGATTTTGGAGTCTACCACGATGCAAGCGATGGGAATGATTAGTTGGAATAAAAATCGCAAGGCCTTTTTTTTCATGCACGAACCTGGGAGAGGCCCACAAATGGGTGATGGGGAGGCGCTGGGCCCTCTCCTGCCCTGCTGAAGGTGTGGGGCAAGGGAGCAGCTCGGCCCCTGCCGCGGGGCCAGTTTCAGGTGAGCCCGTACTGGGGAAGGGAACGATCTTGCGTATTTTCCATTTAACTAACCACAGGCAGTTTGTTTTTTAAGCACTTCGGTTATTGCACTGTGGTAGGAATACGCTACATCGCCGCGTACCTCCCATCGCCACTTCCCCATCTGACACCCCGATACGCCCTGGGGCTCTGGGGCCGAGAGCTCAGCCCTGGCCGGGGAACCATCTTGTGCCTGGCTCGATGCAGGGCCGGGCTGGGGAGCTGCAGATGCTGAGAGCGCCTGCTTGCTCTTCCTGAAACCTTTAATCTTGAAAGACTGAAGGTATTTTCCCCAAATCTCTGGTTGCTTCCATGAGGTGTCTGCTTGGCCCCAGGCTTGGCTGATACTCTTGGGGACACCAGGTCCTTTCCACCCCCAGCTTCTCCAAGGAGGACAGCGTGGTGTTGACCCTGAGCACTAATTACCCATCTGTAAATTGGTACAGTATTTCCCCATCAGGTTTTTAAAGCTGCTGCGAGGTTTGGCAGCGATAGTTGACAAGCTCAGGTGTCACCTCCATCAATGAGACAATTTGTTGAGGTCTACGAGCTGCGGAAGCAGCACGGTGAGACCGGGGGAGTGATTTGGAGAGCTCTGCCCAGGAAACCACGGTCTGGGATCTGCGCCTCTCGTCCTGCTGCCCAGCTGCCAGCCTGACGGCCCCACCGCGTGCCTCGGGCCGGCACCAAATGGGGAGCGCAAAAGAAATATCATAGCAGAGAAACACCCGCCTGCCCCCGCCGAGGCCCCGTGACGGGAACACACAGCAATTTTCTCTTCTTTCTGATTTTCTTTGCTGCCTTTGTTTCCAAGGTGAGAGCAAGAGGTTGCGTACACGAGCGGACCTTTGGCCCCTGTTTTTCACAAAAATTCCAGTACAGCCGGGAAGAAGCCAGAGCATCACTTTACAAAGTGATATTTTTTATTTGCACCTTCTAACACGGCATTTTTTCCACAGCCGTGCTGTCCGCTGCCAGGCCCGTGGTTCCACCAGAGGAAGCCTTAGCCACCCAGGACACCCCTCATCCCTGCACGGGGACCCACCCGTGTCAATGTCCCCACGCCGGCTGCTCCCGTGGGAGAGCTCTGGGCCTCCCAGCTAATGCCAGGGAGGGAACCCCGGTGCTAAACTGGGGTATTGGCAGCTTCTGCTCCCAGGGGTTACGTGGTCTTGGAAGAGGCAAAAACTTGACTTTCCAGTCAATTACTATCCTGGGTAAGAAGAGCTGTGCAAATAAATGTAACATATAATAAAAGTGAAAACTGTCAGAATTGGGTATTTCACACTCACTGTAAAACCGAAACCTGATATTTTTTGGAGGTGTGTGTGAAAAAAATTCACTGGCTTTTTCTTTTTTTTTTTCCATTTAGAAATGAGTTATTTTTTGAATAAAGAGATGAGGCTTTGTTTAGAGATGAGTAAAATTTGTCCTATCTTTGAGCAGAGGGGATTTGCAATGGGAATATCTCGGTTAGCGCAGTGACATACACTTGCGTGTTCCTATGTGAGAACTCTGCTTGAGAAAACGGAAAACCGAAGCTGGGCAATGGTAGCAGCATCACCCAAAAAGCGATGGTGAAGACGCTCTGCAGATACTCTTGACAGCTGTTTGCCAAGTCAGAGAAATACCCTTTTCTCTTAAATTGTGTTTTTGTAAATGTTTTTGCCTTTGGGCAATTGGCCAGCAGAAAAAGTCCGTCGCTACAGGAACGCTGGCCACCCTTCCTTGGCATCCCATTCTGGTGTTAGTAAGTGAGCATGGTTTACATTAGTGATCTGACCGATCCGATTTGCTCTCCGTTTGCGCTGTGCAGCTTGACAACGGCTCTCCTCCATTTGCAGTACATCTGCAGAGCCCTGGCCTGCAGCGCCCGTGCAGGCTGGTCTGTAGGGCTGCTGCTCTTGGACGGAGGAGAATGTTTCTGCTGGCTTAAGGAGGAGCTAAACAAAGCCCCAAGTCAGATATTAATACATGTTAACTGTCTTCTTATTTTTCAGAATTACCCACAGGATTTTTTATCTTTCCATCTTTGAAAGAATATTACCTTTTCTGTACTTTTGCAAATCTCCTCACTGTTTCTGCAAGTTCTCTGTCCTCTCCAGCCCTTCCCCTCTTTCCATCACGGCTGCGGCTTTATTTAACAGAAGAAAAAAAAGTGGATTTGCTGCCTGCTCTGCGGTAATTACGGTGATCGCTTCAGTTTTGCTCAGTGTTGCACTGCAGCAAGCTGAGGGCTAGCACAAGCCTAATAAACAGCAGGTCACAACACGCACGTGCATTTTTTAAGAATCTGGGTATTGTAGGTTTTTTTCAAGTTGGGCTCCTTCTCGTGTTTTAGCTGGTGTTTTGGCTGAGAGCGCTACAGTAACAAGATAACCAGCCAAATGTAAATGAGCCCTTAATTTTATTTGATCAGAGATGACAAAGGTTATTAAATGCCAGGAAGAAGTTTCTCCTCTGCCACCCATTTATTGAAAAGCTTGCATTTTCTGGAACGCATCATTTAGGTGATTAATACAAAATGAAAGACAAATCCGGTAACTTATAATGTGTCACACTTGTAGATGAAACAGGTAAGTGAACCTGTTCATTCTCACACAACTCTGACTTGAAGAAAGTGGCCAAGGAGCCTTTCGCAGGCATAAAACATCCCTTACCACAAGTGTTTGCACGGGAAGCAAACCAAGGTAACCAGTTACAGTCCAATTCCTGCTTATCAGCACTGGTGCTTAAAGATTTTATGGATTATCTGTAGCCACCCATTTTTACAGATCTCAGCGTTATTTAACAGACTGCCAGGACGCTGCTGGAACGTTACTTCGAATGTGCTGCAAACCAATAGCTATAAACAGAGATGGGTGTTGCAAAAGCAGCACGAGGGCAGCATCCAGGCAGGTCAACAGCAATAGCTCTTAGATGTGGGCTCCTCCTGTGCTGGGGACAAGGGGCAGAGAGGTTTCAATTGCCCCGTGGAAGGTTATCAGCTCCATTTGGGAATGAAGGGTGAACCCCACAGCCCGGATTAGACTCGATCTCAGCCTGCAGGTACCAGAGGTGCAGGGGAGCAGGCACAAGGAAATGAAGATAAATGGAGTTTATCTACTTCTGATGTGGCCATACAGAAATAGCTCATTTCGCACCTACACCAAGCCGGTGTATTCACTCACCTTTTTATTTATCACTAAACCACCGCTTCCTGGTGCTCTTGACCATAACGCTGCCTAAATTAATCCTCATTCTTTACAAACAAGAAGTGCTAACCATTTATTTCCAAACAATGTTTTCAGTTCACAGTGGCCTTGCACTGGTGATGGGGCTCTCTCCTGGGTAGCTTAATTTCTGTGGGCACTGTCACCATCTAGTGGCATCTCGCTAGTGGCTTGCAGGGGCAGCTGCTCTACCATCTCCCGTGGGGTTTGCCCCGTGGTCACTCGTTTCTCCCACTTATCAATACTGGCTTTGCTCAAGTTAAAAGGCTGCAGGTGTGATGGCAGCTTTATCTGGCACGTTTTCCCTCTGCCCCTGCTAGGAAGCAGCTCTGCCTGGTTGAACGAGGAGGATTTCCATGGTAAGGTGCCTGTGGAAGGCTAGGAGTTTGTGTTTAAAGACATTCGAGTGCAGGAGGAAAAGCTTGTGGGAGAGTTTTCTGCTCTTGAACGCTCAGGCTATTGCAAAGTGGGAGAGCAGAGAGTTATGACCAGCCAAAATAATATCTGGCAATAACACGGTGGGGATGGGTGTGGGGGTGTGTGTGTTCATCACACAGCCACGATTATGTTATTTAGTGGTTTGTTTCAGTTCGTGAAGGAAATGTACAGTGAAGACACCCGTTGCTTAATGCTCAGGCCTCTGTGCCATCCCTTCCAGCGTGAAGCGTTCACTTCTCACGATCAAAGCCCAGCTCTAACTTTCCTGTCTAACGTTCAGAAACTTGAGATGAGCGATGCTGTGTTTCTACCCTGGATTTCTCCCCCCTTGCTGTATCCCTGACAGACCTCAGTGGGTTTCTGTCATGTCCCGTGGGTGGGTGACATGTGCACGGCTGCTCCTGTGCAAGAGCTGGAGGGGGACGCTGCTTGCCATGTGATGGTGCCTCGATTTTACAGGGGTCATTTCCACACAAGAAAGCAAGCAATGGGCCCATAAATCAGAGCAGAAATATCCCCCTGCCAAGGCTGAGAAGGGACAATAAGCAGGACGAGGGCTGTGACACTCTGCCTGGTATTGTAGGTTTCTCAGAAATGATTTTCAGCCCTATAAATCCCACTCACTTTACATAATAATGCAACTTACAGGCGTTTCTTCCCCATGCGTAGCTTTGGTTTGAGTCTTCTTTGGTTGTGAGTCACTGGTGGCCCACAGGGTGTGCATTAACAAGGAATACGGCGATCAGCTCTGTTGCAAAAGCAAAGCCTCGTCTGCCCGATCCAGCTTGCTCTGCCTTTCCCACAGACACTGTGCAAAGCCCCAGGGAACCGAGCGGCTTGCAGGGTGCTCTCTTCCTCGCTTAAGAGAGGAAGGAGCCATAAAAGTAGTGAGGAAAAGGGAAAATAGGACTCTCTGATATGCTCTGTGTAGCCAGCAGCCTCCCCTGCTCTGCACCGGCTCTGGCCGCGCACCCTTGGGTGCGTAGCTCAGTGTAGGAGAGACCTTCAGAAAACAAAGGCACATGGGCTTAACTCTAGTATCTGCTGATGTCTGTCCGTGCAGCTGAAGGACTGAGAGGTCTCAGCTCCAGGAAGGCAAAAGTCAGGTCACCTCCTCGGGGAGCGCCTCATCCCCACGTGAAATGCTACCGAGGGCCCCGCGTGCTGCCCTGCTCCGGCTTACAGCAGCCTTGCAACCTCAAATAACGCCGCTGCTCCCGCCTCATCCATAGCACTGAAAACTTCACGTGGGTTTTCAGTTTTCTACTTTTAAATTTAAAAGATACCTTCCCTTATCCATCTGCCTCTCCCGTTAGAAGTGCCCTGTGAGCAGGGGAGCGAGGAGCTATTCTAGGAAAAAATGAAGGTAACCACATCTGAAAAAACAAGAGCATAAACCCTCACGAAGAACAGAAAATGAAAACGACTGCTTTTAGACCAATTAAGTTAACTGTTGGGTTTTTAGGTTTTTTCCCTTTAAATCTTATTTATTTATTTATTTATTACTCCTGGCTGGAGCTTGGAGCTAATGAAGCGTAGCGAAATGGCCCACAGCTTCCTTGAGATACCTGCTGGCTCCTTCTATGATAATTTGATACAAACTACTAGAAGAATTGTATGAGTTCTGGTCAAAATTTGAATTAAGCTATAAGAGCTAAGCTATTACGAATTTTATGCTGTATTGTAAATATGATTTATAGGACAGAGAACTGGAACCTGTGACTTTCTTTTTTTCTTATTAAATGTGATTATAGTAGCATACATCTCTTTAAGGAGCAGCCATACATTTCTGGCATTAACCTAATTTTAATGGTGGGGGGGGGGGGGAAGGAAAAAAGATGAATAAAATTGTTACCAAGGAAAGTAAATGATTCTGTAACCATTTCATACGGGCGCGTTACTGGTGTCTCCCTGGAGCCAGGGTTGGATAAGTAGTTAGGAGTTTGTCTTGAGGATGGCTCAAAACACTAAATGGCAGTTCTCGTCCCCAGGATAGATGTAGAGTTTCTCTTCAGCCAGAGTGGGATGTACGCAAAGAAAAGAAAATTTTTGGACTCAACTAACTTTACCTTGTGCTGTCAACAGTGAGGCTTTGCAGCACGTTGGTGGAATTGCAACCCCGAGGAAATCGGTGGTGAAGCTGCCGGCTTCCCCGGGGTTGCCTTCTGCCTCCTTTCCTCCCCCGGGAGAGGTGCTGGGCATCAGCGTGGGGAGGGGACGGGACGGGACAGGACCTGTGCTCGGGCAGCGGGTGTGCAGGGACCTGGAAAAAGGAGGAGGGTCTTTTTTTTATTATGCTGCTACGGTATTTGGGAGGAATATGCGTCTTAACAGCATAGATAGCACGTTCATATTTATTCACCTTGAAATCTCATCTTCAAAGGAAGCACTCGCTGTTTGTTTTCCCTTTATCGACACACTTTAAAAGAAAAAACAAGTGACCGTATTCAGGAAACTTACTTTTGCGGTATTGCCAATTACAATATTTAGCAAGCTCAGCCCTGAGTAAAAAGCAGCAAATGGGGGTCAGTTAATCTACAGGTGCCATCCTCAGTGCTGTGGGTATCGGGGCATGGACGGGGAAATCATGCTCACCCAGTAGTCAAGGAGTGTTAATCCTCAGTTGCAGCTTTGTTCTGGTAAGGTCCAAATCTACCCACAGGTTGCCTTAAATACCTGAATAGCTCCTAATCAGCTAAAATCAGATACCTACCCCTTACACCATTCCTCACTAAAAGCCAAGTGCCACAAGGGTTGGTGGGGCTGTCTGGACCTGGCAGGAGAGGTTCCCTTAATCTGCTCACGCAGCAAAGGATGCTTAAAGCCAAAATGTAATTCACTTATTGGTATTTGACCAGGATGCTGTGGTCAACTCTTGTGAGAGGTCGTGAGGTCTCCGCTGACCACAGGAACTTGGTTTTGCATCTCATGGCAGGTATGGTAAACCTTCAGTTAATGTCTCTGTATCATGCGTCAGGCTTTGATCTCTCTCTGTAGCAATCCTTTACGCCCAGCATAATAAACCATGTCTAGTGCATGGGGAAAAATCCACTTACCTTTTCTGCTGACTTTGCCCAAAAGGTGAATTGGACACCTACTCTGATACTTGCTTCCAAGCCTCTGATTCTTCTCCCTGGTGTGTTTTGAATTCATCTATAGGGAAACAATGGCTTAAATTTTGCCTTCCTTCCCCATGAGAAAAGCAAAACGAAGAGGGTATAATATTTTACACAGGTGTTCTGCAGAATCTGTTTTTAGATCTTTTGTGAAAGGAAGTTTGGGGCTTTGGCTTGGTTTCAGTTGACATCTTATTACCACAGAGCTGTGGTACATCTCCCGGAGAGCTGGAGCACGAAGGGCTCGGTTAGGACTTGCACAAGTGGATAATGGACCTAAACCCATTAGGTGCAAGTTCTGACAGCATGGGTCAAACTTGTATGTGTCAGTCTTTGGGTTCCTCCTTTCTCATTCTCCTAATTGGGCTTATTTTCTGTTTAAGAATAATTGGCAGAATTTTATGATGTGAAAACAAAAATAAGGCAAGTGCTGCTGAGATCTGTGAAGGCAAAACGTTTTCATGTGCTTTGGGGTTCACGGAGCAAACCTTTCTGTCAACAGATGCGTTTCGTCGTGACCTGCTTTCAGCTGACGGTTGGGAGCGCAGGGGCTGCTTTCTGCGACTGGGTGACAGAAATATGACTTTTCAGTTTGGATCGTGTAAAACAATGTGTGTAGTGATGCCCTGTGGATCGGTCAGGGCCAAGCAAAAATAAAACCAAAAAAACCCCAAAGGGGGGAAAAATAACCCCCAATCCACTCTCCCCATTGATCTCTGAAAACTCAAAAAATAAGGAAAATTAGTCAGAACTCCTTTCTTGTTGTAATTTAGAGAGTTTTCTTGCCACAGCACTTCTGAAGGGGTGGGAAAAAAAGACTCCATCGTCCTCCAACACTTGAAGATAGGATTTTCATACTGACTAAATCCCTGCTCATCAATTAAGCTGCAGTCCATCTTTATGCCAAATGTTTGTTTAAAAATAATCTTCATGGACTTGATCTCTTTTAAAGAAGACTTCCCAGCAATTCACTGGGAAATTAAAAAAGAGGGGAGGGAGGAAAGAAAGTGGGCTGCTTGGACTGCAGCAGTCCTGGATGGGATCAGCACCTGGGCTGCTGCAAGACTGGGCACAGATTTGTGGTGCTTGGTCCTGGGCTGGGGCAGGGCTGGGGCATGTCTGTGCCGGACATCCAAGCGTGTCTGAAAACAGGCAGCTGTCTCCTGGCTCTTGTTCTTGCTCCAAGGAAGGAGCAAGCTGTGCTGCAGCCACGCGTGGTCCAGTGCATGGCGCGGCATGCCCTGTGGTGTGGTGTCCCAGCCAGGAGATGCATGCCCCTGGCTCGCAGACCCGCTGCCTGCCCTCCTCTCTGTCTCTGGGAGGAGGCACAGGCGGGAGCCTGATTCAGGTCCTATCAATTTTCTGCAAGGTGTTCCTTATTCCCCACCATCCACTAAATCAGTTCTGTGAATAATACATTTCTGTGTGCTTCTGAGCAATTTATGGGTGTCTTTGGATTGTAAATCCATGCTGTTTCCTCCTGGGCGCGTATATTGCCTGATGCACTGCTTCTCCCTCTTTAGGAGGAGGTATTTCTAGGTTTCAGCGTCTGGTATAAAGTTCAGTCAGATGAGCTGAAAATGCATGTTTTGCTCTCATCCTGACATGGGATTACAATTTGCTGTCTCAATGACTATTCCCAGTGGTGGGTTTATACATTTAGGCTTGGCATTTCATGGGGACTTAATGGAGTGAGCTCCCCATAATGGAAATATTCGTCTTATGCATCCCTCCTAGAATGAGTCCCAGGGGTAAGGCTGAGTAATTCCTTGAGGGTCCTCTAAAAACTCCAGCCAAAATACCTGGATTCAGGCAGCACAAATGGCTGCAAAACTGATGGAAGGTAATTAGGTCAGAGATAGAAACAGCAATTCATGATTTGGGGGAAGAGGGAAATAGTCACCAGTTATCCCCCAGGCTGGTCTAGGCGATGTGTTGGACGTGCCTTAGCGCAGTTAGTGGGGTTTTTTGTCAGTGTGAAATCTGCTGCTTTGCCAAAGTCCCGAGCAATACCCTTTTCACAGTTTAAGGGGGATTTAAGTGAAATGCAGTCCTTGCACTGGCTCTGACAGTGCGTTTCACTCCAAGGGAGCGGAGGGAATTGCTAGAGAGCCCTTATAGCTAAAGATTTATATCAGGTAAAGAAAGGCATCCAGAGACTTTGGCCACTCCTAATGTACAGTTCAAACCCCCAAGAGTCCCTCTGACATCCAAATATCAGAGGGAATTGTAGAATTTAATATGACCACAAGGTTTCTGCTGGTTTTTTATCAGTCACGTGAATGAGGATCATTCAGTCCTATAGAACTCTGCAGGATGTGTCAGGAGAGAACATAAACAAAGCTCCATGTTTTTGCAGCACTTTTATATAAAGCCTTGTAACGTTTTTATAGCTCTGCACTGCTTTTATCCCCACTGCATGAGGGATTCTTACAACCAGTGTTCTGGCGGCGAGGACTTGAATGGCTGATGCATGAGTTTATGGAGTTATTACCCCTCTGTCTGCATCCTGTTGGAGTTGCCCATGAATTTGCACTCTCTTCTCAGCTCTCAGATGCTGGAGGCACTGCAATGGTTGCTGTCGCACAGAGTGATGAATTCTTAGCCAAGAAAGAGGAGAAAAGCTTGTGGAATGTTTTGTCAGGTCTAGATCCAACTTCACACTGCAGGAGCTTTGACGATGGCTTGGCACTGCTCTTGCTCTGCACAGGTATGTCAACTGCCAGATTTGTTTTTATCATACGAGGAAACAAACTGTTTAATGAATGAAACCAGATGCATGAGATTGTGCTGAAAAACCTCCAGTCACTTTGTAAAGAACTCAAGCCAGAAACCTTGGAAAAGGCACATATAAACATTCATGGAATTTCTTCTTGGCAATTAAAGGTAAATATGCATTATGCAGATATTCTTTTTTAACTACGCTATACTCATTCCTTGCATTTCCACACAATCCGTGTGGTGTAGGACTCCAGCATGGTCTATCTGTTCCTCATCGTCCCGGGTAACTCGTCATGGGACACTGGTTGGAATAGGGCTGGAGGTTTTCTTCACAGAACAGAAAGATCCAGAAACAGAAGTAGTTGTGAGAAGATCAGATCTTCTGACACCAGGTAGAGCAAATGCGAGTTAGTTCTTGAAATGAGCCAGGCCGATATAAAAGCTTGCACAAACAGCTGGTTTCAGTTTGGACAATTCCTATTGACCCGAGTGGTTTCTCCAACAGGACCCACATGGATTAGTCAGCATGGACTGCCTGTCCTCCACCGTGCAACCAGCATGTGTTCCAACATGTTATTCCATGAAACAAACTAGTTAAAACTTCCTGAGAGCTACCGAAATGCTACTAAACTGCAAAATAAAATGCCTTGTTCAATTCAACTGATTGAATTGGAAGACATCTTGCAACTTTCCTGTACAGCCCAAATCACTTTAAACTTCTTTGATGCTCATTTATTAATACCAATCAGATGAGAACCCCTTGTAACTTGGGGTGAGACACTGTTTTTGGTTGGGTTTTTTTTGAATACCCAAAGTTAATGATTAATTCTCCTCCCAAGAGTCTTATTTTCACCTTAACATAGACAGTAACTGCTATTAGAATACGCTGCGATGATGGACTTGACTGTTAGCCAAGGTGCGGTGCCACCAGCCCAGGTTAGCGAACAGGCAGCGATGGCATCTGGGACGGAGGCAGGATGGGTGAACACGGCCGATGCCATTCCCATGACACGTGGGGACCAGCGCAATAAACGGGAGAGCCAGAATTTTCCAGGTGAATCTGAAATGAAATTAAATCATTTGTGTTTGCTTTAATATAGGGATGTCTGATATTATCTGTCTACAGCATTAGTCTGTGCTGCAGCCTTTGAAGCTAATAATTGGCATTAGGGTGGTGTGTTAGTTTCCATGTTAGGCATGATTTTGGAATGAATCTCAGTTATCCAGACAAATGGGCATTTTCATGGTATTACCCACTACCACATGATGTTACATATTCCTCATCAGTGGCTGTGTTCAGGTTTGGGCATCACTGGGGTTTGGGATTTTTCCTTAGCTAATTAAGAGTTGTGAGAAGGGCAAAAATATTTGGGGTGTTGGAGAAGAAAGGTTAAACCAGCAAAATACGGCAAGCTGAGCCAAGTGATGCTTAAGGTGGTCATGGCTTGTGATGCTGAAGGGGCTCAGCATTGGGGATGCCACCGTTCATTAGTGCAGTGCGTGGAGCTGCAGTTAAGGGTGGGGAGAAGCAAAAAGCAGATGAAATGTCAGGATGTGCCCTTGGAAATGAGATCTTTAAAGCCCAGTTTAGTCCCTTGAAAGCTACATTGCTACAGATCTCGGGGAGGTTTGGTAAAGAGCAATCCCAGTGGGAGAAAGGCAGGCTGGAGGAGCCCAGGAGCTCTTCACAGGCTTCGGTTCTTTGGTTTTGGGTGTAACTGTTGACTCCACTGCAATGGGCTTACATTAGGTATGAGTTGGATCTGGTTTGTGCAATGGCTTGATTTTTTTGGATTACGAGTTCTCAGATGATGGCCACAAAGGAATTTTAATTAGGAAAGTAAGAAAGGTTCTGCTGGGAGACGGGCAAACCACGATAATTATTGGCAGTGAGAAAGTCAGCAAAGAGCAAGTAATCAGGGAATTTATAGAGGTCTTACTGAGAATAACCTAAATGTAACTTTTAAGGATACCTGTGAAAGAATGTCTCAGAAGGAAAATGACTTAGCAGTGGACATTCCTGTCATTTTATGCTTTATCCAGTGTCTAGCTGTATTTACCAGCTTTAATGAATGCACAGATGAGGATCAAGCTGGCTATGTGGCCACTGAAGGTGTAATCACCGCAAATGTCAGGATCCCTGGGAGGACACACCAGGGGCTGCCGATTCTGCACCGGTGTCAGTGGAAGCTCCCAGGCTCGGGCAAGGCGGCGGCGATGCACAGAAGAGAGCTCATCTGTCTCGCCGGGCAACAGATCCAAAGTCCTTTCACAAATGGGGCAAACTGCACAGTTTAAAAACAATTCTGTAGGAGTCTGTATTTCCAAATGCATCTCTCCTGAAACCAAATATTTAAACATCAAAATAAAATGACCCTTTCTTTTTTTTTCTTTAGGAAATAGTGGGTAGCTTTGCTCTCCTCTCCAAGATCCTGAATACCAAGTAACCTGGCAAGGAGATCCTCACCGTGCCAGCATAACACATCCCTTGCACTGTACTCTGAGTTTAAACTAACATGACCAACTTCACGTGAGAATGCTCCTGGAGTAGCAAAGTGCTTGGCTAAATCCAGCCTCCTACTTCTGTCTGCAAACACAGAGTTGCGCAAATTCTCCTCTGCCACTTCTGTATATGAGTAGGGTCCAAAAGTGTCACCCTGCGCCACTGATAAAGCTTTAACTCTTCATAGGTGGTCAGTTGATGGGATAGGCAGAATTGCCATGTACACAGCTAAAGGCTGGTATGACTATGGGATACCTTTACTGGACAGGGAACGACACCCACTGCTTGACTTAGAAGACATGCCCAGGCTGAGCAATGTGCACACCTACGGTCTTCTCATGGGAATACTTCTTCCATCGTAAATAGGCGCACTTCATGGCTTTTGTGGTATCACGCGTTTCCAGCTTGTGGCAGTATCTCAATAGAAACATCTAAAAAGATCATACTCTTCTTGTTCCAAATACCTTCCTCTGGCCCTGGCTGAGCTTTAAGGCTGTTCGAGTGGTGGAAATGGGTTGTGCTTCTCAGGTGTATTCAGAGACCAAATCTGACTCTCTCAGACTCTGTGACCTTGTTCTGCTCCCTGCTAAGGTCACCTCTCTGTGTGTCAGAAAATGGGGCTGCTACCAAAGGCACAGGACATTTGTGTCTGTAAGAACAAATCCAGTATTTGCAACAGATGTCTTCCCAGGAGGATCCTGGCTCTGACACAGGCAATGCACAGCCTCACGCTAACTGCTCGGGGCCAGGCTGCCAAGGTGTTTAAGTGTTGGTCACCTTTGAAAGGCTGGTCTTTAACCTCTTGATCTTGTATTCATAATGAAATGGGAGGGGTAGCAGGAACTTGCACTTTCTGATGTGGATTTTACTAATTAGTCCAAGTGTTTCTATAACACATATGGATATTTAAGGCCACGCACACGATTAATGCAAACTGCTTACTTGTAACGGAGTAAACAGCACTGGCTAGACCACAGTGCTAACACCAGCAGACTTCTGACTCGGGAGACTGGAAAAGGTCGCTCCCTGTGCCCAGTGCATGTGGGAAGTAGGTTTTGCAATGGTGCAGCTGCATATTATACTGATGTCCAGTGGTTGACAAAAGCAGCAGCGGTAGGTGGCCACGACAGGCAGAATCTCACACTGCTGCTGCTCGGAAGGGTATCGGATACCCACGTCTCTTAGTTGGAGCTGCAAAGCCGTGCTCCTCCCTGGCTGTCATGTGCATGTCTGGGATCGAGGGGGCAGCCCAGGGGGTGGTGGTGGGGTTGGTGCTTGGTGCCATCCTTGGACATGAACCGTGGAGCCCTGGCTTTGCCCAGGGCAGAGACCTGAAGAAACAGGTTTCTTCTCCCATTCTTTGCATGCTGCAAACATCAAAATGAAGCAAGTCCCTTTGTAGCGGTGGCTGGTCTTTCTCTCTGTGCCTCTTCCTGTCGGAGACTGCCACACACGATGAGGAATGGAACCACTCGTCCTTTTTCAGCGCCCCGCTGGTAGGTGCCTGTAGGAATAAGGTAAATGCCTTGCCAGATGGCATGCTATGAGCTGGTAGCTCTTGACATTTATTATGAAGCTCATGATGCATCAGAAAAGGGCAACAGGACCTACATCTTTTCAATGCAGAAAGCAGCTGATGCAGTGACTGTGCCTCAGCCGGTGAACGCGTGCCGAGTACCGCGAGCAGACCCTGGCAGCGCCAGCCTCAGCACGCAACCCGCTGGAAGCGTTTCTTATAACAGCAATTATTTGCAATGGATTTGGGAGGACTGGCTTCAGTTCAAGCCCACATACCCACAGCCAGGAGTACTCCGAGTGATGCAAGATATAGATGCAGGCTGGCAAGAGATGAGGGGGCTGAATGATGGTAAAAAAAGGAGCTCTTCTCATCTTCCTCTTAGACACGTGTTTTGAGTCAGGTAAAGCAGCTGTAGCCCAATAACACAACCACGCTTCTGTAAAGATTGCGGTTGTGTCCAGCTCTGCTTAAATATTTCTTGATCAAATTGAATGGAAACTGCTCCTTAGCTCCTAAAAGCCTGCAAAGACCACGTGCCATTTAAGTTGCAGTTAAAGAATCTCCAATCTGACTAAGGTAGTTTAAAAGGGCTTAAGCGATTCATGAGTTAGTTTAAAGGGAGAAGGGCATTTGCTACATAAATAAGGCATGCGGTAGATGTCATGGACTGAAAACGTTGATCTGTGAGGCTTTTCTCCATATCATTAGAGATCATGTTACAGTTAAGCACAGAAAAACAGATAACTCCTTCAAGTAGTTAATTTGAATATACAGAAGCAAAAGGAAGAGTAGGAGGAAGATGTAGGTCAAGTGCTTCAGGAAGATGCCAGGCGAACGTTCAAAGAACCGCAAGATCGGTTTCTACCAGTGTCAGAGGTACCCGCGTGCACTTCAGCTGTTGGCATGGAATTCATTTTGCTCCCATCAGAGGTGGGGGGAAAGGCAAATAAATAACACTCCGTGGTGGTGCTGCTGCTGTGCAATAGGGGGGCACCTCGCTACAGCTTCTCCGTGTCCCCGTTTAGGAGCCCCCCTCTGTAAGGTGTCGTACTCGTAACCCGGGCTGTGCTGCCATCAGCACCGTCCTCGCGAGCTGCCTCCGTCACAGCCCGGCTCGAGCGATCGTTGTTCCTGCCCGTAAAAGCGTAAATAGCTGAGGCCAGCAAAGAGTTGGAGGGAGAAATTGCTTTCACTTCCTTTTTAGTATAGTGAAGGACTAGGGTGTTATGATTGATTACCCTGATTTCAGAGGTATTAGAGGGTGTTTGTTAGTCTATATGAGGCTGGGGAAATCTGGGAGGCTGGGCAAAATCTGCTGCTAAGTCACTTTTTTCTGAGAAGCTGAACAAAAGGGCCTTTAAATCTTGCGGGACTGTCAGACTGACACGGAAGAAAGAAAATGTCAACTGTAATGGCAAGGGTACGGGTGAGCCGTGCTTCAGCTTTGCTCGTTGACCTCCTCCAGCCCCGCTGGCACCAGCTACTTGCTTTGTCACAGAACAGGGGTTTGGATCCAGTTTAATCACGCTTGGGCCATACCTCTACCCCCTCATGTGGTTTGGGTTGGCAGGCTTAGCCTAGGGAAAGCTTCACCAATGCAACAATTTTATCTGGGGGCTGGAGAGACCTGGTGTTCATAAGGTAACCCTGCACAGACACTACAGCCTTTTATGAAGAAACTCACTGAACAGCCATCATTATAAATGAATTATTTTTGCTTAGTCTGACTTAAAAAAAGAAAAAAAAACCCAAACAAACAAAACCCCCCCAACTCCTTGCCATAAAGCTAAAAGCTTTCATCCTCTTTGTTAATTTTAATATGACACTGTTCCTGAAAACAGTTGTCAATGTGACTTTTGCACAAGCCTGTCATGAAACAGCACGCTGCAATAGCCGCTTCCACCGTGCGTTCCTCGCCCACATAAAGAGTACACGACTCTCCTTCCAAGAGGGGGGAAAACCTTGTGTTATTTCTCCTGTGACCTACTTGGGTCTGAGAGGCTCCATGCAGAGCCGCGCTCTGCGCCTTCGCTTTGATGCTCTGCTGGTCGTACGGCTTGTGGAGGTTTTGGGGCAGTTCTTGCCAGCCCTTCAGCTGCTTGGGCTCAGCCTGGGCTGTGCTTAAGGCGCAGTCTCTGGCTTAGAGACTGCTGAGTGTGGGCAGAGGTGTGAAGAGTCAGGACAGGAGATGTAACGGAGACAGCCCCACGGCTTGAGACTTTGAGCTGGGTGGAAACGATAGTGGGATGGGAAGAACAGGGTGACCTCCACATCACTGAGCTTGTGTAGGCCAAAGGAACTAAAAGAAAGAGAAAGGAAGACCTAAACTAGGTCAAACTTGGCTTCAAAGAAGAACCAAATGTTAATGCCTTGTGTGTGATCTGCGCTGGGAAAGTTCACAACCCGTTTCCACTTCGGGGTTCAAACAGTAACGTATGTGCACTGCTCACATTCACGGCTGAGCCGCTGCCGCAGATGATCTGTGAGAGCCTGTGAACAGGGTACCTTCCAGGAAGGCTAGGGTATGGAGGCTGGTGTCAGTGCCCATCTCCAAAACCAGCCTCAGAAGGTGCCTTTTGCACAGTAATATTAAGAAAAAAGAAAAGTGAATTTAGTCTGCCTTCTCCCTGGTTCCCCTGCACACTGCAGACTCAAACAAGGACGAGTGTGCAACCTGGGAAATGCCATCCATGGCTCTGAGAGTGATGGGTGTGAGTTTTGCTGCCTGGGGAATTTTTAATTTGTCATCTCTGAATTATGAGGTTAAACTCAGAGCAGCTACAGGGATGCCCATCGAATGTGGGCAGCTGGCAGTGCAAATCTTAGCGGTCCTAAAATGGGAATAAATTAATTTCTTTAACTCATGCCTCCATTGACTGAGAACTCATTGAAGGGGAGCTATGACAACTGATCTCAAGGACTGCAGGAAAGCTTAAACCAAGGGATGTTTTCTCCCCAGAGAGTAAGAAGCTGTTAATTGGCGGGATATATGGTGCTGGCCATAATTTTTGAGGGCTTTTCTCATTTTTTATGGCTGCTCGTAATCACATTCCTGCACTTCATAATTCAGGTTTTCTTGCTGAAGTCCTGAAATTGATTTAAAAGGGGACAAGACCTAATAAAATCTGGTGACATAAAAATATCAGCTGGTAACCGCAAGTTCTGGGAGTCGTTCTTGCTTCATCCCATTTGACACTCCAGCGGAGGGCTGGTTTTGTCCACTCTGAAGCATTTTCTATAACTCAGCAATGAAGGCAGACTAAGATTTTGTCTCTGCTGTGGTGGAAACCAGGGAGGGGACTGCTGGAGCTGCAGAGGGCAGCTCTGAACTCAGTGGAGGAGAAAGGGGACAGGCAACAGCTCCGCTGGAGCTAAATCCCTATAGAAATATGGCTGTAGTTGAAGAGATTCAAGCAATACTTCACTCTACAAGCGGTGGGTGTGTGTGGATGTGGAGTCCGTCTGGCCGTGCCAGGCTGTAACGCATTCAGTGTATTTAAAACCTTGCAGTTATCTCAGAGAGTGATGATGAAGGTACTCTGCAGTTCGAGGGACACCAGCCACCGCTGGAAACGAGCAGCACGATTTCATCGGAGCGCACAAAATGAAAGAGGAGCCACCTCTGAGTCTGTGAGCAGCCTACCAACACCTCCCCAAACTTGCGGTTTTTATGGGCACTCCAAGCTCTCCACCAGGAGATGAGACTTCTGCAAGAGAAGACACCTGAGGCAGAAGAGAGTAAGGCTCCTGAAGCTCGAGCCAAGCAGCATCCCCCGTTGCTGCACCCAGTGGGCGACTGTCACAGCTGGAGTAATCTCAGATGGAAAGAGGAAAGGTGTGATCCCAGCCGGTGTGAAGGAACCCAACCTGGGCCAAGAGGATAGAGCCAGCCAGGCTTTTCAGAGAGGGGAGAGACACCATCACAGCAGAGATGGAGGGACTATCAAAATATGAATGCAAATGGAGTATTTATGGCTTTCAGGTTGGCAAGTGATGAGGACCTTAATGTCTTGCCAGAAACAATGCTCTTAATGTTAAAAGAAAAGCTGCAGGCCATGAAAAGTGAGCAAGAAGAATTCAGGGCTTTCAGGGATAAACTTAAAGAAATATGAGAGTAGGTGTATAGGGAAACGAGAGATAACATCTTGTTTCAGGGAAAAGGGCACTCATTTGGGGGTTGAAAGTGAGTTGAACTATTCATCTTATTACTGAAGAAGCGCAGGGGATTAAATGGTTTGGGAAGAATCTGGGGATATCTTCCAGGTCCTTTGGAAGGTCTCAGCGAACTGCAGAGTTTGAAACAGTCAAGGGAAAAGTCAGGTCACATCCCCAAGAGCCAGCCCCTCGAAGTGGCTGAAGACACGTGTGAGAGAGCAGCTTTCCTCCTTAGGAGGCAGAAACTGAGCGCTGCCTGCAGTGGAAGGCTTTGGGAAGGAAAATGTTGATCCATTCTTCCCGTGTTTTGTGCTTTGAGAGGGTTTTTCTTGGAATAGTCGGTGTGCTACGACAATCCTTTGTGAGATGAATTGCCTCCATGAAGGATGAAAGTATCATGCAATAAAGGAGGGTAAATAGGAGCATGGAAGACAGAGCAGTTATAGGTAAATATGGAAACTTGTTTGCGCAGATTGGATGCAGCCAAAGTGCTTGTGTCACTGCTTTAATGAGTTTTTGGGATTAGAGGAGCCCTGGGCTGGAGCCCCGTCCCTGTGCCCTCAGTGCGGTATGGCCGGCACTCTGCCCCACCGGCACAGCTTTACCGCCCTGACTGACGGACAGAGCCTGGCCCGGCCACCGATTCGGGTCTGAGCAAACCTCCCGCGGTGGCAGCCGGATTAGCACCCCTCTAATATCCGCCCCGAAACGCATCAGAAGCTGTTCTCCTGGGCAGTCACTCTCTGCTCTGACTTTCTTGGCTTGTTTTTCTGCTGTTAGCTGCTCTGGAGCATGCTGCTCGCCCTACTGATTTTTAATAAGCTCTTGAGGAAGCGTTTCTTCGCCAGCACTTAGCAACGAGTGCCGCGGTCCTCCATCCCTTGCCGCCGATGCATAAACCGGTCTCGAGCCCATCAGCACAGGAAAGGCTGTTGGCTCCGCAGCCCGGACGGGAACCTCTGCCCAACCCGTTCTGCATCCAAGTGACAAACGCACCAGTAAGTGTATTGGCACAAAACATTTCCATTTTTTTTTAAATGGTTATTCCCACATCCTCCTTCGGTCTGTGCCCTTTGAACCCACTTCCAGTAATTAAAATGGTAATCCTAGTGTCTGCTGTTCGTTTGCCACCTTTGTTACTTTACCCTTGTAAATCCTGCGCAACCCCAAGGCTTTGATCTGCACGTGTGCTCTTCCCCTGGGTAAGGGTCCCAGAACATCTGCGATTAACATGATTTTTAAAATCTTGGGGTTTCTTCAGGTTTAAGCACTGGTGCCTTCTGTGCTCTTTAATTCTTAGTTCTTCTAGTTATAGAATAGTTATATTATTTAGTTATTCTTGTTTTGCCAAGTGTAGTTTTTGTACACTTACATGAGAGTGCATGGATTTGAACACAAGCCTTGCTGCTGTATTTGGGAAATTTCATTTTGGTTTCCTTTTCTTTTTTGGGGTCTGGGTTCATATCGCTCCTAAGCCTGTGCACGGGGTGGGGGGGCTGAAGGAGCAGCCTTGGGGTGCCAGGGCTGACGGTGCCGGGGAAGTGCCATGCACCTGCCCAACCTCACCGGTGGCCAGCCTTGTGGTTTCGGGCCCTCAAACCTTCCTGAGTATTTTTGGTCCTGCTCAGAGCACTCCTGATATATGAAATATCAGCATCGCTAGATGGCACATGTGAGCTGTTCCTGTCTGACTAGCAGAGGACAGGCCAGGCAGTGAGGTTTCTTCCCTCAACGTTTTTTTTTTTACTTCCGTGGCTGCTTCTGCCAGCAGGGTAGACGTAACACATCCAAACCTGCCCTGTAGGCCCATTAAATACCGTCCTGCTCGCCAGCGTGGCTCTGCCACCTCCCTGTTCCTCCACTTTCCATCCCAGGGATTGACTAGGATAGAGCTGTTACTCTGCCATCCTTCGCAAGCACTAAGTCAGAGAGTCATAGAAAGTCCTGAGCTGGAAGGGACCCGCAAGGCTCACCGAGCCCAGCTCCCGTCCCTGCACAGGACACCCCAAATTCACACCGTGGCTCTGAGGGCCTTGGCCAAGGGCTTCTGGAACATCGCCAGGCTGGTGCCGCGATGCCTCTCCCTGGGGAGCCTGTGCCAGGGCTCCACCACCCTCTGGGGGAAGGACCTTCTCCTAATGCCCAGCCTCACCCTCCCCGGCACATCTCCCTGCCGTTCCCTCGGGGCCTGGTGTTGGTCACCAGAGAGCAGAGACCAGCCCTGCCCCTCCTCCTGCCCTTGGGAGGGGGCTGCAGAGCCCATGAGGGCTGCCCTCGGCCTCCTCTGCTCCAGCTGAACACACCAAGGCTGAACAAACAAATAAACCCCAAGAAATACCATATAATAAATAAAACAAATGCTTTATCTTTATAAAGATTTTCTTTTAGCATATTTTATAAATTCTTTGTACAAATAATTGCTTTTTTGTTGTTATTTTATGAATTCTGTCTTTGTATAATAACTGCCTGCAAAAATATTGGCAATCAAAGTCTAAAAGCACAGAGTAACAGTGGTCTAATGGTCTGTGCTGGCAGGGGACAGGGTGCTCGCTGTCCCACCGCGTGGCCCTGAGCAGCTGGTGCCCTTCCCCTGGGGTTCCTGTCCCCCCACTGTCATACCTACAGGGGTGACGTGCATCTAAGTTATGGCCTGAAGTGACTGAAACCGAGTGTCAAATGTGCTTCTAAACTGTCCTTAGGGCTAGCGTTAACATCTGCTGCTTAACGGGACCTTGGTCACATCCACTGAGAGGACAGTCATTTGTCCTTGTTGGAGGACAAAGTTGGTCAGGCCCTGGCACAGGCTGCCCAGAGAGGTGGGGGAGTCACCAGCCCTGGGGGGGTTCAAACAACATGTAGACGTGGCCCTTCAGGGCATGGTTTAGGAGGCCTGGGGGTGTTGGGTTGGGGATTGGACTTGGTGATCCTAGAGGTCTTTTCCAACCTTAATGACTCTATGATTCTATGAGAGGAATTATTCTGTTTATTAAGCGCCTTGTTCAAGGCTTGGTGTTCCAAGTGTTGAACTCGTGTAGGAATTTCCTTCACTAAAGCTTCCTATCAAAGTTTAAGACCAAAGATTAAAAAGAGGCTTTTGGACAGACAGAAATAAAACACTTTGATCAAAAGAGAACAGAAAGTGGTAGCACTAATCACAGCTGACGAAATAGGGAGGCTGATGGGGATGGAGTCTGAGGGCAGTGTTTGCTGTCAACTTCTGCCTTATACTTTCATAATAATTTAATTGCATTTTCACACTGTGACCAATGTTTCTCAGAGGTGAGACAGAAATTGCCCTTTCCTTCTCTAAGGTGGAGTAGATGAAAAAGCAGAATTTCTTCCGAAAGAGGGAACCACAGCCTTGCACAATGCTCTGCCAGCTGCTATTACTGTCCTGCTTGCTGGACTTAACCCAGGCTGGATGCAAAAAGGAAAACAACTCTTTGCCGAGCTCTCGAGGCCAGCATCCCTGGGAGATGGGCTGCTCCCAGCCTCAGCAGAAGCGCCAGACACCCGGTAATGCTTTGGCTTGTGCTCGGGAGATAATATCTGCTCCAAACCCCACTGGGATCCATGAAAAGGCTGTCTTGAGCTCAGCTTAGTGCAGTGAAGCATCTGAACTATTTTCTCACCCGTGTCTGAGCAAGTAGGTAGAGGTTTTGCTATGATCTTCCCTCCAACACGGATGGGAAGTCCTCCTCTCCTCTCCCAAAAGATTTGCAAAATCTTTTGCACCATTTTTTGTGGCATTTACACCCTGCACCTGCCTTTATTTTTGTATGAACACCAAACCAGAAATTTTAAGGATTCTTGGCTTGAGTCGCTCGCTGGTTCTCCCCGTAAGGCTCACTGGGGTGACCCCAAGGCGACCAGCAGCGCTTGTCACCAGGTCTAGAAAATATTTCTTTAGGAATAAATCTTTTTTTTTTTTTTTTTTTTTTTTTTTTTTAGGCATTTCTATAAATGCAAAGCAGGCTGGAAAGGAGAGCCCCCAGCCAGCACTTTGCATGAGATCCTTGGCTGGAAAGTGTGAATTGTAACGACCATAAAGAGCCCCTTCCTGAGGAGCCTGGAGCAGATGCAGTGACAGACCTTCTCAGCAGCGTGGCACAGCCTGCTCCCCCAACAGCGGGATCTGTGCGCTCTGAGGAATGCCCCTTCGCAGCTGAGCCATCTTCTTTCATCTTCCAGAAAAAAAAACCCTTTCCCAGAGCAGCCCCCCGGCTTCAATTGCAAACAGCGATTTGTCTTGTGCTAAGTGCAGTCCTCCCATTCCTGCAAGGGATGGGATTACAAGTGCGCTTGATACCCAGCTTTAATCTAATGCCAGGACTTGCTCAAAGGGCTGTGAAAGGTTTTTTCTCTTGCAGGGTCCTGACCATGTAATCCTTCCTCTCGAGTTTCTGATATTACATCCCTACTGTTCTTGCCAGTCAGTGGTTGGCCAGCCCTAATGTTTTGATTTTTTTGAAGAGGAAAACCCGTGCGTTGTAGGATTGAAACAAGAACTTTGACCATTCCTGTATAATGCCAAGGATGGGTCTAAACCCACAGTGAGGTGGGAAGGACCCACTGGCTACCTCTGGTCCTCTCCGTGGGTGCTTTGCTTCTCTGCAGTACTGAGTGGGAAGGAAACCAAAGAAATGCAGCTCGTTGTACATGGGCTGTTCTTCCCTGAACGAGAGCTGTCCCTTTCTGCCGTGGGCAGCAATAGCTCAAATGGAAAAGCTGTATGAAAGATATTATACGCTCCAACAGACACCATGTGTACACCCTGCTGTATGGGTGTATCTTGTTAAGGAGACCCAATAATTTAATGAATGCTATTTATTACACTAAATAGGTAAAATTATTCTATTGCTGAAATCTGATGGTAGTTCCCATCATGTCCATCAGTGCTAATCACAACCGTGTCCACTCAGCAACGGCAGAAGCAATTTGTCACAACGCTTAGAGAAGATCTCGTTTATATATTTAGTTTTATTTGAAGGAATTTAAAGACCTTCAGCCTAAACCTGTGTGTCCTATTTTATTGGGTACTGAAACTACAGCTGCATTTAAGGCTAGGGATGCTCACACATGGCCCAGCCACATTTAGATTTGATCTCATGCATTTGGTTTAACTGCACAGAATAAACACTGCAGCTGATGAGCAGATGTTTTTAGTTTTGTTTTGTGGTTTTTTTTTTGAAAGAAGTGTTACATTTTGTCTGTATTTGCAGGATTAGTCAGTCAGGCAGCCTAAATATGACTTGATTAAATAATCACTTACATAGAGCTGAACCACTCATGTTTTTTTGGCAAATATCAAACCAACGTGAATAGTTTGCTGCCAAGCCCCTGTTTGCTTCTAGTGCTTAAACTTCATTTGTGAAGATGACACAAACAAGCAGCCTCTTAGCTCCAGCAGTTCTTCTTTGCCAAGGTGAATTTTCCTTGGACATTTTACATGGCTATGAAACCTGCTGCCGTGCCAACGCTGGCGGTCAGTGGCGAGCCCTGGCAGCTTCTTCCTTCCCTGGATCTCTCACCCATCGCTGCAGCTCCCTGGCAAACACGCCGCGGATGAGCCACGATTGCCCTTTTGCTACTCAGCTAATCCATCGTGCGAGGGCTGGTTTCTCTCAGACCGGTTTTCAATGTGAAATACCAGGTATCTTCCTTTTCTGACCACGTCCTTGCCCAGCCACACCCGGCAGCGAAGCGCAAGCCGTGCTCGGTGGCTCTGGCCATCGGCATCAGGCTTTGAGGCTGCATTTCAGGATGGTGTGCGCAGAGTGACCGGCTGCACGCCCGACCCCCCTCCCGTGATCCAGCCCCACGGGGCCGGGCAGGCGTCGCTGCGAGGTGCTTCGTGTCTCTGTGCTCCCTCCTCATTGCAAACACGTTTCCCGGCGAGGCCGCACGGGTTAGTCATTCTCTGCTTTGCCAACAGGTTCAGTAGCCAGTGGCCAGAAAACTCCCTCACGTAGAGGCCAGCTTCTGCCATCCCCGTTGCTTGTACTTTATTGGATGAATAGTTTTTTCCCAATTCTATTCAGCAGTCTGGTCCTGGACAAGTAAAAGGAGAGTTATGCTGTAGTGCTAACGATCGTGTTTGCAGCTCTCTAACCACAATGTGGAAGACTTATCTGCCAAATTAATACCAATGCTTCCTGAATTTGAATAGCCAACAAATAATGTTTTGCTTGGCATGGATTTATCAGCTATTTATCTTACATACCATATCTTTGCTGCTTCTCTAGTGCTGCTTTCAAGACAAGATAATGATGTATATTTAGAAAATACTGTGGCTTGTGAAAACTTTGGTTTCGATTTTTCCTTTTCCTGAGAAGCGAAGAGGGCTGTCGCGTCCTTCAACCTCTGCAGAAAAAAATGTATGCCAGGAGGGCATGACTTCAGCTGCCTCCCTCTTTTCTCCTCTGACGATCCCTTTGGTACCTGCAGCCACAGCTCCTCGCAGTGATCCACGCTTGATGCCTCTGCGTCACTCACCACTTCCCCGTGGTTACTGACATCCTCCGTGCTCTGGCCCCAAAGAAACAGCTTCTCCAGCCAGCCTCGCCCGACACGTTACATTTCCAACTCTCCCCAGACAATTCAAGTTCGTAAAAGCCCTGACATCCGTTTCGACCGCCCGCGCCCGCGGCTGAGGGTGCGGATCACCTTCCCCTCTCCCCTGCCCGGGGAGGTGCACCTTTGCCTCCGCAGTGTGAAGATGGGGTTACCGGGACCACGGGAGCTTGTGGTCCTGCAGACAGCTCTGTTTGAAGCGGACTACTGGTCCAGGACAGGCGCGAGGTAAAGCGTTGCAGCCTTTGCAACTTTTGTTCAGAGTGAAAAGAAAAATATACAGTGACGGAGAGGCTTTTGGCTTTGATCATTGCTGCTTACGGGAAATAAAAACATAACCCAAAGGGAGTGAGTGGGGAGCGTAATAATGTCAGGTCAATCTCTTTGTTATTCTTCATAGATCAAAAGAAGCTGGGGGAGTTCAGCTTTTATTGCCTTCCACTTTTGCTTTCTGCTTTTTGCCTTTCTTTCTTAATCAATACAGGCCTCCCTGGGCACGTAACACCCCCGTGCCCCCCACGCCTGCCAACCCCAAGCCCAGTGCAGGCTGTGCGGCACGGCGCTGGTGTAGCACACCCGTCAGGGATGCCCAGCGCTGCTCAGCCTGCTGGGCGCTACTTCAGTAGAAATATTAAAACAAGCCTTTCTGCTGTGCGCTGAACTGGGATTTATTCTCTCAGTGGAGCTCACCCTGCCGTGTCGATGAAGGGTACTTGGATGCAGCCAGGAGAGAGCAACAGGACTCCGTCGTGCCAGAGATGCGCTCATCCTCACAGCACCCATCCACAGAATTCGACTAATAACATCTTTTTCCTTCTTTATGGTGGTGCCAGCATCCCAAAGGATTGAGCTTGGTGTGCTGGGTAAACCAGGCTCTCGGCTGGTTTGTCTTGCCAGGGCAGAATACAAACTTCTGTGTGTCCATATCTCGACTAAGTAGCTGAGCGGTGCCTGGCAACTCCAGGTGGGTGATGGACTAGACAAACGGGAATGGGAACAGCTTGAGACCTTTCTGAGCCATCTCTGTCGGTCCTCCAGAATCCCCATCACCGCACAGCCCATCCTGAACCTGCTCATCCCTCTCCCTGTGCTTACCCCAGGGTAGCTGCCCTGGGGTACCTGCCCCGGCTGCAGCTGGGCTGGTGTCCGTGGTCACTGTCCTGGCTGCTTGTCCCAGAGGTTATGGATCCCCAAGGATAACGTGCACGAGTAGTTGCTCCATACTCTGAAATTAACCAGTTAAAGCCACTCAACTATTTTTAAGAGTTTTAAAGAGATTCGGGTCATCTTGAGAGAATGGGGAAGGAGGGAGCAGTGACGTGCACGCGTATGAGAGGGCCAAGCACCCCGGGGAGGAGCAGGGGTGGTGGAGAGGGTGCACGGCACATCCCGGCTCAGCTGCAGCCGGAGCAGCGCATGGGCTTGTGCTGGTGGTGCCTGCCCGCAGCTCCTGGGCTCCCACCCGGCAGCAGTCCCGCTGCTCGGGGCTGGGGTAAACCATGCAGCCCTGCAACCCCACCCCCAAGTGGTTTGCTAACACACAGAGCTACGTGGCTTTGCCGACGGTGGCAAATAACTGCTTATGCTCATTCTTAGAGACCAGAAGCAGCCCATTTACACTAGTCATGCTAGAAATTGTTTATTATGATATACAGATGCCCCCTGGAGCTCTGGAGCGCTGTAAGCACCCCCGATGCGGTGTTTTCTGCAGTGGGAACAACCTGTCCTCCGACACGGGAACAGCAGGCAGTAAGGGCTTGCCTCTGAGCAACAAAACTTGGTTTAGTTTATAAGTGTAAGAGGCACGAAGACGTGTTTAGATAGCGTGATACTGAACAGCGAGGCGTCTGCGCTTATTTTATCATTCCATCAGCGTGTTCTTGCCTGATGAGGAATGAATTCCTTGCAAGTTATCCAGCTGAAAACATTTCTGTTATTGAAGAGGGCCAAATCAAACTCTACTGAACAAATACATCTTGGATCTATGGCTAATGAGGTTTCCAGCTATTCAAACGTGGTATGTGATATGAATGAAGCCGCAGTTGAATTAGGCCTAGCTGCTCATGTAAAATTCACAAGCTGCAGACGAGCAGCAGGGCAGGTTTTTTCTCACAGCTTCATTTTAGGCAGCTAAATGCTTTTGGGAGGCAAAGGGAAAAATGAGGGTTTTGCATAGTTTAGCTAAATAAATGTCCTTAATGAAAATGGTATTTACTGATCCCGTTTCATGAAGGAATCGAATCAGAAGCATACTCTGAAATGCAGAAGGGCTGATCCTCCCATGCCTCCCGCCCTCTCACCACTAACTGCTGTACAAAAGAAGCGCGAGGCTGCGCGCCGTCGGAAGGAGAGGGCAGAGCGCGGCGGGGAGCCCAGCCCCGGCGCTGCAGCCTGGTGCTGTCGGTGCCTGCGGTGAAACTCTGCTGACTTTGATTTATGCCCAGTTCATTTGGTATGAAATAGTATCAGAACCAGGGTCACGGCTATATCCACTAGCGATACAGGACAGTGCTTAAATATAATCCGCTGACATGCAGATTTATATAACAAAGGTCCAGTTTTTCCAGCAAACTGGTGTTAAACAAGCCTCTCTGAGCGCTCAAGGCCTAAATGTTGCGATGGCAAGGAACACTTAGATGGACCTTGTACCTGAGCTATCTGTGGCATTATTATTTGTCAGATCTATTATTACGGAGTCCCTTTTATTCCATTTTCACCTGGTAAAATAAATTAGGAAGTAGCATTACCCAAAACCATGGGCTGCCGAAATAAAAGAGGAAACTGTCATTTAGAGCGTTTTGGTGATTTTTTATGCTGTTGAAGGAGCCTCTAAAATTTAAACTGAAGTCACAAGCACAGCTTTTCTCCCTTGAGAACATCGAGTGTAATCCTTCAATTCATCTGGCACCCGCCAGGATAATCTACAGCTCATGGCCTGTATGAGAAACAGCCCAACAGAGCAGATGACACCCACGCCCAGCTCCATACGAGGAGGTTTGCTGCCATCTCTTGGTAGGTGCACGTTCCAGAAAGTAATGAAAAATTATCTCTGCACAATTACTAAACGTCTTGTCCCTCTGCTCGTTCTTAGCCCACCTGCGGCATCCCCTCAGCCCCTACTGCAGTGGTAGCCTGTGAAAATTAGTCTCAACCATTGATACCCCCAAGGAGACCCTGAGCACCCCGAGCGTGCCTGTGGGGCTGCGAGGGTGAAGTGCAGGGCAGGGGGCCTGGGTGGTTTCTTCTTGGTCTTGCTGGTGAAGGGGGAAGGCTCAGGCAGAGGCTGTGGGCATGAAAGCCCAGAAGGAGGAATCTGAACACTGGGGAAAGCCAGAGAAGTCAAAAGCAGGGTAAAGAGCATGTGTGCAAGATGGATTTTCAGAATAACATGGTGAGGGCTTGACTGCTGCCTTGTTACTGCTGCTGCAGGTGCCAGTCAAAGGTTGCCCTGTGCCCGTAGCAGAGGGGATATCCCGTGAACGGTTTGGCCCCCCCACCTCCATCAGCGCCCGCCACGGGACCAGGCAGGCAGTGGGCTGGCCCTGCGGCTGCAGTCACCCCACACGCCGGCTGCGACGGGTCTCCGCCTGCGCCCTGCCCCTGCCCACGCCGCGAGTCCTCCGTGCCGTAAAAAATCTCCTGAGGAAGGCTGTAGGGAACAGGCTGCAATCTCTGCACGCCTGCAGGCAATAAAAGAGTTTTTTATGCCTGGAGGTAATAAAAGAACATCGTTGAGAAGGTGGGGTGGCAGCGGTGACGACGCTAGGGGTGGGAGCAAGGTGGGGAGTCAGCGCTCTATAAACCATGCACATTGCTGTGCAATTTACCTTTGCAGCAGGCAAAGAGCTGGGGTTGCACTCTGGCAGGGGGAACTGCTGCTCGGGATGAAAGTGCACCCTGTGGCTGAGCCAAAGGGATGATGGGTGCTCCCCTCCGGGGTCCTGCCTCTGTGCTGGCAGCCCCCTCTCTTCCTCCACTCTGGGGTGATGGGGCTCAATGCACCCTAGCAGAAAGCTGCCCAGCTGCCTTTGCTGGGCTAGGTTTTTTTATGGGACAGCGAGTGAAGTCAGCCCAGGGCAGGCTCTGACAAGGCCCAGAGCGCAGGGGAAGAGGGAAGGCACGGGCTGCTGCGAGCGGCAGAGCCGAGAGGCTGGCCAAAGCTTCACCCTGATTTCAACCCCGTGCTCTGGTTACGACACCCATGCTTGTAGGGTTGCCTTGGAAGCTGGATCAACAAAATGATTGTGGTTAGAAGTAACTCTCCACATTTGAGAGAGACCTCTTGTTTCAGTTATATCTTTCTGTCCAACATAAAGTCCTTTGCAAGGTTTATTTCATTTAAGCCCTGCTTCAAAGCTCACAAGTGCCTTGTGTGCGTGTGTGTGTGCTCCAGTTGTGCTTCTGCGCAGGGTGGCGCTGACCTCCGCTCCTGGGGTGTGCCGGGGCACGCACCAGTCGCCTGCTGTGGGTACAGACCTGCGGCGGCCGTGGGAGCGCTGCCTTTCTGGGGAGATGCTGCTGGGAAAGGAAAGGCACGAGCCAGGTGAGAGCACGAGCAAGGAAACTGCTCACCATCCATTCCCTCTGTGCGAGGGAGAAAGAGTAGGAAAGAATTCATTGTAAAAAAGGGTAAATAAAATTTCATGTGGGTGGGCTGTGAACTCTTAGCAACGATTTCTTTTTCTAACAAAAATCTCCCCTGCGTGCTGGGTCAGAAGGGTGACTATCAAGACCGCCAGGGGTTTCCTGGGTGGGATGATTCTCCTGCTTATCTTGTGGATGATGTTCTGAGCTCTCTGGGAGCCTCCACCAGCGAAAGACTGGTTTTATATCTCACCCTGAAAGCTGCACAGCTTCAGCCTCTGCTCCTCTCTGATAGCAGAGCACTCCCTGCCTGACCTGCTGTCACCGGGGCAATTTCATTCTGGGCTCGGCCCCAGCTTCCCTGTAAGGGCTGATTCATGTGCCTCAGAGGGAGTTATGAAAGATGTAAAGCTCCCTAATTTGCTGAAGCCTCTCCGCGCCCCGCAGCCGGTCCCCGCCTGGGGAGGCTTGCTGCCTCGCTGCCTCGCAGCCGGCCCGGCCCTCCAACAGCTCCTTCGGACACTCGCCATCGCACACGGCTTCCCCTGCTCAAAAACTCTTTCCCAAACTCTCCGTTCCTCCTCTCTCAACACTGTTGGCTCAACAAGAATATCGGGAATAGGAATTTGAACTTGATGGGGAGTGAAAATTTAATTAATTCTAGGTAATTCTAATTTAACTCTTTTAACCAAATGGGGAGTTTCCACCAGAGCTGGGGATCCTGGTGCACCAGACCCGGAGGCTGCAGGTACCCTGGGTCGCTCTGGGACTGGAACCGGTGCATCCCTGGGGTGTGGTGCTCCGGGAACGGTGAGATCCCGGTGCACCCCAGGGAGCATCGCCTGGTGCCAGTGAGATCTCAGCGCACCTTGGGGAGCATCTCCCGCTGCTGGTGGGATCCCGATACATCCCGGGGAGCATTGCCCAGTGGGATCCCGGTGCATCCCAGGGAGCATCGCCTGGTGCTGGTGAGATCTCAGTGCACCTCGGGGAGCATTGCCCGCTGCTGGTGGGCTCCAGATATATCCCGGGGAGCATCGCCTGGTACCGTTGGGCTCCAGATACACCCTGGGGAGCATTGCCTGGTACCGTTGGGCTCCAGATACATCCTGGGGAGCATCGCCCGGTGCTGGTGGGCTGCCGGTGCACCCCAGGGAGCATCGCCTGGTGCCGGTGAGATCTCAGTGCACCTCGGGGAGCATCGCCCGGTACCGCTGGGCTCCAGATACATCCCAGGGAGCATCGCCTGGTACCGTTGGGCTCCAGATACATCCCGGGGAGCATCGCCCGGTACCGTTGGGCTCCAGATACATCCCGGGGAGCATCGCCCGGTACCGTTGGGCTCCAGATACATCCTGGGGAGCATCGCCCGGTACCGTTGGGCTCCAGATACATCCTGGGGAGCATCGCCCGGTACCGTTGAGCTCCAGATACATCCCGGGGAGCATCGCCCGGTACCGTTGGGCTCCAGATACATCCCGGGGAGCATCGCCCGGTACCGTTGAGCTCCAGATACATCCCGGGGAGCATCGCCCGGTACCGTTGGGCTCCAGATACATCCCGGGGAGCATCGCCCGGTACCGTTGGGCTCCAGATACATCCCGGGGAGCATCGCCCGGTACCGTTGGGCTCCAGATACATCCCGGGGAGCATTGCCTGGTGCTGGTGGGCTGCCGGTGCACCCCAGGGAGCATCGCCTGGTGCCGGTGAGATCTCAGTGCACCTCGGGGAGCATCGCCCGGTACCGCTGGGCTCCAGATACATCCCAGGGAGCATCGCCTGGTACCGTTGGGCTCCAGATACATCCCGGGGAGCATTGCCTGGTACCGTTGGGCTCCAGATACATCCCGGGGAGCATTGCCTGGTACCGTTGGGCTCCAGATACATCCCGGGGAGCATTGCCTGGTGCTGGTGGGCTGCCGGTGCACCCCAGGGAGCATCGCCTGGTGCCGGTGGGATCCTGCTGCATCCCGGCAGCGCTGTGCCCCGGTGCCGGTGGGATCGCGGTGCACCTTGGGGAGCACGGCCCAGTGCCGGTGGGCTGCCGGTGCCCCCCGGCGACGCCGCACCCCGGTGCCGGTGGGACCCGGAGCCGGCGCGGTTGGTTGTCCCGGTGGCCGGGGCGGGGCGAGGAGTCCCGGCGCGTCCCGGGGAGCGGCTCCCGGGTCCCGCGGCAAGGCCCGCCCCGCCGCCCGCCCCCTCCCCGCCCGTCCCCGCCCGCCGTCACGCAGCCGCCGCCGCCGCCGCAGAGCCCGGGGAGGCGCCGGGCCGGGGCAGCCGCCGCCGGAGGAGGCCGAGGCGGGAGCGGGAGCGGCGGGGCCAGGTAGGGCTGGGGAGGGGGGGGGACACACACGGGCCCGGGGTGAGGGGCCCGGGCATCGTCCCCAGGCCGCCCCTCACCCCCTCCTCCGAGGCTCCGACCCTCCGGCGCTGGGAGATCCGCGGGGACCGGGGTGTGAGACCCGGTCACGGGTGGGAGCGGGGCGGAGGGGGTGGAATCCGTATCCACCCGAGAGGGTTTTGCCATCCACGGTGTTGTGGGAATGGGAATAACTGTTTCCTTACGTAACGTCGAGCTCAACCAAACGAGGGTCGGTTCGGTTGGCGTGGGGGCGACGGTGCCATCGGCGGGCGGCCAGGCGGCGGCATGCGGTGCGGGGTGCCGCCATGCGCCCGTGGCATCGCGCGATGCCAACGCTGGGGTCAGGGAGGCCGAGCGAGGACCCAGGCGGGCGCCGGCCCCGTGACGGGGATTTAAAGGTCGTTCGGCCACGGCCGCGCGTGCGAGATCCCGGAGAAACGCTTCCGCAAGCGGGGATCGTTTATCACGTTCCCGGGGTGCAAAGGTCGTGGGTGGCGGGTGGCCCGGGTTTAGCTCCGTTTTAGCGCTGACATCCCTCCCACCCCGCCCATCCGTGCCCCTGGGATCCTTTTTGCAGGCCGGCAAATTCAGCCTGAGATGCACCACAAACCCCAAACCCCACCCCAAGAAGGGGTGAATTTTGTTTCGTTTTACTCTGCTGATTCTCAAAATATAGCTCTTTACTTGGCGGGGGGATAACATCAGTTTAAAACCCTTTAGGACTGTTTTTTTCCCCCCCAAACCAAGCAGGGAGCGCTCTGCAGCCGCGGCAGCAGCAGTGCGAATGCCTCCATTCTGCCTCGTCACAGCCCTCGCTGGGAACAACTCTTGCTGGAGGGTGAAAGACTCAGTCTTTGGGCATTTGTTAAAAAAAAACCACCAAAAAATAGTAAGAAAATTTTCTGAAAACGTAGCGGAGCTGACTCATCCTGACTGACCGACGCAGGGTTGTGTCTCAGGGGAATATTTATAGCGATGCCAGCTGAAACGGATCCCTTCTCGTTTCTCAGACGGTCTAGCGAGGATCAGAAGCACGTTGCAGTTTGTTTTGCTCGGCGCAGTGGATGGTTGAACAATCACCTGTCTCGGGGCATTTCATCTCTGAAATTGTGTTGAAATTCCTTCAAAAAAGGGCTTTTGCACTATCGAAAAGACATCCCAGAATAATCCCTCCCCCCAGCGCTCTCCGTTGAAGGTTTACGCTGATCCACAGCCTGCACCTTTTCCTCCTGCCCACGTTTGGGGTGGCGTGGGGGGGTGTGATGGTGTGGGGACATTGCTGTCGGTTGCCATAGCAGCAGGAGTGATGTCCCCAGCCCTGGCTCTCGGCAGGGTGCAGTTGGGAAGCCTGGCTCAGGCAGGACTCCTCGGGAAGCCCAGCTCAGGTGGGGTGCAGTCGCAAGGCCCAGCTCAGGTGGGGTGCAATCGCGAGGCCCGGCTCAGGCAGGGTGCAGTCGGGAAACCCGGCGCAGGAGGGGTGCAGTCGCGAGGCCTGGCTCAGGTTGGGTGCAGTCGGGAAGTCCGGCTCAGGTTGGGTGCAGTCGGGAAGTCCGGCTCAGGTTGGGTGCAGTCGGGAAGTCCGGCTCAGGTTGGGTGCAGTCGGGAAGTCTGGCTCAGGCAGGGTGCAGTCGGGAAACCCGGCTCAGGCAGGGTGCAGTCAGGAAGTCCGGCTCAGCCAGGGTGCAGTCGGGAAGTCCGGCTCAGGTTGGGTACAGTCGGGAAGTCCAGCTCAGGCAGGGTGCAGTCAGGAAGCCTGGCTCAGGTTGGGTGCAGTCAGGAAGCCGGTGCAGGTTGGGTGCAATCGCAAGGCCTGGCTCAGGCGGGGTGCAGTCGGGAACCCCAGCTCAGGCAGGGTGCAGTCAGGAAGCCCGGCGCAGGTGGGGTGCAGTCGCAAGGCCTGGCTCAGGCTGGGTGCAGTCGGGAAGCCCGGCTCAGGCAGTGTGCAGTTGGGAAGCCCGGCTTAGGCGGGGTGCAGTCAGGAGGCCAGGCTCAGGCAGGATGCCTGGCTCAGGCCCTCGTGGGTTTGGCATCTGCTGCAGGCAGAGAAAAAACCCCATCCACCGGCTCCGTGGCCTGAGCTCCGGTGTGGCGGATGCTCCTCGTCGGTGTGAGAGTATCAAGCTGTTAAACTGTGCTGGAAGACAAAATGCCGCTTTACTTAGTCATCCCCATTGACCTGGCGCTGGGTGTTCCCGCAGCGGGGCCGGGAGCGAGGGGCATGTCCCTTCTTGAGCGCTCTGCCGGGCGTGCGCCGGCCGTGCCCCTGTGCCGGGCTGGTGGCACGGGGTGGGACAGCAGTGCTGCTCCCCTCCTCCTCTGCAGATATTTGAAAGAAACCTGAATGTTTAATTTAAAGTCCGGGGTATTTTGTTCTTTGTTCTTTCCTTGCTGTTTTAGTAAGTACAGTAGCTACAGCAGGCTGCAATATCCCCCAACTTTGTTTAATTGACACTTTTATATGTGATAGTTTAATAAGGGGTTTCCATACAGTGTTGTCATTCTTAATTTATACCGGTGCAATTAAGAGCAGACTCTTTCTTTAATTCCATCAATATTAGTATAGATTAAATCATAATATTTGCATTTAGGAGGTTTATCCCTCTTTGCTGTGTTTATAGGGCTACGAAGATACCGCACAAACCAATCTTTAAATCTCCTCCATCACGTATGTAGTTCAAAAGCAAAGCTGCCGTAGGAAGGCTGTGATCCTGCGAGTGTCAGCGGGACGCTGCGTGGGTTTACTCGTACCTGCATGAAAGAAATTGTGGACTCCAGTGTCTTAAATTTTGAGTCATAATGGTGCATGGATTACATGACGTCGGCACAGCAGCAAGTTGGGGCAAAAAGTGTTGTTAAGCGTTGTGTCCCGTAATGCAGAGTGTTTACAAATCGCGTGCTTATACCGGCTTCTCAAAAGACCTGTGAATGTGCCCGACTTGATGTTTGATCTCATGTAGTTATGGTTAAGCGTGTTTTTAAATCTCTGCACCATTAGGCTTCTGAACCTGATGCAAAGCAGAGTGTGGTCATGGCTTGACTGGGTTTGGGATCTGGATCATAAAGCCCAAACTGTGGAGCCAGCGCCGCGCTCACCTGGCAGCCTGGGGTGTCGGACGGCGGCACAGGGACACCGGTGCCGTGCGGGGCTGGTGGCTCCGGCCAGCCTGCCGTGGCACGCCGAGAGAGCCGGGCCCTGTTCTGCCTGAGAGCGAGAGCATCGTCCTTTGGTCTGTTCATGGGTACAACATATGTTGGTTGGGGAATGACACCGCACAGGCTGCGGGTCCAGAAAGGCGCTTAAAAGTTGCTTCATCCCAAGGAATAATTTTTCCTTTAATGAAGGACATGAATGAGAAATAAATCAATCAGGTTTTTTTTTTTTTTGTTTTCGTCTTGAAGCAAGAGACCCTCGTGCTCTTTTTTCCTCCGGCAGTCAGAGTGTACCTGGTGTCATACGCGATGCCGTCTGTCCCTCCCAGCTCACGCGCTGGTGGGACGTGTCCCCGCAGCTATGTTATACGTCAGCTCTGCAGTTACCGTCTTCTCAGGGGTACTGCTTGTGGAGACGGGCAGCTGCGATGTTCACAACTACTGTTACCACCAAGAAATGGTACGCGAGTTCAAACTTCCTAGGAAAAACTGTGGTTGGAGTAAGGTTAAATCCAGCCTTTTTATTTTCTTAGCCTTGTATTTGGTAGACTCCCGTTGTCTTCATGAGAATTTTATTCTTATAATGGATTTTATTCTTATCTTAAATTTTTCGATTGCTCCTTCCCCTCCTGTAAATATCATAAAGTTGATAACTCTGTGTAGGGAAACTTTAACTTAGGCACGTAAGAGAGTTATCAAGCAGAGGTAAGTTTCCCTTTGGCTGCCGCCAGGCCTCCCATTTGCCGGGGCACCCCAGGGGTTTGCTGCCTCTTGGGCTGATTTGGATTTAATTGCCCAGAACTTCATCGCAGGGTGAAAACTTTGCCATCTGTGACACTGGAAAATATTCAAATTTGGCCTGCTGGAAGTGCTTTGTCTTTAATGAAATCTTCACTGGGGCTGGCTCCAGAGGAAGCCCCCTGTTTTCTCCCCACGGCAGTTAGAAATCAGGCGTTGATGGAGGTGGTGCTCACGGCAGCACTCGGTGCGAACTCCTCAGCTCAGGTTTTCTTTACTCAGGACTTGTGCTACAGTATTTCCTACTCAAGAAAATCAAAGTATTTTCCTACTTAGAACACATGATACGTGTTCTCCTTTGTGCGGGAGTTGAGGTACGCAGTCACTCAGCTATTTGCACTGTTGGACAAGGATAAAAGCAATGAATTCATTTCAGCCCTAACCTAATCCGAGTTAATGTGCTGGGATCCCACTGGTGAAAAGGAAGGGCGCTTGGCCATGGCCATTCCTTGATCCTTTAAGAGTATGAATCCTTGTTAAGCATGCTTGTCTTACAACTGCACTCGCACAGGATGTAATCAGTTTTGTTTTCCATCTGTTAAACAAGAGGCTTCTGATTAGCCAGTGCAAACAGAAATAATTATTTTTGTTCTTGCTGACACCAGCAAGGTTAACCACCACCTACCTGGCTTGTAGTGTTTTCCTCGCTCAGCAATTTTAAACACCTTGCTCTGTATGCATTACATGGCTTGCCTTACAACCGGCAGGGATTTGGCTTTCAATATTGTCCCTTAATTATAGTAATTGCCTAAGTGGAGATCTCGACGTCTCCCACTGTCCTACAGCCACAGCCCAGACTGCAGCAGTGGAGCAGCCTGTCACAGCTCATCCACCCGACGAGCCTGGCCACGTCCAGCGGAGATACACAGACGTCGGGGGCGCAAAACTTGGCTTCGTGGGCTTGGATAAGGGAAGGATATAGCCTAGCAAACATAAGACAAACCTACGAAGCGTAAGGGAAGAACATAACCTACAAAATCCAACCCAAAAGCCTACAGCATTCAGTTTTCAAGAAAATGATTTTCATTTTATGAAGTGACTCAAAGGGGCTGTGGATAAAATAGGTCTGATAGATTCCAAAGTGCAGCTGGCAGAGCAGCGCGTTATCCTTCAGAGCAATGTTTATTTGATTTAAAAGTGTAGGGATTTTTAATGTTTTTAATTTTTGATGATGCTAAATGGAAATACCCATCGGAGAGTTCTCATGAGACTGGGCTGCTCTGGCAGGGAGGAAGCGTTTCCTGGACACGTACAGCCTCAGTGAATCCTCCCGTCCCGCTCCTGTGTGCTGCCTTAGCCCTGCCTTTAAGGTATCATCACCTCCAAGCGGGTGGTTGTACTCTGCTTCTAGTGACTTTGGTAACGAGCAGAGGAATTGCTTAAAGAAAACTGTTAATACTTGGTTTGGGACTTTTTTTGTGAATGCGTGTGGGTTTTCCATATTTTTTTGTTGTTGTTGTTTTTTTTTTTTAAAGACTGGTTCTGTGTTTCCAGCACTACATCTGGTCAACTATTAAAATGGTTTCTCCTGTACAGAGTGGTGCTTATAAACATTAAATCCCAGCTTTCATGTTTGCACAACAAATGGAGAGAGACATTTAGGTCTAATATAAGCAGCTAAAACTGCTTTGGAATATGGATTTTTTTTTTTTTTCTTCTGTAAATTTAACTGTTTAGCTGCTTACATATTTGGGGCTGCGACTTCTGAACTGTACCTGGAAAGAGATGACGGGACTTCTTGCTGCATGCCGGTAGTCGCCACAACCGGAGCAACATCATACTACGCGCCCTTGTATCCTACTTTATGTTCTGAGAAGACTGTTTACTTTTATTTAACCACCAGATCTCTTTTGTTCCCTTTAGGATAGGGATTCTTCGTTTATGCAATAGCAATATCCTGCTTTAGCAGGCAACAGCTTGTTGGATGGAGCGCTTGAGGCGTTGAGCGACTGTTGAAACTCCCTATCTGATGTTCGTGGGGTGGTGTGTTTGCCCAGAGAACTGCATCCGAGTCTGCAGCCAGAAAGACGATTAAGAGCACCCGTCATGCTCAGAGCTAGCTGGTGTGTTTGTGGTTTAAAGGAATAGTTTTCTGCTAACATTGAATAGTCTGGAGTAAGGATTGGCAGGCGATTTTTTCCTTTAAGCATTTGCACACTTGTGGAATAAACTGCTTATTACTTTTGCATAACCAAAAAGTTTGGGAATGTGGAATTTTAGTGCAATACCTGGTATTGAGAGGACCAGCTTTATGATTTATCTCCTTTGCTTTTTTAAAATGATGAAATCTTGTCTGTAAAGACAGAAGGTGTACGCCATTTCAGATTGTTTTGACTTTGCTTCCCTAGAACAAATGACTGTACTCGGATAAGAAGGTAGATTCGGCTGGTTTGTTCCTCTCAGGATCATATTTTCTCCTCCATGTACAAGACAGTTTTCTCAGTGGCTGAGAAAATGGGATGTGTTTATATCCCTCGCAGGAGGCCACTGACCTAAGAACGGTCGGGGCCTGCTGAGGGTGGGAAAGCGAGGGCGTGCACGGCACCGTGGGCATCCCTGCCGAACCGAACGTGGTGGAGAAAGCTGCCCCGGCGGCGTCCACGCCGCTGGGCTGGTGCCTCGCTCCAGGCTTTGCAGAGAGCTTGTGTCCGCGTTTGGCTGCTGACGCGGGGCTGCGGCTTCCCTCCTGACTGCCAGACCTCACAGCGGAGCATCCCTTCGGTCTTAATTTTTCTCAGCAAGTTCATTGTTTTCCCAGTTGATGAACAGAAAAACACTTGAAGGCCAACGTCTAAGGAGGCGCCTTAGCCCATTAACAGCGGTAGCAAAGTCAAAGAAAACTGGAGCAGAAGAACGACCATTTGTTGGTTTTGCTAACGTAAATGTTGTCCGCTTGCGGCCCTGAATTAGGGGGAGAGAGGTGCCTCTGATGGTAGGCGCTTGTCCTGGTTAGATTTCCTGAGTGGATGACTTGGGGCCCTAATGCTTTGCACCAGAACGCATAGATCTATTGCAGGAAACAGGAGAATTGTTTCCAAGAAATGGTTTTAAAAAAAGACGTTATTTCATGCAGTTACACTGATAAGAGAACAACAGTGAACTCTTTGGAAAGGCATAGACAGTTTCTTCTTCTAAGATGTGTATTTGTGCTGCAACCTGTTTCTCATCCTCGGTAGCAAATGCATGGTAATGGCTGCTGCTGGCTCCCGAGCACAGCCAAATCACACCACTCGCTGTAGCTACTTTCTTCAGGCTGTGTTTAATTGATAGGTGGTGGATAGAAAATGACTGGCTGAAACGGGCTGAAGTTTCTTGTTGCATACATGAATTTAATAAGTTTCTGAATACTGTAATTTCCTTTCATTTATTTATTTATTTTTATTTTCCCCCAGAAAATGGCTGTTCCACCTGCTTATGCTGATCTGGGCAAATCCGCCAGAGATGTTTTCACCAAGGGATATGGTAAATAAAGCCAAAATAAGTTTGGTCTTTCGCTGTCTACCTGATTCCTGAAACTATTAGGACATTGCTACTTTCCCCTGATAAATATTCCAATAATTTCCAATCGAATCCAGAGACTTTTCTACCATAGCTTCACATTGCCCTTGCTGCCTGGCAGGGTAACTTAATTTTGTGAAAATTCCTCCCGTTTCCCATAGGACTGTTGCCTGTTTTGAAAGAAAATTGTATGTTGTATTTTGACTGTTTCCTTGTATCATGAATAGGATCACTGATGTCAATAGTTTGCTTATGAATAAAGTATGAATAAAGACATTATTACCTAATTTGGTGCCAATTACATTGCTGAGGTCAGTAGGATTCATCAGTGCTCTCTGAAGTGAGTACGAGCTGCATCATCTGCTTCGTAAAAACTCATGGTTTGATAACTGTACCCTTGGCTCATTTTTTTTAATAGTTCACAGGGGATTTAGAAGGGAGTTTTTAGAAATAAATCGGAAATGCTTTTCAGATTAACATACATATAATTTTTATTCTGTACTCATCTTCTAGGTTTTGGGTTAATAAAACTTGATTTGAAAACAAAATCTGAAAATGGACTGGTGAGTTTGGAAACACAATGAAATCCAAAACATTGCAATGTTCTTGTGTTTGCTCTAGATTTCTTTTTAAAAGTAAATACGTATCCCATACTTTCCCCTTGCCATTTTTCAGCTATATTATAACCTTGCGCGTTACTTTGCGTTTATAATTTTTGTATAATATACGAGACTGTGCACAGACTAGGATAGAAGATACAGCGAAGGGCCGCTTTGCAACCGTGCTAATTGCTTACTACGCAAATTATGTTGCTGTTTGGGGCCACCGCCGCAGCCTGTGCTGGGAGGAAGCGGCAGTGCCTCCCTCCTGCCTTACTGGATTGAACGAGCAGAAATAATGCTGGTTTCGAGCTAGGAGAGGCTGCGCTCCCTCACGGATTTCTGTCTGTAAAGGTTTTGATTTAGCTCTGTGCTCGCAAGGAGCACAAACTCTCTGGGGGTCTCTTAATGAGCATCTCAGAGTAACGTTTTGCCCATGGTTGATCATCAGTTTTAAAAGAGAGCTTGCGCTCGCTTGTGATTCACGGCTTCTCCTGTGGTCAGAATTTCGGACAGCATCGTTTCTGAATGTGCTGCGTGCTCCTTTTTCTTAGCGGTCACTGAACAAGTTGCAACGCAACTGTATTGGAGCTAATATTTAGGACATCTCTAGGAAGCATTTGCCGGCTGGCACGCCAAATGCCTCGTACGGGCTAGCACCCTATTCTGTGTTACGCTGCCGGTAAGGGTTACCCACGTTCCTGCCCCGTAGCCATCCCCTTAGCACGCGGTGCTTTTTCTCTCTGACGCTGAATTGTGTTGTGGGGCAAGAGTGTGTTGATATTCATGACTAGCAGACATGTTCTTAAATCTTCTGAGAGCTCTGCAGTGTCGAATAATGTCCCAAAATATAACGATTAATGTGTTCTATAAGTTTTTGCCTGTGTGCAAATTTATATATATGCAAATATATACATATATCTTTTTTTTTTCTTCCTTTTAGGAATTTACAAGCTCAGGTTCAGCAAACTCAGAAACGAGCAAAGTTAGTGGTAGCTTGGAAACAAAATACAAATGGGTGGAATACGGATTGATGTTCACAGAAAAGTGGAACACCGACAACACACTAGGCACTGAGATTACTCTTGAAGATCAGGTAATTTTTGGCTCAAAAGGCGCAATTTACAAATTAACTTAACGACAGTCCCTCATTAGAAATCCAACCAGTGAATTTCTTTTCTGTTCAGCTTGCACGTGGCCTGAAGCTGACCTTTGACTCCTCCTTCTCTCCTAACACTGGGTAAGAAGTGAGTAAGCATAAGTGACAAAAAAAGGCATTTTTTGGTTTAGTTTTCCAGAATACTGTCTTGCTTCTTTACTCCTCCCATCCTAAGATATTGAGACAGCTAGTAATCAGCCTGTGTATGATGAAACCACGTACATCTGATTTAAATCTTAGTATTAGCAATCCCTTTTTAATCCTACGCTATCGCAAGCAAACTTGAGTACAGTAAAAGACAGTAACTTGAAAATTAGAGTCAGAATTAGGATGGGAAGAAAAGGTTTTGTCTGCGCCCCTGTTGCTTATTTCTGGCCGTGTCAGAGGATGAGCTACTGTCTGAATAAAAGCGCTAAACAAGTCAGCTGTAATGCAAAGCTTAACAAGCTCCGGGAGCCAGTTGGCCACGGCTCTAATAGGTTGACACAGCAATTGGGCTCTTCTCCCGAGCGGAATTTATCGTCTGAATTCTCGCTGGCCGCAGCTTGCCTTGGTGCTGGATGAGTATTTCTGCCACGGCGATTGGATGCCATGTTTTATGTGGGCCAGAGGGATTAAGCAGCAGCTGTAGGTCTAGATGTTGGTTTATTTTTTCCCCCTGATTATCTTTTTGCAGGCAGTGCTGCCAGTGAGTCAAAATATTCTGCACATTAGCCTCCCAGAGCAGCACCGCAGGCTGCCGGGGTTATAGTCCCAGTAGAGGTCTCCTAGATTGCGTCCTGCATGGTAAACTGCTTCCAGTCGAGTCCTAATTCTACATCAACTAGATTTTTTTTTGTATTTGTTGACCAGAATAATCTCTAATGTTTGTTGATCACTATTTCTTACCTGATGGGATTCTTAAAAAAAATAAAAAAGAAAAACCCTATAGGAGAATGACAAGCTACAGCTCTACATCTATTTCTTAGGCACTTCACAGACACTGTGGTATCGGAGTTATAACGATTGCCTTGTGGGAGGACTATTACAAGTGGAATAAATGGAGTGAGATTCAATCCTGGTGTGACCTGGCTTAGGTTGACAGGGACGCGTCATATCTGGATATGAGACACTTTCTGCCCCTTCCTTACTGGCCGTGACGAGTCCTGCATCAGGGAGGGTCGTGCTCCGGCGTGCCCCGCGGTAGCCTGCCTCTGTCCCTGCTGACACGGGTGGGAGAGGTGCCGCTGACTTTTACAGAAGTTGCAGACAAGCTAATGCTGAGTGCTTCTGGCAGTCTTGCTTTTTATTTCTGGTCTTGCAAAACACAAGAAATTCCTGAGTCCAAAATAATTAATAACAGTGGTTGTAGTAGTAGATCGGTATCTATGTGCGTGTCATACAGAACTGAAACAGCTCTTCAAGAGTATTTGAAATATCAAATTAGCCTGACTTTTCCAGAAAGATTTCAGAAAGAGGTTTGGTCAAAGACAGAAGACACTTGTAAGGTAAAAAGGGAAGAAAAAAAATCTTAAATAAGAGTAGCTGAATATATTAGACGTAACAATCTTGTCTTGCGAGGGTCTGCACCCTTGATGTAAACTGACCTAAAGGCACACGAGCAAACACTCTTCCAGCCAGCAGTATAAAAAGAAACAAGTGACTCAGGGAAGTTTATTTCTGCGTTAACCTGGCAGCCTTCCTAATGGCTTCATTCTAACGTCATGAAGCATCCTAAGGAGAAAACAGGGTGCCAGAGCCGCTGAAGCATCCTCCTTCCTTAGTGGCAGAGAATTTCCCTCAGGAACCTGGAGAGAAAGAAGTGATTTCTTGATGTCTGTCACAGTAAATTAAATTACTCAGTTCACTGGGATTGTCTAAAAATTGTTTGGGAGAGGCCAACTACTATTGACTTTCTGTGGCAAACCTGTAAACTGCTCCGGTTTCCATTCCTTCCCTGCATCCACCAAACTTCCAAACCCATCAGATTAGCTGGAGACCAGGATTTGTTTTTCTCGCCTCCCGTGTGGCTCACTGCGCTGCTGCTTTTCATAACACAGCCCAGAAGTGCTTAGTGGGGCGCCACACTGCATTTGATTGCTCGACTGCAAATAATTCACCGTAGCTGAATTAGGGTTTTGCAAATGTGAAAGGTAGGGAGGTGGTGTGCCACGTGGCTCTCCAGGTATGCACACGTTGTCTTCAAAAACTATTACGCTGGGTTGAAGTAACTGATTTGATTGAATTGCTCCCTGCGAGTGTACCTTTTCAAAGATGTGAGATCCTTTCTTTTCTCTTTTGGTAGGAAAAAGAGCGCTAAAGTTAAGACAGGGTACAAAAGGGAACACATCAACATCGGCTGCGACATGGATTTTGATATTGCTGGTCCTTCAATACGCGGAGCTCTGGTGGTTGGCTACGAGGGGTGGCTGGCAGGTTACCAAATGACATTTGAGACAATGAAGTCTAGAGTAACCCAGAGCAACTTTGCTGTTGGCTATAAAACCGATGAATTCCAGCTTCATACTAATGTGTAAGTATTGGCAGATGGGCATTCAAACGGAATTTGAAAGGATTTTGCTGCTTACTAGAACAATGAAAGGGTCGGAGTTTCAGCAATGGTGAAAGAGGGAATGGTGGATTTGAAATTAAGATCATTTAAGGTGGCAAGCTGCGTTTTTTTAGCTGCATTAACTTTTCTTTGAATTACGTGGGTGAGGGAGTGCATGAGGGAAGGGACTGGAACTCACTGAGCACCCAAGCATCCAGTGTCTGTCCTTCTAACACATAAGGGTTATCAGAACCTATTAGTGGAATCGTAAAAGAAGTGGGTTGTAAAAATACGCTTTGTGAAAGTTGAAACAAAAGCTATGCCTTCCTTTCAACAAGGTCAAAATCAGACAAAATGGTGGTTTGATCTGTAGGTGAAAGAGTTAATCAGAGGATGGACAAGAAAAGGCAAAAGGGAATGAATGGAAGAGATACGGGCTGGGTTTGGTTTAGTACTGGGAGGGATATGGTGTAAAAGTTTGCGTTAGTACTATAACTCCTAATAATCTGTTTACACAAGCATTTGTCCTTTCTGAATTCATGAACAGTGGGAAACCAGGACCAAATTCCATGGAAACCTTAATTTCTCCGTCTCCTGTTCCTCTTAAAGAAGCAATTTATGCCTTTGAGGAAGACCCTTTTTTAAGATCAGGCGATCCCTAATCCATTCCCCCAGCCCCCCCTTTCCCATTCGCTTGGGTAATCGGACATTTTCCATGTAGCAGAGCTATTGCAGGCTGTTCCTATTTGGGGGCCGAACAACTGTTCTGCCTTCCTGGAGCTGCTTCTTCAAAGGTTTTCTGTTCTGTTTCATGCTGGTTTGCAGAGATCTGGTTTAGGAAGCTCACGCTGCCTTACAGAACAATTGAACCTTCACAGCTCAGGCAGTGTGTCTGGAGGATTGCCAGAGCACGACATGCCCGGTCCCCCTCCACTCCGGAGTTATTCTTGCAAGGACAATGACTTTCAACTTTGTTATGCTGCGGCAGCTCAAAACATTGCGTTACTGGCTTTTGCTTTAAAATGCTGTAATTATTATTACTTATTAAAGCAACAGCAGAAAATAACTTTGTAACAGCAGCAGGGGCTCAGATCTTACTGTGCTGTTTCTTGGATTCCCAAAGGTCTGTTTCTTAGGTTGCTGTTACTGTACGTGGATGATAAATCACCCTCAGGAGGATGCCTGATTTGTTTATTTAATAATCATACTCTACTGATTCACAGGCAAAGCTATATGATATGAAATAGAAATCTTATTTATTAATAGGTATTAATAGGTATTTGACGTGTTTCAGCTTTGAAACATGTCGGAGTTTTTATATAATCCCAGAAACAGTTGTGTGTGGAACTCCCAGCGCTGGCCTGCTCGGTGGCTGTATTCAGAGGGTTCAGTGTTTCACAGGGATGCGGTGGCAGAGCTGACAATTTAACTAGGTGGGGCCTGAAGCATCGTCTTGTCTCCCTGGCATTACACAGACCAGCTGGGCACGTTAGCAAGTTACTTTCCTTAATGGTGGCTTAATATATTAATTTTCTTAGGGGAATAATGGTTTCTTTTAATCCACATCTGAAAAAGTGCTAGTATTACTATTAGAATTAAAAGGAGATTTGACTTTTTTATTATTATTATTATTTTAAAATAATAAATAATAACTAAGAGGAGGTAGGGCTGGGTAATTTCTAGTTTTAAATATGACTTTCCTCATTTTTTAAGCATAGCTCAGACCGCCCCCCGCTAATGTTGCAGGTCAAGACAGAGCTCTGTGGGAACCTTGCACAAAATCTGCCTGTGTAACCAGCTCTCCTCAGTCCTTTTTAATCCCTCCTTTTCTTGAGAGCCAAGCACACGCAGTTATATGTGAGCTTCAGGCTTATCTGAAGTAAGTATTGTAGCGTTTTTCTGGAAGAATTGCTCTAACAATTTAAAAGGCTGCTGCTATTGCTTGAACTTTTAAATAGGCATATCGCTGCTGTTTGGGCAACTGTTATCAACTGAGGAACATCAGGCCAAAGTGGAGAGATTCTAAATCTGCCCCTATTTTTAAGGTTTGGAACACACTAATAATTGGAACCAGATTATTTCATGGTTTAGAAAGAATCATAAATATTCTATTTGCAGAGGTCTTCCTAGGGTTTAAAGCTCGTTTTGTGCAGCATGTTTGTATCCTCATCTAAAACAATGAGCGAAAATGGAAATCCACATGCTCACTGGTTTACAAGGAGTGCAGGGCTTTACAAAGTCTTTCGCTCTTGTTTTTATGATCTGTAAGCTCTAACGTTCTGCATTTTCTTTACCACGCTTTATTCCCTGTGTGATGTTGGTGCCAGCAGCAACTGGAAGTTGTGCTACTCGGTAGCAGCGGTAGAAGGCTGTCGTCATTCAGCTGTTGGCCAGTACTCTCTGCAAAGTAAAGTTAGTTTAATTTTGGTTTCAAGTAGAGAGATATCTATAGTACAGTTGTACCATAAGGACTGTTGCAAATGGTATTCATTTGCAAAAGCTTGATAGAATCCCAGAATCCCAGGTTGGAAGGGACCTCAGGGATCATCTAGCCCAACCTTTCTGGGAAGAGCACAGTCTAGACAAGATGGCCCAGCACCCTGTCCAGACGGCTCTTGCAGGTGTCCAACGTGGCCGAGCCAACCCCTTCCCTGGGGAGATTATTCCAATGGTGACTGTCCTCACTGTGAAAAATCTCCCTCTCGTGTCCAATCGGAATCTCCCCAAGAGCAACTTGTGTCCATCCCCCTTGTCCTCTCCATGGGACTCCGTGTAAAAAGGAAGCCTCCATCTTCTTTGTAGCTGCCCCTTAAGTACTGGTACGTGGTGATGAGATCCCCTCTGAGCCTCCTTTTCTCAAGGCTGAACAAACCCAGCTCTCGCAGCCTATCCTCGTATGGCAGCTTGCCAGTCCTTGGATCACCTTGGTGGCCCTTCTCTGGAGCCCTTCCAGCCTGGCCACATCCTTTTTGTACAGCGGGGACCAGAACTGCACACAGTACTCCAGGTGTGGCCTGACAAGCGCTGAGTAGAGCAGGATAATGAGTTCTTTATCTCTGCTGGCGATGCCCTTTTTGATGCAACCCAGCATCCTGTTGGCCTTCTTGGCCGCAGCAGCACACTGTTCGCTCATGTTGAGCTTTCTGTCCACCAGGACCCCCAGGTCCCTTTCCACAGAGCTGCTCTCCAGCCAGGTGGATCCCAGTCTGTGCTGCACTCCCGGATTATGTTTTCCCAGGTGCAAGACCATACACTTCTCCTTGTTGAACTTCATAAGGTTCTTGCTGGCCTACTCTTCCAGCCTATCCAGGTCTTCCTGCAGAGCAGCTCTCCCTTCCGGAGGGTCTGCTTCCCCACTCAATTTGGTGTCATCTGCAAACTTCATCAGGCTACACTTGATGCCGGTATCCAGATCACTTATGAAGATGTTGAATAACACTGGGCCCAATATGGATCCCTGGGGGACCCCACTTGTGGCAGGAAATCGGACACTAAATTGGCATCTTCGCTTCTGGTGCAGTACATGGGTGTCTGGTAAAAGCATGCTGACGAGGCAGCGCTGGGATGGCTGCTCAGGCTCGGTGACCGGGGTGCAGCCCTTCAGGGCGCTACGGAGACATATGCCTGGGAAAATAATTATTTCAGAGAGATGCAGAGAAGAATAAATCTCTTTACTATAAAGACTCCCATCTAGAGAGAAGGGAAAATTGGAAGCTGTCATCATTAGTCTGTTCTTGATAGTTCGCCATGGCTTTTTTTTTCCAGTGTCATAAGCTGTTTGTTGCAATACAGTAAGCAGCAATGAATTTAAGCATTTAAAAATGACTTCATAACCTATCTGGCCTAATGTCTCCATCTTAGTTGTTACAGGGGTATTAAATGAGGTGTAAGTGAATGTTCTGCAAATATAGATATTACTGGAAAAAAAGGCGACTGTTTTGGGGTGCAGTTTAAAACTAGACTACTGCATTCCTTCCAGGAATGATGGAACAGAATTTGGAGGCTCCATTTACCAGAAGGTGAATGATAAACTGGAAACCGCCGTGAATCTTGCTTGGACAGCCGGTAATAGCAACACGCGCTTTGGAATAGCAGCCAAGTATCAGATTGACCCAGATGCCTCTTTCTCTGTGAGTGCTCTGCATGAACATTTATAAGCATTCGAAAATAGGCTCTTGTAAGGGAAACGCGAGGCAGCCTTTACATCAGTGAAGCACGGTTTCAGTGCAGTTCTGTGGCGTGTGGTTGGCACATAGATCTGTTTGCCTTGGTTTTGGCAGCGTGAGAGCACAACTATTGGATTTTCCTTAAAAATGACACAGAATGTTTTATCATATTATTGGGCGGTGTTTTGAGATTTTGAGGCAAAATTAAGTCTGTAATTTTTTTTTTTGTGTGTGTGTGATTTAAAAGATTAAACCCTTTAGCTGCTTAAAAGGTGTTATTTTAATTTTCAAGTAGGAAGGACTGAAGAAAGATGCAAAATTATTTACATACAGTATTTTTTCCCTTTAAGGCTAAAGTGAACAACTCCAGTCTGATTGGATTAGGATACACTCAGACTTTAAAGCCAGGTAAGTCCACGCAGAAGGAATTCAGGCATCAGTGAGTGATAATTTATGGTTGGATTTTATGGTCAGACTCAATGATCTTAAAGGCCTTTTCCAACCTCAATGGTTCTATGATTTTTAGCCTGGAAATATCAAAGAGGGGGTTTTTTTGTGATCAAATGTACATGGTTTTGTAACATCGCTATTCTGCTTGGGAACCCAACGACGAAGTTTTCCAGGACTGCTCTCTTAGTAGGCTTCCTATCACTGAACTTGTTTTGCTTGAAAATGTGAGTTTCTCAAGGTGCCCTGGTCCAGGATGAGGACAACCGTACTGCTGTGAGATTGGTTTTAATGTAGTCTAAGAAATCTGCTGCCGGAATACCAAGCAGACTGACATGAGCTATCACAGTAGGCAGGGCTCAGGCCTCTTCATGCTGAGATTTTAAAGGAGTTTAGAAAGGTGGGTATGTATCAAGGTCCCAGATTTTCATAATACTGGACTCTAAAATGAGATTAATCAGTGGACCAGCAGCAGTGAATTGGCTCAGAGCTTTAATTACTTGGAGTGATAAAAAAGCAGAATCAATCACCATGGTTTATTATAACTTTCATGATTCAGAAAGATTTCATATCTGCAAATTGTTTTAAAATGCCCAGGCCTTACAAGGCTAGCTGCCAAACTACATTAACCTAGCTACCCGATGGGTTAAAGGAGCGGCACAGACGCCACACCTACTGAACGTAAAGCTTGTTTACTGAAGTTTTAAGTTCGTCTTTCCTCTCGCTTTTCTGTTTCGCAGGTATCAAACTGACATTGTCAGCTTTGTTGGACGGCAAGAATGTCAACGCAGGTGGTCACAAACTTGGTCTAGGATTGGAATTTGAAGCATAAGGAGTGGTTCTACAATCGTTAATTTGAAAATACAGCATAGCTACCTTCAGAGTATAGTGTACCTTTCAATGTTTTATGTCTGGGATGCGAGTATTGCTCAGTATCAGTCCTGCTAGTCCTGGTTAAAGACAGCTAAGCTTTAAAAATGATGTTGCTAAAGAAATGGAGACAAAAGCATAAAAGGAAATTTCTAATTCCCGGCTTTTTCTTTTTTTTAATGTTATTGCCCATCACGTGTGTCAGCTGCCACATGATAGGAAGTGGGAGGTATTGATTACCTTTACGAACGTATTGACTGCACAAGGAATATGTTAATGTGGTATAAAAACTGAGACGTTAAGACCACTAAATTGTACTGTTAATTCCATAAGCAAAATATTCCGACAGTTAAGGTTTCAATTCACAATGGAATGTGCAAACTTGTCTAAAAAAGGGATTTTTCAAAAAAACATCTCTTTTAGATAGCCATTTTGTGAACGGCTTGTCTTTTTTGGTTATCTTCCACCCGCAGCTGTCTCCAGAACGCTTTAGGTTGTCCACCTTGTGTAAGTCCGTTGCGGAGGAGGTTTGATGTGACTCAGCCAATACTACCTGTCCTGTGTTGTGGTTCCTTTCCCTTGCACTGACCGGAGAGCTTGTAAGACAGGGCCATAATCAGGGAAGAGTCTTTATAACTGCAATCACATAGTTGCATCACTAAAATTAAAATGGACTTTTGTTTTATTACCACTTTTTTTTAGCGACTAAATGGGTACATTTTTAGAGAGTCTTCCATTTTGTGTGGAACTAGACCCCAAAACGCTGTACTTGACACTACTAAAAATGGATAAAAAACCCAAACCCAACTTGAATAAAATATTGAAATGTCACCTTTTACTTTGTCTTTATATTAATTGTGCAATCAATTTAATATTAATTCTTGGCTCCAGAAGCAGACTTGCAATATCTTAGTGGGTGATTTTGTACCACACAAACGAAAAATACTTAGTAGATTTAAGTTCCAGATGTGGCGGTGTTCTTAGTGCTCCCTGAGCTCTGGCAGCTGCACATACACATCTGTTCAGCTCATGGAGAAAACAAGATAACGTGACTTGTTTATCTTTCATTGCAGAATTCACTAAGTTGAATTACCTTTCTGTAAACAAATAGGTGCGAGCAAAGAACGCCTATCAGTTGGGATAAATTTGAGTGGCTTTTCATTAAAGCTTTCTATTTTTTCATATGTAAGCAGTCGAGGTGGGTGGTGTGCAGATGGCAGGAGGCTGTGGTGCAGGATGTGCCTGATGAAGCAATGGCGTTACGACATTGTGAGACGGGTAGATCTGCCTCAGCGACGCCCTGCAAATTGTGCAACGCCAGCTGACTTCCCTCTTACAACAGGCTATTCCTGAGTATTTCCTAGTATGTCTTATCTTAGATATTTAACACTCGTGGGGGAAGTAGTCCCTTTTAGATTTCACCAATCCAATCAAACCACATGCAACCAGCTCACAGTAACTTGGCAGACACTCAGAATTCATTTATGTTTCCGTGTGCTGTGTATGGCTTGTGTTCTGTGTCCCCGTAAGCCTTTGGGCTCCTTGTTCTTGGTTTTTTCATGCTCGAGGCATCTGTGTTTTGGAATTTGTTCTCCCACAATCACTTTCAAGGCTCCTCTCAGGGCTTGCATCCCCTTACTTCAACATATGAAGTTTAAAAAGGGCAAGCGCTGGATTTTGCACCTGGGGCACAACAACCCTGGCTGTACAGACAGCCTGGGGAACGAGAGGCTGGAGAGCAGCCCCGTGGAGATGGATCTGGGGGATCTGGTTGATGGCAAGCTGAATGTGAGCCAACAGTGTGCCCTGGCAGCCACGAGGGCCAGCCGTGCCCTGGGGGGCACCGAGCCCCCCATTGCAGCCAGGTGAGGGAGCGAACTGTCCCGCTCTGCCCCGCGCTGGGGCGGCCTCACCTCGAGGGCTGCGGGCAGTGTTGGGCGGCACAGGACATTAGGGTATAAAGCTGCTGGAGAGTGTCTGGAAAAGGACCACTAAGTTGGTGAAGGGTTTAGAGGGGAAACGGTACGAGTGGCGGCTGAAGTCCCTTGGTGTGTTCAGCCTGGAGGAGGCCGAGGGCAGCCCTCATGGGCTCTGCAGCTCCCTCCCGAGGGCAGGAGGAGGGGCAGGGCTGGTCTCTGCTCTCTGGTGACCAACGCCAGGCCCCGAGGGAACGGCAGGGAGATGTGCCAGGGGAGGGTGAGGCTGGGCATTAGGAGAAGGTCCTTCCCCCAGAGGGTGGTGGAGCCCTGGCACAGGCTCCCCAGGGAGAGGCATCGCGGCACCAGCCTGGCGATATTCCAGAAGCACTTGGACAAGGCCCTCAGAGACCTGGTGTGAATTTGGGGTGTCTTGTGCAGGGACGGGAGCTGGGCTCGGTGAGCCTTGTGGGTCCCTTCCAACGCAAGGCATCCTATGATTCTATGATTGTACTCGGGGTGAGAACAGGAAAGCGTTTTTCCATAAATCTATCAAATTCTGAGAAAAGCATTTGTGAGTGGTACATTGCAGAGCCCAGTCACGCAGATGGACACTGACGAACAGTATCCCAGGGCTGCGGCTTCGTGTGGAGGGCCGAACCTCTCACATCAAATTCTGGCTGAAAGAAGAGGAAAGAAAATTCCTATTTTCTCTCACGGAGCGCTCCCAGCCCGCTCCTCCTGACCCCGCACCCCTCAGCACCTGCGCGGCGCCTTCCCGCCCTCACGCCCAGGCGCATGTGTGGCCGCCTCTCCGCCGGCGCGCGGGGTCTCCGCCCTCCCGCGCATGCGCCGCGGCCGCCCCGCCACGTCTGTGGCGGCGGGGGGTGTCCGGGAAGATGGCGGCCGCCGGCGGGAGGGACGCTCCGGCGGGTCGCGCTCTCTGCCTCTTGCTGCTCTGCGGCTGGGCCCTAGCGGCCCGCGGCCAGGGGGTCTCCGGTGAGCACGGCGGGGTGGCGGGCCGGGCCCCGGCGGCTGGCCGGGTGGGTGGCTGGAGGGAGGGGGGGGCGGTGGTCTTTTGGGCCTAAAGGTCTCTGCGGCCGCGCAGGGCCCGCCTTGGGGCGGCAGGGCCCGGCCCCGGGAACCGGCGTCGGCCGGGCTTTCTCTCCTCTTTCTCGCAGAGAACCGGCCGCAGCCAGCGGCGGGAGGGAGCGCTGTGGGCGCAAGTGCTGCCACCTCGGCGGGTGTGGGGCTGTCTCACCGGGTGTTCCCCTTTTGATGCTACGAAGATCAGTTTAGCTGATTACTTCACTCGTCAGACTTAATATTTTGTTCTAATTATTCAAGCTGGGTGCCTGTTTTTAGCCTTCCCTTCCTGTCTCCCCCTCCCGCGAAGATAAGCTCAGGTTATCCTGCAGGTTGCCTCCTAGTTAAGTTCATTTTCTTTCGTTCATTTCCCTTCCACCTACAGACCAACTGTAACTAATTGCTAATAAGAAATACATATATCAAATGTGGTGAGTTTCTGTTTGTTTTAGATTAAGTATTGGTTGGCCAGTGAAGAGAAAGGGAATTATTGAAGGAAATGAAGGGAACTCTTTGAGCTGGCAGTTCCTTTCTTGCTTGTCAGTCAGTATATCCGAACAAGCTCTATTTGTGTTGCCCCTCGTGTGGTCTAAAGGGTGGACAGTAATGAAGGAACAGGCTGAGGATGTGGGACAGAAACCTGTAGGAAACCAAGAGTTTTTAACTTCAAAAATCATGGAACAACTTGCTTTCTAAAAAAGTAAGTTTTCCTGGAGGTGAATTTTGACCCTGTCAGATGCTTTTATGTGCAGTGTTTACTAAGAGGACTGTATTGCTAGTTCTGTCGCCATGATTGAATGTTAATATCTATTTCTGAAGCTGAGGCATCTCTGGAGTCCTGGCATTATGCCTCACATCACCTGACAGTGTTGTGTAACTAAACGGTGCGGCCACCGTTTATAATGCCAAATAGTTTTGCCAAGATATCATAAATCAATTATGGTGCACTTGTTACACTTGTTATTCCTATTAAAACAAAAAAAAATAACTTCTTTTAGGAATAACAGAAAATTATTCATTCTCACTCAGAAGCTGCAGCATTTGCTGGTGGGAATCCCTTGCATTTAAGCATCTATCTTTCTAAAATTTACAGGTTAAAATGAGTGTAAGAATAATGTGAAATGTAAGGATATATATGGTGTAGTTCTATAGGAAAAATATGCTTGTGTTTCACACAATTTAGCTATTACTGTCTAAAACTTTTTGTCTGTTTGGTGAGGATAGTAGTAAGGTCTGCTTACCTCACTCATAACAAGCCAGTATGAAACCATCTTGCAGCTGCCTTTCCTCATCTTTATCTCCACATATGTAATTACCTGGTGTGACTCCTGAGGGGAGATAAGAACTCCCTAAACTTTGTCCTGTACAAAAACTCAACAAGTTAATGTCGATATGATAATTCAAACTACTAATTTCTTCAACAGTATGTTAAATGTAAAGTAGATGACCTGAAACGTTAGCAGAGAGGCACTGTAATGTCTAGTTCATGTGGGATTAGTTGATGTTTTACAGTTGGTTAAAGAGTAATTCATGATGGGAAAGTGTACCATGTAAACAAGGAGAAGTCTGTTGTAACTGATCCTCTGTAAATATACATGTTTCATGAATAACATGGTTCATATGCTCTGTATAATATTATACTTACGAGTAATTTGACACAAGCAGTTGGCTGAATGCTGCATTTTTAGAATCTGTAACTTCCAGTGAACCAGGGAGCTCCTTGGGAGCGCTTAATGAAAGTATTGTTGCATTTTTGACATAGAAAATTAAAAAATAGTTTGGCATGCCAGAATACAAGGCAAGTATGGTTCCACTATTTAAATTATGACGTGTACTGAAAGCCTAAAATGTGTTCTTCATTTTTAAGGTGTCTCCTGATTTTAGTCTGAAAGTGATGTGCTATAAAGATGAATAGTTTGCTCTCTGCCTTTTTTTTAGGATTAAAAACCCATTGGCTATTTATAAACTCCTTCTATATCTTTTTTCATCTTCCTTTGGATGGAGAAGAGGGTGATGGGCCCTGTGTGTGGTTTTAATGCTCAGCACGTTTTTTACATGGTTCTGCATAGCCATCCTGGCATTGGAGAGAGCATGAATTTGCGTAAGGGTGCACTGTTATGTGGCACTGTTGCTGACTTTCTTCATTACAACAATTTGCTGCTGACAGAAGGCTTTCTTACAGGAGCATATGCAGTCAGATTGTCCTTTCCTCAGCTTTGTTATTTAAGCTGTTTTTTAAGCTTTGTTTTTTTAAGCTTTTGAAGTTTCATTCGAGTTAACATAAGGCTGGAAATCTTTTTCCATGTCTACAAATTCAATAAAAACAAGTTTATGGGAAGAGATACTAGGACCTTGTGTCCTAGCTGAAGGAGACATTGCAGCGTGTTCTCATTTTTACTGGCAAAATATGCAATGGTGAAAGATTAAAAACTTCTAACTGCAGGAAAAGCTTTACTGAGAACTTCTTTCTCTGTAGACCTCAGCAAATTCTGTGGGAGAAAGAGTTTGATGATGGAGAAAATATTAATGTATGATTCTGCAAGGCATCATAAACCCACAGAGAGAGGGAGGACATGTCTCTCAAGTTCTAGGTCTGCAAAATACGCATGCTTAATTTTTCAGGGACACTTTGGCATACTAATATGCCGTGTGCTTCTAAGCTCTAATTCCTGTCTCACTCCAGACTTCTCTTTTGAAGTTGTCAAAGTACAGGAGTGTGTATTCTGCATTTAAATTCTAAAAAGTTTATGGTGTGGAATCTGCCCTGTTCATTGTATGATTTCTCATGTATAAAGTAATTGCCTTGCAATAATTTTCTTTTATAGCTGAAGTACCACAAGAGAAGTTAGCGCCTTGTGCTTAATATTGACTGTTTCTCATTCTTTTCTCAGATTCTGTGAAAGTGGAGATGCTTCCAAAAAATATTTCTTCTAAAAGTGAGAATGAAACACTAAACAGATCCCAAAATATGACAGACAGCTTGCAGAGTATGATCCCAACAAAAAAAGAGGCAAGCCCAACTAAAAAAGGGGCATTACCACCAACAACTAAAATCAGTTCCGTGACCTCAGTAAAACCATCTACAGCAAAAGGTGATTCTCTGCCATATGTTCTGTCTCGTGCGGTGACTGCTAGTCCTGTGTCTCAAATGGATGTTGATGCTTCTGAAGATACTAAAATCGAGGAGGAGGATCTTCTAACAGATTTGAAGGACACACTAAATAGTTCACCACCCATCATAAAAGAAACTATGGAGTCAGATGGAGATGACTACGGTCCGTATGAAATGACATCGAATTCCAGGTACAACCCAGACCTAGAGATGCCAGAAGATGATGACTCTGACACCATTAGTAATTACAACGAGGAGATCAAGACCCTTGATGAGAAGATAAAAGATGTTTCTGTCACAGGGTTGGAAGAAGAAGACGACAGCCATTTCTTTTTTCACCTGGTTGTTGTTGCCTTCTTAGTAGCTGTTGTTTACGTCACCTATCACAATAAGAGGAAGGTGGGTATGCTGCGAAAGGCTGAGAGAAACAGCTTCAGTTTTTAAAATGAACTTGCATTGCCTTGTACACTTTTTTAACATAAGCATCTTAGCTTTCTGGAGAATGAAATCTTTGACCACTTAGTCTTGCGATACTAATATGTGGATCATTACTGTCATTTTTATTTGCACAATGAAAATGAACTTGAATCAAACAGATTAGAAAATCAATTAATTGATGACATCAGTAATCCATCAGTTCAGTAATGGCCACTGGCAGTGTACAACAGGAGTTGTATAAATGAGACCTGAGACGAGTTGAGTGAAGGTGATTAACTAATTTTGTTTCTGCATGGGGTTATAAACAGCAAATTAAGGAAGGTTTAATCCCAAATGGCATGGGAACATTCTTGTTATAACTGTGATAATCCTTGAAATAAGTATTCACTTCAAGGTGGTCTTTATATCATCGATCTTCTGAGGGTTTAACTACAAACTTTTAGGAAATACTTAACACTCTCTTCAGATTTAGAGAAGCTCGATGTTAGTGTTTTGAGGTAACTTTTTCTCCGGTACAGACTAATTCCCTGTATCTCAAAAGTAGCCTTGATTAGTGTTATTTCAAAATATATCGCTAGCATAGAAAATGAACTCCAGCCCAGCCAGGCCCAGTACAGATGCATGCACAAATATGCAATTAGATCATAGTTTGCTTTTAGATATGAGGAAAATTTAGTGTTTATCCTTGTAGAGAACCCTGATTTGGTCAAGGATTTGGGGAATGCTGAAAAGAACACAGCTGAAAAAATCCCCAAAACTTCTGCTTTACAGTGCAATGGCATATCTGGAATGTGTGTTGCTAAGACTATGGGGGAAAATGTTGAAGGCCGTTGTTTGGAAATTTAACTTTGAGAGAAGTTCAAATAAGTGATAAAAATTGCCTTGTCTCTGCTACATAAGTGAGATGATGCTTGTAGTATCATTTGGGTAATTGCAAAGCCATCTGTCAATATTACTTTTTAGCACTTAGAAATAATCTCTGGTTGGGAACAGAAAAATACACTAGTACTTCAAGTATGTGGGCTGTGGCATGTATTTCTGTGCCTACTTACATGATCTAATTTCCCTGTTTGCCAGCATAGTAGCCCTGTCTAGTAAAGTGGATTCTTAGATGTTGTCGGTAAGAAACAAGGCTAAACAGGGTGAAGATAAGAGACGTTTAAAAATCTGATCACTTGAGCGCTTTGATTTATCATAGAGCCTCTTTAACTGCTCTGCTACTGTTGCTGAAGAGGACACGGAGCTGTAATGCAGAAACGGTTTATCACATTACACCATTGCTGCTGCTGTTGCCTTCGTTTCAGCACCAATAATACAATTATTTTTAACAAGGGTGAAATCCCAGAGTACGTAAGATGAATAAGCTAACAAATGTCACCATCTGGGCATAGTTTAACAGCCTGTATATTCAGTACTTTTGAAGCTACACACATACCTTTACTGAAAGAGCTGTGGGTTGAATGCCATGTTTTTGCCAAACTGCAGCTGAGGTTGCCGGTAAGTAACGTGGTGGCAAGGACAGTGTGGAAATGGCCGACTGCTGGTGCCGTATTGTGTAGCAACAGTAATGCCGTTGCCAGGATCAAGGGGTAAAACTGTTAAGCTGTCTATCAAACCCAAAATGTTTCTCCGCTCCATTATGTAAGTTGGCTGCTTTTTCTTTCAGATCTTCCTACTGGTCCAGAGCCGAAGATGGAGGGATGGCCTGTGCTCTAGAACAGTAGAATATCATCGTTTAGATCAAAATGTTAATGAAGCAATGCCTTCCCTGAAAATAACTAATGACTACATATTTTGAAAGCACTGTGATTTGAGTTTGCTGAACTTCTCACTCTTTGCCTGCCTAGTCATGTAATGATATTCAGGTATTCTAAATATGCTGCTTGTACTGAAATGAGATGTACTCTCTTCGACCTGGATGTTTTTGAGATTAAATCTCATGCAAGATCAAGGGCATGATATATCTGTTTGCTACTTTGGTCAGGTTTTATATCAACTATAAAGATACAGAGTTTAATAATTAGTGCTCTTTCCATTCATTAAGCATCGTCCCTTCTGTCTGGAGCAGTCTTAATAGTGGTAATAAGAAAAATAAGCATAAAATATTTTAGGTCTAATAAATTAATGACTTTGGCATCACTAAATCAAATTAATGATCTCTTTGCTAATCACTCGTATGGCTCATAAATCCCGCTGTATTGCAAACTTGAAATATAATTACTTTTTTCTGTGCTTAAATCCTGATGCTGCAAATCTTTCATCTTGGTTTTTTTTGGTTCTGTTGTCACATAACTGGATCCTGTTTTAGTGAGAAGAGCTAACACGGTAATTCCATAATTTCTGTAGGTGTTCATGCAGTAAAGAATTTAAACGTAATTATGTAGAAACCATTTTATTTCAGAAGTTATATACCATATATTTCTTTACAACGTTGAAGATCTTTGTGAAGGTGTGCAGCTTCTTGACTGTCCAGTTTTTTTCTCTAATGATATTGACGACTATTTCACTACCTTTGAATTAATGAATGGAAAATAAGCCTCGTTGAATAATCTTACTAAAATACAGGGAGTTGACAGGCTTTCAACACGTTGAAGCTTTCTGTTGAATTTTAAGACGGTTGGGAAACAGTTACGGGGTTTGCGATATCATAAATGGGAGAGGCCTGAGAATGTAAGAATAATTTATTTTGTTGTTATTCTGACCCAGGTAACAGGCAGATGAAAATAACGGGGTGTGGGGCCGCCAGTCTGTGGACAGCGCGCTCTCATTTTTGACAAACACTTACGCATTAGTGTAAATCAAGTTACTGGTACAGTAGGGTTTTTTTTTTTTTTACCGTGTCTTTTGTACTTTCATTATTTATGTTTTCATGAGTTGTAAAATATAAAATTTTAGTTTTCTGTACATTCTGTTTGTGATTTAGTTTACAAACTGATGAATATGTAAATAACGGTGGATCGGAACCCCCTAATTAATGACTTGGTATTCAAGTAGTTACGTAACATTTTCAAAAAAATCAACTTCACAGCTGTCGGCGCGAGGAGTCTGAAGGCATGATACTATCTTACGAATGAAGTGGTAAAAGTTCTAAATCCTGCTGTTAAATGATTCTTTTCATAACCACATGAAGTAAAGCACAAGCAAAATATTCCCAAACTGTTTTCTTGCAGTAATTTTTATCGTATTTGGACTTGTATCACTTAATATTTTGAATAAGGTTTTTAAAATAAATGACAATAATAAGCTTGTGGGTTTTTTTTATCTTAACTCTTTCACTGCTTTTATATGGTACCTTACGATAAAGAGCTTGCTTAAGCTTGTGATCAGAAAACTGGTTCAAAACGATCTTTTCTGTTACCAATTAAATTCATTCTGTGTGTGTGGGGGGGTACAGTGTTTTGTTTCATGCATCCGTTAAATGGTACGTAGGGTAGATAGCAAGGCTGAAATGAAATCTTTTAAGCTGTAGCAGTAAGTTAGTCAACAAGTAATTTTTTACCTAAGTTGTATAATTAGTGATTCTCGTGGAAGGTACTTGAAACTCTTACCTGAACGTACCCACGTTAAAGCGTAACACTGCTGTGGTCAAGATCTGAAGGGAAGGGTGGCTGTGCAGAGCTCCTTTAGGATGTTTAAACGTTGGAATGGGAGAGGAGGCCGATGTTTTCGCACCCAAGAAAGTCAGTAGCTTTTCCCCTTAAATAACATTCATGAAGTGTAGCGGGTTTGATGTGAGGTGCTTGGATGTTCACAACTTGCAGAACCCGTGTGGTTCCTTTCAGCTTGGTACCACAGGCCTTACACAGAACACTGATTGAGACACTGAGGTGCCCGGCTGCGCAGGAGTACAATGATATCCACGGTAAAAGTTTCATTTCCAATGTCATTTTCTCTGAAACACATCCAGGGAATTAGGCCGTCAAGGCAGATGTTACGTTTTCAGCCGCCTGACTGAAGCTAGAACACTGTTTAGAAATGTAGAAAATTAACATTGACCTGAATTAGTAGAAATAAGGTTTATTTTGTTGATTTCTGGCATCCATAGATGTGTTACCTTATTCCCTCTTGGATGTCTTCCAAAGCTCTTAAAGCATAGTTCAACTGGCTGAGCCAAACCAATCTAAATGTTTTTCTTCCAGGCTTTCTGAACAAATAACAATGTTCTCGTTAAGACTAATGCTGGTGGAAAAATCTTGCATTTCCTTGCCCTCCCTCCCTCAAATTGTTTGTCCTTGTGAAAAGACTGTCTGTAAGGAGAGAAATTTATTAGTTTTCCAGCTCTTGAGCTGTTCCTTCCAACAAAGCCACTCTCTTAAAACCCTCTGACTTTTGCTGGAGGAGGAACGCACACAGCTAATGGCAAGACTGCTTGTTGTGAGGTTTGTAGGGAAAACCCAAAGGCCTAAAGCCAGCTCGGTTACTAAACCTGCTTCTTTGCGGTTTGCTTTGCAGTCGTAGCGTTTTACAACGCTCTTGTGTTCAGCAGTGTTGTGACAGTGCCTGTCCCACAGATGTAGTATTCATTAGGTGCAACTACCAGTATTTAGGCCTAATGGACTGCAACTCGCTTCGGCTGGCCTGCAAATGTTAATAAATTCTCTTCGGAAACGTCCCTTTGGCTGTCTTCTCTGAAGATGCTCTTGCATGAGGTTACCTTAGAGGAGAAAAATCGTATCTTGAGCCTTTTGCTCTTGATGGCCGTAGCAGGACAGAAATATTTTGAGTTAGGTAACTGATGGTTGAGGTCGCGAAATCGTGGCTCGCGCGTGTCTGCTCTGGCAGAGCGCAGCTTTGCCTCGCTCCAGGCGCTTCAGATGAGTGGTTTTTCTTTGCTTTAGCTATTGTGCACATCCTCTTTATCTCCCAAGTAAGAGAAATTTCTTTTAAATGCTTTATATAAATATTCTTTTAATTAACCTCTTTAGTAACGGCGCTAAGGACAGCTTATTTGAACGTTTTTAAATTCACAGGGAATTAACATGAATTTTAAATCCTTGAAGTTCTTTAAACAGGGGGTTTCACTTGGGGAATTGTCTAAATGGACTCCCTTTGAGCATACTAATGTATTTTAAGTGCTTGGACCGTGTCTTGCTCCATCAGGTTGGCAGTGATCGAGATAGGTTGGCAGCGATTGGGATAGATTTGGTCATGCCAAAGCAGAAGGTTTGCGGATGCATCTACGCAAAATAATTTAGGTAATGATGTTTGTGGAATATCACTATTCTTAAAACCTGCCCGCTGCTGATCCGCTCCAGCATTCAGCTAATAACGCTAGCGTAACACAGAGGCTGCAGCACCGGGAAACTCGGCTTATTTGTGTCCCGAGAAGGTGAATGTTAAATAATCAGCTTGTTACCACAGGTGTCTTCCCATCCAGTCCCTGCAACGTGGCATATACTTGCTCACCTTCGCTCGTTGCAAGGTAATACAGGAAACAAAGTTGGGGAATAGGGAACCATCCCCTCCGCCCCGGGTACTGAGGGTGCTGAGTGGCTCCTCCAGCGCACCTGTGCGTCGCTCTGTGCTGTAAAAAAGGGGCCGCGCCCTTGTACGGACGGAAGGTTTGAAATGCGCCCAAGGACTTTGATGCTTTTTCCCCCAGGCTATTTGTTCATCCGCAGTGGCCCTTGGATTGTTGCCTCCACAGGGGAGGTGCCTTTCCTGAACTGACTTGGGTAGTTGGTACGCGACTTCCTAATAGTACCAATAAAAAGGGAAAGGTTTCTCGTGATCTGGTTTTATAAGGGCTCCACCAGCACCGGGAAAGTGGAGCGTGTGTCATTCGTTGTGCAATAAAAGAGCCATTTGCTGATGAGGTAATTGGGACTGAACCACTGTTTTTTAATTTCTTTAATTGAATTTGCTTGTGGAAAATTAAGAGCAGGCAATCAAAAATTCATAAAGTGCTGAGATCAAATAGAGGAAAAAGCAAGCAGATTTATGTCAGATCTTCCCAACGAGAAATGTCTTGATGAATTTCTTTACTGAAGAAAGGAAACTTTCTCACATTAAGGTGAATTATGACTTCCATCAGTATTCTGATAAAAGGAATAAAATATTCCTGAAGAGCTTTCTGATTAAACTTCCCAAGATGAAAGTTGAAGCTCTATTTATGTAGGTTCTCGTTAGTGGTCGAGTTTTATGAAAGGAGGAAAGAAATAATGAATAGGATAGTTTAAACAAATGATACATTTCCCTTTTACTATCCAGGAAATCAGGTATTTTAAAATATTTATAGTTTAATTTTCATTTCGCACCAGTGCATATTATTCAGCTAAGTCAACTGTCCTTGGCTGCTGCGCGGTTGTATACAGGGCGAATGGAGAAAGGTTTATCTGAGCAGGGTGGTTTGAGTTACGGGAAATTAATTTGCAATGTGGAGATGAAAAATGCGATCTCTCTTAAATAAATTTCAGTGCTACAAAAATAATACAAAGGGAGAAGGGATTTTTCTGTGGCTCTGACACAGACTACAGGTAATACCAGGAGAAGGGGGGTGCTCTTACAGCTGTAACTCAGGCTTGGGAAATCTTTGCTTCGTTTCCAAAGGAGGACCTGTGCAGCTGCAGGCCAAGGTGGGCAGAACATGGGTCAGGGATTTTCCAAGTCATGTCGGTTTGGGGAGCCTGCGATGAGCCTCAGTGGGTGGGATTTTACTAGCTCTTACTGTCTGAAAAGCTGGCATGCTGAGCAAAGAGGGATCCGGCTGTCAGCTGGTACTCGCTTGGGCCTCAATGTTCTGCCTGAATCTCGAGACATTGACGCCACCCAGGGCTGGGGTGAGGAGGGCGGTGCGATCCAGCAGCTGTCCTTGCTCTGAAAAGGACGAGCAGGGCTCTGCCACCTGTGCCGGGGGGGCGGTGGGATGGTCCTGTGGGTATCGCCGGCAGCGGGGCCGTGTTACTGAGAGCACCCAGCACCCCGAGAGGAGGCTCTTGCTTGTCCTTGCCACCCCATGCTCCTCCGCTCTGGAAGGTAAGCAGGTTCCTAACCCAGCAAATCAATTCCTGTTTCTTTTTTAATCTTTCTTCTTCCTGGGTTGATTTTCAGTCATTTGGGGCACCGAGCTGGTTTGCCGTGCGGCTGGACCAGTGCTAGAGCTGACTCAAGGCAAGTGATGGGAACGTGTAGGACAGAGATGGGGATGTTCCCCATGCAGTAGCAGCAAACTCTTAATTTGGTTTCTTGTAAAGCTGATACTAAGATGTCTTTTAAAACCAAGCCCAAACAAGAGCGTTTTACATTGTACAAGTCAGGTGAGCGACTGGTCACTGCAGTCTCAGCGTAATGGTTTTTGTTGCCGAGAGGCCGGGCCAGGCTGAGGATTTGAGGTTTCTTCTGTGTTGGTTTTTGTGATAGTTGGACAAAAATCCCTGAGCGAACTCACCAGGGAGGCTAAGGGGTGGTGCTGCCCTGCTGCAGCGACCATGTGCACGTGGTCCCTAATGTCACGGTACCTGCTCGGCCGCGCAGCTTCCCTCTCCTGTCCCAAATCCAAACTGAAGCTGGATTTTGTGCTCCTCTAAGCTGAGTAGCTTTCTGGGAGCGCTAAATCCTCACGTGAGGCTGATAGAGCAGCAATCTTCAAGGCCGTATATCCCAGCCACCACAAAGCAGCAGAACTAATCATTCTTACACCATCTCTTTTACAACTGAGTGTCCTTTAAGGAGGCGTCCCTGTACTGGGTTTTGTTAAACTTTTCTGAGACAGAGCGTATGAATGCCCTCACTGCAATAAAATCCGGTTAATATCAGAACCTCTCAGCTTCACTGTTTCTAATATATCTAATTATAAAGGGAAGAATGACATCTTTTCTGTAATTGGTCCTTAAATCATTATCAAAATCATTTAGCAGCCTCCTTATTTTTAATTACAAGGTCTATTGCCTTGTTAAGTTATTAACACTGAAAATCACTAATCTTGGCAATTTCCTATCTTTATTAAAATGAAAATACGAAGGTCGTGGTATCCTTATTCAGGTGCACTCATTGAGGTTTTATTAAAGACTAAGTGAAACTAGATTTAATCACTTGGCACTATTCCGTAAACAATGTTGAAATGGATGCGATTAAGGTATTTTAGGAAGCCAGTGGGGTTAAGAACTGCAGCTCAGGTTCATGGATGCACCAAGGATGCTGAAATATTTCCCATTCTGCTTACGTGAAGTAGAGGACTCTTTTGTTAATCACAAAGCTGGTACTGGTTATCAGCTAGCTCTGCAAGGCAGTGGAATTACGCTGTGTATTTTTGTTAGCACCTTACTGCCTTTCATCTTCCAGTGTCTCGTGGTGACTTGTGACCCCTGATGGAAGTCCTTTTTGTCCCTGTGTTAATTCACTGTTTGTCAGAGGGGAAAATGGTTACGCTCTCCCTCTACCTGTTCCCCCTCTGCAAGTGGGGGAGAGCAAATAAACCTTCCAAAAGCACCTACATGACATAATTTCTGCATTACAACGAGCTGCGGTGATGCGCTTTTGGATGTATCTTTTAAGGTTAACTCGTGCTTATTCGTAACGGTTCTGTTAAGTCTCCAAATGAAATTGTAACGGGGTGACTGTTCTTGCGCCGCAGTCACTGGGGCAAGGAACAGCTGACTGTCCTTTACGGAGGCGCAAAGGGGTTTCCACACCTAAAAATTGCCCTTTCAGTATTAGCTGACAAATTCTACCAGTTAATCTTGAATAGGTTTTCATTTCTAATGCACGCTGACTGTGAATCCCAACAGCTGGAATGCCAGATGTTCAGAAAAGGAGAATTATATTCCACATTGTTTGGGGAGGGAAGGAAGGTGGAAGCAAAGGGCATAATGGCATCCTGCAGAAAGTAAGCCACAATCTCCCAAGCAGTGATGTTACACTTTCAATAACTTTTATGGGGAAGATTCTCTGCATTTGAAAAGGCGCTCCCTGGAGAAGACAAACTGTCTTTGATCCTCTCTGAGTACAGGGGGTTTGGGCTGAATCGCACCACAAAATGACAATAAGGCTGTGACACGTACGTTATCGTAGCAGTATTGGGGCAGTTTGAGAGGCAACCTTCTTTTGGGCTCTCTGTTGTTGTGTTTATCTTAATATAAGGCATGCAACTCTATACGGAGGTGGCGGCGGCATGCTCACACGTAGCAGTTCGGTGACGCTGGGGGAGGCGGTAGCATCTTACATACTTCCCTGTGGCTGTGTGGTGTGTGATAAGGTGATTAGATGATGGTTAGCTTTGACCAAAAAACTTTGCTGCAAGTTCAGCAGCTGGAACGACTGCCAGCTAACAGGCTGTGCTCTGGATGTGCTCATCCCGGCTCTGAGGAAGTGGTGGGAAGCCCTGGAGCAGCTACGTATCCATTGTATACTGCACGCTCCGACTGTCTGGGGCTGAAGCCTGTGGGACAGGTTCTGCACTGTATCACAGCTGAAAGTACAGGCTTCCTGAATGTGACATTATAGGAGCCCAGGCTTGCTCCTTTTGTCAGCTCCATGCCTGATTTCTCACTCTGGAGGTCAAGAAACTGCGAGAGGTTGGACGCGCTTGCCCGACTCTCCCTCTTGCCGCTACCTCAGCAGTCGCGTGCCAGTGCAACAGGTTTAGGGGAGTTTTGCTGACTCAGGAGGTTTCCTGCCCACCCAGGTCGGAGGGTCCCAGGGCCCTGAGCAGGGGGGTGAAGCTGGGAAGTGCGAATTCACTTTCAGTGTCCTGTGGACGCACAGGTTAACAGAGGAGCCTCAGAAGCAAAGTTGGTCTTACCGCATCACCCTTGGTCTGCATGGGATTGAACTGCAGAAGGAGCTCATTTTTAATAGAAGGCTAGGACAAAGAATTGGGCAGGTTCTTTATCTCCCCACCCCAGAAAAGCCCTACACCTCTTGTCCCTTCTCATTTTAGCAGGAATATTATGGGTATCACAGTACAACTGAGATGCGATCTGCCGCTGGGCAGGTGGGGGCTGTGAGAACAAGAGGATCCTGCTGCCTTCCATGGCACTTGCCCGGAGCACTGCCCGGGACTGCTGGTGGGTGAGCAGGTAATAAAGCATTAAATGACAGTTGTGTTACAGAAAGAATTCAGTGGTGATGCAAAGGAAGGTATTTTAACTGGCAATCAAGCTTACCTTGCTGGTGCTGTGAAACAGTCATCGCTGAGGACAACTTTTCTCTAAGTAAATACCCAGAAGAAAAAGAGTAATCAGTTTAGGTATGAAAAGAATTTGTTTTTCCCTGCTTTTCCCTGATGCTGCCCTGCTGCCGGAGAAGCGGCCAGCAGGGGGGAGTGTGGCTGCGCCCTGCAACCAGCCCGCAGCAAAACCGGAGAAGCGCAGAGCAAGTCGAGGAAGGAGCGCTGGGATCCCTCCAGGCACAGGCTGACGCGGGGAGGCAGGCGGCGGCATCCCGCAAGGCTCACGCCTTCGCTTTCGGCTCCTTGCCTGGGGACCCGGGAGGGTCAGGGCTGAGCCGCATCGAGCGGCTGCGTGTCTGCGGGTGCGGGCTCTGGGTGCTCCTGCGGGTGCTGGGTCCGCGCCGGTGCGGTGCTGGGGTGAGGCCGCTCGGCGAGGCAAGCGCTGGTGTCAAGGTCAAGGTGAATCGGGGTCGTCCACGGTCCCTGCGCTGAGGCAGCAGAGATGCTGAGGGGTGTTTACCTACTCTTTCTAATTTAATTAAAAAAAAACAAAAACACCCTCAAGAAATGGAGTTTTTCCCTTCGAGTATGTTCTTACAGTGCATTCCCAGACCTGCATTTTTTTTCTCCTGAAACACTGTGGATCTCTAACATAATGAGCTCCTATATATTAATCCATCTGAGCCGTGATAATATGTTTATATGAATAAAAATAATCTCTGCTCTTGTGGGGCTTAGCAAAATAACCTCCAACTTCAAAATCACAGAGATCTTCTCTAACCCTGGGGAAAATAAATCTGTTTCCTCAACCCAACATACATTTCTATTATTGTGCAAGAGGAAAACATTGGCAAACAAAGACACCAATCTCCCTAAACGTTACTGCGCGGTAACAGAAATATATAAAAAGAAAAAATGTTGCTAATTATGGGATTTTAATATGATGAATTTTACCTGACAGCGTCTAACCTTTTCCAGAGCAATATACAAACGATTGCTACGTGCTTGAGTAAATACGGATTTAGAAATACGTCACCAAAACACTAGTTAATAGATTAATTACATGCATGCTGCTAATACCCACTTCTTTGTTGAACCTGGTGTCTGAAAGGTGGTTATTTTATATCTGTAAATAGTTTGCTTGCCTAATTACTTGCTTAGCCATTTCTCCTTCCAATTACACACGTGCAGTCATCGCATGGGAATTGCTAATGCCTGTGGAGCTGCAGTGTTGGGCAAGAACTTGTCTTACAAGAGGTGGGAGAAACTCAGAACAGGAAAGAAATATTTCACCATTGGGGAAAGACCTAAAAATTCCCCAGCTAACAGCTGCTTGGTCTTAGGAGGTCTCCAGTTAACTTCTCCTTCCTTCCCTACCGCTAAAGGAAATGCAGTGCCAGAATCAAAAAATGACCCCAGACCAGTGAGCATCGCTGTGGGAATTGTACGTCTTCTGCAGTACCCATGTGTCATCCTGCCTTCTTCAAGGCTCGGCATGCTCCGTACGGGCCCCCTAATGGCTGTTGAGCCATCAAAGGCTGGATGAACCCTTCTGAGGGCTGTAGTAGAGGCACAGATGCCACATTCAGTGTATAACGGTTGAGAGCCGAAAAGGCTCCCCCATCTCCTGTCCTCAGAGACCAGGCTCCCCAGTCCCAGAGCGACTAAAGCCAACCCTATACTGGCGATTCATTTTCATGTTTACAGCAGCAATTAACTCCTCTTAAAAGCGATTGTAACTCCCAACGGGGAGTGCTCAGAGCAGAGCTCTGTTAATGTTCAAAGGACTCTGATGTACCTCTGAAGCACTGCAGTCCTTGATACCATTCCTCTTTATGCTTCATGCAAAAAATAAAATTGAATGCAAAACTTAAAACACCCACTAAATTGGTGCAGTCATTAACACGCCTCTTTTCCCAAGATTAAGGTGATTGATTTCATAACAAAGGTTAATCAGAACTATTAAAAGAAAAGGAAAACGACCATCATGGGCACTCACCACTCCTGGTTGACTTCCCACTTTATTTCTCTGTAATGTGCCAGTCCTAGAACACAGAGCAGGATCCAGAGGTTGAAATATCAGCAGCAGAGATGGTTTCTAATCAAAAATATGCCAGTCAGTCTTTGGGATAGTTTGTAAGTGACACAATATTTAAGAAGTGGTGGTTCTGCAGCAGCACCACCAGAGTGATGTTGGATGGTGATTCATGATTATTCTAGTGCTTGTCTTAATATTTGAATCTGCTCTGCATAAGCTGAATGCCCTTAGAAGTTTTGGACTGAACAGATTTAATTTAATTAATTTATATTATTCATTTAATAATGCTGAGCTCCTTTGGGCTTCCCTGGTTTTCAGCCGGTGATGGATGCAGGAATGACACGGTGCTTCTTCCTCATGGTAAGGGTGGTAATGTTTTCGGTAGTCCTGTGAGGAACAGGGAAGTGGACTCAAAGATCCTTATGGGTCCCTTCCAACTTGAGATATTCAATGATTCTATGATCTAAGGTCATGCAAAGCTTCTTAGGTCCTGATATTAATAGTGCTAATGAGTAAGGGCCCTACCAAAGCTTCCCACTGATCTAGTTGTGGTGCTAACAACTAACCCAAGACAGGCTACGTTCAAAAACAGGACAAGAGTGTGAGTAACTACTGCAGGAAGGCTGCAGGAAGGGTTTGGTGCCGTGAACACAGCAAGATTGAATAAGCCTACACATTTCTGACCAGTTTCTTGTTGCACTGAGTATTGTCTTAATTCCCTCTCTATGCTAAATTGGAAACAGATGCTTGGGTAATTGAGGGCTGAGGCTTTAGAGATGATGGTCCAGGCTCTGATGCTGTTACTCAAGCTGGATTATACCTTACTTTGTAAGCAATCCTAGCAGCTTCGGTACAATAAACCAAGCAATGTTCAAGGGGAAAAAAAAGCCTAAATTAAACAGAGCACCGTGTGCAGTGCTGTAAATGAAGCTTGTTCCTATCAAAATGCCACCGACAGCTTGTGCTCTGGAGGTGCAGGAAGGACAAAGTGGGCTCTTAACAGGCTTTCCTTCTTTTTGCCAGATGGTCTCATGCTTGTTTGGGTTTCCAGTGGTTTCCCCCCCCACTCTCTGAATCGCTTCTGGGATTAATGTCAGCGGTTTCTGCAGGAGGCTCCACTGAGGGCGAGGAGCAAAAGGGAAACATTTGGTCTGTGTGAGAAAATAAAAGAACATACAGAAAATCAGGGGCTAGTTTGGCTCCTTGGCCCTGGTTTGGGAGCGGGGAGAGTGTGGTTTCCTCCCCTCTCTCCGGGGCTCATGGCTGCAGCTTTGCTGACACCTCGCCAAGGGGAGGGGATGCCCTGTTGGGGTATGGGTGGGAGCTGCTGTGGCGTGACTGTGACAGGAGGAAAAAGATGCCACTTCTCTAAAAGTAAACAGCCTTTTCTCTTCAGTTCATGGCACTTGCTGCCTAGCAGAGCTCAAAATGCCCTGTTGGCTCAGGGAAGGGTTTGGCTGCGTTCCCCCTCAAATTAGGGAAGCTTTCTCGGGAAGGTGGAGCCACATCAGTGTTCAGGGCAGGAGATTGGCAGGTAGCTCTTGCATAAGCACTCAACAAGCAACCGGGGTTGAGAGTTCTTGCGCTGTACCAGCAAACCTCCCCAGACTGACACCCCCCTCCTAAGCCCTGTTGTATCCTCCCCCAGCCCAAGAATTACACAGCTCCACCAGCTTGATCCTGCGGAGCCGTAGTTCGCTGCTAGGATCCCAAGAGCGATGAAGACATTCAAATAAAGCAGCTAGTTTTTCTATTTCAGAACATGATTATCTTGAAATATTTACTATAGAAGTGTTGATGGAACCAGCATGTTCATGTCAAAATGTCTGACTGACATGTTGGTTTTCAAATAACCCTTTGCTCTTGAGATATTTAAAAGGTTTCCAAATATATTCTTCTATCTCTTGTGGCATAATATGCTTTTTTCACTTCTGGTCTGCTAAAGACTGTCTTTTTGCTTTTGGGTGGGGATGTTTAAATCTCACAATTTCTTCTGTTTGGTGAATGGGACATTTACAGATTTTTATACAAGCATTTGCCGTTTGTTGTGGAAATCACTGGTCAGACAGAGGTCTTCACTACAAAAATGATATATGTAATGTATCCCTATTACCATCAAATGTCTTAAAAAATAAAACCCCACAAAACAAAAAAAACCACAAAACCAAAAAAATCCCCCAAATATTTCCCTCCACTGAAGCTACACAGAAGCCCGTTGCTTCTAGCAGAGTTTTGACCCCAGAAGACAAGTGCAAGAGCCAACAGTTTTCAAAGTGGTAGTTGCTATAAATACTCGGGTAGCACAGTTGCGTGTGGCAGTACGCAGGTGCCATACAGAAAAATAAGAACCTTTCCCTCACAGAATTTATAATCCTAAAGAGATTTTTTGAGCCTTTAATGCTGCAAAGTGAGCAAAAGAGTGGGGAACGTCGCGTTTGGCTTTAGGCAAGCCCAGCCAAAGCACGTGTCAATTGCAGTCTAACAGCAGAGCCGCCTCCTCCTCTTCCGCAGCGCGCTGCAGCTCAGGGCGTGATTTAGACCCAATGTGCTGAGTATAACTGCCACAAAACTCAGAATTTCAGGAACATGTGGCATTTGAAAGTTACAAGAATATATAGCTGAATCCCTTCCTCTCCGGTTACAGTTTCCGTTATTTTACCACATTGTAGGGCTTCCACGTGAACTTTTGTCTTTCCCTTTTTCAAGCAGATTAACGCTTCATAAATAAAGATAAGAGAATTATGAAAACTCAGGAGAAAGACAGTATTTGTGGTGATAAATTATGCAGTAGCCCTGCCAGTGATGTGTGTGTTCATTAACAGCAAGACGCGACACGTATTTTATTTGATGCCAGACTGAAAGACAAGCCTTTCCTTGTCCGTGCAACCGATCCGCGCATCTTTGTTAAGCAGCGGGGTGTTAACCCTGCACGTAACGTAGCCTGGCGTGGTCCCTGAGGGCTGGGACCACAGCCCGATCTTGGCAGCGCCGCTGCCTTCAGGGGTTATTTCCGACTTCTGTGCCTAATGACGGCCATCTGGGTTTGGGTGTGCTGTCATGTACCTAGATCTACTTACAATAATACAGCGATAAAATTGCAAGATGCTTACAATCTGTTTGTAATCTTCTCCAGAACATCACCACCTGCATCCTGTGACTAAAAGATGTAAATGCTTCCTTCTGCACACAGCGGCTGAAACTTTCCCAAGGCTCAAATGCCAAGTGAACGTGTTTAATTTTGCAAACGTTGTAAAGCCTTTTTTTTTTTCCCCAAGAATGCAGCATTTCCCACCCCCCATCCCTCCCCCCACTTTTTATTTTTCCTTTGGCTTGCTTCTCTTTCCAGGGAGCCTGTTGTTCAAAGCTCAGCCCAAGGATTTGCAGAGCTCTGGGAGACCCTGGGTTACAGCTGACCCGGAGGTCCTAGAGCAGATGAGGTGCTTCGCAGCAAAATTGTGCATAACACCTGATTTAGTCTGTATTACAGAGGGGGAGAGAGACTGTTGAATTAGGTATGTGTTTTCCAGTCCGTACAGGTGTCTTCTCTGGCTGTAACGCCATCTGAATCTGAGGTAGGGAACTGGTGTGAGCTATGAATACATTTATTACTGAACAATAGCAATGGGATATGTAGCTTGCGCTTGCAGTAAAAACATGGACACTTTCCAACTGCTGTTGGCAAACCACTTGATTTGGTTGAGATTTATCATAACAAATCATCTCTGCTGGAGGTGGGCTTTCAAATAAGTTTGCTGCTGTACGGGTGGTCTCTTGAAGAGCAGCGGTCACAGCAACGGGGCTGAACTTGTGACAAACTGCAGAAGAGCTCATCCCCCGTGACACTTGCCAAGTGGCAGTGTGCCTTTCCTTTGCAGGTCTATAATTGCTTGCAAACAATTTCATTACAGCGCTGTCCAAAGGCCTAAGCCCAGCTCAGAGCTGTGATGTACTGAACATGCTTTCACACCATAAAAAAAAATAAAATGAAGCTGATACAACGCGGTGCATCTCTGTGACTTTCTCACAAGCGTTGCAAGGCCTTCCAGTGTGTGCAAAATATTCCAGCCTGCCTTTGACTATGATCTTTGCATGGCAATTTGTATTTTGAGGTGGTTGCAGCATCTGATTTATACCCAGGCAGCTTAATCTTAAAAGGAAATTAACATTTCCGTGGCAGCATCATTTACAAGGAATAGCACATTCCTTGTCTAGAAGATCATCATTGCTGTAACTAATTAACACAGCATGCTTAATTGCTTTGTGCAATTGAGGGTGGAGCTCTATTTACCTCAGTTAGTTGGGGGGGAGTCTGGTGAGCCCCCTCTGTACACAGAGAGAGCGGCTCCACTGCTCAGCAGTGACCCCAGGGCTGCTCCGGACCTTTTGGTGATGGCAGAACTGCTATAGAGGGTCTGGCACCTATAATTATTTCCTTTAAAAGCTCTCCTATGGCTGAGCATTCAGAATATTTAATTAGCTGAAAGCTGTGATATCTGTCAATCACGTGTTCCCTCAGATTTTGGGTTTAAAGGGCAGCGTTATTCCTGAAGACTTATTATTAAAGGAAATTACTAGTGCAGTTGGCTCAGGTCTTGCTAAGAAACAAGATTATAGATAGGTAATGTTACCATGGAAAGCCAAACGCTCTAATCATACCCCAGCATGTAGTAATAGAGTTTCAAAAGGCATGCTACCAAAAAACTTAACAAAACCCAGGTATTAGATGGATATTGGAATATTAGCAAGCACTCAAGGGACCTTTTAAATGGCTGAATTCGTCATGGAGCTTTGCAGCTGCAGCAGCAAGTCCTCGCGTCTGTCTTGCATGTGTTTGACATGTATGTAAACGGCTGCACAGCTCCACAGGGCAATGAAAACTTAAATCCTAGGGAAAAAAAAAATCCCAAACCATCAGATTTCCAAAAATTAGGAAGTTGATGAACATGTTGCCCCACAGAGGTTGCTGCTGCTTCCAGTTCACAGTTGCAGCATATTTTACTGGTTTAGTGCTCTTCCCTGAAGAGCAGGACTCAAGCGTGTGCTCGTGCTAATCTGAATCTGGCGGGAGGAGACCTGCAGTGTGATGGAAACCGTGAGCACGTCGTCTTCAGAAAGCTCTTCTGAACAACTCTGTAAAGTGGCAGGGTTCACCCAGGGATGAGCCAGGGTGCACAAATGATATCTTCATATTTACCTCTCGCCTGTATGAATGACACCACAGCCCCCCCTTTCCTGTGTGAAATACGCGCTTTCTGCTCAAGATGTGCCAGAGATTTCATGGAAACTGTTAGGAATAGTGCTCTGAAAATATTATACAGGGAAGGAACCTGGCTATGGAGACAGTGTTACCTGCTCTGCAGTCTCTGGGGCTTTAGGCTGGGCACCTTTTCTTGCACCTGAGAGGAGGATCCACGTCAAGGAGGACAGAGAGTAAATTACAGCATCTTCCTCCTTGGTGACACGGTTCGTGGGTCCCTTAATATCCCCCATGAAGGACTTCCACCAGGAGCTCTCCAAACATTGTGCAGGTCCAGAGTTATCTGACCTCTCTTGGCCCTGGTCAGTCAAGTATGGGGGAGGTTAGCCTTGCTTCCTTCCCAGATTTGGGCCTCTTTGGAAGGACAGCAAGAAACTGCCATGGCAGGTCCCTGCTCCGCAGTGGTGGTTCTCAAGCGCTGCAGCGTGGGGATCTAGGTAGAAAGTGCGTGGATTTAATGAATGCATCTGTCTTATCCCATAATTGCTGGTAAATAGATATAATTTGCCAATACCAGGAGACCTGTTGCTCCTTTTTTACTCACAGAGAAAGTGAAAGAGAAGGATTAGCCCCTTGCTTATGGCCAGGGATGAGGAGATGTTGGTACCAATGTTCAGGCATGGACAGGTCAGAAGTGTTGGCCATGCTTTGGGGCAAGAAGCCACCACAGCGGGGTAGCAGCCAAGAGGATGGGCTAGAAGTCTGCCTCGTTCTAGTGGAAAAATGCCCAGTATCCATGATCTGAATAGACACAAACCCATGATAATCCACAGTCTATTTAGAACAAAATAGTCTCAAATGCCCAAAGTTCTGATGGAGCCAGGATAAATTGGCTTTTATTCTCCCCTGTAACTCAAGGCTGAGTGAAGAAGAAATCACATCATTTGGGATTTCCTCATGTTGTGGTGAGACAATGAGAATGACTCACTTGGACATTTTATTATAGCTACTGGGAACCAAATGTGAATTATATACTTAAAAAATGAAACCGATAAAAAGCAAGGAGATTTAAATAGGAAAGTGGCACATGGCAGTCAGATTTAAAGCCAGCTGGAGGTTATGTAGTGACAATGAGATTAGGAAAGCCAAACAGAAAGCCCTGGGATGAAATAGAGCTGATTTCTTATGGGTAATAGCAATAATAATAATAATAATAACAACAACAACAACAACAATAATAATAATAAAAAAATATAAATTCTATCCTGCCTGTTGCCTCTTCCCCTGATCTCATAAAGTTAATACGATCATGATGAAATGTTGGCAAATTTTGGTCTTAATCATAAAACTTGAAGGACGTGCTCTGGTTGCTTTCTCCTGAATGTCATAGGACAACGCCGCAGACTGATAATAGTTTCTTCTTATGCAACCACGTTATGAATATTTTGATGCATGCTCTCTTAGGCAGGATTTAGTGCCTGAACTGTGATCGGTGTCAGTAATGAGATAATACCTTTCTTTCCCCTTCTCCTGTCTGTGCATAAAGAACAAGTATTATCAAATACAGTGAAGGGGTGAGTCTGATGTGAGCCAGGAGAACTTTTTGATTCTGCTTTTTTGAAGGAAGTCTGATGCTCAGGCCTGTCTGTGGACATGCGCTGATATCTTATGGATCTGTGCTAGTAATTTCCATGATGGAAAAGGATATTCATCTGTTATCTGAGAAGACATTTTTTGGTCCATTTGAATCGGGTTAACATGTTTCCCAAGCTCCGATTTCTGAACCTTATGAATTTGGGAAACAAAACGAGAGCGGTTGCAAATGGATCAGCGCAGAAGCTGGTGTAAAGAAAATATGGGCAAGTTCCTTTCAAAGAGTTAGTGTGGTCTGTGAAATCGATTCATGGCTCAAGAATGTGAGCGAATGCACGAAGAGGCCGTGCCTAATGCCAAATGCTCTCAGAGTCTGAGAACAGTCGCTCATGGATTTCGGGCTTTGCGGTCAGACAGTTACAGACTCGCTGATGCTTATTAGCGATCCGACTCAATCATTCATCTCATTCACATCTGAGTAATCCCCGTTAGCATGCTAAGGAGCATAACTTTTTAGCTTCTCAGTGTTTCTTTTACTCCCAACTTTGGAGGGATGCCTTCATCCCTCACCATACCATCCCTCTCTCTCCCAGGACAGGATTGCTACCTCCTCCACGGCGTGTGTGGGTCCAAACCACACCGAGACCTCTGTGGAGGAGATGGCCGCAGCCATTCTCATCATCTCCTCGCTTCATTCTGCTCCTGCTTGCAGTTACAGAGATCTTCCTATTACTTAATGCTTTGTAAAAGTAAGTAAGCATATACTGTCGCTGTTGCAACCCAAGCTCGTTGCTGGCTGGAACAGCAAGAAGGATTGTGCATTTAACTTCCAGCCTTGTTCAATGGGAAAATCATGCAGCCGCAGGCAGTGGTGATGTTTGCTGGTGTCTCTAGTGCCTCCATCTGTAGCTCTGCTCCAGGAGAGGCTTTGTTAGACGCCAGGATCTAATAGAAGTCCCTGCCTTGCTGGTACCAAAAATGTTTTTACCAAACCCTTTCACAACCTTGCTCTGCCGCACTGCCCGTATCGAGTGTTGCCGTAGAGATTCCAGCTGTGCAAGTTGATGTTCTTACACCTGTAAAAAGGTCCTAAGTTAGTAGCATGATAGCTTCAGAGACATTTTAAACAATTCTGCTACTTTTCTCTTGCTTGCTTGCTTTCTTTCTAAATTTCTGCACCTTTTTTTCCCTTCTTTTTTCCAATCCTCATCTCACCTTTCTCTCTTTCTCTGAGTTATTGACCTGTGGACTTACTGTTAGGCAAATTATGGGGGCCCTCCCAGGTAAAGGACTCTGTCCCCTCTCCTTTGCTTTACAGCCAGTTTGCATACCCTGAGTTTGTTGGTTATACCAAAAGGTAGAGAAATGGCATCGTATCCCGCTGTGCGAGAGCTTAGCAACTAGTTGGTGTTTCAGTTTAGTCTTTTGTTAATAGGTAAATGAAGTAGGAAAGTTTTTATTTTGACCCCCGATGATAAGAGTAAATACTATCTTGTTACTTAATTGGATGCATGTCCAGTCTTAATGATTTGTTATGCCTCAGGCATGGCAGATGAAAAGAAAATGTGGGGCTGGGGAATAACCAAGCCAAAAGCTGGAGCTTAGGTAAGGAAAAGGCTGTACTTCTTGGACGTAGCGTTTTAGTTTTAATTATCTACTTAATGTTATCTCAAGAAAATCTTATTTTTTGGCTAATTAGTTAATCCCTGTCTGGTGCTAATGGAAACTGTGTTTCAGGGAGGTTTGTTGTTGCACAGCTGAGGAGTAAGGCAATTAGTAGTAACATACACTAAAGCTGAGTCTCCAAACTTACACAAAATGTTTAATGAGACAACTGGGATAGATACGATCGGGAGCCAAATGTGTTGCAAGTTGCTTACTGTTATTAAACTGAAAGCATGTGGTTTGGAGAGTCCCCCTTATATCTGCCCAGTTCATCCCCATGGCCCCTTGGCTGGGTAGTGCCTCTAGGGGCAGCAGCTGATGGAAGTGGGGTGCTGTGATCAGAATTCCCTGTCCAGATGTTTCGCAAAGCCTTTGAGTGCTTTCTCTTGCTGCCAGATCTCCGGCAACATGAACAGCTTTGTTGTAAGCACTGGATCACAATGCCAATAATTGATTTTTTTCAGTTCCTACCGAGATCTTGGCAATCAAATCCCTGGCAGCCCGGAAAATCTCAGCAGTGGGGTAGAAGATCTTTTGTCTTGGAAACCTGTGTTTTCTAAAGATGTGTGTTTAACTGATGTGGCTGTTATTGCAGTTGAAAGAAGGCACATTATCAAATAAACACCCTTTCTGCTGCTTTAGTCAGGAGCCTTATGAATTCCTGTAATTCCAGGCTTATATGGATCAAAAGAAACACATACCGTGTGGATCTTGACCCGCAGCCATCATTCATTTAGCTGATGGCCAAACTCACATTTGAGGGCTGTTTCTCTGCAGTCCAGCCACCTGCCCGTGCACAGGCTTTGGGCTGAGCAGAGCTTGGTTAGGCAGTACTGTTGGACACCGCTGGCTTGGGCTGAGCTTTGGGTGCAGCTTCTTTGCACTAGAGTTTCTTCTGGTGCTGGAGGGAAGCTATTGACCAAAGTGCCTGTGGTGGAGGGGAGAGCAGGGACTCCGTCTGCTCACAGTGGTAATGCTTAATTCATCTCCATCGGTATCCCAGGGGATAGGAACCATTGCTCCTGGACCATTATGGGCGAGTCAGCGAGGTGCATCGTTCATCTGGTGGTGTCTTGGATAGGAGTCTGGCTTTTCATCCCCCCGACGGTAGGAGGAGGCTCAGCTAGCTGGTAGGGTGGAGGTTTATGGGCTTTCTATTTTATTTTGGAGAAGTTAGACAGGACTCAGAGGCACAGCATGTTCCACATGTGTGTCTGGTTCAGCTCAAGAGTGTTACAGGTGTCTAGCAGAAAGAAAACATCCTTATTTTGGATGTTTTCCCCACACATATCTATGAAGTCAGGATTAGCCCCTGGTTTCTGTCTACTTGTGTGTAATGGTCTCAAAAAAGACTTAAAATTATTGCTCTCAGATTTCTTTCTTGTATGCAACTTGCACGGTGGAATTATCTCTTTTTCTTTCAGTTATAGAGCTGGAGGTGAAAAACAGCGCAGCCCTTACAGTCATTACAATCTTTTGGCCTAACTTTCACCACCTCCCCCAGCTACGCCCCAGCAGCATTATTATAAAACTCAAACAAATAATTTTCTTGAAAGAAATGACATGCCAGAATGAACTCCCAGGGTGCCTGTCTGGAAAAGTGGTTGGCTCCCTAGCAGTAAATTGCACTGTAGTAAATTAGGGAGGCATTTCATAACTTCAAAATTGATCTTTTTTTTTTAATACATGTTAATATATTCAAAGGAAATTCTGTGATCCAACTGTGCCAGCCAATGCAAGCATTAAGGCAAAGAGTCAATCAAGACACAATTTTGTGATCAAATAATTCAGAATGGTTGTGTATTCTTTCTAAGTCACTTAGTTTTTATTGCTGAGGCTCTATTGCAGATAGCCTTAAAAAGCTGTTTATGCTTATTTAGTAATTCTCTTGATCCTTATTTAAAATATAGGGTTTTTTAAAATTCATTTTAAGCCGACAATGTGTCAAACTCTGCAGGTAACAAGAGTGTTAATAGGAAAATACTCCTTAACTGCAGGCTTTCTCGATACATTACGCATCAGTTGTTAATTGGACTTGGAGAAATTGCTGGAATATCTTATGGAAGCTGGGTCTGATCCACCGAAACGTTCCTCTGGATCTGTGTCAGTACAATCAACTGCCTGACATCTGGTCCCTTTCCAACTCCTTAAGCCCAGAATAGCCTCTGTATAGTCTGGATTTGCGGAGCGCAGAATTAAAAACAGGCTAAAAGTTGACGTAAGTGATGCAGGTGACGGCAGGGCCTTGCGTTATCAGGCGCCAGCGTACGCGCTTGCGTGAGGCTGGAGCCTTTCTTCTTGCAACTTCTGAACCCGTTAACACATTTTAACCCTATTTTCCAATAGTGGAGGCTTTGAAGTGATGAGGTTCCTACGAATTTAGCGGCAACAGGCAGACAGCAGAGAACATCCTTTTCAGAGCTTTAGATTACGGGAAAGGCTGAAGTGTTACCTCAGCTCCTTGCTAAGCACCAAGGAATCAGTAGAGGAGAGGGATCACCTCGCAGGGATGCTGCAGGTGAGCAGAAAGCTCCCCCAAAGCTCGGGCTTTTGAAGGCAAGCAGGAGCTGCCCTGGCTCTTGCAAAACTGTTTGTTTAGATGAAAAGGAGGAGAAGAGCTGGATTTTTTAACCGAGTCACAAGCCCTGTTGTTTTTCTTAATTGCTGTAAGACATCTTTCGCACGCTCTATTTTATCTTTGGATTCTTTGCCTCGGAGTAAATCCAGAGAAATAGCAATCTGAAAGATTGCATGCATGCATATTTGTAGTATTACTGGTCTGATGTGCCAGGTTATATTTCTGGCTGCAATAGCATATGGGGTACATATATTTTTTTCAATAATCCATCTGTGCAGCACCCTTGCAGGGGCTGTGTCAGGCAGGAGTTTGGCTTTTGTTCATCTGTTGGGTTTATTGTTACTTGTAACGCACTTGCAAGGCTGCTGGTTGCTTTCATCTTGCCTTTTTACCGCCTTGCTTATTTTTATCTCCATCCTGTTGTCTCTAAAGTGGTCTTTATAAAACAGCGTCTATCTGCTATGCACATCTCTCTTTTATTAATAATTCATTAATTGATTTAGACTAGAGAAAAAAGGCACCAAAACCAATGGCTAGAAGTGATCACAGCTCAGGAACTGCGCTGTGCATATTTTGCACCTCAGGCTGCTTCATTCACTACAGCTATCTGCAATGCTTCTCCCAGAGATATCTGGAGGTCTTTCTTTGTAGATCTGCTTTAAAAAAAAAAAAAGTGTTCTTTTTTTTTATGTGGATAAATGTTGCCTGGGAAATGGATTGATATGGAGCATAAATGGCACTGTGTCTCTGGAGCTGGCGTTGGATTTTTGGAGGGAAGCAGACATCCTCATGTGCGCTCACCAGAGTTCGCTGGGCAAAGCAATTACAGGTTCATCAAGAATTTAAATTCACCAGTGACTGCACAGCCATTTCACTGAAGCTTCTGGTAATAAAGTCAAAATTGTTCCGATGACGTGTAGGAATTAATACCTAATTCTGGGCAGGCAGCTTGTTTTTACAGCCAATATCATTTGCCAGTTACTTTTAATACATCTTGGAGAGGAAGGTTTTGGCTTTGTCTGTGTGTGGGCCTGGTATGAAGGAGCCCTGGGCACACACCCCTGTGCTGCCCCTCGGTTGCCACGGCGGGTGATAGGAGCCCCCGACGGACAGCAGCAGGGCGGCAGCTGGAGAAGAGAGTGTGGCCGCTGCTCTTGCGCTTATGCCTCGTTGCTGCCAAATAAGCGCTGCCTAAACCCGCCGCCGCCTCCGACGCTCCTCAAGCAGCTCGTGCGGGGCAGTTTGGTGATGCTGCTTCTCCCCATCTTCAGTTGTGCACAGACTCCTCCATCCCTGCCACTGAATTGTTTCAAAACCCCATTATTTTACCGTAACCAAATTCACTCTACGTGCCTCAAAGTTTCAAGTTAACATTCGCCTCTACTTCTGCTGTCCAGACAGAAAGTATAAAGACTTGCTTGGTTTTCCTATAACCTTCAACGGGTTCGGTGCTAATCCTGCAGTGTTAAAGCAGTTTAATGCTCCATTAATTATTTTGGAGGCGGTCTGGGAACTGTGCATGCTAACGACCGCGCTGCTTATTCAATGGGAAGTAACTTCTCAGCACAATGTTAGCTCCTGTTAATAAATGCTGTCTGGTCACCAAGGAGAGACTTTTCCCTCTAAGGAAAGTTAAAGCCTTTTCTTAGTCTGCTTCTGACCCAGAGTTTGCCTCCTATAATCCTCCTTTCAGCAGGCACAAAGCAGCACACTGTGAATTAACGGAGCTTGAGCATCAGGAGGTAGATGAATCCCCAAATACGTAAGATGTTAAACAAGTTCCCATACTTCATCCAAGCTTCTGCCACTAAGTCACAGGAAGGGATAACATTATGAGTTTGTAATTTATTTCCATATTCTTTAATCATATTTCAGTGGCTGTTTGGTTTATGACCTTTAAAACCACCTTAGATTTAGATTGATAAATGGGTGGCAAATAAATTTAGCAAAATAAGCAATTTCAGCCTATGGAAGGTCAGCAGAGGGCTGTGCAATCACGGCTTCCATTAATATGTTATATTTCAGTCAAAAGCTTTTAAACGTTGAAGGTTTTCAGAGGGAAAACCTATAGCTTTGATGAATGGGCTTCTTCTAATAGCTGAATGGGAAACGAAAATCCAAGTGAGGGAAAAACCACCTTGTTTCTGGAGCAGAGAAGTAGTTAGGCAGCGGGTTTTCCTCTGGCACAGGGGCAGGACAGTTGAGTGGGTTCAGTAACAAGCAAATTACATCTCAGCTCGTAAGGGCATTTGAATAGTCTTGTAAATTAGTTAATTGACAGATGTTATTCATAATTATTATTATTTTTGATATGGGGCTTGAGCAGAGGACAGCCACACAGGACAGGCAAACTAAATAGGCATCTTTATTAGCAGATCTTACCAGGGAGAGAGCTCAATGACGCTAGCTCTCCATTTCCCACCGGCAGCTCTTCCAGCAGCGTCAGCCGAGGTCCGAGCTGGCTGGGCAGGGGCTTAGGCCTGTTTGAAGAGGGAAAGTTTGTTACTTTAATTACTTGCTGCATGTTAGCTCAGCTACATTCATAACCATGTGCAGGGCTGCTCTTTTTGCTTGGGTATAAGAAGTCAAATTAATGGAGAAAGCAATGCAAAAGCTTCTCATGGGACCGAGATGAACTTTTTTTCCTGTTTAAAGCTATGGAGCTTTTGTGTGGAGTAGGAACTCGTATCTGTCGAAAGCAGCGGTGAGGGAGAATCATTACAGGAGAGATCCGGGAGATGCATGAAAGCAGCATATTAAAAGCTGAGTTAGAGCTTATTTCTGATTTTCACAAAAGAGTATTTTTGCCACAAGTGGAGTTAAAAATCCATTGTAAAATCTTTTTTTATTATTATTATTTTTTTTAAACAATGAAATAAAGTCAGTTGTTGCCTCTAAGCATTGTGGGTCAGATCACTGGCCCAGATAAAAATACCTTGAATGGCTCCTGCAAGTCAAAGTTGCCTTAGAGGTGATGTGGCTTGCGGGGCCGGGGTTCGCATGGGACAGGGAGCTGGGATGGCTCCGTCCCCTGCGCGAGAGGTTGCTGGGGTGGGCTGCGGTTTGCCGCTATGAGATGATCGATCGGGGTGGCCTCGGTCTGCTCTGCCCTGGGGCTGACAGGAGGAGGTCTCGGAGCCCCCGGCTCCGGGGAAGAGCCAGCAGAGATGTGCCCTTGCTCCATTCCTCCGGTCCCGCAGGAGGCACGGCTCAGCTGCAACCATCTCCCAGCACCTACCGCCAGCTGAGGTGGAGATGTGGGGCACAATGTGGTTGGGCAGAACAGGGCTGCCATTGCTGCAAAATGCAGCCTCCCTGTTACACTGAGCCGCTAAAATTAAAATGCATACGACCACCGAAGCAAAGACTTGTCTGTGGGACCGAGGTGCGCAGCAGTGATGTGGGACAGGGTGGCAGGAGCAGGGTTGGGGCTGGCTCCGCGGGAAGCGGTGAGGTTGATGCCGGCAGAAGACCTGTAGTCTCTGGAACGGGGAACTAGTTATTAATGCTTGAATTGCCAGTGATGTTTGCGTCTGATTTAGTATCACTTAAGTAAGTGATGTATGATTTCAATTAGGAAGCAAAGATGCTTACTGCATCTCCATGATATGTTTGGATGGAGAAAAGTGCTTTGCACAGGCTTTCTGTTTCGGGGGAGGTAAATGGAGCACGGGGTGTCTGTAGGTTGCTTGCTGCAAAGTTATCTCAATGTCGGCTGGAAAAGCAAACTGCGTCAAGTGCAACCCGCGTGTGCCAAAGTCGATGTAAAGTCGCTGGGGGTTACTCGAGGGCTCTGGCTGGTGCTGGAGCCAGGCAGGTGAGTGCCATCGGGGGATGCTTTTTCTTGGGGTCGGTGCTCTCTGCCAGCTGGAAGCAGAGCAGCTCTACCATGTGCTGTTGGCCCTGCACTGCTGACACCCAGCAGATCTTCTTTTAGGGTCGTAAGAACCTGTGGTTTTGGAGGAAAAGGGAAGTTTCATCCTTGTTGCTAATGTGAAGTTCATCATCTGTGTACTTCGCAGATTGCAATGGTCTGAGGAGCCCCTGGATTTATTACAATACTAAAGCTTTGTCCAGCAATACGAGGCCAGCATTAGGACCAAAACAAAATGGGAGGCTGAGCAGGAGCAGGCAGTGAAGTGAGGGAAGGCAACATCAAAAGACTTTTAACCAGTGATGCTTGAGCTATTAACATCTGAAAGGGCTTTGTGTAGTGGGATGCACACACATTTCTGGCTGGAATTAGCACAGCAGAGCTGTGGGCATCCCTGCTGCCACATCCCAGGTATTGATGTCTGGCGGCGAGGCAGCACCTCCTCCTCCAGCAGCACCCTTGCGCCCAGCTCTCCTTCCAAGCCCCAAACTGAGAGGCCAGTGCCACCATCACCTCAAAAACACCCCCAGGCTCTGAGTCTGTGCTGCTGGCGTCTGCCTTCATCTCCTGCTGTGCATTTTGGTAGGAAGCGCTGGAGATGAACTGTGGTTTGTGCAGCCTGGCAGCTGCATGGGCAGGGGCAGAGGTTTGGGAGCTGGGTATGTGATATGTAGGAGATCCCTGCACCCACTTCCAGTTATTAGGTCTCCATTAATTCTGCTTCAAAGTCTCTTGCACTTTGCTTTTTTCCAAGAAATCCAACCATTGCTCTCGTTGCCTCCTTGCCGGTGGGAGTTGCTCAGGGTCTGCTGTCCGAGCCTCAGAGACCATTGGCCTGACACACCCAACAGTTTTGCTTCCATAGTAGTATTTCTCCTAGAGTGACAGCATCGACCAGTTTGGTTAACTGCATCAAGAGGTTGAGATAAGGGATGCCCGACAAGTACGGGCTCCATCGCTGGGACAGCTGCTGGCATTTTCATGGTTTCTAAAGCCTTGCCTGTCTTCTCAGATCACTGGTTGAGAACGGAAAGGGGTAAGAATCAGACTGTATTTAGGAGTAAGTAGCAGAGTATCTCTGACACAATAAAATTTTAAATTACAGGTGAGAAAATGTACAGTGCCAAGAAGAGCCAAAGCCAGACTCTGTGATTTGGTGTTTTTCACACGCTGCCCAGCATTCTTGCTTGGGTCAGCTGGAGACGTGCGCTCTCCAGGTAGCTGGGCTTCAGCTGTAAAACACACAAGTGTGCACTGGTGTGTGTTTAAGTACCACAGATATGCTGGAGCCGGTGGGAAAATGAAGTTAAATGGCTGACACACGGGTCTCCTCATGCTCTCCATGTGAATGTTGCTTTGGCACTGTTTTTCTTAGCAAATTAGCTGATACCAGAACTATTATCCTTAGAAAATAAATGCCAATGGTGATTTAAAATGTTGCTTTCAGAACCTGGTTGCTACTATCTCTGCTGGTAAGAGATGTTTCAGCCATACGAACTTTCAAACTGCTGAGCTAAACAAAAGAGAGATAATTTTCCTTTACAATAACATGGTGAAGCGCTTACAAACAAATTAAGAGTTACCTTGCGCTGATTAGAGGAGTAGTTGGAAAGCTCCTGTGAAGCAATAACAGAGATCACTTAATTGCTCAGAGTGTGATGCATCACCACTTGTGGCAGCCGTGTGTTTCCTACCAGATCCCATCCGATCTGTAGGCAGAGCAAGTTTCCTAGAAGAGGAAAACCCCAACCGTAGTGCTTTCCTCTGGTAGCTGGGAGGTCTTTTTTTCTCAGTGAGAAGATAGAAGAAGTCTTTTATGGGTGCTGGAGTGACTGGAGGTGCTGGACAACATCTGCTTTGCTGCCTACTGGATTATCCTCTAAAAAGCAGCATCCTTTCTCTCCTGCCACCTCCTACCTTGTGCGTGACCGGTCCTGCTTTACCTGCCCAGTCCTTCACTTTCCTGCATCGCTCCAGCGTGCTCATTCCACCTTCAGGAAAGGTTTTGCTCTCAATGAAATGTGATTTATTTCCATTGTGCTGAACTCCAAAAGAGCGTGAGGGGCCAACCCCCTCCCAGCGGTTGGGGTCAGCTCCTGGGCACGTCCTCCGTCCTCAGCCAAGGGGTCCTTCATGTCCAGCTTCCAACAAGCTACATTTTTGAGTTGAAGGTGAGGCTGACAGCAAGCTCTTCAGATTCATGCACTCTTCATGCAGTCCTCTAGGCTCCAGTGAAGCCCTTATAAGATAATAAGAAATTAATGAAACGTGGCAGTCAACACCTCCACTACAGTTTTCCTCCAGGGGTCTCTGCATTTCAGTGATATTTATTAACTGAGTGTTACAATAGTCCGGCAGGGTCTGATATTCATTTTAGATCTGAGAGATTCACTGCATGCAGTGAGTCCCTGGCAGGGTTGGGGTAAAACCTCAACTCCTGCTTCCACCTACTGATTACTGTGTGAGGACACAGGCACCCCATTTCAGACTCCTCACCCCCTTTCTATCCCTAGGGTGCTATGGGGTTTGCTAACAGAGCTGCTGGCACCTTCGGGGTACCTCTTCCTTCAACACTGCAGGAATGAAAGGAAAGCTTGGGATCCGGTGCCTAAGGGGGGTGAAGATGAGGGAGTTCAGCAATATTAAACACAGTTGTGGGTAGAGGTAGGTCCAGTCAGGGGACTGGAGCATCTCCCTTGTGAGGAAAGGCTGAGAGACCTGGGCTTGTTCAGCCTGGACAAGAGAAGGCTGAGGGGGGATCTCATCAGTGCTTATAAATATCTGAAGGGCGGGTGTCAGGGGGATGGGGCCGGGCTCTTTTCAGCGGTGCCCAATGACAGGCCAAGGGGCCACGGGCACAAGCTGGAACACGGGAAGCTCCACCTGAACATGAGGACAAACCCCTTCCCTGTGCGGGTGCCAGAGCAGGGGCACAGGCTGCCCAGAGAGGCTGTGGGGTCCCTTCCCTGGAGACATTCACCCCCCGCCTGGACGCGGCCCTGTGCCCCTGCTCTGGGGGTGCCTGCTCCAGCAGGGGTGGGACGGGGTGAGCTCCAGAGGGCCCTTCCAGCCCCCACCAGTCTGTGATTCTGTGATTCTGTGCAGTGGAAGGAGAAAATGGGTGCTGAAATGGAGGACAAGGTCAAAAATGATGTCCTACTTCTCAGCTCTCCTGGGTAAATGTAGGGAACTGGAGTATCTGGAGACAGAAAGCTGTGGGTGAGAAAGGGCGGGACAGCAAGCAGGAGAATGTAGGGAAGGACAGAGCTGAGTGGGAAGGGAATGGCAAGGACAGGATCTGGAAGGTGACAAGAAACAGGGGCAGGAAAAAGGCATTTAAAGAAGGACAAATATAATGGTGTGGGGAAATGAGAGTCACCAGAAAGGATTAGAAAACACCTGTGAATGTTCATGTGCCCCTCTGTCTGTAGGGGGGTGGTGGCTGAGTCACTCCCTTGCACATTTCCTATTTTTCCAGCTAGATTAAGTGTGGTGTTGGCTCTTATTTCCATTTGAAGCTGACTGAGATCACCCAGCGCCGGGGGGCTGTATTGCCCAAAGTGCTTTGGCACTTGGAGCTCCAGGCAAGGCAACATGTTGACCTTAGCCATGCCCCTTGCAGAGAAAGCAGGCCCCTATACTGTCCACTTGAAAAGATATGCTAAAGAAAATTACTGCCACGATTGATGTGAGTGCATATCTGCCACCTATTGTATGTAGCAAGGAATGTGAAGGAAAAAGTCCATCATTTTTCAGGTTATTGAATCTGTCTGTGTAGCTCACAGATATGAGGCAGTTGACATTCTGTGTTTGCTTCAGAAATCAGAATAATCCCAACCCACAGGCTGGCTCCGTTTCACAGAGATTTCATATCCTTTGTTGCTTTTTTTTGAAAAGAAATTGGACAACTAGACTGAAAAATAACTTTTTATTCTCTGTGCTTCCCAAGCAATATTTGGAAGCAAGCTCCTTCTGTAGTTGTACCAATTTAATTTAAAACTGCTTCTTTAGATCTGTGATATTAAGGAGCTACACACCTTTCACCCATAGTTAGTGGCATCTGTGCAGAGGCAAGGATGTTAAAAATTGCCTGAGTGACTCCACTCCAGCCCTTGTCGAGTCTGATACCTGTGTTTCATGTGGTGGATACCAGATGCTGTAAGAGCCCCGTCATAGACAGACGTGAGATAATCTACTGCCTCTCAATATCTGATCCTAATCCCTAAATCAGTGAGTGTTTTATTCCCAGAAGACCCAAGTTTTGATATTCTTTGCAATGTTTTCTCCTGTTGTTAATTATAAACCTCAATCTATTTGTTAATGTTCAGTTAAATGTCTGCACGTTGAGCTGCAATCCTTGGAAAAAACCTCTTACCGGCAATTTAACTAAGGCTGGTGTAATTTCTTTTCTCCGCCTACTAAAATTAGATTTCCTATATATTATTTACAGTTGTTTACTGTCATCCTGCTATGAGGAAGACAACAGCTTTGTGGTTTTTCTGCAAAAATCTGTTGCTAGCTTGCCGTGACATCCCCTCACACGACTGTGTGTCAGCACAAGGGTGTTCCTCACGCGGCGTGTTGAAAGCCAGGAACGATTTACATCTGCGGAGTGTCACTTGCCGCTGAGGTTACTTTTAGGAAAATCGGTGCTTATAACAGCTGCTTCATGTGGGTTGTTTGTGCATTGGGTTGGGTTTTTTTTGGTTTTTTTTTTTTTGTTTGTTTTGTTTTTTTTTTTTCCGGTATCTCATCCTTTTCTGTTGGTTTCTGCTGGGGGAGGCTAAGCCTCATAGGAATGAAGAAATTTGGGGTCGGATGGAGCTATTCCTCTTCCCTAGAGCAAGGTGAGTCCCTGCGATCAAAGCAAGCAGCGCAGTGACAGAAGGCTGCCTGGCCATACCTCTCCCTTCGTAGCCTCAGGGTGCTGGCAGCGACACACCTTGTTGTTTCTCAAAGATGCAGGAGAAGGAAGAATTTCAAAGCACCGAATGGGATCCCGCAATGAGAAGCCTAAGGGAGGCTATACACCTGAAGTCTTGAGTTACTGTAAAATTGCTCTTTCAAAGGAATGTAGTGAGTGAGAGAAGGTGTTTGGCTGCTGTAAAGGAAATAAGGTGTCTGGGCAACACCAAATAGCTCGCGAGGGGTAGAACCAAGCCAAGCCTCTCCATCTTTGGGATATGTTCATCATTCCACTCGGGACGTTTGTGACACTGAAACCTCACAGCTGCACGTCTGAGGTGCTCATGGTGACCCAGATGCACAGAGCAGAGCTGGTGGCTGGGGCTGGGTCCCCCTCTCCTTGCTGCAGAGCAGAGGACGACTCTTTAGGGCACACTTCCATGTAGTTTCGAGCCATCAGGTACCATATGCATTGCCTAAGATGCAGAGAGGTATATCTCACCTGACAAGGTGCTCTGCCTTTGTACCTTCATGTGTGAGAAAAGGATAATTTATTTAAATTTATGGTGGCTAACGGGCTTATCTAACTACAGTTAAAATAACTTGCTGAATTATTCATGTGATATTTGGAATCATGATTGTGGGAACAAATTAGCTGACTGAAAACTGGAGACTGATCTTCCTCATTAATAATGCATAGAGGGAGGCCGGGTGTTGGGCGGGCGAGCGGGCTGGCTCCGAGCATACAAATGGGACGTTTCCATGTTAGAAATGTTCCTCCTGGGCAGTGATTGTCTGGAAAAGCATCACTGGCTCCACTGCTGGCTGAGTGGTCGGGTGTGATTGCAGAAGCAGGAGTCTGCTTTGCGTCGGGTAGGTATTCTGTGCCTGCTGCTAAGGGTATTTCTGAGCTGAAGGACCATGTCCAGACAAACACATGGCCATCCCATGGAGAATTTACACTTTTTAAAGTGTCTCCAACAATAGTCCAAATGTTGCCAGCTCCACTTGTGCAAGTGTTCCCAGCAAAGACCTTTTGATTCTAGAGAGTTTCCTTGTAAAGATAAAGTGGTACCCTAGGCCACAGGGTATTTAGCAGAGTGATGCTTTCCTTCTTTTAGGTCTTGTTTAAAAAGTCAGATAATGTGGGGGACAGGTAAAGAAAGCCATCTTATCACCTGAAGATCATCTAATGGGCATCGCTCTACACAGAAAGCAGTTCTTGCAACGCCAAAGAACTGGAAGATATTTAAGGACTCAGGATCACATTAGCTCTGAGGATTTGCCAGATGGTTTGGTGTGCCATCAGATATGGATGATATAATACAAACAGGGCACGACTGGGATAATGAGGGGCTATATGTGAAGTGGCATGATTGCTTGATTAAGATAATAGTTGAAGCTTGTGGAGAAGGAAATTATAATTTATATATTGCTGATTATGAGGTTTATTTTAAGGACATAATTTAAAGATTGTCAAAATCAGAAAGAAAGATTCTCAGCAACAGGAAGTCACCAAAAGAAGAAAGAGAAATTGCTACTGAACAATAAATGTCCAAGGCTGAGCAGGAGGCGGGCAGCAAAGGGTGGAGGCACTGGAGAAGACAAAGACCAGAAGAACAGAACAGAAGCCAAAGGTCTGTTCTGTTCTTAGCAAAGAACAAAACTAGGAGCCAAACACCCGTTGGGGTCAGGAAGGGCACTTGATGTATCCGCTCCATCTTTTGTGGGTAGAAGGTGCTTAAGTTCAGCTGGGTGCGTGGAAGCTCCTGCCACCGGCTCTTCCAGTCGCCCAGGTCCATGTTGTTGCGGGTACCAGCATGTGGGGTGTGAGCTGGCCAGTCCTGCTGCAGGTCTTAGGCCACCTGCAGAATGCCACGCATCTTCCGCTGTTGACAGATATCCGGAAAAATAATTGCTGCGTGATCTGGGGGAAAATCATGGTGTTTTCAAGTCAGGCCACAACATCTAGTGTGGGTGTAACTGTGACCATCTGGGCAATGCTTTGGTGATGACGAATGTTGGTGCTGGTGAAACACTTCTGGGTGGTGGGAGACTGGGGAAGGGGATGGGCGTGGTGGGTGAGGTGCTAGCATGGCCCACAGCCATGGCGGCAGCAGAGAGGCATCCCCGTGTCTCCAGCGTCAGGAGCGCGTGAGGCCTTTCTCCAAGGCAGCCAATTTTCTGCCTGCATTGCTGATTTGTTCATCTGCAATGTCTTTAATATGATTAGTGTAGAGGGTTTTGCAAACTGATCAAGACAGACCTGGTCTGCCAGTAATTTCAGCTAAATTACAGTGATGTTCAATTTCAAACATACCTTTCATACGGTAATAGAAAAAGCTAATTTAGCATATTGCACAGACTTCAGGTAAAGTGGATGTGATACTGAATATTGATCAAATACACGTGTAGCAATATTGGGGGACAGTGATAAATATTTCTGTAGAGACTGAGTGGATTTATATTGTTATCCCTCTGCAAGTTTGTACCTTAACTCCTGATACCTTTAATTAGAGCTGTTCAGGGCAGGCTTTCAGCTTGCTTCCATTGTATTCCCATTATGAATCAAAAGTTTATTTGCTTCTCTGGTTGACGTGTAGGAAATAATGATATGGTGTATAAGCTCACAACTTGCACAGCCACCATCAAAATGCCATGGTGAATGAAACTACCCATGTGTTATGACCTTGATGCACAATTTAAATAGATGATTTTTCAAGCCAAATAAAACCTTTCACATTAGGCAGTAGATGAGCCACTTATATGTGCTACAGATGCAGCTCCCCCCTCTCCTAATTAATAATACAAAATAGTGGTGGAATAGATTTATGCTTGTCAGCAGAGCAGTTAACTGTCATGCCACTGATGAGTCAATGGCTTGTTGTATCATAAGTGCTGATAATACCCAGATCTGGGCTGGGCACTAAGCTGTGATATGGCAATTTAGTTTTCACACACCATTTAGTTATGCTTTTATTTGAGATTAATCTCTGTTTTTTTCCCTTTTTATTTCAGTTCTAATGCAATAGGCTCAACAGTGACCCAGGTCATAGTGTGAGAACTTGCTGTCACAGGCTGAACTTCGGTCGTGACTGTTTCTGCGGGCTTTGGAGAGAAGGATGCCTGGCAGAGCCTGGGGAACAACCAGATCATGGGCCCACCAGCACCTAGTGGTAACAAAGGACAAAACATCCTAAAAGCAAGAGAGAAATCACCATGGGTAACGGAGGTTGCATTTGCCTTTCCACTGCAGCATCAAATTCAAAACCTCAAATAAATTGCAAAAGGAAGAGGTATCCTGTTCCCCACCATGTGTTTTTTAGAGGGAGGGTAATGTAGAGGCTCTTGGGATGATACTGCTTCACGGGAGGGCAGCTGCTACTCCACATGATTCAAGGTGGGATTTAGGGTGAGTTTAGGTAGTGCAGGGAGGGCCTGGGTCAGGGCTTGGCTGAGATTGCGCAACGTTTGATTGGAAAAGAGCTTCAAGTCTCTCTTCTTAACCCACAGACTGTCTCCAAAACAGGGGCTTGAAATATCGGCTTGGTGGTCTGTTGCCTTATTTTGAGGCTCCTCAGCAAAGATTCTCCTTTAGCAAAATATATTAATGTAACTGATCAGCGAGAATCTCTGGCTGTATTTGGGACTTCATGCATTTGTCCTGGGCTTTGTAGTACCTCTCTGGTACTTTGTCTTCCCCTGAGGACTTGTGGTTGATAACATCTTCACCTTTGTTTTTCTCAGCAAGGTTCACTCAGATTTCTGATGAACCCAGTTTGTTTTACAGGTGCCTACAGCCCCTGGGACACTGCTGTACCTGCTGTACCTGAGCATTTAGTCCACAGTATTGGAGTTTAAGGAGCGTGATGGGTTCAGGAGACGATAGTGTCTGCTTCTTCACAAAGCTCTCACCCCACCCGCACAGGCCTGCAGAGACTCTTTGGCAAAATGGTCTTTGCAAGGTGAATTTCAAAGCCTTTTGTGCAGCAAAAGACTTTCCCTGCAGACATGGAAACGCTCAATACTGTGCAGACCAAGAGCACCCTGAACCTGTTTTTAGCATTGCTCCATTGACATTTCAACAAAGTTGGATTGAATGAATTCATCTGGGGAAGGAAATCTTGGGGGCTTCCCAATGTTAGCAGGAAAATGTCATTCAGGGGTACATAGCTAAGATAGACAGTTGCTATTTTTTCAGGAAGTGAAATGACAACTAGAAAAATGGAAAATCAGCCAGAAATAATATTAATGCATCTTTTAATTTTTTTTTTTCAGTGAAATGATATCTATTATATTAAACTTCTGTGTATTTTCTATCATAGAGTAAACAGGTCTCCTGGTGCAAGCTTGAAGCTCTGTCAGACTGACCCTGAAATGTAGAGGAAGGTCTCCCGTGCATGCAGGACGGAGATGCCTGCAGCAGAGTGGAGGGCTCTCTGTCCAACCGCTCTTCTCTGTATTTTATCACTCACGGTGATACGATGCAGAATTCCCAAGGAGTCTTTATTTCTGCTGCCTCAAATCTCAAAGCTTTTTTAAAAATTCAGTCTGACCATTCTTTGTGCTTGTGAATATCCTACGCCCAGGAAAGGTGTTAGTCCTTCCGGAGCAGGGCCTGGAAATTCATTGGAAAATAAGACCTAGTAAAATTAAAATGTACCAAGATCATTGCTCCACCTTGGTGGTGGGAGATGTCAGGTAACTTGCTGCTTCCTGAAAAGCCTGCTTTGGGAAGGATGTGTCTGACACCAGCTTTTGATGGGGCTCCTGCGCCGTTGTCCCATTTCCTAGCTGGTCACTGCGATGCTTGGAGTGAAGCGTTTTCAAGGCAGCATTTTCACACATTTGAATTTTAAATTAAGGTGGGACTATGGCCATAGCACACGGTTACATGCTTAAATGTGTGAAAGAAATTGCATTTTACATTCTTTAACCCTATGATAATGGGCTTTGGGTAAAAACTTTCATCAGTAATTTCGGATCCCAACTTTGCAGTTGGATTTGCATGGTTCATCCTTCCTGCCTTCAAGTGACTTCAGGTGGCCGTAGGGATGCAACACAGCCTGTGCAAGCCTTTTGTGTCCAGGGTTAGTGGCCTCTGCGGTCAGTTCAGTGGATATCTCTCCCCACCAACACTGGGTTTTTTGTTTTTTGTTTTTTTTTCTTATCTCAATTCAGAGTCCTTGGTTTTCGGTGCAGTGTAAATTAGGCTGTATGTCCCCCCGCTGCTGGGAAGCCTTCCTCTCTGAAAGTAGGCTATAATGGTAGTAATGTTAAAGCCTAATGCCAATTTCTCTGAGGTCATGGCCTCAATTTAAGGATTTACTTTTAGAAGGAAATTAAGTGGGTTAAACTGAAAGCAACCCAAGTGCTCAAATGTCAATGCACGGCGGAATTTGGACATGAGTAACTGGTCAGTAGGTTTTGAGCTGTGGTATTTGGGCAGAGGATGTCAAGGGTTCTTATTTGTTTGATTCAGTATTTTTGCATATTGAAGTTTTTGGACATTTGCCTGCATGATTATTGTGGAATTTTATGAATTACGGACTAGGTACGTTTTGGAGCATGCAACAAATTGGACAACCACAAATAGACATACATTTCGCTGGTGATCCTGTTGTGTGTCGCCTTTGCCAGGAACTCCACTGCAGCGAAGCTGAAAACTTTTGTGCTGTTTTTGCTCTTGACAATGCACTGCAACCTGTTTGGAATAGAAAAGTTTGCAAAGGTCACGTATTTTCAGAACAGGTATTTGTATTATATTTTCTGAAGATCTATGGGTAACCGCAAGAAGGCGGCATTGAAAAAATATAAAAATGAGTAACTGAGTTACAAGACCTGGAATATTTAAAGTTTCTGTTAATGTGTCTAAAAGCAATAGAAATGCCATATAAATTTTGAAATGAGGAGGTGGTGTTGAATCTTTTAAAACTAACCGCAGAGTGTTTGGATGGAGGAGATGCTGGAAGAGGAAATCTTCTGTATGTGCAGGTATCTGTTAACACTGCAATGCCTAGCCTGCTCCTCTGAAATATTAATGATTTATTCTATGTACAGTGGCAGCAGATGTTACCAGAGATAGTTCTGACCATTTATTTATCTCAGTGCTGGAGCAAACAGCCTGTTCAGGGCAGATGTTCCGCACGCTGCTATTTCCTCCGCTGTGCACAGCTCTCCGCAGAGGGACCTGCAACCTCAGCAGCAATAAGGACACTTTTTTCTTTGTTTTTTTTCTTTTCACCTCGCACTCCTGTCTGGCAGCATCAGCTCTGGAGTACGGAACCTCCAAGAAAGGGGAGACGTGCACAGCGTGTATGTCTTAGCTGTGCTCCAGGACCAGCATGTGAAAATACAGATCTTTGCCTAGATGATAGCCACTAACATCAGTAACGTCTGCTCACAGAAAAAAAAAAAAGAAGAATGTTGCAGAAGTCCTGAGCTCGGTCTTGGCACGACGGCAGCAGCGTTGGCCTTGTTTAATGGGTGGAGAACTGAGGTGCTGGAAGAAGCGTAGTGGTAGGTGTCTGGAAGTACCACCAAAGAGGGAAGGCAAGGCAGGTCCTGCTTTGCTTTAAGCATCAGGTTGTCCTCCCTCGGGCACTGTGCTAAAATTGTGCCCTATACCCAATACGCCTTACGCTGTTCTCTCTGAGCTCAGGGGAGCTGAGCTTGACTCGCCTCTGGCCAGTTAGGGCTGGTTTATATTTCCACTACCCGTCACCTTTTTATATTCTTTGTTCCTATATATAAGCTAATAAGACTGAAAGAGGAAAATGGGTATGGTGATAGAGAATATCTAAAGACAGCAGATGATGCTAAGTAATGACCGTTAAACTACGTAATAAATCCTTGGCGATGGTACAAAACCTTTGCATCTGCTCACAAGGTAGAATTATTTCATTGCTTCCAGGCCCTGTACGTGGATATATAAGTCAGTGCATCAGCATCTTCAGGGACACATCCATAATAAAGATAATACTAATTTTCATAGCAATGTTTTTTCCTGTCAGCCAAAGGTAATTAAGTGGTTAAAGGAGAACTCAGTTTGCTACCTAATGTGAAAAATAACTCATGCGTTTTATGTCTCCTAGTCTTCTAACTTTCACCAGTGTCAGGCCACATTGGTTTTGCATTTACTGTAACAACCTTTCGGTAGATATGAGACAGAGCGTGCTAAGCGTGGGGTTTCTAATCACTTTTCTTCTGTGTCTGATGTCCCAGCTATCCAGGGGCTTTAGGCATGATCAGATCGTGGCTCTGAACTCGTCAGATTTAATGTAGATATAAAAGAATGGATCCAAACCGAGGTGGAACTCACAGATGAAAATAACATGAAATTAAATGACAGTAATTTTAAAGGTTTCTAATGTCTTAGATGCAGTACAATAACACTCCTTTACTATTTTTCCAGCCTTGAGACCAGCAATTTGCTTTTTAAAAGTTTTGCAAAGGTATATAAATTGATATAACTTTTATATTTTCTGTACCTACTCTACCTAGACTAATTGAAAAGCTATCATGAAAAGGAAATTGTCTTGGTGTTGGGAGTTTGTGCTTGTGCTCTGGTCTTCAGGAACCTATAGAAAATCTCCAGAAATTAATTGTTTAGACTTGAAAGGGCTTCATTAAGCTGAGGTAATGGACAAATTCAGCATTCCTCAACAGTGATCTCAGGTTTCTTCTGAATCTTACTACACTAATCATTATTTCTGCACCATTCAGTCCTGTATTTTCTAAGTTTGCATAGCATATAGTGCCAAATTACCTCTGCACTTGACGAGGCATCATGGCAGAGGCAAGCGCATTTTAAATTACCCAAAGTTTTGCACTCTCTGTATTAAAAGAGAAGATCATCCCAGGGTGGCGGATTTCCCACCCTCCCAGCACTAGAACGGTTGTTAAAAATCCCCGTAAGAATAACAACATGTGTCGAAGCTTCATTTTTAATGTTTATGTGTGCGTATAAAAGGGAAAGTCAAACCTTGTTTTCTGGCCAGGTCCCCATGAAGCCCATCCCTCTGGGGACCACAACCCCGCCGCGCTGCAGGAGCGGTCCCTCCACCGTCAGGCACTTGCCGCTCCCCATCGCAGGGGACGTGTCCCGTGGTTTCATACCCCTTCCAACCTGCAGTGCCTTCCACCTGCATGAAATACTTTCTTTTCTTCTCTTTGCTTGTTTTTTTATGTTTTGTTTTTTTTTTTTTTTTTTCTTTTAATGGTGTATTAGCGGCGGAGAAGCCTGCGGAAATAAAAGCTCTCTGTAAAAAGGCTACAACAAAATACTTGATACTGGGGAGGGCTGAACGAGACCTTGAAATTACAGCCTGCAATATATGACTCAGTCCTGCTTGTGGGGACTAAAGGCATTAATTTCTGAATACTGTCTGCTTTAGTAGGTAATTTTTGTGAAATGCCTGGAGAGGCTGGTGCATTTCACCATATACTATAATGAAGTATGGCAGGTTTTAGAGAGATGAAGGACTTTGCAAAGGTGCAGCAGCCTGACACTGGGATTCATTTTGAGCATGAGCTGGTTCCTATTTTATCTAAGCCTGATTCCGTCATCCTTGGAAAGGAGGCAGCTTGCCTTTGATGGTGAATCTTGTTAAAAGTACTTATTTGGCATGCCAGTGAATAAGAAAAGCTATCGTGATTTGACATGTGAAACGTGAAGTCTCAATTACTTTTATGTTGTTTTTCCTTCTGTAGATTGGGAGTGAAAAATATATTTTAATTAAAAAGTGAAATACGATATCCGGATCTCAGCATGCCTTGTGGAGAACAATCTGAATTTTGGAGTGCTTCATAAGTCTTGGAGCAGAGCTTATGCTGCACTTCACAGGCACGGGCAGCAGCCGTGGCTGATAACACTGACTGATTTATCTGGCCATTATCTGACAGTTTCTTTACTTAAGGGAAAAGGAGGCTGCAGATGATATTCTGCATATTCAGATAGCTATTATTGTAATTTTCCTTTATGTATTTTATGTTTTAATTTTTTTTTTTACTTGCAGGCCTGTTTTTTTAAGGAAATTATGGTTATGAGAGTATGCTTTTTGCCTTCCTTCCTCACCTCCTGCCCAGCCACTTTTGAATCCCTTGACCAGCCTCACCTGAATCTGATCACAAGATGAAGGCTCAGACATATTAAATTCCTGAAAGTGCTGCACCAATCAGTGGCGAGGCAAAGATGTTGCTCAGGTAAAACCGGGGAGAAGTTGGTTGTTATGCATTTTTGCTGATAATGTGTGTGTTATTAGCCGGCACCAGAGATGGACCGGCTGCAGCGCATGCTTTCGTCCATGCGGTAGCCAAAGCAAAGCCAAAAGGCACTGAAAATGCAAGGGTGCTTCTGAACATGTTATGGTGCTAAAGTCACGTTGGGAGAACGCTTGTCTCTGTATTAAGGAGTTTAGTCTCTATCACCCATGTCAATACAATCTGGCATTATATTTTCCACTGACCAGAAATATAGCCAAATTAGCTTTTTTTTGTTCCAACTAATATCTAATTTAAAACAAAAAGGGTAATTCTTGGCATGTAGGGCAAACCCGCCTCCTAACGCATTTTGAAGAGCTATGTCTGAAAATGTAGAGGGTGTTTTCCTTGTTTGTGTTTCTTGATGGTCGCTGAAGGCATCTCACCATTAATAAATAGCAATGCATTCCTTCGATCAGTCTATTTAGGATAAAGACCTTGGCTTCAGCCAACCACCTCACTAAGCAAGCTTAAAGTTAGTCCCTGCCTTACTGAACAACACTAGAATCAGAAAGTCCTGCGCTATGAGATTGGCAATCACTGTGCTTGGTGGTGTGTGGTTTGAACAGTAGTTTGTGTATCTACAATTGTCAACAACTTAAAAAGGAATCAAAATCAGTTATGACGAAAATATAGATGGATAATTATGCAGTATTGTAATAGAATCATAAAAAATTCATTATATTATCTACATATCTTGCTCTTATGAAAAAAAAAGTCAGAAAACGAAAAACTTCTAAAATCCTACCTCTGTTAAATTAGAAAGTGCTGCAGAATTTTTTTGTGCTTTGCGCCAGAAGTGACCCACTGGAAGTTCATGGCATAATCACCCCAAATCCCAGTGCTTTAGGACTGCAGCAGGTGGGACTCTCAGGCGCAAGGAGGGGGAATGGGGCCCCTTGCTCACGTTGGGGTATCGGCACCCTTCCCACGGAGGTGGCAGGGTTTGCCCTTTCCCTGCCAGTGCTGGAACTGGTGGAAGATGTGGTGGAAGATTTCTGCTCCCACTCCCCGTCCTCCCGCAGTACGTATGGCCAGGGGACCCCGTCCTCTTCTCCAGGCGTCTGGAGACGGGCAGGACTTGCAGGGATCAGGGGTTGCTGTTTGTGAGCTTTCTGCTGAGTGCTCTTATGCAGATTTAAGCGTATGTAGCACGCACTTTTCATCAGGTGAAATAAACAGGGTCTTTCTACATTAGCCCTTTTGGCACTCTAAGTCAGGCTAGAGCTCAGAATAATTGTTTATTTAATACTTAGTTTGTGTCACTAATCATCTTTACTTGCAAGGAAGTGATTATATTTATGCCCTAGGAAGTCAATGAGTATTTTATTACTGATCTCACTGAGGCCAGCGTTTTAATCCTTGCCATCTAAATCTCCACATTTGAGGAGAAATTTCTCTAGAGCTTTTTACTTTAAACATGAGAGCAATGGGTGAACCTTACCAATCACACCATCTATTATTATAATTAGTACTGGGGTAGCTGCGATGCTGGAAGGACTCTTCAAATAAACAGTCATTAAGTATGACAGTGATAATGGAATGTGCACTGTGAAATTATCTAATTACTGACACTTCGAGTCTGTATCAACAATTTGTTTTGAAATAGAATACAATTAAATCATTTTGCTCCAAGTACATCCCAAAGAGCAGTAAACTTTCAGACTTCAAATAACTAAGAGTGAACAAAAGGTGCCGTGTAAAAACGATTTTGAACATTTGTAGGATAATATTCTTGCAGAAAATGCATGTCATGACTACCATTCCTGGACCTGTTTGCTGGGATCTAATAAAACCTGTTGATGGTTATGGAAATGAAAAGGATGTTCCCAAAGAAAAGGGAGAAGATGAGAATAGTAACAGATGCTACAGCACCCCAGAATGCTTTACTGTTGGCTGTGGAAGATACCTAGAGCCTGATTTGAACAGTAATTGTTTTATTGGGTCATAGCTTTGAAAAGTAATGTAGCAAAATGAACAGATGCATCTAATCCGTTATTCAGAATAAGAATGATCATAGATGCTTCTAAGTGTGGAAGGTCATCACTGCAATTTGTTGATACAGGCTGTGAAAGAAATATGAGTCAGTGTGCTAAGTAATAATTAGAGTTAACTGGACACTTGGAAAGGCGTCTGCAAACATGTTTGATCTAAATCTGTTAGTTTTCTGCAAATCTGTTAGTTTTCCATAAATCTATGGAGTATGTGAGAATTGCAGGGAGCAGCTTGAATCTTGCCGATGCGGAAGCCGCGGACGAGGCGGTAGGAGCGTGCCCGTGCCGCTGGCCATGAATAGCGATGCAAAGGCAGAAGGGGGCCCAAGAGGAGCACAGGAGCCGCAGACCCATCCCTTGCCTGGCATCGCTTGTGCAGTGGGTGCTGCGTGCGCGGGGTGCTGGCTTACAGCCTGGGACCTCGCTGTCTGCTCACAGGACAACATGACATTAGCTTCGCCAGGAGTCTCAACTGGGGAAACAGACTTGAGAAATATTTTGAGGGGGGCCTTTCTAGGCCCTCGCACATGTACCCTTGTCAAAAGCAAGAGTAAAAATTGGGAAAGGAAAAAACAGCAAAGGAAAGAAAAAATGTTTTCCAGATTACATTGCTTGTAGCTTGCTAGAGCTCCTCCCTGTTTATGTCTCTAACAAGAAATCTAGGTTGCATGCATTTTAAAAGAAATGTTGCTTTTCATCTACTAACAAGAAAACTTGGGAGTAGTGTTCTCTTCTCATCATTTTTTTAGAATTAATTAGAAAACATACAACCCAGCAGTATAAAAGAGTCGAGAATGTCACCCCTCAAGTATCACAGCCTTTAATAAAAGTCAGAGGGGCACCGTTCGTGACCATCTGATGTTTACAGCTGCTGCTTCTAAAGTGCATTGTGTTTCCGCGTCCACCTTGGCTCGCCTCCATTCTTGCTTTAACCTCAATGACTTTGGCATAGTTATTTTTTTGTGCTGAAGTTCGCCCATTTTGTCTTCAGCAGAATATGAAGTCTGCTGCTTGCTTATCAAATATGAAACTGTGTACAACTGGGCAACCTAATGCTAATGGAATCGATATAGCAAAAGAGATCTCACAACCCCTCTGTACTTTCTACAATTTACTTTGTTCGTCACCCATTAATTCTTATATTGATTTTGCTATAAAACACAAACTGCATTCCTATCACAGCCCAAGAAAAAAGCCCATTGATTATATTGGAACAAGGTATGTTGTAAAAATGAAATGCCTAAAACATTTAAATGTAGTAAGCTGTGCTAAAGTACATAAATCATGCCGTTTAATGTTGTAAATGAGTGGTGCTGCCTTAAACAAGGGAAAAATATGGTGCCATAAAACAATTTTGACACAAAATAACAGTCTGTGTTTCTCTGTACCTGCCATTTTAGAAATGCTATCAATAACGGTTATGGTTGTTTGCAAGTGGGAGGGGGGAAATGTTCTCAATATCCCCTTTAAAAAGTTCCTTCAAAGTCACTTTGTAAAATTGACAACAGTGGTGTTTTACCTAGCTATAAATAAAGCCTGATTATTACTGTGTCCTGTTTACTTTTATCATTCACTCATCAAAAACTTTTCGATGCATCATTAATAATGATCACTTCAGGAGCCAAAGTCAAGCCATGTGCTAGACTGTTATTGATGGGGAGGGAACCGCAGCTGTTTCCTGCCACCTCGGTGACCACGTCGTCTGCTCAAGATCATGGATAAGGTTCCCCCAGCTTAAAGGAAGACGGTTCAAAGGGAATTCATCTTTCTGCACCACTTAGAGTTTAGCCCGAGCGGAGAAGACTACTGATTAGATATAATTCTGCACTGTGAGAGTGTCATCGCAGTGAAGAGTGAAAAAGGAGTATTTAATGATGGTTGTAAAATAGGTGCTTTTTGTCACCAAAGTTGCGACTGATTGCAGAAATCCGTTCTAGCTGAGATTCCCGTAGTGCTCTGGAACTGTGGTCATGATCCAGGTCTTAAACCCAGTACAAGCCCAGGGAAGTCGCTTTGGAGAGCCTGCAGTTAACAAGACGAGGCAGCTGCCAGGCAGGGATGGATTTGGGTCTAGCAGGAAAGAAAGGGAGGATGGGGGTGAGAAGGATTGGGAGTGGTCTCAACAGCTTAAAAACCTAAGCTGTTTCCAAGCTTTTCAGGATCCATGGAAACAGATTTGATGGGGATTAAAAAAAAAAGAGAGGAAGGCAGGAAGAAAGCAAAAATGAAGGTGGTAGAGGTGGGTAGTGTGCGTTCGCTTAATATTTAAGCTGGTCGGCGCGGGGGCCTTGGCTTCCCGCTTGGTGCTGTGCCTGTGCATGAAAATCTTGTGCCAGATTTTCTTGAATGAGCTTGGGAAGAGGGAGAAGAGGAATTAACTCGTCTTGGATTAGAGATCATAAAGCAGGGATGAGGCTGTTGTCTGCTGCCTAACCCTTGGGTATGTGCTTCTGTTATTTTAGTTCTTGCTTCATCTTGGTTGATACATTTATCTTTTTGATTCAACTTTTCTTGTGTGTTTTTCTCACCTGTGAATCAAAGCAGCTGCTGCAGACTCTGGCTGGCTCTGCCAAACTTTGTTTATCTGTCAGCTAAAGCCTCCCTGCTTCCAGCTACATCACTCCAAAACCCAGCAAAACTCAACTGACTGTAAAGAGGATGCTGTAGAGTTTAACTAGCAAGAGCAAAATTTGGCCTGTTCCTCTGGGAAGGAGAGGAGGAGAGGATTTGTTTTAGGGCACAGGAGAATTCACTACAGATGCTGAGCCTCCTCCAACACGTGGGCTCCCCCAGGACAAGGCTGATGGAAATGAAGCTGGGTGACTACCCTCGGCGCAGGCTGTAGCACTAAACAACAGATGCTGGGGGAAGCCAGCACACCTAGGAGGTGTGCTGGGTATAGGTCCTCTTCCTGGGAAGGGAATATTATCTGTAGAGAGGTGGCAGATGAGAGGCTGACTTTGTTCAGCAGGAAATCTCCAGCTGCAAAATTCCAGCTAATTCCTGGGTGCTTCATTATTTGAATTCATTAGCACCAGTTTTTCCGGTGTGGTTGTCAGACATTCCTCCTTTAAAGTTATAAAGTGCTCTTCCGATAGCAGGTTGCTCTTGTCCCTCTTGGGTCAGCACTTTTTTCCCCAATTCTTTGGGAAGTGGTGCCATTGGCAGAGCAGCGCAGGTCTGTTCTCCATGGGTTCGCAGGGCAGCAGGGCTTCTTCCTTGCCCACCTCCACCCTGTCTCCCTCCCAGACACGGGGGGGGGAAAAATTCATGGACTGACTTTAAGATTGAAAACCCTGTGAAATGGACTCCTGCTCCTGCAAGAGGGAACTCCAGGAAGACTGCGCTTATCTAAAAGGTCAGCTCCAAGGCTTTTCTAAATTAATCATTAAAGGAAATTATCTCAGATCTCTCATGAAGGAAGGCTCTACTTTTCCAGGTTGAAGCTCTTAATTTTTCATTGCAAGGATCAATCCTGTAAGATCCTCAGAAGTTTAGTAAGGGCATTTTGCCCTGATGACAGCTCCTTCGGTCAGCTGCTGCAAATGAAAGCAGCTGCAAAGAGCCCCCCCAGGCCTGTGTGGGTGGTGGAGGGCTGGTCCCTACCAAGACAATTGTGGAAACACGGAAGAGCTGAAGAACCGGAGAGGAAAACAGTAAAGAACCTAATTTATTTTTTCACGAGCGTTAAACCCATACAGCTGTCTTCCTTCACCTGCAGGCAGCCTGTCTAGGAGAGCAGGCTGCTGTGATAGATGGACAGGAGCTGTAATTGCTCCGAGAAGTGGCTTTAGATGGACATTTTGGTACAAGTTGCTGGAGCTTTTACAAAGGCACAACAAGTGCGAGGAATTAGAGGCAATCCTCTTGCAAGCACCAGGGAGCTGAATGTCTGGACCAGGCTTTTATAGGCTCTGCTGAAAACTCAGCTATCGCTGCTCCGTGGCGACTGCTTCCTTACCGATACCACAGCCACGCGCTGGGGACACGTAATAATAACCAAGCCAGGAAATATGGTTTATGGGGTTCTCTGTGGGACAAAACGGGGACTTTGTCTGAGGCCAACAAGCAGAATTACAAAGGGGCAAGTTCAAACACCAGGCCCCAACCTTCCCTTTTCTCTTTTGTGGAGGTATTTTAACGAGCGGCTCCTGCAGTCCTCTGCCCTTATTGCTCCTCCACAGCACACTGTGCACCTGCAGGAGGTTAATTAGGGAGCCAGGCAAAGCTGGGGCTCTCTCCTCACACATTTGGAGTCACTAAGTGCTTTCTTCTATTAAAACTAACATGCATTTACAAGCCTGCCTTGTATTTATCTAACGAGGATAATTATCCACCTCCAGGATGAGATAATCCATTTGAGCTCTTCTGGAGATAAGAAAGATGTTTTGCTGCTGGTTTCTTTTGACCTGTTCCTGCAGAGCAGCCTGGTGGTGAACTGCCCTGGGGCACCAAAAACCAAAGCTCAGAGCCTGCAGGGTGACGGTCCAGATCTGAGTAAGTTGAAAGGTTTTTCTTTCTTTATGCTGAGTCGAGTATGTCTCTTCTAAAGTGAAAACTGAGCTTGCTGCGGTGCAATGCCAGGAGCCAGGGAGCCTGTGGTAAAGGTCGGGTGTGGAGGGGGGAGCCTGACCTGCCTGGTTTTGTTGGCTTTTCTGGTGTAGGATTTTTTTTTTGTTTTGGTTCAGTTTACTGTTTTCCAAGTTTCTATAGGTCAGTGTCATGGCTACGGGGTTAGTTTAATAGTTGCTTGTATTTAAGAGGTGCTGTGGAGAGGATAAAGTAGCCCAACTTCCAATGGGCTTTAGATTGGTTGGCAAACAGGGCTTGGTCTTTCTCCAGGCAGTTTCTTTTTTAAGCGAGTTGTTGTTAATTATAAGTGCTGTTTTGTGATGGCCCAGCCTGCTCTTCTAAGAAGGTGCTGTTGCCTCAGCTTGAAGTGTTTCGTCTCTGTAACTGCTCGAATTGCCATTTTCTGCCTTAGACATAGGTAATTGTTATTACTGCAGAATGCTTTCGTGGAAGATTATCAGTTGACTTGTATTAATATTTAGAATAACTGTTTTGTTAGTAATTTTTTGCTATAATAACAGGAAATGAAATGCAAATTGACAACTGTAAAGATTAAAGCATAATGAAATAGGACATGAACTCTAGAGAACTAATGAATAAAGTGGCTCGAAGGCACAAAAAGATGTCCTTCAAAAACAAACGTAGAGATAAATAATAAGATAAATAATTTTGAGGCATTAAACTGATGAAGAGAAAGCAATACCAAGTAGGGCTTAAAATGTTTCATGCCAAAGTTACAATTGCATTCCTTTTCCATAATAAAAAGATGAAGCTTCTCCCCAAAGTTAACCAACTGTGCAGTTGCTGCATGGTAGGTTTTTTTTTTCCTAACTTACAAATCAGCACATCAAAACATCTGTTTGTTTACCTTTACTGTCTTTGTTTGGCTACTTAACAAATGTATTGGGCAAATGGACAGAAACAGTGTTAATTTTCTATTTTTATAGTATTTGTTTCCTGTGCTTCCTGTTTTCTAAAGCAGACATGCATAAATGAAGCTGCTCGGTGTTTTTATTAGGTGTTTAAAGCCAGTCGAAGCCATCAGGTATTAGTCCCTCCTTCAACAAAGCTCCCAAGCCCTGACATATTTTGTCCTTTGTGAGCCTCACTTTGGCAGTTGGCTTTAAGACAGTACATGAGATGCTGGTTTAACCAAGGGTAGGGGGCAAAAACTGTGCTTAGGTGGTGCTGGCTGCCTTCAGGGCAAAACGCTTATTGACTAGGTAGCTACGTTGGTGCGTCTGAACCTGGGGCTGACCCTGAGTTAATTTGCCTTGCTGCAGATCTGTTGGCAGTGTTTTGGCTTCGTTGGTTTAAGTTGCCTTAGGTCTTGTGACACCATGAGGTATATCTGATTATGTGCATCTTTAATATTCTTTCACATGCTCTTTATATGGTACAGCTTTAGGATGATACGAACATCTGTACACCTCAAGTCTTTAGGTATATCTAAAATATCTCCCTTTAAAATTAAGGAAGAGGTTCCCAAGGTACTGCTCGTGGTGGGTTTTATCCTTTAGACTATGAATGTTCCTTTAGACTATGAATGTTCCCAGGCTTGGGATTGTGGTTAAGCCTTGTATAGCTCCGGTATTTCAGAGATGGAAAGGAGCCTTCAGGGGGCTGCTGCTCCCTGACACGTGGACTTGGTGAGATTAGGATAGCACTTGTTGCCCAGGAATATATAAACCTCTTTGTAACCCTGGGCTGTTTGGATTACCCAGTTATAGCCTGAGATGCTTTGCCTCTTGGTCTGCCTTTTATCACTAATGTCTTTATTAGGCAAAAGGATTAAGGTTTGGACTTCTGAAATAGCTGGGTGCTCCCAGGTGGAGACGCTTGCCCAGCTGGATTTTCAGAAGTGCTTGAGCCTCCCTGGAAATCAGTTGAAATTAACATTGAGCCTGGTTGAATTGCCAGGTTTTGAAAAAAAGAATCCTTTTGCAATTTCTATTTGACTCTCTTTTGTGAGTTTCCATGGCACACTTTGAAGGCCGAGGTGGGACCTCACACTAGCTACTTGCCCAGGTGAATCTTGTTTGCATGCGTGAGTCAAGGCAGTCAGGCTTCCCCACAGCTCGTGTCTGGAGCCTGTAAAGGTCTGTAAAGATTCGGTTTGGCTTTTCCTCAGATTAATTTTTTTTAGCATCTTTGTTCTTGGTGACAAGGGACAGTGTAATTAAAAATAAAAGCCTCTCAAAAAATAAGAGAGTTCATGCAAACACCATTTCTATGTATCCTCAGCCTGATGTCAGAATAATTCTGTGTACGATATTGTGTTCATTATTATACGTTGGGTTGTGATGGCAAACAGAGGGCTTCACCCAACGAGCAAAGAGGAGGAACAAACTCTCAAAAACAGATCAAACCTCAAAAGCTAATTTTAAAAAAGAGCGAACTGTACAAACCAATAAGGTTTTTTCTATTCTCTTTTGTCACCTGCATTTCAAATTCTCTTGGATGGCCAAGCTCTGGCACAGTAGGTATAGTAAAAAAAAAACCCAACCCTCTCCTAACTGCAATGTTTTCAGTTTTTTATCATGGAGTCGTCTTGTATCTTAAACATCATCTTCAATCTCTAGGTCCATCCTTGTATCATCTAGCAGTTTTTGGTGGCCTTGAGCCTGTGGCTTGGTTGGTCAGAGTTAGTGCTTTTCATCTTGGTAGCACCTCATGATGTCTGAGCAATTAGACTAAGCATAAAAATAATACCTTGTGCCGTATTACATGTAGAAGATGATCTATCCCAATAAATATATCTGGGGGAAAAAAATCCTATCAACATTGATATACATTCTCCTCCACCTTTTCATAACCTTGGTGGCAAGCTATACAAATATTTAATCTGCTGAATGCAGACTTGGCTTTAGAAAGTGTGTATTTCAGCTCTCTATAAATAAAAATAATGGGCCTAATTTTCATTTTTGCTAGGGACCACTTGTATCTATTTCAGGATAGATCCTTAGCTAGTGTGAACTGTCATAGCATCGCTGCAGCTGGTGGAGTTTGGATGCCTTGCACCTACCCAGGGTTTGCTCCTGGGTGTTTCATGGCCCCGTTGAGTAAGTGCAAATTTACACCAGAGCATTGCAGAGGGCCTGAGCCAGAATGAGAAACAGGTCTAATTAAGTTTGTAACTGAAATCATTATTAAGGTCCCTCTCATTTCCACTATACAAATATTCCAGCTGAAAGGATTATATTTACAAGTGCTATTTATAATTAAGCATTTCACTTGAGTCGCCTGCAAACAGAATGTAAATCATATTTTGCTCTGCTAAAAGGCAAGGAAAAGGGGAAAGTGTCTCCAAGTAATTTATATTACACTTTGTAGTTAGCAAAAACACAGGTTTATGCAAATATGGATTTGCTGAAGTCTGTGTATTTTACTCATAAGGGTGCTTTATTTCAGGTGGGCTCTGTTGGGCAGGGGAGAGAGGAAAAATGGTGAACTTGCTCATCTTCAGCAGTGCAGCTGAGCAACCCCTGGAGGTGCCTGGGCTCTGCAAACCAGGCTGGAGGGTGAACATGTCCCCCCTGTCAGCATCTGTTACAGCCAGGCTGCACTCACAACAGGCGCTTGCAGCGGTCCCAGGCAGTTAATGGGTACCTGAACCTCTCATGGGATGAGAAAGGTCTCAGCGCACCTGTAAGGAGGTTGCCTGACATCCAGGGGATTACCTGTTTCGATCCAGCCTGTCAAGATGTAAGAGAAGATTAAACCCCTGCTTTGGGTTGCCTCAGGGAGGGGAAAGCTGTCTGGAACAAGACACTTGGATATGTAGAGAATCCTTTTATGTGGGGATGAGATGAAGCTTGTGAAAACACTGAAAGATGAAGATAGCTAACTCCTTTGGTACCTCATGGCTCTGCTGCAGATCAGATTTTCTTGGAATAAGTGAGCTCCTAATGCTGCTTAAAGGCTTCTGAGGTTTGTTGCTGAAGATGGAAAGAGACTTAAAGGTGCAGAGGGCGCTGCTTTACCCCACTGCCTCTGGCAGCTGATACCCAGGAGGTCACCCCTCAGCTATGACAATAGGATGCTGTACAAGGGTCACTGGGTGATTTCACATGGTTAGTGGTGTAGCCTGGCCCCCTGCCGCCATTCAGCTGCACTCCTCGGTCATGCCAGGGTGGGCGTTACATTTCTATAGGCACCAGCTTTCTTGCTTTGTGACACTTTCTGTAGCTGCTACAGCAATATAAATAAATTGATGTGAATAGTAGAGATGAAATAACTTAGAAACTGGAAGTGTGTCCCCTGCAAAAGGGCAGTGTGACACAGCCGGTGGGCAAGACGGGCCATGGGGAAGGCTCGGACTTGAGCAGGTGAGCAGGGCAGTGAAAGCCTTGGGCTCCATCCCCATGCGCCTCCCATCCGAGCAGTGCTGGAATGGCCGGTGTTTGCTGCTGTGCAAGAGAAAATGTGCACAGGGGTTAGTTTTGGATAAACTTTTCTTAAATTCCATCTGTTTCTGTCCGATACCAACTCGTCAGGGAGAGAAAAACCCAATCCCCATGCCAACAGGTTTTGGAGCCTTGTCCATCTCTCTGCATGTTTTTCTGGACCATGTTGCTTTTCCAGTTGCATCGCTCATTCCCAGTCCCTCGGGCTGTCTGCTGGCCACTGGTTTTTGCTGTGCAGATGATGACAAAGCACTGATAAGACTGGCGAAGGGAATCAGTGCACCAAGGGGGAAGATGCAATACGTCTATGCCACCATCTGTCCGTGAATTGGGTTGTTTTTCCTCTTTCAAATGTACTTCGTGAGAGTGATTGCTAAGGAGAATAACTTGGAAGGAAAAGGAGACAGATTCTGCTTTATGCACTGATACGGATTGGGAATAATTCAGTGCTGGGTTATGATGTTCAGGTACAACCAGATCAGTGGGATTCAAGCCCACAGGGAGTTTGTGACTTGTTCAGCTGTAACCACCATTAAAAAGAGAAAATGCGCACCCTTGGCCTCCAGAGGCACTTCTGCTCTACGCTCGGTTAAGAAAACTTCAGTGAATTGTGAGCAAATTTTGATCCCTTGTTTCCTTATGGGTGCTTAATATTTTCTGGCCAGTATTAAGTGGGTTGTTAGTGCAGGCTGCAATGTTATCCGTGGTTTAAGTTGCTCAAGATGTTGCAGCTGACAGCAGGGGTGTTCCTGACCTACCCTTGGCTGTAGTGAGAGCCTTCTCTTGGAGCGAGGCAGGGGATCCCATCCAAAACTGCTCCTAAAGAATTGGAAGAAGGGAAACAAAAGCAAATGTTTCCAGTTGGATCGGTGAGCTTGAGCCTTTCCATAGGCATGCGATCAATAGAGCTGACACAATGAAGGGAGTGTGGTTTCATTCAATGATTTAATTTTATATGTAAGCTATAAAAACATATTGTGTTCAGTTTAAATTACATGCCCTTTTAACCATATTTTGCTCTACTTTAGGTATTTGTACTTTGGTTAGCCCAGTTAATCGAGAACTGACTCTTCAATTTACAACTGAAAATGAAATATTTCTATTACTGTCATGATTAGGAACTCCAGCCAAGGGTTAGACTCTGGTTGTGTTAGATACTGTACAATCATAGCTCAAAAAGATGATACCTGCCTTAAATTCCTCATAATCCAATAGGAAGACAAAGAAAATATATGTATCTAATTACAAGGGAAGGGTTTGATGAGCGGAGGCCTGGGAAGGCAATAACCAAGCGACAGCTCGTGCAGGGCTGTTGTCAAACCATTCCCTAGGGGGAGGGGGACGGGATGTCAGTCATGCTACCTGTTCTGCCTGAGCAGATCTCCAAAATTAAAAAAATTTAAAGGCCATCTGCTGGTAGATTAGGTAAATAAAAACATAATGTAATTGGATTGGGTGTTCGCTTCTGGGTTGTAAAAGATAGGGAAAAGGTCATGTTTCTTCAGGCTACCTGAAGTTGAGTGGATTTATTATCTTGGCTTTTCATAACCCCCGGTTTAAGACATAATATCAATTGTGTTATCTCTTTTTTTAAGCTGTGGAAAATCTCTCTGGCGATGCTGCGTGTGGCACAGCGCCGCCGCCGCCTGGACCTGTGCCAAAGGGCTGCGTGTTTATATCTCTCCCAACTGTTTGGAAACAAGTAGATTTTTAAATGACAGGACAAATCAGTTGGGCTGGAAGCTTCCAGCTCCAGTAATTACAGTTCTGTAATCTCCTGCTTCAAAATTTGGTGTTGCAGATACCAGCCTCCAGGCGTTATGGGAGCAGCGGGAGCTAAGCTAGCACAGCTGGATCCCGACTGGAGAGAGCCTATGGCACCTCTGCAGCGTGGGGAGCGGGATGGAAGGCAGGGGAAGGGCAAATGGAGCAGGGGAAACATGGGGAGGATGTCCCAGGCAGGAGGTGTGTCAATTTAAGTACCTAGAGGATGAGATGCAAGGGTAACACAGCAGTGATTAGTGTTATTTTGACTTACCTTCAGTTAATTGGGAAGCCCTGGGAATGTGTGGTGTGACTGAGGCGGAGACAGGGGATGCACTGAATTATTTTCAAATGTGGGAGATCAAACCTGGAATATTTGTACCTATTTTCAGTGACACAAAGGATACCTGGCTTAAGAAAATGTAAGTCAGAGGAACACCACTGATATTCAAATCGTAAGCATTCAGCTTAGAGAAAGGATCAGATTTGGAAAGAAAAATAACTGCTCCTAAGCTGGTCTCTGTATTTTAAGACAGAGCAGTTCAGCAGCCAAGAGAGCGTCCCAAGGAGGAGAGAGAGGTTTCATTACTGTATCTACAGAAGTGCAGCCAAAAGAAAAGATGACTATGTGGAAATCAAAGGATTGATGTTGAGGATGTACCTTTAGTCCTTTAAGTAATTTCTTCAGAGCTTTTATCTAGAAACACTTTTTAAAGTTTGAAATAATAACATTACATTTCTACAGAATATTTTATTTTAATTACAGGAAATAGTTTAATATCTTGGTGTGAAGCTACACTGCTTTTACAACTTTCAAATTGGTTTATCATAGGTACATTTTCTTTAAATGCAGGCTCCCTTCTCTCTAAGCATTGCTTTCACACACACAGCCGTGCCTCTCCTCCCTCCTGCTCGCTCCACAGGTTCCCGCAGACGAGAAGTTTCACCCGAACAGGACCATTTTTGTTACAGCACTGTTATGTGACGGCCCCACACGTGCCCAGCTGGTATTCCCGCTGTTTAATTCCTGATCTTTTTAAAAGGGGTCCAAATAATTTCAGACCAGCTTTCTTTAGACGCAGCCTGCCACAACATATAGCCATGAAATGTCTTTTTTTAAAAGTCCAAACTTAAAGGGCACAAAGGGAGGACAAAAGCTGCTCTGTGGTGCAACTGGGAGGCTTCCTCCAGACTAAAATGTGAAGGAAGGTACCACGCTGAAGGTGACAGACTGAGCACCCAAGTGTTATTAAGGCAGTCAGGAGCTGGATGTTGAATCTTAACAAAGCAAAGGTCGGTTTTTCAGCCTCAGATTTGCAGAGGTGCCACAGGATCTCTCTGGTCAGGATCCGGCAGCCCCAAGGCAGGCAAAGTGGAGAAGCTACTGATAAGCATGTTTAAAAAAGTAGAATGAAAACAGGCAATATGGGGTGTGGGCACACAAAAATGTAACTGGGGGGGGAAATGAGCTCCCCAGGCCCTGTAATGCAGATATTAAACAGCTCCTTTTGCATCAGCCTGGGTTTGGTTTGTTTTTTCTCCATCTTGCCAATCTCTGCAATGGCTTATCCAGCCCGTGCCTGCAGAGGTAAGAGGAACCCCATGCCATGAACCTTGGAAGGGTTGGATCACCGATGGGCTTTGGGGCAAAGCTGGTGTTTCCAAGCTCACCTTGCTGGTGGGACGTGCACGTGCCAGCTAGGACATGGTGGGATTATTTTTCTGGGTGCCCAAAATACCCTGCTTGGGCCAGCGCAAATGTGCTTCTGGGCTGGGTGAAGCAAAGCCGAGGCTGTTCCTGGCGCACTGAAACAAATCTGTGCGAATTGAGTCTGTGTTCAAGGAAACAAAGCCCATGAAGATAAATAGGGCTAATCCCACCACAGCCTGCAAACAAACACCACTGTTCAAACCCCAGACAGATAACACAAACAACCCTGCGAAAACAGTTTGGAGAGTGTCAAATCACATGACAAAGCCAATATATTGCTCTGTGACTTCTAATTAGAGACTTGCTGCTGCATAATTAAGTTTCTGACGACACTGTATTTAAAGTCATGTCAGTGTTTTCATTTATAAATACTGCTCTGCAGGTGCCTGAGCTCCCAGCTGGAATCTGGCTTTCAGGATCTAATCCTAGAAGTGATTTTTTCTTTTTTGTTTTTTCCTCATTTCAATTTTGTGTGGGGAAAAAAAAAATCCCTCTGAGCAGTTAAGTTACACGGGAGGGAAAAGAATTCAGTATTTTCAATATGGTTTAGTTCTGTTTGAGGTCCCAGCTGAGGATATGTATGTTTTATTATTGGCATAAGGGTGTGTGTACTTGTGTTTGCACATTTCTGTAAATTAGCAGTAATCAGACCTGGAGCCTGTGCTCTCTGGTGTATTTTCTACTTTACATAAATTGCAAAGGACATTAGTCTGCCTTTATATATTTTTTTTAAATTCCTTCATAAGATTCACATGTGCGGAACAAAACGTCCTTGATTTTCCTGCGCTGTTTTTGTGTTCCCGAAGCCTCGGTGAGAGCAGGGCTCGGGCGGTGTTTGGTACCTGCCGGCGCAGGCTGGCTGTGTGCGTCTCGCATGTGTTTATTTGCATGGTCACGGTCAGGATGTGACGGGCTAAGAGTTGGGCTTGGTGCGTGCCTGGCTGCCCCGCAGTGCGCTGGAGGTAGTACGTGATATTATATCTCTTATGCCTCTGCATTTAAAGCAACAAGTCAAGGGGGATGGGAAGCAGCCTCCTCCCCCAGACACCAGTTCATACTCCCATCTTCTAGTGTGCCCAGAGCTGAGAAAAATCCTAACCTGAGCCGGCAGCTGGTCCCAGCTAGAACGACCATGCCTGTGCTCTCGTTTTAAATCATGTCTGCTTTTTAAAAATACATTAAAAAAATGCAATAGAAAGATGAGCATCGCATTTGGATCCTGTTTTGCTCTGAACCCCAGAGCAGACACAGCAGACTGAGTTTTTCACCCCCAGCCCATGCGTGCGTACCAGCATCGTTACACGGGAGTGATGGACGCTGCCCAGAGCAGGGGATGAGGATGGCCGGGGCTGTGCCCCTCTGCCAGCCTGGGCTGGGGTCCAGGCTCTTGTTTGGGCTTCCCCCTTCTGGGCAAACACAGCTCACGGCATGGCGAGAGGTGTTAAATGTGAGTGACGGCTCTTTTGCAAAGGTTGCATCCTCCAAACTCGGCACGAACACTGCTGTCGTCAGGCTCCTTGGCTCGGCAGTGGCTCTGCAGGCATGGGAGGTGGTGGGGTGGTGTGGACAGCTCTGTCCCTCCTCTACCTCCTCCTGGGCACACGCTGCCTGTGGCGGGGAAAACAGTTTAATGAGTTGATTTGAATATCTTAAAAACACACTCAAGCTGTTGATCATTACAGTACATTTAAAGCCAGATGCGGATGCCCGCTGGTCCTTTTGATTACTAGTTGTTCCTGTCCTGATTGAAATTATGTGGAGTCCTGAAGTCTGCAGAGTCCCTTGGGATGAGGAGGGCTGTCGGTGCCTTTCGGCCGGAGGGATGGCGGATGGGGGGTGCTTCTCCGCTCCAAAAGGCGTTTGCTCCATCAAACCGCACAGACATAAATAATGATACCCACAGAGCTGCGAAACCGTGTGCCTGCGCGCTTCCTGAGGACTAAACCATTTGATTCGGTCTTGCTTAAAGGCCTGAAATTTCTGAATGGATAACTGAATTCCTGAGTCCATTAAGCAAGGCAATTTACAGTGTTCTCAATCTTTGCCCGTGGAAACACATTAACATGGTTTCCCATTTGGTTTGTCAAAAAGCCATTATTCTAAATACAAAAAAGGGGAAGCAAAATAACTTTTCAGTTTTTTCAAAGTTTATTTGTTGCCTCTGTGTCAGCACAGAGGAGTCGAGTGGTGCTGTGTGAAGCCTTTGATGATACTGGAGGGAAGCAGAGAGGATCTCTGTGTTCCCACATTAGGAGTGCTCTTCCCAGCCTGGATCTATCCAGGTAGCACCTGCTGCTGCCATGGAAATCTGCATTCTCCTGTTTTAGACATGAGCTAGCAAATGACGAGTGAAGGCAGTCCTTGGAGCTGATCAGAAAGATGTATCTTGGCATACCTGACCGCTCCTGAAATCACCAAAATATACACGAGGAGAGATGGTAAATTGTCTCTGGTGCCATCTCTGATAATTTAGCACTTTCAAAGATATCTTTAAGATGATTCATCGCTTGTGATAAGAACAATTATATTTTGGGGGGTTGTTTTTTTTTCTTTTTGATATTCTGCCTCCCTCTTTACACTAAAGGAGTATATTTCTCCTTTAGGTGTGAAAAGGGATGGATCTGAGGGAAACAGGTGATGTGAAAAGAGTTTTCTTGGCTGGGGTTGGCGGTACTTTGTCTCCCTGAGTCTCCGCTTCCCCTCTGTAAACCAAAGCGCTGCTCATGACATCTAGTTTCGTGCTTGTCACTTTGGCTCTCAATGGCATCTGTGGACAAAACATGGGTACTGGATAGCTCGAGGGGTGTAATTTGTTTTCTGCAGGTATTGGATAGTGACTTCTTAATTCTAATTTTGAAGAGAAGTGGAATTTATCAGTAGTTAATACACTTTGTCTCTGAGAGGCAGCCCATGTAATCTCGCTGTTCGATTTAATGCATTAACACTATTTTCCTTTCTGTCAGGGTGATGCCGCCGAAGGCGGGGCAGTTGTGGAAAGGGATACCAAAGTAAACAGTGCACATTATTCAAGTAGATGGGTAACTTTAGCCTTACGCTGCTCCCTTACGTTTCCAGCAGAAAACGCTTTCAGCACATCAATATTGGGAATTAGCAGCAAATCTTGCTTATCTGCCATATGTTAGCTAAGTAAACACCGTGTATTATCTCAGGCCACCTATGAAAAATTCACTTGAAGGTGACAAAGTGAGTAGGACCCTTTACCTTTTAGTGGTGACAGTATTTCCAGGATACACTACACTAAGTGTGGTATAAAAAGAGCTAAGTCGGGCACTAAAGGGCCTCCTTTAGATGGACTTAATTCTGCTGAGCTCTGAATTCCTTGTGCTGGTCTCTCTTTTGCATTTTTAATTACTAGTTGCTAATATGACTTCATATCAGTAAGGGGGAAATACAGGTTTGCCGTTTGATTTAGCAAGATGCTTCCCAGCTCCCTTTGATAGGGGTTCACATCTTGCTGGTAGAAAGTTATTTTTATGGTTGACTTCAGTGGTAATTTTTTCCCAATTTGTTGTTTTCTCAGTCAGATTGCAGTAATGTGGTTATTTCTGTTTTGCTTAATAGTCTCTAGAAACTTACTCTACCTGGCAGGTGCATCTGAAGCCTTATGGGTGGCTGATAGGAGGGTGGTCTCACAGCCTTCAACAAAAATGGTCCTATAGAAATACATTTTAAATATCAATTTCAGCTAAAGTAGCTTTCTGTTGACTTGCCTGCCTGTGGCACATCGTCAAGAAGCAGTAGTTTATTTTGCTTTTCTGTTCTAATTGCTATCTGCTAGCTGAAACTTTGGCAGACGGTTTATTTGAACAAGATGATGTGCACAAGGATAGGAAAGAGAGGAGAATACCGACAGGGAGTTGCTGCAAGAAGAGATGCATTTGCAGGAGAGATTCACTTCAAGCCTATTTAGAGGGATGACAGTTTAAAGATGAAATACGCATACACATACAGGAAGAAATGGCGTTTAGAAGGTAAGTGGGCACTCTTTATTATTATTACTTCTGTCAGTACAGGTGAAAGAAAAACTTTCTTTGAAGATATTTCCACAGCACACAAGTAACTGGAGCTCAGTACCAGGAGGCAGAATTGTAGCCAAATGCTTGAGAACACTCAGGCAGGGAAGAAAACTGGGAAATGGCAGAAAAGAGAGCTCCAGAAGTTCTGGAGGTGCCAATACATTGCCTTTGTGAAAGAAGCAGCATAGAAACGAGCTAGTTACTTCAGACCAGACCAGCTAGGAGACAAAAGCCCAGACCAGGTATTTCATTGTGACTAGTAAACAGTTGGTGTGTGGGCGTGCGTGTGCTCACGCTCATCTGTGTGTGTGTGATCCTCGTGCTGGTAGGGATAATTTGAGCAGAAGCACGTGGCCGCATGGTTCTTTGTTGTTGTTTCATGCTTTATCAACTCTTAAAGAAAATTTAGCTTTCAGAAGGGTGGAAAACGGAGGTCCTTCATGTTCTTTACCTTGCCTTGAGATGTTCTATCAGAATAATCAATGTGGTGCTTCAGGCTTAACCTGGATCTAAGTAGACTCACAAACCTGTTAGGATTGTCCATTTTTACTCATCAGTGATGGGGTAGAAGTGATGCAGTATGAAAAAGTCTTCCTCCCAAGTTGTGTGGAGGCTTCACTGGTGTCCCTCTTTGGAGCTGTCTGAATTTCCTCTGGCTTCCTGGTGAGATTTAGAGTGTGTGCGCCTCTCGCAAGGCTCGTGATTCATCTCAGGCTTAATGGGGCTTTCAGGCTTGCAATGCAAGGTGAGGTTTGCAAGATCACCTCTCCAGAGGTCACAGTTTGAAGGTCTGGTGAGCTCCTTGCTGTACCATGCTTTAAATAAAGCAGGATGTTATTTGCTAGATTACCTTGTAAGAGTTACCACCGGGCTGCGGAGCTTGTCTGTTGCTGAACTGCTGCGGTGTGCTGTAACTAGAGTGATATGAAGACTCCACAATTGCAGCTGATGATTCACAGCAGATCATTTGATATTTAGGGCTCTGTTCATTAATAAGTTATGCTCCATTTACGTTGTTTTCTGTGGAATTTATGAGTCAAAAGTGCAGAGTGCACCAAAAATGATCCATTCATCAAATTCCTCTTCTCTCTGTATAATTGGCTAACCCATCATCGCAGCCCCCAGGGGCACATTGCACAAAAAGGTGTGTCCCGCATGAGAGAGCAAAGCGGCCTTAGGAGGGGGAAACAAGGATTCGGCTTTCGTTTGAGTCTGCAGGTTGCCCCAGCTGCTGTCTTTGAGCTGTGTAGGCAAGAACCTTCCCAAGCAAATTTCTTTCCCTGTTTGCTCTGTGCATACCCCAGGCATTTTGACAGCAAAGGAGCCATCCCGCTTGTCTGTGGGTCCCACCGAGCGCTTGAATGCCAACGTTGCAACTGCAAAAATCAAGAGGCAGAGGGAGAGTGGAAGGAGGAAAAGGCTGTTCTGATAATCTAGATCCGCCTGCAGTCTGACTGCAAGCACGTGAGCATAACCAGGCCTGTGACACAGAATAAAGGCGAATTTGTTGAGTGATGGAAAAGCCCCAAGGTGCCAGAAGTCATAGTGTTAAGGGACAGTCAGCTGTGGGAATGCAGGGAATTAGTGAGAAGGGCGGGTTATCTAAAAAGCAGAAATAATGAGATGCTCATTTGCTTGTAAATAACAGGAAAATGTCTGCAGACCACAGTGTCTCTAGTTGGCATCTAAACAACTAGTGTTGTTTCTTCTTTTAATGTTCTTTTTAGCTAAGCACATACTCACGTGTTGGCACAATTACTTACACATTGACAGAACTAGAGAAGCCGTTTAATAACAATGAAGACAAAAGGATAACTATTGTATATATCCTTTTGATTTTCCACCACTTAATGGGTAAAGCCCTAAACAGTAGACAAAGCAAATAATAATTAGAACGTATTGCTTTACAGGATGAACTGTGAAAATGTCTCTTCTGGCGTCTGCAGCGTAGTGTGAAGACACTTGCAATGGTTTTAAATGACCTGTCTAGCTGGTAAAGCAGGGAGACTAACAAACGTAGATTAAGTCACCATTTTTAGCACTTGGAATCTTGTTTAACGCTGCTTTGGGTAACCACAGCATCGTGCAATACAGATACGCCGCCTGACTCCCTCCTTGCCCTGGGTTACTTGATGAATAGCCATTCAATGTTGCGGGTGTCTGGAACGTGGTCCTGGCTGACTTTGGGACAGCGGAAGCTGAGGAAAGTGGGGTTTAGAAATGCAAAATAAAACTTATTTTGCATATGCAAAGAGCTGAATTCTACCTTCCTGGGTAGTTGATTTTCATTCTTTTTCAGATCTGATTTTCTTAGTATAAGTTGGTTATAAACTCAGCATAACAGACCAGAGGTGTTCTTTTATGGTAAAAGAAGATCCTGATGCTTTCCAGGGGGCTAGGATTCACCTACAAGTAACAATTCTTGAGGAAAACATTTAATTTTAAAAAATACCTTGCCCCAAATTGCTTGCTCCCTACCATGAGACGGATGGTTGGTACTTCACCAGCCACCATCAGAGAGGTTGTCATAGACAATCCTGGCATATCCTGGTCACGATTCCTGGCTTCCTCTGTTGGATAGACCTATAATTCCAACCAATTAAAAACACTTTAAAGTATCCTTCAGCTTTGAAGCTTGCTGAGGAGAGGCTAGACGTGCTCCTTAGTCTTCCAAACCCTGTGCTCGATTGGTTTCAACAGCACTGCCAGAAGTCTAAGGATTCTTGTGCTGAAGTTGGAGTGTTGGGCGGTAGCATAGAAAGCAGCGTAGATGGCCGTTGCCTCGGACAAGTCCTGGCTGCTTCATTCAACACGGCGGATCTTGTGCGTTTGTATGATGCAGAAGTTTGCAGTGATTTATAGGTGGCCTTAAAAATGATGTTTGCTGGAGCTCTGGCTTCCCCACACCGCCTCTGAATGCAGCACTGCCAAGGCACTGGGTTGGGGAGGGGAAACCCAGTCTTCCTGGTGTGTAGGCAGAACCGAAGTAAGGTTTTTATTGTGCACTTCAGTTCTGTGCACAAAGCATGCTTTTTAGTGCTCCTCTTGGAGCAGGAGCTAACTCCACTTGATATCAAGCCAGTTGATGGCGTGCTCAGCCTCTTCCAAGAAGGGAGGCTCTGGGCTGAATCTGGCCTCTCCGGTGCAGCTACGGGACTGCCAGGCTCATGTTTCCGTGCACCTTTCCGCACCAGGGCTTGTGTCTGGAGGTGCCAAGTTTGGAAAGATCAAACATTTGTTTTTAAAATAGACCTGGCTGCATGCAACTTGTGATGTAAGCCTGAAAGGAGAAAAATTAATCTCAATAATTTGCCTTAATTGCTATAGTACTTAAAGGTGGGGAAAAAAAAAGCTCTGCATGTGAGTGGAAGCAAGAAGAAAATATTTGGAAGTATTTTGCAGATCACAAGTGTTGGATTGGAGTTTGTATGCGTGTAATTTCTGTTGGGAGTCAAGTCTAATAGCAATGTAATTTATACGAAATATATAGCTGGGGGCTGTGTCTCACTTCCACTGAAGTTAATGGTAAAACTCCAGTGTCCTCAGTGGGGCCAGGATTTGATGCCTGGAGAAATGTTTTATTATTAAAAGTTTATTAACACTTCATATGGAAGGGCTATCTCCCCTTGCTGTGTTTGTTTCTTCTGTGTAGGTGTAAGAGCTGAGGAACTGAACAATAGAAATAATACACCAAAATTTCCTTTCAGTCTGAAATTCTCAACACAGTGTTGTATTAAAGGGCTGTATTGAAAACATTTGGCAAATAGATTGAAGTGTGGGCCTTCTAGACAAAGGGTCCTCGGAGCAGGGTATAGGGAAGAACTGTAATGGATTTTAGCCCCTCAAATTTTGCGATATAATAACTCATACTGAATTACAACAGGCAACCTTCACAAACAATGAGCAACTTGGCTTGTTAATTTTACATCTTTCTGTCACTGCTCCTGTAGGATAAGCTCTTCACCCACTTGATGCGTCCTTCCCTTTTCTTGGTTCTGCTGCCTGGGATGAATCTCACTCTGCCTTTTTTTTTTGTACACATTTTGCAATATCTCTTACATTTTAGAACTTAAAAGAACTTTTTTGGCCACACAAACATACTTGATGACCGTCTTGTTCCAGGAGCGCCATGTGTCATTTTCTTTTCATTCACGTGCGCTTCAATAGCACTCTTTTATGACCTTATAGTCCTATCAAACCCGTACTGCAGTTATGGGTATTGCTCTGTCATATCACTTTAGGGGATTGTTAATCTTATAATTAATTCCCACCATAATCTCAATTAAATGTGCAGACACCTTAGCTTTGTGCTCTTGTCTATGGAAAATGGATGGTGTCTATTATTGCACGCTGATGACTGAAGGTGCGTTGCCTGCATATGGAGCTGCTGGCTGCTTTTTTTTTTTAACCTTGAAAATAGATGCCCTGCAGTACAAAGGTAACACTTTGCACAAGCAGAAATGTTCGGGTTTGCTTGGTTTCAGACAGGTTCTGCTGCAGACACGCAGGATTTGCGGGGGGTTTATGCATGCAGATGAGAGTAAATTGGAGTTACTCATTTAAAGGATTGCAGCAGCTCTTCCTGGGTGCTTTTCTGCACCTTTAGGCAGCTAAATACATTTATCAACCTGACTGCTTGCCTTTGAGAAGTGACTGACTGCTTAAACGCAGAGCTAGGATATCCCTGGATATTGGGATTGAGAATGTCCGCGAGTTGCGATGGCTGAAGGACCGGGCTGGCGATCCTATTGCTTGCAGCGGGTCTGTGGGGTTGGGTTGCTGGTTTGCAGGGTGCTGTTACCAGCCGACGTCCCAAAGACCCGTAGAGACCAGAAGAGAACTTGAAAATTTGCTGTGCAGCTCTTCATCTCTGTTAGAGGCTGGAGAATGACAAATTTATTAGTACTTCACAACATTTTTCCTGTTAATATTTCATACAAGTAAGTTTCTGAAAGGCTTGAGAAGAGTTCTGAAAAATTACCAAGTATTAGTTGTTAACGCTATTGATAGCAGTGGAAAATTCAGACTACTGAGCACTTGGGTAGGACCTGCCAAGATAAAAAGGCTGTGATTATGGGGGTGGATTTTTTTTGATGTATCTCCAGAACTAGCCAAGAGGTTATAAGGCTGTGTGACTCGTGAGAATGCATTTCTTGTTATAAGCATTTGCTGAAGAAAAGCCTGTTCCTAATCAGTTTTGAAGTCTGCCTAATTCAAAAGCAGATATTACAAAATCAAATCTGAAATGACAGCTGTGTCCACAGCTGTCATGCAGCAGGTTGTAACCTTTGCTGACGTCTTGAAAAAAAACAGACCAAGAGTTGATTCTTAGCTGTCAGTTCCGCTTTTCTCCTTTTGGCTGCACTTTGAGATTTCCATGGACTGCACTCTTTTCCTTTAAAAGCAGCCAAAACGGAAGATTTCTTATTCTGCCTCTTACTGGGTTTCTATTATTGCATTATCAGTCCCAGCAATGTAGCTCTGTTGACATGATTTTAATTGGAAGCCATATTTATGAACTTGATGTCTGGTACAGCGTGCAGGATGAGGGCCAGGGAAAAAGATTTACCTTCTTGGGCTTCATGGACCACCCCAAATGTGAAGGTGAAGAGCAAACAGGGCTGGCTCTCAGGAGTGGTGCTGCAGCTCCCAGCCCAAGCATCACTTATCTCCAAGAAAAGCAAGCTGGAGCTGCTAAATCAGCTGCCACCTGAAAGGCACAAGCATTTAGGAAATGGGATTTGGGGGGGAGAACTGTTTGAAGCAATAGAAAAGCACTTGAGGTCTGCTTCATCCATAGTTAAATGTCTTGGAGATTTGCATTTGAAAAAGCAGCCACCCCAGGTAAGGCCTCCAGCCAGAGTCTGTTTTTAACAGCTTTGAAGTCCAATTCATATTTTCTTCTGCAATTTTTAATTTTTTTTTCTTTTCCTGAAGGCCCCATTGTGAAGGCCTGGAAGCAAACAAATATTATCCACAATGTTTCATTTTAATTCAAATTAGTCCAAAAACCTTCATGCTTCAGTAGCTACAACCTCGGTGGGTTTCTGGCATGTCTAATAAAAAAGGGGAAAAACGATGTAGAGTGTTTTTAAAAAATCCCAACAAGCCCAAAACAACAACAACAAACCCCACCAAACCCCACAATCCCCCGACTTCCCCCTAAAATCCAAAACCAAACAAAAACCCAAAGCCCAACACCACCACAAAAACCACCCCTAAAAAAACCCGTGACAACTGAAGGTTGATTCTAGGTGCTAAAGGTGGGCTGGGATCAGGATACCCCAACAGCATTAAGAATTTTCTGCTGCCTTGAAGTCTCTGAAACAGATGTGTCCAGCAGAGATTTGCAGTTCACAAGACTGGCCACAGGAACATTCCAAGGTTTTTGTCCCCCAATTTAACTTTTAAATAAGATCTATAAACTTTACAGCTTTACCCAGCAGTTAATGAGCTTGGCTAGAACAATAAACTGTGGCTTATGAGACACAATGAATTAAACCTGTTTTCCTTATTTTGATCCTCCTCTTATGTTTCTGCTTAAGAAGAAGCAATACTCAATGGCAAAAGAGAATTGCATATAAATTGTGAAGTTTAAAGTAGCAGCAGTAGATAGCTATTTATTAATTAAGCATTAGTTATGGTAGTTAAGCATTTAGGGGTAATAAAATGTAAATGTGCTTTCAGCACAAGTTGTGGTTCTTAAGAAAAAAAAATCTTTAAGAAAAATTGTTGCAGTAAGGTTATGGCTAATATTAATTGCTGAATTTACTTGCTGTAAGAAGTAAGTGGAAGCTTACTGCAGTCACTTCTTATACTAAACAGCAACTTGAGGAATTGCTTTTATTACCACGTACAATATGACTTAAAATTTCTGATCTTCAAGGTATAACGTGAAGTCTTTCCTGGAAGATTCTCATTTTGGCCTCCTTGCTAGTGCATCGGTTCTAAAAGGTGGTAGAAAGGTGTCCCTGTTCCTCATCTGGAGAATATATGAGCGCGGAATATAGTACTGGGCTCTAAAGATTGCTCTGTTGTAAAATGGGAAGACAGACCACAAATATGCCCTTTGGGTTGGGATTTGGTGTCTGTCTCTCAGTGGGAACTATATGTTAATATTAGCAGGCTTTGTGGATGTAGAAGATGATTTGTAAAATACTGATATATGTGAGTTATTCCTCACTTGTTCTCCCACCTATCTTTGTTGCATGCGTAATGCCATGTTGGCATGGTAAATGCATCTAGTTAAAGCAAAAACGTAATTATATTTTTTGTAGGTAAACTTAAGTAAATGAAATTTAATTAGGAAATATTGTAAATAGGAAGATCAGACATGGTACACAATCGTGAAGCGCTGCTTTGAGAACAGAAAATGAGCATATGTGATTTTTGTTGGTGAAGTAGGAGCAGCCATTTAGCAACATGGAGTCCCTTGGCAGTCTGTTGTGGAGAACATGAGAAGCAGCTGCTTTTCCCCCCCAGCTGATCAAGGTTTTTGCTAAATGGATGTTTTATGATGAAAACTTTGCTACTGTGTGCTGGAGAGAGCCGTGTCTCCATAACCATTGCCTGCCCATGAGCACCCTGGCCAGGGTGGGTGATGTCTCGGTGGTGGTGCCAGGCAGGGTCACAAAATGGGACCGAGAATGGCAGAGCAGCTGTGCTGGATCTGGCCTTTTTGGGAGCCTACGGCAGAAATATGGCTGTGATGGGCAGCCACACCTCTCCTTGTGGAGGACCGCCATGTGAAAACCTGCAGTGACAACGTCACGGTGGAAGCAAACCTCTAAGATGGAGGTGCTGAAAGCCCAGTGTTGCTGCCGAGTGCCTGCATCCGCTTGCTGAATTAGATGCTGTATCTGAATATTGGAGACATTAAAGAGATTTTATGGGCTAATCTATACTTTTGATTGGCTTTAATGATCTTTGCAGTCCGTTATTTATATATGGCATTATTACACAGCAAGCTTTGTAATGCATTAGGTCATTAATGCATTCGCTTTACAGCTTGTTGGTTTAGCTGCTGAGCTAACCCGTTGTGGGTTTTCCTGGATATGTGCCTTGCTTCTAGATGAGTCTCCTTTATTGATAAAGGCAAAAAAAAAAGGTAATAAAATGAGAAATCTAAAATGGCTCAGTAAGTGAGGGGGTGGCAGCTGCCTGATGAAGTTCTTTCCCTGGGACTCGCTAAGATGGGATCTCATTTGTCCCAGACCTGGCAAAGTTGGGGCTTTATTGACTTGTTCCTTGAGAGGATCAATTCTCTTGCAATGTGTAACGGGACCAGACAAAAGGAATTCCTCAGTTTTACCTCTAATTCCTAGATCATGTAATGTAAAATCCCCCAGTGAAGGTGATATATTTTGTATGAAGCTTTATAGCCTCTTTATGCGGGTGTTTTTTTCCCCCCTCCTGGACACTTACTATAATTCTGAGAATGGGGGAAAGGCAACGCTGCTTTCCATAGCTGGGCTTTGCAACGTGGATCATCACCCATGAAATCTCCATGGGGGCGGTGTCTGTGGCTGGGAACCCTGTAGCCATGAGATAAAGGGTGTGCTTCAGAAAGAGGATGCAGAAAGAATATTGAGCTTTCCTTTGCATCCTCCCTGTGTTGGAACCACTTCTTTTTTTTCTCAGCTCTGTTCTCTGCCACCGTTCCCATGCATTTCCCTTTGCTATCTTCTGCCACTGGTTTGGGGCTTGTCTTGTTAATGAACGTAGAAAAACTGAGTTATGTTTTATAATTAAGTCTAAATTTCTTTTTTTTTTTGTTAGAAAGGTACAATTCAGAGGCTCCTGCTTTGACTTGTGCTGCAGAAATTGTTCCCCCACTGCAAATTGGTTTTTTTTAACACCAAAATAAACAAACCCACCTGATGTGAGAAGGTCCTCATTAATGACTAATGCAAAAGCTTGACTAAAAGGTATTTCAGCTGTAAAATGTTTTAGCAGGGCAGACAAGGTTGAGTGAGTGGAAAGTGGTGCTTTTTGTGCCAAGGGAGAAAGTACGTAAGGGAAAATGTGTAGCATTTCTCCAAGCTGACTCATAAAACACGCACATTAAAGGACTGAGGCAATTCAATTTCGGACAAGAACCCCAAGTGATGTTCAGGTGTTGAACACCAGGACGTGGTTTTGTGGGTGCAGGGTCCTGCCTATTTGGGGGGCTGGGTTTAAACAAGGGGTGCATCTCCCTTCCCCACCCGGGCTGCCGATGCTGGACCCACTGCCAGTGGGTGCAAGGCAGAGCTGGGGCTCTGTTTGTGTCATTGGGGTAGTCTTCATATGGTCCGATTAATTTCTGATGAGTTCCTGACTCAGGGGTGGGGTTCTGTGCTTTAGCTCTGATCGCTGCTCCTGGCCTGTCACAGGTTTTCTGCATTTGCTAAAGGCATGGCTCAGTCTGTGGAAGCAGCAGATGATCTGATAGAGGCTGCTTCAGTGGCAAAAAGGAAGGCTTTTTCTGCCCCCTCCTGCGGTGGGAGTCTGCCAACACCCCTGTGCTCCATAGTGGTGGTAAATCACTGAACAAATGAGTGCTTTGAAATTGAATTGAGCACCCAAAAAGCCTTGTAAATGTACATTATAAAACCATTTAGGTTGGAAAAGACCTTTAAGATCATCAAGTCCAACTTTAAAACCTAACACTGCCAAGTCCCCCACTAAACCATGTCCCTAAAAGTCATGTCTACCTGTCTTTTAAATACCTTCTGCACCTGGTTTCTATTTTTTTCCCTAATAAATTAGCACAAGATGAAGTTTCTGTCAAGGACTGGAGTCAGTCAGAAGCTGAAATTGTCTTTTGGTGGGAAATTCTGTCATTTCAAGGTTTTTTTCCACCTAGAATTGGAATAAAAACAATTTTATGTGAAGAAAGAAAATTACTAAAGAAAAGCATGTGAATTATTCACAACTTTTTTATTATTTCAATAAGACCAAATTATTGCCTTCCTATATTTCTGAAGTTTTAATATGATAAAATATTTTATTTCAATTACTTGAAAATGTATTATGGTACATTAAACATATATAAGTGGAACAAAGTTAATATTTCAGCATGATATAAAATTTGAAATGAAATTAATTAAAATAACAGGTAAAATAGAAGTTTTTGCATTTCAGAACGCAGTGAGAGTTGCCCGTGTTTCTCTTTGACTTTTTTCTGTTTGTCTGGGATGGAGGTATTGCTACAGATAGTGTCAGTTTTACAGGTGTGGGTCTTCTCCAGGAAAACATCTCCATCAAAGGGTGGTCAGCAGCCCTGGCGGGGTGCCACAGCACCTTCCGTGACCTGTCCAAAATGGGGCTGGAACCCAGTATCTAGAGAGGTGTCCATTCCCATAGCCAATTTGACTAGCTGGTGTATTATATCTGATATATTCAGGGTTATAAGTAATCTGCAGTTCAAGAATAGCCGGGATGTTCTTATATGCATTCAGTTAACAGCTTGTAGGAATTTCGTAAGTGGATTCCAGGCCTGTGCTGAGCTCTGTTGCAGCTCCAGAGGATCCCAGCAGTGGTTTCTGCAGTATTTAATAGTAATTCACAGTGTTCGGGGCACCTATGGCTGCGATGTTGGCAGAGATGCAGTGTTGTATGTGGTACTACAATTCTTTTTTTAAACTGCTTTCTGAAACAACTGAGGTTTAAGAAGTTTCTCTTGTTTCTTCCCTTATCTCTGATAACCCTTCAATCTGCTGACCATGCTTGGCTTGATTTGGCAGAGATAGACATTCAGCCCACACAAGTTCAGTGACTAACTGGGTAGTGGGGAGAGAGGATGGGAAGGCAGGGGATGTGCAGCTACGTGGGTATCACAGCCGGTACATCCTTTCCTTCTTTTTAGCACGCGTCACTTACCTTGAAGCTTTTCCCCATTCAACGTGTGCCCCTCTGTTCCTTCAGCACTGCGAATGCATCTCGGTACAGAGACACACCACGAAATGCGGTGAGACCCAGCTCTGAGCGGTTCCACCTGGAGCAGGGTAGTGGGAGGGTAACAAAACTCTCTGCCTTTATTTCCCCCCTTTCCGCTTCGGAATTGCATGGGAAAAGTCTCTCCCTTCGGGCGCGGGAGCGTTTTTCTGGGCTTTGGCAGGGATTCTCTGGATGTGTTGCATCTGCAGTTGATCCTCTTCCTCTCTGGCTTCCTCAGATTAAGAGGCACGATGGGGACGCCTTGGTGAGCAGCTCACCTTGAGCTGTAAACAAACATCTGAGAGCAGAGATGCTGCTCTGGCAGCACCTGACAATACGCTGTGCAAATGGCCTTAGCACTTGGGGGATGCAAACTGAGCTCCTCTGGAAGGGGGGAGCCTTGTGCGGGGGAGACAACGGGGAGCCGCGGACCTGCAGTGACTGTCACCCGTACAGCGCATCAGCAGGTTGTGCAACTGCAAACGCTTTCACCCTTCCCAGAATACAACCTGATATGGTTGAAACGTGGCGTAATTCATAAATGGAGTTATTTGGGTTAGAAAAGTGCCTCATTGATTACACATAATATCTCTGGTGACTAACTCTTGGGCAGAGCATGTCTGTCAGTGTTATTACTGTTGCACACTTGTAGGGTAAAGAGCCTCTTTGTTTTCTTTTGTTTGTCTGCTGCTGTTTGTCCCCTGTCTCTGAAGGGTGGGAGCTGGTGAAGGCAGACCCTGGTCTCTGCACCCTTGCCTGCTGCTGTCCCAGCCCTCACAGCCACTGTTGTCCCCCACCTAATTCCCCTCTGCACCCTGTTCCGTGCCTGCTTGCGATGAAGCATCTCACGGCAAAGCACAGAGAAGGAAAGACCCAACCAGCACCTTTGGAAGTGGCTGCTGTAAACCACAGCACTTTGAGAAAATGACTTTGGGGTGAGATTGAAAGGAAGCAGGAGTGATGGGAATCCTGTAGAGAGGACATGTTGTGTGTCCTGCAGTAGATGATGGGCGGTCAGGTCATGCTATGCTGGAGGGCCCCTGGGGGACTGATTTGGGCCTGGCTGAGGTGGGAAGGACTTGTATGCAGCACGACTCTCTGCTTATCTCAGTTTCTTCTGCAGTTCATGCACTGCAATTGGTGCAATGACCAGAAGTCAGGTGATGTGCAGCTGTATCCCTTGTTGGTGGTTGGTTTTTTGGTCACTGAATCCCAGACTGGTGGGGGTTGAAAGGGCCTTCTGGAGCTCACCCCATCCCACCCCCTGCTGGAGCAGGCACCCCCAGAGCAGGGGCACAGGGCCGCGTCCAGGCGGGGGGTGAATGTCTCCAGGGAAGGGACCCCACAGCCTCTCTGGGCAGCCTGTGCCCCTGCTCTGGCACCCGCACAGGGAAGGGGTTTGGCCTCATGTTCAGGGGGAACTTCCCGTGTTCCAGCTTGTGCCCATGGCCCCTTGGCCTGGCGTTGGGCACCACTGAAAAGAGCCCGGTCCCATCCTCCTGACACCCTTCCTTTAGATATTTATAGGCATTGATGAGATCCCCCCATAGCCTTCTCTTCTCCAGGCTGAACGGACCCAGGTCTCCCAGCCTTTCCTCACCAGGGAGATGCTCCAGTCCCCTGAGCATCTTTGTAGCTTGGTCCTGATGTGTTAAATGCACTGAACCCACTCTGATTCACCCTGGCCCATTGGGGTGTACCTGTACTCCTCCCTAGGCTGGGTCCCAAATGCAGCTCCCCTCCTTTGAAGCGGGGGCTGCCCTGGGGCTGCCTCCTAAATATTCAGTGCCTGTTTAGAGCAATGCCAGGACAAATGGGAAAGCTTCAGCTTCTCAGTCTGGTTTTCAGCCTGTGCTGAGAGGAACAAAAACTTTGGTGGGAACATGAAATAATAGGAACCTGCCCTGTGCTCACAGCGTGGCTTCCCTGTCCTGGCAGCCCTGAGCACTGGGGTGTTAAAGTTGCTTTCTCTTTGGAGCACACAAAAATGGAGCAGCCTGAGTTTGAGGCAGGGACTGCCTGTCACTTGGGCTGTGGCATGCTGGGGTTTAAGATCTTGCTCTGAATCTTAGTATTTTATAGTCCAGAGAAGAGCTCAGTGTGGAGGGAAGGAGCTGTTCTTGGTGGCTTGAAAACTTGTCTTTCTGATAACATTTCCATTAGAATAAATAAGCCTCAAAGAAACCATAGAAGCTTTCGCCCTCTGTGCCTCCTTGCAGATAACGATGGCAGTTGTGCTCAGCTGGGATGCTTTTGACAGCTCTCCTTGCCTTTGAATGTCTGGCAAATGGAGGCTTTGCATTCTTAATGGAGAGCTGGTGGTGGTGGCACCCGCTGCCTGAGAGCACCAGGTTTCATTGGCCTTTGCGCCCTTTGGTGCGTGGCTTACCCGTTTATTCTGGGCTCTGTCTGAGGGTGGAAACAGTGGAAAAATATACAGAATTTCTGTTTGAGGTGAGAATCTTCTGGACTGATGGTATTCCCCTTCCTCCCTGCCCCCCATGTACCAAATGTGATGTGTTGCATGGCATCTGAAGCGATGATGTTGATACCACGCAAACTTCCCAATAGAGTGCGTGTTCCTAGTGGGGTATAACTGGTGTGACGGGCTTGTGCCAGACGAACATGTGAAAGACACGTGCGCTGCCTTTGCTGCTGGGGTGGAATAAGAAATAAATCTTGGCCTGGTACCCTAAAACAAAATGATAACAGCATCCAGGGATTTTGTGACCTCTCTTCAGAGAGGTGTTCTACCTTCTTTGTGCCAAGTTGAAAGCAAGCCTGTTATCTGGCTTGGCAGGCTGGTACCTGCAGCAGAGGAAGATGCTGGGGTCTGTGCCCTGTTCACCGCAGAGGGGTTGGACTAGATGACCTCTAAAGGTCCCTTCCAACCTAAACCATTCTATGTGCCGACACTGCGTGCTGAGCCCATTAAGGGGTGATCCCTTCCTGCTGGGGTGCACTGGGGCTCTTCCCTGGGTGAGCCCCTTTCCCGGGGCTCCTGCCCAGAGGTATTGTCTATTTGCAAAATAATACAGTATATGAAGGATGTGCTGCTTGTAGCTGAAGCCATCTATGGCAGCCACGCATGGCCCCAGCAGCTGCCAGGAGTCCCTGGTGGGAAGATCTTCCCACCGGCGGCAGAGGTCAAGTGCCGGTGCTCACTGATATAGCGAAGACCCAGCGGGAGGCAAGCGTAGCTTCTCTGCTTTGGGATGAAATGAGAAGGGGAGATGGCTGGCATTTGACTGGCATGAAAAGCCTCAGAAAAGCCAAATGATTTAAGGAATCTTGTGGCAGGTGCTTGGCCCAGCCAGACCTGGGTTTGTTGTTCTGTTGGTGAAACCTCTCACCTGGACTCCCTAAGCCTTGTTAAGAAGGACGAATCCAGAACAGCAAAGCTATTGAGTGTAGTGCTGTTGAGCATCTCTGTGGCACTAATAGCAGGGCCATGGGATCCTTACCCTGCTTCCGCTGGGATATGGGTGCAGGGGGCAAGGACAGATGCTCCTGGTTGGCAGCAAGGAGTCAGCCCAGGCTCCTGTGCACTGCAGAAAGTTATTTACAAGCCTGTTGTGTACAAATAATGAAATATTAATAAGCTGCACGTGGAGTTCTGCACATTTCTTTGTTTAGGTCTTTGGTAAGAGAGGCTGCATGTCCTCATACTTGCTGTGCTGGTGTCAGTCAAGAGGATCCCAGGGTGGGACTGTTGCTGTGGTCTTAGTCTGAAAATCTCTTTGCAGAGCAGACTATGTCTAACAATTTGTGGAGCTGGTGCAGGTGCTGCAGTGTATCTGCACCAGTCTGCACCCGCTCGTGCTGGCTGCGCTCCCGGGTCCCCGCGGAGGGTGGCGGGGCGATGCTACGTCTAGCTGTGCGGTGCTGCAGACCTCTGTGCCTTGCTCTTCCTCTGAGAGGAATGGTAACGATAAACCGTCTGTAAAACAAGAGAGATTTGTAAGGTTTACATTTATTAAAGTGTGTAAAGCACTTTGTGCTGCTTCAGATAGATGCTAGTGCTGGTACGTGGGGTTATTTTACTTCTGCACTGCTTGGGAGAGCTGCTGTGATTTGCTCTTCTCCCGGCTCCTGGGGAATCTGCAAGGACTCTTGGCCGCTTTGCAGTCCCAAGCGAGATTTTTCTGTGTCCTTAATGTATTAAACTTACTGTAATACAAGAGCATCACGACACCCAGGAGGTTTCATATCGGATTTCATATGAATAGCACTATGGCCAAGATCAACTTGGATAAGCAACTGCAGCCTCCTGCTCTTGGCTCTGTCAGAGGTTGGGTTTTATTGTTTTTGTAATGAAGAGAAATAGGTTGACACAAATGCATATTGAACACGATCACCAGCAGGAAAAATGTTGCCTTGTATCTCAAGTTTTTGTCCAGGATGGAGTTTTCTGGTCTGAACATGGATGCACTGAGGTTTTGGTTCCTGGATAGGACCCAAATAGGAAGGAAGAGAAGCCTGAGGTCTGACTGGATGTAGATCCAGGACCAAATATTTGCGGCTGGGCTGGGGCGGTGTCTGCGACCGCAGCAAGCAAAGGACGGGCATCGCTGCCGTTCGGGGTTGCTACCCCTGCTTTGTGTATTGAGAATGGAGTCAGGTCAGGAAATTCATCATTCCTAATGATGGATTTCCACTCACTGGCTGCTTCTAGAAAACTGCCCTCCTCTTCTTTATCGACAATGATCACACAGAGTTTGTGAAACATTTGTATTTTCTATTTTAGGTATAGGGAGATAACGTTAAATGTCGAAGAGGGTTGTGTTGCGTGGAAGGGGAAATGATGTTAAAACATAAAATAGAGTGGTTTAGAAAAAGGGAAGAAAGTCACAGACAGGACTGAACCAGTGTCCATCAAGACAACTTGAAAGAAGGTGGCAGGAGGAGAAGCCCTGCTTAGCATACGGCTAATGACTTGGCCAAATTACGCTGAATTGCCACGCGCGTGCCTGAGAGCAGATTAAAGCCCAGATGCAATATACTCAATTCAGGCCAGAAAGGTTGCAGGATGTTTTCTTCTGCATGAAGCTTTCATCTCTGGTATTGGTTTTTTTTTTCTTGTTTGGATTGTTCTGGTATTTTTTTCTCATTCCCTTTTCCACAGCATCTTTGATGTTAGATTACGAGCCTGAGCAGAGCCTGCCTGTCCTGGAGCAGTGGACTGGGTGGCCCGGAGCTCCCTCCCTGCCGGGCTGGAGAAGAGAAGCTTGCCTGATTTATTTGTGGTTTTTTTTTTTTTGCAGAATCTGCATTTTCTATGGAAATGAGCTGAAATCTGCTGAGATAATTTTGTGCTTGGCTATTGATTAAGCCCATCCTGTTCCTCAGCAGGCGTTTGTTGGCCAAATGCTCCTTTTCTTTTCCCCTTCCTGATTATAATGGAGGAAATGTAATCTGTGCCCTTATGAGAAAAGAAAGGGCAATTCTTTATCTAGCCATCGATTCGAGACACAGCGCTCTTGTCCAGCTGCGCCCTGCTTCTGACAGCTGCTGGTGGGTGCCCGGGACGGGCACCGCAGGTGGGCACGGAGCCTCTCAGCAGCTGAGCAATGATTTGGATTTGTTTATTGCTACTGAGCGCATCTTGGAGTTGATTGAAAGGGGTGTGAATATTGAAAGAGGCGCTGCGATGCTGATCTATGCGTGCAGACAGGTTGTATAGATCGCTGCTGTGCTGTTCCAGAGTGAAGTTAGTCTTGGATGAAATTATGAATTAATGCCAAAGTGGGGAGTATTGAAATATTTAATATATAATATATAATATATGTCTCATTATAATAATATACATCTCATTTTGACGTTTCGAAAACAGTGTTTCTCTCTTTGGCTCCAAAAGTATGATTTCAGGGTAAAGTTAGTCAGTATATAGACTTTTCTTTCAAATCAGAGGAACTAAGAGACATTCTGACTGTAAACAATGTTTTTGTTCTTTGACAGAAGAGAAATCTGGTAGCTTATAATGAAAAATCTATTTTTTTTCAAACACTTCTGGGTTTTTGTGCCAAAAAGCCTACTTTTGCCACAGCTTCACTTAGTCCCTGTTTCCTGAGTGTCCAGGGAAAGGCGCTGCAGCCAGAGGGAGGACGGAAAGGATGAAGACGGAAAGGGCTCATCATTTTCTGGGGTACAGCAGCGGAGCAGAGAGGTCCCTGTGACTTAACAGGACCGCTTTAATATTCTGTCAAATTAATTTTTTTCCCTGTTGTCAAAACGACAACCTCTGGCGATGGCATTGACAAAGGCAACAAACAAGGAAATTGCATATTCTATTGCCCGTGTATTAATTTCGTCGTTTGAAGCATGAACTCATTTTCTGCCGTTGCCCTGGGTGGTGTGTCTGAGCGTGTGCGCAGGTACCCGCTGCTCGGGAAGATCAGTTCCTCGCCGTCTGCAGACGTACCGCAGCCGCTTCCCCTGCAGAGGAGGGAAGACAAGTGATTTGTTTGATGGCATTTTGGCTGGAGACCTTCCTTGGCCGCTCCGCAGCCTGTGAGGCATGCAGTCCCCTGCAACAGGGTCCCTCGTTGGAGAGGGCAGGAGGTGCCTGCACTCAGGCTACTGCTACTTATCATATAAACCATTTATCCAAAGTTTCTGACCTTAAGCTACCGACTACTCTACGATTGACAGCTTAGATTTTTATTGCAAGTTGTTGGCTGCAAACGTCCTTTTCAGGGAGATATTCATACCCAGGTGCATGATTGTTTTTATAGCATTATCCCACTGAATTATCATTCACGAAAGAGATTGGAGATGGTTTTCAGGCTGAAATTTAAAAGTGCCTGAATTAGAATAGAGGTTAAAAAGTATTTCTTGTAGTACATGTTTAGTTTCACTGGAGAGCCAATTTCCTTCAGGTTTAATCAAGGTCATTAGAACTACACTGGAGCTGAATGTATTCATAATTTCTGTGTCTGGAAGCAGAAGTTGCTGCAGGGTTCTTCACGCAGATGTGCAGCGTGTGCTGAATAGCTGGGCTGAGGTGTCAGAGGTGAACTGATTTACTGCAGTATAATAAAGAAGTAACTTTCTGTAAGGTCCTGGAAAACTGGCTCTGGTCTGTAGCTGCCTTGTGGACAAGGTGACTGTATTTTTTGGTACAAATGAATCTATGAATAGATTCTTCCCCCAGCCCCCCCCCCTTTTTTTTCCCCCTGGACTCACCTGCCATTTTCTTCATGTTTCCTTACTGGGGTGCATTGTCGCTCAGGTGATTCTATGCTGGGATGCTACTTGGACCCTGATTGAACGTGTATGTTAGAAATATCTATAAACTAAATCCTCGGCCACCTGTAAGAGCTCGTCTCCATTGACATTCATGGATATAGGAGAGATGCTCGCTAAAGAGTAATGAAGAAATTGTAATTCCGCAGTGGCTGGATCAGTCCCACCTGTTTAATTCAAACTGATTTTTTTTTTTTCCCCTTCTGTTCTTTGGGAAAGACTTTTCTATTGACTGAGCAGTTGGGACACAGCGATACTGAAACAGGGTGGTGAATAAAACGCTTCCCCCTTCGATGTTCAAGAAGCCAGATGACAATTTCAAGTGCTTCCGAAACCAATACTCTTCCGAGTTACATTTAGAACTGATGATTAAGCTTCCTTTTAACTTTTTAATCTTGGACTGATATTGAGAAGTCTTTAAAAAGATGTTAGAGTAAAACAACGGACTTTCTAATCAATCACACAGAATTATAATATATTGGAAACTTATTATTAATAATGGACTATTATTCTTTATGTATCACGTCTTACTATCTAATCTATCTATATTAGTTACTTTTAAAAGGAATCGGGTGATAAATTACTCCATTAAAACAGAACGAAGAGACTTAAGCTCTTCAACAGGGAAAATTATAAAGGGGATTTTTACAGTGAGTTAACAGTTTTGCCACACGCTTGGCTTCCTGGGCGCCGAGTGCCGCAGGGGACGCGGGGCTCGGGCTGAGGGGCGGGCGTCCATCCGAACGCCGCGCCGTGGCGGAGGCGAGCGACGCGAAGGCCACCTCTGCTCGGCGCGGGGTGCGCGCGCTGGCAGCAGCACGCAGGCTTGGTTTTGGTTTTTGACTTGATTGTGATACAAGCTTTAAGTGACGAGGGGTTTGGACGTCCGTCAGCTTCTGTCGGGTCTCTGCTGCGTTCAGCGAGTCCGCGCGGCCTGTGAGTTACGGAAACCTCTCCGCTTGATCCTATGCGGGAGCTAATAAAAGGAAGAGAAAGCATCAGCCCTTTCCTCGAGCTCTTCTGAAGCTGTAGAGAAAATATATAGGAGAATCTGGGCAAAGGACTGTGTCGGGACATTTGCATTCCAGTTTTTGCTTTGTAATTTGCCCATCTCTGTCTCATTTTCTATCACTTTTGTGTGAGTTTTGAGAGACTGACCGAAACAGTCTGCTCAGGTGCGGTTTGTTTCTGTGGGCACCTTTCCCTGACAGGTGTGGATTTATTACACCATTTCCTTAATGCACTTACTTTTTCCCCTGTAGCGTGCCATGCAAGTTTCTCTTCTCCCGGGTACGTGCCGGGCTCGGGGAGATGAAAGCAGGGAGATGAGCACGTATGTGTTACATTTGTAATGGGAGGAGAAAAAGGCTGCAAAACAGTACTTAGTTATTTTCCTGCAGGCTGATAAAGAGCAAATTTTGTGGGTTTTGGGGAGAATCTCTTTCAGCTTTTTGACATTTTGGCTTTTGGGGCAGGTTCAAACCAAAGTGGAAGACCTAGATTGGGCAAGCTGCTGGGACACAGGTCTGTGTGGGGCTGTTTGAACGCTCCGGGCACCCTTAGGGCTGACAGAGCCATACTACTGGCGCTGTTATGTGCAGGCTTAAGTTTATCTACCTTCTCTGTTGCTACAACTCTACTGCTATTGAAATAGCACCTAAAAGGTTGGATTGGCATTGCACAGCACTGGGCACTGTGCGCGCCCTGGTCCATCGAGAGGTGCTGCAGAAGAGCTGCCAGGTGCAGAGGGAGAACTTGGAAACTCAGATGAGTGGGGAGAGAAAATCAAATAAATGAGCAGAATGGGATTCATCTATTTTAATGTTTTAGCTGTGAAGTGCGCACATATAAGGGAGAAATCAATTTACTGAAATCCTAAATAAATAACTGATAAAAGAATAAATTCATCTCGAATTGAAAACAAAAATGGAAATGGTAAATAAATGATTGTCTGAATGGGTAAAAGTGTTAAAAGCAGCAGTAGCAGAGTTGGAGGGCTAAAGGCACTACATTTTCATATAAAACAAAATATAAAAGCAGCATAAATTGAGGATAAAGGCCTACTAGTAAAAAGCCTTTGTTTACTGATGCTTTAAACAGCTCATTCTTTTCCTCATTTTGATTTAAAATAATCTAAAATGGTGGGGAGGGATTTGCGGGGAAGAAGCACAGTGTGCAGCCTAATCTTCCATCCCACAGACTTACCAACATTATCATAAAAATGCTGGAGGTTTTCTTGGTTTTCAGCTCACTTTTGTGAAAGTCTTGACAAATGAGCCCAAGTGCATTAATAATGGAGCTGGAGTGATTTTCATGTGTATAGGGAAACAGGCAGTCTATTTGAATTTTGTATTTTCATTGTCTTTGACAGTCTCTGTAGTGCCCTACTGGCAATAACAAACGCTTTGTCTGGGGTTTGGTTTGGCTAGGCTGGGTTTTCCCAGTGCACTGCATCGTCCTGGTTCTAGCTGGCCCTGTTTTAAACTTTGGTGTTGATGGCTGGAAACTTTCCCGCTGATTTTTGCAGGGAGTAAGCTGGGAATAAATAACAGCTCATCTGCTATTTGTATGCCCTTCTGCATGGAGATATCCCATCTGATTCCCAAATTCAGTATGTTAGATGGATTCAGCTGGGTTAGTCATAACTGGCAGTCATAAATCCCATTGATTTGGGTGGCGTCGATGCATTTACCTACTGCCACTGCTGAACAACACAGTGCGACGCCTCTGCTGAGGATGCGATTGCCTCGAGTTAAGCTGGAGCTCCACAGCCACGTCCTGAGTGCCAAAGATGCTGCAGGAGCCCGGGGCTCGGTACTGTGAGTCCTCCCAGTGCTCCCCAGTGCACATGTACTCGTTTATCCACGCCAAGGTCTGTGCTGCCTCATCGTCGCTGTAATCGGTACCCGGGCTGGTAGGTTAAAGCAAGACCTGATATGCCCAAAGCTGCCGTCCTCCTCCTTTGGCAGCGTAGGCGTGTAGATGGGCTTGGGCTGTACTTGGATGTTGTACCAATAAAGCTACGGTTGGTAGATGAAACCCTTAATACAGATAAAGCTAACCTGCCACAGAGGTGGTTTATTCTATTACTATTATTGCTCACTGCAGTATCTGAGTGCAAAAATGTTTGGAGATGTGGCAGGAAATAAACTCGTTTCTCTCCTTTTGTCGCCGATTAAATGCACTGTTGTATTTCTTGTGGCTAAGATACTTGTGTGTTTCACTGCAATGCTGTTTCATGGGGAAAAGAAAGAAAATAGTGAAAGAAAGCAAGTGAATTTCCTGAGAACTGCTGGGTGAGTGGTGTTTTTGAATGTTACCTTAATCTTAAATATCTGAGTAGTGCTAGTAGAAGCTGTACGTGGAGAAGATTAAACGTGGCAGTTGTTCTGGGCTGTGGCTGTGCAGTCGTCACATAGCAGCTGCCTTTCTCTCCCCCTCTGAAGTGGGGGTCCCCAGATCCAGCTTGCTGGGGTGTCACCACTGGCAGCAGCTCCGGTTTCAGTGCTGCAGGTGGTATCTTGGTATTCCACTGTATGTAGCTGTGGTTTAGCTAGCTTTTTAGTAGTGGTAGATGCATTCAATCTACTTTATTTTTTAATTTTTGTTTGACACAGCTGCAACGTGAGATCGTATGTACCTATGTCTGGTTTTTAAGGGTTGCTGAGCATGCGAGAAGTTGGAGTCAGGTGGTCCACAGACCGCCCTAAGCAGGACATAAAGGCCTTTTGCAATTGCCTTTTTTACCAGCACCTTCAAATGTATCTCTCTGCTCCGTCCAGTGTCCCCCATATATCTACTGCGGGGTTACGGTGCTTTTGGGGTGTCTCAGAGCAGGAAAATGAGAACGATGTTGACAGACTCTCCTTGCGTGCGTGCCAGCGCCATCGGTGCTGTGCTCATGCTCCCGTTCGTGCTGGCACGTCCCTTTGAGGCTGGGTGACTGGAAAGCAGGCACCCTTTCATCCGTGGGGTATCACCGAGCTCTGAGGCAAAATCGCAACACTCTTGGCTTCCCCTTTCCTTCTTCCCTGCCTGTTCATCTGTAGTGCCTTGTACAGCAGGACCTGTTACAATGCCTTCATTTCCTTTAGAACTGGTTTTATTAAATTATAACCCTGGAACACGCACAAACTCTTCAAACACAGAAATTGCTTATTACAATAAAACATCAGATGCTTTTTTTATCATAGAATCGTTAAGGTTGGAAAAGACCTCTAGGATCATCAAGTCCAACCCCCAACCGAACACCCCCAGGCCTCCTAAACCATGCCCTGAAGGGCCACGTCTACATGTTGTTTGAACCCCCCCCAGGGCTGGTGACTCCCCCACCTCTCTGGGCAGCCTGTGCCAGGGCCTGACCCCTCTGGCAGGGAAGACGTTTTTCCCAATATCCAACCTAAACCTCCCCTGACGCCGCTTGAGGCCGTTTCCTCTTACTCTATCACTAGTAGCTTGCAAGAAGAGACGAACCCCCACCTCGCTACACCCCCTCTCAGGCAGCTGCAGAGAGCGAGAAGGGCTCCCCTCAGCCCCCTCTTCTCCAGGCTAAACCCCCCCAGCCTCCTCAGCCGCCCTCTAGACCCTTGGCTGGTTACACACGCTTTTTGACTTAAAGCTCTTTCTGACTTAAAGCGTGAGGGCATTTTTCATTTCTTGTGGCTGGGTGTTGATGGCTGTAGGAAGGGCACAGCAAACTTGTGAGTACCCCAGTAAAAAGGTGTCTATCTGGAGGTAACTGTTGCGTCAGTACCTGCCTGCTCTCCCTAGCAATTGATCTCAAGCTTGATGCTTTGGGGTTTTATGCAAACTACCTAAAAATGCAAATTGGTGCTGGTGTGAGATGGAAAGTAACAGATTACGGAGTTTACAGTAACAAACTTGCTCTTTCTGAAACAGTAACTAAAAGCTGTAAAATAAATTAATAGGTCCCAATAACATATTTAAGAATTGGTGTGCTACAACCTAGTTTGCTTTTAAACCATATTTCCCAGTCCAGTGTTAAGACCACAGTACTTAGGGTCACAAAGTTAGACTAAAACATTTACTTTGTATTTTGCCCTGCAAATGGAGGGGGCAGCTACGGCCGCTGCTCTGGAGCTTCTGGCTTGTCAGAAGTAGTGCTTGTTATTAGGAAAAAACCTGTTGCATTAAAGCTTCCTGATGCCATAGCTTCCAGATAACAGGGCATTGCGTATGAGCCATAGACTGGTTAATCCTACATCTTTTTAATGGAGTAGTCTGGCATCAGTAGGGGAATGCGAAGCCGAGCCTATATCCGGACGACGACGCTGGGAGGGAAGCTGTCCTGGATAAGCCATCCAGGGGGAGTGATGACAAATGTAGTCTAAAGAAAATACGATTTTTGGGTCAAGTGAGTTCATTTCAACACTGTGCAATACTCGCCTTCTTGAAACACCATATTCAGTACTACAGCAAAGCCTAGATAAAGCAGAATCTCTCTCTCTTGGCTTTTAACAATAACTCTGTGTTGCAGTGAATTTCACCCTCTAGAACAATAAATATCTTGCAGGACAGGTGGAATTTTAAGACCTTATTTTGCTGCTGCTGCATGTTTGAAACTTCTATTGAAATTAATGGCGATTGCACTCTTGTAACCGTGTTAGGAGAAAGAACCCTGTGACCTTATAAATGCAGGCAATATTGTGAAGCCGCTAGCTGCCTTCAGGTGGTGAAGAGCAAACAAAACTGCACTTTATATTAGACATCACTCATTCGTCCTTTCTCTTCTTCTATTGCACTCCAGGTCCTGATCCTATTAGCCAGTGTGTCTTTTTGTAATTTACAAAAGTAATGCTCTGCGCTGGGATCTGGGAGGTGATTTCCTGCATTGCCTCCACCAGCATCGCTCTTTTAACAGCGCCAGTGTCTGCAAATAGTCGAGCTGGGGCGAGTTCTTGCAGTTCCAGTGCATGCCAGAGAGTCTGTTTTATTTGGTGGCTCAGATATAAATCTGTTTTCAGTGGCTTCTCTCTCTTTCTCCAGCCCTGCAAAGGCAAACTGATGATATTTGAGGAAGGAGGAAATGCTGGGGGTGGGCAGAGGGCAGGAAACTGGATAAATGGTCACGTAATTTATCTCTGTTTCTTCCCGGTTATTCTCCTCGTACCTGTTGCCGTGGTTAATTGAGTTTTTGCCCAAATATGACCTCTCCTTCTAATTCCCACATGCATAATTTTCAGAATGACTGTGTAACTTTGTTCCTTATAGTCTCCGACGTGTGTTTAAGCTCAAAGGCTTCAGGGCAGAATGGTGAGGATCACGGTGTTTCCTGAAGGCATCCCAACAGCTGCCTTTCATTCTGATGTATGATTTTTCAGAAACTCAGATGTTTCTTGACTTTTGCTAAAGCATCTGTTTGTTTTTTTTAATTCAAGAGAGTACATGCTTATCAGAAGACTGCGACTCATCCGCTCAAGTCGCTTGCCTGCTCTTGAAATGTCTCTGTAGTTTTTTCCAGACTACAGTTTGGTAGCATGTTCCGATTTCCATAAGACTTAATACTTTGGTGTTCTAATAGTTGTGAAAATGTTTTGTGACTGTAAATGGATTTGGAGTCTGTCCCCCTTCCTGGGCGGACTGAGGAACCGACATTTCCTCCCATTAACTTCCTTATAATGCATTTGAATATTAGCTATTTTTCATCCTAAATGCATTTTAATACAAATCTTACAGCATAGTACATAACATCTGAAAAATAAAGCTTTTTGGTTGCTTTAAGAAAGATTTGAGCACCAGCAGTGCTAAAGTTCTGCTTTTCTGGGGGTTTTTGTTGGTGGTTTTTTTTTGTTGTTGTTTGGTTTTTTGCTGTTGTTGGGTGTGTTGGGTTTTTTTGGGGGGGTTGTTTAGTGTGTGTGTGTGTTTTGTTTTTTTTTTTTTTTTAAATTATAGTGGGGTGGTGGTGGAGAAATTGCTCCCCCTCCTTGCTCCCCCACCCTACCCACGGAGAACTCAAAGGACACATGGGGTGAGCTGACCTTCCCCAGCTGGCACAGAAACCTGGATGAGATTCCTGCAGAGGCTTCCCAGGTCTCCCTTCATCACAAACAATACTTCTGGAAAACAAAAGAGTCAACATGTTTATAGCTCAGGTTCAAAACACTTGCAAAAAGAGGACCCAAATAGAAGTTCTGATTTGTTTCCCCTCCACGTGCCCCTTCAATCACCGTGCGTCAAAGACGGTGTTGCTGGAGTAGCTCTTCTCTTCCCGGCTACTAAGAAGGGACGTCGAATCTTACCGCAACACTAATTACTGAAAATGTCTTGGTGTCCTTTATCCGAATCTTCAAAGGGTGAAACTATTATTATAGAGAAATATCATATCACATGAAATATCGCAATTGAGTGTGCAAGGCCATGGATCAGGGAGATTGCCTGTATTAACTTGACTCGGTGATGAATGGGAAGGGTAATAACTTCTCAGAAGAGCCATAGGAGGCAGGCAGCAGCTTGATTAGCAGTGATATATCATGGGTATGGATTTAGAGAAACACAGATCCACGAAAAAATGCCAAAATTTGGCTCCCTCATGAGGTCATGTTCTGGGGAAGAAACTGGCAGTGAAGGTAGGGGAGATGGAGCTTTGTAGAAAGCAAGTGAAGCGCTTGCTGGATGCCAGGGTGAGCAGCACGTGGCTGTGGGGCCAATGTGCTCCTGGAAGAGAGGGAATTGGAGAAGGGAAGAGCGTCCCATTCTCTGCAGATCATGCTGAAGTCTCTGTCCTGGGGATAATTTATTATGAAGCAGTGATGATCCCTCTGGAAGAGAGTTCCCAGCTTTCCTCTAGTTTACCCAAAGGCAGATCAGCGACTCTACAGAAATCAGTGGAGTTTATTTTGATTTACTGAGTTTAAATGAAAGGATTATGCCAAAGGAGCCAGTCTTTAAGCTTCTGTACTTTATTGAAATCCATGAGACAGCATCACATTATACCAACTAAGGACATGACCTGATTTATTTTGTTCCTGGGATGCAAATACAAAGTCTCTTAATGGGGGCAGATATTTTGAGATCGTTCTCCATTTGCTCGAAGACGTGTCTCTCTCCTAATTACTTAGTTCTAAATAGTCCAGGAAGAAAATTCAGCTGTTGATTGCTGGGTTCAGATTTATTTATATTAGTTTCTGTTCATGACAGTTTTATACAGCTGAGATTCTGGTGATACTGTAACGTGGATTAACAATTCATAATCTGATAACAATATTTAATAGACCAATCATTACTTGTTAATTTGTTGCTTCCTCTTTCTGTTCTTCCTTAAAATACAGCTTTGTCTTATTTTATTTTAAAATCTAGTAAAGCCTCAAGATCCTTGGGGCTGTTTTTTTTGTATTTTCTAATAGTAGCATGTACCAAAGCTCACTGAAGTCGATAGGAAGCTTTTAATAGATGTTAGATGTCTCAGTAGCACGTTTGCTGCTCACCGTGATGCCCAGGAGCTGCTGGGCACCTGAAAGCAGAGCCTGAGCACAGGTGCCCCGCTGGTGAACTGTGCTGACCTGCGATCCGGGGAGCTTGGGGGGTGTCAAATGTGCAAACTGCAGTAAAAAATACAGGGTTGTTCCTCCCTTCCCCCAGCGTGTGTTAATGGTCTTTCCATTTTACACTGGGCTGCTTCATCTGTAAGGTGGGAATTACCCTGGGGTGGCAGGGGACAGGTGAGAAACACTGAGTGTCCTTGTTCCCTGTGGCAGGGGGATTTGCAGGGGTGTCACCCCAAGACCCCTCTGAATTAGGAGGGAATTTCAGCCTCCTGGGGTTTGTCTCTTACACCTATGGCTTTCCAGGTGCTCCTGCCTCATCTCAAGTTGAGCATGTGCTGAAGCGCTCCTGGGTGATGTATACTGTAGGCTCATCGCCTCTGTTCAGTGCTGATTTTTCCTGATTACGTCGCTGGACTCAGAAAAATCACACGACTCTTTAATAACTAACAGCTAGAAAGGGGGTGTGTGTGTGTAATAAAACAAGTCTCTTGATAAAGTGCTTATAAGTACAGGCAACCCACAGAGTAAAGTCAATGGGTCCCTCCAGTGCTGGAAGCACTTGAATTTCCTGCGGCAGGATGAGAGCTCCTCTGCTTAAATGTTGAGCTGGGTCAGTGCTTCCCCCCTTGCGTCTGCTGGAGGTGCACATCTTTAATAGCCAGCTCCCGAGCAGGCAGGAGGTTACAAACCCCCATTTACTGATTTCTTTTTTTAAATACATTAACCAGTTCAGTGACACAAGATTATCACTGAAACACAGGCAATTTAGCTTTCTTCTGTGACCACAAAACTGCCAGATTAATACAAATCCTGTTTCTTCCTTACAAAAAAATCTTTGTAGTACAGAAAGCCACTGAGCTGTGACAATTTTTATGAAAGTAGCCTTGCAGACTGCAGATTTTTGGGGTGTTCTGTTTTGTTTTTACTCATGAAGCATTCAGAAGCCACCTAGTGTATATAAACGCACTGCTTTTCAAGATCACTTTAGGTGCTTTGGGATTAAGCTACTGGAGAATAGACTGGTCTAAAGGCACTGAGTCTTGAAGAGCTGTGTGCTGTAGGGTGGGTGACGGTATGAAGCCTTCCTGAGAAGCTGGGCGTGATGCACCGTGTCTGAGTGCACACACCCTGCAAGTGCTTTCAGCCCAGAGCAGCGCAGAAATGGAAGAGTAACCCCTGCCACCTGCTAAAAAGGAAGGCTGAAGATCCGTGCTGAAGGCATCAGCTTATTGTAAAAGACATCAGTGGCTAATTCCACGTCAGGGTTCCTTCTAGCAACGGACCTTGAGCAAATATGCGAAGTGAACTGCCAATATTGTTCGTTCTCTCACTGTCCCTCCCCAAATGGACTCTGCTATTACAACCCCAACTTATTCCAAACCCTTGAGTGTATCTGGGCTGGATGTGCTGAATGCCAGACTTTTCTGTCCTGCCTGTCTCTGCTTGCAGCACTAGAAGTCGATAGAGCTACGATAGCATGTACCCAGTGCTCCTGGGTATCGGGTCTACGTGTGGCGGAGCCTCTGGGAACCATAGACGTTGCCATGGTGGTCGCGGTGGCCTGCTTTTGTTAGCTATTGTAGTAGGACTTGCTCCAGAAGGTGCTACTTTGCTTTAGCTCATTTGAGACCTGTAAGGAGCCTGTGCAATTGAGAGGCAGAAGATGAAGCAGCCGTCAGGAGTTCAGAGCACCAGCCTCTTGCAAAGCAGTGTGAGCTTAAGGAATTAAAGAAACCTCAGTCCAGGCTTTAACTTCCCAAATGAGAGGAGCTTTGGGAAGGTTATTTAAGGAGACGACACTCAGCTTGTGTGCAAGGATTAAAAAAAGAAAGAAGAAAGGCCATTGCAACTATCCCTTTAAGGATTTCAGACAGGCCTGGCAAAATAATGGACAATATTAAGGAGTAGGTTACACTTAATAGAAATAACTTTATTTTCTACCATGCAGAAGGCTTTTAGATCCAAGACTCCTTATGATAGAGTCCTGAATTTTAGCCTTGCCTATTAAGTTCTTATTTCTTAAGTTCTTATAAAATATTGTGAAGTTATAATCTCTAAAAAATGTTAAATTTTAATAATGAGTTTTGGATCCTTTTTGAGTTTATAGATAAAATGCCAGATTAAATGTAAGCAGTGTTATGTTTTGTTATGCAATTCTGGATAGCTGTCACTCAAAGATAAATCAAAGTACACTAAAGAAGGGTATTTTTTGTAACGTAGCTTTATGGCAGCGTGTGGTAAAGTGCTGCTCCTCAGTTGCAGGTATTTTTGGCATTCTAGTTAAAAGTGTCAAAATAAATTATTAAATTTAAATTACCCAGTAGCAGCTCTGCTACCCCCATACCAATGTAATAAAGCAAATACTAAAACCGTGTGAGACAAATCCAACAGCATCCTCCTGCTGTGTCATTAGCTTTCTCCCAGTTGCTGAGATATTTGTAAGTCTTGCTCCGTGTCTACAATGCAGAAGAGGCAAAACGAGGATGCTTTTAGGCTGAGGGCAGCAGCAGGAGATGTCGTGCGTTGCCCCTCCGGAGGAGCAGCAGGGAAGTTGCAAGGTAAGGATTTAACTGTGTCTGTGTTGTCCCCAAACCAGAACCCGGCGGGTGCGAGGCAGAGACCCCCGTCCTCCACGCTGCTTACCGGCTCTTTAACACAATCCTTGGCATTTACAAGGGAAAGGGGGCCTGGAGTGACTCCGTGGATTATGTCTGCATTACATTAGGATCTCTGGTTTGAATTATATACTTGATTATACTTCTGTGCCTGAGTGGGAGCTTTGGGCAGCGGGAAGAGGCGTAGGGTGGCAGTGCCCATCTCGTGGGGGGCCAGTGAGCGGTAAGCCCATCATTGGGAGGTGCTCAGAATCAATGGCCTTCACGGGCAGAGCCTGGCTGGCTGGGAATATTGGGTGCTTTGGCTTCGGCTTGATGTGTAGATCCCAGGTTTGAGGACAGGATCTTGTGGTTTGTTCGTGTTTATAGTCTTTTGAGGAGAGCAGAAAGAGCACCAGGTAAATTGCAGAGCAAGCAAGAGAAAAATAACGTGAATTTTAATCCAGTAACACAATTTTGAGACCCTGACTTGTATTCTTTTTTCTTTTTTTTTTTTTTTTTTTTCCCCCTCCCCATTAATCCAAAATCATCAGCAACGCCCGCTATGTAAACCAACACTGGGCTAAATAGAAACTAACCCTCCGGAGACAGATTGTGGCAAAGCTAAATCTCCGATGAGACTTGCCAGATACTTGGGCTGGCAATTAGGCAGCGAGAGCATAGGTGACGTTCCCCCGTTTTGCGTCCCCGCCGATGCGGAGCGCGCGGCTCAGCCGCGGTGGCAGCTGCTGGTCCAGGCGTGGCAGAGGCCATCTCTGCATTTTAAACTTGACACCAGAGAAAACCACGTTGGTCTGGGTTTTCAATTACACGTGTGGAATGTAGAAGTTGATGATATTCTATGAAAATTCAATAAACCTTGAGAACGGCATCAGGGCCGATATCTGTAATTTAAAATAATGGATATCAACAAATTGTTTCTCATTTATCTTTGGTGCCTCTGAAACTCGGCAGTAAAGAGACTTCATTAGGCTTTTTTTTTTTTTTTTTCTGGAATAGCTTCATTTATCTCAATCAGTGATGGGTTCTAGAGGTGGCTGACTATTATGTTTAATAATACACAGGATAAAAAAAATCCCCCTCCTTTCACAATTTTTGACATATGTGGAAAGGATGTATGAAATCTCCTCTCAGTGGGAGATAGGAATAGATTTTTTTATTTTCTTTTTTAAAAAAAAACTTCATTATGCAAGATAAATGCGTTGTTGTTGCACAATGTGATCTGCAGGCAGAGTATTTAAATCTTTGTTTTACATGGATTGAAGTTTCATTAGAAGAAATTACTTTGGAAACTCAGGTTTAAGCAAATACTGCTACCTAAACATGACTCAGTTTAATCCTGCGAACGCTACCCTGAAGGGACGCCTCTTCAGGAGATGCTGTTTAGATGTGCTTTGAATAGAAGTTTTATGGAAGCCTGAAAATTGAAAGGAGCCGGTTTTCTAATCCCTCCCACTCCTCTCCATCCCTCTCTGGGTGCCAGCTGCCTCAGTTGGGATTGTTTAAGGAACATGGGTTAGTGTTATTCCCAGGCTACGTAATGTGAGTTTTGGACCCATTTACCCCCCTGCAATGCCATCTCCCATTCCCCTCCCCTGCACCTTGTGCTCCACTCCAGAAGACAGCGTTTCTTTTGCAAACTCAAACACAGGTGCTGCGTTTGGGTGTCCCAGAGGGCGGACGAGTCTCTGTGGGTGTGTACCTGCCGCTCTGGCACGTTGTGGGCTGTTTCAGCCTCTTGTTTTGTACCTTCCTTTTTTGCTCCTCTCTCAGATAATCTGTTTGATGGGTTTGGTGCACCTTAAGAAGCAACCCTGAGGAATTAAACTTTTGCTCTTTAGTGTCCTTCAAAAATTTGCAAAACCATTGACAAGTGGCTTTTCACAGGTGACCAAAGGCAGGCGGCTCGTTGAGCCTGACCAAAGGCACGTTGGGTTCAGGAACGAGGTGAGGTGCAAACAAAGAATCATCTAGGGGAAAGGAGTAAAGAAAAATCATGTCCAGGAAATGGAGAAACCCAACAGATCTGGCTGTTGCGGGCTCACCGCCGATGCTGCCACCCAAAGTGCTGCTCCCTGGGCTCGGAAGAATTAAAAAAAAATAAATAATTAAGTGGATTCTACAGCAAAAGTCACAAAGCTGACACCAAACATGGGTGGCAGGTTGCACCTTGCATCTGCGGCTCTGGTGGTTCAGAGGGGACCGGTCCTCTGACTAAATCAGGTTCTCTTTCTCTAAATAAAACGCTGGCCTGCTCTTGCATACAGCGTGCCTCAAATCCCAGAGGCCAGTGTAGAAGCAGACTGAAAACCAGGAGTTTCTATGAAAGGGGTTTCTGAAAGGGACTGTTCATCATTGTTTTTAGAAAGGAGAATTTACCCTGGCAGATTTGAAGTCTGCTGACTGAGACGCATTCCTCCGTTCAAGAGTACGAGGAACTTGGGAAGCTCCCTTTGTGCTCTGAACTTATTTTGCTAGGATTTGGCAGGGAAGAAAGGCTTGTTTTGGCTTGTGGTGCCACCAGGGAATGGTTTAGTGGTATAAGCTCGGTTTTGAAATCGCTCAAATGGCATGACAGTGACATGTAACTAGTTCTGCATATAGGCAGCAGATGCAAAATATGTCTTTATTTAACTTTGATAAATTGTAGGTGAAATATAGAGGAACTGTGTAATTGCCAAGATGGAAAAATGACTTTCTGAAGGGAACTTTTGGAATAAGTCTTTCTGGGAAGGGCTGGGCTGGTGATTGCCATGATCCAGAAGCAGTTTATTTCCTCTTGCTACAAAATCTGAAGGGCTGGTATTTGGGAGTCCATGACTGAACCACAGGAACAGCAGTTTGTTAATTCAAACCTCGTGGATAATTTCTATGCAATTTTCTGGTTGAGTAGCTGTGTTTCCACAGGGTAAAGGACGGGGGCGGGGGGGAAGAATTCAAAAACATAGATGGAAAGAAGGCCTTTGACTTTCATTGATATACGGGGGAATTAGAAATTTGGTCTAATCCTGCACGGCTGCAGTGGTCCCAGCCTTTGTATCGGCAGAGGATGAGGATGGGAGGTGTTAACCTGTGCTAGTTCTACGTGATCTGGGTATGTCAAGGAGGTTGCAGAAGTAGGTAAGCAGATGGAGTAGGTGGGTGATAGTGTGTTTGTGGTGTGTAATGCTGCTGATTCTGGTTAGGATAAACACCAGCGTGGTGATTACTCAAACCCTAAGAGTATAACTAACCAGATCAAACATAAGTCTTTACTTTAAGAGATGTTTGTGTGCCTTGAGGCTTCCTGCAGGACATCTTTAAGTAACAGCAAAACCAGTTTGATAAGGGCGGAGAGGTTTAAGCTAGTGGGTAAAGATGATAAAATCAGACAGGAAATGTATGAAAACGGGGATCCTTGGAAGTTTTGCTGTATTAGAACCAAGGTGTATGATCTGGTGCAAATATTAAGGCTGGCAGTTTATCTTTGCATTTAGAGGCCACTGAATAATTTTCGTGTTCTGGCAAGTGTTATTCCGCAGCTGCAGAAGCAGGGGGAGGCTGGTTAATGGGATGGCAATTAATGAGTTAACTGGAGTGCGGAATCCAGGCAGATGTGTGCTGCTTTGCGAGGCCCCAGCCACCGTTAGCGTGGTTAACGTCTGACGATCAAGTTCTCCAGACAAGCGCAAAAGATTTGACCCCTCTCGTAATTCACACCAACAGTTTATCTGAAAAGGGATAATCAGGCATGGTCTTTCTTTGCAAGTTAAAGCTTACTGAAATTGAACGTGATAATTCTTTCTAAGTTGTTCCACTCTTAACACAAATAATAAATCCTAGGGAATCTCTTTTAAAGGGATCTAAGAGACAACGTTTTCTATCTGAGTTTATTTCTTTCAATTCACTGCTAAGAAAAATCCCATCACTTTTACTTATGTAGTTTTATTTCATCATCTTATTGCAGCTTGAACATGGATCTGCACTGACAGTGTGTTTTCAGCAGGCTACGTGTAGTGTCATGCACAACTAGAGGTTTTCCCATTGTATCTGGTGGAACTGTCTAATTAAACTTTCTGGTTTAAAATACATCTTCTATTCTTATGGTTTGTTAAAAATGGAAGATTGGTCTGCAGGTAGGTGGTTCAAGAAACTCTTGAAACACCCGAAAGTCAGGGCCAAGATCTGTTTCCAGAGGTAAAGCTTCCATTGATTCACTGGGAGGGCTGGGGCAAAAGGGTGTCACTAGTTTTAAAGGCAATGCATCTTTCCATACACTTTAAAAATGGACTTTGTATTCACACTGAATTTCTCAGGCTTGCGGTTCTTTGAGATCCTATTTGTTGTCTTTGCTGAGCGCTATTGAGGAATACAGTTTCCAAAGGTTACAGCCGCTCCTGGGATCGGTAATTCTGGCACAACTGTGAGCAAGGAATAAGTAAATCTCTGCTTTCTGACACGTCAGAGCAGAGGTGTCTGTGGATGAGCAGGATGCAACTGATCTTTGGGTTTGCAGAAGGTGGTGGGCTCATACCAAGGTTACCCTGAAGCTACTGCCGTGTGTGTTTCGCTTAATTATGAGCCCCAAGCAACATGGGGGAGGTTCATTTTGTTGCTTGTGGGTGAATAAGGGCGCTCAGCTACGTGTAGTGTGTGCTTATGGGCTGTTTGCCAGAGGAGCTGCCATTGTGTCGTGGGTAGGAAATTTTGTAGGCAGGATGATGGAAGTGACCTGGGTAGAGCAAAGCTTGGAGCCGCTGGTCCCCAATGGGTGCTGCGAGACTGTAGAGATGCCCTGCACGGGGAGTGCTCCCAAGGGCAAAGACATGAAACCGGGCAACGTGCGGTTACTTTTTCCTCATGCTTACAGTGGAGTTATGATGTTTTGAGCAATGTGTGAGCTAGAGACACTACATTAGCTGCTGTCACATCTAATAAACGGATCATTAATCATCAATCCTTGTCTATGTTCAGAACATGTTCACTGTGTATTTGTATATATTTCGAAGCTATATGGCTTTTGTTACCATGGTATTGGAGACCTAAACAGGTCACTTAAACTTGTAAAGTGCTTTTTATTAAATTCATCGTTTCATGTTAGTGTTTTCAAGGACTGGTCTAGTATTTTCTATAAAAATATTGAGCAAAACTTTTTTTTAAAAAACCTGCTGAACTGAATCAACTGTCTGACAGTGTACCAGGCCATCTCACCGGGTTCTCATACGGATGTTGTTTCAAATGCTTTTCTGTCTTTGGAGAGCAAACCCACCCCGCGGTGTCCCACAGCCCTGCCAAAACTGGTACCATCACTTTGTACGAGGTTTAGTCCGTTCTGAGGGAGTATCCTCAGAATAAAATACTTTTTTTTAACTTTGCTCTCTACACATACGTGCTGAAGGCCGCAGCTACCAAAACCTTTTGGAGATTAGCATTCTGGTTTTTTGAATCCCATTTAAAAAAAAATAAAATTGGGTAAAGGTCTGAAATCCAGCGTTTCTTTCATTTGAGAGAAATGGCCCATTCCTCCCTGTTACGGATTATCTTTTCCCTCTCCAGGATATTTAGGACGTACAGCTTCTTGTACGCATGTGACCGTGTGCGGTCTTTTAGTAAGATGTTATGCCTAGTTCCCACAGTGCTTGAACTGGCTTGATGAAGCCTTCTGATGGAAGAATTTAAACTTAGAATGAGTCACATATCTGCTTTATATAACAATATTATTCCTTTTGAGTGATATTTATGATTCTGAAAATGAAATTCAGAGGGGAGCAGTCAGGGCTCTCCCGCTCCCCCCCAGCGCTGTTACTCAGACTGTCTGTTCCTGTACCCAAAACCACTCTATTACAAGGAAACAGGATGTATTTTAAGACCTGTTGTAACTCATCTGTGGTTCTGGCAGAACATCCGTCTCTGCTGAGCTTTCTTCTCTATCTGCATTAGCAATGGGAGTTCAGCTAAAATAATAGGCTTGAAAGCTCTCTAATATGCATCCTGTCAGCGTAAAAATACTTCTCTCTCCCCTTAGGATTTTTGGTTGTTGATTTTTCCCTGAAATTTTTCTAATATATTTGAATTATTTCCTCCTCTTGATTTTATAAGATTCCTTCTACATGAATAAATTTAAACTCTAAGACTGCAGCCATTCATACTGATGTAAAACGCGAAGAAGCTCAAGAGAAATGTCCTCTGAAGATACATTCCACTTTACTTAATTTTCTCCTGTTAGGCTTGTGTCATGTCTAGTGGGGCTGATTACAGCTGTCTAGGTGGTATTGTTGTGTAGTTAGAATAGGAGGTTTTTTAATACTGCTGTTACTAAGAGATTTTTATGGTACTCACTAGCACACAGGAAAGTTAACCTGGAACACAGCTACCGGAGCCTAGGCCTTCTTTCCACTCATTTTGGTGTGAAATTTGACTTAGCTTCAATAGGCTTTTAAGGCAAAATTTAAAACGAAATACTCACTGCAGAGGATCATCTACGGGGGACCTATTCTTGAGCAGTTTTCATGCCCATGTGTCTACAGGGCTGATGGTGCATGTCCCTGTTCTGCTAATTAAACATGAATTCAAGCATGTCTTTATGGTATTGTTAAAGTAACACCTGCAGGATGCTGTGAGTAGGGAAGGGTTGGTCTTGCTCATGGCAAGGAAGACCTATACATAAAGCGGTGTGGTGTTGTTTCTGTTAACAACCAGCAGTCTGGCAACTTCACTGGAAGAAAGTTAAATTACTTTAGTTAATTTTTCTGTAGTTTTCTGGGTTTTGGACACTTTTCACTAGTGCTATAGGGACTATATAATGTATTGATTGTGCAAAATTGTCTTAAACATATAAGGCATCTCAGAGATGTGTAAAAATGGCCTTTCAGTCAAAGAGCCATCTTGGTTCTCCACGTTTTGGAGAATTCTGCAGCTTTCATGAGCTCCTGTTCATCCAGCATTCCTCTCTCCCTGGCACTGAGATGCATACTTTTCAATGGAATTTAAAATATGACTTTTAGGTATATTTTCAGATATTTTTTTCAAATGTGCATTTTCTACCACTGCTGGGTGGATATCAACAGATAGCCACAATTCCCCGAAGGTCTTTATGACTGTCCCTAAATGATTTGATGTGTTTGAAGGGGAGCGCTTACCAGGTTGAGTTATTTCTGTTGTCCAGTAGTTCAAATACATCACGGGTTATCAAGTCAAAATTTTGTTTCAAGAAACGTCTGGGTGATCCTGGTCTGCAGTGGGATGAGGTCCCATTTGGTGAGGTGCACTGAGCTCTTCTAGAACTGAAAGGGATAAGAAGAGAGGAGAAAAGTAGTACTAAAACCTAAAAATGTTAACTTTATCAGTATAGGAGTTCCTAAAGTCCTGCTTCAATATGAGGTGGGACAGAGAAAAAAATCATAGAATCACAGAATGATTAAGGTTGGAAAAGACCTCTAGGACCATCAAGTCCAACCCCCAACCCAACACCCCCAGGCCTCCTAAACCATGCCCTGAAGGGCCATGTCTACATGTCTTTTGAACCCCCCCCAGGGACGGTGACTCCCCCACCTCTCTGGGCAGCCTGTGCCAGGGCCTGACCGCTCTTGCAGTGAAGACATTTTTCCTAATCTCCAACCTAAACCTCCCCTAATGCAGTTTGAAGCTGTTAAAAAGACAGAAGAGATTGCAGGCTTCTCGCTACTTTTTGGAATCAGGTGGGACTGGTCTCTGTCCTCCATTTGTACTCCTGGACACTTGCTCAAGTTTTACTTGGCCTTCTAATTGTTTTATTTTCCTATTTCACCTCAGGTTTCCTGGGAGACCTTGGTGCTCTATTCCCTAAAGGTCACAAACTCTGCAGCTCAGTAAGGCTGATTTTATTACACGGACTCCTGCTCCATTAACACAGTCCATAGGTTATTTCTAATCCCCAGAATTGATTTATTTAATCCTTGTAGATGCCATTTGTTACACATTATTCTCAGCGTTTATTCACAGCACAAACAGATGGTCAACGAAACCAATTAACCTTTCCCGATCTCCCTTTCAGGCTTTCCACGTTTTTTGAGTCTATGGACAAATGAACAAAAACTATCAGGAGACTTCATGCCAGAGCGTGATGAATAGGAAAGCCGACTGGCACGCGTGCTGTGCTCAAATCAACCTCGCCCCGCTAGGCTTGAGTGCTGGAGGAGGACTATTGCCGACCAAATAGTGGAGAGAAAAGATCTGCCAAGAGGTGGAATGACCTAAGTCTGTCTGCTTGTTTAATGGTGTGAAGGGTAGGAGAGATGACAGCTTAACCTCATTCCTTAGTTTGTGGTTTTGTTTTTTTTTTAAAGGATTTTCAAGGTATCAGGGGTGTGTATTTTGAGGCTTAAAGGGCAGGTTTTTGTTATAAATTATTCTTTCAATCATCAAACCGTTTGCTAAGTGCCATGTGAAAAAAAATCTATTGGCAATAAACGTAATATACGTGTAATTATAAATTGCATCCCTGCCCTTCACTGATAAATGGAAAGACAGACCATGTAAATGCAGAACAGTATTAATTGTTAACTTTTATGGTAAAACTATAAATAAGTGTTGAGATGGATCCTATCTCAATCTAGTTACCCATGTAATAAAACTAGAACTGCATTTGCATTGTACAAAACATCCTTTAATTGTTTCACGGCCGATGAGTTTATTATCGGAGGACGTGGCCTGTTGGAAGGACCCACCTAATTTATCCTTTTGTCAAATCCTGAAGAAAACAGACTGGAGGGGCTTGGCAGGGTGTGGTAGGGCTGCGTCAGGGCTCACCGTGGGGCTTCTGAGTTTCTTCAGACTCCACAGGGTTTCCTGGTCCTGCCTAGCAGATACCATGTTGTGTGGAGAGCTGCAATTATTTCATCTATAAAAGCTATGTCTGTCTGTGTAATGACCACAATGATGCGCCTAATGCCACCTGCGCATCCCACACAGCTTTTGTACGTGGTAGGCCGAGCTAAGACTTGACAAACCTACCAAAAAACCTCACTCAGACTATAACTCTTCTGGTTTTAGTGAAGACAAGATAGTCTGGAGCAGCATCCCACGCCGGTCCCTCGCAGCCCGTTGGGAAGGTTTACTCAGGATCCGAGACGATGACTCCTTGCCAGTAATAGCCACGTGTTTGTCTTTGTCCAGATACTCACCATTTATTCCTCTTTTTGCTTAGGCTGTCAGCGTTATTTAAGCTAGGAATTAGAAAGTCAAAGGTGTTTCTCTTTATTTACACTGAGCGTGCCAAAATAACTGACTCTGCGCTCTTTTGAGAGGATACCTAGACTGTTATTGATCCAGCCCACTGGTTTGCTGGGTTGTGCTCCGTTAGCAGGCAGGGAACTGCGGGCCATAATTACTCATTTAGGATAGTCCTCACCTCAGACTAGCACCGAGACAAACGCGCGGCCCTGGGGCTGTACCCGCTCTGCATCGCGATGGGTCCCAAAGATCAGCCCTGGGTTCCTCCTCTTGGGGAAGGTGGGAAGTTGTATTTATTAATTCTACAGATTCTTTGCCCTTTGTTTCCTCGCTGTGTTGGAAAAGCTGGGTCTGCATAGGGACAGCTGATACAGATATTCCCTTCTCCTTCAGCCCTGTGCTTTGATGCCCAGGTGTGTGTTCGTGCTCTGTGACTTGGGCTCCGTCTGCAACAGGTCTGAGCCAGGAGGCTGAATCCCTCTCTGCTGAAATGCACGGCATGATAATGCAAATGCAACCTCTGTATTTTGGGTCCTTCTCTACTTACGGCAGGAAAGAAGCAAAGATTAAAGTAGAAGTGACTGTATTCTGCAAACGTCAGTCTGGTCTCTTCTCTTTGATAGATTCCATTCTTTAAAAAAAAACTATCCTAGATTTTCCAGTGGAATCAGGGCTCTCTTATATCAGGCTGGATCTTAGCATTGCTAAGTGGAAAGAATCAGTATAACAGAAGTAAATGTTTGAGGACTACTTGTGCTGTATTTGTGAATCCCTTAATGCTCACGGTGGGCAGCCCCTCTGAGCAGAGCTGAGTTCGGCTGGGGAAGCTTGCACCGCCCCAGCGCTCCTGGGAAGGTACTTTTCCTGGGTCTTCCAAAAATTGGCACTTTCTGAAGTGAAGGTTACTCCAATTTAAACAGCCGTGCTCTGTTTATATGTTCAATTACAGTCATACACTTTTTTCACAAATATCAAAATTAATGTCTGAGAAGGAATTCTTAAAATCCCATTATCATATGTAGTAAAAAGTGATGAAGAAATCCTACCTAGGGCAGCAATTGTTAATGATACTTATAAAACAAACTATAAACCCATGTAGGCCTCATGACCAGAGGAGGGCACAGCAGGTTTGAAGTCTCCATCCTCATCTTCACAAAGCATGGGAATGGTGTCAGGAGAGGCATTAGCCTCATCGCCACCTGCCCCATCACCCGAACAGCACCCCCCCCCGCCGCCTTAAGTTTGTTAAGGTTTTGCATAATAACAAGTGTTAGGTATGGTGGCTTTTTATTTTATATTTTATTTTATTTTGAAAGCCTCATAGAGTTGGCCTGGCTGTGTGATATCCTGCTACGAGTTTTTTGCATGAAACTCCTGTGTTTCTTGAGGGATAGGGGAGAGAAGACTTGCCTATGTGCTGCTTTTTAAAACAGGAATGATGCTCCCTTTCCTTCAAACAAAGGGAATTTATGGCTGATAATATATTTCATTCCCCAAACCTTAAAATCAGAAGCTTAAGTCTAATTTTGAACTTGACATTCTCTGATTAAAATTTAAAATTTAATAGTGCTCTGTGTGTGTCCAGCTATAGGGAAAGTAGTATCTAACTTCCAGCTGGCTGCTCCATCTGTTAGAAAAAGAGGTTTTAACTAGTGTGACTGTAAGCTAATATGGACAACAGTGAGGATGGGGTTTTTGCAGAAGGGGGTGGGTGCTGACACCCTCCTGTTGGGAGGTTTTTTGCAGCCCTCCTTTGGCCATTGCATGTGGCTGAAACCGGAGCTGCTGCTTTTTGCCTGAAACGCCTTCTCGTGGGCTTTGGCCTCATCGGGGCCAACCGTAGCGTGGCACGGCTGGGCGTGCAAATGAGAGCAAGAGAAGCTTTCGGTGAGCTGCTGCTTTCACAGAAACCCTTTAAGGCAAAGACATCTTTAATTTTTTTTTCTTTAGTAGTCTGCATCTGGTTTAGAGAAAGCTGAAAGGCAGTAATGTTTATTCACCATCCCTTTGCTGCTTCTTTCCTTTCCTTTTATTTTTATTTGCATGGTAAATGCCACAGTGCAGGCGCTGCAAAGCAACCGCCTCATTCAAAGTGTACGTCGAGGGTGGTTTTAAGACTCCTTTAATAAAAATCAAATAACTGGTGAATATTTATCTTTTAACTCCCATTGAAGTCATATGTCAGAGCATAATGGGAGCTGACGAGGACACTGCCTGGTGGAGAATCGCTTCTTGTTATGATTTATATACCTTATTTGTTATGGGCTTTATTTTTCTGGAAAAAAATATTGAACTGAGCTTCCAAGTTGCGTTTAGGAGTCTGTGTTTTGATAAAGTATGAAGTTTATAGTCCATCCACAGGTGAAAAAATGATATTTATTGCAAATAGATTAGCTGGCTTTGTGCTTTATCCTTGTGGGTGGGAAATGACTCCAAGTTCTCCCACTGGAAGCTGCCGTGCATCAAGCAGGTGACCCAGGTAAAGGCTGTGTCAGGGCTTGGTGGGGAGTATGTGCAAGTAAGGGAACGTGCTGCTGCGTTAAGCAAAGATGAAATCTGCCTCTTCACGACCAGCTTCATTACCGAGTTAAATTTATCCACATCCTTTTAGAGGTTCTTTGCAGAATATATAATGTAAAAATCATTAAAAGCTCCAGAGAATAAAGACAACCTGCCTTCACCCCCTGTACCCAAGAAAACCCTACCCAACCCCCAAAAAACCCACAAAATGTCCTTCCCTCTGTCCTGTGTTTCCTGCTAAGTCCAGTTCTCTCCATCCTCAGCACAAACATAACCCGAACAACACTTGCAGAGCTAGAAGGTAATGTGCTGGTGCTAGAATATTTCTATGAGTAGCAGAAATCTGTAAGTAAACCCAAATTTAGCTTCAGACAGTAAATTTCTTAATTCCCTTCATGAATAGTTTCTTGCAGGAGTTAATTACATTTTAAAGTGATGATTGATTATCCTGATGTGGTTGAAACCACTGCAATTAAATGTAAGAGCAGTCAGAACAGTAAGAGCAGTATTAATATGCAAAATGCTCAAATAACTTCTTTTTTTCCAACTCCCTCTTGAAACCTTTCCACACCTACGTGTGCTTAGTTTTTTTTATATATTAGGTAATTAGCAAGCAAGTTAACTTGACAAACACTCTTTTCTATGATGGTAGCTGTTAGATATTTCAGTATTGATATATTTCTGCTTGCATTTACTGTTTTTTGGATTAAATCTAAGCTGCGCAACTCAAGTATTTTAGTGGCTCTAAAGCAAACTCTACATCCTCCTGTATAGTTTTTCCCATTTGGATTTGATTTGTTGGGAAAATAAATATTTCAGGTAGTAACTCCTTAAATCGAGAGTTAGGTGTCTCCTTGTTTTAAATCAGGCTTTGGTAGCTTTGCGGTAAGAGTCTCCTGATTCACAGCTGAAGGAGACTTAAAATCTTTTAAAAGTTTGAAAGCAGTTTAGCTTTTAGCACAAAGAATCTATTCATAAACACATACTGGTTTTAGTATTGAAGATGAGCTGGGATAAATTATCCCAGTTCCATTGAGCTCCACCAACTTATTCCAGTCAGGAATACATAGCTGACGCATTTGGCAAAATCCTACGTAAGACTCAATTAACGCACATGAGTGTGTTTTGAGGTAAAATCCAGCAGTGTGACCACAAGCTTTCCTATTTTTATCTGTTGAAAGAGTTTCTAATTGTTCTGCCTAATGGGGCCTTGTAGAGTCTGGAAAAGTGGTCTAATTTGCTGCTTCACACAGTTTTTCTGGTTTTATTTTTTTTTCTTTGATGTCAAAAACTCCCCAAACATCCATTAGTTTCATTTGCTATACAGACAATGAATTAATTTCCTATTTTTTCCCTGTCATTGTGCTCACTGCAGAGTTAATTAACAATAAGTAATCTCTGTATTCTTGCTGCCTGTTACTTCTGGGTTTTGGTTTTTTTAATCGTTATTATTTTCCTCACAAAGGATCCACCCCCTAAATCCTTTGCTGGGTCCCAAAACGACCTTTGGGAGTGACAGGCCTTCACGTCTGCTTCCCTGTCCCTTGGGAAAAGGCTGTAAATACAGCACTGGGACACTGCAGTGGAATCGATGGTCACTGCACCTACTGACTGGAGACTCTAAAAAGCTTGCCTCTGTTAGTTAACAGCTACTCCCATAAGCGCTACCTCACAAGAAAACTATATAACTGCCAGGATGATTTATGGTTTTCTATTGCTAAGTTCCCAGTCAGATAATTTTTCAGTGTCCACTTTTCTGCAGTACTGTGTAAAATAGAATTAAAATTTAGAATTCGGTTAAAGCCTTCGCTTTGGGAAACGACTCATTTTGGGAAATGACTTCTTTTTGGGAAGCGGGCACCAAGGGTGTGGAGGGGTGGTAGCCCTCGGCTAGCAGCGTGCTGTGGAGCACGTGGCGCCTGCTGTGGGTGGTGGGTCTCTTGGGTTTTTGGGTGCTGTTCCCTCAGCATCCAGCTCGTGCGGGGGCTCGGACATCACGGGGGGCTGCTGAAGTGGGGACATGTGCTGTGTGATTAGACTTAAAACTGCCCAGAGCATTGAAGAGGGTCTGGGAAGAGGAGACCCTTGAGGTTTAGGTGTGAGTGGAGCAGCTTTTTTTGCAGGAAGGCTTTTTGGGGAAGGGTGCTGGTGTAATCCTAGGCTGTCAGGATTATCCAGCTGAAGTCTGGCGTATAATATTTTAAGCAGAAACTTGGGGATGTGGCAGAGGGGAAAAGCCCACCTTTGAAATATGAACAATTCAAGGAAACTTCTTGGTTCATCCTGCCCTGCGCCTGCTAAATGTGAGCTTGTGATTTCTCTGTCCTTATGTCCCGACTATCCTCTGCTGCCAAACTGGAAGCTTCAGAAATGAAAAGGCACATATCAAGTGCTGTTGGCATATTAAATAAATACCCAGTCGTTAATGCAAGAGCAGATGTTGGTGCAACCTGGTTCCTCCAGGCTGGCAGGAGGCCCTTCCCTGATGGGGCCTGGTCCCTTCAGAGGCCTGGAAGCATTTATAGCTACTTCTTACACTCTTGGCTGTTTGAGGGTGGGATAAAACCATGTTTACAAAACCAAAATCATCATTTGCTATGTCTCGCAGCTACTTTTCTGCAGTGGGTGACTGCAACAGCTAGTTCCCTCAGTGGACTGGCGTTGCATCGCCCACTGCTAAGTGTACTGAAACGCCTCCTGTGCAACAGAGTTCCTGCCACCAGCGAGTAAGGGAGGATGCTTTTTACTAGACATATATTCATTGCTATTGCACTTTATTCCTGATAAAGGTGCAGAGTATCCGCCAGCAACAGGAGCTGGTTGATGGCTGTTCTGCAATGAAGCACTGAGATTATCCCAGTGGGAACTTCTTTCAGCAGGTCATGTGGTGAAGCTCCATCTTAGTGTTTTTCCTCACACTCTGGTTTCTGAGCTTTTATTATAATAGAGCACTGACTCTTCTGAATATTTGATTAATGAAAATTGGCCTTTTGCATGGGCGCACAGTGCAATATTTTATATTTTGTATTAGGCACTGTAGTGAGCCCAGCAATTCTGTGGAGATAGAGATTATGCAGCACAATGATAAAGTATGAAAGGTGATGTGAAGTTCACAAGAAAGGAAGGAAGGGGAAAAAAAAAAAGAAACCATAGGCAAATGTGTCTGGGTTTTACAGCTTCTTGATGTAGCAGCTGCATTGCAATTCTGATATACAAGCACAGCAGAAGCACTGAAACACCAGACTGAATGAGACAAATTTGCCCTTAGGATAAACCTCCGATTTATTTACATTTGTATAAGCGTGTGGTGATCTACAGATAAAAACCCCCTGGAGAGCTGTGTGGCTTATTGTAACAGGCGAGCAGAAAGTTCCGGATCCAGGCAGCAGGAGCTGGGATGGATGGATATCCTCTCATTCTCCTTCTCCCTCATTAGAAAGCAAGAAATGCCTGGCTTAACTAAAATAAGTATATAAATCACTGCAAATGTGTGTAATATTTATGGTGCTAATTTATAACGTTGGATTTATCTCCTGCCCCGTGGGAGAGAGAGTGAGTTTTTTCTGATGCCCTCAATGGCTGCTGCTTCCCAGTTTATATCACTTGTTGTCATTTTTTTATATCACTTGAAAGGCTATGTGTGAAAGTGGGGTTTGTACTAACATGTTACAGGACAGTTAAAAATAACTTTGGTGGTTGTCCAGGTTTCCTCCTGTTTGCTGGAGGAACAGAGGGCTTTCTCTCGGAGGACTGGTTAATTGGGACTCTGTCTAAAGGTATAAGTTTATTTCAAGATTTAAAATGAGTGCTCTGAAGGACTTGGTAAAAGCAGGTGAAACAGGATAATCCTAAATTTTGAAACTTTGCCCAGTTTCTAAACTGGGCTCTTCCTGGGAAGAGGTTGGCAAGATAAATAACCTTCCCCTAGGAAATGCATTTTCCGTTAAGATTTGGAGAATTGTGATCAAAACTCCTCCAATTTGTTTTTTCACCTTTGTGAGAATTTGTGGTCCAGGTTTTCTCCGAATATAATGCTAAAAAGTTACGCTGGTGCAGGCGCTGACGGGCACAGGGCAAGGGGGGAGGGCCTGGTTGAAGGAAAGCCATCCAGTTTTCCTTCATTGCAAAGCTACAATGCTTGCGCTGGGATTTTGAGACAACTGTGAGTGAGCTTTGATATTTTAAAATTTTTTTTTAATACTTCTGGACTAATCAACATCCAAAACCTGGGTTATGTTCAGATCTTGTTCTTTGAGATAACCGAGGCCAGCAAGATAGCGCAACTACTAAGGTATTAGGTTAAACCGTTTTACCTTGAACCCTGAGTATGAATTATTCAAAGCTTTCTCATTAGTATTCATCCATATAACCTCACTTGTCACTCATCAAAGGTTACATTTTCCATCTATGCCCAATTCTGCTTGTCCCTGTCTAGAGCTCCCAGATGCTTGTATCTTTTAATAAGCACTGAATTACAGGGGCACAGTGGTGGTGCCTCTTCCCCTCTCTAACTGCTGCCAGTGCTGGAGCTTTTAATTTTTATCCAGGCCTCCCAAATGCCAAGCCAGCAGCAGCACAAGCTTTTGGAGTTCAGCAAACCTACGAAGAACATGGACAAGCAGTTTGCTGGTGAGCGCTTGTTTTTTCCAAGGTTACACTCCGCAGCAGATTCCAGTGGATATCAAACGGTGCGGACTGGGGCGCTTTGGTCCCTTCAGGTCTGGAGAGAGAAGTAATCTGGAGGAAGCAGCGAGGGACAGGCTGGTGGCAAGTGATTGAAGTAGGAGGTGATCTGCGAAGGTAGGGACAGATGGAGTGTGCAGGTGTTCAGCTGCCGAGGGCTTGGCAGGGAGTTGGGAAGACTTGAGACTGTTTTACTAAGAAGTTGGAAGCATTCAGACAGGGCAGATTTTAAGTTTGCTTTTTATTTCGTTATTTGGAAGCTGTGTTCTATGTGTGCCGTAGGTACATGAGATGCATGAGAGCCCCTTCATGCAAAGCCACCAGGTGACAAAAAGGAGCTGCTGGGGTCAGTGGGTGCTTCCCACAGCTCCAAATTTCACTGCTGTTGATAGCAATGGATGGTGCCTGTCTGGTTTCTTTGCTCTTGATTTGGGCTTAAAAACATGCAGCATTCAGGAAGGAAGGACAGACTTCTGCTCAGCTGATCCTCAGAAATTTAGCAAAGTCCCAGACATGGCGGAGAAGGTGGCAGGGAAGGGAGAGGGTTTCAAGGAGGAGCAGAGAGCCCCAGTATGATGCAGGGAGTCGGTCGAGAAGAGCGGGAAGGAATCCGTGCAGGAGGAGCAGCAGGGTTTTGTGACATCCCGTACGCTTGATTGTAACTTGAACACGAACCCTAGGGACGTGTCTGGGCATGGCAGCGGGTTATGAACGGGACTGGTGCCCTGGGCTGTTGAAATGGGACTTTCAGCTGGCTCTCCTGGGAGTCCCAATGGCCTTCGGTGGACCCACAAAAAGCCCCCAGGAAAGGGAGGACTAAGAAAAGCACATTGAAACTCCTGCCTGCCGGTCTGCCTCCACTTCCCCAGTGACTTTTGAGCACTTTTTCAAGTGCATCTTGACAGGGACATGAAGCAATTAAAATTCCCAGGAAAATTTGTCAGAAGAAGCAGTTGGCTGGAAGAAGGAGACCTAACAGACACCAAAAAAACCATACAGAAAAATGCCACAGGCAAGCAGGCATCATAAACTGTTGTTTTTTTCCTGGAACACATTTTCTCTGCTGGAACCAGGAAGTGAAAATTCGTGCAGATGTTTTGCCCAGAGGTTGTACCTTGAGCGCTACTGGGAGCATGTCGTGACGGAGGGAAGCGCTGTTAAGCCAGGTCGGGCTGTGCTCTGGCACTGCAGAGGCAGAAGGGCTGCAGGCAGTGGGAAGCTTTTGGCAGCTGCAGGCACCTGGAGAAAACCTGTCTCATACAGCCAAAATAATAAAGCGAGGAAAACGCCGTTCTCCATCCACAGGATTTCCTTCAGTACCGGTAAAACCACCACTCAGGTTCGTTCTGAATGTAGATTGAATGCAAGTAGTGCATTCAATTATAAAATTAAAACATTTTAGGAAATAATGAATTTACATATGATAACTACAACTTGTTTAAAGGTCACTGGGTGAGGACTGTTTAAAAAACCTGTTAAAGATCTTGCATCCACAAGGCAACGTGCTCAAATTGTTTGCTCATTCAGTAGCAGACTCCTCTGAGCTACGCAGATTTATACTTGGGTAAAAGGAGGCCGAAGGGGCCTTTTCAATTGCTTTTATTTTAACATTTTATTTCTCCTTTAAGGTAATGGGGATGCTGATAATTCAACCTTGATTGCTATCGTAATGGTGACACTGAATTTTTCTTAATGGATGTTATGGATATATAAGAAACCTGCTGCCGATGGTGCTCTGTGTAACGTGTTTCTTGCTTCAAAATATTTGTGTACTTGTGTCCTCTCTGAAGCACGGCAGACCTGTGCAGGGGATTCTTATGATTTCTGCTGCCAGATCTGCGCCTCCTCTAACCTGGGCTCGCTCCTGCAACCAGAGTCGTGTCAGGTCTTTGCTATTGGAGTCCCGTATCTGGTCGTTTCCTCCGTGCTGAATCTGGACCCCTTCTTGTGTTCATTAAAACTGACAGCAAAGCTTTCACTGGTGGAATGAAGAGCTGGGGCTGGACCGGAGAGGGAGAGTTTGTCCCATTTCACTTTAGGACCGGCACCTCTACGGCAGGGAGAGCGGAGAAAGCAGCGGTTGGACATTGGGTGCCTGAACTGGTGATTGCTGGCATGGATTCCAAGATGTGGATGCTCTTAACTTAATGGTATTAGGACAGGGGAATTCCTGATAACTGGGGCTTGTGAAGAGTTTAACATCCTTACTGCAGTCTGCTGCTTAGCTGCACTGCCTCCCCGCCACCATGGGGCCGTGTGCTGTGTTTTTTTCCTCTCCCTCTGCCATGGTGCATCGATGCAGTGGGTGGAGAGGAGTAAGGAGGGACCATCTGAAACCTGGGCACTGCTGCTCCCATTGCAAGAAGTTTGAACCCACGACATCTGAGCAACTCCCATTTTTTCCCAGCTTCAGCTGCTATTATCCTCTCTTCTCTGGCTGAATGAACCGACACAATTTTATTAAATTAGCCATTTGTTATGTCTCTTGTACACTATGGAAAGCAATTTCAGAGACTAATGACTGCAAGGCCCCTCACAATAGCAGGTGTGATCTCTCCCTGTTACAGCTAGTCTTGTTGAGGACGGTGTCACCAGCACTGGGATCGAGTAGCCAGAGATGACAGAGCACTGGTGACATACAGCATCTGCCCTTTTCAAACGGAACTCATCTGAACCCAGGTCACACATTAGCAGGGAGATGTCTCTTTACTTAAGATGAGATCCTGAAAGAAATAATGTTTTCCTCCATTTCACAGCCCAGTGTGGTGTCACTGGGCCAGCTGCCATTTGGAAAAGGGGCTGTGGCTCATCCAGTAGATGGGTGCATGACTTCAGCCTCCCCAGGCCACATCCATTAGGAAGGTGAACCAGCCTGGGTTCGGGGGAAGTATTCCCCATCTCCTCCTGTTATGATAGAGTGATGTCCTTGAAGTAGAGAAGAAATTAGACACTGAAAATAGGAAAATACCATTTCATAAAAGCAATACGTGGGAGGAAGGATGGCAAACCATGTGGCAAAGTCAGGAAACATAGTCTTTCCTTGAGGGAGGAGAAGAGGGAGGGAAGTGTGAGCAGCTCGGGAGGAGATGGCAGCAGATAAACAGCATTTGTGCTACTGAATCTTGTTTGCTTTAACGTGGAGCTTTGCTCCTCCCTGCTGCAGCAACCACCCATTTATTGCCCAGCTCTTTGGAGAGAGAGGAGAGATGGTGCAAGAGCTATGTGGCTGCCAGCCGCTGCACCGTGCTGTTATCCCCCCTCCCAGCAAGCCACCAGTTGTCATCCTTCTTCCGTAGCACCCGTGAATCAGCTTTTTATTCCCAGAAATCTCTAGAGATGGTAGCTCTAAAAATGATGCCTTATCCTGGGTCCTGTCCCTGCAAGTAGGTGGAGTTACGAATTGCACCCCTTCCAGAAGGTCACTGAGTTCTCCACCTACAGAGGTACCGGGATATTTATGGGGCGCCTGGCAGCATTTCTGTCAGGATCTTTTCTCCTAATATATGCGTTAGAGATTTTGAGCTTGGTGTGCAAGAAAGATTATAAAGCCTGCACAATAAATCTGCTTGTATTAATTCAATGGCTCTCTTGTGCAAATTGTTTTTACTGCTACCAGTACAGAATAAACAGAAAGCAAAGTCAAAGCACAATGATATTTTGGAACAAGTTGTGGGGGATGCATAGTGCTGAGGAAGCCCACACAGACAACATCAGAGCCGAATCACATGAAATGTTATGCCCTAACAAATGGCTGGGTTTTTTCCTATGAACCAAGGCAGAGGATGTCTAGCAGTGCTTCAGGTGGCCTGGTAAGCTGTTTCCAATAGAGGACAGTGTTGCACAGTCACACTGGCTGCTTATTAATTCAGAATCTAAAGTTATAAAATTATCTAGTTTTAAAATCCTGGTTCAATTCCTTAATGGGCTTAGCTCTCCTGCTTTTTTGTGGTTGTTTTTTTTGTTTTAAATTGTTGATGTTGCAGTGTTTGACCCCAAACCTTCCCCGCGGCAGGAATCATGCTGTGTTGGGCATTCTGCCCACTGCTGGTTCTTTGCCTCTTTTGCTGGGTCCCATCAAATCTCACAGTCTGACAAGGAGTAAGACCAAATGGAAAGGAAAGAGCATCAGAGGAGGTGATGCTGCCCAAAGTGCTGTGAGTTGACGGGGCCGGCAGGCATTACCTGCCTGCCTGTACCTGCAGGCAGGGCATTAGGCAAGGTTCAGGGACAGCAAAGCCTGGTGAGAAACTCAAGTTAAATGATCATTAAGTTCCTTGAGGTTACCTGGGCTGAATTCATTGTGTTCCCTCCTAGCAGAGATCACGGTCCACTCCTTTGGACCGTCCGAGTACTTTGCCAAACAAGTTCTTTGCTGTTGAAAGACCTTGAGCACTCACATCCCCCTTTTTTTTTTCTCTTCTTCTGGGGCATTTTGACTGGGCCCTTCATTAAAGTCTTCAGTCTGTTGTAGACTGTGGGGAAGTGGTTTGCATCTTTGTCCAGGGAGTTATGCTGTACACTTCCAGTGGGTTTTTCTGATTCAAGAGCCCATCGCAAGGCTGTGAGTGATTGCCAGGAATGGTCTTTGTAAGGGAATGGTCTTCTCTAGTTCTTGCTTCCATAGAAAGGCCTGAGTCCATAAATAAGCACTACGTTGCTAATTTAGGAACTAAATTGTGTGTTTGTGACTCTGGCTTGAACAGCAGCCTCTGTTCCTAGTGCTGGGGTTTCCCAGCTTTTAGGAGCCTTGGTTAATCCTGCTGTTGGGAGGCTGCTCTCGTCTCTTGGGAAGCGAGGTGTTCTGAATTGTAACTAGAAAGCAGCTGGTTTTTCTTCTGGGAAGAGGTTCTTGCAGCATCCACTCACCCCTGACCTTGGAGGGATGGACACCTGACTGCCAGGTACCGGGGAGAAGCCCGTGACATCTGGGGTGGTATCATATACTGCTTTTAGTATTGCATTTTCATAGCCGAGGGGTTTTGGCTGTAGTATCAGAAAACTGGGGAAAACCTCTTGACAAATTGGACAAATAGAAGCAACAAAGCCTTTTTTTAATTGCATTGTGAGGCCACATTTTATTGGTGAATTAATAGGGAAAACCAAACTATTTTAGTGGCTAACTGGGAACAGTATATTAGTAGCAGTATTAATAAGTGTGGAGTGACAGGAGGCTTATAAGAGTGGGAAAATGAGATACGGTATTTATCCCTTGTGCAAAATCTCTTTTATTATTAAAGACATTGGGTTAACTTGGGATAGATTTAATACTTCAACTCTATTTTTATTGGATAATTAGTAGTGAGCAATCCCAACCCTGGGACAAGGACAGAAATCTGAAAATCAAGGATGTCATGAAAGGAAAAAAGGAAATAGGTAGCAGGTTTGGTTTTTTCCTTTATATCTTTGACATAGCCACCGACAATGTAAATCTTTGCTGGAGCAGGTGGTGGGGCAGCTCCTCGCTCCAGAGACACGCAGGAGGAAGGATGTGGGTGCCCCTTCACAGCCCGGCGCTCTGTCTGTCCGTGAAATAAACCCTTGCGGAAGGGTTTGCTGCCTTTTCATTAAACATCTCGCAACCCCCCAGCTTGTGCACTGCCGGGTCTGTTACAAGGAGGAATTAAAAAATCCATCAGTCGTATAACGGTAAAGGTTTTACTTAATCTTAGCTTCCCAGCTAAAAGCGCGTACCAAGAATAATAAATGTAAGACATGATTTTTTTAAAAAAAGAATTAGAATAAAATTTAAAAGCTGGGAGTTGGAAGATTTGAAAGGTTCTGGAGATGTTAAGCATTGGCAAAGGGCATACGGGATGCCAGTGTTTTGGGGGGTTTGAAGCATAAGCCACGCTTCCTCAGGCTAATTGTGCAGAAAAAGAGCCTAGTGTTACAGTTTTCTCTGCAAAATGGTGCGATTGTGCAGCAGTGCTAACATTTACTGACTATGGAGTCTGCTTATTTCCCCCATTTTTTATTATCAGCAAAACTTTAATTACAGCTTACCTACCACCTTCTGCCTACGTTTACAATGCAATAAATTTTCAGTCTCTCTATGCAATCTGCATCTCAAACAGTGCAGTGCTCTGGCAATGGACGTTATTGATTCCTTGAAGAAATTATAACAGCATTTGTTCCAAGGAAAACAGGAACACAGAGGCATACACGTGTGCATGCCAGATATTAAAATGTCCCCTCTCTCCACCGGCTCTCTGTGCTTTATTGAGCAACGTAACTCCAGGTTAGAAACCCAGGACAATTATTTTAAAGTGATTGATGGGAGTCAGGAGGAGCAGAAGCAGGAACAGGAATTTGGATTGGATTTGATTCCTTACTTTCCAAAAACAGAAGCAGTAGCAGTTTTTGGTTTTGTTTTCTTCCCCTCCTGGGTTGCAGGACTGTGTAAAACTGGTACATAAGAAAAGATGGTTGCTTAATGATTTAAAAAGTAAATGAGAAATTACTTTGTAGTGTTTAACTGATTTTTTTTTTTTTCCTGTTTGAGTATCAGGAACAGATGTGGCTGTGAACAGTAATTAAAGGTGGAATCAATGTGTTCTTAGCTGCTGGGAAGGAAAAAATAGCTAGAAATGGAGTAAATGAAATATTTGAAAAATATTGTCTGTCAGATTACTGCTGGCTTGCAAATATATACAACGGAATTCATTAAAGAAGTCTGAAGGTGAAAATTTGCTTCTCATTTATAGTTTGTGTTAATTTGTCATTAATATTCAGTGACTTAATGAATGCTATTACTGCTGCAGCATCTGGCTGACCTCAGACGAAGCTCTGCGTGCTCCAGCGTGCTTTATGGAGAAGGTTTCCCAAATACTTTCATCTAATAAACATGATGGCCACATTCTCATCTGATGTTAAGTAGTTTAAAGTGAAATCAGGAGAGCCGTGCCGATTGCCGCTGGATGTTAATCGGCACGTGTTAGAAGATGCTCAGTCCGAAGATCTAACCCAGCAGGTGCGGTGCCGGCGCATGGGAGCTTTCTGTTACTGTTCAGGGTTGAAATAGCTAAAATACTACTAACAGGAGAAAAACTGAACTCTTCAGGTGACAAGTGAAATGCAAAGCCTGTGACTTCGCCGCTCTTAGCACGGTGATGAAGAGATCAGTCAGAAGGGTGACGTGATTCATTCAATCACAGCGTGGCGAAAGCTGCGCCGCGGCTGTCTCGCAGCTCCTGCTCCTTCAAAAAAATGAGTGGGACTCCGCACACACGTGTCGGGTGAGGTGTAAAACCGTAACGATGCACGGCTGCGTGCCAGGGATCGCATCGCAACTCCCAAGTGTTCATCCTAAGAAAGAAAAATGTCCCTGTTCTTTTATAGTGCCAAGTATTGAATGTCGATAATGATGATTTATCCCTAGAGTTAAGCTGGAGGAATATTAAGAGGTTGTAATTGTTGGAGAACAAACTTTGTTTTAAACACGCTGCATCTTATTCCCCTCTAAGGAGGAGAGGAAGAGAACTTCCTTCTTTCTGAGTCTCCTGCATTTGTGTCATGCTATGATCTGTCCAAAAGCAACATCCCAGAATCCCAGACTGGCGGGGGTTGGAAGGGACCTCTGGAGCTCATCCCCTCCCACCCCTGCTGGAGCAGGCACCCCCAGAGCAGGGGCACAGGGCCGCGTCCAGGCGGGGGGTGAATGTCTCCAGGGAAGGGACCCCACAGCCTCTCTGGGCAGCCTGTGCCCCTGCTCTGGCACCCGCACAGGGAAGGGGTTTGTCCTCATGTTCAGGGGGAACTTCCCGTGTTCCAGCTTGTGCCCGTGGCCCCTTGGCCTGGCGTTGGGCACCACTGAAAAGAGCCTGGCCCCATCCCCCTGACACCCACCCTTCAGATATTTATAAGCACTGATGGGATCCCCCCTCAGCCTTCTCTTCTCCAGGCTGAACAAGCCCAGGTCTCCCAGCCTTTCCTCACAAGGGAGATGCTCCAGCCCCTGATCCCCTTGGCAGCTCTGCGCTGGACCGTCTCCAGCAGTTCCCTGTCCTTCTTGAATCAGGGAGCCCAGAACTGGCCGCAGCCCCCCAGATGTGGCCTCACTGGGGCAGAGCAGAGGGGGAGGAGAACCCCCCTTGCCCTGCTGGCCACACTCCTTTCCATGCACCCCAGGGCACCGCTGGCCCCCTTGGCCCCAAGGGCCCGGTGCTGGCTCAGGGTCACCTCGCTGCCCCCCAGCACCCCCAGGGCCTCTCAGCAGAGCCGCTCTCCAGCAGGTGCCCCCCAGCCTGTGCTGGTGCGGGGGGTTGTTCCCCCCCAGGGGCAGGACCCTGCACTGGCTCTTGTTGAAATCCATGAGGCTCCCCTGGGCCCAGCTCTCCAGCCTGCCCAGGGCTCGCTGGGTGGCAGCACGGCCTGCTGGTGCATCAGCCGCTCCTCCCAGCTTGGTGTCATTATTACATCCTGCAACATTATCAGATAAGACTGATTTAAAAAAAAAATGAAGGGGAAAAAAAGCCAGAGGAGAGAGGTGCTAGTTTATTTTCAAAAAAAAATTCTGAAAATGCGGGTAATGGCGGTACAGGTCGGGCTCTCTCTGCCAGCCTCTGGGAGCAAAGCATCGCCACGGACACGGGGGCTGCAGGAAGGGCAGTGTTATGCTGGTGCTGGGTATTTCTGCTCAATGTATGGATGTACGTTGCATATGGGATATGTGTGTTACTCCCTATCAAATGCTGCTTATGTGGATGAGAACGTTATTGGGTAATTATAAATACTCCCATCTGGTCACACTGGCTGAAGGTGATGAGAAACAGGAGCTGGAGGATGGTTTTGGCTGAAGACCCCAGTTTCCACATAAATTAATTCAGTTTCCTTTTGTTCTGTGATTATTTTTAATTTTTTTCCCCAATTCATGTAGTACCTTGTGTGCTAGTTTTCAGCCTCAGTGATACTGTGAGGGTTAAATTTAAGGATTTTTCAGAAATTCTCAGGTACCCTTGATATGAGAAACGTTGGGGTTCTTTTGGTGGTTTGTTTGGTTGGTTTGGGGTGGGGTTTTTTTTGGTTAATACGAGATGTGATTCTTGGCTGTGGCACTAGATGGTGTTTAACCAAGTAGGAGTGGGGAGATAAACTGGAATCCCAGACAGAGAGGCAGTGGAGTTGAATAAAAGAGAATTATGGTTCAGGTGTTACCCAGGTGAATGAGCACCACGTTCTTGACTCCAAAATTTGTTTGCAAAATTCAGGTTTCAGCATCCCTTCTGTTTTGAAAATCAATAGCACTGGCATGTAGCCTGCTCTTAAAAAAGAAAAGTTTAGATTCTAGCTCAGCCCCGCCTTCAGCCCTTATATAATCAATAATAATAAAGGAATAAATCTAACAATAAACCTTATGGATTCTGAGAAAATGATAAATATAATGCCTGGTTCCCATGAGGAATTTCAATTTATAGTAACTCTTAAGCAGGAGGAAGATGTTTCTCAAAATGAATTACACTGTCCTTGTCTAAAAGGTTCCTCTCAGCGTGCATGGTATATATGTGAGCATAAACCCTGCTATAAACAAGTGCCAGGTGGAGTGCAATTACGCCAGCACGGCGTTCTGGGGCAGTCTCAATCCTCTAGGTAAGAGAAATCAGATGCTGTGTCTTTGTAGCAATAAAAGGATGCAAGGCCGCTAGATGAGCGGAGCTGGAAAAAAAACAAAACAAAATAAAAACCAAAAAAAGGGAAGCAAAACCCCCCACGTTAACAGTCTCCAAAGTGCTTCAGGACACTTAGGCAAATTGAGTGGAGGTAGCTTAATACAGTACACTTTGTGTACTCGCTTGGTGTATAATCTAAATATAACCTCCATGAGGTCTTATCTAGGAAAGCCATTTACGAAAATCATACAAGAAGTGTTTAGTTTGGCAAGCCAAGTGTTTTCCCATGTGTTGATGCTGTTTAATACCTCGTGTTACAGTGTAAGCCCCAGAAAGCTCTGGATTTGGTCAATCGCAAATTAAATTCTAAAGCTCTGATAAACAAAACATGTACAATATTAATAAAAGGTTAGAAAGAAATGAAGTGATCCTCCTTCAGCTGGATCTCAGTCCTGAAAAACATTTATGGTGATAGAATTAAAAGCTCTTTTATTTTCATTTAGGTTTAGCATTACCAAAGGTTTTTGAAACCCAGCACACAAGGATATGTGTACAGCTGAGATGAGTCATCTCGATACCCAGAAGTAGCACAATTTACCCCCAGTCATTGCAATAGAGAAATGCTTTCAGCACTAGATGCATTCCATTTTCCTTGTCATGCTACGAAACAAGAGAAAACAGCTGAAAACAGCAACATTTTTAAACGAATAAAACAAAAATTGAACATCCTGAACAGCAGGGAAGCCCTGCTGGCAGGCAGTGAGAGATGGGGTGCTGGAGCTGTGGGGCCACCACCCCTTTCGCCTTTGGGGCGTCTGCTCTGAACGTACCACCGTGACGGTGACAGGCGGCTGCCGCTACCTGATGGGTGCCGGGTGTCCGAAGCAGGCTTGGTAATCCCGAGCCCATTCCTCACAAACCCCAAATGCTGGTGACAGTGAGAGGGACAAGGGTGGGCTCTGAGCCCCAGCCAGCTGGGGTGGCTCGGTGCTCTCCGTGTGCAGGTCACGCATCCAGCATCACTACCATTTCTAACATCCGTGCTTGCACCTACCCACTTGTTTTTTCTCCCTGTCCTTGCAGAGGGACGCTGTGTCCCACCTCCCCGCACCAGCGAGGGGCAGGTGCCCCAGGCTCGGGGCTGCCTTGTTGCTTCTTGAGCTGAAGCAAGAGCAGGAAGCTGTTCTGGGGCTTTTCTGATGGACCAGGGCTTCTGGTTTCGCATCTCCTGCTGTGTTTGGCCCCTGTAGAAAGTTGATGTAAGGTTGCGCAAACCCAGGCTGAAGCGCTCCGAGTCGTTTGTTTGTTTGTTTGTTTATTAATAGCATTCTTATGAACACATTGCCCTTACATTGAGCTTTTTTTCTGTAGCGTGCTCAATGCTCTGCATACCACGAATTACACCTGAGGTCACTTCTGTGGGGTGAATCACCAGGCGACTTGGGGGCAAAGCTGGGAGCCGGTTACGGAGCTCCCGACAGCCCCGAGCCCAGCCCATGGGCTGGCAGCCTTTGCTGTGATCAGTGGTTTGGGAAGCTGCTACCGAACTCTGGGACCAAAATAAATAGTGAAGAGGAGTGCAAGGGTTACCACATGGGATCAGACCCTTTCTCTTGATATTTGTGGGGTTTTCCAATAGCCTTCCTGTGCTGATGCAACTGAGTCGCAGCTTCGAAAGACCCTTTGTTTAATCAACTGATTCCTCTTTTTCATTTTATTATTGGATTACACATTTATGTATGTTGTTTTGCATTACTTCTGTCAAGCCAGCGTGTCTTCCCCTACAGCTAGGACAATCAAATGTTGTACGAAATATATAATGCTCTTTGATTAATATTAAACGTGGTGAACAAATATATCTGGAAGATCTTTATCTTCTGATAGGCTCGTTTGTTTGAGGTGCTGAGGCTGGGGCTTGTGATGGCTCCCTGGGGACACGTGGGGTCTCCTTGTTTTCCAAAGCCTCATCATGATTAAGTAAAACTTAAACCTTTTCTCAGTATTGCTTTTTTGTTGTTGCTTTTCTAATATTTTAGATATTTCTTGCTTCTTCATTGTCTCACACTTGTATTAAGACCTTTAAATTGCTGCTTTTAGTTTACTTTCTAAAAGGCAATGATTTACGATTATTAAGGCTCCATCCGTCATTGCTCTGTCCTTCCTGATATAGCAGAAAAGACGACTCCTTTACGCTTTGGAAGTCAAGGTTTGCTTTATGTGCAGTATAGTATTATGTGAAGTTCTCCCCAAAATAGTAAACGGGCATCTATAACAGCTCCGCTTTACTGCATTTTAGATTAATTTTGTATTCTTTGGGGATGATAAATGTTAGGAGGAAAAAGGTATTTTTGTGAATGAAAGATGTATTAAGTATATATGAAAAGAAACTTAATGCTTGCACAGGGTTCTGCAAATCTGTTATTTTCTGGCCAGAAATAGCTTTCTCCTGCTTATAAATTGCTTTGGACACAATCAGCGGTATTACCACCAGCCTTTACGTATTTCTGTTAGGTCTTGTCTGTCTTTCACAGCTTTTCTTGGCATTTTGTGTCCAACTGTTTGGTCAGTGAGATGAGGGAAGTGCTGTAGCTGCAAGTAGATATTCTAGATTTTTAGGAAACCCTGAAGAATTGTTGAGGAATGACACTATGGTGGATTTGGGAATGTAGCGTGCTTCTGCCAGCATTGAGCAGCGTCGGAGGTTATCGGAGAGGGAGGAGAGGACGCGTGACAGCGATAAGTATTAATGCTTTCGATACATTTTGACCTTAGAGTCGGTGATGTTGGCTGTGGTGAATCAATAGCATCTCTCTGAGGCAGGACTGACCTTGGACACGTTCCCGTGACATTTGGTGCACACCCTCGCCCGAGGCAGGTGGGTGAGTCTGTGCATCGCTGGCTTGTGCTTTCACTGACCTGTGTTAGCAATTAAAAACAAAAAACCCCCCTAAAGACAGACTTAAAACCAGGATGGGTCAGAGGGAGTGGGGGAGAGGAGGGCTCCCTGTGCCGTAGGGAAGAGCTGAAGGCAAAGATTGAAAGCCAGTGGTGTTCCCACCCATCATTTCATCTAACATCCGCTGTTGGACACAAAATTGGTGGAGCTTTTACCACGGCTTCGTAAGGCGAGCGGTGTTATCCGTTCCAGCAACTCTTCTCTTGTCAAAGCTCACCTTTACAAGTTATTTGTAAATAAAAGAGCTTTCTTTTTGCCTATAATAGAAGTACATAGATAATTCAGCGCTCAGCTTCTTCCCTTCACTGTAGCCGTGTCCTGGTTTTCGGCTGGGAAGAGAATTAACTCTATCCCAGCCAAAACCAGGACAAGCCTCCTGCAATTTTCTCTGTGAAGTCTTCACATTGGACGGCCTCTCCAGAGGCTTAAAATGAATCACAGAACAAAATGAAACCTGACCTTATGCTGTATGTATTTTTTATGACTAGAGCTTATCTTATCAGCCACGGTTGCCTACCTTGCACCGGAAAGAAATTCTGGCTGATGTTTCTTAGCAGAAAGAAAGAGATGATGTTTCTTCAAGGCTTGATGATACCAATCACCTTGTATATATGTTCCACCCAATCATGACTTTGCTTAAGAGTACAGCTATTTCTGAGCTGTTTTAAGCGTGGTCTAGCAGAAGCCAAATTGCTTGGCAGCAGTTGAGCATGAAGGGAAGGGGAATTGCGACGGGGGTGACAGTGTTGCTGCTTCCGCTTGGTGTTGATGGTAATCGGCTCGGGCAGATGTCTCCGACAGCTGCGGCTAATGGGCTGCCGTGCTGGGCAGGGACCAGACCTCGAAACACTTTCTGCTCCACAGCAAATACATGGGCCTGAGTGCATGGAAGAATAAAACCAGTTCTATGTTTAACATTATGATTAAATTCTGCCCTCGCTACTAAATCTACAAATTGTTGATGTTTTACACTTGGAAGTTGGGTTTTTCTGCCTTAGGTTGTGTTGTGTGGGATTTGCGTTGGGTTTTATTTTTGTTTGTGTGTTTTCTATTTTATTTGTTTGAAATGGCTATTTAAATTATTGATAGGATCTTAAAACTGAGCTAATTCACTTCAATTTGTCCAATAGACAAAACTATTTATAATTAACGGAGAAGCTGAGGTCATTTTGGTGTGTAATAGCTGCCAAACTAAATGAATAACAATTAGGCAGTTTTTTATGCTAAGCGAAAAATTATGCAAGAACTACCTTCTGCATAGCCTTGAAATGATTACCAAGAAATTCAGGTGGCAAGCTCTGTGGAAGGAGGAAAGAAATCTGGGGGGGTGGAGGGGTGGTGTCTCAAAACTGTGCCTGTATTTATCTGGTTAGACTAGCTATGTTGGCACTGGAAACAAATGATCTTTTAAAACAAACCTTATCTTTAAATCATAGTGACAGCAGAAGCTATTGTAAGAACATGGCCATACATAATTGAAAAGGACAAAAGGTGAGGGTTTTACTTAAAAAGAATAGGATTTGAGTGGTGGCTTGCTTCATCTCTCAGTATTTGCCTGGGTACTTCCTAGGGCTTTCCATATGCTTAGCTCGGGTGGGAGACTACTGTTATCAGTTACATAACCTTTTGTTTTTCTTAACATTAAGATGGGGAGAAAATGTCCCTACCACCTTCCTAGAGATTCCTCTGGGGCTTGCGTGCTGTTTGGGGAAGCAAGACATGAAGGAATGGCCTTGCTCATACGCTGTCTGGGTAACGTGCTTTTGTTTGCCCAGCCTATTTTATTGTAGTGAAACAATGAATGGTTAAAAGAAAAAAAAAAAAAAAAAAAAGAACAAACTTAATGTAGGCTACAATCCAGAGTTATTGCCGAAGCTGAAACAAGTGTAAAAAGTAGCAACGACTGCATAATGGAATGATAAAAAAGGCTCCTTACCTTCGCTTGCAGGACATAATACCAGTTCACAACACAATATAATTAGATTGCCACATCACCCCTTGTAAAACTAGAAAGAAAAGAAATGTAGGGGTGCATTAAAACTCCTTTCATTTTCTAATGCCTTTGGAGAGCTATTGGACATAGAGGACTTGCTCTGGCAAAAAGCTCTAGTGAGCTATTAGGTTTTTAACTATTTTATAGGCTTTTTTTTTATTGTTGCCAGGCCTAGTTTTTCAGTACAATGACTTTGTCCTCTCTCCCCCTTCCAGCCTGTCGCACGTTTATCAATCTTACAGATAACATTCACTATAAAGATAAGTCCAGGCTCTGATGAAGCACTGTGTCCTGCTGACATATCTTTCCTTCCCTCTGCTTTTTTTAGCAAGTCTCACATGACTTCTTTTATCTGATGATCATCTGATACAAATTTCTTGTGTCTGCTCCAGATCCCGCAGACAACAGGAACAAAACCCTGCCATGCAAGAAGTAGACACCATCACCTCTGGGCCAGGTTTAAGTGGAACACAGCAGAGAAGAGCAGAGACTCTTTTGGGTCAGAGGATGACCTTTCCTAAACAGTTAACCATCAGCAAAGCCCTCACCCTTGCTTCCCATTAATTAATATTCCCTTTTTTTGCTCCCCGTTAAGACTGTAAGGCTAAAATGCAAGTGGTCAGAAAGGAAGGATTGGATGTTGAAAAGCAACTTCATTCTCTCGGTGAAGCTGATGAAATTTACTTCCTAGATAAAGACAGCTTTTGCCAAGGACAAATGAATGTAAAAATCACTACATTGCCGTGGGTTGATTAGAATTGGGCCTTTTCAAAGGAAAACAATATTACTTATTAGTGGAACTGCCAAATTTTGTCCTGACTCAAATTTTTTAAAATCTGTGGAAATGTCAGAGCTGCTATAAGCGTGCACAGCTGACAATGATAAGTTGCGTGTATCTCTAACCAGGAGTTTTAAAATGATGCATAGGGACAGCAGTTGAAGGAAAACTTGCAAACTGTTACGAGCAAGAAAAATGTTCCTGGTTAATGCAGTGGAAAAAAAGAAAGTTGAAACTTCCTCGTGTTTATCGTTTTTATGGCAGCGGGACACGTAGGCTTGGCTGGGAGGTAGGGATTGATCGTGACCGTCACCATTCACGGCAAGCCCTCTGAGGCTTCCCAGGCAGCCTGGGAGAGCGCTACCAAAAGCACACTGAGAAAGAGGTACAATGCTGACCTGGTAAGTGAGTGTATCTTAATGTCTCCTAGTTCACCTCTTTCACCTATTTCACATTTAATTGTGTGTGACTGGTCTCCAGAGCAGTGTTCTTGGATCCCTGATAAACGAATTCATGTTGCTATACAAAGACCAGGACAACCTGTCCGGTTTCTTCCCCATCCAGCCACGTCTCCGGAGCTGAGATGGGGTTTGCTAGCAAGGCACTGCCACGGCTTCCGGGGCTAAGGCTGGACTGCCAAGTCCACTGGCTTCCCAGAAATATTTCTGTGACTTTTTTTCTGGTCTTAAATGCACAGTTCACAGCATTGTTTTGGCACTAACAGAATTTTAGTTTTGGTACTAACAGAGGCCTCAGCTGAGCATTTCAGCTTAGATCTGTATTTTGCAGTGAAGAGGAGATCAGGAGGAATCTGCTCTTTGCTCCGTAGGTTGTATCTCCTACCTGAGTTACAGGACTTCTAGCAGGTTAAGTATGCTGAGCTGACAGAATACGGCTGGACCACACGGTTCTGGAGACAAGATGTTTCCAGCTGGCCTAGGCTGACGTGATCTGTATATTGAATTCAATACCAAAAATACCTGACAAGACAGCTAGAGGCACCTCTATTAGACCTCTTAGGCAAGTACTGCACGCGTATGAGTGTACATCCATGGATGTGACATAGATTTTATGTATTTATATGTGTAATATGTCTATGTTGTTCAGTCATCCTTGCTGTTAAATTTTATTTAACCCGGTGTGTTGACTCTCGCTGCCTGCAGAGCAACAATTGAACAGTGTCTTTGTAAGAATATAGAAGATAACAAGAAGAAAAAAATAATTAACAGGAATTCATGTCAAACCTCTTCAGTTTTCATTTATAGCAGCAACAAACCTTGTGGGTAGCGAGCCAGTTTCACGTAATATGACCATAAGAAAACATTTATAGGGTAAGTACAAAACTGACTGGAAAATTGTACTCCAGCAGTAGAATATACCCTGCCAGTGTAGCCTGCTCTGCACAGAGGGGAGTGGAGGAGTGGACAGCCAACAGGATTGGGTTTTGAGTGCAAAAACCTGTTATGAGGTTATGAACAAAAACTGAACAATATCGTCTTAGAATAGAATATTTCAGTTGGAAGCGATCTCTCAACTGAAAAGTCTTCACGTGGATAGGAGTAGAAAGAACAGGCTTAAATTGAAATAAGGACAAATCAGGCTTGATAAGTAAGAAAAAAACCTCAAACAACAAACCAGAAGAGCAAAAGCTGTTGGGCATCAGAGGGGTTTTCCCCGGGAAGGTGGGGACTGTCGCTGGGGACAAGTGAAGGACCACTCTTGCTCTTTTCTCTCTATAGGGAAAAACAATGCTGTCGCCCATCGAGGGGCTGGGGTCTTGCTCTGGTTTTTTTTCTCCCCTTATCGCTCCCTTCTGCTAGACAAGGCCACCAAGGTCCCAGAGTAACTGAGCAGCTTGACCTGCGAGCGGCAGCGCGGTAGGCAGGAGGCAAGGGAATTGCCCTGGCTATGTTCCGGTTAGGTCCAGCCGGCGAGATGATGCTTAGAGATGCAACCTAATGACCGTGTAAATGCCTGGGAATGGAGCCAGTATTTCTGTAACGGCACTCAGCACGAGAGGAAATACTCAGAGAAAATCAAATGAAACTTTAAAAGTGAAAATGTCTCTTAATTGTTCAGTGGTCGCAACCTCTTTCCGTCAAACCCCCAGGTAACGAGTTTCCCTTCAGCCCTGTTTGCCCTTGTCTTCCCAAAGTAAAAACCTGAGCTTTCAAGCATAAGTAAAAAAATTGTGTTTTCTAGATTTGTGTGAAAGGATGTGCTTTTGCTGAATACAGCAGCTCCTAAAAAGAGGAACTTACCCCAGTTTTGAGCAATTTTTTCTCTATGCTGACAGTTCAGCAGTACAGGAAATAGTCTAAGGCAGGCAATTTTAAGAACATGCATTAACATGTTAATTATTACAGTGTTTCTGCGCTAAATCACATAAGTTTACTCAGAGCATAAAGCCTAGTGCTCAAGCGCTGCTGGGTGATCAGCTTCCAGAAACAACCCAAGATGACTTTTTTATTTATGTTTGATGTTTCTTGCTAATTTAAATGTCACAGCTCATATCTATGTCTCTGTTACCTCAAGGATAGGCTACTCAAGTGTGAACTGTAATAGAGCTGCATCTCAAACAGACTTGAAAAGGTACTTCAATGTGGAATGTCTCTGTTTACATTTAAAATGATATATTATTATTTATTATTTATATTGCAGTAACACCCAGCAGCTTCAGACATCTATTAGGAAGCCTTTATGGTCAGTGCAAAACAGACTGTAAAATAATGTTCCTACCCCTGATAGCTTTCATTTATAAGTAAATCCATCCATGAATGTATCAGCATGTCTTCACAGAAACCGGATACATCTGTGTTGCAGCACTGAGGTATTTTCAGTTATACGGCTGCCAATGGACTGAGATTTTACTATACAGAAAGCTCCATCTTCCTTCCACAGCTAAAAATCACCTCAGGTATTCAGGCTTGGGGCTGCTCAGGTAAATGAGACAAAGCCATTGAAACAGTGTTTATGGTTTGGCTTTTAAGTTGGCCTTATCCAGTGCAAATAACAATTTGATATTAGGTAAGTCACCTTGCAAGTATCCTGTGAGACTTCTGGGATATTACTGAGGGAGAAGTACTGTTTTGGGGTATTCTCTCTCTCCCTCTGTTCCCTAGAGCTGGAAGGTTAGAAGTCCACACCAGAAGGAAACCATTTAGATCTATTTACCCAGAGATTTTTTTTCCCCCTACAGATGTGTACAGGCTGATTGGCTTTGACAGACAGTGCAGCCTCTGCCTCGTCTGATGAGAAAGGCCCTGTGCTAATAAGCTAATATTCTCAGTTGCACTCATAAATGATGCAGCGATCCTAACAGGCTTTTCAGCTGCTACCAAAGGTCCCTGATCCATATGTTTAAGTGCACTCATAAATGCTGCAGGAACAGGGAAGGTTTCCTGCTCGTATCAGGGAGCAGGTATGGTTGTTAACATGTTGTTGCCCTTTCCATTCTTCTATACCTCTGTTGTTAGGTGAGCTGTGCTTTGCTGTGTCGTGGAAGAAAAAGGCAATAGTACTGAGTGTGGGAAGAGACTGGGCCTGTTTTGTCTTGAATGAGCTGCAGTCTATGTCTTACTGGCAATGCTTCTTGGTGTTGGGTGGGTGGAAGGCAGGCCCTTTGATAGGGATGCTCACACGTCAGAGGATGTGGCACCCCGATTCAGGTGATGGGGTGTAAGGGAAGAGTTGGGCCAAGGTCCCGGAGACTTTGGGCTGGGACCCAAGATTCACTCATGTTTTCTGAGACCCGTACGTAGCTCTAAAACATGTTATAGAAGATGTATTGGACAGGCTTCTTCATATGGAGAAACCAAAATTGCCATCCCTCCTTGTTAAACTTGTGAAGTGCTCGGTGGCGCGGTCAGGCTGGTTGCCAGAGGAGCCGGGGGGGTGCTTCTGTTTTGGAAAATTAAGGTTTTCCAGAAACATGATATTTTATGAACTTGCCAGCGTCTCAAGCAAGTTTCATTGTTTGCTGCCCAAGCTAGGCTCTTGCTCCTCCTTTGTACCATGTACTATTGTTTGTTTTTCTGTTAAGAAAAAAAGGAGTTAATTAAAAACAATATTTGAACTGGGTTTATTTAACATGCATCTATTCAATATGCAGAAGCCTATCTTTTCCTGAAATTCCTTTTGTTTTCTTTCCTTGACACAAAGAAATTTCCTTAACAGTCTTGGCAAAAACGAGACTCCACTAAAACTGCCATGACCAGCCCAGATGTTAATCCTGACCCAAGTCAAGGCTTGTGAGTCCAGCTTTCCACGCGGTCAGTAGGAGACAGCTATGCAGAAGATGGAGAGCAAGAGAGTCCTTGCATCCACCAACTGTACTGGAAGTGCAGGGGAACCGGTGTCCTTGTGTGTACGTTCAGCTTGCGTATCCAGTGATTCACACCCCCACTAACCATCGCCGTCATACAAAGATAAGCACAAAATCTGCCCTTCCTCACTTTTTGCCACCAAAATTATCTCCCCTCTGAGCCTTCCCTTTCTACCTTGAAAAAAATCCCCACCTGCTAACCTGGAGTCTTCTGTTTTGTATGTTTTTCTATTGACAAAAAGATATATTTTCAGGCTAAATTGTTGCTTTGCTACACTACTCCAAGAGCAGATCAAGGCACGGTTTGTTCTTCTGTTCCCTTTCTGCCGCTTGAGTGAATGCCTGTGTTTAAAAGCATTTGCCTGAATTGAACCCAGTAAATTCACTCGCAATGTTTAAGAAAAGCTGTCAGCGGTACTGCGTTCCTTGTGTTTAATCCAATAACGATCACATATGTTCTGAAGTACAGAACTCAACATGAGATGTCTTTGTGTGCCTGTGGGCAAGCATCTGGCTATTTATCTTCTGTTTTTCTGACTACTCTTCAATAGCCTGGACATTAATGTGATCTGGCCTGCGACCGAAATTCCTTTGTCATGCTATATTCATCAGAGTTGGATTCGATGCAAGGGCTCTGAGTGCCTGCTTTATGCTTGGCACTGGATTATGAGCAGGGCAGAGGGATGAGCTGCTGGAAGGTGTTGCCAGCTGTGGCTGAAGGTGATGGACCCTAGAGGTTCCTCCATGGTCTGAAGTGCGCTTTACAATGGCTCCAGTTCCAACACGCTGTCCTGTAAAGAAGGAATGCAGGGAAGAAGTAATGGGAACGTAAAATAGGAGAGTACATGGGGATTTGGTTGATTTGTGTGGCTTTTGGATGACTAGAGTTGCGGATTTAGTGAAATCAAAGCCCTGCAGCCGGTGACCCTTCATCAGCGGCAGTACTATGAGTCCTTCGCAAGGATGACAAAACACTCTTTTGGGAGGACAGAAGTCAAGGCTATGAGAAGTGAATAAATCCATGATAATTTGGAGCTGCATCAATGACAGTCACACTGAAAAGCCTTTAAAATCTCTTCTCCCCTTCCCCATCTCCCCCAGATTTTAATGTACTGAACTGTATTTCAGACCAGACTTTCAAAGACTTCTTTTTAGGTTGATTCATTATGAGCCTTCCAAAAGCACACAAGTGGGTTGGTTAGGCTTTAATTACTATTAGTTTTAATAATATTCAAAGATCTAATCAGTTTATATCTGTGTGGGTTTTAAAAAAAATTAGTATTTGCATTGTTGAGCACCTTAATGTCACTGGAAGAAATTTGTTCCTTCGGAGGGCAAATAGTCATTTGCAGAGCTATATTGATAACTGGTTGTAGCTATTGGCATGGGGAAAAAATGACTTTGCAGGCATTTCCTAAAAATATCTTGGAAATATGGCTGTTAATAATGATTGTTGTTAGGAATGGTGCTATGATGGGGAGACTTAACCATGTAGATGTTGTCAGAGGAACATACAGTGGTAATAGATAGTGGAGCCTTACTATTCCTTGATGTAATAGCTCATGGATTTCTTATCCAACATTGCTTGAACCCATAGGAAGAAGGGCTTTCCTACACCTGGCTTGGTAGACTTCTTGGAGAAAATAATCTTTCACCAAGTGACATGAATAACTCCATTTAAATTAAATGGAATAATAAGAAGGGTGAAAAATCTAACTAATATTTTTCTTCAGAAAGGCAAACCAGAGAAGGTAATCTATTGGAATGAGTAGCTCATGAGAGAGGGTTCGAGCATGTCTGTGCCAGTGGTAGAAACCCTGCAGCTGCCTGCTAGTAGCATCCCTCCCTTGCATGAAAAACAATTGTACATAAGGCCTCCAGGTGTGCTCACCTTTTCTGTGGATATGTAGGAAACTCAAAAGGGAAGGAAAAACGAGATTGATTATGGGCTTAGAGGCTTGCAGCAAGGATTGGCACTATAAGGTGGAAACTTATCAGCCAGAAATGTCTAATGAGGAGAAAGATTCTGGTGTGGTGTTTGGTCACAGGGTGATTATGAACCACTAAAACAGTATGGCTGTATAGAACCAAATACACTGTAAGATTAAACAGCTGAAGTGTTTCATCCATTTATACAGAGGCATTAATGTCCTTGTGAAACTTATCAGGTGGGGTCCTGAATACAGCACTGATCCCTTATAGTCAAAATACACAGATTCAAGCTGGAAAAATACAGAGCAAAGCATAGAGAGTTGGATAATGATGTGGGAGAAAGTATCATAGAGGATGAAATGAAAAAAGCCAAGCCCATAGCTTAGTTGGCCCAGAAAAATGAAACCTTTGATGGTTGCTCTATATAGATAGAGAGCAAGAGTAAGGGAAGAACTTCTTAACCTAAAAGATGATACTGTCATGACAGCAAATGGGTACAGACGAGCCATAAATTAATGAGAGCCAGGGGCAGCATGGCTTTGGGAAGCCCTTGTAGGAGCTGACATCATTTAAGGTGATGTTTCACCCAAGTGATGCGGTTACTGGCCTCTCAAGGGACAAAGTGACCCAGGAGAGCCCTTCCAACCTCATGGTTCTGACCTTTTTTCTTCTCTTATGCTTGATCAAGTAGTAAGTACCTTCACTTATCAACTGGATGACTTTGTCACTGCTTGCAAAGTAATTCAATTCAGATATCTGTTCAATAGCCACAAAAAATATTCATGAATCCAGATTGTTTTGTGGATTTCAGTGCCATAATCAGTCAAATAAGATGTATTACACCTTGGTGACTAGACAGTAAAGCACTAGTTTTTTGCTCCATACAAAGTGACAGAGATTTTAATTGCATACTTGAAAGGTCTGGGGTTGTTTCTGAATGAATGAATGAATCTATTAGTGCCGTTGTCTTTGACTAGAAATGTTCTTGCATAATGATGAGGCACAGCTATTACATTCACTTGTATGGAGCACTCCCACTCCTGTGTTGTTCAAATTGTTTTTAGTCAATGGTCAACACTGCATCGAAATTGTGATCTCAAAAAACGAAGTGGAAAACTAATTTAAAGTACCACTGACCCTCAGAATTTAAACGGTTTCCAGATTATTAGAGGCAGCATACCTTCAGTTTACTCACACCTCAATCCTTGGCTGCAGAGAGTGTATCTTGCATGGGTTTAATGTGAAGCCTTATTTATGCTGGTAGTTTTATTATGCTAGTGGGATTGGCTAGCTTAAGGGATCAAAGCCACTTTTTCTCCTCAAAAATAAGGAATGTATTTTATTTGGCTATATCTAGGATGATATCCTTGCAGAAGGCAATCCCTAGTGGCCAAAATACTAGTGGAGAAAACCACAGGGAAGGGTTTTGTATCAAAAGCAGTATTGTATGCTTTATTACTGACAAAATATTACGATGCCTGCTGGCTGCATTGTTCTGAATCTTGCTTTAGCATCCAAAGTCTTTTAAGAGATTCCTCTGCAGGTACAAAACCCTGCGATATGTGGAAATCCAAAGCGCTGGCTGTAGGATTTTTCTGGGCATGCTGGAGAGCTTTGCCAGAGTAGCTGGAATAAACAAGAGTTAATCTTTGCTGCTGAAAAAGGTACATTTTTCATCTTACAAATGAACGTTTAATACAAAGTAATATGTATAAATGATGCCAACACAAAAATCACCCCGAAGGTCGGATGCATTGATTGCAGTGCATTGACTACGGCAAGTTTATTTGTGGTAAAACTGAAGTGGTTTGCTTTTGCTGGAGCTTGTGTGCTGAGTATTTCTGGGCTAAAAAAACACATACTTTTTGTTCAGTCATGACAAGCCCCTGCTGTAGTCACAGTTAATGTCAACCAAAGAGTGCTTTGGGCACTGTTATTATTTATATCAGTTCTGTAAACAGTTTCTTGCTGGGATAACTGGATCTTCAGTGGGCTTTTTATTGCTTCAAAATACCATACTTATAATTTTATGCTTGTCTGGAACAGTTAGCTAGCCAGGAGTTCAGTGTCCCAGTAAGAGTGAGGGGTCTGCAGACTGGATGAAATTACCGTGAGTGGTGGGTTGACAGGAGGGTGGGTGATGGGCAATGAAGAAATGGGCAAAATTACTTCAGCAAAGGTTGCTCCCCACCATCCTGCATCTGGGCTGGATTCCTGCTGCTGAATGCTTTCCTCCTCTGTGTGCCAGAATCCATAAAACAGATAAAACCACTTCTATATGTTAGCACAAAACTCAGCAAGTGACTATTGTAAACCGTAGGTAGAGTGGAGAAGAATGGTAAAAGAGGATATTTAAGGACATACAATTATTTGCATGGAAAATCCTACAGTCGAGAATAATGGGGGGGGAGGCGGCGGGAGAGATTTCCAGGTAATAAAATTCTGTCTGGCTCAAAGGGACAAACAAAAATTTGGAATTATTCCTGGATCCCTCTGAGTACTTGTCTGCATATTTAGGGGCCTTAACTAGGTAGATCCTAAGTTCTGCTCCCACTACTGCAGATCTGTGGTTTTTCTGCTCTCATTTCTTCTTTGGTGCGTATGTATCCTGAGCAACAGCAAGCCTGTAGTTACATCTTTCGCTCCTAGCTGCACGAACCCAATAAGACTATAAATGGCTGAAATACAGCATTATGGAACAAAAGCTTCCTCCTCCCTCATTTTCTTCCTACATGACACGAGCTGATGACCTGTCCTTAGAATTATTATATAGAAGAATATAATCTATGAAAGAAATCCTGAGCATCACTTATTTCTTCTGTGACACGGGGAAAGGACATCTCCGTGGCACAAAATCAGTGCAGCTGGGCATAAAGTCATATTCCAAATGTGTGATGATGTCTTAGCGTAATAGGATAAATTAAATCTTGCAAAAGAAAGCGGTACGCTGTTTGTCAAGGTTGTCAATAAATTTTTGCCTATGCTTCCTTTGTGAACAGAAAGCAGACAGGAGAACTAACAAATGGTTCCTCTCCTTCAATGCCTCAAACATCGCTATAATGATGGAAAAACAATGGCAACTTCGATAACCGTCATGAAACTAAGAATTTACTGTCATGTTTCTCATGGGATCTAATTTAAAACAGTGTTCTTGGCGAAACTCAGGTCAAGAGTAAAGAAGAAAAAGTTGATGGAGATCTGGTTTGACAGCTGGAATATCACAGAGCATACCAGGTTAAACTCTGAAGGGCTTTATGGAAAAGGACTTCTAACAAGGAATGTGCCTGAATCCCAACTAACTGCAAACAAATAGCAAAGCTCTTCTCTTTCTTTGTATATATTTTCCCTTATGTCTACATGCTGTAAGTGCAGACAATTTTGCCAGAAATGCTTTCGCTGTCTGCAATCTCCTTGCAGCAGTCCTGGGATGTGAGCCTTTTCTTTCCTTAGGAAGAAAGTCCAGGGTGTTGCACTAGGGTCAGCGAGCAGATATGGCTCTAGCTCTCGGAAGAGAATGCGGTCTGAAGGCAGACCATACCGCAGCCCGTGGCTGTCCGTCTCTCACAAGGATTTCTTACCCCTTACTAGTCGGTAGATGCTGTAGCTAACGTGAATTAAGAAATAATCTTCCTGAGCCGTGAAGATGTGGCTTTGGTCACCCGGCAATGTGTGTTTAATCCACCTCCTGGACTCATGCACTTCTCTACCAAAGGCCAAGAAAATGCAGTAAATGCCTAAATTAAGCTAAATTTGACATCTTTGCTATAGGTTGCTGTGCACTGTGTAAAATTCCTTCCCCACTTACCCTAGGACTAAATTTGGCACAAACGTTTGTCAGAAGCACAATAGCGAAATATTTTTTTTTCCTTAACTTCTCTGAAAGGATGGGAGAAAAACATACCCTTCAGTTTTAGTCAGTATTCCTAATGTCAGAGAAGGAAAAGAGCTATCCTTGTAATGCCTTGTAATATGTTTTAAACTTCTGCAAACATCATGCAAGGGAAGGGGTGGGGGGTACCTGCAGAGAAATGTCCCTTTTTATTACAAAAAAAGCAGGAACCTATAGATAAGGCTATTTTTGTAAATTTTGCTAACAGAATGGGGGGTTTTACTGCCTTTATATCCTGGATTTTTCTTTTTTTTTTTTTTTTTTTTGTGTTATTGCTAAAGGTAACAGACCACTTTAACAATAGTGAAAAAAAAAACCCAAACACCCCATAGGGTCTTTGAATCAAATGTTCCTTTTTCTTTAAGAGGTTCAAGACTTTGAAATAACGGATGGTGATGCCTCCTATATATGGGGGCTTTGCTTTTTGTGAAGCATCGCTTTTGTTTTATCATCTGGAACATCCTCTGGGATCCCGAAAACACTTTTACAAAGCGTGCGTCCAAAAGTCACCTGTTTATGGCAAACTCCTCTCCAGAGGAGGGGAATAAGCGAAACTGAAGTGATTCACCTCAAATAAAGATAAAAAGAGACACAAATATTATGAAGCTTAAATAAAAGATTAAGTGTTGCCAAATTGGAGAGGAGGAGAGCAGAGGATGATGAAGAGAATGGGGATCGTTAAAGAGCAGGATCTCATCCTGGGGGTGATCCTCCATTTATCGATATTGCTCATTTTAAGGGCAAGCAGTGTCAGCTGTGCAGGATGGGCCCTCTCTTCCTCCCGTCAGCAGAGGTCCTGCCCCGAGGCGACATTAAAGATCACGAACATGAGAGACGTCGTTGTTGCAACAAGGATCTGGCTGGTTGTAATTGACCCAAATCCAGAACAAAACCTCAGACAAAGCTGACAGGATCACCTGGTCATTACGATATAAACCTCTGCCAAGCCTTTTAACAGCATTAATATAGAAAGCAAAGAACGTCAAGTTTCTTTTCAAAGTTCAGTCGTCTTTTTTTTAGGAGAAGCTGTATTGTATTGGCTTAGAAACTAGGTGGATCTACTAACCTTACTAAATGTGGTGCCAGCACTCATCTTTTTCAGGAATAAAATGTCATGGAGAAATATTTTTGCCTTCCCTAATGTGGCATATTTGCTTAAATATATGTTTTCATGAGTTATAATCAAAGAATTCAGGAACTAATGTATGCTACTGAATTTTCCCCACACCCTGGCCATATAGTGTTTTCTCTAAACAAACCTGTGCTCAAGAGCTGCCATAACCTGGTAAAGCTAAAAGCAACGTGTCTACAGGGAAGTACAAATTTGCTGTCTTTATTCTTGTAATTTAAATGGAATAACAAGAGCCGCTCCACATGACCCAAATTTTCTCTGGCCGAAGTGGGACGACTGGAGACGGTTCTTCTCTATGGAGAAAATAGCTCTAGGCGGGCCAGGGAGAGATGCTCTCAGCCGTTAATGCAGCCACGCTGCATCACAGCTCTTCAGGTCTTTGCTTTCAGTTCAGGCAAAAGACACATGCTTTGGCATGCAGAATTTAAAAATAGTTCATTTGATCTGCATTGGAGGAGGGGCATCCAAACCCAGGGACTCGGAGTACCCCCGAACGTCTCGTCTGGAGAGAGCCCTTTCTCAGGTCACCAGGAGTCCTTTGCTTTGACCTCCTCTGTACGCTCTGGTCTTACATCTCATTGTATATAAAGTGTGGTTTTCACATAAAGAACCCCATATTGTAACATAAGATTTTTCCAAAAAGACATTTTTGGCAGCTTGACAAAGGTCATCTACATGTGCCAGCTATTCTTTTAAAACCTCAAGTTCTCCAGTACAATAATGATACTGAAATATGTTTTTATGCTTTAGAAACTTGTTTATTGGGTTTCTTAGCTTGGCTGCTACAGAATGAAAAAGATTGTCTTCAGATTGGTTGTAAAGCCTTAGATAAAGTTTCCTCGGATGTGCAGGCTTGCTAATGTGGTAAGTTTAGGAATTTTTGAGCTCTTAGTCTGTGAATGTGAATTCTAAAAATCTTAATGGTGATGGAATAATCCACAAACGGGTTAAATTAAAAGGAAGAAAACAAGGAGCTTTTTCTAAAGAAGGTTATAATCCACAGCTATTGTCCAAAGTTTATCATAAGAAGATGAAAATAATTCCGGTTTGTGTTATAAGTGCAATGTAATGAAAAGGTTGCATCTTGAACGGACACTCAACTTTGCGATTGTTAATCAAAGCTTCTGTCGGGAGGCTTCGCACCCAGCAGCTGACCTTGTGTGTTACTTCCACGTAGATCTACAGCTGGACTGAAAGTATCCCAGGTAGTGCTGTAATTTCAATGTGCCAATCACCTTATGAAAAACTAAATGAAAATGTTACCAACTAATAAGGCCTAATTTCATCATGCTTAAGTGCTAGAGATGAATAAGCAGCATAATTAGACTAACACTGTCAGCGGCCTTCAGAGGAGAATTGTTTTTAAGCAAAGCCAACAGAACCTGAATAAGAAAATAATTGGATTTATGGGCTTTGGGATGTAGATTTGATAGCACTTTATGATGAAATGGCTAGTGTATAAACAGTGAAGTCCCACAAGGGGTCAGGCATAGGAAGGGCTTGAAAGGAAGGTGCACAGCAATGTACAGCACCGTACAGCTTCTTTATAGAAGCTCTAGCGATCTGCCCTTACTGTTGTAGGTCTTTTCTTGAGGAGCACCTGTGTCATTAGTCCAAATTTGATAATGATTTTCACACGCTGGTTGGCTGAGAGTAAATTTAACCTTGAAGTTAGAAATACGTAGGTCTGTCCAAGGAAACGTTAGCTCAGGTAGAGCATGTTGACCTTGTCCTGTAGAAGGTTTTGCCGCTGGCCTAGTGGCAAATCAGTAGGTGCCCATAACAGCTCTTCCCCCAAAAAGTTCTTTGTAAATTAACTTAATTAGCAAATGTGACCTACCATTAAAGTACAACGCTATTTTCCATCCAAAGAATTTTACTGACAGGTCTCAAGGTACCAGAACGTTTTTATCTACAAATCAATAGCAAAGCTCCCCGACACTTGTACTATCAGACAATCAAAGCTCTGATAGCACGGCAATCAGTCATAGCCACCGAGAGCACAATACTGGCTTCTAATGACACGAGTGTTATCTGAGATTTGCAGGACCTGATCAATTGAACGAGACAGTGGTTGACAATCGATAGTTTTCTATCATTATGGCAACCCCATTCATACTGCTGGAGTAAGAGGTTTGTCAGCATTTTCATTTCATGCATTTTTCTGGGTTTTTATCCACTCAGATGTCTGAACTCAAACCCCATTTAACAGATGCGTGCTTGGAAGCAGGCTTTGCTCGCGTCCCAAATAACTGAGTGATGTTCTTAAAATCACTTTTTATTGACATTTATTTTTATTGACATTTATTATCCAAAGAGGGAAGGCTAATGAGCAATTTCCTTAGACAACTCAGTTTTGGGGGAGAGTTGCAAAGGGGATGACACTGCCTGAGGGCCACAGCTGCGTCGTCAGTATCAGTACTCAGGGCAAGGTGGCCCATATTCCTCAAAATTGCAACCACCTCAGGTGCTGCTCCATCTGTGTCTCATATCCATAGGTGTGCTTACGTCAGTATTGGAGGACAGAGTTTAAAACCTTGAATTTTGCCATTTTTGTGCAAGTAGAGCATGACATGAAAGTCTTCTCAGCCAATATTCTTCAAAAATAGAAGCCAAAACTAGTGTCCTAAATCTGTAGCTAGGCTTTTAAATAGAAGACCTGATTTCTTCAATGCTAAGCCCCAGCTAGTTCCTATTAATTGGATACTCATCAGTCTTGAAATCAACTTATTTGTGAGCTAAATTATGAATTTAAGAGCTGATCAAGGGGCTGTTGTTTCATCCTCCTGCCCAAAATAGCCTGAGCCTCACCTCAGCTTACCAAAGCAGTGGTGAATTTTTCTATCGCCTTTTAAGTAGGGACCAGAGTGAGACTTTGGTGATGACAACAGCTCTGCCAGGACTAGCTCCTCCATTAAATTTAGGGCAAGATGATCGGATTCAATAAAAAGGAGACAAAACACCCTCATGCCATGGAACTACTTTGTGCCTTTGCTTGCTGCTGGCTTGTTAGCTGAGGTCTTTTAACATGACTGCTGGCCCAAAGTAACCCCAAACTTTCATCTAGGAGAAGAGGAGTGCTTGGGACTTGCTGTCTGGCAGAAATATGTTCTAGCAGAGAAGGTGGCCCGGGAGGGTGATTCTGGGACCAGCAGGCGCCTGCAGGACAGGATAGGACCCATAAGTTACCTTCATCTCCAAAGTGGCTTTCTTTGCTTGGCACACAAACCATCACCTCTCTTTGATGGGATCTAAAGTTCACGGTCTGCTTATAAGACCAATGGAAAAAATGGTTCTTATTACAGAGGGTCATACACTTGTCCTTGCCCGTTAAAAAAAATAATGGAGGTTTAGGATTAGATTCCCACCTTTGGCTGGAAGTTAAACTGCCGGCCATGTGGGAAGCTCTTGCCCTGCTTTCATTCATTATTTTGTTGTGTAAATAATTCAGTTTAATATTTCCTCGTGATCTCCTGCCTTTGCTGCAGTTTGCTTATCCCCACAGCCATCAATTTAATCACGTATTACAGCTGGATTTGAGTTGCTGGCTGGATATTATTTTTGGGCTCTCAGACAGGAGCGTATCTCTTTATAAATTCTTTATCGTATTTGTAGAGAAATATACTATCTCATTTGAATGTAATTAACTTAGTCACTACACAATTAGTTTATAGGATTTATTAATGCCACTATTAAAGCCAGCTAACAAGCTCTGGCAATCCCTATGTGGTTTTTAAACCACAATACAGACAGGCATAATAATAAAAGGGAAACTTTTTAATATTCTCCTGTGGGTGAAATCCTGGCTCCTTTACATGTTCTACACTGTCTTCAAATTAAAGTGCCTGCCAGCAGTTCAGACCCTGAGGTCTTTGCTCAGTTTTTACTTTGGCTGCTTTAGGCAAGTTCCGATTGCATTTGGATTTTGGGGGCAGGGGGATGTTTTCTGTATTTATAAGTAAGGGTGGAATTTGAGACAAGTATTATCTGATAGGACTTTCCCTGTGTTTAAGCTGACACGAGTATGGGAATTATCTTGCTCAGAAAGACGATTATTTGTTTTTCTGGGTTTGGCCCTGGCTGTTGCTTTACTGGTATACTTTGAAAGGAAAATTAGGACTGCGCTAGTTTAACACAAACAGAATTGGAGCGTGAAAATGTTCACGATTTCAGTGTTATGTTTGAAAGATTTGTTCTATGTTTATATATTCATAGCAGTTTATATATCAGATAGATTAAAAAAAAAAAGGGGGGGGGGGGAACCAAACAGAAAATCCCTTCAAGCCAAAGCTTCTATTTACCACATTTTTTTATTTACAAGGAAATTAGAAAATGCTAGCCTTTTTATCTTCAAGATTCCTACTTGAGCTGAAATGGCAAAGATCAACTTTTGATTGCAAGGTTATTAGATTTGGCTTTATGTGGATTCAGTTTATAAGAATTAAAGGAAATCTTAACCGTGCACCTTGCCTTGCCCCGTGGCTCTCACAGCAGAGAAAGACATGGGATTTTTTTTTTCCCCCAGAACAAACAATTATGCCCTTAAAATATAAAATGATGTAGTCACAGGAAAGTGCCATAAAGGCTGCGTGGTCCAACCCAGCGAACAGGTATCTCCGTGCAGGGGGACAGTGTCCACAGCGACCCCAGCCCCATGGGCATCGTCCCCCCAGGCTGGACGGGGATGTCTCCTTTTGGCAAAGCACCACGGTGCAGAGCTGCAACTCGTGACGGGAGGAGAGGAAACCTGACTATTGTGATTAAATCACGGGGTGCGTAATGCCTTTGAAAACAGCGATGCCTTGGCAAGCCGTGACACGTACCGCTGTGCCTCGGTTTGTCTATAAATCGAAAATAACACGACTTTACACCAAAAGGTCTAATTGATGCTCATATCTTGCTGCGAAGTCTTTAGAAGAGGAATGGTGTATGGTGTGAATGCAAAAGGTGTGGCGGATGTTGTTTATTACCAAATGTGGAGACAATTGGTGGTTATGTCTGATTATCCACTGAAGGAACAATTTTCCTCTTGGCCGCGCAAAGACCGTGCTCTTCCCTTGGCCACGCTGTGCCCTCGGCTTCATGCAGACCGGGTTGCTTTTCTTGCATGGGACTTGCTCTGCTCTTGGACTTGAGGGGTCGTCCCTGAAGCCCACGGCTGTCTCCGATGGGCCCGGGCCTTCCCCTAAAAGCAGAGGTTATCTGTAGGGGTTATTGAGTTCCTGGAGCTGGGCGCCTGCCTTGGGGTCAGGAGCTGAGATTTCCCTGACTTAGACACGTGTTTGCTCTCTTTCCAAGCCTGTTATGCAGATTTGTCATGTGAGAACGGGTGTTTCCAGCTGCGTGGGAGATGCTTTGCCATATGTCACAGAGTGAGATTTCTGACTTTACTCCGGGTGAAGCATCAAATTGATTTAAATTTTCTGTGGTGAGATGGAAGTTATGTTCAGAATAATATTTTTCTGTTTTCTCTTTACTGGATTGTTATTTTCTCAAGAAGATATAGGAGAAGCTGTTACTGAAAAAATAAGTGCAGTCTTTGAATGTAAAAATAGAGGATTTATGTTTACATAAATAAACATAGAGGGTAAGTAGGCCATCAGTTAGAAATCTCAGGTTTTGGATCAACATACATTGAAGAAATTACTGAAGTTATAAGCATTAAAAATAAATAACAATAATTCAAGTTTTGTAAGCCCAGGTCATTCTATGTAGTTTAGAGTTTCAGGTTTGGATATAGAGGCTGAAATTCTGTCTGTGCTGAAGTTAAAGACAGCTTTGCCGTTACCTTCAGCGTGGACAGAATTTCACCCCGAGGGAAGACGCTGTGAGAGCACAGGGTCATTTTCCATGGCAAATTCAGTTTTTCTTCTCATTAGAGTATTGAGTTGGGAGCAGAGTAATAAATGAGAATTTCAGTGATTTGTACACCTGAAGAGTGGTGAAAATGGCTTCCCTTCTGCCTGCCCCGCCACCTGGAAGGGAAGCCTGAGCTGCATGAGGGGCAGGCAGAGAAATGAAATGGTAGATTCTCATTTGGAAATGTTTATGTAAAACAACAATCATATAGATGTGACAAAGCAAATGAAATAAACACAGTACCTGAGAGTCTGATTCTCGACAGATAATACAATTTAAATATTTATTACTATACAGCTATATTTTTTCTAAAGTTTGTCAGACTTTCAGGTTTGATTCAGTTACAGCTGCCATCGAAATCTGGTTGTATTGCTTCTTTCTTCTCTCCTCCTATTGAATAATTATATTTGCTCTTTGGAGAATTGCATTTTATATCAGTCATTGCTCCCTGAAAAAATATTGTCCTTGGAGGTGAATTAAGCTTAATTAAATAGACTGACTTAATTCTGAAAGAAACTGTCCGTCTAGAGTTGTAATGCTGTTTAATTTACCCATTCTTATATTGTCCTTTAGTTAACTCGGAGGATCTTCCTTGAGAAGCTCATTCTGGATTGAAAGGTTTTGAAGAGAGAAGTTGTACTAAGTCGTGCTCATGGAAGGTGCTTTTTCACTCACCTTCATTTAGAAAAGGGATAAAAAGGCTGTGTGGGGAATATTACTGGCTTTGCCCCAATGTGGGCTGCCCAGGGCTAGGCAGGCATGTTCACTGCTTCCTCCTGACCTGTGCCCTCCTAGCTTCAGTCCAGCTTGTGATGGCTGTGACCCTCAGGACATCTGCACGTGGCGCAGTGAAGGACATAAACCCAGAGATGAGTCTCAGCGGGGCTAGGAACGACTTGTTCTTAGCCAAGCTGCTTAGGTGTGAAATTAATTGCTGGAGTAATTTGAGTAGAGACAAATCCTATTAGGACATGCCCATTGGTGAGGTGAGGGGACTCTTCCCGAGTGAAAAGGTGTAAAGAAGGAAAGTAAACACTGGGAGAGTTTCCTGACCTCTGGAGCAAGGCCTGTTATCAAAGTGCTCTGCAAGCTTTGCACCGCAGACCTGGCTTACTGGGGCGTGCCTGGGGACTGGGCTGGTCTTCCTTGTAACTCGATGACAATCGAGCAGTAAGAAGTGACTTGCCCCAAATGTAAGTCAAGACACAAATTCACCAAATAGCATTTTTGTTGTGTCTCGTACACAGGGACAGTCAAAGAGCAGCCTGGCACTGTAGCTCACTGGAAACCCAATGCTTTTTTGTGGTTTATTACTCTAGTGATGTTACCTGAAGGACCTGATGGTTATCGCAGTTTTTCTTCTTGTTTTGTAGGCGATTTTGATAGGATCTGTAACTTTGGAAAGAAGCCATTTCTTGGAAGGCAGGAGCACCTTCATGGTGCAAGCATGGTCTTCCTGGTGGTACCTGGAAGACCCTCTATCACGTTATTAGCCAGCGCACCTCTGTGAGCTCGTCCTGAACCTCCCACTCGCAGCTGCTTCGTTCCCTTTTCTGTGGCCGTTTGCCTTTACCTGCTCAGTGCGTTTCTAAAACTGCCCGTAACAAAACCAAACCTCTGAAGAAAACAGTTGCTTCTCTGGAGAGAGCAAGCTGTCATCGCATCCCTTAAACCACGTTTTCACCTGGGTTATGCTGACATGTCCCATCTATCATTATTTTGTTTACTCGACAAACAATGAGCTGTCTCTCACATGTATCGTCTTTGGTCTTAAGCGATCCTATCAAATTTTAAATGATCTGCATCTATTACGAATTTGGCAGCATCTCTGCGTTATCTGTGGTGAGTCTATTAACCCTCTCTAAATGCAGCTATTGTCTCAATTTCCTGAGTCGAATATCAGCACAAAATCACAGACCTGTATGAAGTTAAAAGCCAGAAAAATCAGTATTTTTTTTTTTCACATCGAAAGATATTAGGAGAGAGTTGTGTTGTATTTGCACTGACATTTACTTACACACTTCTGCATCAATGAGCTGTGCTAGTTTGCTTTTTTTTTTTAATATGGAAACAAAAACTGCTGCAGGCATTAATGCATGGAAAAAACCCTATTCCCTGACTTCTTTTCTGCTTATCTTCTTTTTTTGACTGAAATTTTCCAAAGTAAACTCAAAATCCTGCCGTGCAAATAGCATATACTACAAGTGAGCGGTTTTGTACACACACGCAGAGGAGGTGCTTTGAAGCCCCTTTGGAAACATCATGCTCCAAGGTAGAGAAGTTTAAAGGTTATACTTTCATTCTGTTTTCCTCAGTTACATCTTCAGGAACTGAGACTCCATCTACTTAAACATATAAACCATCACATTTTCCAGGCCATGTTTTCTGATGGACATTTTCCAGGCACAAATAAATGGCTGTTCCAGCTGGCCCCAGTGGGGACATTGCTGACAGCCAGGCTCTGTCTGTGCCACAAATTTATTCCAGTTCTATTATCTGAAATTATACCTCTTTAGCTGGTACCTTATTTCATGTATCTGTCGCTCAGAAAGCAGGCTTGCCACTGTGCAGGTGGATAGTCCGGCACAAGCTTGCGCTGACGTCCAGGTAAGACAGGCACCACCTGGGAGAAGAAAATGCTGTTGACTCCATTTTACAGAGGAAAAACTGGGGCACAGAGTGAGCCAATGCCTTATCTGAAAATATATAGTAGTCTAGAGTAGACGTGAAATGGGACCTCGCTTGATAATTCAAAAGCAATACATAAATCTTAACTGTACGTCTGTGTTTCCTCCTGCCTCTCTTGGGGTGTCGGGGTTGCTTTCCGTAGCCTCACCGCTGACAACTGCAAAGTCATCCTGAAGTACTCAGTTTGGTGCAGTGTAGTTTAACTTTTCTCTCTGATTTTATGCTGAGCATCTCGCACAGAGGTCCCTTAACATCTGGGCTTCCAGCTGTAAGACTTTCACCTCGCTCCCCCTCTCCCACACTCGCTGCTGAACCAGAATTGTTTTTATGACGAGATGACGACAGCGTTGTCCGTTTGCAGTTAATTTGTTCTGACTACCAAGACACAGACCAAAGGTTTAGGTTTTCCAACTGGAAATGCCCCTTTGTGTCTCTTAAAATGTGCAATAATGTTCGGTTTCCTTGTAGCTAGCTTTTCTACTTAGAGCACAAGTGTAGGATTTCTTTTTAACAAGATATTTAGCATGTAACTCCCCTTTGTGTGTCCTTGTATTGAAAATCTCCTCAGCTAGTCACTAGATTAGGGAATATAGATGCATATTCCTTCTAATCTTCCTCCTTTACTTGAGCTTTTCCTTTGCCCACATGCTTAATGTTTTTACAGTCTTTTAAATTTAAGACTAAGAACAGATTCCTGGATATTCCTTATTCGTCTTTGGTTAAAACAGGAATGCGTGAATAAAGAGTCATATTTTATATTCTGAACATAAGGGGAATCTGATAGTTCTTGAAAATTAAAACATGAAATTGAAATTAAAATCAGATTTCAGTCTTTAATTAATCTGATAAACGGGAAACAACTGAGTTGATGAAGGGGAACCAGATTGCCGCATGACATCAAGCGGCACAAGTGCTGTGCTCCTACAGTTCTGTGCCTTTGGCCTGATCAAAGGAACCACGACCCCAGCAGCACCGGCACCGCGAGGTGAAGCACCACCGTGCTAACGCCAACGCGAGGGGCTGCTTGCCAGAATTTGAGGCTTAAAATCTGCTTAGTTCCCTTTGTCTCTTCTCCTGTACAAGTACAGCTGCTGTGTCGCTTGCCAGGTGGTGAGCTGCTTCGCAGGTTCTCCCCTCTGAAGGAGCTAAAAATATCGCCGAGCCTTGCAGGATCAAACCTGGAGATGTCCTGAGCTGTCAGAGCCAGCCAATGCTGCAGAGCACGGTGGCACCGAGTGCATAAATCCTTGAAGCAGAAGTTTTCTTTGGAAGTTTACTGGCAGATGTTACAAAAATCCATAGTTTCTCGGTGTTAACGTGTGCGGCGTGGAGGTTCACGCCGGCGTGGATGTGTTAGTGAGGCGCTGAGCACCTGCGTGCTGATCTAGTATACTTTATACGGCCTCGGCAAATGCTGGGTGGCTCTTGCCTTCCTCCCAGGTCCGTCATGGTGGTGATTATTCTTGTTCAGATACCGTCAGAAGAACATGATTTCCAGGTGGGAGACCAACAGGTGCTTCTGTCAGCTATTCTTATGCACCCCGGCACAGCAATGGGGTGCTCCAAAGCGGGGAGCCGGAGCACTAACGCAGACTTTAGTGTTATCTGCAGGCCGGTGAGGAGTGGCACTGATTTCTTACCTTCAGGGTAGTCTTGGGGCAAAGGGGATTTCCAGTGAGAAAGGCCAAGCCGCTGCTGACGTGAGACTGCATAATTCCCTACATTATTACTTTTGCACATACGGATACCACTGTTCAAACCTGAAGTCATCGTACAAGCTTTTTTCTTCCCACCCCCCCGCACCCTGAGGTCAGATTTGGAAATCTCAGGGAAGGGAATTATTGTCACTACCCCATAAAGAAAAGGCTCACTGTCCAGACTATCGCACCCACTTTCAAACTCGTCGTTCTTTCTGATGTGCGCGTTTCCCCTTTGCATGCTTGGCTGCTGACCTGATCCAGATCGCTGGTTTTCCTGTCTGCACAGGTGTAAACGCCCACCCGTACCTCGTATACGCAGCCATTAGTGTTGTATTTTACACCGTGTGCGTGGGCACGCTGGTTACTAACCCTTCACTGTCCCGCACGCTGGTGGCTGTTTTGGCCAAGCTACTCCCACTACGTTAACGTGTTCGCTACCTCCCAACCAAGGTTCATCCTTAAGGCTTCAAATGACTTTATCCATCAGCTCCAGGAAGAAATAAGGCAGGATAAAATGGCATTTTGTTGGATTAATATTCAGTATCTTGAGCAGTTGGAGTACTTTTCTTGGTGGAATTAGGTGAAGGAAAGTGGAAAGGAATTGGAGGGCTGTATTTCTTTGGGAAAACACATGGTCCATTTTCTTTGCATTATCTCCCTGAGGTCATGGAAAGGATGATGAAATAGGTCCTATGGGATGCGTTTCAAGTAATTATGTTCCCACGTTAGTTAGCGAGTGGGGTCTCCTTTTACTTACAGCTCCGCTATTTAGAATTAAATAAAGAATTTGCTTTAATAGGTAGTCTCCAATCATTGTATGAATTATGTTTGCCGCGCATAATGAGAAAATTGCACAGTGCAATTTTAATGCGTATGTTAGCATATTTATTGTTGAACTAGGTTTATGTTTAAGGAGATGAATAATAATCTAAAAATGTGTTTAAATTATGTTTTAATTTTTTTTTTTTTTATGGCTTAGCAACCAAAACGAGTCCAACTTCCTTCTCCCTCTGGTAAGCAGAGACAACCTGTGGTGGTTTGAGGGGGATGAGCCATGTTTCTGTGTTGCACATTACATGATGATAAAACTGGAGGCATAGGGAATAATATATAAAAAACAGGTATTAATAATAATACCCAGTGTGGAGAGAAGTTAAGGCAGCAACAGGGCACTGAGGCACTCTGAGCAGGGAAGCTGGGAGAGACTTAATTGATTTCACGGGTGCCAGCCAAGCCTGTCCTGGAATTAGCGCTGGGGAAAACGAGAGAAGGAAGGCAGGTAGAGAAAAATAAAAAGAAAATAATAAAAGAAGAGAGGGGGAAAACCCACGAGGCAATGGAGGATGCTGTGCGCAGCGTCAGAGCTGCACTCAGTAAGGAATTGGGCTGAGAATACTGGGCTAGAAGAACTAGGAATTTGTGTCACTTTAATATAGCTGTATTCATTTCCTTGGGCTGGTGATAATTCGCTACACGTGACGTATTCGGTGGTGATAAGGGCAAGTATCTTTGGGAGCTCCGGCTGTGGCGCTGCAGCCAGCTGCAGCTGTATGTATTACAGCTGGGATACGGCATTTCCCCTGGCCTCGGCGAGCCACGCTTGCGCATCTCCGTGGTTCTCGTGCGCAGGATCAGCTCCGGGCAAGTCGCCTTCCATCAGTCCCTAGCCAGCACGTTAAGGGAAATCTTAAAGAATTAATATCTTAATTAGGAATTTTAATCAATTCAGGAGGAAAATAAATCCATTCCTACCCCTCCAAACCCAGCATGTTCCTGATAAAAGGGGGGTTTGCGTAGCTCTCAACCTCCAGAGCTATGAAATCAGCAAAAGGCAAAAATAATAAGGAAGGAACCTTTTCCACTACATGCAGTTTTCACCCATCACGGAGCACAGGCTGCCAGGTGAGGAGAAATCCCTCCCGCTGCCCCCTGCGCAGCCAGGGGAAGGTCTCCTTGAATCGTTTCACGTAAAAGGCTTTAAAAAAAACCACAAACAAACCAAGATTCCTGTTATGAAACCAATTCTTACTCCGGATCACTCTAACTTGGGGAATATGGGATGCTTTTCCTCTAGTCCTTTGGCTCCCAGGCTTGAGGGAGAGGGATGTAGGGGTTTAGGTCTCCTTTTCTCCTCCTACAACAGCTGTATGGCAGAAGTGCTGCAGTCTAACTCACATCCTGGGTAAGCTTTATTTCTAAAAGGGAAGAAGGCATTACAGTTTAACGTCCACGGGAAATAAAGCAGAAGATGCAAATCTAATACGGAACTATCATTTTGCTTTAAAAATCTCCATCTCTGGCGCATTTGGGTAAGTGCAGATCTTGCACGTGTGCTACGAAGGGCTTTGTTAGCCTAATGGAAATGGCTTATTGTCTAAAAAGGTCTCAGTGGGGCCCATAGAAATTCAATAGGGCATCACAGAAATTTCTTTTAAGCCCCTTGCAGAACTCCATGCAGAAGCTGATCCGTTTGCCAGAGTGGGGGCTCAGCCCATCCCATCCGATTCTGACACAAGGATATAATTTTCTGTTCAGCTCTATATTATAGGCCAAAAGCTGCTATTTTCTATCCACTGAACTGCTCTTTAAAAGTTGTCACGGAGGTTAATAATTGTACCTCTGGGGATCTAAGGTTAGGGATGTGATTTTTCTGTCAGTATTATAGAGTCTGCTTAAATTCATGGATTTAACTCTGCATTGGGATCAGCAGAGAATATTCCCAAGCGCATAATGGTCAAAACCTGTCGATAGAGATCAATACAATTTTCAACTTATGAAAGACAACTATTTTGCCTTCATATGCCGCTCCCTGTTATACACAGTGAATTTAGATCTTCTTTTATTTTACTGATTTTTTTGGTTTTTTTTTAATAACATAGCAAAACAGAAGAAAGACTTGGTTATTTAACCACGGACAGTCCAGTGAGAGCGTGTCCCACTCTGAGAGAGTGAACGTTATGTTAAACCAGCGTGTGTAAGCAGGCACAAGCATTTCCATATGCTTACTATGCTTCTATGGCTATGGCACATTGCATGAGGGGAAAGAGGTGGTTGTTTTCCAGGATACACTTAGTTTCACTGTTTTCCTCCTATCAAACTACTGGATTGTTAAATGACCCTGCCAGGGATTTTTCTCCATCTAAACTGATTTAAACTCACCTGTTGCAAGCTGGGACCTGACGTACCACGGCGCTTGTGACGTTCGCCTTATCCTGGGGCTTAGCAGGGAGGAAGGGTCAGGCGGGTGCGGAGGTTTCCCCGTTGCAGAAGGTTTTACTCCTGTGTTTGCCAAAGCCGCTGTTTGCCTTCCCTGCGTGTATCTGGAGTCGCATGTTTGCCCATACATGAAGACAAAGTATTAATTCAGTTTTTTCATCCTTAGAGCATTACTGACTTATTGCATTTGTGAAATGTCTTAACGCCAGCTACCTGGGGCTGTGCTGACCGCGCAAGGTGAGAAGCTCTGGGGTGTCTGGTGGGCAGCTGCATGGCTGAGAATTCAGAAGGGCTGAGAAAAGAGGTATAACAGGGATAAGGAGGTCAGAGGCTCTCTTGGCAAAGGTAGAATGAACTATTAAGACCATATCTAATTGCTAGGACTAACAGTGGGGCATTTAGGAGGCCTTGGCAATCTTTGCCTGTGAGTGTATATTGTGATCAGGCCTCAAAAATGGGCTTGCTGGTATTCACGGACTTACGGAAACAGAGAGGTGATGGAGCAGAATTTTCTTGGGTGTGTTATGAAGATGGAAATTCACCACTGTCCTACTGCAGGTGCCTCTGAGCTGGCCGGTAGCCTGGAACGGGAGGAAAATTATTCCTGTGCCTGCCAAAACGGTGGAGGAGCGAAAGCGCGGGTCGTGTACGCTAATGTCATGATCTGGCTCATTGAGCATTTCTATTCATGTCTTCTGTAAGGGACGGGGGACGCGAACTAAATACGTTCTTCTGCTACCAGAGGTTTCAGCTTGTGCCTGGAAAGGTGACCTTTGGGATCCAGGGGCTTGGCTGTGAAGAATTGTTTGCTGGTCCGGCATTATCTGTATTTTCAATGCTGCAGAGATGCAGGATGCAAACCTTCCAGTAAAAACCAACTGTCAGTCTTAATACTAGAATGTCTACGTACAGTGTGTTCTTCATTATTAGAACTACCTGAAATTTAGCATTTCTCTTCTGTGGAAGACTGAAAATTCAAAATTCAGTGGAAAATTAGAAATTGCAAATATAATGGCAAAAATAATTCCAGGCAACCAAAATAAAGTTAAAATGTTTCATTTTTATTTTGGTGTTTTAATAATACCTATTTTTGTTTTACCTGGAATTCCAGGTTAGTGCTCTGAGAGACACATTTTCAATGGTGGTTTGCTTGGAATTGGTAATCTAATAATAACTTGTTTCATAGTTTTTATTTGGTTTTCTAATTAATTGCTTTTCTCATCGGTATTTTAACCGGATCAGCATTTGGTGCTGGGTTTTCCTGTGTGGTTGGTGTTCAAAGTACCCTTTAACTGATACCTAATCCTGCTAGGGTTGGAAAAGGACTGTGGTTTCACGTTTTGTTCCTTTTTAGCTGTTGCAATCAACGAGCGAGGAGAGCAGAAATAAAGTCCCAGGCTCTGTTTTTCATTTATTTTAACTTCATTTCTTCTTTTCTACTCCACATTTGTTCTCAAAGAATGATATTAGAAGAGGGACTGTGCTCCAAATGACACCTAGAAATCTGTAGTCTCTACCAAAACGTTGCACAGGGTGCAGTTTATTCACTTCTTCGTTACCTAGCTCAAGTCATTAAACCAAAATCTAACTCCCCCCCCCCCAATAATACTTAAATAATCCCTTGAATGAATTGCTGCTACTTTTTATTTGATGCGCAACATTATACTCTATAAAATACTAGAAGCATCTTAGAGCTCTGAGGACAGAAAGTGTGCTTACTGAAATATTTTATTCTGTGCCTCGTTTCAAGCCTTTGTAACAAAACGAAACAGGACTCGGCTGTGAAGTGAGCCTTACTTCAGGCAGACACATTTCCCTCTCGAGGGGGCCAAGCTTTCCTGATTGGCATGTGGGTTGGTTTAGCCTGTAATACCAGGTTTTTGCTTCAGTGGTAGACATCCAGCTTTGAGCGGGAACGTGAGGGATCTTGCCTCCTGGTGGCTGCTGCCTGGCAAAGACTGGCTGTGGGGCACAGTCCTTGCCTTGTCTCCCTCTGGGAAAAGATGCCTTTGAGGAGGAGACTTCTGAGATAGTCCCTGGGAATGGCAGACGTCAGCGGAGCTGGAGAAGGTGCTGTGATGATGCGGTGCCTAAAATCTTCACCAAAGGCAACTTGACGCACTTTTTGTTTGTTTGTTTGTTTTGATGAACTTTAAAATACAACTTTATAAAAAGCACATCATATAAATAGCATTTTCTGACCTGTTTCTGTGACAGATATGGATGAACTCCAACTGAGTGGATACAGATGACAGCCAAATTTTCTTATGCTGCAATTGCAGGGGCAGATTTTGGTCTGTGTTACCTGTGTAACCCCATTAGTGCCCTGTTGGTGTCAGTGAGGGTAGGAGTTCACCTGCAGCATCTCTCTCACTGGGAATGAGCTGAATGCTAAGAATGAGTGAGCTGTATTTTGAATTCCAGGTGGAGGTTACGGGCTGCTCCAGTTGCAGGTTTTTCATAAGGACTTGCCATGAAATTCCTGAAAGGCAGTAAATATGCGACAGTGTGCAGCGTTATCTTTAGAGCTGTGCCTCAGACTTGCACTACCCTTTTAGGGACGGCGTTTCGCATCTTCCTTTTTGTCACACTGGAGCCAGTTAAAAATTGCAAGATTCCCCAACTGTGTGAAATCCAACACATAAAAATGTGTGGTTTCATGAATTTTTATGGATTTGTGAAAATACAGTCAGAGATGAAAATGGTATTTATTCTTCTGCAAAGCAGCCTTATGCGATGGAGCCAGGAGATACCGTGGCCATTGGCAGGGTCGGCATGCCCACGCCGCAAACGGACAGGGTTGCTAAGCAACATCCAGAAATGCATTCGTACCTTGGCACATGGGCATCGATCCCGCAAAATTGCTCGTGTGTACCCAAGCAGTTCAATTAGATTCCACCAGTCTCTCCATGTAGTGCCAGGCTTCAAGCCATTTGCAGAAGCGGGGTCCTATCTTCTGGACTAACCAGAGCTTGAGGGATGGGTGATGGGTGTTGCAGCCCGTGTCGCCTGAGATGTCCCCATGGCGGTCCTAAGGTGCAGTTGCCTTCATCCTCCCTAAAATCCTGCAGTCAATGAATGCTGTTAAGTGGGTCGTTGGTTTTTTGGTGTCCTCAGTTTGAGGGTAAAACGAGGGGTGCATAAGCCGAGGAAACCCAGTTACATTTCAGTGACAAGTTCGGAGGTTCCCAACGTAATCAGTTTGTCCTCTGTGATCTCTGGCTGAAAATGACTGACTAAATGTCAGTCTGTATCGTCCTCTGCAGACCCTTGCAAACGCATGAGTGTTACTGTTTAATAAGTTGCTTATTCTGAACTCTATTACAAGTTTCTATTTTTAAGGCTATTGAAATCAAAGTGGATTTGCTAAAATTTAGACTACTGAGACAACTAAAAGAACATTTTATTGTCAGTTATTACTGTAGCACTGAGCTTTTAAGATTCAATTATTGTTTTACTTTGCTGCTGACAGCTCCTACACCCTTCACCCATTCTGATTTAACTTCTCACGGGTCCCTTTTGGCTTCCCTTGTCTGCTATGTATTATTTCATAAATACCAAGGAGAAGAGCTTTCTTTCAGCAGATAGACAATAGGTGGAAGGAAACCCTTGGGAATCGATCGAGTTAAAACCACAGACATCTAAGTGAATTATTAGCATTTTGAGTACATACTTGGAAGGATAGACATTGGCACATTAACAATTTGTTAATTATTGCAGGCAAAGAATCTAGGTTATAAAGGACTTCTGTGAAAATCCTAAGCTTGAGTTATTACATTTTTTACTTAGCGCTTGGTCAAATCTCATACCAGCTATGAAACCAAAACTCCTGGTAGAGTCAATAACAAGTCTGTGTCTGTATCAAGCACAGGATCATGCCTTTAGCACAGTAGCCCCACACCTGAATGTTGTTACTGACTTGCCTTGGGCTCCCTGACCTTCCCTGAAGCTCTGCACTGTGAAGGATAAACAGCTGGATATATTTAAACCAAAAGAAAGAGAGAAAATTCATAATATAGCTTGTTCTGCCTAATTTGTTTGGCAATAATCAGGGTTGCAAAAGTTTTATACCATACGTAACCCTACTTTTCATGTAAATAAGGAACAAAGAGATCAAGGTCCAGAGGATATTCAAATCTGCTTGACCTCATCCCTTAGCTGTGCCAGGATTCACGCTGGGATGCAGCAAGTACAAGAACGAGAAGCACAGCTGATGATAACCATCACAGAAAATTCTCCAGGAGCTCCTGGTAGCCAATTCATCATAATGGGTGAATTTCACCCTGGTACTGAGTGTCACTACAAGCCCTATTCATCATTTATGTCTCAAAATGCTGTATTTGGAGGAGGTAAGTGGTGCGTAGGCATTTTGCTGGCCTGCTGCTCAGGATGAATTTTGACCTACATGCTCAGAGTTACTCTAAGTAAGCAGAGTAGAAAGTGAATGTATCCAGCCCTGAGAAAGAAGCTCTCTTTCTCACGTTAAGAGTTTCAGAGGTGACAGTTGAAAATGATGAACGGTGCGTACCGCAAACAACCAAAGATTAATTAAAAACAGAGAGTTAACATTCTGCACTATTTCATAATGCTGACATTCTCCTTGAAATATATACAACATCTGTGTGCTGAAGTTCAGCCAGGCACAAGATATCAATAATTACTCTGCTTTGAAAGATATAACTTCTTGATAAATATTGCATTAAATAAGATGATACTGGTGCCTGCTCCGTGTCTGTTGGGTAGCCTGGCAAGACAGCACTGAAATTATGTGCTGCGCTGTCTGCTTGTCTTGCATCAGTTCGGGCTCAGTCTGTCTCCTGCTGAAGTCACCGCTTTGTTATTACAGCGGTTGAAGCGCCCTTTGCTTTATGCCACCTCCGCCTCTATGGTTCCCATCCCGAAAGGAGCCCAGAACAGCCTTCTAGAAAAGAGCGCTTTCTTGCCAATTCTGCAAGCATTATTTCCATCAATACTAAACTAATTAAAACCTCGGTGATCAATATTCTAGCCCTTGTATTAGTTTCTCTTATCTATTTCAACAAGCTTGCTTTGACTCTTCCTTTTGCCCAAGAGGTCTTAATTAAAGATTAACTAATCAGCTGGAATTGAATAAGAGCAACTGAGCCAAAGTGAAAATATGAACTCATAGAAACACTAATGCAAGCTTGGAAAAATTATCTGGGTGTTGGCGGGGTTTTTTTGGCCATGTACAAAACAGTTGTTCTTCATCTTATCTTCATGGTGCCCTGCAGAGAGAGAAAATCATCAGTGCTGTGAGAGAGGCCGCTCCTCTGTGCTTCTTCTGATGCAAATAACAGCAGCGAGAGTGCTGTGGCTAGCAGTATTCATACCGGGAAAATACTTCACTGTTTATATCAGTGAAGTGGGTCGCTGAATGTAGGAAGTGATTTGTTTTGATTTAACAAGGTTGTCTAAAATGTAACGTATTCAGCGTATCCATAGCGGCTGTCAGTACCACGCAGTGACAAACACTGAGTTGGGTGGGAAGAGAGCAAAGACAGGGAGAGGGTGAGAGGAGAGCTGCGGGTGTAGACTGCAGATTCTGGGGGAAGCGTGTTGTGCCAAAGGACTGCTAAATTATCGTTAGTGTTAATTAGCGAATAGGAAACATGAGTGTTTGGTTTTGCCGAAGTTTCTTACCCTGACTCAGCAACACTTCCAAAGGTTTTTGAAAACTAGAAAAAAATCTCTTTGTCTGTTGGACAACCTCAAGGCAAAGGCTGATGCTTCAAAACTGCCTACCAATAAAAGCAATTTGGGATTTAAATCGAACTCCAAATTTTTCCCATAGTCTTGGCGATGCCTGACATGTATACGAGAGGTTTAGTCTGTAACGAGCATGAAGAAGAGTATTCCTGAGGCTGGAAGCCGTTCCCTCTGAGCTGTGCAACACCTTGGTGGTTTCTCAGACGCTGACCTAGACCTTATGGAGACTTTGGCCCTGCAGAACAGCCCCTACCTTTATAAAAGGGTGCGCAGCCATGCCCAGCTGGAGCCAGTGCACGTGGGGGATGGACCAAACCTGCTTCTTGGCTTCACCTCGCCCCAGTGTGAAGAGCTGATCCATGCAAACGCTCTTATTTTATTTATCCCTTTATTTGGAGAATCAGATCATTTGGCAGTTGATAATGTTTCTCTCTTCAGCTGCACAGAGACAGTGCCAAAAGCGAAGCTTCTCCTCCTCCTGCTCCTTTTTTAACCTGGTGGTTTGGTTTTTTTTTTTACTTCTTTGGCTGAAAGCAGCAAACGGATAAATGTGTTGACAAGCAGTAGCTCAGCAGAGAACAAAAGTAGGAAAGAACAGCTTGAAAGAGGTAATCTTCTCTTGTGTGAGAAGCGAATGCACGTGGGAATGAGAGATGAGCAGGTAATAAAGGTACTTTTGCCTTTAACGCATCCAGCTCCTGGTATGCAAGCAGAAATGAAATGAGAGAAGCAATTTCTTACCCGGACAGAACAAACATCTGGCAGCATGGATTACATGCATGCAGTGCTGCTGGGTCTGCCACGGACTTACTGTTTTCTCTGTATGAAGCCCTTTCAGACTTACCAAAAACAAGAGAGAGATGGAAGTCTTGGGTTTGTTTTTTTTCCTTTTTTTAGTAGGTACACACAACTGTGAAAAATTTGCAATAAAACTTGCAGCAGTAAAGCAGATACCAGACGGAGTGACTCGACGAGAAAATAATGGGAGGGATGGCACCACCAAGTGGGATTTTCCACCCGCCCTATTTTTGTTGTTTCCCTCATAACTGGTAGCTTTCATTTTCCGACAGTAGACCTTTGGGATAAACAGATTGCACATCCACCACCATCACCCATAACTTCCCTGCTCTCTGTTCCTTCTCTTTCACCCCCCTTCCCTCTCCACTTCTCCTTCACCCTTAGGAAAAAGGAGTAGAAATGGTGTTTTACACAGATTTCTGCTTCAGTTTGTGCTGAGGTTGTGTCCTGCTTAGACTAGAACACGGTTCTGATTCTGGCTGTGGGTGCAAATAGAAATGAATACTAGTAGCCAAGCAAACCCCAAATCTCTGGGAGAAATACCAGCTTGAATACCGTTAAAATAAAAATTCATTCTAGCCGTTTCTGCGCACTGTGGGTTGTGCCAACATACAAGCTGAACGTATTTGGAAGTGGCAAAGTCTAGGTCTAGTTCTGTGCACCTCTGTGTGGTCTTGAAATCCAAATGCTTTTCTAACCCATACCTGCCTTGCTGTGATTAGACATATTTCTCTTATTCAGAATAGGCAAGTGGTAGGATATTCTTTTTTTTTTCTGTTGAATCACATTTATGAAAACCCATGCTTGCTTTCTAGCTGGCTGTGCCATGGTTAATAGTGCTTGTTTGGACTCTGAACAGAATAATATTCAGCCTGAACCCTTCTCACACTGGAAATGAACTTGCAAAAAAGAAAGCTCATCTGGCCCGTGTTTCCTAGGTCCAGGGATTACTGAGATGGTCTGTTCCTTGCACTAACTGACCTTTTCACCCACTGTACCACCATGCCAATTAAATGTTCTACAGCCTTCTGGGTTGGCGGGTAAGACAACCATTCTCACACGTTATTTTTTTCTCATCTGTTTCGTTTCTAAAGAGATTAAATTTCCTGCTTTAATATCTCCAGTTTCTATTGGAAAGAAATGTCTCCCTCAAACAACCTATAAACATAAATAACAATGCAGAGAGACTGGAAATACATATAGAAACTCGAAGATGTACGTGCATAAAATGTAACAAAAGAGATTTTTTTAAAAAAATCTGTAAAACATAATGTAATCTCACTATTGTTTTAGAATTATGCCACCCCTTCTCCCAAGCCCACCAGGCGAAGTTTACATTTACAAATCTAATAAATGCCCATGCAAATGAGTAATTGTTTATAGACTTACCTGGTTTGTGCCCGCAGCTTCCTTCCCACTGCACAAATGTAGCAGATGGGTGCAATGGGTGCTCTCCTGTTGGCATTGAGCTGCCGTGGAAAACAAGTAGACCAAGAGTTTGCTGTTAATGAGACTCAAAATACAGTTGCTGAAGGCTATCACTCAGATTAAATTTGGATAAACAGTTTGTGCGGCTGTGGGTAAATACAGCATTTCCAAAAGATTTCAGCTGTATTTCTGAAAAGCTGAAGAGCGGTCTGGAGGTGGCCAGGGGAGAAGAAAGCTGCCTCTCAGCCGGTAGCAGGGCTCTGCTGGCAGCTAGACAAGGGGCACCAGCAGCACCTCTGAAGAGGTCAGCAGCATCTGTACGAGATCAAAGCTGCAGCTCTCCTGATTTCGAGGGGCCTGAAGATACGATGCGGTCCTGTAGGTGCAGGTCTCAACAGCTTTCCTAACCCCGGCAGAGATGGATGCCGATGTTGTTTCTGTCTCCACTTTGTTCAGGTCTTCGTTATCTCTCGAAGGGTTCTGCTACATGGGAGAGCCTGGACTATTGCGTGTATGTGAGGTCTGCAGAATGAATGATTAACTCTGTAATTTTGAGGGGAATGCAGGCATCTAAAAGTTTTCTGAAGGTTTAGGTATCTCTTACCGTTACACCAAATGGAAGTGTGACCTAGGAGGTCAGAGTGGATGAAGGAAGTCATTCAGCTTGTTCTACTATGATTTTCTCCCACTCATCTCACCTTGGAAAAAGCCCGCTGACTGTCTTGTTTGGAAGGCCCTTGCAAAGCTTATGTACACTTTAAGCCTTCAAAATAGGGCGTAAGTAGAACTTAAATAGTTCATGGATGTTGGCCCGATGGGGAATGTCTCACCAGTAGCATTCAAATCTCCCTGTTTTCCTGGCTGGGCCTTTAGCTTTTATTCTGCTTAATAGCATTGGTGAAAAGCCAAAGAAATAATTAAAAAAAAAAAATCTAACTGGGTACAGAATCATCAAAAAATCACAGTAACGGATATAAGACCTATTTTCCCCCATCTAGACCTTGCATGTAAAAGAAACATCAGCAGTTTGTCTATGCCGAGGACCAGAATTGAGCCATGTGACTGAAGAGGTAGATCAGTTATCCCTTCCGCACTCCTACAGTATTGACACGAGTTGTCACAGTGAGAATTATTTATCTAAGGAGATTGAAATGGAAAAAAAAAAAGTATGTACCAAACTGATTTTAGTTTTTTAATGTTTAGCGGGATGGTGGACTTAAGCCCTTAGTAATTTGCAGTGGGTTAAATCTTTTCCTCACTACACAGCAAAGCAAAGCTTTTGGCTCTCTATCAAATTTGACAGCTGCTCTCGAGCCTGTACACATTGACAGCAGACCTGTCTGCTACAGGTAGCTTCTCTGTTAGGAACTGATACACTTCCGAAACTGATAGGGAGAGGTAAAACTAGCAAATTTTGTAGAAAGGATTTAACAAAAATCTTGAATGGAATCTGGAAATAATCAAAAAGTATTTATAAGCTTAAACAGGATCCTGTGAAAAGGTGATAAGTATTGTGCAGTTCCTGCTAGATTGAGGGGTGGTTTTGTGCTGGCTTAGAAAGAGATAGTATTCATCTTTATTTGTGCTACAGCTTCGATAGAATGGGCTTAAAAGGTAAGATATATATGAGCCGTGCTCAGTCTCCAGTAGCAATGACAGTTTGATTTTATCACTGCCAGATGCAATATGCAGCCTTGTGTTCCGCAGCCCTCCAGAAATCAAGATGCATTTTAAATACAGGTGTAAAGGATTTTTGGTTTTTCCCACCCCCATAAGAAGCAGCAAAGAGCCTGGCAAATGCTCTGCCTCTCACAGAACTTGATCGTTACCTGGTGGTGCCGTTGCAGGTGGGATTTGTGTTTCACTCTGTGTATGACTTCGGGAGACGCGGCATCGTGGCTTCTAGTCAGTGGGCTACGGTAGCTAAAATCTAACTTAGAGGAGCATGTATCCTTGGATTACTGTTGTACAGCCTTCTGGTTATATCAAAACAGCTGGCATAGAGATAATAGTCCCTGCCATGGGTTTGAATGGGGTTATTGAATTGGTGCAAGCGACTGCAAATTGAAGTGAGCGTGGCTTTTCAGAGATCCGAAGAGGGAAGGGAATAGCTGTGCTGAATCTTCTCGCTGTAAGAACGCGTGCATGTAACTTTTGGGAGAAAATGAACATGTTCCCATCCGGTTAAAACTAAAATCTTCCTCTTGCCAGCTTTGAAATAGGTAAAGGGACGGCGTGCTCCTGAGACAGAGACGTTAGCAATTGCCAAGAGAACTGCTCTGAGACAAAACGTGATTGTTTTTGAAACCTAGCGTTGGAAATGAAGCAATTTGGATTCTGTTCTTGACTCTGGCCCAAACATTCAATTATAGAAAAGTTATTGGAAACCAAGTAAAATTTCCTTTATTTCAGTTTCGTGATATATAAAACGGGAATAAGTGCACAGGTTCTTCGATACTATGTCAAATATTAAGTGACAACATTATCGTAGTCATTGATATTTGTGAAGCATGTGGAAATCTTTGAATATGTAGCTGTGTTTTTGCTAGGTAATGCTGATGTTGTAAAGCATAAATAAATGAAGAAATAAATAAAGGGAAATAACGGCTTTGTAAGTTGTTGCTGATATTTGCTTCCCATAGATATTTTAGGTAATACAGCTCAGAGTTTGGATTTCTGCAAGTGAATATAGCCTAGCTCCGCAGCGCCTGATCTGTGTGGGCATTTTTGGGAAACAAACAAGATTTTGAAAATATCCTGATAAAAATGGAAACTACTGCATCACAAATATTTCTCCAGCAAGGCAACCACCATGTCTGAGTGCATACATACATGATCTTGCAAAAGGAAATAACAATCAACCCCTCATTATTTTAATGAATTATGACATGGCAGGTGGTGTAATACTTTATATATTGCAGTAACATGAGAAAATCATGTTTCACTACTTTTGCTACCAGGAGAGTGTGTTACGTGCTTGAGTAAGTGAGAGGTTTTCTTTAGGGAAGGCCAGATTTGGGGTAGATCATCCATGCTGGAGCATCTGTTGAACTATCATTATATGCCTTTAGAGCAGAGTAAGGTTTAGGCAGAGAAACTTTTCTAGTGTCAAGGTCAAGAAAATCCTGTTTAAGTACTGAAACGGGTAGAAAGAACTGGAATTGAAGGAGCCCGTAGAGATCACTTGCTGCCAGCTTTAGAGAGACACGCTTTCGGACGTTTTCGTTAAAAGGAGTCAAAACACTTGTCTGTGAGTATGATTGCTCTTCGTGAATTTCCTTCAAAAAATTTGCAACCTTTTCCGCTCAAATTTTTGGCCTTTTCATTCCCTCACATCCTGGGGCAACGTTGATAGTGAATCCATGGAGTTTGCCTTTTTCCCCTCTCCCTTCAGGGTGGTTATGTACGATGAACGTAAGGTTGCAGTCCCTGTAGCTGACTCCATGCTCTCCTTCACCTCACTTCTAGATTTTACTCTTTTTGGGGAATCTCATTTGCAAAAATATGCTTTTCTTATGAAACATTATTTGCAGGCCTGCTATTAAACTCTCACTGCATTTATATTTTTGACAGTGTGCACCAAATTGCTCATAATTCCATTATGCTCTGTATATCACCGAGTTGGGAGAGTAATTCTGGCATATGCTAATGCCCCTTGGTTTACACACATAAAATGCTATTCTGGTAACAAAGTAGTGAGTATGTTTTATAATGGGATATATATCATTATAAATGGAACACTGGTTTTACAAAATATTTTAAGAGGAAGGTAAATTAGATCATGAAAAGTGCATAAGGGCTATAAATTATGCAGTAGCCTAAAGAATTATTATAAAGAGATTTGGTTGTGGCCTGATCCCATGAAACCTTTAACTGTGGCCATTAAAATAAACCATATCAACTGCTCACAGCCACAGATGATTTATTACATCCCATGGAATGGTCACCTGAAACTTCAGAACTGCATACTGCATGGAAATAATGGTCACCCCTAATTCTCGATGCAGATGTTTTTGATGAGTGATATTAAATGGGAAATGGTGTTAGCTGAAACTGGAGTTTTTATAGCGCTCTCTCTTGATATTCAAAACATTTTTCCCTTAAGAGGTGCCTAGAATTTTTAGACAGGAAAAACTTTAATGTCTGATTTGGCTTGTGAAAGATGCTTGGGGGTGACACACTGAAGTACCGTGAGATGGAGCAGTGTAAGTGAAACCATCGCTGCCGTTGAAGCTCTTCCTTGGCTATTGCAAAAAACCCCTTCAGTTTATCTCCTGTCTAAACTAGGCATCTCTTAATCTTTCTCTATCTTTTTTTTTCCCCATGATTTACCTATTCTTTCTTTACAACATCACATTTTTTGTCTTTTGGCCTTCTTCAAGCTTACGCAGCCAAACCCTTCTCTCAGGAGAATTTTCTTCAGCATCCACTGGTGGGCATCCCTGAAAACTTCTCAGTTAGGTGTCATGGCACAGCAGCAGGACAGGAATAGTCTTTAAATGAAATTCTTGGAGAACTAGCAGCACTTTCATGCCCTCCTCCCTGCTGGAATGGGGCAGCAGGTCAGTCTCCCAAGCCCTACCAAGAGGTCTAAGTCCCCAGTAAGTCAGTTGGGGCCATCCAAGAGGGATTTGGAAGGCTCATCATGGTGTGGTCTGGGATATTACAAACTCGCTTAATTTTCATGCTGATGAGAGATGAGATCACAGATTATAATCAATTATCTCTGTCATGGAAAGCACCCATCAGGAAATCTGAAGAAGAAACTGCATTTATTTAATTTGTGAGCTGTAGAAGTTTTGAATCATGGCTTTTTTTCATGACCTGAAGAACCCTTTGCTGCTTCAGGTGGATGTAGTGATCAAGTCCATGTTAGCGCTCTAGCACCCGGGCTGGAATTTGGAGTAACTTCTCTGGATAGCACAGCGAAGAAGCGCTGCTTGTGAAAAAGCAGAGGAAGGGATAAAATGAAGTATCTTTGAAAGAAATGAAATTATATAATGATTAGGCATTAACCAGGTCATTAATTTCTGTGCTATTTTAGGGAAGGAGAAACCCTGCAGAAATGTCTGGAGGAGCTGTGCTTCTCCCCACAGACCAGACCTCTCTGAGATTCCCAAATTCTCTCATCCCTCTTCCCCAACCTGGGATCAGCAGTCACCCTCCCTCCAGGTGGGTCAGGCTCCCTGGGTGTCTCTGAAAAGTTGAATCTTTAAGTCCCTATGAGTTTCCATTAGTCACTAAAATTTGCCACTTTTTAACTACACTATGTGGCTTTTTGTCAATGTACAGTAGTTTTAATGTTGCTTCTTGATCATCATCACAGCAGTAGATAATGTTATTTCTTTAAAGATGTGTGTAATTTCAGTATGGCTGAATTAGTGCAGAAATGGATCACAGATGAGCGGGCTTTGCAAGGCAGAGATCAAGCAGCCAGCTTGGCTCACCAGGGGCATGTTCTCACCGGCATCCAGAGAGTGTCATCATTTTGGGCATCCTGCTGAGAGACCGAGCGTGGCCGAGGACTCTGAGCACCTCAAATGGCACTCGGTGACTCCAGAACATGCCTGCAGACCCTGCCTTCAAGCAGCTTAACTCTCACGTCCCCGTGAGACGTGTTGGGTACCACTGTACGCGCTGCAGGGGGCTAAAAATGGTACCTTTGGAAGCGGCTTCTCGCCAGTGTGCCCGCATTGAACTGCAGGGCTGTGCCATTTTAGACACAACAGCTCTATCATCTCAATGAGGGAAACACTTCTGTTTATTTCTGTTATTATATTTCCTTGGTTTTTTTCCTCCCTCCTAGATACGTGTAGTAAAATCCCATTAATTTCAATGACATTATTTATTTTGCTACAAAATAGGAATTGAGGAGCAACCTGCCTCTATAGGTGGCCACCGTACTTCTCTGTCTTCCCTTGACCCTCAGCCCCCAGAAGTCTATGTGGAGAATGATCAAAAATTAATGCTACTGCCCATCTGCAGCTGTTCTCGATGCATTAGCGTCAACGAGAAAGCAGTCCTGTGCCCTTATAAAAAAAAATGTTTTCTGCATATTATATACCCTGTGACAGTCTGCGCAAACTTGCATTTGGATGCATTTTGTTGTTTGTGCTGTGTGACAGCGTTGCCAGCTCTAGGGATTTTGTCATTAGTCTCCTGACAGGTCTTTTTGGGTTTGGGTTATATTTTTTAAAAAATTTCTTCTGACAACAGTGCTATGTGGCTTTTGCCAGTTTAGCCTAGTTTGATGCTAGTTGATAATAATTATACTAATAGTTAACCGTACTTTTATAGGATGGCTATAATTTGCCTGTAATTATAGCTGATAGAAATGCATCTCCATTTTTAAAGGGAGGTAAAGTTCTAACCTTCGTGGTACAGGGGAAAAGAGCTTGAAAATGTTATTTTCAAAAGATTAAAAGATTAAAAGCTGGAGGGCTAAAATTAAGCCTTCAATTGTATTAAAGCCTAATCTTGTGATACTAAATCCTTTTTTATGTTTTGGGGATCTGACCTGTGATTTTTGTGTGTCTGGGCCTGACAATATCAATTACATTACAGCAACCCATTAAGCCAGCGGCCTTCGGGCATTGACCTTTTCATCTCTAACGTTAAAGGAATTTATGCAGGCAGAGTTTGGGCTCAGTATATTTGTTTGCTTTCTCATTTTTCTCAAGTTGGCACTAACATAAATCCTTTACAGTTTCTGGGTGTTTTGCCTTGTGCTGATGGCACGCCATGGTTTCTACAAGCCCTTCTCTAGCGTCTGTTGGCTGTTTTGCAGTGCCACCATGCAGCACGCAGAGTCTGGAGTCTATATTTCACTCCAGAAACAAACTTAGTACATATAAGGTGTCCATCAGGGACTTGGAAAGGCTGGAAATGTTCCTGTAGCAATAAAGTGGGTGTAGCGTCAGTGCCAGCCATACAAACACAACCCACCACCTCACCAGCGCAGAGGGTCCTACAAGACAGGGATGAGAAAACGATTCAGTGTTATCTGCTTTCAACGCTGCAAAGTGCTGGTTTTGCCATTCATCATCACTAAATGAAGTTCCTTAAAATGTGGAAAAAGGCTGGTGAATTCCTTCCTAAAGGTTGTAACCAGGTTTTGCAGAATTAGGCTCTTTTGTCTACGTAATTTGTGCCCAGCTGTCTTGGCTGTGGTGATGCAGTACATTATCTGGCGGATGGGGTAAGGGAGAGGTTCTGCGTCAGCCCTGGAGATGACTTAGCCCTTGGTTTTGTAAATCTGCAAAGTGTCTTGAAGTCTTGAAGCCTGTGGAAGCTGCTGGATAATCATAAATGGTAATGATGTAAGGCAGCAAAAGAGATTAAGGCTTTCAGTGATTCTTTTTTGTGAGTTGTATGAAAATGTCTAAACAAAATAAGGAAAAAATCCTCTTTTTCCTATTTTTTTTCTTTTTTTTTTTTTTTTTTTGTGTGTGTGCCTGTCATCCTCAATCCTCATTATCCAGAAATATTTCCTGGAAGTTTTTAAGCTTTACCCTTGGGTAGATTTAACTCTTTGCTTCAACCAGCGAGCCCTCTTGTGCTTTCAGATTGCTTATTTGATACTTATCCTATTTGAGCTGGAAAACATGTTCTTTTTGTGGGTAATTTGTTTTAGCCTATCCACATGACTAGAAAATGAGCTCAAATGCCTCAGAGGAGCCAATTCTTCCTAATGTGTATATTGAATGTCATGTATTTCTTCTTTACTCTTTGGACGTTTACAATCCAGTCTTACATAGGGCAATGCCGTAAGAAGAAAAATACTTATAAATATACCATTAAGCAGGAGAAAAGCCTCCAGCTAGTTTTAGTGGTGATTTAATTAATTATGAACAACCCAAATACTATGTGCATTTAGTCATTCTTCTTACATAGCAATTATGTGTATTATGAGTCTTTATCCCTGCTTCCTGCATACGGACAAATATCTGCATAATTTAACATTAATTATGTATGTATGAACCCTTAGTATATTTGTAAGTATACATCAGCTAATCAGAGCTGTAGACTGAGTCCAGTCACTCTTTGCTCTTCCTATCAGAACTGCCATTTTGCTCGCGTCTCCCTCCCAACAGCAACGTAGAAGGTTGAAGCCAGTCCAGCCCCCGGCTTCCCGCTCCCCAGAATGGAGCATCATCGCCATCAGTTTTTCAGCAGCCTTCGTCACTGCCTCCGCCTTGCCATGTCCTCTGAACACCGTGATACTCGTTTATTTGAAGCCCTGGTAATCTGGTGATGTGCGATCTGGCCGTGTATGACCAGATTGCACGTTCATGGGGGTGTTTTATTATTTTTTTGCTTTCTCCAGGTGGTGAATATATCTTTGTTTAGAAGCTCGGGGACAGTCATGTCACTGTAGGGTTAACTGGTAACCAAGATACTAGCGCCATATCTAACCCTACTCCAGAACTTTCTGTAGATATCAGAACAGGCTTTGAAATCCCTAATTTCCCTAATGCAACCAGTGCAAAGAAACTGGTGGGCCCCTTACCTAACTTTAGCACCTGACTAAGTAATCCAGGACCAAGCAGACTGCAACACACCTTTATGAACTTACCTGTCCAGTAATTCCAGGGAAATCACAGTTGCTCTTTCCAGTGCTGGTGGTGGTGGCTGAGGAAGGCTGGAGTTGGGGAGGAAGACGTGAGCCACTCCTGACACTTGTCAAATCTGATTTTTTCTCCAACTGGTCATCCAGTATCTGTGGTGTAGGTCACATATCTGGAGGGAAAATGAATTATCTGATTTCTGAGCTCTGAGGGAGGCAGCAGCTCAACCATCACATCAAGATTGCTTTTCAGCCACCTTAAAATAATCATGTGGGAAAAGGCCTGAGGTAAAATACCAGAGCAGAGAGATAGTCTGACACATCTGCAGGAGAAGTCAGAGTTGTATCCCGGAAGGTGTAACTCAGCCTCCCTTGATGTCCTCTAGCAAGGGAGAGGGAGCAGCTTGAATTGCATGGGAGGGCAGGCGAAAGGTCACCTACATCTACAAGAGTTTGGCAGCCCTTGACTTAGCATCACTAGGGCCCTAGCCAGTTTTTTACAACCCAGGGAGCACAAACGGGTACTGTGATAGAAGAATGAATGGAGCCATTTGCAGGTTTGGTGAGGGAATGGTGGTTTTGGTGTGTCTGTTAGGCCTGCACTGAAGCAACCCTGTCGCTGAGTGAACACATCGCACACTTTTTATGACAAACACCCATGGGACCTTCTGACCCAGGTACCCTAGACAAGGGGCAGCTCCAGACTGTCAGGTGGCTTTGGGGAGCTCGTTAAATGGACTGAGGCTTTTGGGTGTTTCATTTCCACATGCAGGAACTGGACTTGAGCAGAACTTCCAGTGAATTGGAGATCTTCTAAAAACTTCTCCGCTTCTGCCCTCACTTTGCTACCTGCTTCCTTCTGAGCAATCAAAATGGTTACGATAAAGAAAATAAGGTTACCAGGTGAGATGGGGGCTGCTTGCCTCACTGTACGTCTTCCAGCTCCTAAAGTAGGAGCTTCTAAAAGCAGCTTGTTAGAAAGGATTTGGAGGGGGACTCTGCCTCTGTCGCTTTGTTTCTAGAACACTCTGCCTCTTAGACTTTTCCCTGTTTACAGTGGTTTCTAAATTCTTAAAGATTACTTTGAAAAGTAAATCATTGAGGAAAGGGGTAATTGAGATTTCCCAGAGGGAACGCTTTAAGGTGGCAATGACTCAGTGGTTGGCCAACACCGCTACAAGGCTTCCCATCCCGTTGTCAAAGCTGGTTAACTAAAAGGTTTTCTCCCATCGTGGCCTGTCAGGCTGAATTTGTCTTATAGCAATAGGGTGAATCAATGAACTGATTAGCAATTGTTGAGTTGGGTATTTTTGGAATTAGCACTGGTATGATTTCCATGGTTTGCTTTCTGTTTTTGAATGTAAAGGATCATGATCAGGCCAAGCATAAACAGAAATAGCTCTTGTAATTTCAATTGCTGGATTTGTCCCAGGGGAGGTTTTGGCCCACTGTGCAGCAAAGATGTTGGAGTAGAAGGCTTTGAAATCGAGTAAATCAATTGCCCTTCCTTCCTGTATTCCTTTCCCTTTTCTGTTTTAATATTATTGATGAAGTGACCAAAATGGTATCTGGACATATCTGAAAAATCAATGAAAGAGTAAATCTAAAAAAAAAATAATAAAAAAATCAATTGTCCTGCAGTGTGAATTTAAATGTGACCTGGTTTTGCTGTACTGTGTATACACTGCATAAAGTACCTGGCTGTCAAGAGATACAATTTGCTTTATTTCTTTCAATCGGATTTTATAGGAGATAATTTCTTAGGAGAGGAAAAGGCTGTTAATTTTAGTTTTTCAAGCAAAGGTCCCAAATCCAGGCTCCCTACGTCAGAACTCTTCTGAACTTTTGAGTCCTCTGAGGACTTCAAAGAGCTTCCTAGCTGCTTTCAGTTAGGTAACAGTTTAACCAGCTTTATTTAGATGTCTGCTTTGCCTGAGCTTTGTTCTCCTTTTTGACTGTTTGTCTCAGACCACCGTACAGTATTTTATATTTTATGAGATCATTTTGCTTTGGCTTAATCTTCCAGTTTCCATGTCTTTATCATTAATGGGCAGGTTCACCCCTGCTCCAGGCAATCTCCCCCTGCTTGCTGCCCAGGCTTATTTCTGCTCACGGCTGCCTCCTCTGCCTGTGCATAGCTGCCAGCATTGCCCGTCTTCTCCCGCCCTGCGCCGCGTCTGCTGTTTCCACACTCGCTGGCTGTTGCCTCCGAGCTCAGATCATCAGGATTTAGACAAACCACAACGGAGATATTTGGTATAAAGTAGAACAAAATTAAAAAGATATGAGATCTGCTGTGGCTATTGCTGCTGATGGAATTGCGTCAGGGAGGTCTCAGAGCCCACGTGGAAATATGTATTTTCCATATTTATTATTGATGATACAGATGTGCACAGAAGCACACTTGTAAATCCCTGCTCAGACAGCACTGCTCAAAGAGCATGTTCTTCACATGTGAGTCTTTAATGAACATGTATTGCTTTGACCAAACCTTCATGTTTTATAAGGAACCAAAGGGTACGTAGCAGGCCCTGGCCAACGAGGGCTGGTAGGGTGTGTTTTTAATTGTATAGGGAATGTGGTCTCTGCTTGTCCAAAACAGATCCTATGGATGCAAAGAGGAGCTGTCTCAGCCCGGTGACTTCCTTAAAAGGGATATACATTGGATTTTACAGAAAGGCAAGTAATTTCACAAGAAAGCCTGGTGCTGGCCATGTATAAGAGTAGGATACACACCAGTCATCATTTTTCCTTTGCCCACGCTTCCTGACAGGCAAAGCAAAGCACAGAAGCCACCTGTCCAGAGTTACCCAGCACCAGGAGCCAAAATCAGGTCTTCCGAGTGCAAGGGCAGTGTTCAGTTCAACAGCCCTACTTTCTATGGGGATGTGACAGCATAATTTAGCTGTACCGTAATTTACTATGCCCTGCTACATGTTCTACATTGCAGTGAGCCTGACCAATTTTGTAATTTTAGTGTATATGATCAACATGCCGCTCATTTTTCCATTATCGGGGAAGTCTGTAATTCATCTCCCTCACTCGTGTCTCATACCGGAGCATTTCATTTCCATGACTGTGAATTATCAGCATGCAATCCTTGAAGGTATGATTGGAGATGATAGCCTGAAGTTTCCCAGGTGAATAATTACTTCAGCTGTCCAACCCGTGACATCTTTGAGGGCCTTTTTTTTTTTTTTTTTTGCCTACAGAGGAAGACCATGACCTTCTATAGTGAAAAAAACCTATTTTATTTGAATTCTTGTTTGTACAAAGTCTGTTATTATGTGTTCGCAGTTTAGTTCTCCCACTCAGCCTCTAAAATGTTAATAAATAAGTGGCAGAAACATGAACAGTGCTTGTGCTACTGGCCCTTTTTTTTTTTCCAAGTTGCTGCCTGCAATATGTATTTTGAAATAAGGTTTTGCAAAGCCGCCCAAATTACTCTGGAGCATAAGTTCCAGTGAAAGTTCTTGGGATCTGAGCTTCTTCATTTGGGTTTATTTAAAAATCCTGTCCTTGTTGTCTGGCAATCACTATTTACAACAGTCAGAACAAAATGATCAGTTTGATATTTTGAAGGCATAAAGGCAATTAACGTCTCATTTCACACTCAGAAGGAATCAGGTGCTGTTAATGAAGTCCCATTTCTGTCTGTGAAACTCTCCTCTAGCACAGAAACATGGTATTTGGTGCAAGTATTTGTCCCAATTCTAGTATATCTACATTGTGCAATAAAATACCTGAGGCAATCTCTATGTGAAACCAGGCTCTCCAGGGCTTTTGATACAGCAGCATCCCCTAAATACGTGGTCAGTCTTAATATCCTTGTCTCAAATGTCATTTATCCTGAGTGCAGAGCCCCAGCTGATGCCTGCAGGACACTCGGTGACATGCGTGTTGGAATACAAAGAACCTTGTTCTTGAAGCAGCTGGTGGTTACACGAGCTCTTCTTGGTCTCCCTCATGCAAAAGCTCCGGTTTTTAGTAGTAGCAACATTTGGGAATTTGGCCCCGTGAAGCAGAAGGCCAGGCTAATTTCTAGCAAGCAGGTGTTGTCAAGGGGTTGCTTTATCTTCTCAGCCTGTGTGAGTTTCAAATTGTGAGTTTTAACGATCCTAGAAGAGCACTCTGCGAGGTGCTAACGAAGAGCACACTGAAATGCCGACCACATGGAGAGTGTGTGTTATTCTCATACACTTTGCATGCCATTACTGTGTTTTCAGAGCCGTCACTCCTTACATATGCCAGTCGTGAGCTGTTCGACTGGCCGCTAGCGTGCACAACCGCTGGGTACCTCTTGTTTTACATGCGCATCTCCATGCCTACGGTTAAAGAATTGGGCAGAGTTTTAGTACGTCAACCAACACGATGGGCTGTACTGAGCCACCCACAGGCTTTTCCTCCTGTTGTACAGAGAGCAGCAAGCACAGTATTTCCCTGGAAGGACAATTTGCATGGCCTACCATCTGTGGAAGTGAGAAGATTTTAAATGCTCCATTGTAAATTATAGGAAAGCTCAGGCGTTGACGCCGTGGGACTGTCGGGAGTCGTGCAGGGTGTAGTTGATCTCTTCAGTGTTCCACTTATCTTCCTGGGTGCATCTGTTCAAAATTCATTCCTTCTGACTGTGCATCTTTGTTCCCTGACTTGTCAGATTCACTAATGTTGATCACTTACTTCCATTAATGTCAAGACAACATCCGTTGACATAACTGGACAGATATGTCACTATAATTGTCAAAACGTCTCAGAAATGTAGGCATTTTTCTGAAAATGGCTGTTACTTGTTCTGATGATAAAATATTCACAGTTGTTTTAAAAAAGTGGAAACAAGAAAACCACTTACCTTAATCTTGCAGAGATTTTGACTAAGGGATATCATTATATTTAAGAAAAGTGGTTGACTACGAAGATTTGCTCATATGTAATTTATTAGATAAATGTTAAGAATTTTATTTTTATTATCTTTTAAATACTTTAGCTTTTTATTTGCTGGCGTAGGTGCAAAGTAAAGTTTGTTATTTGAGAGAGGCATGTATTTCCTGGATATTTTAAAATTTGCAAAAACGCACTTGCTATGTCATAGCTTAGTGTTTTTATTGATACTTAAAACAACATAGTTCCTTTATTGATCACAGGTCGTGCTTTAGGAAGCATGGAGCAGCTCTGACCCCAAAGGGCATCACAGTTTGCGTGAGACGGTGCCACTGGGTCTTAAGCACAGCTGACGGTGCACTGGCAGTCCTTTTCTGCTGAGGACATGACCACAGGGAGCTGGACAGAGCCCATAAACTTCTCTTAATGGTCATCAAATAGTCATCATTTGTAATGGCTTTTTATTACTGACCCATGGACTAAAATTTTCAAAATCAAGTCAGGCTCTTGAGCCTGTGCCCTGACAAGTCACTTGGATATAGCCCCCATAATTCTCGAGGGTCATTGTTTTAGAGGTATGAAGTCAGTGCAAATCTGGCACATAAATGCTTGTAAAGGTCTGCCCTAGCATCGGTTTGGAAAACGCTCAAGTGCTGGAGTGAATTATACTGATACATTGACAAGCAACGCAGCTCTCCCTCCCGTCCCCACCCACATAATAGAGCGAGCCATTAATTTTCATATGCCAATTTGTGAACTGTGGTCTCCTGAGAGCTGCTACACGCTCCTTTCGTGGGAGCTGAAAGCCGTGGGGCGGGTAGGGTGGAGAGTGAGTAGCAGGAGTTGGCTCAGTCATTGCAGTAAAATCAGCCACCATATTTGTAGCCACACCAGAACATCATGCCAGAGAAACGCGTAGCTTATATAGACACCATGGACCGTAAAAGAATGTGGAAGCTCTCCTGTTGTCTCCTGAAGGAGTTCATTCCTTGGCTGATTTAGTTCTTGGTTTGTTTGGTGGTGGTTTTTTTTCTTTTCTTTTCTTTTTATTTTTTTTTTTTAATATCCTGGTAGTTTCCTTCTTTCCCAAATAGCCACACCATCATTATAGCAATAAATGGAAATGAGCATCCCAAAAGCTGTACGCTTTTTAATCAATATTTGGGGTCGCATCTGGTTAGAATTACAAGCAGAGTCACAAAAATGCGTTTAAAAAAATACATTTTTCATCAAGAGCTAAGCCAGCAACGCATTATTATAATGGAATGACTAACTATTGTAATTGGGCATTGTATCACATTGTATGGCTTTGATTTAAGAAAACAAGCAGCAATTCAGTAACATAGATGCTGGTATTGCTTTTGAAACACTTTCATGCCAGAAAGATAAGTAAATATCTTAAAAGAATTGTGCATTATTTCTCTTACAATAGCTACAACAAAAGAAGGAGCAGAAATGGCTGGATTTAAAGGAGCCCAGTATCTGACCAGGGAAGGCAACCTGCATCCCGCGCCGCCGGGGGAGCGTTGCGGTGTGATGCAGAAGGGGCAGGCTACAGCAAAATGCCTGTCCGTGACCGTCACCCAGCAGAGCTCACGTAGTCACTCATGTATTCTGTTGTATCCAGCCTTTGAAAAAAAGCTTTTTTGGAAGTTACTCTGGAAAATTAAACCCTTGTGAGCAACACTACGCTGTTACTTTCCTAGCCAACCTGAATACTTGCGCTGGTATTCAGCATGGGCATTGGTATCTAAGCCACTTTGCGTTCAGGTTTCGTATCGTGGATTGCCTTTGCGCCGTCTTCATCACTTCTGTGAAAGAACAGGCGTGCAGCATGAAAATTAAGGCAGCTTTTTTTTTCTCAGAGAGTTGAATGTTGAGGCCTGTGGTGCAGCCATTATGGCCCAGCAAAAGGACAGCCTCTACTGGCACATTCCTTTCTTCTCATGTGACTGAGGGCAGCCCTCATGGGCTCTGCAGCTCCCTCCCGAGGGCAGGAGGAGGGGCAGGGCTGGTCTCTTCTTTCTGGTGAACAACGCCAGGCCCGAGGGAACGGCAGGGAGATGTGCCAGGGGAGGGTGAGGCTGGGCGTTAGGGGAAGGTCCTTCCCCCAGAGGGTGGTGGAGCCCTGGCACAGGCTCCCCAGGGAGAGGCATCGCGGCACCAGCCTGGCGATATTCCAGAAGCTCTTGGACATGGCCCTCAGAGCCACGGTGTGAATTTGGGGTGTCCTGTGCAGGGACGGGAGCTGGGCTCCGTGAGCCTTGCAGGGGTCTTCCAACTCAAGACATTCCATGATAAAACCCATAATATTTGGTGAAGACGTAAGGTAAAAATCTAACAGATTTTCTGATAGCTGTTACACACAGAACAACCGAGTAAGAGAGAAAGGGAAGGGGGTTTTGGTTTTTTTTAAAAGGAATTTATATCAGCGCAGGGTATGAGCAGATGAAAACGGAGACCGAAGTCCGCAGAGGTACAGCTTATCAAGCAGCTTAGCACAAACTTCTCTAAGAAATGTGCCTCAGCCCTGCCTGTGACGTGCACTCGCGTCAGCGTCACTGCCTGTTTCTGCTGCCCTGCGTCACTCCCCTCCCCGCCCGCCCACCATCTCCGGCGGCCCTCGCCGCGGCGTGCTCTCTCCTCTACCGCTCCCTCCACGCGGCCGAAGCGAGGATGATAGGCTGCGAAGCTACAAGTGATGCGTTGGATGAACAAAGCCTGATATAAAAAAATTAGCCCCAGTGTCGCTTAAATTAACGACGCTGTTGATGATGACAAGCCAAGGTAAACCGGGAAGGCTCACCTTTTCTGAACAGGAGCTCACATCATGCTTTTTTGGTCTATGAACTGGAAAATTAATATGAGCATTTACAACCTCCTGTTGTGCTTGGAAATGGCGGGCTGTGCTATGCTTCTCAGAAATACGTATTTTTTAAATTATACTTTAAAAATATTTAGTTCTTCAAAAGGACTTTTTATGACGTATTAATGATTTTTGCCGTACGCTTTATTTAAGTGCGTAAATAATTTTTACAGAATAATATGTTATTTTATAATGTCACATTTAGGCCAGTACTCCCAAGAAGCATCTTCAGAGCCGTGCAAAAACTATTACTATATGAGCTATTCACTTGCACGTATAAATCTTCCTTCTAGGTTGTTTTTTTTGGTATCCTGATGGGCTACTGCAGCATTTAATTTCTTTCTCAGTCTCAATGTACTTTAATTTTAATTGGGAATAGTAAATTATCGTGGTAATTTGAGATATTCTCAGGTAGAGATTTACAAATAGCAGGAAGTGAGCAACATCGTTTGTTACTCACTGCTGGGAAAGAGGCCTGGGAAAATGATGGTAGGAGGAAAACTGAAGAAAAGCAAATTATATACTGCATGTGAATTAGCAATGTGAAAGCTAGGAAAACAACTTATAAAATCATCTACATTTTCCAAGGAAGGGGGATGCAACACATACAGACAAAGCAGAGAGGAAAATAACAAGCACAAGTTTGTTCTCATCCCCCACTGATTACCCGTGCTTTCTCCAATGCGTTGGCTTCCTGCATGACTTAATTTCTTCCACCAGTGATTATTTCAGTGATTCTCATGCCCAAATCTAAAGATGTTCTTCTGTCCTAAGTGAGAAAAACTGAGAGTCTTCGTCCCAGTTGTGTCTGATGTGTGCTTCACTCTGGGTTTCTAACGTTATTAATCTTTTATACTCTGCAAAAATATCTACAGTTTATGGGTATGGTATGAAAAAGAAGGGCCCAGCAGCCTATTGTTAATGACAACAGTGGTCTGTAATTCCGCTGCCCGCCTAACTGGTTCATATCGCCACCTGCTCCTGCTATTCTTGTTTTTCTTTCTCCTGCTACTAGACTAGAAGGGGAGTTAAACCTTTCAGCATTCTCCATTGAATTTCGAATCACACTTACGCTGGGTTTCTTTGTCATTCTTACAGTTGTACGTATCTTGTACTGTTTTTATGGAAAATTTTTCTTTCCACCTCTTTTCAGTCCTTCCCTTTATCACCCAATATCTGGTGTCCACCTGCTTCTTGTACGCAGAAAATGAGAAGCCTGCCTTGCTGTCTGCAAAATCGTGGGTTTTTGGCTTCCTTCTTCCAGTGATTTTCTAATGAACAGATGCACAGGCGCTGGAAAAGCTTTGCTTGACTCCATTTGCTATTGTGAGTCTCTTACACCAGTCAGGATCTCCATAAAGGTTTGCTATTCTCGCTATCTCCAGAGATAATCCACATTTAGCCTTTATCTTCTGGAAGTGTTTTTGTTGAGACTATCAAAGGCTTTTTCAAAGTCAATAAAGTTAATGATGATGGGTGCACGATTCTCCTCCAAACCCTTCTTGTTTTTCTTTTAGCTGCTTGTGTGTCTCTGATTTCATCTGCGATAAAATTATCCTCTTACGAAGTTTTGCCTGATGCTGACAGTAAGTCTATGCCGCACCGATTGGTACAATCTGTCAGATCACAGTAATTTGGCAGTTTGGCAATTAAAGCCTTTTTCCAGTTGCTGGTTGCTTTCTTGCCTCTCCAGGTTCACTCGCGCTTGTTTAACAGCTGCACAGTTGTTTTCTTACACCCTCCCCCAAAGCACTGCTTTGACAGCCCCAAATGGTTTCTGCTGCAGCCTCTGCCTTCCTGGAGAAGTGTCCTCCGCAGCCACCGGCGCTGATGTTAGGGCTGAGGGGATTTCTGTGGGCGTACCATTGTCTGCACCCATAGTCCTTGTTTTGGTCCGTGAAGGCACCCGTGAAAATACTCTCCCCATTTTCCATTTTGCTAGTTCTTTATCCACAGTGCAGGCATGTACCACCGCAAATGCTTCACTGGTAGCTTCCCCCCCATTCGTGACATCATTTTTTTAGTATCTTTTTTTTATACCATCTTCTATGTATTAATTTTCTTTTTTCTTTTTTTCCTTTTTTTTTCTTTTTACTCAGTTTATTTTCTTTGTTTTATTACTTGCAGCTCAGAGATCTCTCTCATCTCCATGTTGCGGTGGCGGAGAGGCAGTGGGCTGCCTTCTCAGCCCGGCATGGGAGGACACCAGTCCCAGCAGGACGTCCACTGCCACAGCTTCTTCCTAGACAAAATGGACTTTATTCTGCTGCACTAAGCCAGAAGAGGCAATAATTTGGGGGCAGGGAAAAGAAGGAAATTTACTGCTTTTTCATCAATTCTTATTTGATTAAATCATGAAAGGAAGATACACATATAGAGGAAAGGTTTCCTGAGTATAGAGAGAAATAGCTCCAGCGCAGTATTTTTGTCCCCCATCCAAAAGCCCAAGGAAACGCTTCTGCCCTTTTGTCGCTGGGTGTTTGGCTTTATTAACATTTGCTTCACCCCCAGAATCCACACAAGGATGAGTTTTACTCCTATCCTGTGGGTAAACTTTCTCCATCCCAAATAAGGCCCGTGCTGCCCAGGAGGCTGCTAAGCACTTTTGCTTCCTCCTCCTCCCTCTGCTCCCTCGCAGCGAGTGGCAGTGGTGGAGTCTCTCCTCTGGGTGGCTATGCTGCAGCACTGCTGCTTTTCCCGTTAATCTGAGCTTTAGACAAGCTGTTATAGTCTTTCTTACCAGGGTCAATGGTATAGATTCTTTATGTGTGATTTTTTATTGATGTAAATAAACACGGATAAGTAGGACCTCCATTTATCTCTTCGCTGACTATAAAACAGAGGCCAGGTTCTTACCTCATTTTGTGAATTCAGCACATGCCTAATGCTTCAAATGGTCAAAAGCCACTCATAAAAATCAAGTTGGAATTTCCTTCCTATTTTAAGCTTGTACTAACAGTTTCTTGATTGCTGTTCTGGGTACCTGTGAAAGCAAATGGGCAGTTAGACATTTTGATGCTTATTAGCATAGACTGGTCTACTAATTTCATGCAAATTGTTAAACCTGCGTGGGAGGATTAGACAAATAGTAGCAGATGCATTTTTATGTGCTGTGCTATGTGCTTGATTTTTAAAAAACCAAATATTCCTAGTGTGAGAACTGCTTATTTGCATTCCTTTTTCATCTTTTTTTGAATACTTGGGAAGTAAAATTTTGGTATGTTGCTCACAGTATGTCAGGGACGACCTGGGATCACTGGTAGGCAGAAATACAAGCTGGTTTGAATGCAGAAGCTCTATAGGATCCTGTTCTAAAATATCCACCGAATGCATTTATTCTGGGATGAAAAGTGAGAAAAGAGGAGAAGCATCTGAAAACTGCTTGGCATGGTGAAGGGAGCCATTTTGGGAACAGTAATGATGGGAATGACGTAGAAATAAGAAAAGGGGGTGGTGGCAGGGCTTTGCAGGGTATCCTGGTCCTGCGGAAGTCGGGTGCTTTTGGGCAATCTTTAGCCCTTGCCACTTGTTATTTTGTTCATTTTTAAAAATGCTCTTTTTCCTGTCGGATTTTGATCTTTTATTAGCAAGATGACTTATCTCCCAAGGAATTCCAAAGTTAATGGTAAACTTAAAGTAGTTTCAAAGCTGTAGATACAGACACACAAACACATAAACATCACTTTTCCTACTGCTAAAGTACATCCTCAGAGTGAATTTCAGTAGCTTTATAAAAATGCTGGTAGATATTGTTCAAAGCAAGAAAAACCATCACTATTCCAAAAAACACAGAACACGCTGGTATCTAGGAAGATGCCTCTTTTGTTTAAAATTAGCCAACCAACCAAAAAATACAGAAGATAAGGCCTTGGAATATTTGAAGTCCTGGCGGTTGATCCGCAAGCAGGGAGGGGAGCTGTTTGTCCTCTGGTGCATGGGCTTTCTGCTGAAAGTGATGAAGGCTTAAATGTGACTGAGGATGAGATTTTGTCCAAAATAGGTCAAGGGAAGGAAATCTTTACTGTCTGCCTACACCCTGTCTCATCTCTGGAATAAGAGAGACCGATGAGAAACGCCAGCTTGTGGCCCAACAAATACAATTATTGTGTACCGTGTCTTCATTTGGATGCCACGCTCAGTTAATAACCAGAACTCCGCCATACTTCTTTATTGCTTAGGCTGAAGGAGAAAGTAATTAAACTTAATAGGTATTGCCCTTGCTTTAAGGCCACTCTACATATAAATTTGTCAGCATAAGTAATTAATACTAATAGAAGTCATGAGTCCTAAACAAAGACATTTGTATGCCAGGTAATCTACAACATGTACTTTTTCGAATAAATTATTTATATTCCTATACATCCTAGCGAACATAAACTTCCTTCTTCATGGGGTTTGTTCCCTTATTCTCAAATTTGTAGTGAATTTTCTTTTTTGTGTCTTTGAATGCCCCTTCTCCCCCAGGATTTCTTAAGGAAAGCTATAATTTCACCATAAATTTTATTTTTTAAAAATGTTAACAACTTTTAACCTAAATGCGAGCAAGAATTTAAAAATACATATTTCTGTGTTGTACGTTCTAATAATGCTGGGCAAGCTTTGGGCATAGCTAATTGACCATGTGGCTCTTTGATATTCACAGAGGGGGGAGATTTGTGTTATCATTAGAATTAGGACGAGGTCAACATCTCAATGTAGCATCAATATCAGCTCAGCAGAGGCATGAGTAGAGGTAGGGGAACTCCTCAAGAAAGCTATCGGTACCATGTTCAGATGTAGCTATATGATCTTTGAATCATGATAGACAAGGTTTTGCTTAGAATTAGTGTCATGTTTTCCCATCGTAAATCATTTCCTACTTACCTGCCAGTCAGGCTCGGCTTGCTTGGCTGCTGCATGGGAACAGATCATTTTCTGCATAGAAGTAAGTCAGAAATTGCTTCTAATTGTTTTCTGGGGGAGCCATTAGATCATCCACGTGAAACCTAAGCCTGTACAACCTTGGTGTATTTCCATGAATAACCCGTTTCAATACTTTAGTGACTCAATTATTTTAGTTCTCTAAAAAGCGAACAAGTAACTTCAACTCTCGCCAACTTCCCAAGGACAAAAAGCCAAGTACGTTTATTCTCTCTACTGTCAGAATGATGTCAAAAGACTGGTCTGCCGGGTGCAGAACTCCCTCCTCGGCTTGTGCTGAGCAGAAGAGAAACAGCACAGAGTCAAGCCATGCAGTGAGAGGAGGGGAAAACTCTTTTCTGCAGCTCTGAAGCATGGCTTAAAAACCCTAAGTGGCAAAAAGCGCAATGTCTGCCTTGGGTTACAAACTTTAGTCAGTGCTAGGAAGCTGCGTATGTTCTATTGAGGTTGAGTTTGTCCCACTTCCAACGCTAAATTGTCATTATACGTTTTTCTTAACGTCAAATGTTGCCTAGTACCAAACAGTCCCGCGTGTCAGTGTGTTTGCTCCTACTGTGTGTTGCCCTTAGGCCAGCTCAATGAGCTCAGCTCAATGAGCCTTACAGATAAATAAGGTGTGTGTTATTTTTCAGCCACTGGGTACATTCTGGATCCTTCTTGTAGTCTCTTCCCAGTACTTCCATGTCCTTCCTGAAGTGCGAACCCAGAGACTAGACACGATATTTAACAATGGTTTGGCTAATGTTGCTTTAAAAGGCAATATTACCAGTATATGCTGCTTCCTGTCTGTTGAGGTTTTCGGGGAACTGGGTAAGGACAGCCAAGCCCCCACTGGAGAAAACTTAGCGGTAAATGCCCTTAATGTTATCTGAGGTAATATTTTCTCTCTGTACAGGTATTGACAAAAAGGCCATTAAAAATTACTAGGCATCAAAAAGGTTACTGAAGGAAAGCAAAGCTCTATTGATTTTTTTGCTTTACAAATATGCTATTTATCCTATTTAGCAGTTGCAGTTTTGCTGTGGATCTCTTGTAAGGGCAGTTCCCAAACCAGTGGAATTAATTACATGGCCAGGAAAACCCCATGGGGATTTGTACGAGCCAAGGGAAAGAAGAGAGGGAGCAGTCCTATGGCCGATGAGGAGCATCTCTTCCTTCGGGCTACGCGGAAGTGATTCATCCGCGGCGGGCTGGTGCTGGGGTCCATCGTCTCTCTTTGATGTCCGAGTGCCTGATTCAGACCTGTCACTGTGAAAACCCCTACTCATAGGCATGCAACAAAGCATCCTCCTTCACCCATGCACTTGCAAGCGGGTCTGCGTACATACATATGTATACCCTTGCTGTTTACAAAAGAGAAAGAAGAGGACTTTCAAGAACACCCCGCCGAGCAGGACAAGGTGTCGTCTTTGGTTTCTGCTTTTCATTTGGCAATGCCACAGTGGAGTCTGTTCTTGTTTTTCTCTTCCATCTCTTCTCTCCCATAGATTAACACTGAAGCTCAGTTTAGGATTGTCTTTGCAGTATATTTTGTATTCTTTCATTTTTCTTTCATTTTGAAGAAGTTGATGATCTCCTATACCGCTACTTTTGTCTTTTAAACACTGAAATAGCCTCGATAAAGATTTAATATGACTTCTTTTTTTTCTTTTTTTGTTTTGTATCGAGCAAGCAGTGGGAACCAAAACAAGCATCTCTAATGCCACAACTCAATGAAATATGTAAAGGAAACTCCCAGAGGCTGCTCTAAGCATAGTTCTATGGAAAGCTCTCCAGATCTGTTTCCAAAGACTACAGAATCTGAGAAAATGGTTACAGTGAGTTGGTACACAGAAATTATTTCCTCCCTGCCTTGCTTATTCTGCATTCTTTCAGAGCAATGGAGATGGAAAGGATCTTGAACTTCTGATTACCCAGCTGCTAGGATATACATAAGCCTAAAACCAATGGGAATTCTTGGACGTGATCTTGATTTGTTCAGGAGGCAAAAGGCCTCAAGAGAAAGTAAATGAAATGTGAACCTCATTCTGCTGGCAGGGATCCTCCTGCTCTGCTCCCTGGCTGCCCCTGTGCTCCCCAACCCCAGCTCCAGCTCCGTGGCAATCTGCCTCGCCGTTGCTCCCTTACAATTTGTTTTCTCCTTCGGTGACCAACATCTCTCAAGTTCCTTCATAATGTAGTCTAATGCTTTCATTTTTAAAGACTTGTCTCCTTATTAAGTTGCTAACTGGTTTTAATAATTCAGACCTTTGTTCTGTCTCTGTTCCTGATGTCTGACAGGTTGTTTCATTGCCTCTTCTCTGCTTTCATCCTCTTCTGGGGTCTTCATCTCCGTGCCCTACCTCCTCCACTTTTCCTCATAGCCTGAAAAATTTGACCCTGCTTTTAATATCTCTGCTGGCATTTCACTTAATGATCCTATTACACATTCCTGAAGCCCTTTTCACTCAAGATTCTCAGGGCTCTATCGGTATCAATTAATTTTCGAACACCTCCATTTTATCATGCAGATTTTACACATGGATAAACTGGGGCATGGAAAAGTCAGACAGTGTGCTCAGCATCACAGACAGAAGTAGCACAGCTAAAAAAGTGGTGTGGTCTTCAGGGCTGCTGAGCATCTCTGGCTCCTCCAGGCTCCATTTGTAGCTCTAAGTGGCAAAAATCAAACCAGAGTAGCTTTCATACCCACGCACTCATCCATTTCCTATGTGTCAATGTGAATGAAGCACCTCTGCCGCTCTGTGCATTTACAAAATGTATAGCTGAAGTTAGCATACTGTTAAACTGAGTACCTCAAAGAGGAGCTAAAGAGTGCAGGATAACATTTAAGCTCCCAGGATAAATAGCAGTACCCCAAGCATCCAGCGACATAAACATTTAACCATCAGGAAAGCCTCTCTTACCACATCATTTGGCCTCTTCTGCTTTGACTTGTTCAAAGTAACTTCAACAAGTTTATCACGACTGAGCTGAAATTTGCCACTTCAGTACCAAATCCTTTAATGGCTTTTTCATGTGACCAGCACCGCAGGGGTCTTGTTTTGATGTTCAACAAGAAGGACACATAAACGTAAATGTTTTGCTCCTGACTCTTTCTTATTCATTTAAATTGAATTAATGAGTTTTCATGTCAATACAAATTAGATGAATCGCTGGAAGAACTTGTTAGCCTGTTTCTGATGTTTTGGGTTTCTTTTTTTTTTTTTTTAGTTTACTAGACTTGATTATGCATTTTTTGACAAAGGGAAGGGAAAGAAAAAAAATCCATCACAATTATGCACATTTTGCTGCAAGGCTTGAAAGGGCAATTTGGAAATCAGATGATAAAGTAGTTAAGCAGATATATTAAAAAATGGCAAGGAAACAAAATGCCTGCTTTTAAACTGTCAGGCAAGTGGTTATGCACTTGCTCTATGTATGCCATCAAATTAAACAGCAAAAGAATCTTCATCTCCTAAAATGCCCAGCTAATATCCGGAGGCGACCGTGAGGGATCTTCCTCCGATCTATACTGGACCAGACGTGACGGAATATGGTGGGTAGGTAACTGCAAGAGGTTTGAGCAGAAGTGAGAGCTATTCCCTCTCTCCCTCCCTGCTGGAAGCAATGACAAAGCTTGCGGTGGTTAATTGTAGCAGGTCAGGGGCACTAAGACGACCCGGGTTGAAGCGATGGCGTTAAGCAAGGAAGAGGCACAGAGTTTGTGATTCTGGATGCTGCGGAGAGGCAAGAAACAGACACAGTCTTCCCTCCTCAGTTAAAAGTAGAAAAATATGGCCAGCCAGCTTTATTCTCACACGTTGAGATAACTACTTATTTGCAAATAGTCAGCGCTTGCCTATTAAAGAGTAATATGCGGCAAATGTTGTCCCAGTGTGGCACTCAGATAATGAGCTCATTCACCAGAGGTTTCATGTTGTGGTCAGGGAAAAAGCTCCTCAATTAGGACTTTTCTGCAGGAGGAGAGGAAGTTCATGAAAATTAATTTGTCTCTCTGATCGTTACCCCTTCTGACCATTTATAGTGCATGACACTCTCCTACTGACAGCAGATTTTTCTCCTGAGTTTTCTCTAACTCCTTCTGTGGAACTTCTCCCCGTGTTTCAAAGCTTGTTTTCAAGGTCTAATGAGGAGGGTGGCAGTATCTGAGCCAAACCCTGCGCACAGAGTCGCTCAATGGAAAAGACATGTGCCCATTCATGCATATTTGATACATCACTTCTAAAAATAAGAGGACGTTTTATCTAAGAACAATGCATTCTCCAGTTTAAGTCAGAAATAAATCAGATGACACTGCTATTCTGAGCTGTCTCCATGCACCTTTGACTACAGGGTACATTTCCTAAGTAATTCCTATGAAAAGGGAGGGCAAAAGTTGGTTCTCAGCCTGTTGCTTTTTTGTTTCAGTGATACCTTAGGTTGCTGGGGGTAGCCTGAAGGGAAGCTGGGTGTTGCAAGTCCTGTAAGAAAAAGTTGAAGAACACAGAGGCTGCTCCTGAGCCTTTGTCTCTCAGAGCTTAGGGAAATGGCAGGGGGCATCTCTGCTGCATTTCCAGGCAGCGCCAAGCAGGCGCCTTCATGTTGGCAGGCTGTAGCGCTGCCCCACCACAGCCCGCTGCTGAGCTACAGGATACGCAATAATTAAAAGAATTTATCTCCTCTTCCCAGGATCCTGCCTACCGTGGCAGAAAAACATTCCTAATAAAATGATCTAAACGAAATGGGAAGGAAGGGGAAAGCTTTATGTGCTCAGTGTTACTCCACAGAGACAGAGATTGCCATTTTTCTGGGTGAAAATGAGCTTCACTCTTCAGAACATCAGAAGCTCAGGCTGAAACTCTGGATTAAAATGAATTCATAAAGCAACCTGAATTAGGGGCCAGATCCAGCATTTGCACCTCGTAGGGCACTCTGTGTCTCTATGGTTTTTTCCCTCTCTGCATGTATGTGTGCCTCTGTATTTTTCTTATAATTGTTGGGAGATGCTTTCTCTCTCACTATTTTCCTTCAATTCACAGAGAACTTGCAATCTATCTCAGACCGCATAAAGGCACTCTTTCATGCTTGCCATCCCCGTAATGATGGCTTCTGTTATGCAGGAGCTACTTTCTATCTGCTGCCGTATTCTACTCTTTGCGGAAGAATTGATATTGTTCATTTGTCTGTTGCACACCGCTATTAGGAAAGGTGATGGAGGGGCTTCCTTTCCGAGACATGGACCCTGCTTTCTTAATAAGAAAGCAATAGACGCAAGCTCTTCCATGCATTAACAGAACTGGAAGATAAAGCAGGAGCAGCATCCTTTCCCTCCGTGCCCGATCTGTTACTGTGCCTGCTAGTCTGAATCCCCTTCACCTGCACAAAGGCAAAGGGCTGAGGTGTGCCTTTGTGTGCACAAACAACGAATGCGGATATTTCTGTATTTCTGGTAACTGTAGCTTTTTTTCTTCTTTTTATTTAGCCATTTGGCATATTTTGTCTGAAATCTTAGTTAAGCCTCTTTTCTTGGTTATTTCGCTGCAGTTTTGTATAGACCAAAGGGGGAAAAAAAATAAAATCAGTTTATAGGGGCTGGCCAGAGCGGCAGAGTCGAGCGAGTGCGATCCTGGAATGACTGGTGTGCAGTTTAGAAGGTTGCTAGAGAGGGCTGTAAATTATGTCATGTGTGGTTCATCAATTATATAGATAAAACTGTGAAGGAGAGTGGTTTGTCAGAAAAGATAAGAAAAGAGGGACTGAACCTAGATATATATTCTGTGCTGATGATCTGGTCGTTTTTAGAAGTGAGGGGAGTCACTTGTAGAAGCCGCTTAATAAATTTAATGACTATTGGAAGGGACAGCATAAAAAAGAGCAAGGGTAAAATGCTAAGTATGCTTGCAATTGCAAAATCAGGGCCACATTTCTTTACGTTTGCTAATGACTGTCGGTGTGGTCTGGAAATAAAGCACAGGTTGAAGAGGATGGGGTTACCCTCTTCTAACCGAAAGGGGAAGGGGTCTTGTTTTGCGGCTGGATTTGAGCAGGGGCCAGGGCTTGACTCAAAGGGCTCCAAGGCTTATCACACGTTTTCTCAGGTGATTAGACTGCAGATGTGACAAGGTCAAGCACTCCCCCCAGGGTTATGTGTGCTTCCACACGTGAAACAGCACAAGAGAAATGTTGCATTTTTATCATTTCTCCTCTGTTCCAAATGGAAGTGGGAAGGAAGAAGGGAAGAGGGATCTGCACATCCCAGAAAATACACATAAACCTTCATGGGTACCGAAATAAGCCTGGACTGGATTTACTGGCATTTCTTCTCTTCTCTTACCCAAGTGTTCATTTTACCCCGTGCCCCTTCGCAATGGGGAGGTGTGGGACAGAGCCCCCGCTCCTCAAAGGCAGCTGCAAAGGAAATGAAAAACACATCCCCCCTCCTAACTATTGTCCCACTGGCATCTTTCCAGAGCAGAAGACAAAATGACTTTCTATATGTCAATGACAGAATGTCCTCCGAGCTGTATTAGAGAAGGGCCCTGTGCAGGGGACTGTGACAGGGGTAGTTTTTCTTCACTGAGTTGCTCTATGGCTTTTGGTGAGGGGAAGGTCCTTTGGGAAAAGAATAAAGGGGACCTTGCCAAAAAAATAAGGGGGCAACTGGGAGGAGGAGAAGGGGAAGGTTGAAATGTGCAGTTGTCCTTTTGGTTTTAATAGGCTACCCGTCCGGTTGTTTAATGGTCTCATTTCTGTCGGTAATAAATTGTAATACTCCAAGCCCATGGATGGGATTGATGGGGTGTTTCATCAAGGCCCTTAGTATTAAAATAAAACAACCTTCTTCCAAAACCAGCCTTAATAGCAGGTGTTACCAATGCACACCAGTTTGTGGCTTTATTTGCCAAAAGATGGCAATATTTTAATACATAAAATTTTCCAAAGGGTGGAAAAGTAGAGGTTGCCATTGCCCCGTGACCACCGCCACCACTGCTCCGTCCTGGCTGGAGGATGCTGTCATCACCCAGGGCTGAATCACATCATCGTCACCTCTTGATGGTCATTTGTAGAGCTCGTGAAGCTGATACTTAGCTGCTCCTGGTGGGTCACTGATTTTGGACCAGATGTCAGTGTCCTGAGCCACCTCTCAAGGATCTGGGGGTGACTTCACGGCAGAGACGCTGGGGTGCTCATTGAGGCCGTCCAACACGCAAAGCCTCGCCAGCTCGCAAGTCTCACGGAATAATTCAATGGGCAATTTTTGATTTACAGCAAATGTGTTTGAGAAAATTCCCCTCTGCTAGAAATTTGCATGACTCTGCTGGAATTATATCGAGTTACATCCTCAGTCAATTTGGGCTATTATTTGATTTTATAAGTTGTATCAAGACAGTATTTTTTTTTAAATCAAGCCATATCATTTCCCTTTTCTGTACCTTATTGCTAACAGAAGGCTCTCATACAGCAAAGTTTACCTTTCATTTGTTCCTGTGTAATAACCCATTAGGTCTGCTGAGAAAAACCATGATTCTTATGCAATGTCAACACCTACTTCCGTTTACTCTTTCTCTTCTGAAAACACAGCGTGAATCCTAGAACGCTGCAGCATGCTGGTGTCCTTGACCCAGTGGAGTGCTAAGAGAAAGTAATTAAAGGAAACAAATTGATGAGGATTTAAGGCTGGTAAAATGCACAGCTTTTTGGTTTCTTTTCCTCTGTTGCAATGGTGAAGTTCACTCGACAAAGTGAGGTTGAAGGGTTTCCGGCTGGGTCATAGATGCTACATTGGTACTTCCCGAAGGACAGAGGTCTGAATAATTTCAGGAATGCTTAGTTTTATTTTTTTATTTTTTACTTTTTATAGTTTGCATCAGAGACCTCTGAGATTTCCTCTGTTACTAGTTTTCTCTGTTGGGTGAGGAGATAGGTAAGGTTAAATGGGAACATCTCATCTAACATTTTTATCTAGGATGTTTACCAAGAGAATCTACCAACGATTTGTTTTTATCTCCAACTCCTATCTTCAGATAAAAATCTACTGTATTTTTTTTGTGGAATGTATCAGTCATGAGATGCATTTCAGATACTTGAATAATTCAAGTCCTGATGTACACTACAGCTGATATTTCCCTGATATAGTAACACAGACGTTATGTTGTTAATTTTAAATGATTTATTCCCATGTGTTAATAAAACAGTGATTCTGAAAGACTCTTCCAGTCTCCTCTAGTTAAATCTTGAGCACTCGACCAAGTTTTCACAGCACCATCCACAAATAAATCCAATGCAAACACATGCTGTTGGGGTTTCTTTAATAAGATACTCTTGCTTGAAGGCTTTCTTAACCAGTAAGACTGATGATTAGTGCAAGATAACTTCCAACAGCTGCAAAACACATAGTTTCAGGTAGAATTAATGTTTCTGGTTGGTATTTTGGGGTTTTTCCTCCTTTATTTTATTTTTTTGATAAATAAATACATTAAGCAGAGGCTTGACATCAGCCAGCTCTTCTGAACTTTGAAATTGCTGTGTACATATTTACTCTATGAGATCTAGGGAATCTTATTGCACCCAGAAAATACATTTAAACCCCTTGAAGCCCTTCCCATCACAAGGGTTACTTAAAACACCTAGAAAATTTCTAATAAGTTTTCCTTTTTTTTTTTTTTAATGTGCTTTGTTGGATTTATGCTTTTCAGATTTTTCTAACTAATAACTGGGTCCTTTTGACTGCTGTTGCTCCAGCTTGATGGTCACACAGCTGAACGGGCAGCTCCTGGGCGGAGGCTGGGGGCAGCTGCTGCTGGGGAGGTCATCGGGGGTATGGGCAGTGGGAAGGGATTGCCCCTGATAAAAGGGGAGTTGCAAAGGTGGGAGGGTGCAAGCGACCTCAGGGGCTCATACTGGGACTAAAATCCTTTGTAAAAGTTTTTAAGTGAGGGAAAAGAGGGTTAGCTGTGCTTTAGTCTAGAACAATTTCTTAGAGAACTACAGTTTGCCATGCTGGGATGCTCGGGAGGGGAACAGAGGGAGAAATTGCTGGAGGTGGAGTTGTTAAGGTGAGTTCTGGGGATTTTTGTATAGTGAGAGGCTGCATGAATTGAAAGAGCCCTGAGAGCTGCCAAACACCAGCTAACTCTGAACAAAAAAATAGGTGTGCAGTCAGAGATGCAGAAAACCAAAGGCTGGGGTCACAGCTGGAAAGCAGCCTGCTCCATTTGTGGGTTATGGGTGGAGCAGATGATGCTGTGCTACTCAATCTCTGCCTTGCCGTGGTGGTGGCAGGAGTGGTGAGCTGAGGTCTCCTTCATGGCTGTAGCTTGTGTGTCCTTGCCCAATGAAGGATTTCACCAGGCACGTGCAACTCCTGGCAAAGACTTGATAGCGCTGAGTAGGAACTAGCTTAACCCTGCTCCTTCTGCATACAGGCGCTGAGTTTACTCGTCTTGTTCTGCAACGTGCTGTTTGGTTGGGGTGAGGTAGGTTGAGGCTTTGAAGGTGGCTCGTGGGCACTGACTCGCAGAACGGCTCCCTCCGGCTTGTTAGAGACCTCTTATTGCAAGCCCTCGACTCTGCAGAAACGTAGCAGTTCTGACCCTGACCTCCTGCCGCGTGTGTGCCAACAGGGTCTTGGAGCGGGTGACAACTGAGATAACGAGTGATTTGCTGGAACAGGTAATGGAATAAGGATGGAGACTCTCAGCTGTAAATATTTTGGGTAGGCAATAAATATTGCAGGCTCTCTATTATAAAAACAGTTTATTGCTATTAGTAAGACTCTGACTACACCCGCGGAGGAGCTAACTGTTACAGCTAAATGATAGGTGTTCAAACGGACATAATGCTACTCAGGGGGTTTTTAAAGTTTTGGAGAATAAAGTAAAGCAGTTGGTATGTAGGCACTCAAATAAGCAACAATTGTGTACTTTAGGTTAAGTTTTGATGTCGGTGTCTAATGAGGGTGGCCTGTGCAACTTGCTCCAAAGTCAATCTGTGAGTCGACGAGGCAATTCAGAGCAGACCCCAGGAGTCTTCTCTGCTTGGCCCGAGCAATGTCATCTCCACCTCGCTTGGGACATGTTCTAAATTGTTAGAAATTTTATATTTATAATGTATAATTTATGTTTTTAATATGATTTAAAAGCTGAAACGTTACTTCCACTGAAGTCTGGGGTTGAAAAGTCCCTTGAGCACTTAAGCAGTTAACTTTGGATGAAACGGATGTCGTGAAGAAGTACCAAATTGCGTCAATTTAATTCCCAGGTCACTGGATTTCTCCTGGTTCAACCAAAGTAGCACAGAGTATGTTTTTAGAATTTTCTCCAGTTCATTTGTTCATTAGTTTATTTTGGATTTGAGCCCACAAAAATCCCTATAGAATGTGAACTTGGATTGTGCAGCTCTTTATATTGAATTTCTGTTCTTTTTAGGGCAGGTGAAATGAAGCCGTTAATCACATACCTTAAGACACATCAGTACATGTAATATTTAATATGCACATCTTCCTATGCAATTACATTGAATATTATGTGTACTTAAAGACCCTCATAAAATTGGTGGAGGAGGGAGTTGCTTTATGCCAGTAGGATGTGCTAAGACAAAAATACTTTGGGGTGAAAGGCCAAACGGGCTACAGATGTAGCACAATGTGCTTATTTCACTGGAGGACCAGTGGCCGTTAACCCAAATTGCAGAGCTCTGTGTTCCCCAAAGCTGTTGCATTAAGTGGGTGAGTAGGTATTTTCAATTTCATAAGAATAACTTATTTTCCGCCACCACTGGCCTGGCTGATGGGGTTTTAGTGCTGGAAGATGCAGCTTTTGAGTTACCCCCCCACCCATGTACTTTTGGCGTTGGCTGGGAAGTGCAGGACTCGCCCTTCAGCTGGTTAATACTGTTTAAACAGTTGCTTCAGGCACAGCACACTTAAAGAAGTGCTCGTCTATAAAACACCGTCACACATACAGGCACACACTTATTTATCTCCTCTTTCTTTCCACCTGGCTCTGTATTTCCAAGTCGTCACCTCAGTGGACCAAGCATAGCGAAGGATGTCTGTTCTAGAGACATGCATAAATGGACATTTGAAAGCCAGATGGGATTTTCATCTCCTCCTTGCACTTGATACTTCTTTCCCTTTTCTTTCTTTCCCTCACACAGTAACAGAAATATTAGAGAAAGAAAAGGCGCCCACTCCTCCTGACCCCGTGTAACCTGCCTGGGTACCCCCGGCTGCTGTAGGAAACATAAGCACGTGAGGAGCCAAAAGGCTGCCCGGACTATGGCTGTTTGCAGCGGGCTGCGATGCTTTTCAGCCAGCCCTAATAAGGGTCTGGACCCCCGCGCGTGGGATGTCATTGCTACTTTTCCTGTCGATAGAAGACTTACAGAGCTCTAAGTTAAGCGAAGTTATCTTTATTTTCCTAACAAATACTGAAAAAGAACTGCAGGGTTTTGAAAGAAAAGTGGCTTGGGTTAAATGTTAAAGGAGAAATCCTTTAGATCCAATTCTGTTGCAGCCTTTTGGAAAAGCCTGAAGTCAAGACTTTAGGCATTTTCCCAGAAGTAAAAGCTTATGAAGGCTGTGCCTCCTTCTCCAATTTTGTACTGAAATTCCTAACACTGAAATGTTAAGTAAAGGACTTATTAAATTTGCATGTTGGGACCTTGTCTATGAGTTTTGTGGCATTTTGGTAGCGACTCAGTAAACTGACCTGGGGGTTCACAGGTGTTGCCTGATGGAACAAGTGATGAAGGGATGTGACAGTTGGATCTTTGTGAATTTTACAGGATGTCCTTGTGGCCAAGGACAGACCTGATAGAAATAGAAAGGACGGTTGTAATCGCGGTCTCAAAGATGAGCAGAGAACCACAGCTCTAATAAGTATTGAAATGCTTTCTTTCTGTCTTCTATACAGGTTTTGGATGTGTGTTTAGCTCAAAGCTTTTCACGTGTGAATCTCCAAATAAACTATTTTTCAAATTTTGAAGATATTTGGGAGTGCCCAGGGAACACTGAAGTTCATGGGATGGCTTCAGTGTGGATTAAATTCTACAGACCCAAATGTAGCAACTGGAGCCTACGAAAGGATGATTTAATAGAAGAGGTCTTGGATTAGGATTTGTAGATTAAATTTTTAGCTCAGACACATACCTCATGTCTGGTCAGTCTGTTCCCTTTTTGCTAAAATAGGATGGATGTTTCCATTTGTCAGGGGTGGTATTAAGAGAACAAAATCCAATAATGGTGAGAGTCTCAGATGCTGGTGTTAGAAACTGCCCGGCTATTTGTGCGTCAGACTGGGGGTTTCATGGCTCTGTACAGCCAGTCAAATAGAAAAGTGGTCACCTTCTGCTGCTTGTTTTTTTCCTTTCCTTTAACTTGATCATATGCAAAGAAAAGAAGGATTTGAATTATATTCTGGACAGGAGAAAAAAATATATTGCTTGGTTTTTTGCTTCTCACTTTTTTTTTTTTACTTTCACTTTGCTTGTGGTTTATCCGTGTGCATGTTCAAATTTTAGTAAGCATTTGTGCAAGACAATGAATGTGACAGGTTGGAGAAAAAGAAGTAGAAATTATGGAATGTTGAAGCTTTTTAAGAAAAGCATTGACTTAGGAAGGTTCTTTGCTACTATCGTGGTGATGTTCACCTATGCTGGAAGAAAAATTTCACAGATGCATCCAGGCTCATACTGAGTGATTATCTCAATTTTTATACATCTACTTGCATCCAAGCTGCTGAATTTAACACTTGGAAGAATTGACATGCTCATTTTAAAGTACAGTTTTTAACCATCTTTGTTGTTGGGAATAGCTCCAAACCAAGTAAGTATTGAAGTCTCTGAATCACAAAAGTAAATAACTCAGGATTTAATATTTTTAAGTCAGTCTTATGATTTTTGATGATAAGGCAGTGTTGTGATTTTGGAAAGGGGGTGGGGGAAGCTGGCGCAGAATGCTTTCACTCCTCGTGCTGTCAGTGTTGGCAGACAGAGACAATATTTTCTCCTGGGCAGTAACGTTTGTCATGGATGGGAGCTCAGCTTCAGGGTCTCCGCCTGCATCAGGCTGAGCCTCTCGCAGGCAGCAGTTCAGGAAGCCCCTTTCCCGGTGCTGGGGCAGGATTGCATACGGTGGGCTTTGGTACGTCCACGCGTTGGGAGCTGGAAGTAAGAAACCCTTTATTTAATACCCTAAGGGCTGTCGATGTACTGGGTGCTCGCTGAGATCTCAACAACCACATCCGTGCAGATCCCCACGGTGTAGGAAAAACAAGCTGGCCTCCTTTTGGGGAAAGTACATCTTGTTTGGCAGGTGTGTGTAAAGACTTCAATTTTTTTGAAGGCATAAAGACCACTTTCTCAGCCCGGGTCAGCTGATGCTCCACACCTAGTTGAACCGCGCTCATGCGGCAGCGTTGAGGGAAGGAGGCAGCTGTTTTCCTCTTTCTACTGGGGAGAAAACTGATACCAAGAAAGGGAAACCCACTTCCCTGAGTGGCTCCATATTGTTCAGTATTTCAGGTTTTTTTCCATGAGGCTCTTATTTTTCAGTGATACTCTTAGTCCTTAAGTAACTCTTCTTGTATGCTCAACTCTGCTACCTTATTTTCCATATGCTAATGAAATTTGGGCTGTTTGTTACAGTTCCCTAATCAAACTTTAAAACATCTGTGTATTTAATGAGTAGTACTGGCAGTCTTAACTATTCAGTACGGCTGGATGATGAAAACATTTAATTTTCTCAGTAAGATATATACAACTCAAAGCTTCGCTTAAGAATGGCGCAATTAAATCCAAGTGGTCTATAGTTTTCCCAGACAACAAAAAAACCCAACCCACAAACCTTATTTTAGTTCTTGAATGTACATCCTCAATGGAGAAAGTTGAAGCAACCAAAAACTAATCACAGACGAGGAATTGGTTTTAAAATTCATGATCTGCCTTGAATACAAAGTTTTCACTATGGCAGATGATGAGAAGATGCAGGTTTTAATGCAAGTGGGGTGTCTGGTACTTGGAATGGCACAAAAGAGATGGGAGGATGGTCGGTCACAGGCACAATCCCACTCTTCCCTACTTTTATCTGTTTCTATGGTAATGTTTTAACATCAGCATGGAGTAGCCAGTTGTGTTTCTTATCCAAACAGTTACATTTTCCATGTAAGCTCATCGGTTTAGCTGAAATACCCGCTTTCTTTAGTTATTTTGCTTTTTCCTGTACAGGGGCATAACTATGTGTTTGGTTTTTTCCTGCTTCATGTAGATTGCACGCTTCTGCTTCTAGCAAGTACCTTTTTACAACCTGCCACATAATTTTTGAACTCTAGATGCTCCAAATGGTCCTGACCTGGCATCCCAGCTGCGGGTGGTTGGGATGGGGTGCCTGGCCTGGGCTACTCTCCCCTTCTGGCCAGGAAAGCCAGAACTATAAAAGATGAGATAATCTAATAATATGATTCCTGAGAAAACCCAGGAAGATAGAAGGGAGAAATGATGAAAATAGAGGTGAGGAAAGGGGAAAGGAAAGGAGCAGGACAGACACTTTTTGCTTGGCTTTCCTATCTCCTGAAACATACTGCAGGCTTCACAAGTTCATAAAATGGCGCTTTAAAATATAATCTCTTCAGGCAAGAGAAGTAGATGGAGGGGATTTCTCAGTGGCTGTAAATCAGGCTGGTGGCAGGAGCAGCAGCAGGAGCCGGCAGGTCCTCAGGAGACCAGATCAGCTGCGTAGGAGCTGAATTTCTTTTTGGAGCCCAACTTCAGGCACAAAGGGACGTATTCAAAGGTGCCAAACTGAGATTTGTGCCTTTGACAATGTCCTTCCTAAATTTCAGTGCCATCTCCCCACTCCTGGTAGATCATGAGATGCTTTTTAGTCTCCTTTTATGCTTAGACCCAGGTAAAGATGGGCAAGAAACATCTTTCATTTCTGGAGATGACTGTGAAATGAGGCCACAGGGTATTCAAGACTTAAAATCAGCATCTCTTGATGATTGAGTTGAAAGCCCCTTGCCATTAATGAAATTCTGGCATCCTCAACTCATGAGGGGTGTGCATGGACTGAGCGGGTCATGCGGCATCCAAGTACCCCCCAACACACACCCCTGGAGCATCCCTGACCAGCCTGCACCTGGGACACTGCTGCATGGCTCCGGGAAACTTAGGGCTGGTGATGCTTATTGGGGGACAAACCCTAACTGGCAAAAGTCAGAGTATATGAGCTTATTCCATGTAAATCATTAAATATGCATTTAAAAACCATTGAAATGAAATTGCTATATTTAGAGATTTTTCCCTTTTCCTTCCAAGATGAAACACTAGAGAAACTTCAATGAATTTATTCAACAGTTTTATGTTATGAAAACATACCAAAGAGGTTTCAGCCCTCAAACAGGCAAAGTTCCAAGCCACAGACTATAAAACAGACCCAAAGTAATTATTAATAGCTAGCAAATATGTAGGTTTTCCTGTCAGACAGTGAATATGGATGGTAATGTTTGACGTGGATTTTTCCGTATCAACTAATTGCGTTGCTTCTATCACATGGTGGGACTCAATGGTCTTAAGGGTCTTTTCCAACCTAAATGATTCTATGATTCTATATAAAACCCTCAGAATATAAAAGAAACGGCAGACTTATTTCTGAAGAGTATGTTAGTGTATTTTTATTAAAACTTGGAGACTTCTAGATTGAAAGGAGAAAGAAAAAACAAAACAAAAAACCAAACCCCAAACCAGCCCCAAAACCAAAGCACCAGACCAAAACAACCAACAAACCTCTTCTGGAGTGTCTCATTTCCCCAGAGAAATCTGAATTTCCCCACACTCATGACCAGTTGTCATCCTCAAAAATCTGTGTGTTGACTGATGCAACAGTCACTTGAAAGGCAGGTTTTTGCCTCGAAGTGCTCACAAGCAGCATGTGGTTTTGGCTTTGATTTGATGATTTCCCTGTACTAACCGGACTCTGAAAGCAGAGCAATTAGCAAACGTTCAACGGGATGGAGGACACCTGGCCAGCGCAGCCCCAAACCCGCACTTCATTTTCAAGAATAACGATGCTGTTCCCTCCGCAACTGACACAGCTCAGCGCTGCTGCCAACAGGAGTTACTTCCAGATTTGAAGGACTGCCCTAACTATAAAAGATGGAAGATTACTGCAGAACGTCAATGGGGTTTAAATCAAGGCAGTTGTATTTGCAAGAAAATCTGTCTTAACAACTAACATCAAGTAACATATGGTCTTGGATTTGTCAATAAGAGGCATCTGAGCTCCCTTTTGGGAATATTCTGAGAAGTTACTAATTGTTGATGAGGAGAAGGGTAGGTCTTTTGATTAAAGTGATTAAAGTAATCTCCCGTTCGAGAAATTGCCCATTTGATATGAGACCTTCAGACTTTGTCCCACTTCTGCGATTACTGTAAAGGCAATTATTTATTGTGCTGACAGGGGGGTTGGTGCTTTATGGATCGCAGCACTTGAACCAAGACCTCCTGTCTTGCAGCGAGCGCTGTAATCACTGAGCAACAGCGTGGATATTTTTCCCTTTTCTGCCTCTATTCCTCCTTCTCCTGCTTCTCTTGAAGTGTCTTGTTTTCATTATAACACAAATTAAAAACCATTTCCAAGACCTTGAAATAATTTTATGAAATGAATCTTTGTTTTCCAGCCAGTCTTAATCAAAGCCCCAAGTCAGGCTGTGTTTCTGTTGTTTTCTTTAGGGCTGGTTTTAGTTGTCTCTAAGGCGACTTGCTGCCATTGCAAACAGCCCTCAAAGTTCTGGGGGTTTCAAACACCATTTACGTTTGCTGAAAGACCAGAGCATTTGAAAGGGTTTAGCATTTTTATCCAATTCTTCTGCTGGTGAATTATGGGCCCTTGATTTACAAACATTTACCCTAGACCCTCACTAAAAATGAGATGTTTCTTGGGTTTTTCTCTAGGGACTTCGGTCGCTAGGAATACTTGAGTTTTCATGCAAATAGCTCTGTATTTTCTCTTCTGTCTTCCCTTAAGTTTACTCCTTATCTGCAGTTTTGCCATTATTCAAGTTTGTGTCAGCTGCTGACACCATGATTTTCCCAGGTTTAAGACGACAGAAAGCGGCTTCGGTCTCCTTTTCTGTCCCACCATTTTGATGCACAATTAAGCAGAGCTAAAACTGGAAGATATTTCTGAGAAGCATGTTAGAAAACATGGCAGAAGGAGGTTGCTCAGCCCCCTGGTTCCCTCCAGCTGTAGAGTGACAGTTTCAACAGTGAACTTAATCCATGTTTAATCCAATCTTCTCCAGCTAAATATTTCTTTTGATGTTTAAAGAGAAAAAATATGTCACTTTCTCTAATTCTTTTTGTCAAGAGAATACATCATCTGGACATGAAGCCCTTTGCATGTCAGAAGGCCTCCGCTGCTTATTATTGCAGCATTTCACATCTTTCTTCTATGGCCACCTTTTCTCACCTTTTTTCCTTGCGTCAAGCTGCTTCAACAGGTCTGTGGTGAACTGGCATCAGGATGGCAGATACAAAGCTCTATAAATTATTATATCTCTGAAATAGTGGTTATAACTGTTTATAGTGTCATGAGTGGCAATTAATTTCTCTGTCGAAGGAAGGTAGCTCACCTCTGGAGAATTATTTCTGCTTCCATTGAACCCTTTTTGGAAACTTGGGTCTGGGTGTTACCTGGAGCCAGAAGCCATGATGATGCATGCTTATACTGATAGTTTCCATCTTTTCCTTTTGGAAAGACTATTCAACTACCTTTGTTTTACTGTTTCATTTGTTTACCTTTCCTTTTGTTTCTTTTTGTTGTTGTTGTATTATTTTCCCCTCTGTGGTCCTTTTCTGCTTTGCCTTTCCTTCCTTACCTCTGTTGGATGGGAAGAGGAGGTGAAATATTTCCTCAGAGTTCTCCAGCACATTGCAGTTGCTGATCTGTTCTCAGCTTGCGCATTCACCAGGATTTTTAGCTGTCCTACCCAGACCAAAGGCATAGCAGAACTATCTGGATATATAGTATGGAGATAGCGCTAGGTAATCCACAGCAAACAGTAGTGCTGACGGTGTGCTGTTACGTGCTGAATAGGCCGACAGCTGGGTGGTGGTCAGCGCTTCCAGGTAAGCCATGCGAAGGCACCTGTGGAAATGATGCTTGTTGTTCACCAGTACCTGCTGCTTTTGTCAAATTAGTCTTTTGGGGTTTTTGTGCATGGGGTTTTGGGCTTTTTTTGTGGGGATTTTTTTGTATAGTTTGGTTTTGTTTGTTTGTGGTTTTTTTTTTCCCTTGTTGTTGTGGTTGTGCAAATTATACTGAGATCAGTAACGCTGCCTTCTGGTCATGAGAGGTTAGGCTTTCTCCTAAAAGCTGAAGGGGGAAAAAATACCTCCTTAGCAGTTTTGAGTTCTATTATAGGTCTAGAATTAAAAATAAACAGGAACCAGAATGATATGCAGTTTTATTCACAGTCAAGCCTTTTCTTTCTTAAAAAAAAAAAAATAAAATCCATCATATAATTCTTAGGATTTTGGTAGGATTTGCTCATGCGTAATCTCCTCTTCACCCATAAGTAGCTACATTTGTACTGAACTTTTCCTCATACAGTTGCACAAGTGCAAATGAACCCCATGTCTACCACAACTAGCTGAACCGTCCGTGTGTTCGTGGCACTAATACGTTTTGACCTCAACCCGCAGCCTTGGTTTTGTTATTTAGAGGCGTGTCGGTACAGTGACATTTAGATTTGGCTTGGTCGCTGTTTGCTCTTTATTGATCAAACCTGCTGTACTGTGGATAGGTTAGTCTCCTAAGCTATATATTGTATTATTACCAGTGATAAGAGAGCATCCGTTGCTGCTATTACTGATATACATCTTTAGCCCATTAAAATGCAAATTTTAAGGTGTGCAGCAGATAGAAATCTCTGCACCTTAAAGCACTGAAAAGGCTGGCTAATTATGACTCCAACTATTCTTCAGATAAGTGAGCAGTAAGTCATTATAAAATTCGTAATGTGAATCCTTTTATTTCCCTCAGTCCCCTGACTATTGAGCTGCAGATAATCTCATAAGGCAGTCTCTTGTTTCCAGAATTAGTGCCCAAGAGTTTATTCATTACTCTAAATTTGAAAGCAAATAGAGCTAAGACGACCAACCCATAGTGCCTGTTATTTGTCTAAAGCTACATGAATATATGAAGCCCAAAGATGTATAATTTATGTCAACAAGACCAAAGATAAAGGCTTTTCTTACTGTGTAGCTATCAGATGCCTCTTTTATTTGCAGAAATGATCTTTTTTTTTTTGGTAGTCTTGTTTCTGGCATCTTCTGTCTCAAGGCTCAGCAGGAACCTGGAGATTTATGCTATTAAATATGACTCTGGGACAGACCTGATTTATTTTCCAGCAGAGAGCTGCCCTCTGAGGACAGACTCTCTCGGATGTTGCCCAAAACCCTTCCACAGGATGCTACCAGGGCAGCACCTCATGGTCTCCTATGCTGCAAAACTCCTCAGGAAATTCCTGCCCTGACCACTTATCTCTGACCTGTTACACCAGTGTCTGCAGACATGTCAGCCAAAGAATACGGTTCTGTCATAACTCAGTAAGAAATTGCCAGGGTGGTTTGTGCAATGGCACTGCGGTGGGCTGACCCTGGCTGGACACCAGGAGCTCACCCGCGCTGCTCTATCGCTCCCCTCCTCAGCCGCACGGGGAGAGAAAATACAATGCAAAGCTCACGAGTGGAGATAAGGGCAGGGAAGGATCACTCACCAGTTACTGTCATGGGCAAACCAGGCTCAACTTGGGGAAAATTAGCTTAGTTTTTCAACAATCACATCAGAAGAGGGTAATAAGAAAACCTAAATCTTAAAACCCTTCCCCCCCTCCACTTCCCCTTCTTCCCAGGCTCACCTTCACCCCCAATTTCCTCCACCTCCTCCCCCTCAGCAGCGCAGGGGGACGGGGAATGGGGGTTGGGGTCAGTCCATCACACCTTGCCTCTGCTGCTCCTTCCCCCTCGGGGGAGGGCTCCTCACACTCTTCCTCTGCTCCAGCGCGGGTCCCTCCCACAGGGGCAGCCCTTCAGGACAGACTGCTCCGGCGTGGGTCCCCCGCGGGGCCACAAGCCCTGCCACCAAACCTGCTCCAGCGTGGGCTCGTCTCCACAGAGCCACAGGTCCTGCCAGGAGCCTGGTGGGGCTCACGGCCTCCTTCGGGCATCCACCTGCTCCAGCGGGGGGTCTTCCACAGGCTGCAGGGGGATCTCTGCCCCACCACTAACCCCCCTGGGCTGCAGGGGGATCTCTGCCCCACCACTAACCCCCCTGGGCTGCAGGGGGATCTCTGCCCCACCACTAACCCCCCTGGGCTGCAGGGGGATCTGTGCCCCACCACTAACCCCCCTGGGCTGCAGGGGGATCTGTGCCCCACCACTAACCCCCCTGGGCTGCAGGGGGATCCCTGCTCTACCACTAACCCCCCTGGGCTGCAGGGGGATCTCTGCCCCACCACTAACCCCCCTGGGCTGCAGGGGGATCTCTGCCCCACCACTAACCCCCCTGGGCTGCAGGGGGATCTCTGCCCCACCACTAACCCCCCTGGGCTGCTGGGGGATCTCTGCCCCACCACTAACCCCCCTGGGCTGCAGGGGGATCCCTGCCCCACCACTAACCCCCCTGGGCTGCAGGGGGATCTCTGCCCCACCACTAACCCCCCTGGGCTGCTGGGGGATCTCTGCCCCACCACTAACCCCCCTGGGCTGCAGGGGGATCCCTGCCCCACCACCAACCCCCCTGGGCTGCAGGGGGATCTCTGCCCCACCACTAACCCCCCTGGGCTGCAGAGGCACAGCCTGCCACCTCACCATGGTCTTCACCATGGGCTGCCAGGGAATCTCTGCCCCAGTGCCTGGAGCACCTCGTCCCCCCCTTCTTCCCTATCTTGGTGCCTGCAGGGCTGTTCCTCTCTCATGTTCTCACTCCTCTCTCTGGCTGCAATTTCCCAGGTTTGTTTTGTTCTCCCTCTTAAATACGTTATCCCAGAGGCGCCGCCACCATGGCTGATGGGCTTGGCCTTGGCCAGCGGCGGGTCTGTCTTGGAGCCGGCTGGCGCTGGCTCTATCAAACACGGGGGGGAGCTTCTGGCAGCTTCTCACAGAAGCCACCCCTATGGCCCCATCCTATCAAAACCTTGCGACACAAACCCAATACACTTTTATGTATGGTTGAGCCTGAACATTAATTTTTGTATGTGTGAATACTCAGGGGGCAAAGCATGCTGTAGATTTCACTCCACCTGAATTTACTTTCCTACTGGAGTGTCTCTTGATCTGGTTGGTCTGGTATTTTTATAGCGATTCCTTTTTGAACGTGGATGGCCCCATTGTGTTGCGGTCTACAGCATGAATGCGGTTGCTGTGATTAAATAAAGATACAGGAAAAATCCAATCTTCTACTTTGCAACTTATGATCTTCCAATTTAATATGACATTTACGATGATCATTTTTCTCTTTTTCTCAGGTTTCAACTTTTTGGCCAAGAGATTAACTGTGTATGTGTTAAGCCAGAAATAAGCCCTAGGCAATATGGCAGATTCGCTTTGTAATAAAGCCGGTCTCAATATTTGTTCCAAACTGAAGAGGAAACTTTTCTTTGAGTTAAAGTTAACTTTCCCCATGTCGATTTTTCTTTGACTCTATTTGAAGAGTCCACCTCCAGCTGGCTTTTGAGACACAACCAAGATCTTTGAATGATCAGCAGCTACATTAAAGGAAGAACAGAGAGCAGCTCCAATACAGCAGGTTAAATAGGAAAGTCTATGTCAGGAGCTTTAATTACAAAAATGACACTGTATGGCTACCCTGATGTACTTTGTGCTACTTGTATGCGGAGCCAGAGAAAGGGAAACCGGATAACCTCTGAGTAGGGTACAAGCAGGGAGAGATTTATAAATGGCACTTTGTGTTCCAGCTTTCCCTGAATTTGAGGTGCAGAAGGGAGCAGTCCTGAGCCCCTCTTTCCAGTGGGGTTGGGTGCCACCTATCATCAGTGTGGGGTTGGGATCCTCTCCCACTGAAATATTTTCTCTGCTGCTGGAATTACGTGGGAGCTGGAAGGCAGCAGGCAAGCGCTCCTCGGCCACGAAATGACTGAACTCAATTCATAAAGGCAAATTCACTTCCACGGTCCTGGAAAAGGGCTCTTTAGCTCGCTGGAGGGAGAGAGGAGAGTTTCTATGTTAAAAAAAATATGTTCTGGTTTTGAGGCATTTTCTAAATGTAATTGGACAAGTGCAGCTCCCTCAGCGGCTGCTGCCGGAGACTTTACAAGCAGGAAACTAAACACTTTTATGCAAGATCCCCTATCTTGTATATCCCCACATAGCTGCTGGCTCGCCTGCGGGGCTGTGTGTCCCAGCCTACCAGGGTGCCTTATATAATGTGGATTTTTATTTTTAAGTTCTTTATCAAACAGTGGAATAGAAGTTTGGATGGCAAGAAGAAAGAAATACCTTTGCAGATTAAAAAAAAATAGAGGTGGGAAAAAAACCATCCAGACCTCAAGTCCATTTTTTGCGTGGATGAGTTGTTGGCACAAGGGCATCACCAGGATCCTCTGCCTGTAGAAGGGCATGGGCTGGTACCAGTTCAGTACCTCTCCTGCCACTGGTTTTGGGAGCTTTCTGGCGAAAAGCAGCTCCACCTCAGTCCCAGCAGCATAGGATCATTTGACTTTCAGATTTTGAAGTGCCTGGCTTGAATCCTGCTTTCTGAGGCAAGTCTTTGGCACGGATTCATTCTGGGGTGTGGGTGGCATTTCTTTGTGTTCAGCTCAGTGGAAGGGAGACAGTATAATGCAGCCAAAATTGGCTTTTTCTGCCCCTGGCCACTTCAGATCAATGAGAAGATCTATGGAAACCCTCAGCCTGGAGAAAATAAAGAAAAACAAAGGGAAAAAAGAAAACTCTCCTCCTGAGTGATCGTTTAAACCCCTCTGACAGCCCTGGAAATGGGATTTCACTTTCTTCTCTGCGAGTCCAGCCCAGATTGTTTACTTTTATCTGTGGACTTGTCTTCACTAGTTTTTCACCTTGAGTTAATTGATTGATTGCCACAAGGTAGTTAGTTAACCCAATTGCAAACCTGTCTGGGTGCTCCCCAAACATTTATTGCAGTTCTGTTGCCCTGAGCCAAGTCCCAGTATTAACACCGGGGATATATTTGAATCGAAAAAGCCTGTAGCGTCTTTCTACCTGTTGGTCTGTGTCAGTATAACATCCACAAATGATTTTTAGATGTCACAAATATTAAGGACAAATTTGAGGTAGGGAAAAATAAAGGTGACCTTTCCTATTAAAAAAAGTCTTTGCAATTTTAGTAGCTAAGATAAACCTTAGCAGGCCACGAGGAGCATGTTAAAATAGTGATTCCCATAGTAGAGAGTGTTTGAAAGTACACAGTAACTGTGTACAGCACAGGCAACAGACTGTGGAGGAGCATCTTTAAGTTAAATCTGTAAGTTTAACTATGTCTTAGCAGAAAGCAATTACCCAGGCTGAAATCTGACCTCGCCATCAGGATTAATACGCCATAATTCTTGAAGAAAATGCCTTTGGATATTTAGATTTCATAAGCAGATAGCGGACTGGGTTTATATCTCAAGAGAAAGAGACAAATAGTAAATAGCAGTAGCTCTAGCAGTTGGCTTATTACAGAAAACTATTAAGATGTCATCCTTTGTATGGCTTGTGGCACAATTCCCATCACCTCTCTGGCAGTTTAGAGCTCGATTGCAGATGTGGCTAGCACCTTTGCCTGTACAGCTATGACGTTTGCACGCATAATATAAAACATCTAGCCCGTAGACCATTTTTTCTCTTCCATAATTTGTTGTGCCTGCATAATAGTATATATTTTTATTCAATCTTTTACATATAAATGAGTTTTATTGAATAAATGTTGCCATTGTCCATTCCCCACACCATATTTCAGCTCTGTAACTCCAGTGAGTTTATGATTCCTCTTCGATTCTATTGCAGTAACAAGTTTGTTTATTGCTTTTTAAATCTCCTGCACTGACACTGTGTAAAATTAAGGCCGTGGTTAAATTCTTTATAGTTTCAAAGTGTTTTTAAAATTTTGCATTTCCATAACCTTGGATGCTTAGTGTCACAAATCAAACCCGAGATGCTGTGGCTAGCCGGGTCCGAGCTCGTGGCAAGCTGCTGCAATCTGCTGGCAAAGTCCCTGCAGAGCTTTTGAGGTTTCCCTGCGCAAAGGCAACGCGCTGCTCAGCTTCAGTGAGGAGGACTGAAATACTGCACGGATATTTTCATCGAGTTTTATTGTTTCTTCTTTTGCTTTAGAAGGCTGTGTAAATCCAAGCTGGGAATCAGTAGAGGTGTGTGGCTGGCTATATTTGAAGATTTCTTTTTTCCCTGAGTAAGCCAATGTTTTTTTCCTCTTGGATGACAGAGTGTAGATGAAACATTAAGACCAATGCAGTGTGGATTTGAGCAGGCTCATCAGCTACCCTTATTGACAGAAACTGATTACACAGCCAATCTCAGGGCTAATACATGCACAAATAGTGGAACTATAACAAGAGACATCTGCAAACATTCAACATAAAATGAAAAACCACGGGTCCTGACCCTCCTTTTCCTTAAGTCAACGGGAGTTTTGCCTTTCCGTGCGGTGGGTTGCGCCTGTTGTGCTATGCCGTAACCCAGCCTCAGCGCCAAAAGCTGCCGGCCGGGCAGGGGCAACACTGGAAAAGCAGCAGGGGTTACTCTTTTCGCTGGCTGGTGGAGCTCAGGATGGGACTGGTGTAAACTGGGGCAGAATGGGGCTGGGCAGAGTCCTCGTGTGCTGTTGGGGGTCAGTCCAGTACCATGCTGGGGGCAAGGTCCGTTCTTTTCTGGAGAGGACAAGTATTGTGCTGGCGTCAGGTGTCCTATGCTGGGGGTTAAGAGGCTTCACAGACAAATTCCAGGATCTGGGTATCATCAAGTTTTAATAAAAAGTTAATTAAAATATGATTTAGCACAGATTTTATAATGCAGAAAGGATTGGGTTGTTTTTTTTTTTTCAAATAATGCTGTAGAGACTAAAATTGTACTTATGTATGCAAGTACGTGAATGTATTTGTGTTCTGTGTGTAGCTCAGGCTTTAATGTGGAGCTTTGTAATGACCAAAATATTCATTAATAAAGGAAAATCAGATGCTTAGGCAAATGGAAGACTTTCAAAAAGTCTTTACAATACTGTAAGTAACACATGTTTTTCCTTTTCATTTTTGGTCTAGTAAATGGGGAATGTTTCAACTTTGACTGCCACACTTGAAATTGGGGCTTCTTTTCGGCTTAGGAAAAGATACTTGTGGCTATTTGGCTCTATTTTGACTGTGCGCTCTTCTCTTCCAAGCATGGAAATGCGCCTCCCCATTAAAGGTGGTTATTGAACTCCCCTCGCCCAGCTACAAAGCATTACATTATGGGGTCAAGAGAGGGGAGATCAGATTTAAAAAATGAATCGCAGCCCCTACATTCCCAGGTAATTCAGTGTATTAAGGAAATAGAGAAATTTCCATGGGAGTGAAATGGCAACTAAATACCAGCTGAAATAATGGCAGGACTCCCACAGCCTCAAACAGTGTGAAAGTCTGGCCATAATTCAGTCGCCGCTAAATTACTGCTGCTGTTTCAGAGAAGGTTAGTGGGGTTAGTTTATTACAAACACAGTAATAGGGAGGACTTTAGGGGAAGAGGATGAGTTTCAGGGTGAGTTGAAAGAGCAGAATAAGTCAGACCCTCTCCCTCGGCCGGGGAGTGAACGAGCAACACGAGGGCTGGGACCCAATTCCCGACTGCCGCGATCTGCCCGAGAGGGGAAAACAAATTAACTCTGGCAACAAGGTGGAGGCGAGTTTCTTCCTCGGCCTCCCCAGAGCACAGGGGAGCTGTACTGCAGCTTGCCAGCAAGGCGGGCTTGCATCTGCTCCCTGGGTTGGATGCTAATTTTACCAAAGCAATCTAGGGAGTTTTTTGGATGCTGAGCTTGGTTTTGGTTTTTATGTGCCTTGGCGTCAAAAATGAGGGTACTATATTATGCAGTTATAGGTTGGATTCAGGTCTTAAAAATGAAACAAAGTGCATGTAAAAGCTTTTTTCTTTTTTTTTCTGAGCTGGAAAAATACAGTCACCAGCCTACTGTTCTTTTATATCAGTTTCCTTGCTGCACTATCTGCATTTCTTCCAGTAGCGCTTTAAGTGTCGTGGCTAACATCTGACACGTGTTTCATTCTTCCTATCATGCAGTATTTCAAAAAACCAACAGTAAATTCTTTGCATAATGTATGGGATGCTTTCCTTGGAGTAAAATTGTGCTATGCTTCAGGGAACAGCCTCTGCCTGCCGCTCAGTGATACAGCCCTGCTCGCAAACCTGATCTGTCGCTCCCTGATGAAGTGTTTCATGTCTATAAATGTGGTGATGTTTTATGTGGTCCACACTCAGCCTATGATCTCAACTGCTCCCCAGCTGCTTCTTTTGGTGTCTTTGCTAGAGATAAAGGTATGACTGAAGCCCTTGCAGATGGATCCCAGTGAGCTGTGAGGTTGCTCAGCTTGGCTAGTAGTGACTGTGGGATGCTTGGAGCAGACTGAGAAATATCCCCCAGGAAATCTGCTGGGAATATAATTAGGTGGCGAGCCCAGGGTGAGTTGCATGCTGCTAGAGTCAGCCTAGTTTAACTAATGAGGTTATCTTAAGTAAGTGTAACCACATCTTTGGCCCTGGCGTAGGGATGCAGTGAGAGCACAGCCACATGAAGGGCAGTGAGGGGTGTGGGGCTCCAGCAGCATCCCAGGGGTTTCTGCACTGGGCTGTATTTTAAGAGGAGAATGACATTGAAATTAGCGATACGGAGGCTACAGCTTCTAGGAGGTTACTTATTTGCAGTGTGGATGTAACAACGTTTTGGGGCTGGTGAACGATGTGAAGTCAAATACTCCAGGGGTCAGGCCTAATTAAGATGTTGGTATCAGGTTCTGAACTAATTATGCAGGGAAAACGAGCTCTACATGATTATGTGCAAGTTGTTGCACACAAAGGTAATGCACACTGATTTGTGCAGGGGAAGGGGACGTGATCCCCAGTGCAGGCGTTCTGCTGAGGTCAGCCCAACCACCCAGCCTGAACTGAGCAGCAAGGAGCAAAGAGGCTGGGGCAGTCCCGGTCACTTAGAGCTGCAAAAGCTAACTGAATAGTGACTTACTTTTGAGGAAACAGTGGTCTGCTGGAGGATATTCCACAAGGGAAGAATGAGGCCAAATTCGTCGGATGCCTCGTCCGTTGTAAATAATTCACTCCGCTGTAGTGGTGCGGCGAGGGCACCCTGGAGCTGCTCTGCTGAGCAGCCTCAGAGCACAGCCGGCTTCTGCATCGCACCGGCACTGCTCCCACCACCAACACCGCAGCAGACTATCAAAATGCTTCGAAAGGTAGCCTCTAACAGCCCTTCCTCCAGCTCACAACAGCTACTGATGTTTTGGAGATGCTGCTCCTGTTGTACAAACACACAAAATATCTGACATTGAGCCACAGTGAAAATGTTCTGAGAAGCAGCATTTAATAGTTGTTCTTGTTCCCACAGGCACCGGTGGCCAGTTCCACTGAATTGATGAGTAGGTCTCAACTGGCATTGGTTAAGCCAAAGGCCAGAAAGCCAGGATGGACGTAAGTGTCCTCAAGGATATAGAAGGCTGCTACGTAAGTGATGGGAATAATGTGTTTTCCCTCATGTCAAGAGGCAACAGGCTTATACTGAAGGAGAATCAGGTTAGACATTAGGGGACAGCTTTTCAAACGTTAAAGATAGGAAAAGGTAGGAACAGTCTTTAAAACTGGCCATCACCCTCTCCTTGCAATACATTTTAAAAGGCTTCAAAACTAGGTTAGACCAACGTCTGGGACTATAGATTGGTGACAGGCACAGAAAGAGTCTTGCTACTGCAACTCCTCCTCCTGCTCTGTGCTTTACCTGCTCCACCCTTAAAAGCCCCATGTCCTTAAACAAATTTCTCATCAATCATCTTTGTAAATAAATAACAATGACTTAAGAAGGGCAGCTTGTAGGGGTCTTGCCTGCAGGATGCGGTACAGAATGGTAACTTCTAAAACTGCCATTTTACAAGGGGCTTTTCAAATCCTAATGACATTTAAGCCAATAAATTTCTCCCCAGACCAGTCAAATTTTGGAGTTACTGAATAACTTACTTGAACTCTCTGTGCTTTAGAGATTCCTGGTAGACAAGACAGCTATGTAAAAATGGAGAGCAGGACACTGTGTCCTGGTTTCATAGAGGCAGCCCATGTCACTTAGTGAGCTGTCCCTGTTGGTTTTCATCAGGGCATTAAAATGACCCAATTTTCTCCTGCTTTGCTATTATCCTCCCTTGCTTATAGGTATTGGTGATATTTAAAGTCATCCTTCTTTGCAGAATGTCAACTGCTAAGACATCAGGACAGAGGGGGGAAATTGCTGATAGAGAAAAGCATCCAAAGAAAGGTTTCCGGACTGAAGTGATGCAGGTTTCCATGGGTAGCCTGCTTTGCTCACGCCCGTGCACTGGGCTCACTGCTTTCCAGGCAGAAACTGTGCATGAAAAGGTAAATGGTTTGGGGAGGAGGCAGCTGAAATAAAGATGTGGGTAACAACAGAGGTTGTCGTCATCGCATCTTCAGACCTTATCCAAGACAGGAAAAAACCCTGGTACTAGCGCTGCATAATGAATGCAATATAATCAGGACCTACTATAATCTAGTTCTGCTTGAAATTCAAGTGGCTTGGACTGGAGTTCAAGTTGAGTTCAAGTGACCGTGCCCCTGTGCTCGGCGCTGGTGAGGCCCCACCTCAAATGCTGGGCTCAGGTTTGGGCCCCTCGGGACAAGAAGGGCCTGGAGGGGCTGGAGCGTGTCCAGAGAAGGGCAGCGGGGCTGGGGCAGGGTCTGGAGCACAAGTGTGCTGGGGGGCGGCTGGGGGGGCTGGGGGGGTTTAGCCTGGAGAAGGGGAGGCTGAGGGGAGCCCTTCTCGCTCTCTGCAACTGCCTGAAAGGAGGCTGGAGTGAGGTGGGGCTCTCTTCTCCCAAGTTACAAGCAACAGGATGATGGGAAATGGCCTCAAGTTGTGCCAAGAGAGGTTGAGATTGGATATTAGGAACTGTTTCTTCACCTAAAGGGCTGTCTAGCACTGGAACAGGCTGCCCGGGGAAGTGGTGGAGTCACCATCCCTGGGGGTGTTCAAAAGATGTGTAGATGTGGTGCTTGGGGACATGGTTTATTGATGGGCTTGGCATCGCTGGGTTAGTGGTTGGACTTGATGATCTTAAAGGACTCTTCCAACCTCAACAATTCTATGATTCATCTGTATATGCCTCTAAATAAAGTTAATGTGTTCCCTACTTCCCCCTTCCCCCTTAGTCTGTACTGTATCTTAATGAATAACAGGCTTAATCACTCTGGTATCAAGATAGCCTTTTTACAGCCATGCAAATGTTCTTTGGTATATAATTTGTACATGCTTCACTCATCTACTATCATTGTTCTTCCTAAATGAGAAAATGCAAATGTTACACCAAGGGCCCCATCTTCATAGCTTACCAAATATAATTCCTGACAGCAACATGAAGCTGTTTAGCATAATTTTCCTGTTAATAAACTGCCAATTACAGTAATTTAGTTCTTAGCTTCCAAAGACCAAAAGGTATATGATGATTTTCAGCACCCTCCCAATTAATGTCTCGGTTTATTATTTTGGTATGTCTGAGGAAACAGAAAAATGGGAAGGACTCAGTTGTTTAAAGATAATGCTAATGCAATTTCCTTTCACAAATTCAGAAGCTTTTCTCATCTGAGAAGCAAAATGCGGTTTTGTGGGTATGCACTCCCCCTTGCACATGCACATTCGTACACGTAAAACACCAAGAGCAGCATCACAGACACCTATATTACACATGAATGTGAGTCAGCTTGGAAAACTACCAAATTAAACTTTGTAAAAGCTCTTAGAAACACCTGCCAGCAATGAAAAACTTTTTTTTCTCCCAGTAACTTCTGTTTGTTGTTCAAATGCTTCCCAAACTCAGATGCTTATGCAGCTCTCTATGAAAGTCAGTGGGAAATACCGCAAGAGTAGGGGGGAAAGACAATATTTAAGGAAATGTTTATGGTTGCTGGAGAAGAGTCAGGACTATTATATTTAGAAGCGGTTGTGTTTTGAGCAGCTCTTCACCTAGTGTCTTCTGTTCAGATCTCGTCTCAACCTTTCTTATTAAAGGGAATTTGCATGAAAACAGAATCCTTGTTTCTTAAGAGTTCATCTGATCTTCCCACTGCCTGCTCCATCTGCTCCTGAAACCATCATCCTCTGATATAACTGAACAATCTCTGAGGCAAGTTGGACTGATTTTAATTGAGGAATAAGCAATAGAAGGGATCTCAGGAGTTAAAGGTCTCGCTTTCAATGCAAGAATCTCCAGTAGGTAAATGTAGGAAACGGAAATGCTTTTGATTTGGGGAGAAGCTGAAGAAAAGAACTTGGCTAGATGGAGCCTTTCAGATGGTTTGGTTTGGATGCTGCCTCTTTTCCCTTCTTTTTGGAAGTAGCTCAAGAAGCCATCCTGTGTCTTCTGATCTATTATTTCTTTCAAGAATAAACGCACAGATTTTGTGAATTTTGTCTCAGGTAATTACATCTTAGTCTGTGTGCAATCCTTTGCAAACGCAAGGAACTTGGCTGAACCTCCCATCACCTGCCGGAGGACAGAGGCAGGCTGCAAGCGATTAGACCTCAATGGTAATATTTAGACATTCTGGGAGTCAGGTTTGGCAAAAAAAATTTCCATTACCTGTATAAATGCTCACGTTAAAGCCTGCTCTGGCTTCTCTGAACACCTGGAGTGGGCTGTTCTAAAGGACTCGGTGTTGGTGTCAGTGGTCTCAGTAATGAAAATGAATTGACTCCTGGGGAAGCGCAGTTACTTAAATTCCACCTTCCTGCAAGCTGTGTTTAGAGCACAGCAGCGTGTGCAATGCCATCACCACGTCTTATTTGCCCAGTCGCCTCTCGGTGCTAGTGAACGCGTCACCCAGGACCTCCGACACCTGAACCCAAGCAGCCCCCGTGCCTAAATAACTGGCCCTGCCTGCTTGCTTTTGGTAGCCAGCAGAGCAGCTTGCTTGCCCGGCTGGCTCAGTGCGTGGCCAACATAGGGAAGAGGTCCCTTTCATCCAGAAGCTATGACCAGATCGAGGGTCCTGCAGCACCACCTGCACGAGCACCGTGATCACCACCGAGGCAGTCCAGCGTGAGCCCATCGCTACAGCAAGACATGCTCTTTGCAGAGAAATTGCAGTAGCTTTGAGGGAAAAAAATAACCCAAGCAAGCCTGTTTGGGGACTTCATCCAAGCAGAGAGCGCCCTGTTAAGCTGTTTGCATGCCTCTGATGTTGTTGATGGCGTTCGCCTGCTCGGCCAACCCCTTCCCAGTGGAACGCCTTAGGCAAGGGCTCAAACCAGAGAGGTTCCTCTAATGCTTTGAAAGCTAAATTGAAACAAAGTTATTGAAGTTATTAAACTTTAAGAAGGTGCAAGTGTATGTGCCAGGTAGTTACTTTTTGATAAGTATATACTATTAATAGCACTTTAAGAAACCCTACTCAAGATCTGCAGTACAGGTATTCTTCAAGATACTTTTGACTATTATGAGATTAATGGATATGGGGCAGTTTGGAACTGATACATTAATTTTAATCGCTTAGCTCGGTTTGTATTAATGAGAGAGAAGTGGGCGAATCCTATAGAAAGACATGAGAATATATACCTTAAAGGCATATGTGGCAATTATGCATTTTGTGTTAGAAAATTATTGCTGAGCACTGAAAATCACTGACAGCTGAATTTATCAGATGGACACTGCCAACACAAAGGGCAATGCTGCAGTATATATAACAGCGGCAATGCCACTTTTCTATTAGGTTAAGCAAATTCTGAAATAAATCTGGGGAGTGAAATAATTGTATTTCTTCCCACTGAAGACCTTCATATGTGCGTATTGGGAGTGTGCTGGGGTATATTTGCCTGTGCTTTCACCGTGAATGTGGGCTTATGACCATGTTATGGGTTTTTTGATACACTTGAGTGTTTGTTTGGAGCTGAATGACTTAGATTAATCATACTGCTTTTCAAGTGCCTTTGGTATCAGATTTTTTTTTTTGTTTATAAAGTAGAGACTTAGGGCTGTTTAGTATTTCCTTGCTGGCCTTGAAGTGGTTCTTTTCTAGCCTGACCTGTCTCCCCTGCTCTCGCTGTAAGCTCATTGCCATAGCCTGAGGCTGGAAAAGCCTGACAAGGGGCTGCCCTGGAACTGGTGTCAGGTTATTAAATGGAACAAGGAAAGAGCTCTATACGGGAGCGACGCCTCCGCGAATCTGCCCGGGGGCACCGCCTCTCTGCCTGTGTGCGTTACGTCTACACGCCACCAGCCTGAGGACCGGGAGCCCTGCGGCCGCTGCCGACGTTGGCACCTTGCGTAGGGCAGGCTGAAGTGCCGCTGCCATCGCGTTGGGTCTGCGCTTTGTTCATCAGACAGCCCAGAGGTGATCTGATGGGATGGGATGAGCTTTCATCAGTAGGAAGCCTACAAATGTTTGTAGTTATAATTAGGAACTGTGCTAACGCTCCTATTAACCTGATTCATGTCAAGCCTTGGTTAGGCAGAAAACTGATTTTTCCCCAAGTGACGGCAATAGAAGATCCATTTAGTTTGAAATGGGAGCTATAAGGAGTGCAAATTTCTGACGATCGCTTTAATGAAGGAACAAATGGTTAAGTGCATCTTTAAAGGTTTGTAGTGATGGAAGAAACCCCAAAATAAGGACGTGTGTTACAGGAGGGCAACATTTTTTTGTCCTGTAGAGAGGACCACAGCACAGAGCCTGGCTGGACAGCCCCTGTACAACCCCCGTGCTCTGTCCCAACGCCGGGCTGCGGCGCTGACCCAAAGCAAATCTTGCTGACACTGCGCCATCCTCACCAGCTATCAAATTTCGGACACGTCTGTCCTTCCGAAAGGACAAGATCATTTTAAAACTGGGAGCAGAACAACCACATAAAAAGCTAGGCTGATTACACCAGTGTCCCAATACAGGTATATAATTCAGGACCCAGGCTGATATTTGCACAGTGTCGAGCTGTCCTTGCCACCTTGAGCCAATGCTATTTCCAACGACTCTGTACAGTCTTCCATGGCACCGTGAAGATGTGCTCTCGCTGACCTGACAGAACAATAAAGAAACCTGCTCTTTTTTTAATGCAATTCTGGGAGAAAATGCCGCTTTTCAGAAATAAAATGGTTTCTGCTAAAGGTTTACCCAGTACAAATGCACCAGTGATGCAGCTGCAGCTGTGCTGTGTGGCTCTTCACAATGCAAAGCTTCTCACCTAAAGAACAACTTATGTGCCCCAAAGCTTTTCTGTTCTCCAACTGCATTCACTGGTCTAGTAAAAGGTCGTAGCTCTCCATGCAAACCTTGCTGTCTATACCATGAATTAAACTCCTACATCCAAAAGGACTTGATGTTGACTTTAAAAACCTTGGAAACTTCTTAGTATTAGACAGACTGAAGAAGATGTCTAGAACCAGATGGATCATCTTTTACTTGTACGTGGGCAAACAAAGCTTTGTAATATAATCAAAGGCCAAAAATCAGCTGTAAGTAGATGCAATAGAGCCACAATGACAGTTATTGGACAGCACTTTGTCCCATTATTATTTATGTATTAGTCAAAGCCACAATAATATTAAAGTCACCCTCACTAAACATACAACGCTTCGTATTTTGACAGCACTTCATAAACATTAATGAATTAAGCTGAAGTAAACACTTCTCTAATATCAACCTTTCCCGACTGATGTGCAAAGGCAGATTAAAGGCAATGAGGAGCACGTTGCAGTTCAAGTGCATGAAAACCCCTCATTGCCCGCCCAGGGCTTGAGGGGAATAAAAGAGGTGGGACTTCCATCTGCTGCAGACCCGTTAATGAAGTATCACAAGCAGCTTTTATGTGCCCTGTCATTTGGACATCATACTAATATGGGGGAAGGAGAAGGGTCAGGATAAAAATACAGTCCAAAAGGACCTTGCATATCTCAGTGAATTTGGGTTTACAGTGATAGAGGAGGTCTGCGCTCGTGGGCTGGAAAAAAAAGAAAATTGTGCCCTGCACTTGTCTCATATCTCGCTGGTCAGTTGTCAAAATTCAGGTGATGTCACCTTCAGGGATTATGTTTGTGTTAAAATAACCCAAGCTGAGAACCGGTGCGCAGCGGCAAAGCAACGCGGCGGCAGTCAGCACAGACAGCGTGCGCCGAAACGCGGGGGGTGTATGTCTGTAAGGAGAAGTGTGGCTGGCCGCGTGTATCCTGACCGCAGCCGGGTTTTGGAGCGAGCCGTGCTGTCGCCCTGCATTTAGCGGGAGCAACGCGCCCTTTGCTGGCCGCCGGCGGTCCCGGCCCCGCGCCGTGGGCAGCTTCGCGGGTCGCTCCTGGCTGCGGACTGAGCCAGGCAGCACCAGGCTGGCTTCACACGAGGGGCAAAGCTGTCTAAAGAGTCATTTACACAGCATTGCTACAGTTTTACTTGTCTGAGTTTTGGACAAGCAGAACTTAAATGTCGGAGTTTTTTTGCTGAACTTGCAGAAACTGCTAAATGCAGACTTAATTCCCCCAAAATTACGGATAAAAAACTTCCTTAGTATCTTAATGGCCCCTTTGGGAAAGCTGGCCAAGTCAGACGGTAACATTCCGTAAATCCTTGTTATCTATGCTTGCTTTACTAATGAGCCTGAGTATCATATTTAAATCCCTGTAGCTGCATCTCATATATTGGCTGGTGTGAAAATAAAGTATTTCCGCTCGGCGTTTGGTGTATATCACAGGCAACTCCACTGGGCTCCAGAAACGCCTTTCCTGTTATTAGCACGTTGCGGGCCTTTGAAGGGTCACCGTGATGAATAGGACGGTGGAGGCCATCAGGGGACAACATTTCAAATGGAAAATGTTACAGCTATTGGAGGGTAATTGAGATACTGTATATTTACACAGGTCTGTCTCCAAAATATTCCTTTAGCAAAGGCTAAGTTTGATTAATGGCTTTCCTCCTTGGATCAAGGCAAAGACAAATTCCAAGAGCAAGAGGAAAGAAAGAGGCTGGAAGAATAAAAAGGGAGTTTCCACTGTAGCCCAGCTAAGGGGGAGCTGTGGATCCTGGTCGGGAGCAGACGGATGTGCCTCCATTGGGGAGGCAGGATTTTTTAGTGACACCTTGTGTGAGTTCATCACAACCCATTTTCTTTCAATCAGATTTGTGCTGCTTTATGTGGAATATTTTAAATAACATTTTCCTGAAGGGTTATTTTTAGTTGGATCAAACACTGGGAACAAGTGTTCATTGGGCAAGGCTCTCCTTCCTTGATGTGTTTTGCTGCTTTTCCAAGCTGAGTTAAGAGAAACAACTTACTATTTGTAGATTTATGGAGGTCTGTCCACCCTTTAGGTCATTAGTAAAATCAACAGGCTTGAGCCTATGCTGAGGTTGTGTTTGGGGAGTTGTGTTTGGTTCCCTCGTGATGAGCAGGGACGGGAAGGCAATCGGATTGCCGTAGAGGAAAAACACCCAGACAGCTCAGAGGATAATCGTGTTTTTCATTTCCAACCTCTGGGAATACTCCTAAATGAGATGGAGGAAAGAGCACGAGCAGCTATGAAGAGCTGCTCCCCAGCGCTCGCAGGGAAAGGTGTGCTTCGCAGTGAATTGTTGGTTCTGAAAACACGGGCTCTCTTTGTACGCGGGAGTTTTTATGTCCTGCTGGCTCATTATGTCGGTAACTTATTATAGTTTTATGTCTGTGTTGTGCTGCAAATGGACTGCCTATAATCCTCTTTTTATAGACTTAATCTGGTTGGTGATAAACACCTACAGAGTCAGCACAGCATCTTCCTCTTGGCGGTGGGGGCACGGTGTGAGCCATTCCTGGGCAAGCTGAAAACACCCCTCCTGTCCGTATTTTAAAATCCTTTCTATTCCGATCTGACTTTAGAGGTGTTGGCGTTGACATTTCTGTTGTGAAATACAGCTGCAGGTTTACTTCTGCAAAGATCACCGCCAGCTGTCATAGCTGCAGCCTTCTGTATGTGCACGGTGATGAGCTAATTAACATCCCCTTTGGTGCCTGGAAGTTAACATTGGCCAGGTCTCTAAAGACAGTTTTTGGAGATTTTGGTAGCTTAGGTACTTACTGAGATAGGCTGGATGAATTTTAGAAGCTGCCTTCTCAAACATTCTGTGAAATAACTATTACGATTTCACATCACCTGTACACACAAGCCAGTTAATTTGTTTTCGGTGAACATTTGTACGAGTGAATTATTCACCCATCTGCAATATTTATCTTTAAAATGACTAGACAATTCAGCTCTGTGTGGAGATGTGCCTCCGTATGAATTCATAAATCCACGATCACTGGCAGGACATTTTCTGCAGGGGCTGATGATCTATTTATTCTCCCTTTTCTTCTCTCCAAGGGTTAGCCCAGACCCTCGTGCTTTGACATGAACTGCAAGCAAACGACTTGTGTAATATTTTACTACTTCCTAGTTTGAATACAAAGCTCCGACAACGCTCTCGCAACTGCAGCTTGTCAGGTTAGCAGCTCCCTCAGATGATTATAAGGCAGCAATTTTGTGCGATTTTGTTTTTTTCCTCGCACACAGCAGACATAATGAGCAGAAGGGATTATGTGATGAGCTGAAATTACTGAGCTAAATGAGGAATTGCAAATGCAAATTTGGAGCCTCTGCAACTCTTACTCTTGATGGTCAGCTCTGAGCCTGCTAGCAGAGGGCTTGCTTTTGGGAGTGGTGTCCCTTTTTCTGTTCGGAGATGCTCAGAGGTCCCACACTCCGGAGCAGCACAGAGAGGGCTCAGAAGGACATAAAACTGCTGGTCTAGAAATTGAAAATCATCCTATCAAAACTGGCCTTACTCGCCCCGGTGGCTGGGATTGCCCGGGGGTGGTTCCCGCCCTGGCCGGGGGGTGACCGGGATTGCTCTGCATGTCGGTGGCTTTTCCTGGAGGAGAACGGGAAGGGTGTTACTGGGAATTGATAGTTGCCTAAACTAATGATTCAGGAAACTGTTCCAACAGCTTCATCTAAGAGAGTTTGGGTTTTAAAGAACAGTGAGAATCTTACTTAAATGGTATTCCTCTGTGGCCATTAATAAAGCCATTTTTTGTCAGGGAAGATCCAATATGATGAGCATGAGGGACTCCATTTTACTAATCTGGAGATTTGGGGCTTGATCTCAGCTTGCATGAACTAGAGCCGTTCCAGTCAACTGAGCAGTAATTTCCATAACCTTAGGAAGTAATCCTGAATATCCATGTTTTTGAAGAGCAAATTTTCTGAAGCATTTACTTAAGAAAACTCATTCTTTGGCTAGACCAACATTTACTGAAGTGCTGAGGACTGAGTAGTGCACTGAAATACGCTGTGTGAGGGATCACTTTTGCTAGCACCTAATAAATGTTACAGTCACACTTTTGTCTAATTGCTGATACGCAGCATACAAAGTCCTATACCTGAATTTCTCTCCTAAGAAAGAAATTTCTCCATATCTTTTCTTCAACCTTTTCCAGAAAAAGAAAAGCATGCTACTCCATGACAAGAGAGTTCTCTTCATCTGCAAAGGAAAGGTTGTATTTGCCCCAGCTTTAAATTATTCTGAAACGACGCACGAATCTTACCTCAAAAGCGAAGTGGTTCACTACATTAGAGTCTTGCGAAGAAAGCAGCTGAAATGCTGTAACATTTCCACTGATTTTAGGATTTAAGTTCTGCTCATGCATGCGTACCCTTTGTTAATGCCTACGTGGAGAATAGAGTGGTTTATACTTGAACTTTAGTACCTGAAAGTGAAAACAGTGCAGCTGCAGCTGTAGTGACAGGGTGGAAATGATGATACCCACCCTGGCTCTAACTGTTAAGTGCCCAAAACATAACCTGATGTAGAGGAGATAAGCCTTCTCCTGGTACAGGAAAGATTTGCCTAGTAAAGGAAGAGTCTAAATCAAAGTTATCCTGGATTGACTAGACACCAGCTCTCTAACCTGTATAATTTTGTTGTCTGAGCTATTATCTGTGGTGTGCCCCTGTCCATGCTGTTCTAATTAGAAGGATGACTAACGGAGCAGTGTGACACCGCTAACAGGGAGACTGACGTTTTAGTTGAATGCACAAATTAGCTTTGAAGTTTCCTGCAGTCCTAAAGATTTTATGGTAATTTTCCATTTCTGCATAGGCATATTTGCATTTTGCATGACAGTTTAGCTCTAATCATTTGTCAGATATTGCCAATCTGTTGTCAGTAGGGTAGAGCCACCAACTTAGAGAGCTTTTAATATTTCTGTGCCTGTTGTCTTTAATGGGCATCTGGGAGCTGGCTCCCGGGAACAGAGCATGGATGTTCCAGAGCAGAAGCAGCATTAAGGCATCAGCCTGACCCAGTGAATCACCCAGACCAGGTCCATAAAATGGTGTAGGCAACCAAGCAGGCATATAGTATCTGACCGATAATGCATTGCAGAGCATCTGTGACCCCCCACTCTTGTTCTCCCATTTCCCTTTGCTGCACAGAATACGCTGATCTGTTCAAGGATGAGGGATTGTGTAACCCCTGATTTTGGCAACAGTTAGAGTCATCTATAGGTAATTACAAGAAATACCAGTTGTGTGAACAGCTTTTCCTTTGGTTATCGCTATTGGAAGATGAAGGAGGTTCACTTTTACAGGGCAGCAGCAGATTCTGATCCCGATGTCCCACTACATTACCACAGCTATGCCACTGGCATAACACAACACACGCCAGCGGCTCAGGGCATGCCTTGTGCATCCCCCCTGCCCAGCAGCTTCACTTTTACCTCCTCCAGCTCTCTACTGTTGCTTCCTTCAAAAGCTCATTCACTCTAACTGGGGTTTCTCTTTCTGCCCAAGCCCTCTCCAGCCCCACAACTCAAAAGTCTCTTTCTAGGTCTGTGGCCACAACCCGCGCCTCTCCAGACATGTACAATCAAGCTGTTTCCTTGCCTTGCAACGTCTCTTCCTCGTCCTTCCTCCGCTGGCCTCCTCTCTGCTGCAGCAGGGAAGGGTCTCCTGGCCCCGACCTGCAGCCGTAGCCCTCTCTCTCAGCTGCACGTTTTCCTGCCTCGCTGTTTTCAGATCACGAAAAAATTCACACAAACTCCCAGTTCCTCCTTCCACAGCCCTAACAGAGCTTTAACCAGCCGCTGTCACAGCCCAGGCCTCATTTGATACCAGTTCCTTGTCCAATTGATTATTTCACTAGCCTTGCTGTTCTAACAGCCTTATTGAGGCTCATGTAAATCATATCTGCAATCTCACTCCTGTTCATTCTTGCTGTCCCTTTCTTAGAGATATGAATCAAACATTAATATTGATCAGCATTCAATGCCAGACACAAAGGAAAATCTGCTTTCATGTAATATGAAATATTAATAAAACATTAATGAGGGCAAAGGACACAGTTGCAAACATGATGGCCAGCTCATCTCTTTCCTCCTGCTCTAATATGGTATTAAGATGTGCCTCTGTTACGCAGTGGTCTGGGCTTTCAGCTGCATTGAAATTTGGATTCGATTTCTAAGTCAGGGGACTTACTGCTCGAAAGGATTGACCGGGAGACCTTAGGTGCTTTTATCCTCGGTATACACAGGACGGTTCCTCAAATACTAGTGCTCTGAATTTTAACATCAATCATTTTACCAAAGTTGGAGGTGTTAATCCCTTTCAGATGCTGTGCCTCATTTAGCTGGACGTTTACTCGTGTTCTCTGTGCTCCCCATGAAGTGCGGTCATATTTGGAACGGTGCGGACTAGGGCTCAGAGAGCAGCAACTGAGCTCAGCTGCTCAAGCGGACTTCGACAGGTGAGCGCCGGCTTTGGTTTTGGTTAGGCGTGGGCTTCCTTGAGGTCGCTCATCAGGAAACTCTGAGGTATAACTTGAATGCTGAAAGTGCCTTCTCGTTATTTGGCTATTAACCTGAGACCATGGTGAGGGAGAAAATAATGAATTCAGGCGTAAAGAAAAGAGCGAGAAAGTTAAATGCAGTTAAATCTGTTTGGAGGATTTGGAACTCAGGAAGCCAAAGGGATCTGTAAAACTGTACTTTGATCTGATTTATAACCACGGCAGAGAGATCAGATCTGAGCTGCAGCAAGACAGGCAGTCTCGCTCTCTGCTGTGTAAAGGTAATCAGGGATAAAGCCAAGAGAAAATAGAAGGGTAGGAAAAAATGAAAAATAGAAGAGGAATGTAGGAAGAGAAGAACAGAGGACACAAAGAGAGGATGAAGAACACAAACGTAATGAAAATTGCATCTATAAAAGAAAAAGACCTCAGAGTACTGAGTCTGTTGTGAAATTAGTTTGTTCAGTGTAGATTGCGGAGCGGCTCCACCAGATGAATGCAGGTACTTTGGATACACAAAAGCATTGCTGAATGTACTTTTGGCGTGTTGGGTTTGATGCTCTGCTGGGTTACACCTGCCTTTGATGTGGTTTATGCAGGTGTGCGTGAGGGAAGAAGCTGTGCTCTGGGAGCAATTGTCAACTAATAGCAGGATATAAGAAAATAAGAAAAATAGGGCTAAAAAGATTATGAGAGCCGCCTAATCTGGAGATCTATCATTAGACTTCAAACATCAGATCTTGCTATGGAAAAAAAGCCACTCTTACCCCAGGTTAGTTTTTCACCATGAACTTTGAAGATGTTTCAGTGTTTACCAGTATCTGCTGATTGTTTGATCTTCAAGTTAAGCATAGCCGCTGCTAGATTTATGAGCTGCTAAAAGAAAGAGAAGCAGAGTTGTATTTCTACCACACTACAGAGTAACTAAAGATGCTGCAGTCTTTTAAATCATTATTTCTTATTAGGAGAACGTTTGTTTGCACTGCTGCTGGATGCCCGCTCGTTTTAATTTTGCTTTCTGAGGATCCTCTCCATCAATGACTGGCAGTTTGTGCAAGTGGGAATATAAAGCAATTGACATGAAATCAATATTCAGGAGTGTGTCAGGTTTTTTCCCTCCTTTTTTAACAGCTACTTATCAGGGTGTTACAACCTGGTAATCTGAAACTGTTGAGCTTCCAAATGCAGGAGTCCGAGGCTCTCTGAGGGATGCTCCTGGGTGAGCACAGGCAGTGTCCTTTGGGCCATGGTTGTGCTGTGTGTTCAACTACATACTGAGATTAAATGTCGGGTTTGTGTTCTTGCTTTTTATCAAAACCAGTCACTGCAGTTATTTCCAAGACTTAGAGAAACCGGTCTAAACTTCACAGCTGTTTCCCTCAGAAATCTGTTGAGCAACCGCTTGGTTTGGTCAGTGTTTGAGTAGCGTGGCTCTGGTCTGGTTTTATTTTGTTTCATTTTAGGTGGAAGTGAAGGTAGAGAAAAATATAGGGGTTTGTTGTTGGTCTTAAATAGGTCTAAAGCAGTGTTTGTCAGTTGTGAACCTAGCATCAGGACTAGACTTTCCAACCATCGTAGCAGAGATATCAGAGCAAATTGTAAAGGAAGCTCAAGCAGATGTTGCTGGGTTTTTATTGTGGTTTCTCCCCATGTGTAAGAGATTAAGTGGAAGGAGTCCCAAGGACGTGGGAGGGAAAAGCTGAAGCCTGTGGATTGGCTTGGCTTTGGAGTCACTGCAGGATGCTGTACCAGTTGGCTAAGCTGAAGACCAAGTTATGAACATTTTCCTATTTAAAGACAAGAATATGGTATTTAATGTAGATTTGAAGCAGGTAACACTGGAAGGACTCCAAGAGGAACTTGCTGTGCAAAGAGCAATGAGCCAAGATTATTTTAGGGGCAACATCTCAGGAGACTAAAAGGAAAAAAGGCAGATGACGGGGGAAAAACTTCCTGTCTTTTATCAAGCACTAATCAAAATGGTCAGCCTTGTCAACAGAGGTTTGAGCTCGGGAGATTTGTGGTTTATTTCTGGCTTTGCAACCTTTTTTTAACCTTGAGCAAGTCATTTTATTGCTGTCAGCCTCAGTTTCCCTCGCTTGAAATAGGCTTTCGTGGTACTACCTCCCTTTATAGCGTACTTTGCTATGTATTCCATGCAAGTGTGTCATAAAAGTTTAGCATTATTTGTTGCACTTGGGAGAAGCTTTTCTGGTACTTGAAACCAATGGGGAAAAGAGGGCCATCACCCAAGGAGGCTGGCCGCTAAGCATCTGCCTCGTCAGTGCGAGACGAGCGGCAAGCCGAAAGGCTGCTGTGCAGATCTGCCTTCGGCACGCATGCTTCTGAGAGGGATGGAGGATTCCAGTTTCCAGGGCTGTTAATCTGGCACCTTTAACCAGGTATCTATAAAAAGTGGAGAAAATGATGAATCATCAGTCCCAGGTGCTTGTTAAGTGTTCTTGTTAGAGACTGTTTCCAATGGTCCGTAGCTTTAGTCTGCTAAGAGTAATTCTGTTTATCCTCCTGGCTGCCCAGCAGATGAACAAAATGACTGACAGCAGAAATATTCCAAAACAGGGGATATTAAGCAAGCGCACTGATGACTGATGTCTGCTGTTCTCCCAGTGGAGTTATCACTCATGTGATTTAAGTTGACTTCAGTGACATTTTTGCCCTTGAGGATTTCTGTCCTCCTCTGCAGAACTGCTTGCACTTTACTTGAAGTTTCGTAAAAAGCCGTGCGGGGAGGATCTTCCCACTGTGGGGCTGCATTTCCAACAGCATCACAGGCGTCAGTCTAACAGGGCATTTCCAGTGACAGCAAATGTCATGAGTGTCCCAAGACCTGAGCCAGTTCTCTGCTGGCCACTTGATCAAAGCTAAGATCTTGATGTCAAGCTGTAGAGTCCTCAGCTGGCCTGGGGTTGCCCTAATGGAGAGTCCATGGGATCGTCTTGCACTGAAACAGCAGGTTTTGACAAAAGGGAGTCAGCCTGGTTTCCCAGATTAAGGCAATGGCTTTCAGGACACGCTGGCTGGAGGGGCATTCGCAGAGGTTACCAACAGTGTGGCTGGTGGGAACATGCAGAAAATGCAGGGCAGCTATTCTTGCTATATCAGCCAAGGCAAGGATTAAATGCATTTTCCTACATCGACATATGCATCAAAAGCATATAAATAGATGAGTAAAGTAAGTTCATACAGCATCGGACCAGAAAGATGTGATGTAACAGCTTCATTATCATATTTATGTCTTCCTAATTGCACTCCACTGAGATCACTTGCAAGCCTATGATGGATTTCCGTATAATAGGATCAAGCTGTATTTGATCTTAAGCTTTTCAACAGGAAGCTGAAACGAAAGGTGAGATTCAGAACAGATCATGAATATTATTGCCTAAATTTAATACCGAAAGTATTTTCTCTTAACGGAATGTTCTTTCTGTAAACATGCAACCCGTTTTCTAGAGTCCATCTGTGCATTTATAACATGTTGTGGGAGCGGGAACTGAGCGCGAAGGACTTCATGGGTTGGGTTGTCCATGTGCTAAGCAATGCAGCAGTTATATGCAGGGAAATTATTTGAGACAGGGTGCAAAAGGAAGAAATATGCCTCCTGCAGAGATTATGATATTGATGAAAATCATATAAGTATCTGGTCTCAGAGGTCATCTCCAACCCTGAAGTACTCTTGGCTCCCGTGCTCAACGTTGGTTTCAGTCACTGCTTATTTTGAGTGTCAGTTGTCAGAAAAAATATGTAGAATTCCTTATTTGGGGATGATAAGCTGTTGTAGCAAACAGCCAAGGAAAAGGAGCTGGTCTTTATCATAACATGATAAAGCATGACACAGAGTTCTGGAAAGGATTGTTTTAAACTACTTCTTGCCCTACTGCGTTTGTCAGAGTCTGACGGGCAAGTCTTGCTGGCTCAAAGTGCTGCTGACAAGATTGAAGGTGTATTAGGAAAACGGCTTTCTTCTGGGCATGAAATTATTCCGACAGTCGCTAAGGAAATGTATTCCAGTAATCTACTGCCACTTCATGTGTACTGCAAAGAACTGGAGGTTGCTTCAGCAAAAAATTACATCTGCATTAATACTGTGTAAAATCATCAAAAATCAACCACTTGCTTTATTCAGCAGTCAGAAAAGTGAACTGCTGTAATTAATGGATGTACTATTTTTTTGTATGTGTGCATACTATTATTCTACCCATTTCACAGATGCAGACATTGAGTTCACAAAAAAAAGGCATCTTAGGAAATCATAATTTCAGCTCTATGTTCACACTTTGGTTTGCACTGTGGGCTCTCACATGGACAGAAGCGAACAAGGCTGAGTCTCGGGCCCTCGACCACGAGCCATAGGTGACCCTCCCTTCTTGTGAAGAAGTTGTTTTTGACAAATTGGCTGGTGTAGAGGACTGTGGTCCTACAGTGTGATATAGTGCTGTGTTGGAAGCGCTCCATCCTGGTAGGCAGGATAGCTGCTCTGAGAGGTCCTTGCCAAAGAGGTTTGTTTTGCAGACGGTGAGCAAGGACAGAAGAAAATTAATAGGAAAAGTTAGGGGAACCGCACTGAAGACTCTTTTGGTCAATATTAGTCTTATTCACAGCTGCTGTAAGTACGATAATTGCCAGAAAGATATGCAGAGTTCCTGCTTTGGGAACCATCACTCAAAGTTAGTGCATCGTCTGGATCAGTCGCTGCCCACCCCAGCTTACTGCAGGCAGCCCAGGGCTGTGTCTGCAAGGTCTACCCGGGGTGCGGAAGGGCTTCTCACAACCGAACTGTGCAGCCTGCGCTCCCGGTGCAGCATCTCAAAGTTCTTGCAGGGTGGCTAGCAAACTTAAAAACGCCTTGGCATAAAGCCGCCAAGCTTTATCCTCCCCATAAATTTGTCCAAGGACTAGGAGTGTTTTAAGGCACATCAACCTAAAGAAGTTTTAGAGTGTGCTGGAAAAGAGCTATAGTGCTGCGATTTACAGCCAGGAACATTCACCTGGACAATAAGAATCCTGGTGCATTGAGCTGAAAAATATGCTGCAGTGTATGGTATTGGCTTGTTTGTAATAAAACACTAGCCTAGTACATTTTATTGGTTTTACAGCCATTTATTGTTTTGTTTTCAGAAATACAGTATGTAAGCAAAACCGATAAAGGAGTTTATTACATAGTAATTGTTCAAGAAGAGAAAAACCTATCAGAAGAGGTATCTCTTAAAAAGTATTCAGTGGGTTTTATGTATTAGGAGACAAAATGGAGGAGATGGTTGAAGACCATCCTGAGTTCCCCACTGTCTTTAGTGGGGCTGGACGGAGAGTTTTGCAAAAGGCCTTGGACAACTGCCCGTGAGCTTTACCAGCGGGAGCCCAAACGAGTCAAGAACGCAAAGCAGAACAACAATATTTACTATTGGTTATTTATCAGGCTTTTATTAAAAGGCTCCAGCCACCCAGTGGGAGAGCAGAGCAAATCAGAGGACACCTCTGAGACCAGACACGGAGCGAGCAGCGATTTGACTGACAAGTATTGCATTCAGGCAGCCAGCTGCAGTTCTCCTACACCTCCTTTTGGATTTTTCTCTCATAATATTAGATATGCTTGCTTAAATTCAAGTCTAGGCTCTGCGATACCTTATCGACTTGCTCACCTCTTCTTACCTGGAGAGTCACATTATCACGGTGTGTATGATCAAATAACAAGTCCGTGTGTACGTCTGTACAACGGGGGCCCTGGATTTCAGTATTTGTGCAGTGAAACTGCTTAATGACAAATGAGCGATTCCTGTCAGCCTCATAGGACCAAGTCCGAGGAGATGCTGTTGGAAAGAAAATCACCAGTTCTGATGATTTAGGACAGAGATGAGTTTACCGGGGGGGGGGGGGGGGGGGGGTTTGCTGGGAATTTTAGCAGAAATCTCAAGAAATGGACAAAATAAATGGCAAAATGTTGCATGAAAAGAGAGACCAGACAGTCTTGGAAACTTTTTTCTCTCCTTCAGTCTTCAAGTCCCCTGGAGTAGCTCAGCACTAGTGCCTGGTGTATTTGGAAGAGCAGCGTCACCACTCTGCCTTTTCCTGCTCAGCTTCTCTGCACACCCAGTAAGCAGCGGCTTTTCCAGGGGACAAAGCAGGTTTATGGTACAGTGTTCACCTTTCCAGCCCCACTGAACAAGACTCTCCTCCTTTATATTTCCATGTAGGTAAGAACAAACACCCGAACAAAAAAAAAACTAAACAAACAAAACCCCCCACGACATTTCCTGAACTGCCAAAGACGCAGGTGTTTTCATTTTCAGAGGTACAAAGGAGCCATGGACCATGATCCCTAGCTCTGGACATGCCAGTTTGGACTATCAGCCCTGAAAGGACCGCTGCTTCCCAAAGGCTGCCTTGGGGAAGCCAGATTCCTTCAACGCGTGCCAAGTTTCCTAACTTTCCTCCTGACCTGAATCTGTAAGGAGGAGTGTTTGGTGCACACTCAGTTCCACCTGCAGCCTTTCAGCAGCTTGAAATGTTTGCCGTATCCCGTGTCCTATTTAGCCTTTCTATTCAGCTGTCTGTAACTGAGCAGCTCTTTCCAGCACACCCACTACAGCTTCAACCTTATACTGCAGGAACCAATTCCAAGCTATTATTGCACTGCTTAATGATCCCGTTCAGGCTGTTTTGGAAGAGTAGTCCTTAGCTCTGCGTCTCACCCCAGGGATTTAAATAGGCTCGTACATCAAGGCCAAGCCTTGATAATTCCTTTATTTCTGGTGGCATTTTAAATCACACGGAAACCAGGAGCTTCTTCTGAGCCGGGAAATGACTTCCTGCCATTAGGCAGCACCTATCGCCGAGCGAGAGCACTCTTGAAATTTATATTCTGAACTCTGGCACTTGCTCAGGTCTAATGAATTGGGCTGGGACAAACAAATCACTGTTTCAAATGTTACATTTCTTATCAAAGGACTTGCTGTCAACAATGTGTTTTAGTAGTAAGTGGTTGGGTGGTGTTTTTTTTTCATTTCTGTGTTTTTTTTACTTAGTTTACAAGCCCATACGCAACTCCATATTGCTATTTCAAATTGTATCTCTCAGGGCTATCACACCAAATCCATGCTTTAGTATACTCTTCCCTACGTGCCCATATACTCTGGTTTCTTCCTTCTCCCTTTGATTTCTTTAGCCTGTGAGTTAAGGACTCATGATAGCGTGGAGAGAGCAAAACACTTTAAATCTTTCAAACCAAAATGAGAACTTTTTTTTCTTTTGAAGAAATAATCTGCTTTATGGCAATAATGAGCAATTGTAAGAAGTTGGTAGCATTTCAATAAGCATACTCCTATTGCGTTGTTCAATAGATGCTAGTTCATATTTTCAAGGACTCCTTTATATACTGCTAAGATCACCCTTGTAAAATGACAGATTTCCTGACCTTTTTCCTCTTCAAAGGATTTTTACTGAGCACACTTGTTCTACAGAATAATTGTTGGAAGCACTCCTGAACTCCAGGTACTTTCAGCTGAACCTCTAGCAGTATGAAGTTCTTTATTTCCAGAATGTGAAATTCTCTTGACCCTTCTTGAGTGCCGTCAGAAATTATTATAGGAGAATTTCTTTGTAAATATTGTTGTATAAATAGAAGTTTATCAGAAAGGTGGGAGAGGATGATATAGCTCTTTCCTTGGAGACATCTTTATGGGATTCAGAGGTTTCCTTGCATAAGGGCGGGAGGATTTTGCCTGGAAGATAAAGTTATCTTCTAAGAAAACACAGAGGTTAAAAGCAGTAGAAAGAAAAATTAACATCCAATAGTTCCACTCAATCACAAAATCAGATCTAGATTTTGTTTAGGATGCAACCAAAAGCTGAAAACAATCTAAATATGTATGGAATTTTAACATGAGATTTGTTGTACAATGCAAATATTCCAACATATTCATTACTCAATATTATTAATCTAACTGGAAATCAATTCATTGATATTAACTTGTTTATGAAGGTCTGTTAAAAGTACTCAGCACCAGAACTACAAAGAGCTGTGCTGTGTTGGTTAAAGACCGAAGAATTTTTGTCAATCTTTCTGCTCCCTGATTAAATTCTGTAACTAATGAATTCAGTATCTGTTTTGGATTTTGCTATTTTAAGACTTACAAAAAATACAGGTTTTCAAAATGGCTTATTATAAACTGTTGAAATTATAAATCACAGCACTCCCATGTTTTTAAGACGGTAAAATTAAGAGGGTTGGAAGCAAATCAGCAGCAGACCCAGCCTAGCTATAAATATTTGTTTACTTGGTTCATATTGACAGGTCTTTGCCCCTACTTACTAATGCCTAGAGTCAAGTCTTGTGATAAGCTACTTGTGCTGCTTATTGTCATGCATTTAGTCTCAGCTTGCAGCACTGGGACAACAGCCTGACTCAGAAGCAAACACAGATTAGGCAGAGGTTGGAGAATGAGGCTCAGGCTTGAGCTCCCATCTCTGGCTCTGTGGCAATGCTGTGAGTAGCTCTCCACATGGCACCAGCAAAGAACTCTCGTGGGCTCATGAGATCCACCTCTAAGGGCTGGAACATCTTCTAAAGGCTTTCACACCACAGACCCAAAACAGAGATGGGCAGACCCGCACAGGGAGATGAACCTAAGAGGAGGCTTTTGGGAAGCAGCAGGCACCTGCAAGGGATGTGAGTGAGCAGCTGAAGGCCTCTCTGGGTGCTTCCTTCCCGTGAGGAGCTTTCTGGACCATGGACATGAATGAGGGCCTCACCACCACGCTTTGCCAACATGGAAGGGGTCGCCGGGGCAGAGCCCCGGTGGTCCTGGGACAGTGGCAGTTCCATGCCTGTGAGTGGAGTCTCTTCGGTTGTTGTATTGCTTTTGTAGACGTAATTCCCCAGAGTCCTGAACTTCTCTACTGTGGTCATTTCATTGCTCAGGTCCCTGAAACGAGAACACAGAACAGTTTCCCTATGAACACTGGTGCAAGTGGAGCAGCAAGAACAGATACAGTCCTGCACTGCTGAGACCACCAACCATATGGGGCTACCGTGGCTGCTGAACCCTGCGTATGATCTTATCCTACCTCTCCTATGAATCTCGCTCCACCATTTTTCTATGAATTTCTCAAAATATATCCTGCTGCCACAAAATATCCCTCTGCAGCCTTGTTCTGTGACCCACACTTTCTCCATTGTAGCTGTTTCCTCCTGGCCAGCAAAGAGGTGGTCAGGATTGCTGTGTGTCCCTGCGGGTGTTTATCACATGGGCATATGCTAATGGATAACGCACCGAACTCATTTAACTGTGCTTCCATTTCTGATGCTAGCTCTTGAATTCAAGTACGTCTTTGGTCTTTCTTTGTATTCAAGTTGATTGAGAGGGTTTAACCATATACAATATTCAAATTGCTTTTATGCATGAAGAGATTTTCAAGAAATCAATGCACTCTTCGAGTGAAATAATTAATACATGAACTGGCTGCCCTTTAAAGACAGTAGTAATGCTCCTTACCAAGACCAATGCGCTAATACTACGTTCAGTAATGTACTTTTTAAAAGTTAAATTCTTCATCGTTGGTATTTGAGTAGGACACAGAATTAGGCATGCCGAGCTGTATTTATTAGCAGAAAACTGATTATTATTACTGACCAATCTGCTTTTTAATGATTCAGTGAGCATGTTGGTTTTTATAGTAATGAATACGGGGCTCTTAATCAGGTGATCTGACAAGTGTGCAATTTGCCTGGAAAATTATGCTGGACTGAAAGTGTTTTTGTGAAGAATAAAAAAGGGGAAAGAACCTGTAAAATGTTGGCATTTAGAAGAGAAAGAGGCAGGAAAAGCTGAAGGAACAACATTGCAGTTCTTTCTGTCTATCGTACATATGCAGATATTTGGCCCAAACTCCCAGCTAGTATCAGGGTTATGTTGTGCCCAGCTCAAGGCAAATTTCAGGTCTGTTTTTGCTGTTTTCCACTGCAGGTCAAAGGAGCAGGAGCGTAATGCTTTTTACGAGCAGGAGGGTAGTGCTGGTGCTGTGAAAGGCCACTGTAAATCAGGTGGCTGCAGTCCCCTTGCGCCCCAGTGGCCCGTTCACCTTCCTTTAGTTAAAAAGGAAATATTTATTTTCACTTTGACTGCATAGTTGTCTTTACCTACTCACGTGCCCCTAAGGCGTCTTAGTCTTTCTACCAACCTGATCCATTTTCTGATACTTGTCTTCTCTTGCTTCACACTCCTGAAAGATGCCCCCTCCTGCATTCGAGAGCCTGGGCTGAAGGAACGGTAACGGGTCGTGTGAGCTGTTGTTCACACTCACCACAGCCTAAGCAGCTTCTTCCACTGAGGAAGTCTAAGAAATGGAACAGCCGATGTGCATCTGGCAACAGAGGTCGAATGAGGCTCCTTGGAGATCACTTCTGCTGACTTTAATGGCCTTTGATCAGTCAACAGTCATTGACCAGTGACACCTTTACAAATGTGCAACCTGAAAAATGAATATACTACCAAAAAATACACCAAGCCCTTCTTTTTTTGAACTGCCTTTACTTAGCAATCTATTCTGTGGTGGACTGGATGGTACTATTGTATTTCATTCTGTTGATCCAGTTGCAAGCGGGTGTCCAATTCCGGGGTTCAACTTAAGAGCTATCGGACACTTTCCGTTCCAACTGACTTCATAAAGAAAGTAAATAAAATCTATTTTTAAAAGAATGATACCAATAATTTATTCAAGGAGGACTCAATGTGGTAAGCAGGTAGATAGGAAACTCCCTAGGGAGCTACTTTTAGGATTACAAATTAGTGTTTTTCGAATTCTGGCATAGCATCAGAATTAATATGCCAGCTTTTGTCATGTGTTCGGTGTCCCATATAGCATTTGAATAATGAATATCAGTCTGTGCCTGCTGTCTCACATACTAAAGGCTGATCAAAGGCTCACTGAAGTCAATGGAAAGAGTCCCACTGATGCCAGCGTTCTTTGTATCAGCTCTAACTCACAGCATTGGGGCCCTTCATAATGCGCACAACTTAATATGAGGTAGTGTTTTGCCTGGAGGAGCCACCTTTGTTGGTATAAGCTTTCTGAGCCTCAAATATCAGTATTTATTCTTCAAGAGTATTTGCACTGAAGCCACTGGAAACAGTATATAAATAAAAATGTTGGAAACCAGTTGCCTATTACATTGGAGGACCAGGTATACCTATGTTTTTTTCCTTCTTCCCTCCATTTTCTCCTCTTCCCCAGCCAATATACAGAATACTTGATTAGAATTTCAAGGTGACAGGTGTGTTTTCTTTATTTGCTTTGGAGAAAAAAAAGGCATCAAATATGACAGGCGACAGAAACAAGGCAGTAGAAAATTCTGCCTTCTTGTTCTTAAAGGACTAAATGGAGCAAGGAGACAATTTCAACTGTAATCTCATAAATACCCTTACTTTTTTTCCTCCTGGGTTTAGTATTATTTTTATATTGTCCACTGACCTCATACAAAGAAGGGTGTGTGAAGCTGATAGAGAATAAGCACCAGCAGTGAATCAATACAGGTGAACTAACCTCGACTCTAGAAGTAAAAGTGCATTGGAGAGAAGCTATATTGCATTATTTTTGTATTGTCTGCAACACCTGAGCCTTGAGTATCATTTGGAAATCCAAAAATGTCCTTTTATCTACATTGTTAAACCAAAAGGGTTCCCTGTCTATTTGATCTTTGTCATCAAAAGCTGTTGTCCATGATTGCACGGTGTTTTGTATTGTCTTCTGTAAAACTCTAAAATGACTGTTTAGATTGAATGCCTGAAGAGAGCACTGGGTAAGTCAAAGCACATTGTGTTTCCTTTCCAGGCCTGGGAGACAGATGCATCACTCAATAGCATCTTTTCTCTATATTACAATCACAAGGTGCTTTAGTGCTTTTGTTCCACAATGATGAAAATTACCCTTTTCTTTTTTTAACCTTGCTTGAAAGCCACTTGGTGGTGTGAAATTTGGTATAGAGAAAGTGTAATGTTTAAGCTTATAGTTATGTATGAGTTGGTCACTGATGTCACCTGCGGTTGACCTTCCCAGCAAGTAAATAGCTCAGGAACATGCACCGTGACCTCCACCTTCGCAGACAAAACTCCCAATGTTGCTAGAGTTATTCATTATTGTCATTATGGTAAAACTTGAGTAACTATCAAAAACTGGGCTGTGTTTTACCAGGAACCACATAAATTCAGACCAGTAGGTGCTTTACGCTCTGATGAGCCCACAGTCTAAAAAGACAAGACAGCCTTGGGCTGGGGTTAGAAGTATAGCTGTGGTTTTCAGTAATCTCACATTAGCCTATGGATTTCTTTTAAGAATGCTGGAACACAGTCTTCCAATGTTATGAATCCCTGTACAACTTAATATCTTCTTAGTCTTCAAAACTCTATTTTCTTCACAAAAATAAATCAGTGATGCAGTGAGCACTTCTACAGGCGTAGCCTAGCCAGGAAAAAAACAACTCAACTTCTCCTCTAAGCTTCCAAGCCTGAACACCACAGCCATCAGTCCTCAGACAGCTGCTGCCCCTACGGTGAGAAACTATGGCTTTCTAGCACAGGCTTAAATCTCACCACAAAGCACTACCGTAACTGACCGGCCCTTTCACAAAACGTTCCCAATATTTACAGTTGCAGAAGGCGTATGCTTTTATGGCAATATTTGTTAGATGTTATCTGACTTGACCAAGATTTCAGCAGGGACTTGGCTTAGGACTGGCCATAGAGGGATCTCAGAGAAACACTTGACTTTGATGCTGGTGCAGTACTCTTCAGGTTGAGCCATTTCTGAGTGTTTCTCACCTTAATAGCTGAAGACTGACCGTAATTGTGGAAGTTTAGGTCATTACAAGCAACAACAACAATGGGACCAGCAAAACCAAGCATCTGTCAAAATGCTTTGCTCAGGTAACAAATTTAAATACCTGAAAGTACATTCAATACTAGAAAACATTTTAAAAAAAGCATGTTACCCAAAATTATAAAGTTAGAACACTTTTAGCCGTGGCAGGGGGAAGATATAAAATTAATCATCATCTAAGGTAGGCCAAGTGAGCTCATGCTTTGCATTATTTATTATGAAGATCACCTATCATTTCTGTCCAGCGCCGCAGTTTTAGGCATTCGCTGCTTTGAACGTCCTCAATGGAATGGTTTTCCCGTAGTGACAACGTGAGAACGAGTAGAGTCTCACCGGCAAAGGTGGTTTGTTTTTATGTAGCATCATGTTGATAGTCTGGAAGTTTTGTAGTAAACTAGTAAAAGTCACTAGGAACCACAAGAAGGGGAATTGGAGATCTAATAACTCTATTTATGTAGTATTGGTTACCAGGAAGATGATGGGAATTAATAGATTGTAAGGAGATGTTTGTCCTGCTTTTACTGCGGAGGAGGTGGATGACGACCATTGTATGTACCGTTCCTGGAGATGCCGAGGAGCTGTCTATAATTTCTTCCAGGATTCTGTTGTCCTTTGAAAACTTTTCTTTCTAGTTAATGCTTTTGTCACAAAGCACGTATTCACTGTACTTCGCAAACCGAACAACTTCTCCCTGAGTAAGAGCCTATTATGGCAATTAAGAGTTGCCGGTAGCCATGGAAATAATCACTTTTCTTGACCTAACAGAGGTGGTGTTCTGCTCTCCTGCACGAACTGCGTACCTCAGCGTTTTGGGTAATTTACATGTTTCTGATTTAAATGATGCAATGCGGCTTTTGCACTTTTGAAAATATAGGGCATAAATCAGTGAGAGCGGTTGTTCCATATAGAACAAAACATAGTCCTTGGATGCACACGTACGTCCCTCGGTCACTGAAATCAGTGCTGGTTTGCTCACCTAAGGAGGGTCTGTCCCACGCACCAACTGGAAGAACCGAGCTGACGAAGAAATGATGGGACTTGCACAGAGAGAAAGAGGCTGATATCTTGTGCCATAAAAATCAAACGTGAAAAAGTTCATAATTTAAAGCTGCCCCAGGTCATAATAAATAATTCAGTCCTCAATTACATGCAGTTTCTCCTTAAAATGGAACTACCTCCCCAATTTTTTGTAAAAAACAATCCAAAGACCCTTATCATAAACGCGTGTGTGTATATATAGACAGATAAATATATGTATGAGAAATCTTGTGTCATGGTGATAATTTACTTTGATTTATCGAGATTTGCGATTTGTCCATGAATGGTTATCTTGTTCGGTTCTTTGTACTATATGATCTACAATAACCCGAGCAGTAAAATAAGGGTTTTCAACTGTGACTTTATTGGACTTACTCCCATATTCCGAATGTATAGTACAGATGCATGAAGCAGTGCCAACATGAGATTTAACTAAAACAATAAAGCTGCATGCGTGCTTTGCCAGTAGCCTTAATTCACCCTCACTTTCTCTTCCTAGGATTGTCACTAATAGGCAATGACTACTTCTTAATTATTATTTAAGTTTAATAGCTGATTATTATTGCTTAATGATATGAATACTTTTAGCTGCGGTTGGTCAGAGAAATCGCTTTGCATTTCAGGCTCCTGAATAGATATGTTTGCAAACATTTTGCCTGGCACGTTTATTTAGGAAGAGTTGAAATCCACATTTCATGAACGTGATCTCTGAGTCCTTTAAATTCCTTTTCTACAAACACGACAATTACTCTGGGAAAGGCAGTGAACTTTTCTCGGATATGAGCAAAAATAATTTAAAATTTGGATGAATATAGGCTTATTTCTTTGCTTCGTTGCTTCTTCAGTTTTATTTGAAATAGAAAAATGTATATTGAATTAGGTAATAGGAGCTGTATTGGAAAGTCTTTGACATGCAGCAGATGCAGAAGAGCAAGCCGAGTCAATGTGCCTTGGCTCATCCCACCTAATTTTGGGATGTAACTCAGGCACGCAACTGAGCCTCGGTTTTGGCATTTGCCAGGCTTGCCCTATGTCATGTGTCTTCCTCCCAGGACAGGAAAGGGCATACTATTGTCTGAAGAAAATCGCCTCCTTCCCAAGTGGTTGTGACTTAAAACGCTCATTTTCCTTTTCCACAAAGCAGAAAAACTCAGCTCTGTGGAACAAAAATCATACGTTAGCCAGCCGGCAGCCTTGTCTGAAGAAGTAGGTAACTTTTTCTCCTACAGAAAGGCTCAAGCAATTAAATTTGTGAGCTCTTCCACCGAAGAGTTATAACGCTCATAGATTTGCTTCTGGGGTTTTTTTCTACCCCACCTCGGCTTCTCTCAGACCCAGACAGGCGGGATTGACTTCCACCGGTCTGCGGTGCCTCTGGGGCTGCCAATGGACTTGTTAAATTGTGGTGATAATTTTTAGGCTGTTGGCCACACATTTGTTATGAAATGAAGTAACTCTCTTCACATGAGCTGTCAGACAGAAATTACTTTTAGTCACAATCAATCTAAATTTCAACTGGAGACTTCAAGGTGAAGGCTGCGAACTTTGTTACCTGTTAAAGGCCCATGAAGCCACCCAAGCTTTTTCATTTTTATCTAGAACAGTATTTCTGTACTCCTGAGCTGCAGAAAGTATTGTTTATATGCCAAAACTCCGTAGCATTAAATGCAACAAATCCTGTATTTGAGGAAACTACGTTCATCAAAGTTGAGATTTAATTTCTTCAGGCCGAATTCTGCTCTCCCCTCCTTCTCCTGTTCAAAGCAATAAATACTTTAATACTTTAAATAAACTCTGGGGGAAGGTTCTGGCCCCATGGCAGTAAAACCCCCCCAAAATGGTCCAAAATAATGTATTTATAACATTTCACTAGGCTTAAAATTACTGTTCTTCTCATGCAAACATTTAGGATTTATCAAGTACATGGCAGTCTTGTTACGCTCGTTATAACTTACTCACTCTTAAACCGTTGGCGTATGGAGCCCATGAATTGAGGCTTCATGATCTTTAAAGACTTCTTGTGGAAGGAGCTTGAATAAGAGGCAGTGAGTGTCCGTAAGCGCTATTTAGTTACATACAGGAGAATCTACGCTGTACTTTGCATTTAAGTATTTCTCTTGAATGCCTTTTGCTTACACTTCATTTTTAATCAAGCGAGTTGACTGCAACCCAAAACAAGACCTTTACCTAATGCTGAGTTTAATGACCCTTTTAATACCCATTGGGTTGGGCACCTTTTCGCTCTTTGCTGTTCCCTCGCAGCTTTGGAGCGTTAAACGTGTTATAAAGATGACTTTTTGGTACGGTCCACAAATTAACCACAAGGCGCACAGAAGCAGTATACTCACCTAGCATGAAATCAAAATCTAATCAATGCAGATTATGTTAGATTAGCTAAGCAAGTAAACAATTAGCCAAGTTAATGTTACCTACCCTGTCCTTCAGCATCGAGCATTTAAGGAATTTGTCTTCCCAGACGTGTTTAGTTCCAGCTCACGTTGGTGACATTGCAGGTTATTGGATGGATTTTTCAAACTAGCAACTCCCGCCGGCCTGTTATTTTCATTCTGTTGCAAGTCTTGAACGAAAAAGAAGGAAACGTTGGTAGGAAGAGAGGCGTCAGCTGCTTGGGCGTGAACTGTGGATTTTGATGCAGGCTAAGAAATTATCCTCAGGCTCGAGTTGTTGCACACAGCAGCCCCTCGCCAGGCTGGATGATGCGGGATTATGCAGGATTGTGGTGCTGCTCACTCCTGGTAGGGTTGAGGAGCTGGGTCCCCATGAACCACCACCCGCTGTCTCAGAGGCTCTGGCAGGCTCAGGAAAGCAAAACTGCTCTAACCTAATATTAAAGTTTCTTGGCAAATATGAAAACTAAATAAGTGGTTGGTTTTGGTTTTCATTTAGTTGCTGGGGGGGTTATTATTATTTTTACAGACAGATGCGTGCAAGTGTCCGATCCCTCCCTCTGAATTCCCCATACTGCTCAAACTGAGTTTTTGCTCATTAAGGTCACAGGGAAAATGAAATTAGCAGCTGGAATTCTGGGACAGAAAAACCTGCTCCATCGCTCTGCCCTTTGCTTAAGGTTTCATAAAACCCTCTGCTCAGCTTGTGTGGACTGATGGTCTTTGAAACACGTGTTGTCTTTGCACAGGTTTTTCTACAATATTGCATTTCACTTTTGATTTACTCTGCCTTGCTTTCATTTCTCTTTGGATTAAGACAAGCACACCAACAAAAATAATTAATTTAGCAATATTAAGCCAGTCTCAGAGCATCTGTTTGCTAATAGCACTGTTACCGAGCTACAGAAAAACTGAGAGTCTGACTTTAAAGTTCTCACAGTAATGTGGGAATTAAATTGAGTTTATTTGCACAGTCAATGCCCTGAAAACAAACATAATCCGTTTTTAGCTGCTATTTTTACAGAATTGTTGATGAAATTGAATTCATCCAGTGGTCATATCTAAAATATTACCTCTATCTCCTATCATTAACATAAGCTCTTTCAACTTTTTCATTCTAAGTAAGTCTTGCTGACATGCTATACCCACCTATATTTCAGTTGTCTCTATTACTTGCAAAATTTCAGACCACCTCAGTTTTTTTCATGTTGTTATATGCTTTGTAAAAGATTACACCCCATGTTAAACGGTATTACAGCCACTAGAAATTTTAGTTGACATAATGTGTTAGTATTTAATCAGTATCTTCCATACAAGGGCAGCTTGTCACGCATTTTCAGTGGGGCGGAGGGGAAATCACAGAACTTTTAAGATGTTTGTCATAGGAGATGCCGTTATAGTTTGGTTCAACCTGCCCTAACTGCTTTTTGTGATCACGTAAGCTGCTGATAATGTGGTTTTTTCCTGTTAAATTAAACCTAATCAAGATGTGACTGCTTAGCACCAGCCACCATCAGCCATTTCTTTGGTTTGGATTCCCTCAGAGCTTCCGGCAGCGGAATTTGCTCAGATTGGTTTTGTTGTTTTCTTTCCTGGTGTTGAGGGCAGCCGGTGGGTATCTTTGCCCTGCAGACAGGCGGGACCTTCGCTCTCCCAGTATTCCCATCCCTGAACAGCCTTGCGTGCCTGGCACCTTGAGCAAGACGATCCTCTGCCTTATGGATTTATGGTGGTCATCAGTACCTTTGCTGTTAAACAAGATTCGGTGAGTACGTGGCAGGGGCAAGCGCAGGTATGAGCGCGTTATCCTACATAGTGCCACAAAACACGGTCTCATAAACCCCGTGGTGTGGGGTTTTCACGTCTCTCAGCGGGGAGGATCCTGCTGGTGTAAAGTAAAAAGGTTGTCTTCTCAGCAGAAAAATGCAGAAGGTCAAACACGATTTTGTTAACAGGTATTTGGGGTATTTTTCCACTTTAACAAATTAATTATATTTCTTTTTGATCTTCAAAGGCTTTGCTGAATCATTGTTTGTTCCTCTTTTTTTTGGCAGGGAAACTTATTAGCAATTCTAAGAAATAAATTGCAAACATTTTCTAACCTGAGGCCAAAACCTGCTGGCGTTTAGGTGTTTGCAGATGGAAAATACATGAGGGACCGGAAAAAATAAACTAACACCAACATTGAAAGACTATTTCTTATCAAAAACAAAAAGGGCAAATGTGTGCAGAAATTCTTAATCCATCAGGTACTAGCTACGATTTGTGAAGATAGGATCTTAACATTGACATTAAGGCCTTTGCGGCTGGCTAGCTGTGTAAAAAAATGAATGTGAAATTTTCCAGAAATTTCTGACTTCTTATCAGGTGGCAGATTATCACCATGTTGATAACGCGACAAACGCGCTCTCCCCTGACGCAGTAACGAGGCTGAACAAGGCGTGGGATTCCCACGCGGAGCTGAAGGGGCCATGGGAGGAAGAGGGGCAGGAGCAGAGGTGGGCATTCTCGCGGCTCAGCACCAGCTGCCTGCTGTGTTTTACCCCTCCTGCCTTTGTGCCGTGTTGGAGGGTGATTCTCAACCCCTCCAGGCTCTGTGTCAGTGAAAATATGAAGAACAGGTGCTGGTTTGTGGGCAGGGGTAGCATTGAGGGATCTTCACGAGCCGTACCGGCGATGCTGTGTGGCCTCCCCTTCCTAACCCAGCGGAACGACCGCGGATTCAGCAAGGATTGCACAAGGGTGCTGGTTTCTTCCTTCACGTTGCAACTCACATAATGTGCTGTACAAAAAAAATTAGGGAAACCTTCCAGCCTACAGACTCCTTTTCCATATTTTATAATTTGCTTCCAGGTTTTTTTCTAAAGGATATTTTGTGGAAAACAATAACATTTCCAAAGCACTCTACCCTCTCTCCCTTTAGGTGGAGCAGAGGAGGAGCTACCCCTGGAGCGCTCCGGCCCCATCCCACGCGACATCTGCAAATCCTGACCCTCTTGCGAAAGCGGCGGCAGCCCCTGGGATGCTCCTCGTCCCCTCTCCAGCCCATCGCACCCCTGGTGCCGTTGGCCCCGATCCTGCTCTCCTTACTCGCACTGTGAGATCTTATTCAGCGAACAGTCTGTTTGAAATATGAGTCTAATCCCAGGGTAATGCACTATTCCTCTTAGATTTAACTTTAGCTGATCCCTACAGAATGAATTTTTTAGCAGGACAGTGTAATCTGTCTGCGAGATCTTGACAACAGGGTCCACAAGGCAAATGGAAACTTCTCAAACTTGCGATTTAAATGCAAACCCGTGAGGATGTGCCGTGGTCATAGGTACTGTGCAGAGAGTGCCAAATGCTTCCAAGCACCCATGACTGTTGCTCCCAAGAAAGGAAAACGCTTAGTATCATCTGGACACTTACCATCACCACCCAGCTCCTCGCAGGCCTTCTGCAGGTGCTGCGTCCCACCCCTGGCCCCGCTGCTCAGCCATGGCTGCAATACGGATACGGGGGCTGAGAAACAGCATGGGGGTCTGGAACACTAAAGGAAGAAAAATGGGATTATTTTTTTTCCCCCCTTTGGTTGTAGCCAAGTCTACAGCTGGATCCTTGCCAAGCAGAGCCTGGCGGCAACACGGATTTCCATTTACCCGAGCGCTTGACAACATCTGGGGATCGTTGCAACTGATTGTTGCGTTAGCGCTACCAGGAGCGCTTATCCTGTGACGTGGGTCTCCCGATGCCACGACGGCATAAACAATCCAAGGAACAACACGGTAAGATGTTGAAAGCTGCAGCCCAGTGCAAGAATAACTGTAAGGCAAAAGAGCCTAAATATGAAAGAAATCGTTGATTGATACAAGTTTTACTTGATTCGTAAAAAAGACTGACTCTCATAAAAAGATTAAACTTTATCAAGTAATAGTCTTAGGCTGACTTCAGTTACCTGAAAGTCTGAACTGGTTCAAGCTTTAACTTCAGTTGCCTTCTAAGTTTGAATTTAAAAAGAAACAACTGACTTGCAAGGAAATTGTACTGTGGTTTATTGCGGAAATTTTGCATTCCTGGCACTTTTTTGAAAAGAAAAAAAGCAATCAAAATTTTTGCAGTGTGTTTTAACTTTAAAGCTTTACTTTATTTAAGTGCTTTGATAATATAAAGAAGTCTACGTTATAAAAAGGGAGCAAATTAATTTCTTCATCATTTTCCAAAATCTCCTCAAATACACATTTTATTATTTTACTCTGGACAAGGAATCCAGATTATAAGGTCAGTTCAAATTTAACAGACGTTAAAGCTGTAAAAGTGTAACTCAAAGCATGTAAATGAGGAGAATGGTTGCTAGGCTCAAGGGAAGTGGGATCAGGGTGACCTGCACGCTATTTTGGGAAGGATTTACACCATTTTTGAGACTCTGACATTTTCAAGGAAATTCTATTTATTTGGGGGTTGTTGGGGTGTGGTTTTTTTTTCAAATTTCTGCACTTCTACACTACAGCCCCATCCTGGTCTTACCGCCTCCTTCACGCTCATTTATTTTGACGGAATCCATTGTGATTGATGGAGTTATGGAGATGAAATGCTAAACTCCTGCAGATTAGTTGGTTTGGTGTGTACGTGTGGATTCATGGACTAACCACCATCTGGAGACTTACAGATGCTTCCTTTCTCCATAACATTCTTATGATATTTTCTGACAAATATTATGGAACACAAAGATCCGATGAGCTTCTGATCTAGAGCAGATGCTTTTTGGAACTTGAAAGCCAGAGGACTTGTGCCGGCTGGTTGCCACAACCCATCCAAACTCCGGTAAGTAACTGCAAAAGTTTGTGCGATTCACTTCAGACAATGTGTTGTGCAGCGACAGGAAAGAACAAAAGCCTATCAATAATCAAGGGGTTGCGGTTAAAAAAAATTAATGGCTCTTGATATAAAATTGGATCTCCAGGTCTTCACTCATCCAGTGCAGAACTAGTTCAAAGCTATCCGAGGTAATAAAAGACCTTGCTAAAATAAAAGACCTATCCAAGCTAATAAAAAACTTGACAGAGTTACTGTGTGTCATTTTCCAGGGAGCTGTAACTACTGCGTTATAGCCAGTTCATTGAGAACTAAGTACAGAGCCCAAACACTGACGAAGCTTTGGAAGAAAAATGAATCATGGCTGGATCAGATACAGACACAAAAGTGCTGTGTTAGAGGTTAAAACCATTCCAGGAGCTGAATGCCTTTGCTGCGTAGAAAAGGATGTGACAATGAGTTTCATTTAAAGACTGAATTCATTTGCCACGGGAACAATGAGGTTTTGCTTTTTTAATCAAAATGCAGACAAGTAATTTCTTAGGCAAGCAAAGCTCTGAATTATGCTAGGGAAGATATAACGTGAGTAAACAGTCTTTTCTGTAATACAGCTATAAAATATTATAATATACGTATACATGAAATAAAGAAGTGATTGAACTTGTCATTTAATTGTATTATCAGATTTGTAGCTTGTGAAAATGTCAGGGAAAATAACGCAGTGTGTAGGATAGGTCAATTTATTAATTGTGGATAATTTTTGAGCCAACTCCAGTCGGTGCTATTGTATTTCTTATTTGTAAGTCTTCACCAAGTTGCCTGGGTAAATAATTTTCAGCCAGCAGGTTAGTTTTTTATGGTCTTCCCATTTTGATTACTTCCTGGTGGTCTACCAGGATCAGTGACTACTCTCCGAGGTTGCACAGCATCATTTCTACCTGGATGCCTGTAGCTTTTCCCGTTTGAGCTTTTTGATGAACTAACATTTGTGGCACTCTAAATATTTGTAACCTTCCAAATACCAGAAGAAAAGGTTTGATTTATTTGTGCATACCTTTGCAATTCTTGCCCACTTTCCCTTTCTCCAAACCGGCTCTATTATAGCTGCCTTCACTCACTTCTTAGAATTGAATCACGTAAAAACTCCAGTTAGACCAGTCCAACTGGGGGCCAAATCTTGGCCTAGTTATTAGTTTTCACTCCAGCAAAAACTGGGAGGTTTATCTGAATAAGAACTTAGGACTCGAATCTATTAACTAACAAAGCAAAAAGGCCAGTCAGAGATCAAAACGACCTTCAATATGTGCTTGAAATATAAGTTGTTGTCATTTTCACCAGAAAAGGCTCAATGACTCCAAAGTTTCTACTTATGTGAGGAGCAGCACTCACGCCCCTGCTCTCAGCAGGAGTTTGGAAGAACTGCCCCATGGCAGCACCAATAAAACCAGCTGCCCCAAATAAAGCCTCATCCATGCCAGCTCTCCTGCTCAGGCTGTTTCTTTGTTTTCTAGGTGATGCAGGAGTGATTCAGAAGTCTAGAAACAATCTGGAGAGAAGGGACGGCCACCTGAGATGTAGAGATCAAACGCTGCTGCCGCAGGGGCTGCGCATACTCTCCGGCGGGATTTTCCAAACTAGCTTCAAGGTAGGGTTTAGAGCACAGGAGTCACCAGATTTTCAAAATATTTCAAGGCCAGCTGTGCTTTTGGTAATCTTGTCACTTCTTTAAGTCAATGACAGCAAATTGGGGGAGTTAATCTAAAGCTCTTCCTCCCCTCCGAGGAGAGCAGCTCTCCACATGGAGCTAACGCAGCTCCCCGTAAAGCTCACGCATATCCAGTACGGAGCAAATAATCTCTTACGTGAGGTGAAAAGAAATCTGGGGGTGTGGAGAGTGGGGCAGGAGGAAAATAGGATATTTTAGCTACTTCCCATGGGAATGCTGCTGTAAAAATAGGTTTTGCCCGGGTTGTAGAAGTCTTCTATTTCGAGTTTCATCAGGTTCATGCCTTGACTCCAGCACCCATCGAAGGGTAAAGACCTCTAAGCTTGGCCGTATTTCCTCTTCATGCTGTGGCTCTTTTTAGGTTTAAAGCTCTACTTATTTGCAGAGGCTTGTTTGTATGTTGCTCAGGAAGCCTGGAACAAACGATTTCCTGGTTTTCAGATTTCAGTTTGGGGTTTGAGGCAGGGAGAGAATATTTAAATGCAGGTATTAGATGGTACCCGTGTGCCCCAGGGAGACAGGATTGCAAAATCTTCATTAAGGCCATGTGAGAGGCAAAAAAAAAAAAAAAAAAAGATTGAAGGAAAAAGGATTCAGCTCTTCATATTATTGATAGACAGGAATACATTGTCTTGAATATTAGCTGTGGGTCTTGTCCCTTGAGATCTGAACACGCTGACTATGAGGAGTTTTGAACAAATTCCCAGATATTAAAGAATTACACGATACAAGAAGAAGGTGAGATGAGAATAGGGACTACAGATGTCCCCATTCTCTCTTTCTTCCTGCTTAAAATGCATCAATATTAAAAAAAAAAAAAAAAGAAAAGAAAGAGAAAACCAGAATAGTGGCAGATTTTGTAACCCCATCAAAGAAAAAGGAGAGACAAGATATACACAGCCTGCAGTTGACACTAACTTTTTCCTTTCTTTTCCACTTGAATCGGAGCTAATAGGAGTAATAACTGTTCTGCCTGCCCACTGACCCAAAAGATGTGTGTTATTGCGCTAATCCACTTCTACCGGTATCGACTGCTGGTCTCTGTGGGTTTGCCTTGCAGAGTCAGAAATAAATTACCCATCAGAATCAATGAAACTCATGACTATGGTTTACACAGATGTAGCTCTGTCACCCATACTTGCAAGCAATAAGTGCTTGCAGATCCCTTCCATACCTCATCTTTTGAGTGTGTAAGGACGTGCAACCCTCCGGAGAAACCCTCAGCGTATGGTCACTTGTGGATAATTGCTATTGCTCCGCAGTGCCGTTGGGTTAGACGAGTTAAAGTATCTTCAAAATCAGTATTGCTTTTGCTCCTTGGTATAGAAACAAAATAATACGTTAACTGAGGGTCGTGATGCTGATGCCTCGGCGACACCGAGGTTATTGCGCTCCCCCAGAGCTCAAACTGAGAAAGCACAGCTACTTCCCAGCCTGGGTTGTGCCTGGTACAACTTGACTTTCAGTTAGTTTAGTCCATTAGTTATAAGCTGCCAGATGTAGATAGGTCACTGCAGGATGGGTGTTGTGAGTGGGACAACTAGGTCGCCTAACGGGCAACTGCCTTGTGACTTTGAGGGATCTTTGGGTAACGCTAAAATCCACAGAAGAGGGATGTATATATTGCGAGTGCACCATTAGGTTGTGCAAGAGACGGATTCAAGAATTCAACAGCAGCACCAGTAATATTTAAAGCCAGGTCAAGTAGCCTCAGGCTAAAGAGAGGTGCATGTTCCAGGGAGAAAACTCTGGAAGATGCTGGTCAGTACACTGGAAATCTCTATGGAAGCAGCAGCGGCCACATGGAGCAGCATCACCCAGAACATGCACAACCACAACCGAGCAGAGATCAGGGTAAGTAAAAGATCCCAGTGCAGACCTCTTCAGGAGTTTTCATGAGGGTGGAAATGAAATATTAGCTTTTTAACATGTGTTAATCTTACTTAATGTCACAGCAGCAAATGTTCATCATTTCCTATATGTATTTTTCAACAGAACTTCTGATTCTAGACAGAAGATAAGACGTTCTAGATCAGTTTTCACTATTGATTTGGAGTCTGAGCCTCTGCTTTGCTCTTTTAGTTAGAAGCCAGCTGGATACTTGTTACTTCCAGTAGCATTAAAATATACATATACCAGCCTGATTGCTTGAAAGTGATCATGGGATTAGTTGTTTGTGTTCACTAAGTGACGCTCCATTTTCTAGAGGCTGATGTCAAAACCTATTTATAAGTCACAGAACTAGACTAACTGAGGCGGATGGGACCTCGGGGGGTCACTGAGCCTACTCTCCTGCCCAAGGCAGGGTCTGCTAGAGCAGGTTGCTCAGAGCCTTGTCCAGTCCCATTTTAAATATCTCAAAGGAAAGATCCCACAACCTCTCTGAGTCCCTGTTCCAGGCTTTAACTGCCCTCAGGATGATTTCCCCCCCGCTTCTATCTAACCAGAGCATCCTGTTGCACCCTCTGGCCGTGCGCGTACACTGCGTGCCTGAGGAGCATCTGGGTCCATCTCTCTGTAGCTGCAAGTGCAGTGAGGTCCCCTCCTGAGCCTTTTCCTCTTAAGGCTGAACAAACTCATTTAGATAAGCCTTTATTCTTTCATTTATAGAGTTACAGCGTAGCAAGTGTCATTAGCACAGCATAGCTATAGAGAACTTTGGGTTTTTTCATTCATTGTAATATTTTCTTCATCTGTGTTTGCAAATAGCTACAATAGGAAGCCGTAGCTGCGCTGCTTCCTTTCGTACAAAACTTCTGTTGGCTTCTGTGCAAGCTGTACGCTTACAGCTAAGGTGGCCCGTCATGTTTTGGCTGTGTCTGTGACCCATTTTGATTCCTTCTAACCCAGAGTAACGCCAGCAGTGTGACTCTGTCCCCCTAAAGTCAGAAGAAGAAGAAACCCAAGTTTATCCTGAGGACCTGATTCAGTGGCAGGTGGGAGCTGCTTTCAATTGAAAGGGTGCTGAAGGAAGTGGTCTTTATCTCCGTGTTTCACCGTGGGCTGTGAAGCACCCACTGCTTTGGGTGGCGCATCCAGGAGGCACGTGGGACCCTGCAGCACCCTCAGCTGCACTCGCACACCCCACACCAGCGGTGTGCCGACACCGCGGGTGCCGATGGCACTGCGCCTCTGACGGCACGCAGCTACACACGAGTTCGCGGTGCAAATGCACGCTCGGGGCTGGGGTGCTTTTCAGACCCCTCTGCTCTGCAGTGCTGCAGCTGTTAGTGCTTCCTTTAAACCAAGTTAAGTACCTCCCTGTGAGTTGTAGTGGCATATTTGCATTGCAGCACAGATGTACCCGGTGTAACACCACATATAACTCTGCAAAGCCAACATCTGGTCCCATTAAATGCGATAGAAATATTGTTATTCATTCCAGTGGGCCTGGTAGCTCATTTATTTATTTTGTGGGTTGTTTTTTTTTTCTCTACAGAAAAGTCACTCATATGATTGAGTAACCTGTCTGAACTAGTCAGAGCTCTGACCCAAAGGTTTTGTCGGTACGACCAATTACATGGTTGCTTGTGTGACTTTCACAGACTTTATGCTTTCTTCCAGGTCACTATCTGTTATTTTCAGAATGGAAGATTCAAAGATCTGAAAGCACCTAATGGGTTGAGAGAGACAATGCCTCATAAAAATGTTATTGCTATTGACTTTGTGGAAGATTTGATTACAACGAATTGGCAGGGAAATGATTTAATACTAAACATTGATGGCTGTAATATCCAAGAGTAATTCTAGACAATAAGAGACAAGAAAAAAAATGTATTTTCTTTTACTGTGGGAGAGACTTCCTAAAGGGATAACAGAGACTCAGTATAGTAGCTACTGAGAGTGACGGGCTTCTAATAGCGACACAAAGGCAAACAAAACTGTTTGTGTTGGAAGAGTTACAGTAGAAATTTGGCCAAAGAAGAAAAACATAAAAGGAAAGCTAATTCCATAAGCAGCTGAAATAAATGTAAAATTAATTTTTTACTCCTTAAAATATTTTATCAACAACTGTTACAAGTAAATGGCCATAAATAAGGTAAAACAACAAAAAAATCATGGTCTACACAAGGTCCCAGGACAGATCTGTTGAAGACATGCAATATCTTGCTTTCTCACTGGTGTGCGTTTGAGTCTTAAGCATGAGAAATTTCAGCTACTGGCTCAAACTACGGTCCCAAAAATTCTCTGTCAAGCTCAATTATTTCCCCACTTTCTCCATTCTGCCGTTTACATCTCCCTGCGTATCGTCCCAACCAGGGTTTTTATAAATCATTGCTTCAGTTCAGCTCGAGATTGTGTTACAGGGCAGCCAAAGAGCTGTCCGCAAGAAAGTAAAAATCTTAGTACGATCCCGACCAGAGACTCTTTATCTTTAAAACACAACATTACGAAGCCTAATGTCCTCTGGTTTTATTAGCTGTTCTTGAGGGGTGCTTAGCTGGCAAGTGCAGCATCTGCCACCGGCTCGTGGCAGCTTTAACAGCCCGAGCGCAAACTTCCCAGCCTGTGCACAAATAACGTTTTACGGGGCCCGACGGCTGGTGGTGGTGGTGGGTTTTGCTGCTCCCAGGCTGCTGGTTCCTCTGGGACCCGGGCACTGCAGCAGCATGCAGGATGCGACCTCTTCCCGAGCAAAGGGGAAGACGGGACCTCGGTCCCTGCGGTGAGCGGTGGCTCCTGTCCCTCTCCAGTAAACCAGCCTTTTCACCCCGTTCTAGCTCACTGCGGTCAAGGGGAAAGGAGGGGCTGCTGTCGTGGTTCAGCGACAATTCTTCCTGTGTGTCCAGCAGGTATAAACCCTGCACTGGAGCCTGCCCGTGCAGAGGCGACTGTGCATAGCCAGTGACATTAATTTACCATGAGGGGAAAATTCCAGCGTAAGTGGTCTCTACTGTGTATAAAACACTCACTACCAGTGACATTTGCCTCTTCTCTTAGTGATAAAATATATTTATTTGTGAAGTAGATCTTAATCTATCTCAGAAAAGTGTTCTTAGTTTTTCACAGTAGCATTTATAATGATTGAAAGTGTAGGCTAGAGAGGACATCTTTCTGTGGCAATGAACAAAAATAAGAATAACTTTTCAGCATTACCGTATATCAATAGCCAATTATTTTTGTATGGATGGGTTCTGGCTGGCTGCTAATGGACTGACAATGAGATAAGTCTTCCAGGAGAGAAACCATCATTTTAAAGATGGAGTGGCTGGCCTTTTAATTTTAAGGTATTACCAAAATCACACCTTTCACCTTTAAAAATTGTAAATGATCGCGGTCTTGTCCTAAATCATTTAATTGCTGTTTGAACTGAGCCTGGCTAATGCTTCGCAGGGGTTTGTCTTTCTTAGCAGTGATGGTGCCATTTACATTGCTTAATTTTTCTTGAAGAACAACGTCCTCCTTGCCTGTACTCTCCCTCCCAGCCTGATTTCTGGCCATCTGTCTGCAGAGGCAATTTAAGGAATCTGTAGCCAATTCACCCTTGCTCAAATGTATTTCTTGAACTTGATATACAGCCTAGATATGCACAGGCGTAAAGTAAAACCTATTAAGTGAAGAGATAAAACGCGAAGACGCTTCAGAAAACTTTTCTAAAGGTTTCAGATGAGGCAAGCTCGCATTTCTTGCTGGTTTTGCTTCTGCTTTGGTGCATATTCTTTCATCTTCACCTGTTTCATTCATCTGCCTCTCTTTCCCCGACATGGGGAGTTTTAAAGACGTGGATTAGGAGTCCCGCACCTCTGACCGACTGCCTCCTTCTCTGCTGTACAGCCTGCGTCAAAACAGCTCTGCTAAAGCTCCTCACTTTAAACTTCCTCTTGAACCAAGCTTGAAAGAAAGATCACCATATGTTCCAGAATGTGCACCAAGACTTTCTTACGACTCGACTGTATGTATGAATAGCCAAGGGAAAAAAAAACCTAAACACCTTATTATTCACCATGCCCACGGGTCAAAGTGCCTTCTTGTCTTCAGATAAACCCTGCCCACTGTCTTTGATGATCTCCCCTGTGCATCCGGGAGAAGTGACCGACAAAATATTGAGAGATGGGTAAATTGAGGAAAATAGGTGCCATTGCTAAGCCGCGAGCCCGGCCAATGGCCACGGGTCCTGCTCACGCCGTTAGCCCCACAGTCAGCCTCGCGTGTTGGGTTTCCCAGGGCCACGGAGATGGAGGGAGCTGCTGAGAGTCACCACATCGATTTTAATTCAGGTATCCGGGTCTATTTATTTGAACCCTCCTTGTGTCCCCGACACAACAACAAGCCTGCTGCTCTGACAACTCCTAAGAAATAAGAAATGTGCTTTGAGTTCCTGTGACATTTTATATTCCAAACTTTGCCTAGTGGCTGATGGTTCCTTCCTCAAAGTGACATATTGATTGTGGGTACACGTAGGGCGAGTATGATTGTGTTCAGTATTTGGAGCTCATCATCTGTTATCCCATTCTCATTGTCATCCGAGGCCCAGACAGTATCAAATTGGAAGCAGTAGTGTAGAAAATTACGAACAAATCAAAAAAGACTACAGCTGTGAAATGAATCAAACCACTGTTTCTACGTTTAGTATTTCCTTTGGTATAAAACATCTTTTACAATTTATTTTTTTATTATTTTGGGCTTACATCTGTGAAGGCAGGGACGAAGCACTGCAATCCAGCATCCAGCCTTTGTGGGCACTTACCAAACAGAGCAATCACTCACTAAAACATGATGAAGACAAAGATGGGTCACCAAGGGCAGCACCTCGACCCAGATCTGAGCCTCGACCCACTTTGGCCACCCAAAGGACATTCCATTGCTGCGGAGGTTCATCCATAGGCATCCTGGCTGGTAATGACATGGGAGAACAGCGCCCGCAGAAAAAATCTGCATGTTTCCAGCTGCTTGACCTTGGTCCTCTCCACTTGTTGCATCTTAAATGGGGTGATGTGGTTAGGAAAGTTCAAGCCCGAGCTCCATGTCAGCTTTTCAGAGCAGCCCCTCGGTGCGCTAATGTTGTAGGAAGCTTTAAGTATGTGTGTGTTTGTATGAAGATGACCACATTAAATTTAAGCAGAAATATATGGTAATTTAACTGGCACAGATACACAAGGCTGACATAATCTCTAAAGGTTTGAGGCTGCTATTAAATTTGTTCCTCCTTATTAATTTGTGGCCAAGAAGATAATGAAAAACTGGCAACTCTAAAGTTGACATAAAAAGTAAGAGATATACAGTTGGCATGGGTAATTTTATGCACTGTCAAAGTGAAAAGGCTTTGTTAAATGTATGTAGGCAAAGATACACACTGTCATCTTAATGAGCAATTAAAAGATGGACTCCTAATAATTGAATCATGACTCTTGTCACATTTTTATTTGTTTAATACCTCTAGTTTTTGTTGAATCTGGTTCTGAGTTCCTACTTTAATCAGGCCTGATTTAGGATCTTGGTTCAAATAACTACAAGCAATGAGCATGAATCCTGTTGTCCTATTACCTCCTCAGCTTCTTGCTTCCAGCGAATACAACGTTCTTTTAAAAACTCATGGTTAATTACTGCGTTTGGATAGCAGGACTGGACAAGGAGGGGAGGGGTGTGTGTGGGTGGGTGATCCGCTGCTGTTCGAAGTTCGAATTTTCAAAGGCAAAACCTTATCTTCCTCTTCTGAACATCACTTACTAGATTTTGGAAGTACTTCAGATGGCTCAGTGCTAGTTAATTCCTTTGCTGGTAGAAATCAGGGAGTCTGGGCTATGTACATTGCTCTATTTTGTTGTTTGGTGGGGTTTTTGTTTTTGTTTTTAATTTTTTTTAAAAAAAGCCCAACAAGAGAAGACCATCTGTTCTTTTAAACTCTTTCCCTTAAACTAACTGCCGTGGTCACCCTTGAATGCTGTCGTATCTTCGGTGACACGGAGCTCTGCCTTGCCAATCTGTTGTTTAGAATTTCTCATCAAATTCGCAAAGTCGCATCAGTCAAAGCTGACAACATGTTGCACATTTCCAGCTCCTCTCACCGAAGTGCGCAAGACCAGGACTGGCCCAGGTCTCTCTTCCTTCACAGGCCTCGTATCAGCCCACGTCTTATTAAATCTATCATCACTCGCAGCTTCGACTCCTCTAAACTTCCGCAGCGCTTTTACTCACTGTCATGTTTTCTGTTTTTAACATTTTTTTTTAAACTGAAGGAAGGGGAGGATGCTTAATTCTCATTTCAGTGAACTGGTTATCCTGTATCTTAAGAAAAATAAAAATTGCAAACTTGTTTTTCCCCTTTCTCTGCATAGGAATCTTCCCCTCCTCAACTCTGCCTCTAAAACCATCCATTTTTCTTTTCCTTCTAACTCCAATCACCGTTTTTCGGGCCCCTTCAATTCCCAGTTCAAAGGAAAGCAACAATTATTTTGCTTCAAACTCTTCCAGTCCTGAAGATGAGGAATTTATCAGTTTTTCATTGCCAGCCTGCTCTGGAGCGAGCAGCGGTTTATTCCTCCGGTTCCATAACAGAGCTGTTTGCTTTGCCCAGCTTTCGCGGGCGGGTGAACCAGTGTGGGGGGACAGCGTGCCCCCCCAGCAAAGCTCCCACAGCATCCTTTCAAAAACACCCCTTGAGATGCAGCCGGGCTCCCACAGGGCTTTTAAAAGGTCTGAGGACAGATTGAAAGTGTTTGAAAAGGCAGGGGACGGAGGTGGCCAGAGGATGAGGGTGCGAGGCGGGGTGCCTGCCGGGAGGTTTTTATAAAGAGTATTTTCAAAAGGTTGGAAAACTTCAAAAGATTTTGAACCAAAATATCAGAGAAATGCGTAGGACTCAAGAGAGGATGCTAAAAATGACTGTTGGTACCCAACTGTGCCAACGGCGGGAAAGGCAAACCTGGGTATGCCGCGACACCTGCGTTAGGAGCAAGGTCACCTCTGGCACCCGATGTCTGATGGAGGAGCAGACGGGCACTTCACATGAGCCAAATTGCCCAACGCATCCTCTGCGCAGGGTGAATACACCCCGTATTTAGCCGTGGAGGGCGAGATGCTCAGTGTGAGACCAGCGGGGACCGGTGGCTGAGCCCCGAGGGCTCGATGCAGGGACCAGGAACCCCTCGCTGGGGGTCTGGGGGTCGGCGTGCACGGCTGACGGCACGGGGAGGTCGCAGCGGGCTCACGGCGCTGCCACGCCGCGCTCTCCCCTTCGTCTCCGCTACCGGGGTCATGCAGAAACGCAGCAGCTCCCGCCTGTGCACTTAAAACCGCATCAGGTGATGTAAAAATGAGCAAAATGTGCCTTAACTGCTACAAATGTGTCGCGGCAAGTATCGCCCAGGCAAGCTGTTGGTGGTGAAGAAACACGATTGCCTCCCTGCTCTCGACCCTCCAGCATGCGTGGCTATAAATAAATCGGGGTTGTGCGGACACCTCGGATGCCTGCTAACACGTCTCGTGTTCACGGCCATCTTTAAGAGATACAGAGGTCACTAAACACTTCACATTGGCAGCGCAGACAGATATTTTCATAGAATAAATGATGTTGGTAAGCGCTACGACTTTTCTTCCTTCCCTTCAGGAAATGGGGAAGGGTTGTCTCCACTGATATTATTTCCGATTTTTTTCCCTCAGGAAAGAGAAGATCTCACTGAAGATGTGTCTCTGATTAGATTTCAGCTTTATTTTTTTTAAAAAACCTCAAACACTTTAAACCTATAGGCCAGCTGTGAAATACGCCCTCATTTCTTCTTTCAGGACCTCCTACCAAGACCTTCTTTTTATTGCCCACGCACAATTCACAGTCGATACTCCCCGGTTTGTTACGTGTGTGATTTCTTCTTTAATCCAAACCTTAAATCAGCAAGTTCAGATCGTTTCCTTGCTGGAGAAGGAAACCACAAAACCAAGAGTCCCTCCAAGCCTTTGGGTACGGTTTGAGTAGAATAAGCTCCAATTATTTTTTTGTAAACAGTGAAAATATTTCAGGGGTGCTGCATTTATTGGGCCAGAACTAAAGGTGTAAAAAATCCTGGAAAACCAACCTGTGTGATCAGTTGGTATTTCCTTAAAAAAAATAAAAGAAGGAAAAAAAAAAGAGAAAAAAGCTTACTGTCATGAAAGAGTCTCTTCTGCAACCTCCTGCCTAATTTTGTGGAATGATTTTTTAATAAGCAGATTTTCTTCCAGACTAGACCTGGTTTCTGAGAGCCGCCTGCGTCTTTTTAAACATCCAAACTGACGGGTCCCGTCCTTTCCACGCCGAAGCCGATGACAAATCCAATTTAGTTCGGCGGGATCCAGCTGCAAGATGCTTTAAGGGAAGAAACGCAAAAATTGGCATGTTTTATCAGGCCTTTCAGGCGCCGATCTCCTGATGGCGGGCGTCGCGTCGCCTTTGCGCTGCGTCCAGTTTGCGCCCGACCCCCCTCGCAGGTTTGGAAACCAAACGCCCGGAATCCTCTTTGATCCGGGGTCCCCTTGGGCCTTCCTCTCCTGCGAACGTCCAACCCTTCTTAAAAAATAAATGGGAAATTATTTTATCGATTTTTTTTTAAACCAGATGCGATGGTGAAGGGGAGAATGAAGGAATTCCAGTGTTTGCTTTTCTGTGCAATGAACAAATTCCACGTTTCCCTCCCTGTGGGACCACGGACGTGTGGAAAGAGCAGCACTGTGCAAACCACCCTGCCTCTGGCTCGTGCTGGTGGTGGGTCACCAGGACCCACGGGGGAAAACCCGGTGCCCCACAAGGCCCCCCCCCCCCCCCGTTTTAGGGACGTGTCACAAAGGGGGGGTGCTCTCGTGTCCCCCCGCCCCCCCCCCCGCTCCGCAGCAGCCGGGGTCCGGCAATCCCCCACGCGGCTCCCCCGGTGGGGTGCGTGGGGGAGCCGCGCGGGGTCGCCCCGTGTTTCTGACCCACCCAGGGCCCCGTGCCCCTCTCACTCCCCGAGGCCGCCCCCCCAATGTGTCCGTGTGTCCGTGCGTGTCGCCCCCCCCCCCCCCGTGCGTGTCGCCCCCCCCGCCCCGCGCGCCCCGAGGGGGCGGCCCCGCCCTCCCCTCACAGGTGTCGGCGATTGGGTGGAATATGCAAATGCAGCGGTGACGTCAGGCGGCTCCGGCCCAGAGAGCAGAAATAGGGCCGGACCGGCACGCGCCGCCGACTCGGCCGCCGCCGCTCGCGCCCCGCCCCGCCCCGCTCCCCTCAGCCGCTCCCCTCCGCCGCGCCGCTCCGCCGCTCCCCTCAGCGCCCCGGGTGAGTGCCGCGGGTGGAGCGCCCCGCACCGCCCTCCCGCACCGCGGGCTCCCGCTGCCCTCCGCGCTGCCCCGCGTCTCTGCGCGGTCGCGGCGGAGCGCTGCCATCCCCACCCCGCGCTCAGCGGAGAGCGACCGCGGGAGCTGCGGCGCTTTTCTCGCCGGTGCGCTCCGCGGGGTGTCCCGGCGCGGGGAGGGGGGTCCCCTCGGGGCTGGGGGTGTGTGGGGGGTCCGGATGCCGTCGCTGCCGCCCGCCGCGGACCCCCGGGCTGGGCGCGGTAACAGGTGGGTGCCCGCAGCGGGGCCGGGAGCCGGCGGGACGGGCTTGGAGGGGGTCGCTTCCCCCCCCCCCCCCTTCCCCACCCCGCGTTCCGGGTGCGTGGGGAGCAGGCGGCGGGAATGCCGCCCGTGGGCTGGACGCGGCTGCCTCCCCTCGGCGGGCGGCGCCGGGGTGGCGGTCCGCGTGCGCGTGTGTCCCCTGTCCCGAAGCTGGGGGGCTGCCGCCGTCCGCGGGGCGAGGGGCCGGGCGGCGCGTCCCGCCGCGGTCGCGAGCGGCGCCGGCGCTTCCCCCTCGGCGGCCCCTGGGTGGCGCCGTGGGGCCGGCGGCCGTCCGCGCCGAGCGCCCCGTCGGGGGCCGCTGCCCGCCCGGGGGCCGGGGTCCCGCGGGCCCCGGGCGCCTTCGCGCTCCCCTGCCTCGGGTGGAGTTCGCAGCCGGCAGCGGGGGCGTCTCTTCTTCAGAAGAAATACCGGCATCCTTTCCCAATTTGTCTAAAATGCTTCTGCGCGGTGGAAATAAATGGCTTTCTGGTGGTGGGAGGGATGGTTCGGGACCGCTCGGAGCGAAACCGCCGAGCAAACCTGCGACTGCAACATACCGGAGTGTCACAGAGGCAGCCTTGAAAACAGAGGTGAAATACCTGGGAGGCTTAGGAGCTTGTTGGCAGCCCTTCGTCCCCGCTGGATTCATGCTCCCGAAATTTTTTCTGGGAACATCGAAGTGCCTGGGAGAATTTAAAGATTAAATGGAGTATCTTTAAGCATGCTTTTAAACAAATGAAATGTCTGGTTTGTACTTAAACCTCACAGCTGAGTCCAATGAGTCCTTAACGTATCAAAACTTTAAGTATTTGTCGAAGATACTGCAGATAGCTGACTGAAATTGTTGTTTGGCTTCATTATGTCTCACTGAAGGGTTATCGTAGAACGGATTTTCTCCTTAATTTTGTAGCGCTTGTAGCACTCAGCAGAAAAATAATGGGCATCAAAAATTATTTTGCAGGCTGTAGAAATGCTGTTTAGATAAGGCTGAAGCAATTGGAACAGTTGATGGCAGAGGAGCCGAGGACCAGATTCGTATCTGGTGTTAATAGAGCCCATTTATACAGAGGTAAGGGGCTGGTCTGAACGCTTCCCTTTTGCTATAGCAACAGTCATAACTTCAGGTAATTAAGTTCAGTCTCTTCCTTTCCATTATGAGGCTTGTTGGAAATTATTAAAAGCCATTGTGAGCTATTAATTTCTTAATGCTAAAAAAATAAGCTGCAATTTAAGTATCCCTGAAAACAAACCCAATAACTGCTTTTGGCAAATTCTTTAATTTTATTACGGTTGTCATTAATTGAATTCTTAAAGCTCCACCGCGTTGTGGAGGAAAAAGTTGTTGTATCTCTGTGGCAATCTAGCTGTTTGACAGCTCGTATTGCATGTCACAGAAGGGCTTTAAACAAATTTTGCTGTTCCCCCCTCAAAGGGCTAATGCGATTAGTCCCCTTCCGTTTTCAAGGTGACCCTTTTTGCCTGAGCAGCTCTCCAACCCGTGCCCTAAAACCTGTGCCTGTCTCCTTGGCTTGCATCCGCCTGCTGTTGCTCCAATTCGTTCAGAGGCACTGCACCGATTTCCTTGTGAGTTGAGACTCTGTGTCTGTCGGGGGTCTGCACAGACCTCCCCCGAGCTGGGGCTGGGCGTTTTGCAACGGCACCCGCCGGGCTTGGCCATGGGGCACGGCCCCGGCGGGCTGGGCGCTGCGTGCGTGAGCGAGCCATCGTGCTGGAGCTTCTTCAGATAACGGTGTGTAGCGCGGTGCTGCTGTGCTTGGGGTAGTGTTTCTTGGTACAGCAATGCCAGCTGCAAGGAAGGCTGTAGCGCTGTTCTAGCTCAGAGGAAGAAACCGCAACCTTTAGGAGAACTTCTGGGCTTTGCATAGTATCCTCTTCAATAGAAGAGCTGAAACTGCTTTGGAAGGAATTCCCCTGGAAACAAAGGAAATGCAGCAAAGGGATGTGATGCTCAACTTCTTGTTTACTTTAAAATAGTCTGGTTTCATTCTAGTGTCTGCATTACAATTAGTAGATTAAAATCTGCCTGTTTGCTCACACTCCCCTCCATCCCCAGCTCTTGGGCTTCTAATGTTTAGCCACAAACACTGTTAACTTTTTTTTTTCTCTTCTGTACAACAGCTTGTTTTATGCAAGCACCTCCATATGCAAGTTTCGATTTATCTGGGCAGCGATGGTCCGTACAGGCTCACGTCCTGCAAATCTGTGCCTTGTTCAAGTGAGGAAAGGAAATCGGTAGGAAAACTTGTCTGAGTTTACAGTGGCGGTCTGGATCTATTCAATCAATTTGCATTTTTCTGTTGACTTTGGGGAACTCTGAACAGCAATCCGGTAGCTGTATTGCCTAATGCAACTGCAGACCAGATTCTGCAAGGAGCTTTCCACTTAGCTCGGGGTAAGGTGATGCCGAGGGACGGTTTAGGATGCCAAGTGACGTGAAAATGCTGTATGATTTCAGAGTTAACCCTCAACTGGATATTTATGGTGTCTATTTGTTGCTTGGTTTAGGCTATTTGGGTATATAATGTATATTAGCATATCCTTTTATTATGAGTGAGAGCAATTAGTGTACTGTCAGTCAGGATGTGGTACAATTAAGTAATTTCTAAACTGACTAGAGAAAGATGTTCTACAAATTCCATTTCTAAAACAACTGGAGTTTCTAGCAGGTGGAGGCTGCCTTTTCAGTTTCATGAGTGTTACAGGCATCCTAATCCAAATACCATCAAGCTTTCCAGCAGTTGGTTATTTACTAAATACACATTAAACTAGCTAGTCCCTGTTTTGCTCTAGGATTGTAATTTCAAGCAGCATATGAGTCGGAGGTCTCTAGAACTGCAAAGTGCTTTAGTTGTATTTGCTGTGACGGTATCAACTGAGCATACAAAACACCTCTATAAAAACCGTGAGAAATAGTATTGCTGTGCAAGAGCAATTCGTAGTGTAACAATGTACTTGTCCCTTATTGATATAGTGAATTTGGCTTATTAAGCATTTATTTGTAGTAACATTACATCTGAGGTTTCTAATTGGAGTTTAGAAAGCCTAATAAATTGTGATTTTAACCTGAGCGCTCTCAATTCAGGGTGTTTACATTAGTGCTGAGAGAAAGCGATGCCTGAACACCGCGGGTGCATGGTACGCGGCCGCTGTAGGCTGTGCCCGTTCTGTCGGTGGTGTGTCTTTGGGCAGATGAAATAGCGGAGACCAAGCCAGCACTGGTGCAATGGTCATGGCTCCAAAATTAATACTGATGCACCAAGGCTTGGATACACCCTGCAGCAAATGCACGGCATGAAAGCACTGTAAAACGAGTCCTGTCAAGGCAAGGTATGTCATGGTGACTTAATTCAGCTAGGCTTAATTTTGCCATTAGCAGGTAACTCGCCTTGTTAATGTATATTGCTCAAACCAAGCATCAGCCTGTCACTTGCATGCTATAGAAATGTCATCGCTTGCTTCATTAAGTGGTCATTATGCTTCGTTACGGGTCCGTGTTAGCATCTGCTGCAGCTGCTGTGAAAGGTCAAAACTTCCCTCAGCTACTGTAGAAATGGTACCAGGCCTGAAGATTCCTTTGGTATTTTTAATGTGAAAAGTAACGGCACAATCTGGTGTCCTGTTCCCCCAAAAGTTCTGAGCTTCCGGCTCACCAGCGCGGGGCTGCGCACGTATGCAACACGTGGTAGTTCCATCTGATGACACTTTCAGTAACTATGCTGGTTTGACTTCCACATTCACTCAAAAAAACACACAAGGCAAGAACCACTGCTTAGGGTGGATGCTGTTGTGGTGGAAATCCTTGCTTGCATTGTCCCAGTCCCTTGCAGCCAGTGGGGGCTGTGGTGCGGCACTGCTGGGGAGGTGCTGCTGCTGCTGAGTAGGGTGAGTTTGGGAGGGGTTGGAAGTGGCTCTGTTTGGGACAGGGGCAAATGAGTGGAGAAATCACAGCCTGAGGAGGGGCACACCTATGTAGTGGTTGGAGAAACACATCAGCCCTTCTCAGCACAGAGTTTGTTTCATGCCTTGCAAGTCTTAGTGGGTTTGGTGACCGTCTGGGCGGGAGCCCTCATCCAGGGGAGGAATGACTGTTCCTGTGTTTTGGGTGTCAGCTGTCAGACCCTGCTGGCCCTGCAAACTGATCTTAGCCTAAGGGGGTGGCAGTGGCTGTATCTGCTTGAGGTAACATCATCCTCTGAATCTGAGGGGACTAATGATATTTTCTGTCAGTTGCTGGAAGCCTCCAGTGGTCAAAGAAGTGAATGTGAGTGTTTGGGGCTTTCCTGAAGATCTGCAGAGGGTACAAGTGTGAGTCCGTGACTAGGAGCAGCCCTGTGCTGCTAGGGGTTCTGGAGATGGGATAAAGTCACCCTTTGGCTTCTGCAGTGCCATAAGCTTGGGTTTCGATGTGCCTTGCTCTTGGCTGCAGGAGTTAGATTTAGAAATCTCAGCGCTCTGGTTCTACAGGTGCTGTGTGGGAACAGCGTGTTTTGGGTAAATATTTCACCAATCTACTACACTGTGGGAATTCATTGCCAATACACTGGTGGGTGCAAACCAGGAAAATCGGTGGTTTGCTGGGTGTGCTGTGGGAGTCTGCAAAGCTCCATGAGCACCGACCGAGTGCGGATGGGTGCTGTCAACTGACGCGTCTGCTGTGTTCTTGAATCTGAGCTGAGTTTTGTTGCGAGATGACTGTTTTATGACTGTTCTCTTGTTTTCAACAGGCGTGACATGATGAAATCAAGAAGCTTTTGGTTATCTCTCGTATTGTTTGGGGTTTTCCCGTTGGTCACAAGGGGATGGATGGACATGGACAGGAGCAGAAGGCTGTATTTGGACGCAGGGGGGCTGCATCAAGAGGTACTGTACATTAGCTGCTGCTGCAGCTACAACCCTTGTGTTTCTATTTTTGTGCTGTGTTCAGGCTTTCTGTACTGTGGAAACAGAAAACAAGTGAGGGCATATCCATGTATATTGGTATTAAACACCTGCTGAGGAGGTCAGCGAAGAAACAGTGATTGGGTACAAACTTGAAGCAGAAGCTCTCACACTTGATATTGCCATTGTCCTGGGAGGGAAATTGTGCATCTGGCCATTGTGGAGATGCCATCTTTGCCCCAAAGACTTTATGGTACGCTCTGTCCTGGGGCTGCTGGGATCAGTGAAACTAAATTTAATAAGCAAACTTTGTCCTGGCTCTTCATTTGGGTCACTTTTACTGCCTAAAGTAAAAAAGGAAGACTGAGCCATAAGTGGTTCTGAGAGAACCAGCAAAGTTGCTGCCTGGAGTGTTTCCCTCCTGACTTTCTGATGTCAAACCCCTGTGAAGTGCAGAGTAATCGGAAAGGGACCAAGGGAGCAGGGTGGCTGTAGCGAGGGGCGGTGATCTTGATCCAGCTGGAGACGACCCCTAATGCCTGGCTTGACGGGGAGGTGGGACTCCTGATGTGTTGCTGCAGGATGATAATGCACCCTTCAGCCTTTGGTCCCTGGGCTTGTGGGAGTGGAAGAGCAACTGAACCTGTTCTCAGTCCTGAAGGTGACAGCGTTGGTTTTCGTTTCAGTGATGTGGATTAAGCAGGTCCCCGTTCTGATGGGTGTCCGGTGCAGGCTGTCCCAGCAGGGACGGTGGCTTTCTGGACCTGAGCTTGCCATCTGGGTTTGCCGCACAGATGTGCGTAGGCTCACATTTTCCCGTGTCTGAGTCTGAGGCATGCAAATAAGGCCATAAAAATCCAGAAATGTGACTTTCATGAAAAGAAAATGAACGCTGAAACAATTTTAGTTATTTAATTAGTTACTGATTATCATAGGTTTGCTAAATGGTTGCTCAGATGCCTGAAAGTGGGAGATGGTGGGGGAGGTCAGGGAAAGGAGGCTTTGGTATTTTTAACTGCCTTTGCCTAGAACACTTGCATACTAGCAGCCACGTTAGTCAGTGCCAGGCTAATGGTGAGCGCTTGATGGATTCATGCTGTAATTTGATCTCTTTAAGCTTCAGGATTTTGTTTGACTTGGAGAATCCCATTTCTCCCAGTCACATCCCATCCACAAGTGCCCACGGTTGTGTGCATTATTTCATTAAAGCAGTTTAAACCAATTAAAAAGGTGTTTTTCACTGCTCATCAGGACTGAAAATCATCCTGATGGAGTTGGAGATTCTGCAGTTCCAAGCTCTGTCTCAGGTGTACTTTTTCCTTGAGGTAGCCATCCTCCATTCTGTGAAAGTGAGGAAAAACAGTTCCCCTTTGCACCACCACTGTTATTTTGTTGCTGTGTAGGCTCAGGTAGTACCCTGGAGCTCTGTTAAACACGTTCTTGTACTGTCTCACATCGCTTTTGCTTTCTTATGCGAAAGCATGCAAAATATTTAATTCTTTTTAATATTAAAAAAAATCTTCACTAATGCATATTAGTTTTGATTTTTTGAAAAAGTTACTCTGAGGAATTAAATTAATTACTCAAATTATTGACTTTAACATAAATTGTAGAACTGTTCTACTACTTGAAAGATTAATTCATTTGATCTTCCTCTCAAAACCATGAAGTTATTGTACCAATTACTTGATCTTGCTGGAGGTCAAAGGATCTAAGCTGGAAATGCATTTGTTCAGATTTGCACAGAATTTATAGCAGGTGTGAATATAAATTTTTAATATACAAAGGAGGCAGTTAAAATAGCTTCAAGGGATGTAGGTTATAATGCAGATTTTTAAAAAAAACTGTATAGAAGGCTTGTTCCACAATAAAGTGTGTTTATATGGTGTGGCACCAAACATCAAGATGAGTCAGGAAGCCCCAAATGTACCTTCAGGTAGGTCAGTGAAATTGAGATAACTGCTGTTCTCTTTCAAAATGTGTTTAGTTTATCTTTCAGCAAATAATTTAGCCATAATATGTTTTTAATAATAAAAATAATCTGAAAGCCTTTGCTAGTGATACTGGTCTTCAATCAGTTTGGAGCTCCTTACTCATGGGAAGCGTTTGTTAGCTACTAAATTCATGGTTTGATTAATATGTAATGCCATTAACATGCATTTCAATCACTGGATCGCAAATAGAAAAGCTCATAGCACTTCACTAAAATTGCTTTGAAAATGTGTAAAGGGTTAATTTACAGGTCAAATAATTTGAAGTGTGCTCTGATCTCAAGTTCCTATGGACTTTATGAAAACAAGTACTTGGGTGTGGGTCACTGACCTTCGCTAATACTTGTCCTGATCTACACAGGAACAAGTTTACGGAATCAAAAACATTGCTTAATTTATGTTCAGATTGCTAAATCGATTTCTTCATGGTCTGTGGTAGAATTATTGCAGTTGTGCTTTGCATTTATAAAGGAAAAGTAAGTCTTGAGGCCATAGACTGCAATATACAGCCCTTCTGCGTGAGAAATTAACTCTCTAATACAGCAGTGGTATATGTTTTCCTGATGCTCAGCCTTCCAACTCTCAAATTTATGGGCTGTTCCTGGGAAGAGGTTTGTTTTCTGAACTATTTTTAGTCCTGATTGGAGTAGTTAATAAACGTGTATGCAGTCTGAAAATCCATGGATGGAGAAAGAACTACAATAGAAAACCTAATTTAAAAAAGGGCAGTGTTTGTATTTAAGTGAAAAGCTGCTTCTTGCCTGGTCCATCTTAATTTTTGGAGAATATTGCTGTCACTTTTACATTGTGAGGGTGCAGGAAAGCTCTTGAAGCCTCTGGGTGATGCCCATGGAGGTTCTGTGGAGCAGGAGGTGCAGCTTCCCAGGGCTGAACCATCATGGGACTAAATCCTTCTGAGTGGGATATGTGCCAAAATACCTAAACATAGAGCTCACCTGCTCTGGGGTGATGTTTTTGGACAGGTTCTGCCTTCAGCAAGACTGATTCTGTGCTAAAGGTGGACAGTTTAGAGGTGACCACATCTCATGGGCAGCTCTGTGCTGGCTTTGGAGGGCTTTGAGTTGCCCATGAAGCAGCAGGTGCTGCAATCTGGGGTCACCTCTCCTTTCTTGAAAGGAATTCACAAATGTAATTCTGCGAGTCATTGCCACTGGTGGTGGCTGAAGGGAGTTTCAGGCATGGGCATAGCAGAAAAGGGACAAACAACCTGGATTTGAAATAACGTTGGAGTTTGGGTTTGAAGGAGAACTTGGCCAGGAGATTCTGATGGAGTAGTACCTTGGCTTTCCACTCAGTCTCTACAAGGTAACCCACGCTAGTAGCGCAAACTGATATTTCAACGTACTGGGGTATTTTACGAAAGCATCGAATTAAATATTGAGATTTGACAGCTTGCTGGCCTTCTCTTGTTCCCACTTTCTCTGAGAGGCTGCTTTTCTGTGTGTGCCGAAGTCAAGCTGGGTTTGCCGTGGTTCTTGGGGCAAGTTTCTCATCTCCCCGACCCGTGGTGCAGCAGAGCAGCACTGCAGGTCTTCGTCAGCTCTTCCAGGAGCGGGTCTCCCATCTGCTGCAGGGAGCTCCTCAGACACAAGTTGGCACAGTGCTGCATCTCAGAAATTAAATTCTGTATTATGTTTTCTGGGGCACTGCTGGCAGGTAGCCTGAACAATATTGTCCTAGCTGGATAGTGTGAAAGTGGAGAATAATCCTGTGTTGTGGTACATGTATAGTTATTTTGTGCTGAATTGTTAAAGGAAATATTTGGATGCCACTGATAACCCCTGAACAGTACAGGAAAGACTGGCAGGTGTCCTGCAGTCAGCTCTGGGCTGCAGAACCAGAACTGCCTTGTGGTTCTGTAGAAATACTTCATTGTTCGTACTTGACTTTCATGCTGTGCTCTCTTTTTGCCACCCATCCTTCTATTTAAGAAGTCTCATGAGACACCAGAAATGTGCACAGCACCCCACGCTCGGGTGGGAGAAGAGCCGTGGCCCTGGGGAGGCTCTGCCAGCGCAGAGCTCACAAGTCGTGCTCTGAGGGCTCACATGAGTACCAGTGGCTCTTGCAGGTCCAAGCACTGGCCTGTTTGCTTTTCCCCTCCCCATGCTGCGAGATGTTCATACCTCACTGATGCATCTTAACTGCCTGATCCCTGTAAGGAGCAGGACACTGTTAGTGTACAGTGGTATATCAAATTAGGACTGTGACAGCATGGTTCAGGGGTAAACTGGACCAGCTGTGCCAGCATTATTTCAGTTCCTTGATAATTTTTACCCATTATGTTTGCTACTTTGTGGTTTATGCCTTAAATTATATTGCCAACCTCCCAGTAGCATGTGTAGTTACACCAACACTTATTTTTATGCTGATGAATATGGCAAACATGCTCATTTCTTTAAGGTACCATAACTTTCTTATTGCATTTAGAAGGTGTTGGCTGTATAGGTTTTCCATTGTCTGACTTGTTCATTAGTTAGTACTTGCATGGCACCTGAATGGCTTAAAAATCTCCAAGTGATAAATGACTGCAACCAGCTGGATCATACCAGCCCTTCAGTGCCATCCTGCACAGGATGAAGCATCCGTCTGGAGTCCACTCACAGCCTCAACTGCGCTTGTCCAGGAGTATCGGTTACTGCCAAAATTCCTAATTACCTTCAGATTCTTTAATGTTGTTTCACTTACTGCCTCAGCTGAAGACCACAGTTGGTTATTCCAAGCAGCAGGAGTGTCACGGGGATGATTTTGTGCTCCTTCCCCCAGCAAAGTCGCATTTCCTAATCTGACAGGAGCGCTTTGGGAAGTAAGGCACAGAACTGCAAAGGCTTTGGATAAAAGCTTTTGCTTATAATTCAAATAGAAGTGTAATTTCAGAGCATGAGCTTGGAATAAGACAGGAACAGTGTACCAATTTTATATGGAGTTGAAGATCTAATATCCTGGTATTTTAAGTATTATTATTAGTAATGTATTCTCTGCCATGTGTGCACTCTTCCTGCTTGTAAGTCAGTTTGGAGGAAGTAAGGAAAGAATCAGATTTGAATTAAAATCTATACTGGGTTACAGCCTGCTCCTGTTTTAAACATTAATGAAGGTAAAGGGAGACAAGACTTGAATTTATTTTTGTATCGCTTTGGTATGTACTGATAATTCACTCTTTGTTACCTCTGTTTATGTGGTATCTCTAACAAGCTGGAACTGCTGTTTGTAGATGGTTCTAAATCTTAACTAGTATATTTTCCCTGTGGAGATGAGAAGCTTTTACCCAGGGTGCTGGTTATCAGAGTATCGGCAGTTCAAGGGGCTGTGAAATGTTTTTCTAGTGTTTGGATACACATGTTGGGGTCCTTCTGCTGCATCCCCAAACCCACCTACCCCCTCCCTTGTACCCAGAGGGTTTAATAAATGCTGCGTCCTATGGGATGGTACCCAGAGAGTTTAATAAATGCTGTATCTTATGAGATGCGATTATGCTTGAAGTACTAGAAGATGTGAATGTTGGGTTACTTGGAACAAGGCAGGTACTGCATATGTGAGTAACCGCATAACATTTGAAGAGTTTTATAGATGCTTATGGTTCAATAGTGAGAGTGTCAGGGATTGTCAGGGTGCATTTACAGCACAACTTAAAGATTAAACCCTCTTGTATGCAGTCCCTTGTAGAACCAAATCCTGTTTTTTTTTAAAAAAAAAACTTCTGGGAGGATGCAGTGTGTGGTACCTCTTGGTGGTGCTGCAGTGCCCAACCTGCTGGGAGCTATCAACTTCCAGCTAATGGCAACGGGGACCACCAGCTGCTGCAGGGGTGCCCTCCCTGTGGTTTAATTGGTACCTTGGATACTAATGACCTTGACTTTTGGTGCTGTAGCTGGAGGTAGGTAGCGCTTGGATGCTGTCCCCTGGGGAGCGGAGGGGCTGTGGGCTCGGTGTGCCCAGCTCTGCGCTGAGCTGTGGCACAAACTGACTGCGGGAATCAAATTTCAGGAAGTTTCTCATGTCACAGGTGAGCAACTGTGAAAAATCATACCTAGGTGGGGAAATGCTCGTATATTCCTGAAGCAGAGAATAAGATGACTAAAACATCTTGCAAATAAAAAAAATCGAAGGTGTATTTATCTTGGCTATGATGTGGCAGAGGGTTATGCTTTCTGATATTCTGTTCAGAAGCTACTTAACCTTAAGAGACTAAATATTGAATAATTTTTTTCCAAATGTAGCATATCCTCCCTTCAAAAAAAAGCCTGTAGCGGTAGCTTGTAAAGGAAGTCAGTTCTACTTTAAGTCCTTCCTACCAACAAGCAGAGGAATGCTTAGGTTTTTTTTGATTAGGAAGGGCACATCTGCAAATTTGAGGTTTCTAAAACAGGCATCCCATGTGCTTCCCTCTGACAATGTGGAAATTTATGGAGCTATACCTGGTATTTCTCATCTGAAGTCCAGAAATAGTAGTGAGTAAAATCAGAGATGCAGCAATTATCTCAATTAGCTACCGTATGGGTGAGCAGATGATTCTGTGTGATCTGAGACATCAGAGCTTCTCTCAATGTTTATACCAGACAGGACAAATCTAAATTGCCAGCGTCTGTACTGATAGCAAGCTTTCTCTAAACAGCAGCGCATGATTTATTTTTCTTCCTCCTGCCTGGCTCAAAACAATAAAGTGGATGTTCTCTGCCTCATTAGCATCTTTTTTGAAAATATACTGTGTTCGTGGTTGTAAACAGAAAATCCTGATTGTCAGACTAAGCTGCGTATTAGTCATAACCACTGCAAATGCTTCAGTCCGTGTGCAGAGTGCCTCACCTAGCCCTGCACTGCATGTCAGTGTAATTTTCTTGACCCCTCGCTTGAGATAAAGAATAATATGCTTTGAAGGGAGAAAAAAAAATCCCTTGCATGATAATCTATTAATAGGAACAGCCACTTCTTCATTAATTTGCTAAATGACTCAGAGCTGTATATTTAGAAATTGTACAGCAGTTAGGCTGATCCTGAGAGGCAGACCCCTTGAGACTTGATGTGTGCAGAGGTAATATCTAATTTAGTGATAGACCCAGCGTGAGCCCAGCGGCATGTGCTGAATTTGATTCAGCCCCCTGCACAAGCACTGCAGAGTTTTCCACAAAGTATCTGGTAAGAGGGAGGCTACAGTCCCCCAAAACAGCCAACTTGTGGATCTGAAATGTGGCACCTGTTCTTCTGCACCTCTTCCGTCTGCTACATTGTTTTTGGCAAAGTCCCCTATGTTAACCTTAGCTTATGGTCGTAAGAAAGGGACTTCTTTTGACTAAATCTGCATCAGTGTTAGAGGGCAGGAGACTGAAAACACTGCAAGGCTGCTTGTGAATTGCTTCTTGGGGGCAGGTAGCACCTCTTTGGTACATGTTAAGCATCATGCTTGTGGGATCAGAGGCTGCCAGTCTGTAGCCATGTACAAATCTCTAAATACTGGTCTGCAAATGGAGGAAGCTGGGAAAGAAAAATGAAGAGACACTGTACTGTGAAGATTTGCACCTTCAAATACTACATTAAGCTATTGCTTGGTGATTCCTGCTGGTGATGCGCCTCTGCGTGACTGGATTATAAGCACTTATCTTCTGGTTTTAGTCAAAGGAAAAGTAGGAAGAAATAGCAGGCAGGAACCTGTCTTTCCTGATTTCAAGCCTAATTGTGACCGTTTAATTACTAACCTTGCAAAGCATGCTCACTCTTCAAATTAGAATGCAGGAAATTGCATGTGGCTACATGTGGGTGCGCAGGGACAAAAGGAAGAGCAAATGTTAAAGAAAAATCAGGAAACAGTCCTTTTTCCCTCCCTGTCAGTAGATTACCTATGTGCATTGCACATCCCTTACAAACCAAGCATAAAGTCCTATGTAGCTGCTGTAACTTGTAACAGTGCTAGGCTCTGCATGCATTTCAGAGCAATATTTTAGGGCAGGGAGCCTTGTCCCATGCTGTTTCTTGTTATGCCTGGTCTACAGCCCCATGGGGCAGCACTGGGGCTGTCCAAGCGCCTTGTGGACAGGAATATGCTGCTCAAATATGTCAACCAAGTGTATGAAAAGCTTGTGTGGTTGTGATTGTTGTCCAGCCACTGGCAATTTTATTAGTGGGTTGTCATATTTCTATTTAAATGGCTGCTAAGGATGTGTATTACATTCTACACCTTAATGTCTGGTCTATAGTTGTAGGATCCAGGTTAACAGATTGCTTTTAATCACGCAGAGCAGCTTTGACTGATGTGCTGTTATACTTCCATCAAGGAGTTATAAATTCTAGATACCTAATGACACTTTTCTAACCTCCTGTAGATGGTTAATATTACTTGCCTAAAGGCTGGGCTTTGTCACTTTGCTAGAGTTGAGGAGAACTTCAAGAGCAGCTTGTTTGTGTGTCTGCATCTTGTCCCCAGTCCCATGGGTGTGTTAGAGCTTTGGAGAAGCTCTGCATCACACTGTGCTTCCTGCACTGTTTCTGAATGACCTCCCCTTGCTCATGCTGCAATAATCATTTTGTACAGTTAGAGCATCCGCCTGACTGTTCTGCTCTGCCTGCGCGTTCCTTGGCTGGGGAGAATATGTGGATGTTGTTAATAGGGATTGCCCTTGAGGTGTGGGAATCGGATTTCTACATAACAAACAAGTCACCGCAGTTTGGTACAGCAATTTCTTGGGCTTCACAGATCATTATTTTCCAAATCAGAAATTAGTCCTGCAGTGCATTAGTCTTGCCTGTAGTTAGACATCTAAGAGGAACATGCATGCGGTCCTTCCTTGCCCACCCCCCCACCTCGTTTACTTGAGTGCAGCTCTAACAAGTGAAAATGGTCAACTGCTGGTTAGCATTGGTATAATAGAGCTAAGCCAAAGGGATCTTCGCAGAGTAATTGGCATTCTTAGTGTGGCAGTGGTTCTTTTATGTGTCCTGGGCTTCACTTGTCAAAGCCATTCAAAACCAGTACCCCTAAGTGCCAAGACAGTGAATAGGGCTGGCCAGCGAACTTGAGTTTGTTCAACCATAGGAGAGCTGAAGCCAAATCTTCTGTCATCCAAGAGTGCAAAAAAACCACAAATACAGTGTAGACTGAAGTAAAATACAATAGTTTGTTCAGCCTTGAGAAAAAGAGGCTCAGAGGGGATCTCATCACCATGTACCAGTACTTAAGAGGCAGCTACAAAGATGGTAGAGACTCCTTTTTTACACGGAGTCCCATGGAGAGGACAAGGGGGGATGGACACAAGTTGCTCTTGGGGAGATTCTGATGGGACATGAGGGAAATTTTTCACAGTGAGGACAGTCACCATTGGAATAATCTCCCCAGGGAAGGGGTTGACTTGGACACCTTCAAGAGCCGTCTGGACAGGGTGCTGGGCCATCTTGTCCAGACTGTGCTCTTCCCAGAAAGGTTGGACCAGATGATCCCTGAGGTCCCTTCCAACCTGGGATCCTGGGATTTGAGAAAGGAAACCTTGGACTGTAAAGTGTTTTGGTGGAGATTGGAGCTTGAGGTAGGAAGGTGCTGTGTGCTCTCTGCACGTGGTGTGATGCCCCCCCCCTTTTCTCATGGAGTTGAGATGAGGGGCCTCCTGCATCATCAAGAGCAAAGCAGATGCTCACGTAGCCTGCTCTCCCTGCAACAGGGATTTACAGGAAGAAGAGAGCTTTGCTGTGTTGTGTAGTGCACAATATGTTCTGTGTGGCTATATAAGACAAATGTAGATGTGTTTTTATGCAGAGGTGTTTAAAGGTTTTATTTACACTGGTAGCAAACAACCTGAAAGTGGTTTTGCTGCTCGGATCCATCACTAATGATTGTCAGTAAATCAGTTTGCAGCCCATTGGCTCTCAAGCACTGTACTGTATTGTGTATTCTCCCCGCGTAGTTGTATTTTAATGCTGCACAACAAAGTTCTCCCCGACTCCTGCCGCCCCGTGTTTGTTCTGAATGAAATCTGATTCTTCATTCCAGAAGCGCTCGGCTCGTCTTTGGGCCCATGATTCAGCATTAATCAGGAGCCTATAACACAAACCAGCTATTATGTCTTGGCAGGACCTCTAGATGCTGTCTTCTGAAAGACTGACATTCCCTTTCTGTAAGAGCAGGAAAGGACTTTGTGCAAAACAGTTGCTAAATTGCATAAGGTTCATGCAGGTGTTTGATGTGCAGCACACGGCAGCTCCGGGGGAGCGAAGCTGTGTGACAGCGGGTAGTGAACTGTAGTTCTGATTTTTATTTTATTTTTGTCCCTCCTAATCCAGGTAGGATTACTAATCGTATTTGATGACACTGTATCTGCTCTCATGCTCTGACGCTGAGTTGGTTAATTTTTTGGAGATGGGGTTTTTCAGTAGCTCCATATCTGGTGAAAAGCAATACTGGAGCAAACGTACTACATTGATTTCCCCGTAACAATGATTAGGCACTTCAGATGCAGAACAGAGGGGCCTTTTATTCTGTGTTCAATTAACTAGCATTAAAAAGGAGGAAAATAGGTGCTAAAAGCGAACCTTGACAAATAAAACTGTTGTATTGCATTAATGAAATGCTATTTAAAACGGTATTCGTGAAAACCTTGATAGAAGGAATGAGAAATCTGAAACAATTTTTTCCCTTCAAAGCATATGATTTATGCTCTGATAAAATTAGTTCTTTAGTTAAAGGAATTTGCAGTCATTAAATGGTGCCCATGAAATAAGTCTCATTTATAACCATCTGCTTTCTGGCTGCCACAGAAAAGCATTCCTCCTCGGGCAGTGCATCCAAGAACTTTAGTGTCATTTTTATCAAAATAGTTTGGTTCTCTGCTAGTAACATGATTAAAACTTCTGTGTGATTTTTACTTCAGAGCAGTGTCTTCCACTTCAAAGAAAGGGTGACTACTCCTTTTTTTTTTTTGAGAGATTGCCCAAGTCATAGCGTGCAGCACGGTGCTGTGCCTGCGGCCAGGCTCGCTGGTAATGTCTCTTAGTGGTATATTAGATCACTAATAGAAAGGTCTTATGTTCAACATGCCCTCAAGGAGAAAAATTAGCATCGTTTCTTCTTTTCTGTGCTACAGAAGAGAAATGATTGGGTTGAAGCAAACTAAGAAGGATGAGTCCTTGCCATAGTCTCACTTTACTAGGAGAACAGAAGCCACAGTTGTGTCTGTACCTGAAGCTGATGCCTTTTTGTGGCTGCTCTTTAAGTCCTGCCGTGGTTGCCAGGTATTTTTCCCATTTCTCATTTTTTCTGCAGCGTTGAGTGTTCTCAATTGCCATTGGTCGGTCTTCATGGAAAGAGGTGTTTTGGGGAAGCACTGGTATTCTCCCACGTAATGAGAAGTGTTGACTTGCAGCCTGACCTCACATTCTCCCTTTGCATTTCTAAGACGCTTTTCCTCTGAATCCTGCGTCTGTTTTGTGGGGAAGTTTACACTTATTACAGCTTATAATTATAAAGGGGAACAGAGTAAAAGACAGGAAACTTTGAAGACTATCCTTTGTTTTTCACGATGTCTGTGCAGTTTCTTTCATGGAAATACCAAAAGGGTATTTAATACAAGTGAGCTGACTCTTGAATTTTTTATAGAGTATGATTGTCTTTTTTCTTTTGATCAATGTAATACTTGTAATTAGTTTTAGTGTTTCTAAGCTTTTGAACTGCAGAGAATTCCAGCAGCTTGTTGAAGTGAGGGGCTCCAGGGGAACTTTAAAAGTACTCTTCCCTTTTGCATATATTACACGAACATGTGCTTAATGATAGCAAGCTGTATCTGAAGTTTTTTTTTTATCCTGTGCCCCACCTCTCAAACTAATATTTTGAAAAGCTCTGAGAGGTCCCTGGAGTATAACTGTCTACGCAGCTCAGAGCTTGGCTGCCTAAAGAGGATAAATGCTTTGAAGTCTGTACTAATCCTGAATGCCATTTTACATATTTCTCAAGATCACTGAGGTAGCGTCCTATGGGGAATAATGACTTAGTATTCCTACAAGCAAATACCCATTTTTTTGTGCATCCCCCTCAGTTGACTTGGAGGGTGCCAAGGGGACCATTTCTGCTGTTCTGATCCTTTGTGGGTTTGGCGAAAGCTTTGTTTTTGAGAAAAACTGCTTGCTGGTCACTTGTAGGAGAAAAGCAGTATCTCCTGCATACAGAACTGGTGATAATGGGCAAGGTATAAATTGTCACCATGTCTGAGCAGAGCTGGGCCAGGAGATGTGTGATGTGATGTGGTCCTCTGGGTTGGAGGAACGTCTGGCTTGGGGAGGGCCCTGCCCAGAGCTGGGCCCTCGCTGGGGTCCTGGAGAGGGGCAGGAGGCAGAAAGGGGCAGTTCTGTAGGCAGTAAATGAAGAGCTTAGCATGCGGTGCGGGTAATGTTCCATCCTTGACTAAAACACCTCACTCAGAATGACCTGGTGCTGCCTGATGTATGTAAGTGAGGGAGGTAAGGCCTTCAGGAGTTAGCCGAGCTAACTGCTGTTACTTCCATAAGCTGATTTTTTTTTTAATTTCTATCTTCTTTGAAAAGCTCTGTATTTTTCATCGTGTGCTCCAGTGGCAGCTTGCTTTATTTTCAATTACCCTGTGGCAGGGTGCTCCGTACCGCAGAAGGGGACTGTGGAGGTATTTCATTAGATGCTTAGCACTATACTTCCCTTTGTCTAAATGTGGTCTGCAGGGAGGTGCTTTTAAAAAAAAGGTGAAAAAGTACAATGAAATAATAAGCTTCAGGTGGTCTAGAAAGCTCAGATGTCTGGGGAGTCCATGTGTTATTTCCTTATCAAAAGGGAGCAGAGAAACCAACCTTTTTGTTACTTCATTCTCTGATAAACAAACATCTAAGAACAGTGAGTGCTAAGGGAATGAAATGAGGTTAAACAAGGCACATCCACAAGAGTAAACACCTGCCTTACAAGCTTTTGGCAGGGGTCTGGAGAGTTTGCTCGTCTCCCCTGTGTCTGGGTGGTGGTGGGCACCATGGTGGAGATGGTGCTGGGGCCTGATGGCACTTTGGGGTCTTCCAGGTTTAAGTTTGCACTCAGTGGCTTTAATCCTGCATTGCCCTTCAGTGACCAGGTCACCACGATTCCAGGCAAGATGGTCTTTTAGAGCCCTCCAGGATTCCACTGTTTTCAATACCGGTTGCAAGAAGTAACTCGAATGATGGGAATTATAAGTATTTGTAATTAACACATAAATAATGTTACTGCTTGGAATTAAATATTTATTCCTCTGGAGTCTCACCATTAGTATAAGTAGATAGTGTTGTCTGGGAATGCAATACCCTTTGAGACGTTATGCAGTGTCTTTTTAAAAGAAGTCTCTTTACTAGAGATGGTGGTGGTGCTTAGCAAGAAATAGGGCAAATGATGTCGGTGGGCAAAGATGGAAGCGAGCCCTCAACTCTAAGCATGAGTAGACCAATTGCTTTGAAATTATTCAGGTATTTGAAGAAGTCTCTGCTAAAAATGTCTGTAATGGCTCCTCCCTCCTCAACCCTAAATCCTTGATATAGTAGTAATAACCCTCCTAGCTGCTCCCTTTTAACATCAATGGGGGGGGGGGGGAATCTATTTTAAAGAAAGATATTGTGTTCTGCCATGTAACTTATCACTGAATGATGAATCAGTTTAGATGATGTATTGATCCATTAAATATCTGTGGACAAACTGAAATGTACGCTTGTAATTAGTTATTGTGTAGAGCTTCACAGGTGCTTTTCTGGGACAATGATTAATGTTTTTAGGGGTTTCTTTTCAAGCTGCCTTTGAACAATTTTGGTATTTAAAAAAAAAACCCCACCCACAAAAAAATTCTCTTTTTCCTTCTAGGACTCCAGAAGGTTTGAAGTTACAAGACGAAAAGGTAGGAAAAAAATACAGTTTTCTTTCAATGTATGTGTTGGTGTTGAGTATTCTCGCAGTAACTTTCTAAAACAAACATGAGTTTACACACTTGAAAGAGCGTACTGCTGTGGGGTTTCAAAGAGACTGCCTCCTAACGCTTGCCTGACAGTTTTTAGTGTTGCAAATTGTGGTGTTTTCTTCTTTTTCAATGAAAAGTTGCTTTTTCAGCACAGAACTGCGTGATGGTATTGGGGATGCAAGTCAAGGTTTGTTGGGTGCTGGCGGAGTATCAAAACTCTGACCCTGGAGCATTTCAGGGCAAAAAAGGTCCAGACAGGGTTTTCCATGCATCAGCACACTGCAAATAGACCCAAAGGTGCAGCAGTGTTAAATGTGAGTCGTGCTGGTGCCCTGAGCTCAGATCCTGCTCCTGTGAACCCGTTTGCAGTGTAACTAATTGGCTGCTGCCGTGAGAGGCTCTTTGATGGTTCCTGGCAGCTGGGTGAGAATCAGCCATCAAAGAGCTCATTCTGGTTATCATTAATTTTGATTTTGTTTAGCAGATGTTTTCCGGATCAGGCAGTTGCTTGCCTCATCTGTCTCGGTATAACGTGAAGCGGGTGGCACACTCCCTTCAACAGATTAATGCATTCCCCTGTTTTGTTCCAGCAGCTTCTTTAATTGCTTCAGGCATCCTGTATATTGGGAAGAGGGGGTAACTACTACTGTTTTACTGCATAAATGAAAAAGGTCAGGTTCAAGGGTAACTTTTCATCTGGGCAAATAGTCTCCTCTGGGTATTTTGTGGTTATTTTCATTTGTGTTGTGTTTGTGGTTTTTTGGGTGGTTTTTTTTTTCCTGTGAGGCTGAGGCAGCAGAGTGTCTTGAATAAATTAAAGATACGGCTTTTGCTAAAAGTGAAATATGCTTAGCTCTGATTTCCATTACATATGTGTGTGTGGTCAAACTTCTGCCACTTTTCATGCAGAAATCCAGTTTTAGTGGACTTCCCTTGATGTCAGACTGAGGAGGGCTCTTGGATGGTTCAGGGTTCCTTTGAGATGCAGAAGAGCGTCTTGGCATCCTGGATGTGGAGACATTTCAGTCATGCTTTAGCTATAGAGTTTGTGGTGCAGTTCATCATAGACATGGAGACTGAATCCATGCTTGTGAAAATGGACTTAATGAATAAAATTCTGTGGAAATATCCCTAGATCAGATATGATTTAGGTCTCCAAAATTTACTTCCCAATGAAATACCTACAAGAACTTAAATCCAGCAATTTTTTGAAAGCATGACTGAGTTTATAGATCATGTGGGTACTTGGGAAACGTTACTTCAGACCAATAACTAGATTTTGAGATGAATGCCTCTAGACACCAAATTTCCAGCCTCAGTTATGAGTTATGCTGATTTCTCAGTGCCTTCACAGGGTGGCTGAGACCTGACTTCCATTTGGAGGGGTGAAACCATACCTTTTTTTCAGAAATGAATTGACTATAATGAACTTCTCCATCAGAAGGCTTCTTAGATCCACAGATGGAGTGGAGAGAAGGGGATGGTAGTTGGGGAGTTGAGGTCTATGGATAAATTGGGCTTATGCCCAGCAATGCAATCTGAATGCATACTTGAATAATCAAGTATGTCTGAAGAACTGTGAACTTCTCCGAAGTCAAGAAGAAAATGCTAACAAACAGAGTAAATACATCTTGGTCACAAAAGCCTGTGGATTTGCGGAGCTACCTGGGGATTTTCTGCAGTGGTTAAGTATCTTCCTCTCTGGAGTTAGTCCTCAATACTGCCCATAAAATAATTCAACAAAAGCCTTCAGAAACCTGTTCAGTATTAAAATGTGTGCAGAGCAGATACCACTCAGTGCTAGAAAAAAAATAACGGGAGGGTTGAAATATTAGTTATGCACATGAAAGCTTTTATTATAAATTTTGTGATACGGTATGGTCTGATTTTAAGATTCAGGCCTTTTTTCCCCTAAAATGGTAATTTTTGTGGATAATGGTTTTTACCTGAGGAAATTAGATGATTGGAGAATATTTGAGGGTGTGGAGGGTTATGCTTGTTGACTTCCCTTGGTGGAAGATTTGCCTTTCTGTGAAAAGCTGAAAAACTTTGAAACTTAAAAATACCTAATAGAAAGTACCACAAAGGTGAGAGCTGCAGTGAACTTGCTTTGTGCCTGCTTTTATTATCCCATGCCCATGGACGAGTCGGGGATAATTAAAAAAGCTTTTGGTGAAAGGAGGGGAAATCCTGCCTTACACTTTTCAGAATTTTTCTCTTTTTTTTTTTGACAAAAGCTTTGAGTACCTTAGATTGAAAGCAGACCCTCTTCTTTCAAAGGAAACAAAGCCTTGATTGTCGTCAAATGGGCCACGGGTAAATACTAACTCGCCATACTTCATTCAACAAATAGTCCATGTAATAGCCAGTTGATGGTCAGTTGTGCTGGGTTGTGTTTATATGAGATGAAAGAAAGAGATGTGAAAACACTTTCTTCCTTTTTTAGCTGTGGATGAGTGTAGTTAAACTGGGAGGCTTTTGGTTTCGGAAGTGTCAGGACTACATATGCTGGAGAAATTTTGAAGCTGCTCCAAAGCCCATTACAGTCGATGAATGGCTTTCCTTTGACTTCTGTGGGCGGCAGATCAACTATAATTGCATGATCTTTTAATTGCTGTGGTACGGAGGGGAGATGCTTCCCTGACTGCAGCTGGCAGCCATCTTCCACTGTGATGTAAGAAGACTGATTTCCTTCTGAATTTAAACAGAAATGGCTGCAGATCTATTTTTGTTCCTGGTATGCCTAACTGGTGTTCAAGTATTACCCTTTTTGACTAAAAATGAACTTTTAACCCAAGAAAACTCATTCTGGTAGTTGAATAGAAGCTGCAAGAATACCTTCCTAAATTCAGTTTTGCTCCCAGTGGGTCATGTATACAACCTGCTGCAGGTCCCATCTCCGTTATGCTCATGTAATGGAAAGCAGAATATGGTGTGAGGTGCCAGATTTGGTGTTGCTAGCTTAAAAAAGCAAAACCAACAAAACAAAACCACATCACAAACTCAAGAAAACCCAGCGTGTGGTAAACAAGCACAGGATTTGAATACCATCTCTTTATATTGCTCTTTTGAACTAAAATCAGGGGGCTAGTTAGAGCAGGCAGACCTTTTTTCAGTTATCCAGTCTCTTCTCTTTTCCCATGTCTATCTAAATACTTTTCCAATATTTACTCCATATGTTTATATATGATTTCAGGGGTTAGCATTGTTGCTGGTTCCTATGCACTACCTGCCCTTAGTCCACAGGGAAACTGAGCAAAAACGTTAATAAGCTGCACACTTACATCAGCTGCCCAGGACAGTGAAATAGTGCGGGAGAGCGAAACAGGAGTAGGGAGCCAGGAAGAGCAGCAGCTAGTGCAGATTAGGTGGACGTGACAGGCCTTTAGTGAAAAGGATGGAGAATAGCATGCAACAGAAAATCAGGAGACTAAAGGGTTTATGGTAAACTGGAAGAAGCACTGGACCAAGGTCTGAAGGCAGCACCTGTAAGTATTTGGCTTGACAGTGGCAGGGCTTAATTTTAAAGGTTGGCGAGTTTTCTCTGTGTAATGAGTGTAGATGAATGTGTGATACTTCTCTGTTGCTGTAAATTAGACACAATTTAGGTATGTAAAAGCCATATACATCCATGTCCATCGCATTCCCCATGTCTAGCAGAACAGGGCCTCCAGTGGTTTTCCCAACTTCTTGAGTTGCAAGAACACAAGAACTAATTCTGCAACTTCTGGAGGTAACAAATGCTCCTGCTCTTGTTGGCAGTGTGGGGCTAAAGGCTGCTCAGTACTAGAATAAATTGTCTGCTGAGTGTAACTCTACGCCCAAGCGTATGTATAGTCACATTAAGCATAAAGAGGCAGATCTTCAGTAGATACAAATGAGCAAAGCCATGCTCAATTTAATGGACCACCTTTGCTCTTTCCTAGCTGAAGATCCAGCCCAAGCACTTAAAACTTTTGTTTTTATGTTGCTTGCAATCATCCATTCAACTAATTTGTGTCAAAAGATGCTTTTGAAACCATTCAGCCAAGAAATGTTGAGGCAGATTGCTTCCACTCTGTTTGTCCATATAATCTTATTAAATAAGATGCAACTCCAGATTTATTCAGACAGATGACATCACACTACCATAAAGATATGAACTTAACTATCTATTTGGAACTGAAAGGCTGAACCCTCTCTGAAGTGTTCACAAACTCTGTGTTGTGGATGTCCTGCTTGTATTTGTAGCTATTTATTAAGGGTACACAACCCTCATTGTTACAGTACGTTTCCTGATCACAGAGAGGAGCACTCCCTGAGCTTTCCCAAGTTGCCATGGTTTTACTGAAAATCTCTGGGGCTGCATCAATTAGCCAACAGCTTAAGAAATATTTTATTACTTGCCACTTGACATCAATTCTTATGCCCTAGATGAAAAACTGACTCATGGTTATAAAACAGTAATGCCCTTTAGAAATTCTATGCACTTCGTCCTTTCTTCTTGCACATTTCAAATTTCCACCTAACCATGGAAGATGAAAGGCTCTCCAAACTTGGCAGGAACGGCAAGTTTCTCTCCTCAAACCCTTCACGAATACAATGAAGTGATCGGTGGTAATTACTTTTGTAGTAAATCACCTATTAATTTCCCATCCTGTTGTTCTTTTCCTATTGCTTGAGTCCAAGAAATTTGGTTTTGTTCCCTGTGGCCTGGTCAAAGCTCACCAAAACCAGTAGCTGTGGCTGTATTGCTCTTTAGAAGCAGCTCTGCTCCCAGCATCATGGTTGCCTGTCTATCCCTGTGACATCCAGATTATGTGATACTATGCCAGATATACGTATCTGCACGTATATGCTATGTGTATACAGAGTCGGCATGTTCAGAAACACACCAACTTTACCTTCAGGATATGCCTGAAGTTCAGAGGATGGGTTATGCATTAAAAGTACCTGTTTTGTAGGATCACAGGTAGGAATAATTTCCATGTTCATTACACTGATTTTAACAATTACTCAGCCTTTACTTAAAGCAAAGGTTCATGTCCCTGTCCATCTCAGCTGCTTTTTGTTTTCATAGAAATGTTTATTATCTCTGGCTTTTCAGGGTGTATGTCAGCGAATGGCAGTGTGTTACCTGGGGAAAGATATTTGACTGGATCAGAATATTAATCTGATGTTTAGCTCCTGTTTTTCTGAGTTTGAGAAACTGCAGTCCCTCAGCACTTTTTGTACCTCATCCCACTTGAACATTATTCTTCAAATACACGATGCAGTGGGGATGCCTAGTTTTGCAGTGTTGGCAGGGGGATTAGGTAGAAATAATGAAGGTAAAAATATTTTCAAGGAGCTGCTCAAGGCATTTTTTTAGCTTGGATTTTATTTTAGGAGTCAGGCTAACCCAAACTGGGGGGGAAGGGGCAAAATTGTTCACTCCCACATACTGATCAGCAATGGTGTTTAATTAAAACTTGACATATTGTGTGGTTCTAAGTGACAAGAGCCAACAGATGGAGTAAAACCATGTGGAGGGGGAAGAACCCCAAATAATCAACTCATTAGCCAGTGTTACACACAGTAGTAAATTAAACAGCCATACGGATACTCCTTAGATAGTCTGAACAGTAGCTGTTGGTATTGCACACGCGTGTATGGGACTCTGGGCAAGGATGAGTAGCTGCAGATGCTGAGCAGTGAATTGCAGCTCAGCCAGGGAGTTTCTGAGCAGTTTTCTAAACCAAACAGTGCTGGTTCTAGTGGTCATGTTTGGCTTCCAAATCACTGTTTGTTCGTTCAGATGGATTACTTCTGAAAATGTGAACGCAGCCACGGTTTAGCCCAGCTTTGCCAGCAGACATAGGAAACCCATTGCATGCCCAGCCCTCGCGGTGCTGGAAGCAGAAGGGTTTTTGCAGGCTTAAGACTCTTGTAAATTGATACATCAGTTTCTGTAGTTAAGTACTTTGGGGCAGGAGCGGGAATGAATTCTGCTCATGGCAGAATGGGCATGAATGTTTAGTAAGTAAATATAATAGTATGTGGCTTTGCTAGAGCAGCAGATTGATGGACCTGAAGGAGTTGAAGCAAAAACTTCTTGAGCAGCAGAAACCAGGCAGCTGTTCCCAGCATCAGGCCGGAGGAAGGAGCTTGTAGGCAAGCTTAGGGAGTGGCCAGAGTTCAGTTTCCTGGGTTGGAGAGAGGGAGAAGATGGAAGTAAGCCAGAAAACTAAGACTTTGAGGATTTACAGGGAGATGCAAAATAATACACATATGTATTCCATACTACCATACTTCATAAATAGGCATCCCCAATGCAGAGTACTGAGGCTGGATGTGCCCGAAGGCATCACTCTCTCCATCTGAAAGCAGAATAAACTCTTCTGGTCTGGCAGCTGAATAAGCTGCTGTGCTGCTGGGGCTGGCTGCCACACTGTGCTGCCCACTGCAGCCCTGCCCAGCCCTGCCTCAAGCCCTGCCCCACCTGCAAAGAAGTCCCAGTTCCTAATCTGAGCATGTGGGGAGCAGCTGGAGATCAGTCAATTTTATGACCTCTTGGCACATGAGGGAAGCTAATAAAGACAAAGAAAAAAGCAGGGCGCTACCATCGCCTGCATTCCTTCTGTTTGGTAACCATAGGTGAATAGTGCACAGCAGTATCAGATGTAGAGATCTCAAACTGCAGCTAGCTCCACTGCAGGACTGTGGAAGATGCTGGAGTTGTCCCTCAGTGGTGCTCATTTCCATGGGCCACAAACCCCCACACACCTGCAGAGATACAATAGCCTCATCCGCTGGCGTGGTCCAGAAGGCTCCTTGATCTACTTTGTGTCTAAGAAACTAGAATCACTTGAGCTGTTCAGGGTTTTTTCACAACCAATTATATCACACATTAATTGCTGACTTAAACCTTATGACCAAAATACATGCCACGAAGCCAACTTCATCAAGCCAGCTTCTCGGAACAGTTAACAGCAAGGCAGAGTTTCCTGAACAGACTTTTGGCTTCAGGCTGTGCAAGAATGTGCAAGAATGGAGTTAGAGGAGTTTTTTTCCTGGTACACGCCGGGCACTGTACCTCTTGGGGCACTTCTGGCGGTGTCTGCCCTGTGCCCGTGCCCCCATGCCGAGGGCCTGCTCTGTGATCTCAGGGAAGAGATCAGTCCCAACAGGTCATGGTGTGATGCTGGTGGTGCTGCCAGCCTTTGCCTGAGGTGGATGACCTCCTCGCCAGCTTGAATGCCAAATTTTGATGAAGACTTCATAAAGAGATTAGTTTTATTCCACAGGGCAGTCTCTCTCCCCTTTTTTTAATCCCTCCCTCTAATCTCTTGGTGCTCCACAGCCTGTAAATTACCTGTCTTTCCCCAAGAGATAACCACTTCAATATTTTCCCTTCCCTAACATCCATTAACTCCACAAGCTTCTCTACTTTTTCCAGCTAAACTGGGTGGTCTTTTGGAAGATACCACGTTGTCACACAAACCTTGTCTTGGCTGCATCTTCATCCCTTCCCAGCACTTACCTCCAGGTGACCCAGAGCAGTAAAGCAGGGCTGCTTTGCACTGGTCTTTTGAGACCTGTCTTTAAGAATAAGCGAAGGAGAGATTTTAAGACAAACGAGCTTTTATTGACTTAGGCAACTTTAGCAGCAGCCAGGTTGAAATTCAAAGTGAGATTTGAAGTCATGTTGGCCATTGTTCTGGGTGGTGCATTGCTATTTGTATGAAATGTCACTTTTCTGTCCAGCCATGTAATTCTGCTGAAATACTGTTGTTATGCAGAGCATTGCATGATGTGGAAGCCTCTCTCCTATGGAGAGGGCATACGCTGCTTGCACACAATATTGAAGGGTGCAAATGCACTGGAAACCCTGAGTTTTCAGACCAGGCGTAAAATAAACTTCTTTGTAAGGGCTGAATAAAAAAACTGGCAGCAGATGTTTCTGATAGTGGCAGTATAATGCGATATGCAAATATTCTCCAACAAGCCAGTTTATCCAGCATGTCTCAGAAATTAGCAAAATAAGTAACTCAGACTTTGAGCCAGCAAAACCCAAGTCCAGGGTCACTTATGGGCTCAATCAGGTCTTTGAGGCATGATTTTTGAACATGCTGCTAGTCTACTTAATGTGTAAGGGCATGGTATATTTTCATTTACAGACTTATTAGGTTTCAACATGCCATTTCTTCCTGAAGTGAGCTTTAACCATAAGGCAGCGCAATTAGGTTAATATTTTCACAGCTTCAACTCACTGCCCAAATACGAGAGAGAAAATAAGACAGAAATTACCCTCTCTGTGCTCCCTTAGTTCAGGCACTTATACCCAGGTGGCTGTGGCCCCTACCTGCGGCAGATGCAGCGTGTTGAGCTTTCAGCCTGTGTTAGCCCAGTGGGAGGGCTGTGGTTTATGGTGGAGGAGGCTCCGGTGTCTTCTCCTGGAGGTGCCTCACTTTGCCGGGGTGGTGGCTGAGGCAAGCAGCGATGGTCCTTACAGTACTTACCTGTGGGTCTGTTATCTTCTTCTGCCACATCCAATTCTCACCAAAACCTGCCGGATGTGGAGGAGCCGTTCAGGTGGTTGGTGCTATAGCCACGTCTCTGGCGGCTGCCGCAGCAAATACTCTGCTTAAATTAGTGGTTTTCCAGGGGGCTCTGCTTTGTTTGTAAATGTTTCCTTTGGACTTTACATTTCCAAGCAAGATTTCATCTCAGTAATTAGTGTGTGTCAGTGTATTTTTTAATAAGAACTTATGAGCCTGTGAAATGGTCCGGTTGTTCTTGTTGTTTGGGAGAGAAAAATCTACTGTGTGTAAGGTAATGTAATTACTTTTCTAAAGGAGTTTTTATTATGCACCTAACTGCACATTTACTGTACTTGATAGACCAAAATAAAACCAGAACAGAATGAATAAGCCATTTTGGCCCATTGGGTGAATAAAACAGCTAAAGCGTTTATAGATACGTATTTAGTCACCAGAGCTGATTGGTGACTCTGCAACTGCTCCGCTGTCTGAGATAAGTAATCCAAGTTTAATAGCCTTCCATAAATACTTCCTTGTTTGTCACGAGGCAGTAGTTATCTATCCATGCCATGATGCTTGTTTGTTGTGTTTGATGAGATCTTTTGAAGAGTATTAGAGAAGTTTGTTGTTTTGCTTATACCGCAAGCCTGGGCATTATGTGTGTTGATGAAGTAGCGCGAGAGTGGTCCTCATATCTTGTCCCCATCTCCTCCTCCTCTCTGTCCTTTCCTCTCCCTCACAGGTAGTATGTCTTTTTGTCATTCCTTTTACTCTTTCACATTGGCAAGATTAAAACATGCCTTCTTGCTGCTGCACTTCTAATTTCTCTCTGCTAAAGTGGCCCCAAAGATGTGACGTTCAGTAAGGCTGAATCTCAGCCTAGGTGCTTTTTCTAACTGAATGTAAAACTATTGGACACGTATTAGAAAACTCATCTAATGTGTTTTATCAGAATGAAATTAGTATGTGTGAAAAGTGATTTTGGACCTATAGACTTAAAAGCTTGTTCCTTCCAGAGGCATAAGTTGGAGTCTGGCTTTTAAATTTGTTCAGCACATCGGTCCAGCTCCGTCAAGGTTATCAACAAGTGTCTGTTCCTGTGGTTTGTTGCGTGCAAGAGTTGGTGGAAAGGCCACAGCTGAAATCCACCTTGTGCAGCCAGCAGATAATAGCATAAAGTTATGCTCCTGCCTGGAAAATAAAAAGTGCCATGTTTTCCATCTGCAGAATTGGAAGTTTTTCAAAATGTCACTTCTTACAAGATTTCAATTTAGTTTCTCATTGCAACGGCAAAGCAGGTGCCAATGGCATCCAGTGCCCCTTCTTCTATTTGTTTTCCTTCTCCCATTGAAATTGTGATGTGAATTGCCTATGATTTTTTCATTACTTTTCATATTTGAGTGTTTTAAAGAAAAACTTTTCTCTCAGTTACTTAAGTTAGATTTTTTCTTATCCTTTCTAAGTTTCCTGTTTTGTTTTCCTTAGTATTTTTTCTTCTTTTCCCAAAATTTCCTAATTTTTTCCAAAATTATTAGTTTTCCTCAAGTTATGTAATAGTAATATTTAGGTTTTAACTCTTATTGCCCATTAAATACGGAAGCTCATCAACCGCTTTTAGCAGAATCAACACTGTGGGAAACCTTATTCCCTGGGAATAGAGTCAGTGAAGCCAGAAATTGGAAGCAGCCCTACGCAGCTTTTCAGCTGTTACCAACACGTCCAACTCTGTTGGCACCCGTGTCAATGAGGGATGATCCATTGCCAGAGACGTTTGTATGGAGAAACAACAGTTCGTGAAAAGAGGGTTGTTGCAGTCGGAGCAGATGTACCGCCGAGTGTGCGAGGTGACTGTTTCTGTACCCCGAGATGCTGATGGGACTTCCCTAGTGTGCAGGGGTCAGGATCCGGGCTATGTCTCGACACTGGTCAGCAGCGAAATAACTATGTGACCCATAGAAAACCCTAATAATAGGAGAGTACAATTCTTCTAACTATTTAATTGTGCTTTAAACAGTGAACCTCTGCAGCAGCCAGTAATGGAGCTCAGTTAACGGATGAGCCCGTGAGCGGGTCTGCCCGATGGGAGAGCTCACAGCCTCTTCTGCTCTGTTACGTGCTCCTCAGCGCAGCTGGACCAGTGTGCTGGGTTCCTGATGCTGGGAGGTGCAGTGATGCACAGCAGCCAGAGTCACAGAAAAGTTGGAGAGAAGGCTCATGCCATTCTTGTAAAAACAAGGTTGTTCTGCCATCATGACAGGGTAAAGCGTCTATCCTGGGCTGCAATATGTGTACTGGATATAGGGCTGTCACAGATTACAGTGGTCTGTTGGTCTCAAAACCTGTAAGCAGTAACTCCTTATCGTAAGGCACAGCGTGGGGAATAAGTCAAAGCCCTTACAAGTACATGAAATTATCCTGGAAGCCCTGACTGCTCCTCAATACCATGAGATACCCTAATTAGAGGGCAGTCTCACATGGAGGCAGCAGTAAAGGAGCAGAGACAGCAGAAAGCTCTTTCTTCCTTTTGGAAATATAAGAAATGCTGCCCACATTTGGAGGTTCACATTTGGATGACATCTCTAAATGTGTTCAGAACAGGTCAGCTGGATTAGAGGTATCGCTACGTGAGCATTTTTGGTAAGTCACAGAGTTTGCAATTACCGCTGGAATGTCCTGACGCATCTCTGGGAAGCGTGGGGATGCTGGCGAAGTAATCAGGCTTCAGAACTTCAGAAGGATTTCTATTTGAATGTGAGACAATGCTGAAAATGACTCTACCACCTCTTAATGTTCACCCAATATAAATAACATCACCGGAACAAATCCTTGCTGATCTGTGTATTGGGCATTGCAATTCTCCCTTCAAAGGAATTGTGTTCATCAGGGCTTTATTATTACAGCTGAGGTGTATTCCCTCTGATTAGATGACCCCATCATCTTTCAGACATCTTTAACTGAGCACCTTCTAGTATTTTAAAACAGAAATAATAATTGCAGCCCTCTGTCTTTTCTTTCACCTCTCTGCTTTTCCATCAGGCAGGAGCTCTAATGTGATTATTTCACAAGATGATGTTTGTTCAGTGGAGGGTGAGAGGCTGGTCTCGTTATGAGAACGGCGCTGCTGGCCTTGCCGAGTGCCTGTGCACCTGCGTGGACTTTTGCCGTGGTTTTTTTCCATTTGGGAAACCTGAAGGATTATTTTCAGTTTCAGATATCACAGCAATTAATAGTGGGAATGACATAACCGAAACACGTTTTATTGTATTCATTTCACAATCGGAACATGATTAAATCATTAAAAGTATCCAATTTATTTTCCTATGGAGAAACTAATATTGACTCAGTACTCTAATGGTGGAGTTTCCATTTTGCTTTCGTGGTTTTGCAGCAATAATTTTCAGACCTTCCTTGAACCAAACCTGTTCATTCTTTCAGTGTATTCCCATGGGACAACAGGATTTCTGTCAAAACAGCAATACAGTTCCTTTTAAGGAGCTAACTGGAAGCAGGGAAGAGAGAGCGGGGGGGGGAGCGTGGCTCGGTGCGTGCGTGTCCCCTTTGCTGATGTGCTGATCAGGAAGCGGCTGATACTAATGGCGCTCTCCGGAGAGAGGCAGCTCTAGCGGGAGAGCCATTAATACCCAGCCACTCTGCCAGTGGGAGCTAAGCATAGTGCACTTATTTAATTTAGACATTAAATCTTCTTCTTAGCACAAACACACACTCCTTTGCTAGCTTAAAATTCTCCTCCGCAGCTTTGGAGACAGAGCTTTTGTCTGCACGTCTGCTCTTTTGGGAAGGGCTTTGAGGAGGAGGCGACGGGTCCCCTGAAGCCCTGCTGACCTGTGCTGGCTGAGCCCTGCTGGGGAAAGGGGAAGGGACTGTGTGTCCTTGGTGGCTCTAAGGGCTGCCTCCACTAAGTAGTTGAAGGTAGTTGGTCAGAACTGCTCTGTTGAGTTTGCAATTTAAAAAAAAAACAGCAAAAACCCAACCCCAGATGATGTTTTTAGCTCACTGGTGCAAAATCCCATCTGCAGCGTGTAAAGAGGCACCCAGTAGCTTTAACTGCAGCTGAAGTCCATATAAGCAAGAATAAGGTGAACTAATAGAGCTAGTAGTTATTAAAACTGGGACTTGTGCTGACTTCTTTCGTGGGGTGTTGAGGCACTGGAACCGGCTGCCCAGAGCAGCTGTGGATGCCCCATCCCGGGCAGTGTTCAAGGCCAGGCTAGATGGGGCTTCGAGCAGTGTGGTCTCGTGGGAGGTGTCCCTGCCCATGGCAGGGGGTTGGAACTAGGTGATCTTTCAGGTCCTTTCCAACTGAAACTGTTCTGGGATTAAATACAGCAATGGATTTTTTTAATTATTCTTAATTTCTGGTGAGAAGGGATGAGTTCAGATTTTGCTGCTCCATGAACAGAGATGCTCAGTATGATCTAAATCCATAGTGAAACAAATTCTTCGTTATTTGATGCTACACATGCTGCTGTAAAAACAGATGTGTTGTTTTCCACAAATACCACCTGTGCTAGTATTTCTTTTTAACTACTGGAAGGATTGCTGGTGCCACCACTGTTTTCCCTTCAGGCATGCCGTATGGCAAAAAGAAGATCTGAGGTTTCCAAGAATATACCCATGAGCTACTGGCAAAGTTCTCTAAAGACAAAGTGCTGGGTTTCGTTTAACAAGATCCAGTTAGTCCTTGGAGAGAACAGACAAACTTTCTTTTTTAAATTCACATATAAATCTATGTTTTCTGGGCTGGTTATTTATCAGGCACTAGACTAGGAAAGTCAAGGTTTGTAGGGAGAAGTAGTATCTTTTATTAGGCCAACTGAAATAGAAGGAAGGCAGGGAAGCTCTTAAGCACAGGAGCCATTTCTCAGGTCTAGAACATTATGGTAATTGTCAGATACTGGATTCCCTCCTGTTATTCTTGAACAGAATTAGCTGATTTTAAATTTACTAAGCGTAGACACTAGTCTGCAGTGCAGACACTAGTTGTGTTACTAAACACAGTCGTTTTACTTGTTACCAAAATCTAATTACGTGTGTTTGCCAGCTTTTACCATTGAAATGGCTTTCAGGTCTCCCATCCTTATCTGTTTTTTCTTTTTTAATCTATTTGCATGAAAAAATATTGATATTCTTGGTGGAGAGTGTTTAATGTGACGCCAACTGACTGTAGGACTTCAGGTAAGAGTGTGATCTGGTAGTGAAGGCTTTGGGGGTACACTGTAGTGGTGGGACACCAGGGGAGTCTGAGACTGGCGTATTTCTACTTCCTACTTTATTTTCTTTATATTTTAGAATTTAGACTTGATATCTTGAAATTTTCTTTCTGCCGTGAGTGTCCTTTAGGGTCAAGCAGTAAGTTCATACTGCTGTCTAGAGCGTGGGGCAAGGGTTTGCGTCTGTCTGTGGGTGATGTGTGGCGTTCGGAGCAGTAAGTGCCGCTGACTTCTCGCCGTTGCACGAAGCAGGACTGCTCCATGCGTGGGGGCTGCAGCCGAGCAGCCAGTGTGTAGCACAGCCTCTGCATTAGCTGCCTGGGGTGTTATTTCACCCAGAGTTAGATCTTATCTGAGAGTTAACCTGTTAGAAATGGAAATTCATGGAGCAGATAGTCAAACCAGAATATATTTGCCAGGGGGTGACACGGCATTTGCAGATCTCAGCTCTTTTCTGCAGCCAGGCTGTCCCCCGCTGCCAGCTGGCACCAAGTGCAAGTGTTTTAGCTGCAATTCTTGTTTCTTGTCCTGAGACCTCATTCAGGATTTAATAGGAATTAATTCTTATAGAAGAAGTTAAAAAGTAATAATGACTTCTTGAGCCATGCTCTTGGGTATTTTTTCCCCTAAGATTTTCTTCTTCTGCATCCTCTGACAGGAAAAAACACATGAGAACATGATTCACTGGAGTGTGAACAGCACCAAAGCTGGTACCATTTCTGAGATAAAATCAACTTAAAGCTTAAAAATGATCATAATATTTAATTACATAATACCAGCAAAAATGTCAATCCCATGTAGTCTGATAGTCATGATGTGCCTTTCAGTTACAGAGCGTTAGCAAATCTTTTAGGTCTTGGTTAGGGTTTAGCTTTTCGCTGCCTGCCAGGGCAGTCTGTTGTCGTTGCTCATCCAACCCTATTGACTTTGATGAGCTCCAACTAATTAAAATTGGTGCATATGCTAAGAAAAAAGGCAAGACATTTAAGTAGCAGAATATCCTCCAAAACTGGAGTATAGCTTTTAGTATTTCCACCTGTAATTGGGGTCACTTAGTTTGCAAGAAAGATGTGAGCCTCTGAGGGAGACAGGCTGGTTATTAGTGAGAGTTACAGTCCCGCAATTATTTTCGTAATTGTAATTACTTGTCTAAAAAAGGAAGGGTTTTTTTTACATGGTGTGAAGAAAGCTCTTCCCTCCAGGTGGGACTAATCTGTAGCATGTTTTTAGTGCATCCCCTGAAGGAGGAAAATGCACAGGAAGGAGCTTCTGCTACCATTTCTTGCTTCTGATAGTATTTTAAGATTAGGAACACAGCAAAGTGGCCGATACATTGAAGGCTGTGAGCTGTGACCCTGTCCCTGGCACGTCATGTCTTTCTAAAGCTTTTGCAGAAGCAAACCAAAACGCCATGAATTAGACTGTGTTGGTGTCTGAGAGGCTCCATCTATTCTGGTTCTTCCAGTAGCAGAAGCAAAGAAGAAATTTACGAGGCTGGTTAAAAATACTCCTATTGATTCCTGGAGCTATATTAGTTTGAGTGATTTGGTGCACTTTGTGTGCAAACCTCATTTGGTTGCTATTTTGTGCCTTTGTCATGATTTCAGTGAGGCAAGTTTAAAAGGAAAGTAATATCAATTGATCCAATACAAGTTGTAACTGGGGAAAAAAAGGCACTGATTTGCAAACAGCAGTAAGGAGATGCTGGGTCCTCCAGGATGCTGGTGCTCTGGTGCTTCACACAGAATCCCAGGTTGGAAGGAACCTCAGGGATCATCTGGTCCAACCTTTCTGGGAAGAGCACAGTCTAGACAAGATGGCCCAGCACCCTGTCCAGACGACTCCTGAAGGTGTCCAACGTGGCCGAGCCAACCCCTTCCCTGGGGAGATTATTCCAAGGTGACTGTCCTCACTGTGAAAAATCTCCCTCTCGTGTCCAATTGGAATCTCCCCAAGAGCAACTTGTGTCCATCCCCCCTTGTCCTCTCCATGGGACTCTGTGTAAAAGGGGAGTCTCCATCTTCTTTGTAGCTGCCCCTTAAGTACTGGTACGTGGTGATGAGATCCGCTCTGAGCCTCCTTTTCTCAAGGCTGAACAAACCCAGCTCTCGCAGCCTATCCTCGTATGGCAGCTTGCCAGTCCTTGGATCACCTTGGTGGCCCTTCTCTGGAGCCCTTCCAGCCTGGCCACATCCTTTTTGTACAGCGGGGACCAGAACTGCACACAGTACTCTAGGTACTCTATCAGCTTCGTCCTGTATCAGCACTACGAGTGCTGAAGGTATGGATTTACTGAATTTGTGTTAGTTTTTTGTCAATAAGTTGCTTTGCTTTGGCAAGTCAGGCTGTAACCGATAGGCAAACTCTATCATTTGGTCCTAATGGGTTTGGAGGCCCTAAAAAGTATCCTGACTGGTACGAGCTTAGTACATGTAGCTGAGTGCCTTGGATTCAGAAGTAATTTAACTCCTATTCACACGATTTTGAAAATGACAGGAATTTCATGTATCTTTATGTTGATTATATATAAGTTCTCAGATGGATTTCAGTGTTTTAAATTGAATTTTACTGACTATTGGGTTTTTACCCTAAAAGCTACTGTATTATCTTAATCACAGCAAGTAACCTTTCTCTTTCTCATGTGTGAAATGGGGATAACACTAAGTAAACTTAGAAACATTGCGTGGGGTGGCTGAAGTATTTTGCTGTCTTTAAAATAAAGCTGTGAAAGAGACTCTGTGTGTGTGTGTGCGCACCAGGGATATACTTTGTTCTGGAAGCAGCAGCACTCTACCCAGGTGACACCGTGTGGGTCAGCGACAGCATCGAGGCAGCTACACCAGGCTGCTAAAATCATTGATGTGTTGGGGACCATCAGAACTCGCCTGGCGTTGATGTGTGGGGTTTAAATGTTCCTCAGCAACATCACTTGCAATATCTGCAGGACACAGCTCTCACTGAAGTTACTGGAACAGGAGGGGCTGGGCAGGCTCTTGCTAAGCCGGTTGTCCCCCACTGGTGGAAGTGCAGAAGGAAATGCATGTTGCAGGACTGGGGCTTGCCTAGAGGGGTTCCCTGCCCTGCGGGGAGCTCTGGGCTTGGGGGAGCAGGTGAGGGCAATCATTTGCTCTGCTCTTCTGGTCCTTCACCCAGCAGAGCTCCTCTCCCTGGCACAGTTACTCCATTTACAGACTGAAGTGTGCCCTCTACTCTCAGATATTAAATGTAAAATTACATGGAGACGTTAGGTCTTTGGAACCTAATTAAAATGGAAAAATGAGGCTGTTTGTTTCTGGCCTTGTGTTGTAGCTGTCAATGATGCTGGAGGGCGCTGGGGCTGGCGGAGGTTGGGTCTGACCCTGGCTAGGGCAGGGAGGTCTCAGCGGCACTGCATCTTCTGCAGAGCCTGGCCCTTCAGAAGCGCTGTGCTTGCACTGCAATATTGCATCACATGCGGATGAGCAGGGTGAGTGATTCTTCTGGTCTCTTAAGAGCGAGCTTTAAGGCTTTCTTCTCTGGAAGTAAATTTATTGGCTAAATGGAAGTTGAATGGGATCACTTGTGAAAGAGGAGCAGCAGCAGAATGAAAAGGCTGCCAGGGAGCCTGCGAGCTGCTGGGGAGGGAGACCTGACAGGAGGTGCAGGAGGGTCAGGGAGATACAATTTCTGTCCTGTGGCAATTAGAAAGGGTGAGAGAGGGGGATTGAGTGGAACAAAAGAGAACCAAGTGCTTTGAAAGAAAAAAGCCCCAGGTCTAGTCTGGTTTGCTGATCTAAATCTTGATTGAATTAGTCATTCGTGGAGGTGAGGCAGCGACTGCAGGAGGCCAGAAGCCTAGGAAATGGATTTGTTCTCTGCAGAAGTTATTTACTGGGCAGCTGCTGGTGCTTATTGGTGCTTTCCACTGTTTCTCCTATGTGCATATTTGGAGCAGGTGGTTTTTCTGTTGAAGAACTCTTGACTATTGCAAAAGAAGAAAGCTTGACATCCTTAGGTGCGCTCGTCAGAGGAAATCTACAGGGAAGCCCAGGGCATTTTAGCGTCGGCGTGCCACGGTAGGTGTTGGCGTCCCTTCAATGCTGAAAGATTGCTCTATGCTCTGGTCCGTAGGGTATTACCAGCCTCACTTCTGCGTGGGAAACCTGTCCTTCTGCCTCAAAGTCCCCTAGAAGACACGGCCTCCTTCCCATCACCCCGCAGCATCGCTGTGGGCCAGGCCTGCTCATGGAGGTGCCTTTGCTCCCCGCAGCCCATGCTGCTCACTGCTGTGTCTCGCCCCTCCGGCAGCAGCGGTGGGAATTGTGTGCCTGGCTGTGTTTGCAAATTTGGCCTTTAGCTGCTTGGTCTCCTGTTTTGTTGACGGCTGGAGAGATCATGCAGAACATACCGAATGATGCGGTTGTGTGCAATGAATAATTATAAAGCGCCTGGTTTGTGTGGTTGCTTGAGCCAGGTTTAAGAGACAACCTTTGTGGTGTTTATGTTACAGAGCCTGCGTAGGAGCGAGGGCAAGCTTAAAGAAAGATAAAAAGTGGCAAAATTCAGCATCTCAGCCAGCGCCTCCCGGACCAGCACCCTCCGTCTGTTAGACGTCGTCGTGTGCCCTTCCAACAACCCTCCCCATATTTAATGAATATCACCAAATATGCTGGAGGTGGAGTGTCTTTAGAGGAGAACTCCAGTGTCAAAGTCAGTCTGACTTTTCAGTTTAGCTGTGCTGAATTATTTTTGATAGATGTTTCTGTGGTACGGACTGGCCTCGAATGACTTTCCTCTGTACCTTGTTGTGATACACAGCTCTGTGAAATAGCTTCTTACAGCACTCTCTGGGGAAGGCAGTGTTTTACATTGAGCAAGAGACGAGACTGCAAGGTCTGCACTTACCTTCCTTAAAAGCAAATAAAAACCATTTCAATAGCCCAAGGTAACTAAATGTTACCCTGGCATTTTGTAGCGACTTTTTTAAAACGAGGGAGGCTTTGTTAATACCACAGTGCTGGGGCGATACTCTACAGCTGACATCTGCAAAATCTCTTCAGTTTTGTATTTCGTTATTTCAACACATTTTACTCATCCCTAAAGGTTTTGGTTTAGTCTGAAGAAAAAGCAGACGTGCGTAAGTGTGATACGGCATCATGAAAGAACAATGTGGGTATGCATGCTTGCATTTTTCTTATAAGACATCCAGACAGAAAAAAGCTATCATTTCATGACCGTCTATGCTCTTCCACTCAGTTAAACCAAGGGAACCCAAATCCTGTGTGTGCAGGAGCCAGTGCACAGCGTGCCAGGGATTGGGAGCTTGCACGTGTGTCTGCATTGAGTGTAAATGCAGAGGTGCTTGAGCCGGGAAGGCACGGCAGAAACCCATCTGCTCGTGACATTTTCAGCACCGACTGTACAGGATTTTGTTCCTGGTTGCTTACCTGTAGGCGGTGGGAGAAAACTGAAGCCTTTACAGATTTCTCAGTGGTCATGGGGAACACGGGAAAGGGCATGTGGCAGCATGGGCAGGAATAGATCATGAGCACAGCTCCTTATCTACAGCCTGTGAAGATTTTACCTCAAATAACTCATCCTGCTCTGTCCTTCCTATCTCTCCCTCAGCTTTGCAAAATGTATGTCACGTACACAGTGTCTCCCTGCTTGAGCCAGTTATCTGGCTCTCAACAGCTACTTATTCTTTCAAAGTACTCTATTACTGCTAGGATTTGATTTTTATATATAGACAATCATTTTGCTATTGTGCCACTTGTGTGTGGCTATGGATGCAAAAGCACCTTAGCTCCCTGCTTTCCCATATGCTCCATCTCTCACTGCAGTATGGATATTTCTATACGTGGTGGTAAAATTAATTAAATTACGTTCTCTCTTTATGAACTAGTTTATTGCTTTAATTATTTATTGCTACTGCAGCTACTTTGATTTAGGCAATATTTAGTTCTGTTTCAGTAACTTTTCATTTTAAAAACAAACTGCTGGTTTGAATTCATTGGCATTAACAGCCTGTTATTGATTGGTTTGGCCTCAAACTGCGTGATGAGGAAAGAGAGGCTGTATGCCATGCTAAGCCTTCAGACCAGAGAGTTAACAGCAAGTTAAAGCATATTTTTTCTGGGAGTAGTTCTTTGGAAAGCGTATGAAGATTTGCAGGTGTCTAAGGAAGGTCAAAGCCCCTCAACAATTTCTGTGGCTTGAGTTTATCTTTATAGGAAAGAATAAAGGAAAGGATGCAGAACTAAAATACTGCAATACCTCCTCCCACTTTTGCACCTCAATCACAGTGTTCAGGCATGAATTCAGCCTTTGCTACGAAGTTTTTTGTTGTGAATTGGTAATAACATCTGTAGTGGTGAAATATGGTCTGCTAGCCTGTGTATCTCTTAAGGTCTGCTCTCCAATTTGAAGAGCTTAATTCAAAACCTATTAAAATCAATCAGAAGGTTTCCTCTTTCGCTTGTACTTTATTTCATACCGTATCTCCAATAATGACTTGCTAGCGTTTCTCTGTGTCATTACTTTCTGCTGACTGTTCATGATTTAAAAGACCAAGAGGTTAAATAGCTTTTCTTCCAACATCTCCGGTTACCTGAGAGAAAAGCTCAAGGGCTACATTTGAGAGCAGAAAACGATGATCTTGTTTGTAAATTATAGTTCAAGGTCAGTCTGAAGAGAGTTTCTTGAGGGACTGGGGCTGATCCTTCTTTTTCATTCATACCACAGTGGCATAGCTTGCATTTCATGTGTCGGACATAAGCATGACTCTTGATTTGATGAGCTGTCCTGCATGACCCTGCAAGGCTGTGCCCAAAAGATGAGGAAATGAGCCCATATCTAGAGGCACAGGCCATCGAGGGCATGGGGATTTGCCACGGTGCAGCTCTGATCTGAGGAGTGGAGGGGGGGCAGAATCAGTAAGAGGGTTTATACAGAGTTTGTAGCTTGTGGGCAGCATGTGGTCTGCACTGACCTGTTGTAGAGCCCACAGCTGTGTGGTCTTTCCACCTTTCAAGTTGCTATGGGATCACATAAACTTCTAACTTACGACGTCTTATGGACAGGGCCTTTTGGTCTTTGCCCTGGTTGCTCCACGTTGATCAGATAGTCATACAATCATCTTGAAGATTTTAATGCCAGCTCTTTTGGTCTACAGTAACTTCTCTGATCACAGTCCTTCTCTGTGGAAGTGAAGAAGGCCGACACGGTCAGAAGGTGGGGCCTCTTGTCAGGTGGTCATCATGGCCACGGCACTGGGTTTGTGTTCAGCCAATTTCAACATGAGCCAAGTCCAAACCTCTCCTGGGGCTGAGCCGTCGTGGCGGTCAGGACGCTGCTGCCCACCCAGCGGAGCTCGAGGCGTCTCCTCCACTGCATGGTCCTTGCGTTGGGTCTGGCCAGCTGCAATTTCATGTCTTTGCCTCAGATGAAGCATATGCTTCCCAACGGATATAAAGTGCTGTAGGTGCCCATGGTTATCCTGCTCTCTAGAGGTGCAGGTCATCCTTTTTTCTGTCCTTGTGCGCTTTTATGGAAAAGTGAAAGGTTGAAGGTTGCTCTTCTGTAATCTTCTCCTTCCTCTGACAAATATGCTTTGTTTATTCCATACTACTGTGTGTTGTTTACAGCATATGCAGTGATATTAAACAGCTGGCACGTCTCAAGCCAGAGGTAGCTGCAGCAATCTTGGAGTGCCTATGTAAGCTCACATCAAATCCCCAGGGATGAAGGGCTCTATTAAAAATGTAAGATCATTATCACTAATCTTGAAAGTGGACGGATGCATTTAACATATATAATTATAAACTTTCAAACAAGATGATTTCATCTGGCGGAGCATCTGGGAATTGTTTTTTCATTATCACATTTCAGAGTGAAAAATCTTCCTATTCTCTCGGAGGATTTTGTGGGATTAGTTCCTGCTTTTTGCTGTTGCGTATTCCTGCAGATGTTCGTATAATTATGCACATCTCTAAATCATTCTGCATCCTTTTGCGGGGTTTTGCGTTGCCTTCCCCAGTGATGTGCAGGGATGGTCCCCTTCAGATGGCAAGGAAAATGAGGACAGGCTTTTCCCATAATCAGTTTGAAAAATTCTCTGACTCTGTGTGCAGGAGTTTACTGATGCAGCAAAGCGCTTGCTTGTGCAATCAATTTAGGAAGAACCATACTGACTCAGAAAATCACCTGATAAAGTGATTTGCATGAATGATATTTTCAGCATGAAATGCAGTTGTAAACATACACTGATACTTTCATCGAAGGATTGTCTAAATTCCCTTCTAAGCCCCTGACAGCAGGTCATGCTGTCCAGGCAGCAGCTCTGGCCACTCGTTTGCAGGGGTGAAGTGTAAAAAGAGGTGTTTCTGGTCCTGGTGATTGAAAATTTTCCTTCATGAAGCAAGTGCTTCCTCAGTAGGATTTTAAGATAAATGGTACAGACAGTCAAAGTTGCTCTGAAAGTGTGTTTTTACTTGAGAACAGCAGCTTATCCCAGTTTGGATTTCCAAAGTAGAAGGCTATTTGCTGTTGTGACAACCACTGATCTTAAGCTTTTCTATTAGAATAAACCCTAGCAAAGGTAAAACCAAAGCATCTGGATTTTAAGTTAGTAAAGACTTAATTTCATCAATAACCTTAATTCCCTCTCCCTCTAATACTAACTTTTATAGGGAAGGTTCCCAGTTCTGGGGGGAAATTGGTCGTGGTAGCTCAGGGATATTGTCACAATTGGTAAAAGCCCAGTTCCTGGAGAAGCAGCAAGGCAAATATACATAAAAAAGACAGACATAAAAAAGGGGGAAAGGTGTAGTTTGTGTGGTGCTTACTTATAAGCATGTTGCTTAAGAAACACGAGTATATCTGCCATGCGTGACCTGACTAACATATGCCAGCACTGGGGTTTCGAGGCAGGGTTTTTGCTCTCTGTTTAAGGACTGTTGGTGCTGTAGCAGCAAGAAGGTCTGGTGAGTGAAGCCAGGCTCTTAGCAGAAGGCAGAGGGGCAGGGAAGAGGAAAGAAAGGCTTGGGAAGGAAAGCAGCACGCAGAAGAGGAGGCATGTTTCTTTTGCAGGTAGGATTTAGCCCATGCAGCTGAACGTGGCGAAGCCGTTGGGGTGCACCCTTTTGATAAGATGCCCCTGGGGCTCTTGGTGAGGGAGCTTTAATGGAGGAGATAGGAGAAAGGTGGAAATTTATTGCTTTGAGTTGTTCTCCCAACATTTTGATCTTTACAAAGCTCAAAGGATGTTAAGAGTCCAGAATGCATCCAGCCTCTTCATGTCTTAATTCTTCTTAATGCAGTTCTTGCATGATATCAATAGAAGTCTTCAGGCAGACTGAAGGATTTTTGTCTCATGTTTAACTCTGAGTAGGGTGCGCAGAGATGGGTTGTTGGAACATCTTTGGTGCTCTGAGCCCGTTTTTACCATAGCACTTGTGGGATTTGCCCCATTCTACGTTTGTGACAGGGAATTCACTTGTAGGGCACCTCTTTCTTGTAAATAATATGACTCGTTTTTAAAGGTGATCTTGATCTTTGTTAGGTTTTAGGGTCAGTAAATTTATAAAGGTGGTGTTGGATTTCGGATTTGAGTGATGGCTCCTGCCAGAGATGCTGGCTTGCTCCTCTTCATGCTCTGTGATTTCACTGTACACCCAGGAACTGTGGGACTGGCGGGGACTTCAGATGTCTTATTCTCTATTTAGCTGCCTGGTTGTCACTCCTGACTTTCAGGAACTTAACTGGAAAGGAGAAGCAGAGGGGAGGAGAGGAGGTGGTGAATAGTGTGAGAATGGGAAGGGAAGGGGGAGGCTGGGAGACAGGTGCAAATCCTACGCTTGGCTGGGGTTTTGAGCTGATGTGTTGACCAGGAAGGAGCTTTCTGGGAGTGGGACTAGGCAAGTGTGAAAGTGGTGGAAACACCTTGTAATGAAAAGTGCTCAAGTTCCTACTGAGGAAGGATCATGGTAGGTTTACCGGGTTTTTTTGCCAGAAGTGATCCACTTCTGGCCAGCCAAGCATGTTTAAATTAGATCAGTGCATAAGGCTCTTCAATCACATTCTTTTATAGGATGTTTTAAGGGTATTACAAGTTTTTCCTGTCATATTGCTTTCCTGTTTCCAGAGGGTAAGAGAGGAGATACTGATGGAGGAGCCGGCAGAGCAGGCTTGCTTGGGAATAAGGATACTCCAGAGAGTCTTAAAAGATACAAGTTAAATGGGAAGTTTCTCCTTGTTCTTGCTAGGGAGGGAAGATGCATCTCAGCTGCCTGCCAAGGGCAGAAATGTGGCTTGCCTGGCAATCGGGGAAGCTCAAGGTTTCATACAGTAGGTTGATGGAAACCCGCGTCCCCCTCTGTACAGCGCTGGGAGCCAAAGGACTTTGTAAGAAGATGGAAGAACATTTCTACTGGTGCAAACTTGATGGAAACCATTTTTAAGTGTCTTTTAGTAGTCCCCTCTTACCCTCTGAAAAGACCATGCTAGTGGGGATTTTCATTAGGATTTATTGTCCTTTTTTGGTAGAAACAGTACAGCACCACAAGAAAAAACAGTGAAAGAGAAACTTGCCATATTTTGAGTGATATGAGCATGTGTCACCTCAGAGTTTTTTTGCCCATGTTGAAAGGATACTGTTAAGGCTTGCTGGCTTTACAACAAGGTCTCAACCAACCTGTGCTCTCGGTGTCTTAAGTCTTAATGATCTTTTCACAAACAAGGTACGAGCAATACAGAGTCTTTTCGTAGCCTTGTAAAACTTAATTATTTTACAAGGGTAACCTTAATTAGTGGAATTCATTGACACTGGCAGTTGAACTGGCTAACACATTGGCTTTCCTCAGATGTTTAACCATTAGTAATTGATACTATTTTGCAGTCTGCTAAAGCATCCCTAATGTTGTTCAGCCTTGGAGAAGCTAGAGATTGCTTTTGTAAGAACTTAACCATAACACTGATTCCAAACGCCAGATCTCCGCTTTTACCTGGAGATGCCCAAGTTCTAGAGAAAGAAGAGTTTAAGAGGCATTTTTTTTAATGGGCTAGCATGGTTGCCACACCTGATTGCACAGAGCCTGGCTCTGCGGCTCCACATGGAGCCCATTCGCTCCTCTGGAAACCCTTTCAAATCATTTCAAAGTCAGAAATTTAGAAGCACATACAATATGTGAAGTGATTCAATGATTTAACACTATTTAAAACAGAGAAACTCCTGTTATGCCTCTCTCTTCCCTTTTAAGCATTTTCATCAAGAGCATTTGAAATCAATGACTTAAACTCCTCTGTGCATCTGAATGTCTCATGGAAGGAGCGAGGATGTTGCTGAAAATTTAAATAATGACTTCGGAAACCAGTAGCAACATGAAATGAGTACATCTGCCAGTCACTGCAGTCCCCGTGTGCGGCACCAAAGGAAAAGGAGGCTTTGAAATGCACCTGGCAAGACAGTGCCCTTGGTGACATTGCACACCTAGTTATACTTCTCTTGCTAAAGATAAGTGTGAGGGTTTTTTTCCATAAGCACAAAACAGGTGATTAAAGTCAGGTTAAGTTTTGCATTTGTACAGTGGCTTGATTATAACATTAAAATGTGATGATTAATAAAACGGATCAGGCATAAAAGGGGATATTAATTTTACTTGGTCTGTAATATTGCGGCAGTTAGGTTCAATCATTTGTAAGACAGAAGGCTGTAAAATACATCCTGTGATGAGGTTATAGTAAAACTAAACATCGTCATAAATAACAAAATTCAGCTATTTATTTACTGATCTCTAAATAAGGTGTGATTGGAGTAAATATGATGGGAGACGTTTAATTAAACTGAATGAAGGAGTGTTGTAAACATCACAACATTGCCAGTGAAAACAGAAAATTAATGTGTTGGCAGACCACGTAGTTAAGGCTCTAAAATGCATCTATAAGTATGTCCTTTTGATAAATGTTTCAGTACCTCTGTGAATGCTTTCAAATTGATTCAAGGACATCCAAGTGCCATAATATCTTGCCCAACCTCTGTCAGGGCTGTTGTGCTTCTTATTTCCAGTGAAAACATTGCAAGTAAAGACTGTATTCCATAAGGAGAAAAACTGGCTAATACCCACAACTCTCTAAAATGAAAATACCATTTGCATTGGAAGGATTGAGGAGTGTATTGTCACAGATGTCAAACTACTCCGGTCTTGGTAGTAGTAAATCTTTTGCTGTGGATTGTTTCTTTTCTCATTCTGATTATTTTCGGTATAAATACCAAAATACGTTTTAATTGATACGAGGTTTGCTGGTATGGTTCTGCTCAGTTCTCCTGTTTTATTTTGAAATTGCTGAATCCAGAAATGGGGGAGGATTCCTGCTGTGTCACAGGGAGGAAACCTTGTCTGGGATGCGGATTCTGGTGGAGGTATTATTCTGAATAGCTGATGAAACTCAGCCCAAAGTCTTCTGCTTTACTGGAGTAGAGTTTATTTCTTGTACCGACCGTGCAAAACTGTTCTGTGTTCTCCATTTAGATCCCACTCCCTTTTTGCATCCTTTTTTTGTTTTTCAAGGGCGATCTAGTCGGTCACGCTGAGATTCCAGTTTCCCATTCGCCAAGCTGTTGTCCTGCCGCTTGCAGTATCATCGCTGGCGAGCTGCTCGGGGTACCCTGAGTCGACTCTCAAATGCATCTGCCTTTCACGATGTGGAAAAAAACCCCAGCATCTTTAAGTTTTCTTTGCTGCTTTTCAAACCAGACCATGTGCGGTCTACAGAGCTGTGTTCATCAAAAAAAATCAAAGTTTCTTCTTGCATCCAAAATAGATAGTAGGAGTTAGCATTCATAGGAGAGGTGTCAGAACCATGAACTTAAGTTGGTAAGTACTGAGTTTGAGCTTTTGGAGGACTTTCTCCATAAAACAAGGTGGAAGGGAGTTGAGGTTAGAACACCAAGTGCACTGCACAGACAGATGAAACCAGAGGCCATTAAAAGCCCTGTCTCTTCAAGTGTGCTTTGTGATAGAAGTACATGAAAATCCCTCACTGCAGGTCCCCATCTGTAACGGTGTTAATGGAGCTTTGAATAACACAGTGCAGCGTTGCTGCAGTCTCATGGTTTTATCATGCTTTTCCCATTATTTCTACTTCTTCTGTGGGAACCAGACTCATCCTTTCTATTCCTTCTAATATTTTGGACATAAAACGTGCAGGACGCTGCCAGGCGGGCATCCCTGCCAGGAAGATGGCAGCATTGCACCGTACCTGTGTGGGCACATTGAATTGTCCCGTGCGGCTTTGCGCACTCTGTAGCACAGATCTTGTGCCCGGCAATTAATTTCTTTTTCTGCTCTCCCTTCTTGCCGTTCTCCCGGGCCTGGGCTGAGGGTGATGTGCAGATCGCACCCCTGGGGAAGCTGGGAAGCATAACTACTTGTTTCTCTGTCCGTGTGTATTCAAATGAGTTGGGAGCAAAGCCCCTACACTTGACATTTTATCAATACTGCCTTCGTTAGAAGTTCACTTCTGTTCATTAAAGTTCCCTTTTTAGACGTAATTTGTCACTTCTGTTCAAGCGAGAAGGAGGCTTTCTGGAGGAATGGGGTGCTTGCATTAGTTCTTGACGTAGATTCACAAAGAAATGGGTGGCATCAGCATGTTGTCTGATACTCCCCTCCCACTGCTGGAGTTGATTCATGTCCAGATTAAAACTCCACAGGTTAAGACCCATCAGCAGTTTTGGCTGGTTGTCCTGGTTTAACCCTAGCCATCAACTAAGCCCCCGCACAGCTGCTCGCTCACCCTCGCCACGCCGGTGGGATGGGGGAGAGAATCAAAAGGGCAAAAGTATGAAAGCTCTTGGGCTGAGATAAGAACAGTTAAATAATTGAAATAAAATAATAGTAATAATGATGATGATAATAACAGAAAAAGACAGAGAGGAACAAAACCCAGGAAAAACAAGTGATGCAACTGCCCGCCACCCACCGACCGATGCCCAGCCCGTCCCCGAGCAGCAGTCACTGCCCCAGCCAGCTCCCCCCAGTTTATATTCTAAGCATGACAGCGTATGGTGTGGAATATCCCTGGGGTCAGCTGTCCTGGCTGTGCCCCCTCCCAGCACCTTGTGCACCCAGAAGAGCATGGGAAGCTGAAAAGCCCTCGCTTTACTGTAAGGATTACTTAACACAGCCAAAATGTCAGTGGGTTATGAACATTCTTCTCATACTAAATCCAAAACACAGCACTACACCAGCTACTAGGAAGAAAACTGACTGAATCCCAGCTAAAACCAGGACACTGGTACCCGCCAGCGGAGCCTGAAACAGTGGGTTTCGTGGAGCCAAAACATCCCTCTCTTCCCTCCCCATGTCTTCCGTTTGACTTGCTAGAGAGCAGACATGGACCCCACCTCACCAAGGGCAGATTTCATGTTCAGTAGATATTTGCAGTGGTAGGTTTGTTTAGAGTCATGTTCTTTGCTTATATCTAGTCTGAAACTTCACCTGATGATTCCTGATTCCTGTGGTGTCTTTTCTAATGTGGACATCAGTGTGATGATCCATAGGCTGCTGAACTACTAAGGAAGCTCTTAGGAAGCCATTCAGGCTTCGTTATAGGCTTCAGAAACATTCACAATACACTGTATGTTTTTAGCTGTAAAGGAAGACGTAGTTGCTTTTCCCTAAAACATACAACGCTCAGGCTGAACGTGGAAAATTAGACGAAAGCCTCTCACCAATAAACACTGTCATATTTGCAGTGCTCTAAGACTTCCCACCCTGTGCAAAAATGAGCTGTTGGAGGTAGGTGGTTGATCATCACAAAATGTAAAACTGAAATACCAGGTCCAAACTACTGGTGTGGTGTGTGTGCGTGCTGGAAGGACCGACCCAGTGTAGCTTTCCCTGCTCGCTGAAGTGACTATGCCTTGATTCTTAGGTATTAAGTTATGATAGAAAGTCTTGGTGGCTTCTTGAGAAACAAATGCAACATTAATGTTGACAATTAACCCAGTTGTTCTACCATGCAAAAAGGTGCAATTTTCCTCTTCGTGAAAAATTAAGATCTGCTTTGATCATTTGGAAAGCGTAAAGTAAACTAATGAAGCAACGTCAGTACGTTAATTCCAACGTTTTTGGTAGGTAAATACGCAGCATCGCTCCTTGTAGGCCCAGAGGATCTAACTACGGTCTCAAAATAGAAAGCCACAGAAGAAATTGCAATTAAATTTGCAATGCATTCAGAGAGCTGAAAGGGGATGGTGTCATGCTTGAAAATGTATCATTTATTCTCTTTGGTAACGCGTACAGTTTTTTCCCCTCTCCGTCAGACACGGCAGCAGCTCTCCAAATAAGTAGAGAAGCTGGCACAGAGACGCTTTCTTGCTCATTAATAAAGCCAAGGGTTTCAAGCACAGATTCAAGATATTGATAGAGCAAACTGCGACGTGTGCAGGAGGATGTCTGGGTGTGCATCATAGAAAACGCAGCGGTGGCGATATTCCACTGAGGAGGAAGATGTGCCCACTGTATGGATTCATCTGGTGAGAAGAAAAGCTTGCTGGGCCGTGCTTGCGTGGGATGTCCTAGGGGTATCTGAGATAGGTGAAGAGGTGGAGGCTAAACCTACATTTTGGTTTACTATTAGAAGTAATGCCCTTGAAAGGGAAAGGTGGGGTTTTGATGCAAGGAGAAGTCTGGCAGAGCTGTTGGTCCCGGTGCTGGCACAGAGCTGAGGCTCAGGCAACCTGTGAGCAGCTTCAGCAGGTGTGTAGAATGATAGAATCATAGAATGTGCTGAGTTGGGGGGCACCCACAAGGATCATCAAGTCCAGCTCCTTTCCCTTCTTCCCAGAATCCCAGGTCGGAAGGGACCTCAGGGATCATCTGGTCCAACCTTTCTGGGAAGAGCACAGCCTAGACAAGATGGCCCAGCACCCTGTCCAGCCGACTCCTGAAGGTGTCCAACGTGGCCGAGCCAACCCCTTCCCTGGGGAGATTATTCCAAGATGACTGTCCTCACTGTGAAAAATTTCCCTCTGGTGTCCAGTCGGAATCTCCCCAAGAGCAATTTTGTCTTGGTAAGGGATTGCAGTTTGCCAAAAAGCCTGAAGGCAAAGCCCGTCTGTCTTGTGGGGCTTAAATGACTCCTTCAGGAATGTATCTGCTGCATCTGTTCAGGGAAAAAAAAGATGGTCAATCACAATAGTGCCAACTGATGACTGTGGAAAAAGTTTATATCACTTTCCTGCTGTAAGTTAATGTTTCAGCTACTGAAGGAGAATCAAAGTCTGCCAGAAATGAGGAACATTCATACCCACCAGCATTTGAGGACTATGTTTACTTAAAAACCTTTCAAGAAATATAAAAATTATTGCTGCTGTGAACCTTGCAATAGAGCTGTGAATAACTTCTTTTTGAGCTCTAAGAGCTGCATCAGAATACTGAGAATTAAGTGGACATGCCGGCACAGCAGAAAGCCTCGCGGGCAGCTCCTGGCACACACGTCCTCCTGCCTCATGCAGAGCAGCAGCATCGGATGAACGGATGACGCTGTGATGGGAGAACCTGCGGTACCCACCCGGCCATGCTGGAAGTCGGACCCAAGGCACGGTGTGACCAGGAGCCCCCAGGAGCCAGTCTGGGATGGCAGAGGTGCCCATGCTGAAATAAATACTGCTTTCACTGAAGCTAGAGAGAAAACTCCCACCGATAGAAATGCAAGCTTCAGGTGACAAGGTAGGACAGAGGAACGGAGCAAGGACCGTACAGTTCTGGAAAGGACAACCCATCCAGGGATTTTTTTTTTTTATACTTCAATATATGCATTGACGTGTCTAATTGAAGGAGAAAAGTATTAGTTGCGTTCAGAGGAAAGTGCTAAGATGTATTTTGAAAAACATTCAAATGTTTTGATAAGTTCTGGAGCACTTCAAGGCGTGGCTTGGATTTCTTCATAGCCTGGCTTGATATGAAGAGTATCTCTGCAATGTGAAAGGAAATTGTATCTTAAAAAGGCATCTAAGCTTACTTTGACTTGACTGTCATTTTCATGCTAATAGGTTATTAGAGGCTGTGTTAAATTGAAGACAGGAAACCTTTAGGGTCTGTTTAACGCGTCATAAATACGAACACTGCTGTCTTGTCTTCGTGCAACTCTATTTTTACTGAGCAAAAAAAAAAGCAGAACCATAATTTTTCTCCTAAAGACCTTACTAAAAAGAATGAGTACGTTAGTTTATTTTTTTAGATCTGTTCCATTCGGAAAGTTTCCCCACTCAGTGATGTGGTCTTACCCTCTGTGGACAGGCGTGCTTATTTTGCACCAATCTGGGTGATGGCATCTGTGCTACAAGAGGTCTGGCTGCACACTGAGCTCCGGACAGCAGGGGAGGCTCTGCCTCCGCGATCCCCACCAGGAGACCAGCGGGGAAGCTGCGCGTACCTTTTGCAGAAGGCCTTATTTGACCACCTTGCTTTGCAGTGTCAGGAGCCAGCAACGTCAGTTATGTGACAACGGACACCCGCTGGGCAGAGGGGTGTTGGAAAGCAGGAAAACACATCTTTTGAGATAGCTGAGTCCTATGGAATTAATAGAAAATGAGATATGGCCGTTCTTCCAGCTGGCAAGCACAGTGTTTCGGTTTCCTGACGGTCATTAATGTTTTTCTCTTGCTTCAACATGGAATAACCATAATAAGTCTGGGTGCTAGAATAGTTTGGGATGAGGAGAAGCAATCCACCTGTAACGCTTCGGATTGTGGTTTCTAACCTCATCACTGTGCTAGGAATCCACTTGCTATTCAGCACTGCATTTTGATGGAACGTTTATGCACAAAGCTGGGAGGTAAGTCCGTCGTCTCAAAAAATCAGCACTCCTTGCTGTAGTCTATGTCTTGCTGCCTCACCCTTTTTCTGGCACCGTCCTATGCAACAGTTTTGATGATGTGACAGGAAAACGTGAAGGGTTTAGCAGTATTTGTTCACTTTGGCTGCTTATGGAAACTCTTCTGCATCAAGGATTCATTAACACCTACCGCACAGCAATTAAGCTAAGTAAGGGTAGTTAATATTTACGTGGCATTTTGAAGGACTATGGCGATAAATTCCTGTATAATTTTCCAGAGATAATATTAAATCCATGAATAAACCAGAAACAAGCCACAAACAAGGCAAAGTGGGTGGGTATCAGCATTTTGCATCCTTGGCCCTTCTGTCATCTCTCTTATCCTCTTGCTCCTGCCATATTGCAAAACAAAGGCAGTGGAGGTTGGGATTCTCCATCAAATAAAGTTTCTTACTCTTTACTGTGATATTTTCACTCCATACTGACCACTCTCTGTCTTCTAGACTTTAGGTCTGTATTAATGGATGTTTGTTCTCTCTTCTGTAAATAGATCAGGTAGATAGTAAGTAGTTATTTCAGAGCGCAGGTCTACACACTCAGCAAAGCTACATGCAAGTGAGACTCGCCAGAAGCAAAATCAATTGGCTAAACTTTGAATATTTCAAAGAAGTTCGGTGCTGCATGTGACCAAAGAAAGATGCTATAATGCACTCGAGCCTTTTTTCTTCCAGCTACAAAACCATATCTGATGGAAAAATAGCATTGCTCAAATATGCAGAAGTAAACAATGCCACCCAAAGATAAATTAATTAAAATGGCTGCTCTCAGTCCTCTAACACTCCAGCTCAGATGTAGAGCTTTGATAGTCTTTAAACTGATTGTAATGCAACTGGGCTGCAAAGCTTTGAAGGAGGAATTGATTAAAGCTTAAGCCGCCTGAAATGCGTTCCCAGTTGTCCGAATTAGTTGGGCTTTGGCAGCGTACAGGTGGTGCCAATGCCAGCGCCCCTGCCAGCACGGCTGCGCTCCTGCAGGGGACTTGCAGCCTGGCGGTGCATTTCCAAGCCGGATAATATACGTGTCCCTGCCGTGGCATGAATGAACCCGCTGCTGCAGCGTTCAGCTCCTGCAGGGCCTCCAGCATGGGTTGGTTCAGCAGGAGCAGGGCCCCTGAGCATCAGTTGGATGCTGTCCCGCTGGGATGAGGCTCTGCCTTGTGGCTGGAGGGGTTCCCCTTTATTGCACAGCCAAGCTGATGCGCTGCAGATACGGGACTGCTCCTGTGAAAATCTCAAGGACTTTTTACTTATTATTGCTTTCTTAAAGGCCCGTTAGGTGTTTTTTAAGGATTTTTTCACATTATTAGTTGGTCCTTAAGGCTTATTAAATATCAGCATCTTTAAGGTCCATAATGTGCAGGCATGAGCCGTGAGCTCTCCTGTCCTTGAGCAAATGTATCTCTTGTATTCAAAAATACGGCCCTTTCTTTCTCCAAGGCCTATTGCAGGAGACCCTGGTTAGTGTTTTAGGAGAGCTAACAGGGAGATTACATTGCTGTGGGTTTATGTTTGAAGTGCAACAGACGGCCTTGGTCTGCAAATCTCCACTGACTTTTTATTGTCTTAGGTAACATTAAGTGTTCTTTGTGAACAGTCAATGCTTGTTAGGAGTTCTTAGCTGTACAAATTTTTAGTATTAAAAAATATTTAAATTCCCTCTGGAAAAAGGAATAAAGTGAGGAATTAGTTTTATTCCTTATATTCCATGATAGTCCTTCCAAATTTTTGTGGGAGAAGGCATGAAAAAATTCTGCAGAGTTCTCTGAATTTCAGTGGGATAACGTTTGCTGACTGAGAGCACTGATTTTGGAGCCTTTCCGCACTCAACTCTCTTTGCATACAGCTATTTACATTTTCTCCTTTTCTATATCCGTTTCGTATTCAGCAGCAATGAATTAATTCTTTCCATTTACCTGGCGTCTCTGGTTGCTGTCTCTAAATACTTGACTGTGACACTTTGCCTTGTCTCTTTGGCTTACAGGATTCTCAGGGAGCCCAGCAGTGACCAGCACGTACAGCTGTATAGCATCTGGAGTTAAAAGCAGTTTAAAATGCAACAAAATACATGAGGAAAAGATGTGCATAAAACCTGTATGTTTTTACTGTATGTTTTTGAAGCTTGCTTGTAAGTGCAGCTGCATTCTTCTGAAATAGGTTAACCTGATCATGCAAACGTTGCCAACAACTCTCACCCATTAACCACACCTGGTGAAAGTGTGGCGAACAGATACCACGGAGTATCAGTTTCTTGAAGATGGTGGCAAGGTGGCTGCTGCACTTGTAAGAGTGAGAGTTTTATCTGACAGCACAATGTTGAGTTCTGGCTCGATATTATTGCTTAGCAAATTCCCAGTCTGGTGCAGAGAGGAGTCTCCCAGCTGGGCCTTCAGGATCATCTTAAAACTGATGAGGAAACCAATTCTCCACCCACCAGCTGCGCTGTAAGGAAGCCCCTATTCTTAATGTGGAAAAACCTCCCAGTTCTTGTTTCCAGGGGCAGGAGCCCTGCCTGAACCACAGGGGAGGTTCAGCACAAAAAATATCCTGGGCAATTAATAATTTTTCTTGTTCTATCCCTCTTCCTTTTTCATTCAGAAAATGCTACAGTTCTGGCAAAGGCTGATGCCTCTTTTGACGCTGATGGTGTCTGACACACCATTAATGTGTAGTCAGACATGAAAAACAATGCAAGTAGCATTGATTTGTTGTTTTCCAGGTTGGTTAAGTTCCTTCCTATTGAGGAAAGGGATTTAAGTATAGCTTGGTAGGCTGGAGGGAATACATACAACCGAGAGGTCTCATTCCCACCGGTATGAATAGCGAAGCTCCCACTGCTTTCGGGGTACTCTGGATGGGAACCTGGTGTTAACTTGCAGGAAAAAGGGATTTTTAGTTCCTCCTTCATTGCGGTAGGTGTGAAGTGCAGCCGCTGCCATCCGCACTCACACCAACTCCACTTTCATGAAATTTGGCAATACTGTACGTGTGGCAAAACGCAGCTGAAGATGCGCAGCGGCATTAAGCGCAGTCCTGTGCAAGCAATCAGAATGATAGTTAATGGGTGTAACGTTTCCTCTGGATGAGACTGGGCGGTTCTCCTGCACTTGTTGTCACAGCGTGAAATTCTCCCCACGAGAGCTTTGCTCCTTTCCTTTGCTCCAGTGATGTCCCCAAGCCGAAATGTGTCGGCGGAGCTGGAGGGCCAATGCAACACGCATCACCGAAACATCAGCAGGATCTCCGTGGTTTAATGCCGACCCCATTCCCTTTACTTTGCTATTTCACATACGTAGCAAACGGGTTTGAAAACCCCACGTTTGTCCCAGGCGCGGGGGTGCTCGGCTGAGGATGCGGCTGGTGGCACCGTGGGATGTGGCAGTGGCTGCTCATCACTGATCTGCACAAACAGCCCTCCTTGTATCAATGCCAGTATTTTGGGGAGGCAAATGGTGGTGTCGGTGGGTGGGAATCTGGAATTTAGCCATCAAAATAGCACCATGCAGACAAAACTACTATTTTCCCCAACCAAAATGAGAATATTTCACTACGCTTATGGCTGAAGTAAGTTAGATTCTTTTTTTTCCCCCAGCACCGCTGTGTTTTTGCAATGCGAGTTGTAAACAGGGACGAAATTTTACTCGGGATCAAATTCACAAATGCTCAATGAGTTTTTGCAAACTGGTGTTTACAAAGCAAAAGCCAGCGGGGGCTGTTGGCTCCAAACACTCACATAGAGTTTGCAAGTTCGTCTGGCACTGCTTTTAATTAGGAGTAGTTTGTCTGTGATGCTTTAGGAATGAGGAGACACTTCACTTCCTTCTTGAAATCTGTAAAGTTTTTTAAGTCTTTCGTGTTACATCTCTGGGAGGTTTCCAGGCCTCTGTATCCCTTAGGGATGTGTTCTTCAGCGAAGTGCTGATCCATATGGTTTCTCAGCTGATTGGGGGATGTATCTGAGTCCTATATGCGATACCAGAAAAGCACAGTGTAACATAAACTGCGTGTTTGCAATGCGTCATATAATCTAAAACGTGTTTCTGAAGTACGCTGAGAACAGGCGTTTGAGTTGCCTGCAGATGCGGGTGCTTTGTAGAACAGTGCGTCGTGCACACCAGTGAAAGGGTCCCTGGGTTTGCTGGTTTGGGATTGAACCCACCTGTCATTTAAATGAGTAGGAGGGAGGAGAGTCAACACGGGTGTTACCTGAGGAGTTGCAAAGAGCTGAGCAACTAGAGTGGCCTCACTCTCTGTGTCTCAAAATTGAATACAAAAAAGCGCCAGCAGCAGAAGTCAGTGAAGATGTGATTTTTCTGTGCAGAACCTCCTATCTAGCTCTGAAACAAACCCCCGATATTTTAATCTTACACGTGTTTTCAGAATACCGTTCTCATGCTGACTGAGCGCATGGTCCGACTTCTCAACTCAAAGGGTGAAAGCACAGGTTTGCATCAAACGTAATGGAGAACGTGCAACACGTGCCCCATCAACGGCACGGCCGGTGCTGCAGTGCCGCGGCTCCGCCGTGCGTAGCCGGAACGCCCAGGCGCTGCGGCGCAGGAGGCTGTGCCATGGCGTGAGAAGCAGCACTGAAGGTCTGTGATCCCCAAATGTTTTAAATGTAAAAGTCACTGCAAGGGTCAGGAAGGGAAAACCTTCACTGGGTGGTTCTGCAGGCAGCCCGTGTTAGGGGGAAGAGTCTCATGAGTAGAATCGCTTTGTACCTAAAATGTTTTGGATTTAAAATGTGTGAATTTGACGCTTCCAAAGTTTCCTTTTTTATGCTTCATTTGAAGTGAGGGATCCATTTCTGCCATGTAACCTGGCTACACATTTACTCCTAGTGACGTGGATCAGTTGTTTGACCGTGATGGGGCTCAGGTGTGGGTGGGAGCAGGAGGAGCAAGGTTGAGCCTTGCTAATGCATTGCATCTGGTGGTGCTGACTGGGGAAAGGGTGGGGAGCACCTCCACACCTGGTACAACCAGGCTCCCTCCAGTTGCTCCTTTGCTGTTCCTCTGCGAGGTCACACAGAGTCGGTAGGGAAGGGGCTTAGGAATAACAAGCAGGATGCAAAGTACCAGGTGGGTACCTTGGGTGCGCAAGCTCTGGAGCATTGTGGTGGCAATGGCCAGACAGTTCATGTGGTCTGCTGTCTGGCATGACCCAAGGGCTGGCGCTGCTTCCTGCTGCTGAGGACACCGCCTGGTCTGCTCTCGGGAGGGACGAGGTTGGCCAGCCGAGGTGTGAATGCTGAGATGGCCCTGCTGAGCTTCCCAGGCTTGGAGAGGAGTTGGGTGAGTTGGCTAATGCTTGCTGAGCTGCGACATCCTTTCTGTGCTGGCTGCTGTCTCCAGAGAGTGTCTGAAGGACCTTGTTGGGTCTGTGGTCTGAGTGGGGGCCCTAATGCCCTCTGAGGGCTGGTGCTCCCCTGGAGCACGTGGCAGGGAGGGTTGAGCGTGCATCGGTGCCGTGCCCCAGGGGACAGACTGAATGCTGGACTCCTTCCAGCGGCAGACGAAACTAGGAGTGGGATGCATGTGCTGGAAGGCATTATTCTTGCTCCCCCTCAAATAAGAAAACAAAATAAGCCTTGGGCAGGTTCATGTTGGGTGTTGGATGCTTCTAGCTGCTGGAGGAGCAGTTGCATGCCCTGGTCTGTGCTCATCTGCTCTCACCAGCTAGGTGAGGCAGAGCCCAGCTCGTGCTTGGTGGGGGCACATCCAAGTGCGATCAAAGGATCAAAGTACTTCAATGAGTAATTCTGACTCTCAGTGTGGGACTTCTTTCCCCCCAGGTCAGTAAAGAAGTGCTTCTGCAGTAGGGATGCTTTGTCCTCTCCTGAATGTGATTTTTGGGTAACTCTCTACCATCCATAGCTCTCTAAGAGCTTCTGGGGATCATTGCAGCAGTATCAGCCCTGTGCTGGAGGTGCTGACATCCTTAGAAGCTGGAGCTTCTGACCCTGCTGCTTCTGCTGCCCTGATATAAATCTTCCCTGGCGACTAGTTTTGCTTAGGTGTGCTGTTTGTAGTGAGGCATCTATCGCTCTGCTCATCCACGTGGCTGTGAGATGACTTGGGAAATACTGAAGGGACCCTTCAGCAGAGAGTAAGTTTAGGAGTACTTTAAAGCCTTCATGCAGAGATGCCCTTTGGTGCAGAAAGGAGGCCGTGGAAGTCCTGTGTTTGGTTGGTCAGGTTGGAGTATGGAGTTTTGGTGGGTTTTTACGGTGTTTTCATTACTCAGCTGTAGGCTACCTAGCTCAGAGAGATATTTTATCAAGTTGCTCATCTTGTTAATTTGCTCAAAACATTTTGCTTGTTCCAGATGTGCCGCTAATTTTAATGCTATGTCAGTATAAGGTGGCAGCAGAGATGCCATATATTGCATTTTGTTAGTTAGGGGATAAGGTAGTCCAGAGCTTTCACTGAACTTCATGAGTGCGTGGAGGTTGAGGTGTTCAGAGAAGCGCTGGAAATACCTAATTTAAATTCTTCTCCAGCTACTAGAAGTAAGAGATAAATCATAAATAAACCCAAATTACGTTCTGCCTTCTTTGCAGATTTCTTTCCCCACCTCATGTAGTAGAAAAACGTGTGTTGTAAATCCCACATGAAGCGCTTTATGCTGGCCCTTCATGTGGCTGTGTTAAAAGGGATGCTCACTGCTGTATTTCAGACTTGCACCTTTTATTTTCCATGTGCAAGTGTGCCCTCGGGTGCAACTGCGGGAGAGAGTGCGTGGTTTGTCTAGACAGTCTGCTCTGCAAGCTCAGATAAGAATTTTAGATCATGACCTAGAGAAAAAAAAGGGGGGGGAGAGAAAAAAACACCCATAACACAAGGGATCTTGGTCCCTCAGCTAATGTGGGGTGCTGCTCAGCACGCCTGGGGATGGAGACCCATGTCCCTGGAAGTTAAACACTGGTGCTGCTCACCTCCGGAGCAATAAGGGTAAAAAAGAGAGATTGAGGGGTGTTTTTTAGGCGACTGGTTTCTGAGGCTTCACTTCTCTGCTTAACTTCCATTTTCTGCTCTGAAAGAGAAGGAGGAACTATGCCCCATCGTACCTGCTCTACTTTGCTGACACTTGTTAGCTGAATCAGAGGGGGGAAAAGAATACCCTTCCTTGTTTTTATGTGCTGACCAAGGTTTGTCTTTCAAGAATAAATCAGGAAGTGTCTTATCATCTTTGTACGATGGAGGTGCTGAATCTGCACGTGGGATGTAGAAAAGGACTTTTTGACCAAAGACTCAGGCTCTGTGCTGATGCTGACTTTTTTTTTAAACACAGCTTAGCTACACTTGCCGGCCGAGCACAACGCGAAGGAAGCAAAAACGCCTCCTAATCTTGTATTACAGCATTAACTGCAGAAAAGTGGTATTTAGACTGATGATGATGTGATGGAGTCCTGGTATGTGCAGGGTGCTGTGAAACCGAGAGGATGATAGTGATTTTCATTAACTCGCTCTCTTTAGGGATCTCGTTCTTCAAGTTCTTCTGTGGTTTCTGCAAAATTTCTCTGTTGAAAAGACTTGGGCTGAAGAGCAGGAGCTGGGGTCAGGCCGTAGGCTTGGCTTGGCCTTCCTAGGTTATGCATTCACCAAATTTAGTTCTGCATTTGTGGATGGTATCGGTTATATTCTGCCTCTTCAGAGTCATCCTGTGACTCATCACAGAGGGACCGATGAGATGGAAGAAATCGGTTGAAAAAACTAATTTACAGGTGGCACTTCTGGTAGCCCTGATCCCAGCCTCTGACCCTGCTCTTGGGTTCACGGAATCCTTCATTTCTGGGGACTTCAGGTTTTTCCCTGAATATATATGCTGTGGATGGACCTGAGGAGGGTGGGAGGAAGCAGTCACTGTTCCAGCTTTCTCTTGTTTCAGTAAGAAATATTGACTAAAAGCTGGTTTAGATGGAATGATCAATTAATACCCCTCAGCACGCACACACACTGAATTAATTTGATAATCCCTTGTGTAAAGTCAGTGGAAAGAAGAATATTTTTTGTTAGTTTATAACAGGAAGAAAGTGTATCCTGCAAAGGTAAATGTCACCATATTGATCAAAATTCACAACAGCGTCTCCAAAACTTTGTGCCGTTGCTGGAAGGCTGGCTGTATTTTTCAGAAGAGAAGCCGATACTTTTTTCCTTTCTTTCTCCGTTAATTTTACAGGTGGAACTTTTCACAATCAATTGCGTCACAAAACTTTTCAAGGTGTGGGTTTTTTTGTTGTGTGGTTTGTTTTTTTTTTGCTTTTCTTTTATTTTCCTGCTGGCAGAACCGAGTAGTTTGTGCTTTACTGATCATTCCTGGTGCAATCCTGCATTAACCGAGCTCCTGCCGGTGGGGCAAGGGTGGGGGTACTGAGCTAAGGAAGGGTTTGCTCCGTGCCGTAATGGAGCTAATGGCATTGCGCTCAGGACAGCTGCGGGTACATCTGGTGTTAAACTACCGTTATTTAAACTTTATGATGCGAGAGACTGCCAACTCTCCCACTTGCAGCATATAAATTATGTCAATTGCTCATGCACTTTTTTTAACCCTGATTTCTCTTGAATTATGGATGATAGACAGGGCCAGAATTTGCTTTTAGTGTTCCCTTGTGACCGTGTGTATGCCGAGTGCACTGAGCAGTCATAATCTCAGTGTGTGCAGTCAGGGGATGCATGATATAATTTGGGTTGTGACCATAGAGCTTGTATCCTAACCATTCAGGGAGTTACAACATCTGAAACTCGGAGCTATTTTGAGGCAGGGTGGGTGCTTTGATGCCAGGTTTGTGCAAGGAAAAACAGCTGAGGCCAGAAGGGTTCGTAGCCATGAACTCCGTGTCCCAGATGGGTTTTTGAAAGCCAGTGTGATGTCCCCTTTCAAGAGAGCCCTCCATTGTGGAGATCAGAGACTGTCTCTTAGGCTTCACTGTGGGGAGAAATAATAGCTTGTGTCTTTAATGAAAATATTATGATTGGCTTGCTTTGAAGTTTTCAAGCTGATGTGTGTGGTGGTGGAGCGTGTTCATCAAGCCATGCACTTAGTTGACTGAATACTCTTGTGTGGGCCGGGAACAGGTTTGATTCGTGCAAATTAAAGTCGTACGGTCCAGAGCCGATGGGGCCCCCGCTGAAGCTGCTGGCGTCACTGTGATTTTTTGACTACTCGTACCGCTCCTCAGAAAGGGAAACCTTTTAAGAGGCACGAATGCAGTGTGTGGATATCATAGCGCTTTTGCAGAAGCAAGTCAAGGCACTGCTGCTTTTAAGATAATTTCCGCAGCATTTATTGAATAATGTGTGGTTTTAGGGTGTACTAACAGCAGGTGTTTGTAAATTATATACGACAGCTACAGATGCAGACAAACAGCATAAGCGTCTGCACTCCTCTTGTTGCATTTGGATGCTACATAAAATTTAAGACTTTTTCCATGCTTGAATATGAAGAAAGCTTCACTCCCTAGCATATTGATTTCACAAGCATTAGCTCTTTAATCAAACAGCTCTGAAGTTTTGTACTTCATTAACTGATCTTTAGGAGTAAAGTGCAAACTGTTTGCAATGGGCTGCCTGGGTGAAGTCTGTCATTGCTGGTAGCACTTGAAACGCCCAGCGCTGGAAGATTTTAGACAAAAGCTGTTCTGGGAGTGGAGGCAGCAGAGATTAGAGCTATGGAAATGACTGGGTGGAAGAAATGAGGGCGGTCAGGTGTTTTGGCAAGTATCGCTATGGGGAAAAAACACAGCAGTTAATAGTCTTTCAGAGCTGTGAAGTTGTATGGAAGGGAACCTTGGTCTGGCTCAGAGGAGATGGGGACGCAGTGAAAAAGCCTTTCAGTGGGCAACTAAATCATCCTGTAGGTCCTGTTGCAGAAGGAGGTGCTGCTGTAGCAGCTCGTGCGTCGGGGCCGGCCAGGTGAAGCCAGCAGGGTCCCAGGCTGGGTGCTGCCCTGGCCAGCCCTGCCCGCGCATCGCTGCGCGCCTGGCTGCCGAGCGTGCTTCAGCTGGTTGTGTTTATAATGCCAAGGGTAAACAGTTTGCACGCATAATTATAAGGGCTTATTAATACTAAGCATTGTATAACAAACACATTTGCAAATAATGGCTTAATAATGTTGCCTAAATCATTGCTTTAAAAATGGCTAGACCATTACCTTATTAATGTGGGTTTTTTTAAAGTATGTCATCAAAGCTTTATTTTCTATATTTTTCTGTTTTCTTATTTTTCTTTCTACACTGCTATTTTTGACATTCAGGCATATCCAGACAGTCACCAGTAAGATATATTAGCTAAAAATACTCTGGAAGCACTTCCAAAATATTGAACTGTGTCTCTTCACAGCCTGCAATCTGTCACTTACAGGCATACATGTAAAATACTGTGTTATGAGATGCATTTAATGGGTGCAATTCATTAAAAGAGTACAGAGCAGTGGCTGCTCTTCACTGCAAAGAGGCACTCTGTCCCCAAGACGCTTCACAAGCACAGACCTCTCCGAAGGAAACCACTTAATCCTTGGGTGAGCAAATATGATGATAATGTTCTGTGCTTTGTTGTGTACTGTGATCTAATTGAGATTTAATGCATTCTGCCTTGTCCCTGCCATGGACTCCCTTTGGACCGTGCAGTACAAAGCTCGGTGTTAGCAGCTTTCTTTGCTGTATCCCAATTTATGTCTTCAAAGACATCCAGGCACTTGTTACACGCATGCAATAGCAGTGCTGGTAAGCTCCACAGGAAGGGAAGAAACAAGATCCTTGCTTTTCCTTTCAAAATGCAGAATTTGCTTTAATCAAGAGTATTGAATCACGAGTGCCTCATTCTCCCACCCTCCCTGTTCAATAACTATGTATTTGCTACTAATTGTGTTAAATACATCCGCACCTCACGCGATGGTATCTAATTCCACAGCAATATTTCAGTACAAAATCAATTTAAATTGCCAGCACAAACATGCGTAACAAATCCAGCGGGAGAAAGTCTCAAAGAAGTTTTGCAGCCCGGTTGCGCCCCTGGCAGGGGTGGCCCAGTAACGGGGTTTGAGCCCACAGAGCTGCCCGTGCTGGCCTGGGGACGCGGGGCTGTGACCCAGGTGGGTGCCCTTTCATGGCTGACCAGGGATGTGCTTTGGGTTTTCACTTTGCAAAACAAGAAAAATATTCCCCCCAACTCCGCTGCTGGGAATTTGAGCCCTGTTTTTAATGGAGAAGCATTTACACAGGAAGAGATCTTGTAATTTTTAATTTTTCATGTGTTTTGTCCACTGAAGTGGGCGCTGTTGAGCCAGTTGGGACTTCGAATATGAACTTACGGGAAACTTGATTTCAGATCAGGATCGCTCCTGCCATCGCACGCTGATAGCAATTTGCTTTTTTCCCATTTTCCCTTTTTCTTCCCTCCTCGCTCTTTGCTCGCTGGTCATTCACTCCGTTTCACAGTGACACCTGAGGGATTTCTTTTCATTGACAGTTTCAGACCTTTCTTCCCCCAGAATGGGCACTGTGTGTGTTCTTCCACCTGAGCAACTTGGAGGCAGCTATTTAGTGCCTGTGAGTCGTACTGGAGTCAGTAAATCACCCTCCGGAATCCCTGTGGAGACCTGCTCTGCAAATGCAACTCCCGTTGGTGTTGGTGAAGATCACAAACGGGAATAGTTGGCAGCTCTGGCTTGTACTTTAGCCATGAACAAATACTTCTGTTGAGTGGTACGGGGTTGTTTTTTTTAAGTCAAAGTTGTGCTACGTTATTTCATGCAGAAAATTTTCAAATAAAATAAAATCTGGTTGTTTTTTTTCCTTAAACCATTTGCTCTATCCATTGGACAGTCCCAGCTTGTAGCAGCTATGAAGTTGTTTGAATCTCCCCATGCTGAGCGTTAATGGGAATGGGAGCAGTTGAACACATGCATGTCGATAGGAGACTTGGAAGCATGAAAATTGAATTCTCTCCCTGCCTTTTCCTTCCCTATAGAGAAAATGGGCCCCATTAGTACAGAAGGCTTTGGCAAGATGGTATTTGCAGTCCAAGGCTGGAAAGCAGCTGCCATCCCCAGTGTGTTGTTCAGCAGAGGACTTCACTTTTCATTCCTGCCAGTAATCCTATTTTCCATGAGCACAAAATACCAGCTGGATTTTGCCTGCTGGATATATTCTCCCGTTACGAATGGGTCAAAGTAATTTTGTGCTGCATTTGATCTGACGGAGCCATGCGTGGGGAAGGCGAGGGTATGAGGGCTGCATTGTCCAGCCGCGGCGGGGGGCTGTTGGCAGCTGTGGGTACAACCAGCCCCTTCCGAGCCACAGCGCGATGTGAGGAGCTGTGCTGGGGGTGAACGAACGTGCTTTTTGTCTCTAAAGCAAATGGTTTTGAAAGGTGGACTTCTCCCCAGGCTGTTCCAGTCATTCCTTTCACTGCTTATGTGTTTCCTTGCGAGCTGTGGGCTCCTGTATCAAAATCCTGAGCTGCAAAACATTCCAGCAGGCGTGTGTGTGCGCCAGGCAGGTGGGTCCTGCGTGGACCCCTCAGGGTGGGAGAGCCTGGGTGCCGTGTCAAGGGGCAGCACCAATTTCTTTGCTTGATGAATTTGTCACTTGAGCCTGGTATGCTTAGGGAAAAGGGCTGTCTCTGTAGCATGGGATGTTCCTGTTTACCTTGCTTTACTCCTGTAGAGCCCGGTATAGTGACTCTCACTTCTTTCTTTTCCTTTCGGGTCAGTGGCCCAAAGCAACTGGGGAAAACATGGCCCCTCTTGTGTTTCTTTTGATCGGAGTTATCATCGCATCTTTCCCCTGAAGCTGCCCGAGGGCTTCATGTGCTAAGCCAAATGGGCAAGTTGTGATGACAGACCGGGGAGTTTCTTGCGTTGTGTCTCAATTTTAGAATGAGTAGTTTTACTTAGGTTTTCTAAGGCACCAGGGAATGAATTTGAACTATAAGCTGGTGAAAAAGCCCAGTTCCAGCCTCCAATAAATACAGTGCCTACCTGTTCTTGGCTGGCACCTTGTGCTCCGTACTGGCCGTCTAGTGTCTCTGCTTTAAACTGGTGGCACTGGTTTTCTGGGGCTTTCATGGCACTCATCTAACTTTCGTTCAGATGTAACCCCTGCCTTGGCCTCATGGGTGTCTGTGCACACCTTGTACTCCTCTGTTTGTATAGACGTGCTGTATCCATGTGGATCAGCTTAACATATGATACATGCCCTGCTCTGAGAGGCATTTTATTCCATTCCCTTCTGTAAAAGAATAAAAAGCCCCATAATGCTGCTTTTGCCCAATATACTCTGATGTTGATGACGGATGATTGCGGCTTATTCCTGCTTTTTATCCCAAGCTTTTCCTCCTCCACTATTAAATATGACCCTCTTGTTTTCATTTGGTACCTTTGTATTAGAAGGGAAACAATGTTCTGTTGATTTTATCAGTCATTGCTTGTTTTTATTCCTTGTACTGCCTTCAAAGGGAAGGCAGTGAATACATGTACTCTTCTTTTATATCTACCCTTTCAGATTCAGCTCTCCACACGCTTTCCTGGCGTGAATGGATGAGGAGTGCTCCCGCACTCTAGGTGCAGGCTGCTGTCTTTGTTTAGCAGCAAGGTAAGTCCTAGATGGAGACTCTGTGTGGCTGTGGACCAGCATCGATGCCAGGCGAGGGATAAAGCTCGCTGTGGGTGGCTGCAGGGCTCTGCCCCGCTGGGTAGTTTCCTGAACCAGATGCCCAGCTGTGCAAATGAAGAAAATTCAGATTAAGGTAAAAATGTTTGAAACAAAAATACACCAACTGCAGAAATCCTACATTTGTTACTGATTTTTATCTATTCTCACCTCTTCTGATATTTCTTTTTACATTGTGAGCCTCAGCCTGAGAAAATGGTGAAATTCCTTCTCCTCAGAATAATAAAAAAAGCAGCTAATGTTAGTGTTTCAATGCTAATGTTCCATTTCTGCACTGATACCCTCTGAGCCAGTTTTAACAGTATGCGAAGTTTAAAGGCTTTTCACTTTCAAAATAGCTTTTTAGTAAGTTTTTCATTTTCCTGCGTTATCCTTTCAATAGCCTATAACTCTTCCATCAGGTAAATGCATGTTAAAATGCTTCCTTTGGCACAGAGCAAATACGGAGGGAGTAAAAGGTTTGTAATGCAGTAGAAATGGCATTAATTCTTCTGTCCCCCTTTGTAAAAGAAGCACGGGGAGAAGTAACTGCTGGAGGGTAAGTGGGGATAAAAAAATGTCTTTTGTTAAATTTCAGAGCTTAAGATGTTGATGCATATACTTCTGACCGCTTGCTGTAGGTCAGGGTGATGTGGCAGGGCTGGCAGAGGAGAGTGGTTGTGTGCTGGCGGTATTTACTTCAGGAATAGGAAGAGATCTTGAAATCTGATATTAAATCTGATATTCAGGAGCAGGATTGTTAGTGAAAATGTCTTAAAGAGATAAATCTTCAGCCACAGTTGGGGTAATTGCCTTTATTGATGAGAAAGTACAGTCTTCAGGAAGGCTGTGAGAAATAGATGTGCCCTGAGGCCTGAGCCTCAAAAGGCTTGTTATTAACTAAAGGCTCTTAGGTCTGGGGTGCGTTTGCTGACCATGACCAAAAGGCTAAGGTGTGTTCTGTATGGGATGAGAGTTTCTGTGCGTTCACACTGGCTCCAGGCGGAGCAGGCAGTGAAACAAAATGGTGTGTCCACCAAGTACAGGAGTGCTGGAGTGTAATGGTGTCCTGGAGTTTGACAAAAAATAGAAAATTAAGCTAGCAGGAGAATTGCAGAATTAGCATAAGGCACAGAAGAACGGGATGTGATTGCTTAAAAAATAGTGTTTCTCCTTATTCCTTAGTCTTGGAAAAGAACTTCATTAAAGATAACAGAGATGGGAAAGGGGAATGCAAATGGTTATTGATTGGCGTTGCGCTGTGGCAATGTTTCAGGCTGGCTTCAAGCTCACAGAGCATTTACTGCTCACTCACGCAGACCAGCACTGAATTAAAGCTTGAAGGCACCGTGGTCTCATACTAGAGGATGGAGATTTTCTATGGCACAACTATAGTGGGTGACTTTGGGGGATGTGTCGTATTTTTTTGTGTGCTTTTGTGACATCCCAATTAAAATTAGCTCACCCAGCCTGGCAGCGCATGCATCTGAATCCAGTTTTCCCTCCACACGTTCACTTAAGCAACAATCTGAAAACATCCTCAGCTCATGGCCAGCACGGCTTTGTCCAGCCTTTGAGTTGCTGAGCAAATCGCCATCGCTGGGCAGTAACGTGTTCATTTAAGAGTTATTTGCCATCTCATGAAATGTGTACGTCTCCCTTTTGTGACCGTCCTGCTGGCAGATGCTGGTTTTGTTGATTTGCTATCATTTTAAATTGAACGTACTTTGTTCTTCAGAGTTTTTATGAACCTTATTTGAGAAGCATTGCATAACGTGCATAAAAATAATATTTTAAAGACAGACACATCCTGTTCTTACTAATTTTAAAGGCAGTCCTGGTTCTTTGAGTTTTTCAATCTTTCTACCAACCAGCTAATTTTGAAAGCTTCCCTTGGGGCTCAAAAACCTGGGCGGGTGTTCAAGTAATGAAGCGTTTGGCATGAGCTGTGGTGGCTGCTGGCTCCATGAAGCACTGGCTCTTTGCCTGTACCCCCTTCTCCCTGCTGTCTCTCCTGAGGTGGGACAAAGTCCTGGATGTGCTGCCAGCAATGTACCCCACGCACCTGCACTGCACTGACCTCCTGCACATCCCTGTTGGGTGCAGGCAGCGCTCCCGTCCCTCCTGTTCATGCAGCAAACTTTAATTTCTCTGGTGCAGTGTTTTTGGGCAGCAGAGCTCCCAGCACGGAGGGTTAGGAGGAAAGATCTCACAGAATTGCAGACTGGTAGGGGTTGGAAGGGCCCTCTGGAGATCATCCCGTCCCAACCCCTGCGTGAGCAGGCACCCCCAGAGCAGGGGCACAGGGCCGCGTCCAGGCGGGGGGTGAATGTCTCCAGGGAAGGGACCCCACAGCCTCTCTGGGCAGCCTGTGCCCCTGCTCTGGCACCCGCACAGGGAAGGGGTTTGTCCTCATGTTCAGGTGGAACTTCCCGTGTTCCAGCTTGTGCCTGTGGCCCCTTGGCCTGGCGTTGGGCACCGCTGAAAAGAGCCTAGTCTCGTTGTCCTGCACCCTTCCTTTAGATATTTATAGGCATTGATGAGATCCCCCTCAGCCTTCTCTTCTCCAGGCTGAACAAGCCCAGGTCTCTCAGCCTTTCCTCACCAGGGAGATGCTCCAGCCCCTGATCCCCTTGGCAGCTCTCTGCTGGACTTGCTCCAGTAGTTCCCTGCCCTTCTTGAACTGGGGAGCCCAGAACTGGCCGCAGCCCTGCAGCTGTGGCCTCACTGGGGCAGAGCAGAGGGGGAGGAGAACTCCTTTCCATGCACCCCAGGGCACCGCTGGCCCCCTTGGCCCCAAGGGCCCGGTGCTGGCTCAGGGTCACCTCGCTGCCCCCCAGCACCCCCAGGGCCTCTCAGCAGAGCCGCTCTCCAGCAGGTCACCCCCAGCCTGTGCTGGTGCGGGGGGTTGTTCCCCCCCAGGGGCAGGACCTGGCACTGGCTCTTGTTGAAATCCATGAGGCTCCCCTGGGCCCAGCTCTCCAGCCTGCCCAGGGCTCGCTGGGTGGCAGCACGGCCTGCTGGTGTATCAGCCGCTCCTCCCAGCTTGGTGTCACCAGCGAACTGGCTGAGGGGATGCTCTGTCCCATCATCCAGGTCACTGATGAATATGTTGAACAGGACTGGACCCAGCACAGCCCCTGGGGAACACCGCGAGTTACAGGCCTCCAACCAGACTCTGCTAGCTTGGAGGTTGTGTGGGTCAGGCTGGGTCTTTGCTCTTTGAAGTTCAAGTTTCTCTTTTGTTTTTGAACAGCTGAAAAGAGTTGTTTCAGCTGTGGGTGAGCCAGACCTGGTGGGGGCAGGTTTGAGCAGTGCTTTGCTCCATCTGATGAGGCACCACTTTTTGTATTTAAAGAGGGGTTTGAATCATGTTATGGTCAGAAATGGTTGAGTCTTTTCCTGCAGTGGTTGTCTTTAAAAAAAAAAAAAAGTATATGCAAGCACACACACATAGATTTTTCTTTAAAAATGCTTCCATGAGATTGTTCTGGCAGCTTCCAAGAAGCTTGAGTTAGAAACTGGCCAAGTCATGGCTGGGGTATCTGGTGGGGTTTGCAGCTGGAGTCCCACATACTGTCCCAGCCCCATCCCTTGTGCCAGCACAGCTGGTGATTGCAAAATGCTCACTGCTTTCTCTTTACTGTCCGACTGACCTTCTCTGGAGTCCCTCTGAACACTTCTCAGGAGGAAATGTTTTCCTAAGTGCAGGTATCATCACGGATGTGGATGAAATGCAGGATGTTCTGCAGAGTCCTGTGGGTGATCTGCAGGTCACCTGTGATGCTCTTGGAGACCACAGGGGGCTTGTAGACAACAGAACCCTTTCTGTTACTGGCCAATGACTCTTCAAACTGATATTCCTCAGAGCTTCACCTTTTCCTGTGTTATTTTTGATAGCGAAGCTGAACCAGCAACAGAGAGGTGGCTTTGGAGGAAGCATGAGGGCAGCAGCCAAGCTGCTGCTGATCAATCCATCAGTGCAGGCTCCTGCCATGGCTTTTGTCTCCTTAGACCATTTGCATGCTGCAGTTTTCTCATAGACTGAAATTAAATGATTCATTAAGAATGAAAAGAGGGGCTGCAGGCAGATGAGCAAACAAGTCACATGGAGTCAGTATGAAGGTCCCTTCACCAGTTATTTCCCTTTCTGAAGAATGGCTCAAAACTGATTTATAAACACGTTGTCTTCTGAGTCCCAACGCAGATGTAATACATCCTCGTTCAGTAGTTGTGTGATTGTAATTCTCCCCGTAATGGACCTGTTTGGCTCCTGCCTCACACTTCTGTTATATGGTAACGTTCCTACGCTTGTAATCTATGAGGCTTTAAGGCATCTAGTCGGGAAAACATAAATGAAATGTCTTAGATAAAAAAAAAAAAGTGCAAAGACACTGTGCAGCCTCAACAGTTTCCAGCGGAAGTTTATGCTGATTTAGATGTGATGCAGGAATGCCGCGAAGGCTGCTGCTGGGGCTGCCTCTTCAATCAAGTAAAGTAGCCATGAGTCAAACATGCATTACACTTCACCCAGAAGTAAAAAAACGCCCAAATACAAAACATCTACACTAATACAAACCCCATTACAACTAAATAGCTTTAATACTTTTTTTTCCCCTCCTTTTCTCTCCATTGATTTCTAGTAAATGGCAACTTTTAGAGAAAAGTCAGTGCTCAGAAATTGACTCAGAAAATGAATTCAGTCGCTGATTTTCACACAGCTGCTGCCTCGGTTTGTGTGGTAGCGAGTGGCAGAAGTGTGGGAAGTTGTACCTATATGCAACTATTGATACATTCTCTCCGGAAACTTTTATCCTTGAAAATTAATCTAGTTGGGAGAAAGGGGCGGGGGAGGGACAGTAAAAGACCTTGTAGGTATATTGTTTGAACAGACGAAACGGAGGTGGCCCTGGAGGTGGATTTGCAGGGTCACTCTCGCATCCTTCTGAGGGTAAGAGCTTTCCTTTGGTAAAGGAGAGCGGCTGGTTTGAGAATTTTATTTCTGGCTGCTGGAGGAGGTGTGGTGGGTGCAGGGGCTCAGAGGTGGCTCTGCCAGGGATTCCCATCTTGAGTATTTGTCCCTTATTGTTCACGCAGTTACAGCCCTCTGATGGTGGGGCAGAATGAAGTCTGGTCCTCCAAGTCACAGAGTGTTTCCGAGTAACGCTAATAACCAGCTGGAACATGGAAGTTGCTGGAAGACCTGGTATTTAATTACCATCCATTTCAGTTGTACCCAGTGCCAGCCTCCGTCCTTTCCTAGCAGCGAGGGGAATAGGTGAAAGTCTGGTGTTTCTACCTCTTAAGTTTTTGGGTTGTGCTTTAACACGTCTTGAAAACTGCTTTTCAAGAACGCGACTTCATTTGTAAGGTTCAAACGTGCAACATGTACCTCTTAAAGGAAAGGAACCGCTAATGGAAGTGCTGACACAGGCATCGCTGTGGTGACGCTAACCGCGGTCTGTAATCAATCACGCTGAGACCTTGTGCAGTGGCACTCGGGCAATTTGGTGCAAGTCGGATGATTTTTTTATTTACTAAGAGCAAGAATTCAAGAATAATGTAATAAGGAAGCTGAATGGGTATTAATTATAAAAGCTTGTTATCTATCCCTCTTCCAACCAAAAATAAATAATTGGAATAACGTGGTTTTTTTTTTTGAGACAAGCGCGATGATGAGCTGGCTTTCTGTTTCTGTTCTTTTTCCTCAATGAGCCTTATAGAGGGATGCACCGGATGCAAAGATAAATAGGAAACCAAAAACCTCTTTCTGACCAATCTGAAATTACATTTGGTTTGTACATATGGGGAAAACAGGCATACAATAAACAAATGCCATTATTTTCTGATAAACGGTCGTGCTGCAAAGTAATGAGTAAAAAAATACAGATTTCTGTGAAACTGTAGAATACCCCCCAGGTGGAAACCTGGCGTCTTTTGTTCTTGAACCATTGCTGATATTGCGAGATGTCCTGTGCTTTTACCTAGGCGCGGTAGGTGATGACCGTGCGTGTCCCCCTGCCTCTGCAGCCCAGCCCAGTGCGCTTGGTGTATGGATTTCGCCCTCCTCCAAGTAGAAAGGGTCAAAGCAAGGGTAAAATTCTTAAAGTTCTGGAATCAGGTGTTGAAAAATAGGTGGAAGTGAGAGACCGCTGCCTTGTGCCGAGGAGGTCTGGGGGTAGCGCTGCCTGGAGGGCTCTGGGTTCGTGGTGAGTTGTGGCTCCGGAGGGGGAAGGAGCCGGGGGAGGTGAGATGCAGGGCAGGCAGCCCTCGCATGGGATGTCCGCAGGGAAAGGGCAGCGAGCAAAAGGTGATATGCGTGGACAGATTTAAAGGTTAATAATGCAGCTAACTGGGAAGATGTAGACTGTTCAGCTTGCCTCCAGCAACTCCACTGGTAATGTAACTGGAGGAATCGCCAGGGAAACGGGCAAGTTGTCTACGCTTACTTTGTTATTGGATTCTAACCTCCTCACAGTCTGCCACAGAGCTTCATTGAAGGAGCAGCAGAAAGATGCGTGACACCACCTTATTGATTTCTCATGTCTTTTATGGTAGCCCGTAGAGCGCTAGAGCTTGCTGTGCTGGTCAAAGGATAAAAGACCACTGAAAACAAGGAGAGGAGTAAGGCTGGTCCTGAGAGTAAGAGCGAAGGAATGGGGCAGGCGGAAGATTGATGAGCAAGATTAAAGGCAACAAGACTGATTTTGAGCAGTGACCTATGGGAATTTCATTGCCTGCCTTCAGAAGACTCTATTCTTCTGATATGGAGTTTTACCAAAGAAGCCGAAGTATTAATGTGATCTGTTTCCTCCAGATCTGATACTGGAAAGGTTCTGCATTCTTCAGACTGCAATGCTGAGATAATTAAGTACACGATCAAGTAAAATACACACATGTGTGGGCACACATGCACACACCCTGCTACCCATCTTTGATGCATTGCTCCCAACTCTGTAAATACGGGTGCCCAAGGAAACATTAAATTAAGCCCTTCTGCTCAATGCAGGCAATATACTGCTTATATGCTAATGCTGCGGTGTTTCCTGGCTGGTTGTGGGGACCTGCTAGACAGCTTGCAAACACGGGGCGAGGTATGTGCCAACAGGAGCTGCGCAGCACAGCAGTCCGGCCAATTTGAGTCTACATCTGTACTTGCTGCACAGCGGTAATGTAATAAAATTGCTTTCAATACGCAGTACCTATCATAGATAACTTTGTCTAAACATTTAATAAAGAGCAATTTTATGAATCGCCCCTTTAGTAGCTCTTCCAAGAAGAGAGCAATCAAATCTGTGCATGGTAGAGTTTCATGGCAAGGATCTAAATATATATGGTCTCATATATCGGGTGGTATTTCTTTCTCAGTAATCTGCATATGCTTTACGTAGTTGGGATCTTCTGGTTTGTACGTGTCTGTTGCCTCTTTTTTCCTGTTGGTACCCTCAAGCCATGGTACCATCCAAAAATAATATTTAATTAAGCTTTAGATCTCATAACAGTTAAATGGATTTAAAATGGGACAAAAATTAGGCCAATTACCCTTGGAATAGCATAGTTACCTGAGATTTTCAAATGGCTTTTCATGGTACCACCTCTAATGGATTTCATAGTCCTGACAGATATAGAAAGTAACATTAATCCCCATTTTCAGATGTAAAAATTGATACAGGAAATTTTCCTGTGATTTCTTTGGAGTGCTTCCATGGTGTTATTTGCAGAATAACTGCACGTTGTTATTGGACTTTGCTTGAACAATTCCAATTTGTTTGTATTGATGTTAAACCATGGACACGGATTAAACGGCTCCCTTGGCGCCGATGTCATCGGTGTAACTATTTGTCACAATGTTCCTTTCCAGAGTAGATTTTCCTTTTGTGTTGATGCTTCTGTTTTGTTTTTTAAACTCTGCAAGAGTCCTCCTGGAATAATGTGGCCATCTGGGAAGGTTTGCTAGCTTTTGTTCCGAGGAGGCTTTCCACGTCATCCCATCTTTTGTTTCATGTAGAGCATCTAAATTAGTCAAAGTGACTGATTTTTTTTGTTGTCCTTCCTTTCTGAGGCTGATGTGTCCCTCTCCATCCTGCTCAGAGATGCACACACACACACAGAGTTATCTCCTTGGACCTTGGAAGAGAATAGTTTGCATCTGTAGCAAAACGTATGCTTGAAGCACATCTCATTTTCTGTATTATTCTCCAGGATAAGTCACTGCTTTTGCTTGATAAAGATAAATAAATTATAGCACCAAAGGTTAGTAACGGAGATAATGAATGCGCTGTTGCCATGCCCCTATTCCAGGTGATTTACTGTGGCTTTTCTGCCTCTCCACTTTCATAACAGGCATGCAATGAAAAGCCGAGAAACACATAGAGCAGATTATTATTAAATTCCTGCTTTGTTTCCTTTCTTATTTTGTTGTGTCAGTAACAACATCTGTAGCACGCGCATTTGTTAACTGAACAGAAGCCAGGTGCAGTAGTCATGCGTCTGAACTTTTGTTACTTCCAACCATGAGTTACTCAAGATATTCACATATTGAGTATGTGCTGGGAAAGGAGGGTTTAAGGCACCGTGCTGCAGCATCTGACTTCGTATCACCAGCAAAAGTGAAGTTGTGGTAAGCCCAGCGTATGGGAAGTGTCTAGGTGGTCTTATACGGGTAAACATCTGCGTATGCGAAGAGATGTATGGAAATACGTGCTTGAACACATACACTTATGTGTGTATGTATTGCCTGTAAATAAACTCCGTGTTCTGGCAGTGCATATCTTTCAGCTGTAAATAGTGCTTACAGGTGTGACGTTTTAGACCACAGAAAATTATTTAATGTAGGAAAGGAAAAATGTTGGGAAACTGATGTCAGGATGCTGGAGGAACCGCTCATGGCCTGTTACCTCGCCGGTTTGCCTAATGGAAGTAACAAACGAAGTTTAGAGACAATATTTTTATCGTGTTACAGAGGGTTTGATTTGATTTTGTTACAGCGTTGGCGAGGTGCAGCGCTGCCTTTGAAGGATTTGGGGTGGAAGCTTCCTATTTTGGTTACACCAGTCTCTTGTGCCCCATCATTAAAGTTTCCAGTTTTGCCTCCAGTCCTGATGTAACGTCTAAACTTCTTCCTTCAGCACTAAAACTGGATGTCCAGCTGCCTGCAGGAGCTCGCTGTTACCTGAGGGCAAACTGTCTTTTTACATGTAAATGTAGTAATTTACATTTCTGCAGTGTATAAGCAACTTTTCATGAGTAGTGATATGCTAGAGCTGTTCGGTGTTTGGTTTTGCTGTATGTGTGATGGGTTTGTCTGGTTGGTCTTAATTGAAGCCAGCGCTTGTCATGAACTCAACCTTCCCTTGAGCTCTTTTTGCTGAAGTAAGGAAATAGGGTTGTATTTGGGAGTAAAAAAAATTGTCTGTGAGCCTTAGTCTGATCTGTAACATATTTAGTGGCGTGTAAAAGGTAGAGGAGGTCTGTGTCTTTATGAATTAATGAGCAGCCAGAGGGTGCATATTCTCCAAAGTGGCAATAACATCTTCATTTTCTTAGTAAAGTCTTGCTTTGAGATGAAGGCAGCTGGCTAAACAGCCTTACGACATTCCTGAACTCCATTTTCTTTTTCTACTGCCTGCACCAAGCTTTTGTTGATTTTCCACTGGAATCCCAAATTTCTCAGTCGTAGGCAGAAACCAACTGGAGAAGTCAAATGTTTTCATGGGTGTATGCGAATGGGCTTCCTCTCGCTGATCATAAGTTGGGTAAAGACCCAACCCTTAAGTTGGGTAAACTTAATTAGTGTCAAAAAGTGGCTTGTTTTGCAAGATCATAAATTTTTAACTTAAGTGAATGACTTTGACTAATAAATTAAATAAATGATGCCTTCTCCTGTGCAGCACGGTGGGGCTCGTAAATACTGTGAGCAGTTCGTTGGGAGTTTCACTCGATTACCTTTCCCATTTCTGATTTTAATAATCCTTGTAAGAGTGGGGAATTCCGTCACTTTTAATAATGTGACAAAAAAATAACGGTGGCAGGCACATCTCATGCTGCCGAGCTGCGCACCGCTGTCCTTCCAGCTCGCGCGCTGCCCGTAGGATCAACTCGAGCAGGTGCCTTGATGCAATCGAGGGAAGTCCCTTTCTGCGGTGCTGCTCTGGATTAATTGGTTACCTGGATAAAGACAATAGTGCTTTTATAGTCATATACCTTCTTTCTGCTCGATTTCCACTGGCTCCCTTCTGGTTTGCATCCTGTTACTGTCCTTCCTGGGCAGGGGGTCCTCTGTATGGCTGAGTGCGCTTGTGGGGAGCTTCAGTTCTTCTAAGGATTATGCAAATAGTAATTGGATTAAAGAGCTGCTATCAACATGATCAGATTCTGGCAAAGATATCCCATGTTACCACTCTGCTTGCAGACACAGGTTTCAGAGGACTTGGACTAGTAGAAGCGCGTCAGGATTCCCAAGTACACAAATCTTTCCTTGCTGGCTGTTTGCGGGGTATCCTGCCTACCCCCTTACCTGATATAGGTGTGTTTAAAAAGGAGTTCTCATCTGGGGAATAGAATGAGCCAAACTGTGAACAAAATGAATGAGGCATAAATGCAGAGAGGCTTTCCGCGGTTTCTCCATAGTAACCAGCGTGGACGTAGAAAAGCCGAAGTATTTTGTCTTTCTTTTTCTTTTATAAGCCAGTGTTTAACCAAATCTTTGTATCATTAAACTTAAAACTCATGTTGCAAAAGGAAATAGTGTTTGTCTTGAGTAATGCTAAGTTTATAGTGAAGTTAAAAATACCAACAATAATTGAGGCTCCAAGAGGGGTTTTTTTGCTGCCCATGCCTGCGGTAGCTGTCGGGGCAGGGGGCAGCTGTGGCCTGCCCAGGTGTGACCTGATGCATTAAATCAGAGCAGCCCACTGCGAATGAGGAGGCAGGAATACCCTTCAGCGAGGTGCATGGCGCAGCCCTCGGCTGCTGCTTGCTCTGAGAGGTAATTTTTAGTGATCAAGAAAGCACAGGAAGGGCTTTGCTGTAGTTGTATCTGAACTACATTTATATAGACAATAATAACTCCTGAATCTTGATATATTTTTAAAAATATATTTAGCATCAACAGCAGTCTTCAAAACATGTCTTCTGAGGCACATTGCGATAGATAAGCCAAGTGCTGGTACAGGTGCAGGTCCTGCCACTGGGAGGAGGAGGAGGATGCTTGACAAGGGCTTCCTCGAGCCCTGATCCTTTGTGCTGCTCTGATCTACAGCAGACACTGTAAATGCAGATGGCCTTGGCAGTGAGGTCTCCCAGAGGCCACAAAATTTGCATTCCTGAGGACATTTTGCAGAAACTCTGGAATAATTAGTAAAGTAAATAAAGAACATTCAGCTACTCCTTCCAGGGACTGTACTTTCTGCACTGCTCAGAGATGCTTTGACCTTCTAGTTTATTACAAGTCAGGAAAAGTCAATATTTCGTAGCTTGCCAAGTTGGAGGAATTTTAATGAGTTATTGAGTCAAATAGTTAATCCTCCAATAACAGATTTTTTTTTCACCTTTCTGATTTACAGTGATAAAAACGAAGGCTTAAGAGGGACCAAGAAGAATAGGGTTTTGCAGAAACTTTTGCTTCTCTTTGTGCACACGCTTTAACCCCTTGATCACTAGTAGCTGAAATATAGCTTCAATACTGGGGCATTTCATATTGGCATAAAATGCTGGGCAGGCAGGGCTATGTCGAATTTAGCAAGGAATTTAGCATGATAAAAAGGGATCAATAGATTGAGGTAGCTCGTGCTGATGCTCCTCACATCTCCATTACATGTGATGGCGGGGGGGTCTTTGGGTGAGACCCGGCGCGCTCTCCAAGGCTGAACAGTTCTGCTCCTTGAAAAACCTTTGAAGGGCAGAGCCTTGGGTGCATTTTGGAGGATGTTGTGGTGCTGCAGTCACGTCAGGGTTCATCCTGCTGGAGCACATCTGGAGCGGTGCTTCCACTTGAGCTTCCTCTGAAAGCGAGTGCGCACCGAAACCTCCGCGAGCCGGACCTACGTGTAGTAAATGTAGATCACTGGGATTTGCCTCAAAACTGCCTTGCTGGTCCAGACCGAGGCACTGGCGCGGGTGCAGCCGGAGGCAGCTGCTGCTGGAAGGCTGCGCAGGGCTGGCAGCGGGCTGCATGCTACGAAATGTTTATGTCTGCTTTAATTACGCCTTTTGCAGCATCCCTTTGTGATTCTCAACTTTGTGTGCTCCAATTAGGATAGAATGATCTAATTTCCTGAAACTCTCTTCACTGAGTATAAGGCTAATTATTGCTCTGAGTAGCAGCTTGTTTGGAAGCACCCTGTCCTGTATGAATTATAATAATGTTCTGTTGTAAGCCTTTAAGCGAGGAAACTTCATAAGCAGAAAATGTTATAGCACAAGGGCAACTTCCTTAGCCTTTTAATAGTATCAAACAGCAGATAGTACCGTGATGTCAGAACATTATATTCGATGAATTCTTAAAAGTAGTAGAAAGCTATTTCTCATTACATGTCATTATTCAGAGGGTAGGGGTAGATGCTGATGGTCACTTTTACAGTGAGGCGCATCTTCCCGTAATATTCCCGTGACTTCAGTGATAAGTCTTTTTGGGGGGTTATTTTTTCAAAAGCTCTCAGTAACAATCTGAGTTTTCATTGAAACCCATGTGAATTTTAGCCTTGGGTATTTTCTGCTTCTGGCTCACAGGGTGGCACTTAGACTTGAGTGCGGACACCGGTACAGAACTGAAGTGCTGTCCCTTAGGGCGCTGTGTCACCTGAAATGAGGCTCCTCGTGGGTGCTGTGGCTGGAAGAGCGTAGGTTTTCAGAAGCTCTTTCTGAATGTAACTCGTGGCCAATGTTTGGTCACTGAAACGACCTCTCGGGATTTTGTTCTAGGGCATCGTTTCACAGAGGGCTAAAAGAACAAATGGCACCGTGTCCATCGCTTTTTGGTAAAGCTCTTTCAGCAGACGCTTAATGTTGTGACGAGCGAGAGCTGGAAGTCGAGAGCACAGATGTGAGGACGCGCTCCAAACTGCAGTCGTGCTGCTGTTCAAAGGGGGGGTGCTTGTTCCCTCGGAAGCCTCGCAGCTCCTGCTCCTGTAATTGTTGTGCTGCTACATCAGATGAGCATGGTCTGTCAGGCAAATATCGCTCACGCTGACGTTTTCTGCTCTTCCCAGTGCTTTACGGGCAGGACGGCCTGCATGCGTCGTGTGAGAAGAAGTACTGCGGCCGGGGCAGCAAGTGTGTCGTGAACAAGGACACCAACCAGCCCGAGTGCAGATGCGTAGAAGATTGCAAGTCCAGCTACATGCCTGTGTGTGGATCTGATGGCAAATTTTATGAAAATCACTGTCAGCTGCATCGAGCCTCCTGTCTGCAGAGGAAGAAAATCTACATTATCCACAGCAAGGACTGTTTCTTCAAAGGTAGGGCATCATTAAAAATAAATACTTCTGTAGAACTTTTTCATCACTCATCTAACCGTAGTCTTGATAAGTGGCCAAATGGTATGTCTTATTTCCAAGAGATAAATTTTTCAAGGATGATTTATTCTAGGACACTGTAGAACATAACACAGTGTTTTATGCAGCTCTTAAGCCCCTGAGTGTCGTCATCACCCAAAATGTAATCAAACTGGGAACTGGTAAATAATTAACATCACTGTATGCGTTGTGTGCACTCTAGTTGTGCTGCTCAGCGCTTACAACTTCCAGTGTAATAATTTTTTACAAACAAGCTCATTTGGTAATGCTTCGAACAGGACAAACGTTAAAAAGTAAATGGTATTACAAAGAGTCTGTTGTAAAAATGAGAAACAAAAACCTACTTAAGCAAATGACACGGGCAAAGGAAAGGAGCTGTTTAGATGAAGTAAGAGGAGTGGGAAGTGTACTGCTAGAACAGATTTAAATAATTTTCAGACCGCTTCTGGTTACTGGTAGGACGCATACCTCCTCAGCTGTTATCCTGGTTCAATAGCAAATTTCATTATTGTTGCACCAAATCACCAAAGGGATGGAGTCCTGTGTCTTTTCCATTACTATTCCGTATGCCATGTACCATCCTGTCACAAATCAAGTGAGGCTGCAGTAGTGGGAGCATGTGATAAAATGCCAGGGAGTGGAGAAGTCGTAAATTACTTTACTTCTAATGAGAGGCCTCACAAAGGCCTCCCTAGGGTGTGTCTTGAAAACTCATGGTCTGATGTGACTCCCTATAGCTACAGAAAGATTTGAGTGGGTTCTTGCAGATATATCCGGTGACATTTACACGATCAAATAGGAAAATAATTCCTTTATCTTCAGCTCACTGGGCACTTGAGCCCCCGAGGAGCTTGGCTGTACACAGAGCTATCCATGACAGGTTCTCATTTACTGACGCACGCAAATGCGTGATGCTAGAAAAGCCTATTTAAGAAACAGGAGCCCATTCGAAGAGTCTTACTAATATATCTTCATGGTACCTTTTGGAGACAGAAAAGCATTAACGTTCTTGTGCCTCAGAGGAGGCCTGGAGGCTGAGACCATCCCAAAACTTGCGGAGCTATCTAGGCACTGCTCCGCACAGCGTTGCAAAGTCTCATCTGTTTTGAAGGTCTGGCTGTGGATGGGACAGAGGATTGACTTGGTGAATGCCAGCTGAACTGGGGTGGTTTGTCACAGGAACGCTCTAAATTTACCAAAGCAGGTAATTAGATCTAGGATCAATAGCTGAAGTTGTATGAAGTTAATCGTGGAAAGGGGTCACCTAAAGGCGTATTTGGAGGGGACAGTGTGTGGGCAGGTCAAGGTGAAGAGGGGTTTTTGCTTGTTGCTTTAAAAAAGAGCATCTGAAAAAGATGCTTTCGCCTTGCTCCCAGGGCTGTGTTTCTGCCTCGGGGTATCGAGGCAGATCAGGGCATGGATCTGGCTGGAACCTGCCTCCATCCCTGAATAAGATGCAGGTGTGACTGCAGCATGAGAAACCTCCCAGAAAAAGGGAAATACAGATCTTAATTTTGGAGGTGCTCAGCAGCCCCCCGACCCCACCTGGTGCAGCGAGTTTTCTTCCCCTGACTCCCCAAAAGGTGTCTTCAGACAGTTTTTTTCATTCTTGTATGTAGCCTTCCTTTTTACAACAGTGCTTCTGGGCTGGGTTTTTATTCATTCCTTATCGCATATAGTGTTAAAGAAAATGAGTTCTCATTGCAGTAATCAGTGCTTCTGCAGTGGCTGTATTATACCTACTGATAAAATGTCACGCTTGAATACTTTCCTGAACACACCATGAAATGATGTCAGAAAGTAGTAGTTTTGTGTCCCAGTTTAAAGTAACCCTTAAACTCTTGCCATGGAGCACCGCATAAATCTGCTTTTCAGCAGAATAACAGCTTTATGGAAGGGGAGAAAGAAACAAACTCACTTCTGGCATGAATAAATAAAAAAGTACTTCACGCCGCTGTCTGCAGAGATAAAACGTAGGAAAAAAAGTTTACCTTAAGGAGGGGCTCAGCCCGCAGAGTGGGACTCGGTGGGAATGTTTGGCTTCAGCCCCTGTTTCTGCCGTGCAGTTCCCGAGTAACCTTCTGTGTATCTTTTAGTTTCTTTGTGCTTTAGTCTCCTATTTGTAAATCAAGAATGACGGTGTTTTCCTTGAAAGAGAAATTTGTGGTAAGCAATTTAGTTACAGGTTTATAAGCAACATTATAAATGTAACATGAAGTGTAAGACTTCATGACTGGAGAAAAATCTCAAAGGTGCAAAATGTGTTTTCAGCTGCGTATTAGGTGTACATCTGTCAGTAGGCACATGCTTCTGTTTGTTTTCTATCAAGTAGATAGTTTAATTATTTGAGTACAATTAGGCTGATGAGTGGGCTGCTTCATGGGGTTTTGTCCCAGTTGACTTCTTTAATTAAGACTTAAGTCCCCACGTAGAGCCGAGGGACGCTGCAGATTGCATCTGTGTGCTCTGCCAGTTTACCCAGTTATTGCCGAAAACTGGACGGCCTTAAAGCGTGACAGAAATCAAGTACTTGGATTCTGCTTTGACCGAGCTAGGTCTATCCACTGTAAACTGATAACAAAGCAAACAGCAAAGATCTTGTTTTCTTTTGTGTATTATGGGAAAGGAGTTTTTAGGTCTTCCAACATATTCATCACACATGAAGTGCTGCATAAATACTGGCAAATACTCGGTGTGACTAGAAGCATTGCACTGCATGAATTGCAGAAGCAATGCAGGCAACATTTCGTTCTGTACTGGCATTAGTGCTAGGAAGAGCAGAAGAGAATTTGGCTCTGCGCAAATGACCGATTTCTCCTTTGCCCAGCCTAGAATGACATGGCTCCTTGAGAGTCCGAGAAGTTAAAAAAATTCATCAATGACCTGGATGATGGGACAGAGCATCCCCTCAGCCAGTTCGCTGGTGACACCACGCTGGGAGGAGCGGCTGATGCACCAGCAGGCCGTGCTGCCACCCAGCGAGCCCTGGGCAGGCTGGAGAGCTGGGCCCAGGGGAGCCTCATGGATTTCAACAAGAGCCAGTGCAGGGTCCTGCCCCTGGGGGGGAACAACCCCCCGCACCAGCACAGGCTGGGGGTGACCCGCTGGAGAGCGGCTCTGCTGAGAGGCCCTGGGGGTGCTGGGGGGCAGCGAGGTGACCCTGAGCCAGCACCGGGCCCTTGGGGCCAAGGGGGCCAGCGGTGCCCTGGGGTGCATGGAAAGGAGTGTGGCCAGCAGGGCGAGGGGGGTTCTCCTCCCCCTCTGCTCTGCCCCAGTGAGGCCACAGCTGCAGGGCTGCGGCCAGTTCTGGGCTCCCCAGTTCAAGCAGGGAACTGCTGGAGCAAGGCCAGCGCAGAGCTGCCAAGGGGATCAGGGGCTGGAGCATCTCCCTTGTGAGGAGAGGCTGAGAGACCTGGGCTTGTTCAGCCTGGAGAAGAGAAGGCTGAGGGGGATCTCATCAATGCCTATAAATATCTAAAGGAAGGGTGCAGGACAACGAGACTAGGCTCTTTTCAGTGGTGCCCAACGCCAGGCCAAGGGGCCACGGGCACAAGCTGGAACACGGGAAGCTCCACCTGAACATGAGGCCAAACCCCTTCCCTGTGCGGGTGCCAGAGCAGGGGCACAGGCTGCCCAGAGAGGCTGTGGGGTCCCTTCCCTGGAGACATTCACCCCCCGCCTGGATGCGGCCCTGTGCCCCTGCTCTGGGGGTGCCTGCTCCAGCAGGGGTGGGACGGGGTGAGCTCCAGAGGTCCCTGCCAACCCCCACCAGTCTGGGGCTCTGTGAAATGTGGGTGAAGCAATGAGAGATCTCCCCAGGCTTCATCCTGCACCCTCTGGCACAGCGTCGTTCCCCAGTGCTGCCATGCACAAAAATACAAATGCCATCCCTGTTTCTCAGCAAATGATAAATAGGTGGAAAAGGTCACTTCGGAGTTTGGAGCCCAAAGGGAAATACTATAAAGCAGAAGTCCTACATCCAGAGGTCTCTGGAGGAATGTCACTCTTACTCATTGCTGTTCAAATTCGGCTTGATCTGCTTGTGTTCACTGCTATGAAACATAGTTTGGTTTTCCTATAGGAAAATGTTCTATTTAAGACTTCTTCATCATGTGGTGGGGTTTTTTGGTTTTATATATTTTGACTGTTTTGTGAGTTTCTGTACTCATTTGTCTTGAGCGTCGGTTAGTGATTTTTTGACTGGGTAACAAAATACATGAGGGTAAAATGCTTTTGCTTTTTGCCAAAATGGAGATGAAAGAAGTTTGTCTTCCCCAATACCCGTAAAAACAGAGGAGATATCTGTGCTCGTAATGACAGTTGTCCCACAGATGTCCGAAACGAGCAGTTGGCCTGGAAATGTTCCGATTTGAATGAGCGCTTTGGATGACGCAGCTATATCATTTTAGTGCAGTGATTTGGGCTGCGCTTTGCTTTCCCATACCAGTACTCCCCATTTTTCCCCTTCTATTCATTTTTCTTTCCTTTTGACTTCTTACACTCACTGGGTCTCTTCACTCATTTCTCTCATTATTTTTCACCAGCAAAAGCCGCACATACACCACTCAATACAGTTTTTCTTCCCTTGTCTCCTTCCTTTCTCCAGAAACTTCAGAGCAACGGACTTTTCTAGCAGTGTACGTACATTAGAGAAATTCTTTCTGTTTAGAGCTACGCTTTTCCATTTTCAGGATTTAAGAGTAATTTTTTCCCTTCTTTCTTTCCCTCCCCACTCTTTTCTGCAACATCAGCAGTCCTGGATCAGCCAAGCCCCTGCTAGAGGAAGGCAGCCACGTTGCTTGCCCAAGCTCATTCCTTATTTTCTCCAGTTCTGACATCCTCCCTTTGTCCAGGTGTATTGAGGTTTTTTATGAAAAGCTCAGCTTCTCTTGCTGGGCTGTATAGTGGCTTTGTACTGCGGCTGGTCAGATTTAGTTTGGGCTCTGGCATGAATTCAATGCAACTTAGCTGACCAAATTCTTGAACTTTCCATTATGTAAATGCCCTGTACCTGTGCCAATTACTTGATCCATTTTTTTTTTATTCAGTCAAACATCTACGAAAGCTCTAATTTTATGAGCTCTGACAATTTTATGTGGAGAGATGGGGTGCTATAAAAGCATATTCATGTCTGGTATTCCAGTCCTGTTCTCTTTCTTCCTCCAGTCTCTCCTAAAATGTCAGTACTAATTTTTTCAATAATTTGGTTTCATTGATTAAAATATTTTTTCTTTTAAGCAAATACATGACAGTAATTTTCCTCCTCACACAAGATCAACTTTTGCCCTGTAATGTATCATATTTTAGTAAGAATTGGGAAAGAATTCCCTGTGGAAAACCACGTGCCTTTCTCCTCTCCGTTACACACCGTTGTACTGCTGGGCTTGAGCCTTTCACTGCTGCTCAGAACAACATTTCATACCACAAACCTATATATAATCTTCCAAAATGCATTGGGCTTGTGTGGCAAGGTTTTGGTAGTGGGGGAGCAACAGGGGTGGCTTCTGTGAGAAGCTGCCAGAAGCTGCCCCCATGTCCGATGGAGCTGGCTGGCGCTGGCTCGAAGACGGACCCGCCGCTGGCCAAGGCCGAGCCTATCAGCCATGGTGGTGGCACCTCTGGGATAACGTATTTAAGAAGGAGGAACAAAAAAAAAATAGAGCAATTGTAGCCAGAGAGGAGTGAGAATATGAGAGAGGAACAGCCCTGCAGGCACCAAGGATAGGGAAGAAGGAGGGGAGGATGTGCTCCAGATGGTGGGGCAGAGATCCCCCTGCAGCCCAGGGGGGTTAGTGGTGGGGCAGAGATCCCCCTGCAGCCCGGGGGGGTTAGTGGTGGGGCAGAGATCCCCCTGCAGCCCGGGGGGGTTAGTGGTGGGGCAGAGATCCCCCTGCAGCCCGGGGGGGTTAGTGGTGGGGCAGAGATCCCCCTGCAGCCCGGGGGGGTTAGTGGTGGGGCAGAGATCCCCCTGCAGCCCAGGGGGGTTAGTGGTGGGGCAGAGATCCCCCTGCAGCCCAGGGGGGTTAGCGGTGGGGCAGAGATCCCCCTGCAGCCCAGGGGGGGTTAGTGGTGGGGCAGAGATCCCCCTGCAGCCCAGGGGGGTTAGCGGTGGGGCACGGATCCCCCTGCAGCCCAGGGGGGTTAGCGGTGGGGCACGGATCCCCCTGCAGCCCAGGGGGGTTGGCGGTGGGGCACGGATCCCCCTGCAGCCCAGGGGGGTTGGCGGTGGGGCAGAGATCCCCCTGCAGCCCAGGGGGGTTGGTGGTGGGGCAGAGATCCCCCTGCAGCCCAGGGGGGTTGGCGGTGGAGCAGAGATCCCCCTGCAGCCCAGGGGGGTTGGCGGTGGAGCAGAGATCCCCCTGCAGCCCAGGGGGGTTGGCGGTGGGGCACAGATCCCCCTGCAGCCCAGGGGGGTTAGCGGTGGGGCACGGATCCCCCTGCAGCCCAGGGGGGTTGGCGGTGGGGCAGAGATCCCCCTGCAGCCCAGGGGGGTTGGTGGTGGGGCAGAGATCCCCCTGCAGCCCAGGGGGGTTGGCGGTGGAGCAGAGATCCCCCTGCAGCCCAGGGGGGTTGGCGGTGGAGCAGAGATCCCCCTGCAGCCCAGGGGGGTTGGCGGTGGGGCACAGATCCTCCTGCAGCCCAGGGGGGTTAGCGGTGGGGCACAGATCCTCCTGCAGCCCAGGGGGGTTAGCGGTGGGGCACAGATCCTCCTGCAGCCCGGGGGGGTTAGTGGTGGGGCACAGATCCCCCTGCAGCCCGGGGGGGTTGGTGGTGGGGCACAGATCCCCCTGCAGCCCGGGGGGGTTGGTGGTGGGGCACAGATCCCCCTGCAGCCCGGGGGGGTTGGTGGTGGGGCAGAGATCCCCCTGCAGCCCGGGGGGGTTGGCGGTGGGGCAGAGATCCCCCTGCAGCCCGGGGGGGTTGGCGGTGGGGCAGAGATCCCCCTGCAGCCCGGGGGGGTTGGCGGTGGGGCAGAGATCCCCCTGCAGCCCGGGGGGGTTAGCGGTGGGGCAGAGATCCTCCTGCAGCCCGGGGGGGTTAGCGGTGGGGCAGAGATCCTCCTGCAGCCCGGGGGGGTTAGCGGTGGGGCAGAGATCCTCCTGCAGCCCAGGGGGGTTAGCGGTGGGGCAGAGATCCCCCTGCAGCCCGGGGGGGTTGGTGGTGGGGCAGAGATCCCCCTGCAGCCCGGGGGGGTTGGCGGTGGGGCAGAGATCCCCCTGCAGCCCGGGGGGGTTAGCGGTGGGGCAGAGATCCCCCTGCAGCCCAGGGGGGTTAGCGGTGGGGCAGAGATCCCCCTGCAGCCCAGGGGGGTTAGTAGTGGAGCACAGATCCTCCTGCAGCCCAGGGGGGTTAGCGGTGGGGCAGAGATCCCCCTGCAGCCCAGGGGGGTTTTAGCGGTGGGGCAGAGATCCCCCTGCAGCCCAGGGGGGTTTTAGCGGTGGGGCAGAGATCCCCCTGCAGCCCAGGGGGGTTTTAGCGGTGGGGCAGAGATCCCCCTGCAGCCCAGGGGGGTTTTAGCGGTGGGGCAGAGATCCCCCTGCAGCCCAGGGGGGTTTTAGCGGTGGGGCAGAGATCCCCCTGCAGCCCAGGGGGGTTTTAGCGGTGGGGCAGAGATCCCCCTGCAGCCCAGGGGGGTTAGTGGTGGGGCACAGATCCCCCTGCAGCCCGGGGGGGTTAGTGGTGGGGCACAGATCCCCCTGCAGCCCAGGGGGGTTGGTGGTGGGGCAGAGATCCCCCTGCAGCCCGGGGGGGTTAGTGGTGGGGCAGAGATCCCCCTGCAGCCCAGGGGGGTTAGTGGTGGGGCACAGATCCCCCTGCAGCCCAGGGGGGTTAGTGGTGGGGCAGAGATCCCCCTGCAGCCCAGGGGGGTTAGTGGTGGGGCACAGATCCCCCTGCAGCCCAGGGGGGTTAGTGGTGGGGCAGAGATCCCCCTGCAGCCCAGGGGGGTTGGTGGTGGGGCAGAGATCCCCCTGCAGCCCAGGGGGGTTGGTGGTGGGGCAGAGATCCCCCTGCAGCCCAGGGGGGTTGGTGGTGGAGCAGAGATCCCCCTGCAGCCTGTGGAAGACCCCCCGCTGGAGCAGGTGGATGCCCGAAGGAGGCCGTGAGCCCCACCAGGCTCCTGGCAGGACCTGTGGCTCTGTGGAGACGAGCCCACGCTGGAGCAGGTTTGGTGGCAGGGCTTGTGGCCCCGCGGGGGACCCACGCCGGAGCAGTCTGTCCTGAAGGGCTGCCCCTGTGGGAGGGACCCGCGCTGGAGCAGAGGAAGAGTGTGAGGAGCCCTCCCCCGAGGGGGAAGGAGCAGCAGAGGCAAGGTGTGATGGACTGACCCCAACCCCCATTCCCCGTCCCCCTGCGCTGCTGAGGGGGAGGAGGTGGAGGAAATCGGGGGTGAAGGTGAGCCTGGGAAGAAGGGGAAGTGGAGGGGGGGAAGGGTTTTAAGATTTAGGTTTTCTTATTACCCTCTTCTGATGTGATTGTTGAAAAACTAAGCTAATTTTCCCCAAGTTGAGCCTGGTTTGCCCATGACAGTAACTGGTGAGTGATCCTTCCCTGCCCTTATCTCCACTCGTGAGCTTTGCATTGTATTTTCTCTCCCCATGCGGCTGAGGAGGGGAGCGATAGAGCAGCGCGGGTGAGCTCCTGGTGTCCAGCCAGGGTCAGCCCACCACAGTGCCTATGTGCTGGGGTGTACACGCGTGTACACGCACGTGTGCAAGTGCATATGCACATTGAAAGAGCGAGAATAACGTGTTATCTCGGGACATTTACATGTAGTATAGAGGGCAAAGCCCAGCTCTGCACAGGGATGTGTGGTGGGAGAATGGGAAACAAGGAGTTCAGCCTGGGTGTGAAGAGAGAGTTTTGCCATGAGGGTGGTTGAGTGGTGGGGCAGGTTGCCCAGGTGCCACCTTCATCTCTGGGGGCTTTCATGACCTGCCAGGGAACAGCCCTGAGCAAACCCAGTCTGACCCTGCTCTAAATTTCTAGATGCCAAGGCCTCTTTCAACCTCTGTTATCCGAAAATCTTACGATTTCATGGCCAGAATGGCGTCTTTCATTTTCAACTTCTTGTATATTTTTCTTCCAGTCCTCAAGAAGTTTCTTTCTAATTATGGAAAACGATAATCTTCTGCATGTTGACAGGAAATTTTCTATGCTTGAATGTAAATAAATTACAAATTTGGAAAAAAACTCCAAGCAGGCTAATAACTCGTGCAATGTATCGCTGCAGTAATCTCGAGTAGATATGAATTCAGCCTCAGGTGGTGGTGGTTTATTTCCTCTGTACTTTATTTGTTGTCCCTGTGTTACTTCTGGAAGTAACAAAGCACCAAACTAATTTGTTCTAAAGAACAGCATTTCAAAACATCTCCAAGAAGGTGTTGAATGTTTTGCTCACTTAGTGCTTGCAAAACAGGCAAGCCTGCTCCGTCGGCTGGTTTGCAGACTGCAAAGAAATCTGCTCCGTTTACCACTCTCTCTCTTGCCAGCTGGAAAAAATCTGAGTGTGAACTAATGGCAGATTTCCCAGCTGGCAATTAATATTGCTGATTTAACTTTGCAGCGCTGCTGACAGGCTGCTTCGGGGGCAGCGAGATGGGTTCAGAGCTGTTGGGAGGCATGTGATTAATCCCTTTGGGGAGGAGTCTGGGGTCTTTGACGTGTAGGTCTGGCCTATAATGATCTTTTCAGTGTCCAGTGTAAATATATTAGGAGTTTGAAATGTTATAGAGAGAGATATAATGGAGGTATTTAGGCATGTGTTTGCTCTTGGTAGGGATGATACAGTTCTTGCTATACTGAATACTCCAGGACTCTGAATACCAAAGTGATTCTTTACTATTCCTGTGCTGCTTTTTCAGCTCCCTCCACTGAGTCTTTTGGGGAGTGATCAATTTTACCTGGCTGTTCAGGCTGAATCCTCTTAAATGTGATTGACGGCTGAAGTCCTAATAAACAGGTTGCATCCTTCTTTGGGGTACATTATGGCAGCTCCATTGATTTATGTGAGGATGTGAAGACGAGAGAGTCTGCCCCTAGCTTTGGTAATAGGAAGTTTGTAGGAGTATGTCTAAGATCTTTAAGAGTATTTTCCATCCATTTTCATTTTAGAAGACCTTTGCTCACATTACCAAAATACATGGAAGGGAAATCTTGGCCCTCTGAGAGTCAGTTGTGAAACTCTCCCTGTTGGGCTTTCATTGGAAATTAAATACTGGTAACAAGAGAGCTTGGGAAGATTGAGAAAAAGAATCAAAATTAGCAAAGGTTCCAAAACAAGTCCCCAAAAAAAGTCCCCAAAGAAGAAATGCATATAAGAATTAAAAAAAAAAAAAGGTCTTTGGGACCAGCTGCATATTAGAAACAGGAGGCCTTGGCTGAGAACCTCGTAGCCATAATGATAACCCTACAGGTTCAATGGACAGAGGGACTGGAGGACTGAGGCAGACACTAAATTTGAAATAGTCAATCAAAAGGTGAATTATGTCCGCTGTAACTCCTCCCAGCGGTGCCACTGCCTGCGTCTGCTTCGCCAAAACCAATCTGTTTCCCTGATGCTGGGACCCTGCATGGGCTGGTGACAGATTTCGGATACAGTAGGTAAAGCTGACATGAGGGAAAACATGCCATGGATGAAGCTAGTGGAAAAAGTGGTGTTATCTAAAGTGATCCCTATCCAGCATTCCCAGTGTTTTTATAGCTCCAATTTGAGGCAACGGCCATTCGGGGAGTGCAGGAAGAACTTAACGTGGCCCTTTGGTTTTAATATGAAATTGTGTCAAGTTTGGTTTTTACAGTGGTCATGACTGGGGCCTCCTTGAACAGTTTTATTCCGTGGCTGTTATCTGTTTCATCTTATTTAAGGACCAGTCTATTAATCTTCTCCAGGTGCCAGTCGTGACATGTATGGCCATAATATCTCCCATAAAACCAAACAGCTTCATATCAACTGGTACAGAAAGGAATTAAAGGATATTTCAGCAGCAGTTTTAACATCTTTAAAATAAAAAAATAAGTCAAAATTCTTCTTTGTAATTTTTTCCCCCCTTATAATTTAGGGTGTACTCACTGAACTGCAGTCGCTGAAGCCCACAATTAATGAAACATGCAGCCTGTCTGCCTTGCCGGAGGACCACGCCAGCATTAAGCACTGTTTGGGAATCCCTGCTCTGCCTGAACATAAAGGAGGGTACGATAGGTGATGAAGAAGGGGGCTTAAGGAACTGTTTACACATTGAAAATAGAAAAGCTCAGCCTAAAACTCCATGGCATGTAGGAAGGCAACGGTAGCTTGAGACAGTCTCAGTTTAAAGCATCCAGAGCTGCAGCTTGATATTGCTGAGGACAGAGAAAAGAGATGCAGCTCGTTATTCTTCAGTCTGCTCAGCCGGCTCAAAGCCTGGCACTGGCAAACCTTCACTGCTGCAGTTTTGGGGAAGCTGAGAGGTGATAATGAAGCTTCTTTTGATGCGTAGTCTTAGCAGTTGCGATGGGGAATGAGAGCAGAGGAAGATGATGGAGGAGAATGGAGAATCAAAGTAAGGGATGTGGGAAGAGACGAGGGACGTGGCTTGCGTTTGCCGGTTGGAGTTCCTGTGCAAACTTGGGTATGTCAGGGGATGTTTGTCTTTCATTTTTACCTCTTTTGGTGTACTGTTTGCATCTGACGCACTTGTGATTTGATGGAGGTCCGGACTCACTGTGTCCACCTCAGTTTTCTTCTTTGCAAATCAGGTTAATAATAGTTATTGTACATTAATTTGGGAGCTTAAACCGTAGAGCCCTACGTAGGAAACTTTAAAGAAAACTTTTGCTTTTTTTATTGAATTTAATATTAGCTCTCACTGTTTTATCAGCAGTTTTCCAAACTGCTCATTTGTGGGTGTTGAATACACTGGAGAAATACCAGCAAAGCGGGACGTGATATTACAAAGTCACGATTAAAAATTGACACATTTACTGAGCCTCTCCATTGCTGAATCTCCCATAGTCATAAAAAGAGCTTGGATGCTCAAAAGTTACTTGCTTTTTTTTCCCCAGGTGGTGTTAGTCTAATAAAAGATACTGCCTTTCCCTGTAAACCCTGTGCATGTTTTAGTTCTTAGACCCTTGTGGTTGCACCAACACTACAACAACTACTACTTCCCCCCCACCCCCTTATGTCTTATTTCTTTTTTGGCTCTCCTGTTGCTTCCACAGTAATCTGGAGGAATTCTCATGTGTCAAATGTTATGAAAATACAATAGTGTCAAGCTATAATTTCAGAGTGCAGTTTCCCCAGGAGTGCTCGTGGGGAGGACTGTCTCTCACCTGGGTGTCACTCGGGGTACAGGCATGGGCAGTGTTTGCATAGCAAAATGCCAGGCTAACCAAGCTGCTGGCAAAGCACTCGCTGCTGCCTGCTGCTTCCCCTCGGCTCTGGCTGGAGCTCAGGGTAAAATGGGTGACCTGAGCGTACCTGAGTATTGGGAAGGATCGAATGTGATTCTGGATGCTCTGTGGCTGCACCCAGCTCTGCACATGGACTCGCACTCGGTTTCCTAATGAAGGGGGGCTTAGATTAAAGTTTGATTCCGTTGAGTTTCTTGGGATTGTACAAAAAATGAATGGAATCAAACAATGTTACAGTTGGACTTGATGATCTTAAAGGTCTTTTCTAACCTAAATGATTTTATAAGTGTCTACATCCATGGTTTTTCCCAGTTGAAGGGAAGGATAGCACATGCCATGCGTTACCCAAGTAATTTCAAGTGAAGTAGAACTAATACTGCATAAAAATAGAGAAGGAATAGGGTTTTTTTTTAATACTTTCTTCACTGGCAGAGATCAAGAATTCCTGTTGCTGTTTAATTCAAGTGTTTTCTGTGTTGGAAAACCTTCAGCTTTCAGTGCTGAACAGCAGTAATTCAGCATTATTGGAGTGCTCCTTAAGTGCTTCCGCCTAGAAGAGCATCAGGTAGAAACTCAGGATGCTGGCTCGAGAGAGGGGGAATTTATGTACGTGCAAAGTGTCGCCTACGGACAATGTATCTTAAAGCTTCATTTCCTTGTGGCCACAAAGAGCAAATTATTTCTCCATGCCGGGAGGTTTATGTGGGAGGAGGAGGGAGCCTGGAGTTGGCTTGGTTGGGAGCAGGTGCCCAAGTCCGGACCTCAGAGCGCGGGGGCGCGCGTGGAAACGGCGCGCAGGTCGCTCCAGGTGCGCAGCACGGTTCATTCAGTTGCACCTAAAGGATATCCGTGTTGTGACTTTTCTCCTCGGTCGGGGTTTCTCCCCGGGGCTGGTTGCCCTTCCTGGCAGCCGCTGCAATTCTGTGAGAAACCAGGTCCTGGTTTGGCATGAAATGGCTACTGCGAAAAAGGCCAAGTAATTTGAAGAGGTTTCCTGTGAGCCATTGTTAGGCCAAAAAGTAAAACCATGAATGTTTTCTTTTCCCCTGGTAAAACATGCTGGGAATATTCCCTAAACATTTGGGTTCTTTCAGAATTAGGTATGTTGGCTTGTGGGTGACCACAGGAATCAGGAGCTGAGCTCTTCAGCGCTTTTGTGACACTTGTGAAGTTGCCTTAATTTCTTTAAAACTACGTAAATTGTGTTCAGAGAAAAATTACGGATTTAATTAAGTGCCTCACAAGTCACCTTTTGGGAGGTAATCTGCTGTTTGGTGCCACGTGACCCTCCGTGGGGCACCTCCAGCTCTGTGCTGAGACAGAGACCAGGAAAAACCTTAATTTAAAAGAACAAACAAACAAAAAAAACCACACAAGCAAGACAAAAATAAAAAAAAATAAACAAATAAAACCTCAAAAAAACCACCAACCCAAACCCAACCAAACAAAAACCCTGAGCGAGACCAGGAGATTGCTTTAAAAAAGAAAACTGAAAAGGTTAAAAGGTCGAGATGACCATTAAAGATTAAGATGATTAGGTCATGGTAAAGGATGCTGGAAACTAAATGGGGGGAAAACAAATGTATAGAATAAATTTTAGGGCTAAGGGAGACTCGGGTGAGGAGATTTAAAGTGCTTTAAAGATAAAAAGGATTGACACCAGAGAATAGTTGATTCAAAGCTATTCAGCACAAATGCTAATTTTTCTGGGTGCTCAGTATAAAAATCCATGGAGCAAACTGAAATGCTGGGTGCCGGGGAATACCAGCAAGCTGGATGCTGTGGATTCAGTGAAGTGGCTGCGAGGCAAAAAGCCTCTGCAGCTCCCACCAGCCTTCGCTCCCTTCCTCCCCCTCCGCTCTAGGAGTTAACAGGTACTTTTTGCTAATACACTCGAGAGGGCTGAATCCTACCAGAGATGTCGTGAAATCAGAGGAATACTGTTTAAAATAAGCACTCCGCCAGAGCTTCACAGCACGAGGTACTGATAAAGCCCTGTGTAATTCCCCGGTTGCTTTTCTGCGTATTGTATTGAAGCCATATTCTCACTGGAGGTGCACGAAGTGCCGGCAGGGAGGTGGTCTGCCGTCCCTCGCCCACGTGAAATGATACTGTTCCCCTGAACGCTGAAACTTGACGTAGTGAACTAACGAGTGGTCTGCAGATTTGCTCTGTCTGCCAGTGACTCGAAGGCTTTTTGAGTAGAAACTTTTAGGGTTTTTTGGTAAAAAGCTGAGTCACGGAGAAGAATTTTGGTCATAAAACACATAGTTAACTAGAAATGCAACCGTTGGAGGGTCTGTGCAGGGATGGGTGCTGCGGTGGCGGGGGGATTCGTGCCCCATCCCCTTGCCCCGCGCTGCTGAGGGAGGTCACTGGGCAGTACGGGGATGCAGCATCCAACCGTGGCTCGCCGAGTTGAGGGCACGATCGCCTGGCTACTTGGTGTGAATTAGCATCGCCGCCGGCCCCTTCCTGTGGGGTCTGCTCCGCTGCTGCAGTGGACGTGTAAATCCCATTACCCCTAATTGAGTGGGGATCAATTGCAAATTAAGAAGTAAGAGAGAGATTTCCAGGTGAGATTTAAATGGGAAGCTTTTACTGATAATATTTTGCACTTTTTATCAAAGTGTCCTAGAATGCTTTACACAGATTAATGAACGAGACCCTGTGACACCCCTGCCTGCCAGGAAAACAGTAATTCTCCCGTTACAGAGGAGGAATTGCAGTCCGGAAGGGAGCCAGTGGCTTTCTCAAGGTCATAAAAATGACTCTCAGAGCTGCTGTTAAATCATCCCAGTTCTAGGCTTCCTGTCCCTGTAAAATCCCCAGATGTGCCAGTTTTCCAGTAGGTTTTTCAGGGTGAAGGAGGGGTGCAGACGGGCTGGGGCTGCTGAACGCAGAATCCCCGTGCCCGAGCAGGGATGCAGCAGGTAGTGGTGGTCAGCAGAGGTGTGATCGTGGTGTGTAACGCCTGTAAGCGTGGACTTGTGCTGTCCCTGGCACGTGGGACAGCAGGGTTTGAAACCCATCCAGCCGCTGTACTTGCGTAAGGAGCTGCCCCGTGTTTGGGGCTTTGGAAGGGAAAGGAAATATTACAGTTTTGCCAATGCAATTGCAGCCTCCTTATCTTGTAATGATCTCGCTGAATGAGAAAATCCCCATGGTAATGAAAGCATGTGATGGAGAAAACCACGGCTCATTCCTCTTCCGCTCTTCCAGTTAAAAATTCAGAGGAGGAAAGAACCGCACGATGCGAGTGAGAAACTTGCTCACTTACAATTATAATTAAATGTAACCTTTCGTAGTGAAGCCCATTGGTGTGACAAGTCGAAAGGAAGACATTTCTTTTCCGTTTGAGAGAGGGTTGTTTTCACTGAAAACAGCCTGATGGGCTAAACAAAGGTTCACCTGTAAGAGGTTTCTATGTAAAATGCGTGGGGCTTGTCTCTTTTTCTCTGCCCCACTGGCAATTTAGTTAAGAGTTTAGTGACTACAGATGTTTAACAGGAATATTGCAAGGAATTTTACTTATTTTAATTATTTCAGAGTATTATCTGAAATTTTAGTGGGGCTTTATTTATTTATCCTGCTCAGAGGGTTGTGATCAAGTTGTAGAAAAGCTCAATTGAAAGAATTCGAGTGCGTCCAAAAAATACGCGGGGCTTTTGCCTGTTGTGGCTCAGCAGCTCACAAGGGAGGTTTTGTGATGGGGTTTGGAGGAGGTGTTGGTGCCCCAGCACTGCCGTGGTTCCTCTCCATGGGATTAGGGCGTGTGCAAAGACCCTGCCATGGTCTTCCCGTCATGGAAGCCACGATGCCGAATGCCAGGCATTATTATAGGATTTTTTTCCCCATTAAACCTAGAGCAAGCCAAGTAGCATGAAAATATTTGCGGTGAATATTCAGTTGTATTTTAGTATGTAAGCGCTTTGGCTGTGTCCATGGCCCTTTAGTTTGCTATTCATGAATATTTTAGCAAATTGGTTTACTAACAGGAATGTTGCCAGGAAGCAAATGTTCCTGAGTATTTGTAGAAAACCAGATTTAACTTTGTACTTGCAGTTACTTGCTGTGGAAGCCCCATCTTAGTGCTCCTCTGGGAGGACCAGCATAGCCAATTAAAGCAAATCTTGTTTGGAAATGTGATTCTCGGAACTTGTCCATGAATAAACTTAATCAAAGACTGACAGACAGCCAGGCCAGCTGTGCTAGCTACCCCTCGGCGCAGCACCTGGGTGCCTTGCAGGTAAACTGGTAGCAATAGCAAAATCTCTTGCAGGCTTGCAGGAACCTCTGAGATTTGGTCTTTTTTTTGGATCAGAGCCTTGCTCAGGCTCTTCTGAGGGAAAGATTTAGAAGTAAATGTTTTGGTTTGGGTTGTCCCATGTAACGTGAAAGTTTCTGAAGCGTAACTGGATTCTGGGTTCTGCTGCGTTCTTCTGGCTTGAGTTGTAAAAGAGTCTAAAAGAAAATTGCCTTAGCGCTATTATCATATGGCCAATGTTGAAGTATTTATACTTCAATTCTAGAATAATGGGGGGATCCTGGGAATCAAATGCCATGAATACCTACTCAGCTCAAGGACTTCAAGTGCTGGCAACTCACTGTGAGCTGTGCAAAAGGCTTGTTGCAGTTGTGGGACCGGCATCGCACGCTCAGGAATTTAAATCATAAAACACAAAGTTAAGTAGAAGCGCAGCTGTTGGAGTGTCTGTGTAGGGATGGGTGCTGTGGTGGTGGTGGGATTTGTGTCCCAGCCCTTTGCTCAAGACCCTTCTGGACAGGGGCTTCAGGCATGCTCCTGCACGGGGGATAGAGATCTCTGTTCACTCAGCGTGGAGGATCGTCCCCATCCCAAAGGACTCTGTGGTTGCAGCGGTGCGGAGGCATCGCACATGGCGAGGGAGCTGCTCTTCCCGTGGGCTTGGTGCTGTTGGTGAGTCGGCACTTGGGATGCCTGCACAGGGGAAAAGAGGTTGGAGTAAGGAACACTTAGTATTTAGAACATAAAATCCGTGCTCTTGGCTAGAGCCAAGTGGTTTTGCTCCGTTTGTGCCCTCTGACAAACACAGCCCGTGTTTGCAGGGAGGTTTGTGCCGGCACCACATGGCTGCTCCTGCTCCGCTGGGCTGGCGTCGCCCTCCTGCCTCCTGAGTTTGTCCTTTCTGTCCCAAGAACAGAGCAATCTGCGTTAACAAAAAGTCAGCCTGCCAAAACCCTTGATCATCTGCAGGTTTCTGATGCTGGATGCTTTTCGTGCAGTTTAGTCAGCTGGCTGGGACCTGGAGCACGGGTGTGCAGTGGACAAGTCGTACTCAGTGCTGCACCTCTCCATCCATGGCTTCCCATTGCTTTCCCATTCATTCCATACAATGGTTATCATCAGACTTTATTCTTCACCCTGCTGTAGGCACTTGGGATATGGGGCCACTTTCTGGAGAAAATTATTCGTAAGGATTATTTCCCAGAAGCAGAAACTCAGGGGTCAGCGTATCCAAACACAGCAGGTACGACTTGGATAATATTTTGGAAGAGCTTGTGTCCAACATGTATGTGAGATGCTCAGCACATCTGGAAAACATGTGTCTTGCACTCGTAATTTGACATTGTCATTCTTGGAGTCACCGTAAAACAGGGCCTTGCGGAAAACATTTAATAATCCTGGACACGTTGTGTTTTGTTTTAATGGTAAAATAGCTTGTTAGGTCCAAACAAACTGGCAGAAAATCTTGCTGAAGCTGTACGGTGTCGGGGAAGTAAAAGGCTATTAAGACAAAAACCTCAGCCCCTCTGAACCCATGAGATTTTTGGCTGCGTTTTTGCTGGAACAGAACTGAAAGATAATTGAAGGCATTTTGTGGCCCCACACTGTCTTTCAGCTGGGTTTTATTTTACATAATGAGTCGGTGAAAACCAGAGTACAGTTACTTTGGGTTCACTTTAAAAACGTGAACAGGTTGCAGGCTGCAGTTTGGAGCTCATCAGTTATAGCTAATTCCTTTGGCTCTCTTAAAACTGAAAACTTCATTTTCCTCTGCCAGAGGCGGTGTGGGCACGGGCAGCGCGTGGGGCTGCCCCTGCTGCAGCGAGCTCAGGGGAGCCGTCGCAGCCCTGCTCCTCCCGAGCAGCCGCCTCCCAGATGTATTCCCTTTCTGGCCTGGTGGGATTTTTGGCAGATTATTTTTTTTTTAAGTTAGATTTCACCGCTTTCTTAAATTGATGGCAATTTCCTAATGGGTAGAAATTATTTAAAAGGCTTGTGTTGTGGTTTAACCCCAGCTGACAACTAAGCACTGCGCAGCTGCTCTCTCACTCCCCCTCGCTGGGATGGGGAGAGAATGGGAAGAGGAAAAGGGAAAAAACTCATGGGTTGAGATAAAGACAGTTTAACAGGTAAAGCAAAAGCCACCGGTGCAAGCAAAGGAAACCAAGGAATTCCTTCCCTGCTTCCCGTGGGCAGGCGGGTGCTCAGCCATCCCCAGGAGAGCAGGGCTCCATCACACGTAATGGTTGTTGGGAAGGCAAATGCCATCGCTCCAAACGTCCCCCCCCTCTTCCTTCTTCTTCCCCCAGCTCTGTATGCTGAGAGCATTTTTTGTGTTTTCAGTAATACCGCTGTCTTTTTTTCTGCGTTGGGCTAAAGTGTTTTTCACGGTGTTATATGAACAGCAGACGTTGGGCTCAGCTATTTTGTTTATCTCTTTCAGGCTGGTTGCAGAGCAGGTGCTCTGGAGCAGAGGGCACCACATTGATCTGCTTAACGCTTCCTTGCGCTCATCTTTGTTTTAAGGCTTGCAAAGTTTTGGAGGCTTCAAAAAAAAGATGAAGAACTGGAGAAGGGTTTAAGAAATGCATCATTACCCTGTTTGATACTGTTATGGCCATGAGAGTGGATCTAGTTTGTAATGGCATCTGATCTGTACTGTCTTATCTACACAGCTGAAAGTCTTTGGTAACCTAAGCTCTGGGAATGTAGGAATATAACATTTTTCCTGACTCTAATGTCCATAAAACACTAATAGTTATCCCAAAGTTTACCCAGAGAGGTGGGGGCGTCACCATCCCTGGGGGTATTTAAAAGACATGTAGACGTGGCACTTGGGGACATGGTTTAGGAGGCCTGGGGCTGTTGGGTTGGCTGTTGGACTTGATGGTCCTAGAGGTCTTTTCCAACCTTCATGATTCTGTGAAAAGAGCCTGACTTAAGAAAGGAGCTGCCTTGAATCCCCAAATCTTGCCTCGTTGCTCCTCAGAAAGGCTCCAGAAAAAGCCATCGTCCCCAACAAGGAGCTGGAGAACTGACATTTTGAAGTAATCAGGTAGAATTACTGCATCTCTAGGTATCTTTAGCCTGTTTACTGTCATTTCGTTCACGTCCTCTCGTAACATCCATTGGATGAGAACACAGCCTAGAGCCATGTCTGCAAAATGCTTTGTGAAGTGTTTTGATCTGGGAACACAAAATCTTTGTATGTTCCTATGGAGTATCACATATCTGGGTTCTGAGGGGTTTTTTATTTGAAACTTCCAATTTTCTTATCCTTTTGGTGACCCAGCAAACATTTACGTGCTCTTGGTGCTGGGCCACGGACTGCCATGCTCTTTGAGAGGATTTTCTTAACCAAGCATAGACTGGAGTCAGCCCATCAGAACCGCAGAGATCCTGACTTGGGGGTTTTTTTTAGCCATATCGCAAACGTGTGGCTTTGCGGAGGGTCTTGTGGGTCAGGCCACAGAGCTCAGAATGCCTGCTGGAGCCGTCGCTGCCGGGCAGGAATGAGAAACCGCAAATGTAAGTTGGGAGAAAACAGTCAGTGCCGGGTAAGGGGAGAGCATCGGGATGCTCGGGCTTCTCCGCGGCTGTATCCCGCAGTGTAAAAAAACACCCGCAGTGGTTTTACCCAAGTTCAGAAGCGTACCTGATGGCAACGTATATCTGCAATCGGTAAGTTAAAAGGAAATGTGAATAGGATTGTGGATGTTTGGTTTTTTAGAAAGGAGTATCAATATTTAGTTGAAATGCAGGAAGAGCATTTTGTGGGGCATTGAAAATTATATTCAAACCCTGTAGATGGCTGTAACTTGTCTTTTGGCAGTAGAAGGGATAATCTTTGTAGACTGCTGTGGCCTTTGAATGATAAGAGTTGGAAAACCTGAAAACGCCTGTTCTAAGGAAGGTTAACACCTCCCACCCCCCACCCCCCCAAGCTTACTGTGCTGAAGAAAATACTTTAAACTGTTGTAGAAATCATGTTCTAACTTAGTCTTGGGCTGAATGAGCTTTTGAGTGAGTAGGTGTTGTGTAAAGCTGAGCCAACTGAGGTTTATCCCTATTGAGACATTTCAAATACTGAATAAGCAGGAGATTTAGCTACGAAATGGTTTATATGGTAAGTCCTGCCTTTATATGCCGTATGAAGTTATGTGTGTTTCTGAGGTACGTGTTAGCACCTGAACTAGTCGGTTTTTAAGGTTTAAACCCCCACCCCCACCCCACCCCACCCCCCCAAAAAAAACCCACAAAAAGAACCCACAAAAAAACCCAAACCCCAGACTAAGCATTGATAAGTGTCTTCTGCACTGAGATCAATGGCAAATACTGTGGAGTGAGGAGACTCCTGAGCACTTCGGAAGATGTTGGCCTTGATTTTTCTTTTGCTATTGCATTTGGCTTGGTACTTGTTACAGTAGGAGAAAACCAGACCCCTGCATGTTTCATAACAAAAAAACCCACAGAATAAGTAAAATATTAGCTATCAGTTTATTGCTGCTATATTTCCACTGGCAGTTTACAGTTATCTTTGAGGAAAGCATGAGCTCAGTGATGAAAATCACCTACTGTCAGTAAAGGCTGTTAGTAGGAATTTAGCACCTGTAACAGGTAGAAACTGGACGCTTTTATTTTTCCCTCTGTGTCTTAGTACCATGAATTGTCCCCAGATTTTAATAGCATTGGGGAGCCGTGAGGATGACGGACGACCTGAGCAGGGTTTTGTCGAGCCGGTGACACTTGCGTCGCAGCTCCCTGCTCGCGCCGACTCTGTAAAGTCACTTTGCCACAGTCTTCGCTTCGTGCTGCTGATTGATACAGCAAAAGGTGCAGATGAATGGAAAAACAGATTTTTGTGAGCATAAAACAGGGAGAGGAATTGACATTCCCTTTTTTTTAAGGCTGATTTACACTCTTCTGTACGTGCTGTCCATGCAACAAGGGTCAGCTCAGCAGTTTCAGTCCAAGGGATCCAGGTCCCATCCAGGGATCCAGGTCCTGCCCAGGGATCGGGCCGTGAGACAGGCGGCCTGGCAGGCAGGTGGCATTGGGCATGCAATGGAAAGCACAAAATAGAAACAAAATGGGCTGTTTATTTTCTGCCTGGGCATTATTGACCCATTTTTAACAGAGTGTTTTGAAGAGGTTATGATTAATTGGGCATTTTAATTAGCTGCTAAATAGTTCCCTACTTGATTAATCTAATTACTTCTTATTTCTGCTTTCTTCATCCAAGGGAGAGCCTGTGTCAGTGCTGATTGCTGCCTCCCGGGTCTGCCTGTGTCTCTGGAGAAGATCCATGGGAATGGGCTCTCCCTTCTCCCTTATTTTTGTTTTCAATTCTTGCTGTGGGTTTATGCACTATAATTTTTTTCTTTGCGAATCTACTTCTATGCATCAACTTGAAAAAAGTTTCCGAGAGGTGAGTGATGCTGGCCTTTTGCACGCTGCCATGTTTAAGCCTACCACCAAGCTAAAAAATAACCTCTTCTGTGCAGGTTTTTTTCCTCTTTGCCCCGTGACGAAAGGGCTGGGGGCACCCAGGGACTTGTGTACTGTGACTGGTTTTCTGTGGGTGCTGTTCCCAGGTGTGGTGGTCAAATGCTTTAAATGGTCACCAGGAGACAGGCCAGAGTCCTCTTGCTTCTGCTGACCAAGGAAATGCTGAGAAGATGCCGTACTTGGGTGGAAAATCAGTTGGAGGCTGGGGCAGGAGAAGCAGCTTGAATAGCATTTGAAGATCTGCACCTTGTGCTCCTACAAAATCACCCCTTGGAGAGAAATCTTCGGTTACTCTTGGTTTTAAAAAGGCCTCGAGCTGCTCACAGGAGGAGATTGAATGGCTGATCCAGGAGAAATCAGCCCATGTGAAATGGGGGTTGGCTTTGGGGACAGGGACGAAGGATGCTGCAGAGGTGATCTGTGAGCCTAAGGTCTTCCAGCAAACCATCCCTGAACCCTGTGGTCCCAGGAGCACCGTGTCACCCTACCCTTTCCTGCAGCCTCCTCAAAACAGGCCGTATCCCATCCTCCAGCGGATGATGCTGGGCAGAGACGGCAGGCGTGGAAGAGAAAGCGGCGTTCCTGACCGGCCGCGATCTTGGAGAAGCTTTGGTTGCACCTGCAGGCTCCCGCAGTGCAAAGCACTTCAGCTCCTCACCTCTAGTTGTTAGTATTGCCATGCAGAGGAGGAAAAAAGTCTGTGGAGAGCTCTCAGGTGGGAAAGGCTGGGTTTATAAAGCTTATCTGGATATCTTTTGAGTATGAAAAATTAATTTAGATACTTAGAGTCCTTCAGCTGAATTCTCTTCAGTATGTTTTATGGTTTTATATATTGCAAAGTTCAGCGGTGTGTGATGAAATCTGCAATAACAACAAGCAAGCTTCAGCTTCTCTCTAAAACTTACTTTTCACCCACTGTCCCCTGCGTTGCTGTCGTCCTACAGGGCACAAGGGTGAGCCAGGTGAGGGAGTGTTGGCTGGGCTGTGTCCCAGACCACGGGGTGCCCTGTGGCCAGCGCTCCTGTCTTGTGCAGCGGGGTCGTCCTCATCCCTGCCCCGGCAGTGCCTTACCCCAGGGGATGCTCCCCCTTGCTGGAACCCTCTGCCAGCTCATTTGCAGTCTGTTGCACAGTCGTGTGACAAAATTCACTCTGAGAAGGCCGTGTTTTCTCCGTTAATGTGCCCAAGACCTTCATCTCTCTTATTTCCTCCCGTGTCTCTCTGTGCATCCCAGGGCAGTCTAGACAATGTTCCCCATCCCTCTTTCAGGTCCTCGGTCACCTCCATACACCTCCTCTGTTTCCACGCACTACTGGAGAGTGCATTTCCGTTTTCCTTGGAGCTGTTCAGTCCATCTTTTCAGATGATATTCCACGATTTTAATACTTTTTGTAACAAAAAGGCGAAACTCTTTGAATTTTGTGCATTAGCATAGAAATTATTGAAGTAGCCTGGCAGTGCTCAATGCTAACTGGTACGGGGCGGTCGTAGGCACGCGGTAGTTAGCTGTCACTGTTAGACAAGGGGTTTAATCCTTAACTAAACAGGGAGCATGTAGGAGAATTTACTGCTGGGAGACTGTGTTCAGGTGAGGTACTGACATTCAGAATTTCAATCAAGTATTAAATCCCTTTTAAGCCATAAAAAAAAAAAGCTTAGGAAGGAGAGTAACTCATACCTTTAAATTTGAGTTCTGTGAAGTTATTTCTCCTCAAAACACCACTGTAAATTAATAGTTCAGTAATCAAGTCTGTCATTTTAAAACAAAATAAAATAGTTAAAGAGCGTAAAATAAGATTGAAAAATTGTGGAAAAAACCCGCAGTTTATTAAAAATTCTTGTCTCGGAGGGTTTGAGTCGATGCAAGAAGGGATTCTCTGCATGAATAAACTGTAATAATTTTTAAATAATCGCTGTTAACACTTTTGATGACTACCTAAGTACATGACGGCATATGGTATGTCAGCGTGAAGTGCTGATTTAGAGTTTGATATTATCTACCAGTTTTCAAGCTGTTAGTTGTAAACTAGAAGAAGCTTTATATAAGCAGACAGGTGGCAAGTATTCAGCAGCTTGGCGGGCAGGTGGGATGCTGCGCGTGCTGCTTGCGATGGCAAAACCCGCACTTTCCTGCCACCTCATCAACCTCTTGCCCCCATCTCCACATTTTTTCATCTGTTTTTCCCCACTGTTTATTTCCCAGCACCCTGTGCTTTGGTGGAGGAGCTCCGGTGTCCCCAGCCCAGTGGGGGCTTCGAGGCATTATTGCTGCTTTTGGGGCAAAAATTGAAATTTCATTGTTTTTTGAGTGGGGGGGTGGCGGGGAGGGGAAGGAACCACAGTCTCCATTTATGCCAGGGAAAAAAAACTTCTAAAAGCTGCAGATGAGTGTTGCAAAGCAACCCTGTAAATTTTGCTGCTCAAAATGTGTCCTATTCGTTGTGGTAGAAAGCAAGCACTTTTTCCTTGATGAGTTAGAAAGCTTGCACACTTGAATAACTACCTCTGTGTACCTTTTGTGTGATTTCTTTATGCGACGGTTGCAAACAAAGACGCTAATAGCTATCTTCCAAAGCTTTAGTAGCCAGCTTTTGAAAATCCTGGCAGTTTTCCCAAATTTCTGCCATCTGTTGAGGACAGCCTTAAAACGTACAAACTTGTGTACCTACTCTGTGAAAAATTTCCAGGTGGGAAATCATGGTAATATAGAGAAGGTGTGCAGAGTAACGCCGTATACCTGTTGCACTAATACGCAACTACTTTTTCGGAAGAGACGACTTCCAGTTGGTTCAAACCCACCCCTGGTTTGGGCAGAGCCTCCCCGGACCATGTACCAAGTGTCTCAGGCCACTTTGGGTCCTTCAGGGATTACCGGTACGTCCTGATGATTTTCGGAAACACTTTATAGAAATCACTTCATTTACCAGAAGATGCATCCAAGATACTTGGAGTAGAGAAGGAAGAGGAGCCAACGTGGAGCATCATTTTTGTGTTGGCCCAGGCTTTTGCTGGTGAGGCTGTTATGCAAAAAGCAGTCGTCCCACCCTGGTGTAATTAACGTGGCCTCGAGTTCTTTCTCATTACTGCAAGAGGGAACTTGTTTTCCTTGTGGTCAGGGCACGCAGAGATGGGAGGGCAGCGTGAGTACCTCGCTGTACCTATTTGTGTGCGTAGCTCTGCAAACAGGAGGGCGCGTGTGAAGTCTCACTGAATTCAGGCGACTTTGTATGACAAAACCATGAGAAACTGCACCGAGGCTGAAGTGGAGAAGCAGAGGCTCTCCGGTACAACTGCTGGTTGGAGAGGACAGCGTGCAACCAGCAGGATGCTTTGGGGAAGTCTAAGAATAAGTCCCGTCCCCCCCCCTTTTTTTTTTTTTTTTAACTCAAGTTGCTGCTTGTTTTTTTTTTTCCAGGGAAGCTTAACAATAGAGCTGTGCTGACTCTTGAGCAACAGCAAATCTGATCTGTGATGTGAGGAAGAGTTAAAGACTTCTCAGCTGGAAGCAAAGCTCCTTGCCAGGCTCACCACAGCACAACTTGTCAGTGCTCAGCAAGCAACAGAAGATGTTCAACTGCTGTTGAAAGCAGCCGAGCAGGGCTGCGCGGAGCCTCGGGAGAGGCGGGCGGTGGCAGCCGCAGCAGCGTACGGAGAAAAACCCAGGGCTCATCTGCAGGGTGCTGGGGAATCGTGTGTGCTGGCTCTCGAGCTCAGACACCAAAGTCTGGCTCTGTCTTGCAAAAGGCATGTGTTCAGGGAGGGAGGAAGCTGGTGCGTGCCCTGGCTCTCCTACAGGAGCTGCGGGAGGGGTGAATCTGGTGCTGGCGATAGCGCAGTGGCTTTGCTTAGACTCAGGGCTTCAAAATACTGAAGGGGAGACTGCCGCTGCCTTGCGTCTCGCCATGTTTGTCTCTTTAATCTCAGCGTTATGGGAGATGCTGTCTGCTGAAGGGCAGCGTCTTGGCTGGATAAGCCTCAGGGAGTTGGCCAGATCCGTACCAGGGGAGCAGCGGGTGAGGATTTTCCCATAGCCAGCGGCTGTTCGGTGAGGAGATGTGCAGGGCAAGACCCGGCTGTTACAGAAGATGGTGCTTTCATACTTCTTCAGGAGAAGTATTTTTTTTCTACGCCCATCATCTATTGCACACACAAACTGATCGCGCCCCCAAATTTTATATATATACACATACAGATATCCCTTGTAGGACTCTCAGGTGCTGCTTTTGAGCATGTGTTTTAAAGACACCATCATGTAAGAGGGGAGTGAGGCAGTATAAAGAAATGTATTTTTATGTACTGTAATGCTGTGGGCTTTTCATTGGGCTTGGGCTTTTGGGGCCTCGTACAACTTCTGCTGAAGTCAGGTTTTGATTTTTTGCTTTTGCATTTTATTATGGCTGGATTAAGCCTTAATTGTTGAGGCTTTCAACAATTGCACTGCAATAAATATCTGAAAAAGTGAATGTAACTATAGCTTAGAGAATGAAATGCAAATATGTGTATTTGTGCAAGACGCGTGCACGTTTCTTCTAGTCAAATTTACATTTTTAAGTAGCTGCTTTTAAACACTTTCTGCAGAAATCCCTTAATATTAACTAGATAAATCTTTATCTTCAGACCAGATTCAAATGTAGAAATAGCCAAATATATTCTTAATACAAAGTAACTTCACAGGGTCGTGCACTCTATCTAATGCCTTGTCATTTTAATGGATTCTGGTTTAATTGCTCATATCCCACCAGCTGAAAGCAGTTTTTCCTCATTCTTCTGAGCCCTTGGTGCTACCCTAAAATATTGGCTGGGGGTCGTAGCCTAAGCTAAAACAATTTGCCAAGTATTTTCCCCGTGTTTGGAGTAGGACTACAGCCGCTGAGGTTTGCAGCAAAACAAGCTGCCTGCCGGGGCTGCGGGCTAACGCTGAGGCTGCACGCGGGGCAGGTCTGGCGCTCACGGGAGCCCCCGTGTTTTGCACCCCGATTCTGTAGCCTTATCCCAAATCAGCCTCTTAAAATGGAATCAGCTGGCAGGAGTAAGTTGTCCCAGCGGGAGCTTAGTGGAAGAATGGGGGCGGTCCGGCGAGCTGTCGGCTTTCAAATACACCTATGGGTCCTAGTAGCTATTCCCAAATTCTTGTGGATGCGTTAATGCTTTCTCAGCCCGGGCTGGCGTATCCCTTACCCTTCCAATGGCCAAGCGTAGTTAAGCCCAAGAGGCAGGTTGCCACGTGGAGGAAGGGCAGCGGTTTAGGTCTGAGCATCCCCTGTGCGCTCCCATGGTGGAGCAAGAGCGGAGGGTCCCGTCTGGGTTTGCCCATTGAACACGATGAGTTTCTCCTGACGAGTTTGAGCTTCTCTCAGTGCCCAGATCACGACTCTGCAGACAGTCAGGGTGTCTCGAAGCCGTGGCTGTGCTCACCGTTGGCACTGGGAGCGAGAGTCGGTGGGTGTGAGGATGAAAGTGAATAGTTATAGATGGTGTCGGCTTAAGACTTTGATAGCTTGTCATAAAATCTTACCGGCAGCTCAGTTGGCATCATGTCTTAAACGGCTTGTGAAATAAATATCACTGACAGATCTGCAAGCAGCACCGCACAGTTTGTGCACAGAATATTTTGCATTCAAAGCAACCCAGAGGTAAGAATAGACGAAATGCTCCGAGCACCAGACTGCGTACCCACGGTGTCACTGTGTGCAAAGGGTGAGTGACACATGTCCTGATGCATTTTGGATGGCAGTGGCTCAGACGCTTCTGTGTGCTGATAATGAAAAAAAGTGACCAAATTTGATTTGAGATCTGAAAACGGGGAAGGCGATGTGGCAGCTGAAGCCTGTCATTTACCTTGGGAAGTCTCCTCGGTTGGATTTCCACAGGAAAGTTAGCAATAGCAAACAACCCCCCAGCCTTCCCCTTAGCTCCCCTGGTGCGAGAGATCCAGGGGTTTCACTGGGGCTGCCGAGCTGAGCGCGCACACGAGAATTTGCAGGGCATTAGCCTTTAAGTTGCACCGCTGTGACTTACCTTGGGGAATTCCCCTGGTAAAACACGCAGCTCTGTGTGACATACTTGGTTTCCGTCTTTTATTTTTTTGATCCTACTCTTACAAGTTTCCTTTAAAGAGAGAGGAGGGTGGAGGGCCTGATCCCAGCTGCTGTTCTGCTTTGCTGGGTTGCAGTGTCATGTTGTTTCCATGGATGGGGGTTTGTTCTTGGGTGCTGGGGGCTTGAGCTGAAAACCGGCTCTGTTTTCTGCTGTAGGTCTGTTGATCATCGTCTCGGAGGCTGGGGCGAGGTACGGTGTCTGTTAATGAGAGCTTGGCGTTAGTGCTGACTTTATTAGAATGCCTCATTCCTATTTCAGTAGGGTATTCTGGATATATAATAGAGAAAGAGAAGCTATAACGTGCCTAAAAATACTGTGGAATGGTGTATTTAATGGCTCTTGTTACACTTTGACAGTTGTGTGTTGTTTTTTGCTGGGAAAAACGTTCTTCCTGTTGTATTTTATGAAGAATTGGTGACATCTGGTGATCACTTATAATGAGCCCTCTCAAGACTGCCGACAAAAATAAACCTTTTAGTAACAAAGATTCGTCTCGCGGCGCGTCTAGGAGAGCGGCTGCAATTAGTACGTAATCCCTACCCGCTGCTCCGCTTGGGGAAACGTTCAAAATCGGCGTCAGAGCAAATACTCTCTTTTTTCAGCATATTACAAAGCAAAAAAGGTTGTTCCCTGGCTCTTAGGTCTAACTGAATAAAGGCCTATCCAGATGAAAAGGGCATTGGTGATGCTCTGGTCCCTGCGAGGCGGGCGCACGATGCTCCCGGTAATGTCAGAGGGAGAGTTATTTGCAGGATCAATACTGATACGTCTTTAAGTTAAATGCATTTATATTTGTGAGCAGTGCGTGCGGGCTGTTTTACTTCAGAGTTTTGTCATTTGTCTTTGAAGTATAATAACCCAAAAGTGAAAGAATTAGAGAGCTCGATCAGGAATTGATCAGGAAGGGAAGTGTCTCACCCGCTCCGTCCGTGTATACGCGTAGTGCTGGTCTTCCCGGCCGGCATCGAGGCACCTGTAGCGCACGCGGGCGTGCTGGCAGCAGACACACGGACTTTTGTAAACAGGATGCTCTGCATTGTTTGTCTCACATTTTTTTTTTTTTTTTTTTAATGACCATCCAAACTGTTAATACATTTTTTTGGTACTTTTTAACATGGGGAAGCTTGGATTGCTGTGGATTGTGATGTGCATCTGGACGGTAAAGGTAATTCGGGGTGGGGGTTTAATATCTTTTAAGAGGAGAAAAGAATGCTGTCTTGATTGTAGATCTTTGCCCCTGAATAGAGATGGTTTCAGCGCGTTGCCTTTGTTTGCGAAACAAAGTAAAGTTTTGAAAGGGTTTTCATGCCAGAGCTCTTGAAGTTACTTTGACCTTGTACAATGTTTTGTGATAGCTTGAGAATTTAACTATATTTTTTTTAATTTGGAGATGTTTTTATTTGGTGAAATGCATACGTATGTCAGAAGTCTGATAATTTTTTTGTTTTTTAAACAGTAACCTTGCTCATAAAAAGCTATCGTTATTTCTTTAAAATGGAAGAGAATTACTGTCTGTGGATTAATTAAAGTCCTTCACTGAAAATTCAGCACATGCTCTGAATGACTCCTTGTCTCTAGCTGTGCTCTGCCTTAGAGCTGTCTTACTGTTTTAAAGAAACAAAAATTAGCAGTCAGAAAAAGGAAAACTACCCCTCAGGTAAATACCACCCGTTTTGCACAAAGCTAGTTTTATTGAAGAGATTTGGGCGCTTCAGTTCATTGAATGCGAATGCTAAAGCTGGGTGAAAATAAGGGTACATTGATGCATCTTTCAAGAAACAGTTTTTAACGCGACTTTGCCTGCGGCGGCGTGCACGCTTCTGGTGTGGGACAGACGGCAGCTTTTTCGGTGCTTCGTATGGAGCCAACCTGCGGCTGCTTTCAGTGAAACTTTGGGAAAAAGCTTTGGTTAGATGTATTTTTAAGAAAGATCTTTCCAAATTATCTGAATTGGGCCAGCCTGAAGCCTGCCTTACATAATCCCTGGGGGAACCACGGGCTCTCGGGAATAAAATGAGGTCTGAAACACAGAGCTAATGGCCACAGTAGCGTTTCTTTTATTTCTTTGATCAAGGTCTGCTCTTGCTGTTCGGGTTCGTAGCCATTTTGAAAACAGCATCTTTCTAATCAAAACCAGAGAAGAGCTTTTTCTTCCGCATGACTCTCTCTTTCCAATCCTATGAATAGATAATCGAAGGAAGAGACTTGGTGTTAGCCCCGGGTGACCCTCTGTTGTTTTCTGGTGCCGCAAATAGATTAAGCTATTGATGATATCTCTGGATTAAGTGAAAAACAAAGCAATAGCTGGCTCCTTGCAGACACGAGGTAATGCATGTGCTGATATGGAAACCAATAAGCATATTCTTGTGGGTTTCTCATCTCACTGGCTTGCCAGGGGGAGATATCAGCGCAAGCAACGCCTTTGAAGCAGTAGTCCCATAATAACACCTGCTCTGCTCTGTGCTCTTAGGTGGGACTCAGTGGCGTGACCTTGGGGTGGAGTTTCTCAATGTAGGGTAGTCCTCAATCTCGTCTTAATGTTGTGAGCCATTTAAACACGGTTTGCAAAAACTAGACACCAATGTAGCATGTTCTGTGCTAGTTACCTGTTCCCTCTAATGTGTTTTGAACTTTGACTAGTTTCAACCAAATTTAACAGCAGAGGCACAGAAACCCGGACGATGGGTTTGATGAAATTTGAGAACCCGTGGTAGTTGTCCACAGGAGGCCGGGGCTGAAGCTGAACTTGGTGAGAGACATGGAGAATCGACACAAGAGGGAGCCATTATGTATGAAAATACTTGGAAATTAGCTCAGTGCTCTGGGAACAACTTCTTGTCTGTGCAATTGCGCAGGAGGAGCCACCTCACCTCCATGCCAGGGCTTGGAAGGAGAGGGACGGAGGGGGCTCTGCTCCTCTTGACAGTCCCCAGGGAAAGGCAGCACTTGGGGTGTGCTGTCCCCGCATCCAGTTTCTGCTGTAGCTGCCACTGCACAGCTGCTTGGTTGGGTTAGGTTTGGTTTTCCAGCCCTGCGGACAGCAAGGAGTGATAGATGTTGAGGCAGGAGAAGTTTGAAGGATGGGTGGACGCCAAGTCCAGCCCCTCCTGCTCCTGACCTATGTATGGATGTTTTGCTGCTCATTCCCTCTCAGATCCATATAATTTTACTCTGGATCTGATGGGCACACCTTGCAGAGGAGATTTGGTACGTCAGTAGCAATAGCTGAGGAAGTATGGGCACATCATTCTCAGTTTTTAGACAGAATATTCCTTTTTGATTATTTTATTTTATCTCTTTTCCAAGACATCAGTGCCCAAATTCCTGGAGCAGGCTCAGTGTCCTCGAGTGGATGTTGCCTTCTGGCCATTCAAGTCTTGCCCTTGTCTTGAGCTTCCTAAGCTTTCTCAGGGCTGGGGAGTTGGTTTGGGGGTTTGCCCTTTCTGACCTTGTCTCTGCCATGGGAAGGCTCTGAAGGGGACGACAGAATGTCCCTGCAGGGCTGTCTCATCCCTTGTTAAAGGAAAAAAATAATTTCATAAATACAAAGAAGGAGAAGGCAGGTGATGGCCCCCCTTGACCAGCATTTAGGGGTTCAGCCCTTCTGTTGCGCACCTGAAGGCAGCGATTGCTGGGGACCCCGAGCCAGGCGCCTCCATCCCCCGCAGCACACCCAGCATGGGCCCCCACCTCCCATTTGATTGTTAAATTGAATTCTTTTCTGCTTTATCTTTGAAAGCAAAACTGTTATCTTCTGAGTGTATTTGCAGGCTATAACCATTTCCATTCTTCTGCAGGATACGATGCGGCAAACCTTAATCAGAGATCTATCCAGCTTGGATTTATGGTGTGTCTCAGTCCTTAAGCTTTTCCTATTAATTAAGATATTAGAGAATGTCTTTCACGTTTCCCTTCTGCATTTTATTGTTCCTTTTAGCACCTTCTTTTGTCCAGCAGCTATGTAATTTTTTTGTACTCTTAAGACCTCCGTCCTCGGTGCACAGAGCTTCGTCAGCCTGTGACAAGGGCACGTCTCCGAGCGCCGCGGAGGCGAAGCTCTTGGCCCAGGTGGGACCTTGGGGCAATGCAAGGAAGGTTGCAGAAGTGCTGTGATGTTCTTGCCATCTGAAGTCAAATGGAAAGCTGTGTTTGACCTCCCTTCATATGCGTCTTTTCTCTCCCACTGTGTTATCCAGCTATATGTTGAATATGCTTCCACGTTTGTACATATAAGTCTTACTGTAGGCAGCGAGAGGGCTGCTTGGCCGTATAGCGCTGATGTGCTGCCACCTTTGGCTCCCATCACCTGGGAACGTGTATCACGATGCATGAACAAGGCATCACTTTCAACTGGGAAGGTAGACCCAATGGCTTTTACTGTTTGACAGTAGTATTTGTTTTCCAGTTAATCACGTTGCCAAAAGAAGAGTCTGTGGCTCTTTCTGAAGGGTGGAAAACATAGTTGCACTGCTGAAATGCCCTGGGAAAGATTGTCGGTAGTTATTAACGTGGGTAATTGCGTATGGCCTCTCTTCCAGCTATGCAGTTTCCTCCGTCATTTAATTGTTTTCCATTTTTTAGTGGATTATGTTTATGAGCATTTATTACCTACCACAGCGAGCACTGCCAGGAGTCCCGGAGCTGGTGCCCACTCCCTGGTCGTAGGCACCTCACTTATTTCTGCAGGGCCAGGGAACTCAAGCACTTTTCTGTAACGATCACCAGCAGGATTTCAAAAAATTGCCCTCGTGATGTTCTCAATGCTACCAACACCCTCTAGGTCGTGGAAAAGAGCAAAAGAGGAGTGAGAACTAGGGCGTGAAGAGACCCCTCCCGAAACGTGGAGGGAGAGAGGGATGAAAGTGGGATTTTTAAAGTTATTCTGCAGAATGAGTCGGCATTAGAAGTAGCATATATATTTCCTTCCCTTCAGCTGAGCTGTAATTCCTGGTTCTTCATGATATTGAGGATGTTGCTTTGTGTCCTCTGAAAATGAAGATACCATCTTTGAGGTTTTTTGATGAAGAGATCATCTGCTTGTAAGGGAGATATCATCTGTTTGATTCATGTTTGAAAAACGTGGGCCCCAGAGAAACGTTCCTTTCATCACGTATTTGTTATTTATTTAGAAAATAGAAATAGAAAAAAAAATCTGTTTAGTTTCCATACTTCTAATGCTTTTTCTGGCCAGGGAGGAAAGAGAAGCCAGGTCCTCCGAGCACTGCACGGAGCGTGTTTCTCGAAGGCTGCCATGGGGGTACCGGGAAGAGATGTTCCTCCTCGTGCTGCTCCCGCTGTGGTGTTCGCTGGCTGTGCCGCCACCCTCCTCGCAGCGAGACGGGATCGTCTCAAATCTTGCCGGGTTCTGGGTCCTCCGTACTTATCCTCTAACAGGGTCTTGCTTTCCGTGCTCCACCTGCCAGTGAGCGCCCTGGAAGGCAGCATCTGATTTCCTCTAATAGCAGATTTGTTTCAGACGTCAGAAAGGGCAGCTGTAAATTGCTATATAGCTCCTTATTCATTGTCCAGATAAAAGGGATACACTTGATTTTGAAATAATGGTGGAAGAACAGCAGAATTTCCTGAAGATATTTTTTTTTTTTGTATGTGGACTGGATCCTCCTGATCTTGCTTTGTTTCAGTAAAACCTTCCTGCTATTTCTGGCATCTGTAAAACCATCAGCTCTAGTGGGAACGTGCCACCAACAGAGGTGGGCAGATGCTGGGCCAGATCAGGGGATGCTCTGGTTTCTGACTGTGGCTGGTTGTGCCAGGGAAGGCCTAACGCCTCCAGGGATAACTGGGGGGAAAAGGTCCGTATAGGAAAGCTGTCAGAAGTTTGTTACCCTGAAAGACTGGAGCATTTTCTCTGTAAATTTTATTCCAGCTACTGTGCTGGGAAATGTCGGGCTTGGTCCATGCAGATCGTCTGAATCCATGTAAGTCATAACTACCTGGGTTTATGTGAATGGCTATGTAATTGAACTGTGTCTTTTTCTTGTTATTTTAATGTTTTATTTGTGAGCCATGGGCAAAAGCACCGAGGGCGATGTCCAGCCGACTCAGCGAGTGCTGCTGGCGATATTGGCTGCTTCCATCGTGTTTCTTCCTATAATCTCAGCCATCTTTTCCAAAACCTTGCTATCTTACCTGCAGTTTTACCCTTCTTGAGGGTACGGTTGTTTTAGCTATCCTGTTCTCTGCAGACCAAATTGTGAATTTGAGTCACCTCTGTTTACTTCTCAGTTAGCCTAGTGTGGTCGGGGACTGTGAGGGAGAAGGTTTGACTCTAAGGTGGTTGGCACCCGGGTTGGCTCTGAAGCTCATCACAAGCCATCACCACAGAGAGGGTTGGGTTTTTTTTTTTTTCTGGGAGGTGTTTTGACTTGTTTTGTGCTTCCCACGTCTCCAGCACCTTGAAAGGACATTTGACAGCATTGCACCTTTCTCCTGAACCAGCAGAGATTCACCTCACATCAGAACACCTTCCACCAGAAGGATTGGCTCAACCGACGCGTGGTGGTTTTGCCACCCCAAAAAATCAAATCTAGATCGTCTCACACCAAAGGCAGATCTCTGAGAAAATCCTGGTGACTTGAAGGTGCCCCAGGGCTGAAGCTGGGGGAGGCAGTGGGCTGTGTACGCAGGCAGGAACATGGTGGTGGGTCCCAGTACCATGTCGTGACACCGATGGCATCCTCCTCTTCCTCCTCAGCACAGGAGCCTGTTGTGCCTGTGGTGGTGGAGAGCTGAGTTGTGCTGGAGCAACGTACGTTCCTGCCTACCTGAGCATCAGAGATGGGAACGGTAACGCCGCCAGGCATCGCCCGCTGAGCCGTTGCCTTTGTGCTGCCCTCGGCATCAAATAAACTATTTTATGTGTGAAGCTTGAGGACTGTGTGAATAGAGCATAGCCTGCGATAACAAGCGCTGCTCTACAAACTGCGTGCACGGGGTAGATTTTACAGGCTACTGTGTTTGCTGTGTCCGAATAATTGCACTAAAGAGGAATCAATAACCTATAGATTTTACAGTAATACAGCATGTTTCGGGTCCCGTCCAAGCAGCATGACTTGGGTGGACATTCGAGTATTGTACCTCTTACAGGCATTGCTGTCTGGCAGGCTGGGTAGCTAGTCACTGAAGTACTTGCCTTTATATCTAGTTTGAATTTAGGTCTGATTTTGTGATCTATTAGCTCCGTGAAGTTATTTAGGAATTATGATCAGTTATTTTGGTAAGGATATATTGACAGTAAGCATGGTAGGAATAAGGCCATGTCTCATTATTTCTATCTGATTTAATGTGTTTATATTATCATTTCAAGATACTGATTTGAATTTAATACTCTTTAGAAAATGAATACATGTCCAAATTGGCTCCAGGTGTCATTCATTTCATTTTGTGCCTTTCAAGATGTTTTTAACAGCTGATGTATGTGTGGTGGGATATTGCCAAAAGAGATGCTTTTTGATTCAAGTCAATGAAGCAAAAACTCTTCATCTAAAACAAGATGGGTTTTTTTTCCCGAATATTTAAAAAGAACCCCTGTTTTAATGAAAGGAAACTTTTTTCGGCTCTGCCTTGAAATACTGAGTGTCAAACGTAAACGGTTCTTCTGCCAAGATACATTCATTGCCAGGTATGCAAGCGCTCGGGTTGTGACGACTTTAAAGCTAGAAGGGTGACGGTGTGACCAGCTCTCCGTAACGTGAACGCAGCAGCATGCTCGGATGAGCTGAAAAGAGATGGATCCCTGCTGAAGAACACCATATATAGATTGCAAAGGAAAAGAAAACAGTTAAGCAAGTCCAAAACAGGTGCCGGGGATACTTTGAAAGCTGTTGGCTTTGACTCATTAGATGCCTTTTTTGTTGTAGAAAATACCAATATTTCCTTCGCAGCCTGACATCCAGCATTAAGGGGAGAGAAATTCATAAACTCGCAGAACAGTTCCATTCGTAGGATTTTTATGTTTTAATTTAGAATGTATTTTTCTGAGAGTTTAAACTTTCACATGCAGGGGATGTTCACTGCGAAAGCAAATGTACATCTGAACCTTCACACCTATTAGGGATGCGGCAGCCAGCTAATACAGTTTAGGGCACAATTTATGGTGATAAGGATGCCAGCACTGAGTCAGCCAGCAAGCAGCTCCTTGGTGTCCTATCTCACGCCCGCTGAGAGTCTGGCCCATATTATTGCTGCACCATATCTTTGTGTGTGCAATCATGTGCCTAAATGTATATAAAGGTATTAACATGATATGCATGCCCTGCTGAGCTGGCTGAATCTTGGACAATGCGCTGCCACCAAGTTCAGGAGAGTTTAAATTAAAGAATTCCTGAGTTTGTAGGTCACGATGCTTCCCAAACCCATTTCTGGCTGTAACGGACAGGAGGAATTATGTAATTTAATGTCCTCATAGTCTGAATCACGATATGTGTTTGACTGCCTTTTAATTAAGCTCTGTATTTAAACTCGTAAGAAGTAAAAAATAATCCTACCCATGCAGATCAGTGTGTTTTCTAGGTTCCATCCAACAGATGCCGCTGATCATTTCATTTTCCTAAGTTCAGTAGTCATCAAAACCTTCAACCGCAGCCTCATAAAGGCGCTTCTCATGGTGTTTTCCAGCCCCTGCAGTCTGAGGCGAGCTGGGAGGATTATGTGTGCAGAGGAGGCCGTGCTGGTAGTGTCGCTCCCCCAGGGGGAAGAGCAGCTTTCCTTTCCTACAGACGCAGGCGGTGGAGCTTTGTGAGCAGCGATGCTCGTGGCTGTGATTGTGAAATTAGGAAGAGCCTTTAGCAGCAGCTTGTAAAAAGTACTGTTAAAAGGTGGCCTCGACTCCTCCTCCTCCTCCTCTCCCCTTCCCTCCCGCAAGCCCTTGATGTGAATTTGAGATATTTTCAAGCTCAAAGTGGATTAGAAAAGCGGAGCTGCAGATGAGCAATAGCTGTTGACTTTGAAGCCGAGCGATTAGTTTCATTAATAACGTCTCCTGATATTGTAACAAAAACATGAAAAGGATAGCGGTGTTAGGAAGTTTGCCTCGATGTTGTGGTCTGCTCCCATTTTTTATTCACTAGTGCAACCTCTACAAGGTTTGACGCTGTCTTACAGCAGTACCATCGTGGTGGAATGATGGAGGATGTTGCTGGTGGCATCCTTCTTTAGAAATGATTGTAATCTGTCAACCTCCTTATCTCCAAGGCTTCTGCAATTGTAGTTGTTCAGCATTTCGCTCCTCGAAGGAAGTACTGTAGCTGCAGCCTTTCCTTTCACGACTTGAAGAAGTCCCATCTGCAGATTCTTCTGCCAGGTGGTGTTTTAAATGTGCCATTATCACAGTCTTGAACTGCGCTATTCGTGTTTTATCTCGGGTTCTTCTCTGGTCTTCGTTGCATCCCTCCCTCGCAGGGTAGCAGCTAAGTGAGCACGTGGGAAGTGAAGTACCAGGGAGCATGGCATTAGCCAAATGCCTATTAACATTTTCCTTTCTTTGCCTCTCTTGCTTCACAAATATGTACCCATGGAAAAAGCATGCTCTTGGAGCATACCCCTTACTCAGATAAAGCTTTTCTAAATGTCTTTTGAGGAGTTAATAGATTAAAACTGGGAAAATAAATTGATTTCAGGGTCTCTCTGGCTTCTAAGAATGTTTTTTTTAAAGATCAGATTTACCTTTCTTAAAATGTCTTTCAACCTAAATCACCGTGGAGATCTTCTACACGATGTGAAAATTAGATTTTTTTTCTATAAGACTTAATGAGTTAGAAGCAAAAGAACTGTTTTGACATTTGAATATCTCTAAGAAAGCAGTTATGCCGTAGTACGCCACAAAGCTCCCACGACAAGAGATCCTGACAAGGCGTGGCGGAGCAAGGCTGTCCCTTAGCAGGATGAGCCCGCGCGTGGCTTTCCTGGGTGAGCGCGTGGTTTGTAAACCGCTGGGGTTGGCTTCTCGGGGAGCTTTAAATGCTCGAGGTTTCCTACAATGGCTCCCTCAAGCCTGAACGTATGGAGGGAACCGCAAGAGAGTCTGTTGGAAGGGACTGAATGAACTGGAAGCCAAAAACACTATATAAGATTTTAAAAAACATGGCGAAAAGCTCACCTCGGCACCGTTGGGGAGAGAAGAGTCTCGGTTCTTTGCGTGTCGGAGGAAACGATGGTCGAAATTTAACGAGCACCATCAAAAACGTTGCTCTGCTGAGGTTTGCTGGTTTGCTCAGGGCCTTGGCATCTGCGGTGTTTTCCATGCAGATAGAGGAGGTAGGAAGTGGTGGGCACCGTGACTTGCAAAGAAACAGCTGCGGTAAAACGCATTTCCATAGTCTCTCCATATGTCTGTGTAATACAGACTTCTCGGGCTGCATAGGCTGAGTCGCTGCTGACCTGCTGCACCCCTTAACAGGGATCCAGATAGGCAATCTTTCTAGATTTCTTTTTTTAAAAAGCGTGACAGGGTTACATTCTTGCTACAAATCCGGTCGCGAGTACGGCCGTCGCATTCTGTAGGTGGGTCACTTGGCAGTACCTCCGAAATGCGAGCTAGGCCGACGGGGGCTGGTGGCTTTGGGATGACAAGATGCTACCTTGTCTTAGATAGCAGTATAATTTTTTTCACAGCTCAAAATAAATTTATCTGACAGCCATAGATAGATTTTCTGCTTGACTGACTGCAACTCAAAACATTTGGTGATATTATAAATCTTAGCATCTAAAGTATAAGATTTTAGAATATTAGTTTTAAAAGTTTTCAGATGTTTGGCTGCTACTATATTAAAAAAAAAAAAAAAAAAAAGACCCAAACTCAAGAGGTGACTTCACTTGTTTGGATAAGCTTGAGCTGGGAGCTTAGTCCCATTAATGTGACCGGCCACTGCTTATCAGAGTGCATCAGCCAACAGAAGGAGTGGTTAGTTTATTTTTATTCTGTTGATTTGGATGCAGACAAAGCTGTCAAATGATGCTCCGAATCTTCTGATATTTTTCTTAGAGAGGTCATTCCAGCCTAGGCTGAAGAAATTACCAAACTTGTATCTTACACGGATGGAAAATTAAACACAGCAAATGCATTTATATATTTATTTACTGACTGCAGGGAAAAGGTACTGAAATAAATAAGCACAGATCTTGATTCCAGTCGTCTGTGCTGCAAACGAAGGCTAGGTCCTGCCAACTCACTAATACTCCCCCGTCATAAAACTGGGGTGAGCTGAGTGGGAGCAATCCTCTGCAAAAAGGGCAGTCCGTGGGAGAAAAACGCGGTCACCTGTAATTGCAGCATTAATATGTTACCTTTAATTTACTGTAAAAGCAAAGACGCGGCAGACTTTCAGTGCTGTTTTAATTTGCCTGGCTGTGGTTGTGAGATCTTTGGAAGATAGGTAGTGGCTGTAGGAGGATGGCGGGAGGTTGTGGTGCACAAGTTGTGGTTTGGCTAAATTTTTAGTTAAAGCTTGAACACTGAAACCCCTTTTCACTTTTCGTCACGTTTCAAACGGTTTCACAGAAACCTGCAGCGATACATTTTAGTTTGTACGTCACAAAACCACCCAGCGTATGAGAAAGACCTGACATGACTGAGGGCCTGACCCTGCTTCTAATAAATGGCATTAAATTCCTTGGGTTACCGTCTGGAGCAGGAGCTTTCACTCATTTCCCATGGCTGTTGTATTTTATCTGGTGCTGAAGACAAGGAGAAAAGCATTTGCACGAGACCACATATAAACTGATCTGACTCTCATTAACGTAGAGTCTTTGTACGCTTGCAGGGGGCTTTAGCAAGATACCGAGACGATCAGAAAAGGTTTTCACTGGGGAAACGGGCATGTTATCAACATGCCTTATTATCTTACAGAACCTGCCGTGTTGGAAGGACTTCCTTGTGTAAAACTGAATTACATCGCTTCCTCGGAGCAGCCGGTATCCAGACCTTTGCTCTCGCCCTGCCAGCACACCCCGCGAGGCCCGCCGCGTGCGGTGCAGCGCGGTGGGTTACGCGTGCCTTGCGCTGCAGGTGAACCTGCATCTGTCTCCTGACAAAGAAAGAAAATCACTTTGGGTACCCAGTGGGTGGGAGCGCAAGGCACGAGCATCGCTTCTTCCTTCAGAGCCCTCAACAAATAGAATTTATGTCAATAAAAGTATGTTAAACCAGACTTACCATTATCAAACCGCCTCTCTGAGCGAAGAGGAGCTAAATCTGTGCAGCATTTTAACATCCTTCTCTACTGCAATATTGAATTTTAATCTCCCAGCTGTAATAACCCTCAGAGTTTTATCCTCTTCAGTGGTTTGAGTTTCATTTGTGTCCTGTGCTGTTTAGACGCAGCTAGGTGGGATTTCAGTGATCTCAGTGGGAATGAAGGCTGGCTGTAAATCGTGAATAAGCCCAAGCCCTTGTGACACTTTACAGTTACTGTGAGCATAAGGGCGCGGAGTCGTGTCAGTTCGTCAGGCGGCAGAGCCCTGGGAGCCAGGGGGTACATCACTTGTATCTGTCACTTGTATTATAGCTAATGCACTTGAAATAAATACTGAGCGTTATGAATATGGAGCAGAGAATGAAATGAAAGGATTTCCTGATATGTGAAACAAAGTCACCACCATAGTTGGGGTGTCTGTTGTAGTGTGGTTGGGCAGGAAGGTGTTAAGATAGTATGTTTTGAAGGCTATCCTGTAAATGGCTTAAACTCCTTTTAAAAGAGTCTAGGGATGTGGTTTCCTTTTCTTCCCTCTTTCCTTTCCAGCCCCAAAACACTCTCTGATGCTGGGGGTGGCTGTCAGGATGCAGCAGGGCACCGAGGGCGATGCCCTGTGCTGCTTCCATCCTCTTCAGCATGGCCGTAATTTGGGGACTTCAGCTGCAGCTAAGGCTGTGTGGGTTTGCCATGGGAGAGGCAATCCTTGTCCAAATGAGAGATGGAAATTTGGGGGAGCACCTTTCTTTACGGAGGTCTACAATGAGCCTGTTTAGGCACAGCATAAGCTGAAGCGTGTCAGGATGGGGACAGAAGTGCTGGCACCAACTGTGCTGTGCCTGGGCGGGCAGCTCCCTCGGGGCCATCGCTCCCTGTGTCCCAGCTTTTAAATTGTGCTAATTCTCTCTCAACAGAGGCTCAGTGTAGTGCTCTCGCAGATCAAAACGTAGTGATTTGTCATTCGTGCTTTACCCTGGAATATCTGTCACTCTCGCTGCTGAAAATCTTCAGGAAAAACATGTTTTCATCCCCTTATTTCTGCAGTAAGAAGCTTCCCTCTGTACTTTGACGTATATAATGAAAAATCCCACTGCCAATGCTTCGGTGTGGGGATATTGTTATCTTGACAGGCCTCCAGCAGATCTACTCCAGAATTGGTACCCTGAACCGCAGAAAGGTTATTTGCGTTGTCAGCAGCAAAGCACTTCCAGTGCTTAGATGAGTGTCCCATTCATCATCTATCATTATAGCGCTTAAGAGAAAACAAAAAAAAAAATCCCATGAAGAAATAGGAGAGGAACTCATCCCTAAAATTCAGCCTGTTGCATCGGTGAGCTTTTATTTATTAATTCTCTTTCTTGATGTGCTGCATTTGCTCCGCATGTGTGGCTTTGAAGTAGAAATACAAATCTAATTGTTTCTGTTGTCTGGGCTCTGATGGGAGAGGGCAGGAGGAGCGGCACGGGTTTGTGTTGTAAATGGGAAGTTAGAGTAGATGTATTTGTATTTTTCTCTCTGTGTTGGAGCCCTGAGAGCTGTGGTGCTGCAGCTGCCTTGGTATGGGCAGGTCAAGGCGTATTTGAAGGCGTAGCTGGGCTGAATGTTGTGGTCGATCGGCCGAGTTGGTGGGGTAGGAATCAGAGCCCTCGTTTGCACCATTCGTCACACAGAAAGATCTGGTTTAACGCTTCAGGGAGTCGGGATGTTCTATCGTGAAGTGGCAAATTTTGACTATCTGTCATGGGAGGCTCTATTGATCTCTGGGGTGGCATATATCGTGCAGGATGGTTATAATAACAAAAATCCAACAGAAGTGTTGGAAACCCTTGAAACTACTACAGTGGAGTAGTTTTGACCTCATGAAATTCTGGAGAAGTGGACTCTCATGCATACATGTGCATACTGTAAATGTCTCCCTTTACTCTGCTGTTGCTGGACCAATTTAAGAGTTTTCTGTGTGAAGTTTCTTATTCCTTTTTAATTACTTTTTTTTTTTTACATTAGAAGTAGTTTCTCCCTCCTTGTGCATGTTTTCCTCTTTAGAAGCTAACATTTTATAATTACAGTAATGCCCTTTAAGGGTGTACATTGTGATCTACTAATGAGATGCCTGAGAAGTCTCCTAATGCCATCCGAACAGCAGTCACAGCACATCTTTATTAGACCATTACACATATCCTTAAAAATAATGTAGACTCCTGCTTACTGTATTGTCCTTTAGTACTTCGCAAGAGGATCTCGGAGACTTCATGGTTCAGGTGGAGGTGGGGAAGTGCCTAAAATCAGCGCTCGGCTTGTGGCGGGTTTCTCTGAATGTCTTTGATTACGAGGATGTGGAAGGACATACAGTCCGGGGAGAATTATGGTGTTTTCTTGTTGCAGTTCGATTGAAAATGTCACGAGAACTTGCTGTCAGCATGTGCGCGTACCCTCTGCTCTCCTTGTCTGCAGGGGCAGTCGTAAACATCACACGCCTTCTGAGTGGAGATATTACTGAGAGAAGCAGGGTAACCGTAGGCAATGGCTGGCTCAGAATTGCTTAAAAACTTACTGCGATAGAGGATGAAGCTGTCCCAGGGCAGATCATTCTGTCTCGTAGAAGCAAGAGTGTCTCCAAGAAGGCAGCAGGGAAAACCTGTTTACGCAAATACCCAGGAAAAAAATGTAATGTTCTTGACTCACTCCCTACAACTACCTGAAAGGAGGTTGTAGTGAGGTGGGGGTTGGTCTCTTCTCCCAAGGAACAAGTGATAGGACTGGAGAAAATAGCGTCAAGCTGCACCAGGGGAGGTTTAGATTCGTTATTAGGAAAAATTTCTTCACTGAAAGCGGTCAGGCATTGGCAGAGGCTGCCCAGAGAGGTGGGGGAGTCACCAGCCCTGGAAGTGCTCAGAAAACATGTAGACACGGCATTTGGGGACATGGTTTAGGAGGCCTGGGTGTGTTGGGTTGGCAGTTGGACTTGATGATCCTAGAGGTCTTTTCCAACCTTAATGCTTCTACGACTCCATCCATCACCAAGGATGGCATGCGCTAGCCTTTATCATTCACATTGCTGGTCACTTTCCCCATGCGGACTTCATGCTACAGGTAGGAAACCAGCCAGTGAGAAGAACCTTTGCCAGGGAGTCGGATTCATGGGACTGCAAGCGGAGAGTGATGGGGAAGTGCTCCTTCTGACAGCAGAAGCCAGTGCGTTGTCTGGAAAAGTAGGTGTTTCAGAGCACAACAGCTTTGGTAATATTTACGTTAGTGCCAGCAGGCTTTAACGGTTATTAAAGCTTTCACATAATACATTTGCTATCTATAAGTATTTGATAGATGTGCCAGTCAGCCATTAAAAAGTGAGCATTGGTTACTTTGTGGAGGAATCCAGATAATTTTGCTTCCTCGAAGAGGAATAAGGTAGAGGACTGTAAAATGTCAAACAGTAGATTGCATAGCATCATCAACTGAAGCAGGAATAAGGAGCAAACATACCATTTATCTAACAAAAGCCTGTTTGGTTTGGTTAATTTAAATTACAGGATGTCTGGGTTAAAGTCGTGATGAGGTTTTCCGTATAGAGGTGAGGATCATGGGTTGGCTATGGTGAAAAGGTAGCCAAGGCTTTCCGGTCGCTCAGATCAATGGACCAAGACTCTTCCTCACGTAACTACTGAAGTGAAGCGTGAGCTAAGCTGATCATCGCTGTATGAAAATTATCTCTTCCAGTTCATGATGACAAGTGGATGTGCCATAGATGTCTTCAGGTGCTTCAAATAGCCAGAGAGAATTTTTTTTTCTTTTGTCCTGCAGATTGCTCATGAAGATTTGGCTTCAACGTTAATAAAGCAGCGCTCCCCAAACATTAACGGTCTGCCAGGTCTATTCCCTTCACTTCAAAATAACAATCTCAGGTGCAAAAATGAAAAATAAAGCGCAGCACCGGGTGTAAACTGACGTTTACAGCAGATGCATTGCAAAGGATATTATTGGCTTTAAAACAAATCTTCCTCTTGTTTACCTGTTGATGTGTTTGCTGATTCTGTACTTGAAGCTGTAATCCCTTGCTGACAGCCACATTTGATGCTACTGTGTTTGCAGATAGAAGGTCCCAACAGATCTGTTGAGCCATATTTATTCTTATTGTTTGTGTTTTGGCAGCGCTTGGAGACTCTAACTCTGTGCCAGGAGCTCTCTGAGTGCATGGCGAGAGCCTCATCTCAGAGCCTCTAAATGGACTGGACAGACACTGGACAGGGAGAAGTCTGGATTAGTGCAGACAGCTCCCCACCCCCACTAAAATCCCCCCACAGTCCCGTGGGCCCCCCCGCCCCCAAGTACTCCTTTTGCCCATCACAGCGAAACCATGCCAGTGAGAGCCTTCCTGCCATCACTGGTCGTCAAAAGGATTCACCCCATGGAAAGAAACCGCTCTCACCCAGCCATCCTTACAGCAAAAGCATGAGGAAATGTGTAGAATAAGTATCATCTAGATAATTCTTTCTAAAAGAAAGAGTGGTCAGGCCCTGGCACAGGCTGCCCGGAGAGGTGGGGGAGTCCCCAGCCCTGGGGGGGTTCAGACAACGTGTAGACGTGGCACTTCAGGGCATGGTTTTGGAGGCCTGGTGGTGCTGGGTTGGGGGTTGGACTTGATGATCCAGGGGGTCTTTTCCATCCTTAATGATTCTGTTTATTCAATTTTATGATTCTATGATTCAATTTTATGATTCTAAAAGCAGGGGTTTTACTTGTACAACTGAATATGGAGCTTGTCCGTGCGGGTCCCGGCAGTGCCGTGCCTCGCTGTGCCTGTGTGCAGCTCGGAGAGGCACCACGCAGGGGAGCGTTGGGCCGTTGGGATGGACGATTCGACCCCAGACAGCACAGATCACACAAGTGGTATCTGTCCTGCGCAGTAGGATTGCCTGAGACGAATTACCTTTGATTTGTTGGAGCAATGAAACAGAACTCAGTCTGGATTCATGCAGAACAGCCCACTCTGTGTTCAGGAGCTCTGCTCAACCTTTCCCATCCAGGAGCATGGCTTCTCATAGAAAGGTCTTTTTACCTTTTTGCTGTTTCTTTGCGTGTGGTTTTTTTCATATTGGAAAGTGTAATAATATGAAAGATCCCTTCTGGGCCAGACTGAGCACAACAAAGTCCCGGGCTCCCGTGGGAGAAAAAGCAGTGGTGTCTTTCCTGAGGACATGGTCTAGATGATGGTGCCTCTCTGAGAAATCACTCACGTTCAGGAAGCAAACAGCTACCTCAATATCCCATGACAAGTTTGTGGAGCTGCTTTTTTTCACATTGCTTGGATATTTGCCTGCTCTTCAGCCCCTTCACGGGGGGCGAGCAGCCCCGAGAGAGGAGCAGGAAAAAGGAGCGTGTTGGCACCGCCGTTGTGTCTGGACCCGTGCAAGCCTGCGCTCCCTCTGAAAGTGCCACTGACGGATCCGCCCGCAGTATCTCAGGGAATTTGCTATTTGATTCCCGTTGTCACCTCCCTGCATTTCACATTCCCCAAGGCAGCTGGCAGCCATGCGCAGTTTGGTCCTCTTACGTCCGGACTCTTCAAAGGCGTGTACGACATACCTGCTTAATTATCCTCAGAAGCGCTCACTGCTCTGCTCCCCATCGACGCCAGCCCTCGCCTTCCCGGCTCCGCTCCCGTGCCAAATCCAGCCCCTCGGACCTGACGTGCAGCTCCCTCCCCGTGGGCGTGTAGGTCCCTCCTGGGGGTGCCATCCCCAGCACCCACCTGGCGCCTGCCCAGACACCCCTCTAGACTTTTCTTCTTTTTCTTAACCTTTACAAAAGCCTTGCTGTCTTCTCAGGCTGTTTCAATGCAGTGTTTCTTGATAATTGAATCAATTCATTACGCTGTGAATTTGTTTTGAGTTGGGATCTTAAGTAATTAGACATTCTTTAAGCTCATTTTGCTGTTGCTGTTAAAAACAGCTGTGTACGGCATATTTTCCCCTGCCGCTCCCCGCCCCCCGGTTTGCAACGTAGGATGCAGCATCACTAATTTAGCTTAATCGTTTTTTACAAAGACAAACAATACAATTTGAAGACAAAATGCAATTTGGAGAGCGCACGCAACAGGCGCATAGACTTGGGCGTGTGAGCGCGCGTAAGACCGTGTGTCTGGGCAGAGTGATAGATTTATAGCAGAGCGGGCTGCCTTGTGAATAAATTAATCATTAGACATAGCCCGTTTTCTGTTTATGAATCATGCATAATTCACTCATGATTTCTATTACTGTATTTGCGCTCACGGAGCAGTTTGGATGAGCGGTGTAGGGGTTACTTATGAGTTGTTTGCCTTGGCTGCGTGGCGTGCCTTCTTCGTGTGCTTTGCTCTTCACGGCATGGTTTATCCTCTTTGGTTTGACAAACAATTTTAATTTTTTAACATGAAAATAACAGCTAATACTCGGCGGGGAATAATAAAAACAGCAGTAGGAATAGCCTTGTTTGCTTATGCTACCACATAAAAAAACCTCCCCAGCCCAGACACTGCTGTTAGTTACATCTTTTTTGTGCTAAATAGTGTTTGGGAATGTTGGCCGAGTGCATCTTTGGGAGTGACATCCCTGTGGGGTGAGAGCAGTTGTTCACCATCATCTTCTAGAAATCCCTGGCTTGGGAGGGGGCTTGGGCTCTCTGCAGGTGGTGGAGCATCACCTCGGAGCACCACGAAGGGCACGGGCCAGCGCCGGTGGTGGGCACCGAGGTGTGGTAGAGCCGTCCGTTGCTGACTAGAAGCCGAAGGTTCTTGCGAACGTGGCCATGGTCATTTTGGTGCCCACTGTGGGATGATCAAATTCCCCAAAAAGAGGAAAAAAACCAGTCATTGAGAACACGAGCAGCCTTAGGGAGGGCGCCTGTATCCCACAGCTCATCGGAGAGGGCAGGTAAGGCGTGAGCTAAGCCCAACATCACTGCAAACCCGGGAAGATGATGTATGGGATAGAAGACTTACGGTTTGATGTACCAGATAAATGCGTAACAAAATTCAGTAGATGGAAATTGAAGCCAAACAAATTAAAAATAAAATATGTTTGCCCGCTGAGACTAAGTAATCATTTGAAAAATTACTCTTATGTGCTTAAATCAGGGCTGGAAGCCATCCTAGGAGGTGTGCTATAGAGCAAACAAATTATGGAGCTGCTGCAGGGAAAACCTCGTTGAATTTGGTGCTTGTGTAATGGAGGAGGTCAGAGTGTGCACATGATCCCTTCTGGCTTTAAAAAAAACAAACAAAAGACACTATAAATCTGTGGCACGCTGCCTAGGCACTGATAGGCACTTGATAAATTACATTTATCGCACGCTTTCCCACCTGCAAGCTTCTTCCTGCCGCCCTCCCCTGGGGCTGCTGCTAACGCCTCCTGCCTGTACCGCTGCCTGCTCCCTCCCGGGAAGGACACAAATCTAGAACTTGCTTTTGGACTTGGTAAACGAAGCTGTAATTCTTGGGCTTCCCGAGAAGGGCTGCAAATCCATCTGTCTCTTTGCCTGGGCGTTTGAGGCTCAGGCGTGCGATTCATTTAGGTTTATGCAGTTTGGAGGGTAATTGTGTAAGGTAGGAATAGAGTTTGTGTTTGTAGAATGGGGAATTTATATTCCGATGCTGTAAGTTTTTAATATATTTTAAAAGCTTGCAGAGTAATAGGTGGGTGCTTTTTCTTGTAATAAAATGAAATATTGAAATAAATATATGCAGAGGCAAGTTTTAACTCTTCCAGGTTGTAAATGTCTATTGTTTAATAGTATCTACTTCATAGCATATATTCCATTCCATTTCTGTGATGTATTTGGTGAGCTCCCAGTTGCTGCTAAATTATATATGGATATCTGATAAATGTACATCTTATTAACTGAAACATATCCCTAAGATAAGCAAGTTAGTTTGGGCTTTTATTGTTAATTGAATTTTTTCGGCAGTAGCAGCTGAAGGATTGCTAATGTTCGTGAATTTGCATGATGTTAAACATCTGCTCCTCTTAGCGGGAGCTTTAGCAGAGTTTCACTTAACTTGTAAATTCAGATCCGGAATAAAATAGGTACTCGGCGTTTGAGGGGTTTAGCCCTGTGTAAAGTAGGCGGGCAGGTAGCGCTGCGACGGGAGCGCCATGCGATCAGCCAGCTTTGCCTAAACGGCGCGTCTGCGGCGCGTGGCGTCCTCTGTGCACGGTGACGGCAACGATCGTGGTCTTCGGTGGTCGTTGGAGGCAGCAGGACGCTCCTTGCGTCGTCATCGGACCTTACAGAAACACTGCAGCGCAGTTACCTGCAGCGTAATTGCTGCAAAGCGCTGCCTGGTATTTATAGCGAGCTTTCTCTGAGCGATCAAAAACCAAACGGTTGATAACCTCACTTCTTATAGATTAAGATTTGGGTTAGGTTTTCTTCATCCTAAATCGGTTTGTCCAGAACTAGTACATGCAGCCTAAAAGATCAGAGGAGGGGAAGGTTTAAAACTCACATTGCAAGACACCTCTGAATGTCTCAAATTTTCTCGATATTCTCCTCTCTCTCACTGCAGCGAGCTGCTACGCTTACTCAGAGGAGTCTGTTCATGCAGCTGATTGAGAAAAGTGGGTTTTTTCCTCCTTCTTCTCTCCAACCACCCAGGAAAAGTAGGAGGAAAGTCCTTCCAATCTCTCCACGCACGTGCAAAAAAGAGGAAGATAGAAAGAGACAGATAGAAAATTTGCGTGGAGGAATGGGGACTCGCAAAGAGACCCCTGAAGAACTCAAGTCATCTTTAATTTTCCTGTCCCTTTGTAAACCCGCTCTGTCGAGTCAAGCAGGCCGCGGATTATTGGTGTGAGGAGTTCACATAACCGTCCCACTTGGATTCAGGAGTGTGATGTTTTAGGACCCCATTTTCGCAGTTGGGGCACGCCAACACTTTCACTCTGTATGCATGGAAATGGGCTGTGGCTGGCGTGTAATTTAGCCGTGAACAGCACAAGAGTTAAGGAGCTACGCTCCTAAATAAATTTGTATCCCAAAACACTTTAGTCCTTTTCTGATACTCTTAACAGTACCAGATAAAGCTCGAGTAAAGCATATGAAAGGATGGACTGTTTGAAAACAAAACCTTTCTCAAATCCCTTTAATTTTGTCTAGAAATGTTATTTTCAGTAACCACGTGTTTTTTGCCCCATGGGTACGGTTGAGAAAACAAAGCTTAGTGCTCTCGTCTCTTGCACTGAATTTCTTCCTGGAGCTAGAAGTCTGCCATAGGAACAGCCAAAAATAGCCAGCACAGTCTGAGAGGAACTGTCAAATAAAATGACACCCCCGGTGCCTCCCGGCTTAGAAATGACACCTTTCAGCCTGCTCCAAACAGCTCGTTATTGCCACATTTGGTGGTGGTCAAGGGTTGCCTTGAAAACTGGCGCCACTGGAGTTCACCGTCGGTGGTGGTTTATTTGTCCCGGGTGGGGGTTCCGCTCCCCCGCGGCGGCAGCGAGCAGGAGCGCCGTCCCGCCGGCGGCTTTCTGGCAGGCGATGCTGTGGGATCCGGGGAGGCAGACGGGGCTGGCAGCTCCGTGTGGGTGCCCAGTGGTGACGTCCTAACTCAAACACACCGAGTCTAACCCAGGGTTGGGTTGCTGGGATTAGCAGCGTGACTGCGGAGTTTTCAAGGGCTGGAGCCCCGACCTGAGAGCACGTGGGCTGCTGCGGGTAGCGGTGCCCAGGGGAACCTCCTGCGGAGTTTTTGGAGGGTCACAAGGAGTTTTAAGTCTCTGTATATACGTTCTTGTGCAGATAATCACATACTTTTATACTTAGCCTGAATGACGACGACTGCACAGCTTTTGTCACGGATTTTATGAGGAGCTGCTGGTGCCACCTGCCATTCGTGCAGCCCCTGTAGTTGTGCTGAAAAACAGCTCAGCAACCAGCGGCGCTCCAATCCTTTAAAGACTTCTGTACATGTTTAGGTTCACGCCTACCGTCAGGTTAACTGTACGCTGAGGACTTGGAGATTGGTGCTCTATAGGTGTTATCAGATCATTTTTGATAGTTAGAGAAGTACTGACGTTTCTAGAAGCCGTTGCATTGTGAGGCACCTTGCACGATAATATTTTACAGGGAGATTAGTTTACCCATCAAAGCAAGCTCTGCGCTTCCTCGCTTTATTTTTATTTTATGTTAACCGCACTCCTTTGAAGGACACTTAATCCCCAGACTTGCGGTTTCTCTCTTATCTGCTTTGACTCAGAAGTGGGTTGAAGATTGCTCAGGGAACCCACTGTAAACACCTGCTGCAATTCATAGAAACCAAGAGTAAAATTCTTAAAGAGGGCAATTATTGAGGGAACTGGATTAATGATCCGTCATCACAATTTAGCCACATTCACCACTGACCTTTCACAGAGAGGATGCTCTTGATAAATGTAGTTCATTACCAAGTTCTGACATGAAAACAGAATGGCACCCTGTGTTTCTTGGCAGGCTGATCAATATTTTATCTGCCAAAGCATGCAGACGTGCTAAACAGGATGAATTACGTAGCCGCTGCAAAGCAGAGCAGGAAACAGCATTGCTCAGAGTGATCGGAGCATGTAAATGTGACAGTTATTGGCCACACTTTAGCAATGAGACCTTAATATGCTGGATTTTTCTTTTCCTTTTCTTCTGTCTTACTGTTTTTCTTTGCCCATCTGTCCTTTTGGGTTTTTTTCCCCCAATTCAAACAGTGCCAGGCCTCTCTGGTTTTGAAAGTGCTCTAAACAGATAAAAAAGGCGTGTTTCCCCTTGCCGGGGGAGGAATTACGGGCTTCCCTGGCCGGGGCTGTTGCAGGGCAGGTCCTTGCTTTCAGCTCCATCCTACATCACGCTCCCGTGGCTGCTGCAGGAGCAGGGCTTGGGGATGGAGAGCCGCTGCTGGAGGCAGTATTTAATGGTCCGTTTCTACAAAAAAACATCACCAGGAATCCCTGTCTTTTGAGCGTGGCAAGTATATTGAAGTTTTTTTCCAAAGAGCACAGGAGGGAGCTGCACCTTGTGTGAGGTTTGTTTGAAAGTCGCCAGCGTTTTCTTCTTAGGGCTACAAAGTGGGATGTAGAGCTCACAGGAGGGATACAGGCCGACCTCCAGCAGTGAAATGGGAACAAAGACATCTCTGCCCAGAGCATCCCGCCGCAGAACAAAACCCACGCAGCTTTTCCTGGGGAAGGCTTGTGTGTGTTGTACAAAGCATTGCTATCAAATTAGGTCTGTGTTCAAAGAGTAGAGTGGCCATCAGTAGAAGCGACACAGTCGCTTGAAACGGTGAAGGTGGCCTTTTATTATTTCTTTTCCTTAAGTCTGAAGCTGGAATCCAAAGAGTGATATTATGTGTGGTTATTAAAGTTCTTGTAAACAAAAACCCCATCTTAGATGATCAGCTGATGATCTGACGAGTTAGATGATCAGATGATTTTAGTTTTGATATCAGATGCCTCTGGTGTGCCCTTAGGTCTCCTCTTCTCTTGGAATCAGTGTAATGAATCACACTGCGGTCACGGTTAAGGGTGGAAAAGTAACATGTGTGACTTATTTTTTCTAACCAGCCCTCGTATAAAGTAGTGGAGAATGATGATGACATAAATGGAGAACTATTTTAGGGCATGGAGGACAGCGTAGCGGTTTTAGCTCACCCCAAATCTGTCTTCAGCTCTCCAGCCATGTGGGGGGAATGGTGCCCTGAGCCCACGAGCAGGCGGTACGGGCAGGGGCTCGGCTGGCAGTAGTACAACACAGGTGCTTAAAGCACACATGGTGGCATTTCTAGCGTTCAAAAAAAGGGAAGGGAAGAGAAGCAGTCCTTTGAAACCCATGTCAGAAGAGCAGTGGTGGTCACCTCCCAGCGCACAGGCTGGGAGACCCACCTCCAAGCAAACCACCTCTGGAAATCCAAAACTTGTCTGAGCTGGTTGCAGCTGCGAACAGAATCCAAGTCCCCGGGAAGCACTAACAAGGAACCCAAGCTGAGACACATCCGTTAATGAGACCTACCAATGAGAGCCGTCTGAGATGAGATAAACTGCTAATGATGAGCTCGTGTTGCAAAGGAAACTGCTGGGGCCATTTAGCGAAGCGGAGACAAGAATGGGGATAAGCGAGAGGACTTACAGATGGTTTCTCTGTGATTCTTCTTGTTTAACAGCTATGGTTGTAATACCTGGAAGAACAGCAAACATGCGAAAGGCAGCATTGCTGCCGGAAACTCAGAGGCAGCATTTAGTAGGTAAAGCTGGTGAATCCCAGGCGCAATGTAAGAAGATTACAAGTATCATCGACAGCAGGGGATGGGAAGGAGAGAAAATACAGAGCTGTCGTTTGCAAGACCTGTGCAACAGCTACAAAGAACGACTGTGAGCGGTCTCCGTAGGGAAGACAGGCTAAAAGACAAAAGAATAATGCCTGGTAAAGGAGGGGCAGGGTCTTTGCTACAGGAGAGCCTGGCCATCCTTGTGTTGACTTGCCAAAGGGTTCAAGTTGCCTGAATGTGTCTCCTCGCTTCCACGGTGGAGGAGCAGGCAGGGTCTTTTATGGGGTGCCTCCTGCATCTACATCTGGTTGCAGCAGTGCCTTTAAGTTGTGTATGAAATAGCATTAGGTCCAGGTTACGCAGCGAAACATCAGCTCAAGCATCCCAAGCAGGGATGGTTTTGGACGTAACACTTTGGCCAGGCTTACTATAAAGTCATAGTTCCAGGTCAGAGTATTTCCTTTGGCCTGGAGTGGTTTTCCCCTGTTTTTCCACTACAGTGAGATTAAATATATAAATTACACATATATATTTATATGCAGGTATGGATATATGTATTACAGTTTTAGTGCATTTTCCTATCAATCTTTTAGTTCAGCCAAAGAAGCACAAATTATTAATCTCACACCCCTGGGACAGAACTTTATTGCTTTTACTCATCACTTTGCGCATCAAACGCCGCTGAGCAGTTTTGCAGGGCCATGCTCTGAAGCGGCCGCTTGTGCGTCACTGCAAGCCTCAGATGTCTCGTGTCAGGGGAAAATGTTCAAAGGTGCGAGACCCGTGGAGTCTGTCACGTTAACACTGCGGAGAGATGCCGAGGGATCCGCTTCCAGCAGAGCAGAAGAGTGTAGTTTTCTCCAGAGACAAGTGAAGGTAATGAGGTTTTGGAGCAGTTTTAACAGGGGGCCAAGAGCACCTTCTGATTGTGGCACGTGTTAACAACATGTGAAACTGCACTTATTTATTTTTCAAGAGGAGACATAATTGTCTTAATGTCAGTTTTCTTTGCAGTGGAACGGCGCCGTCCTGCCACGCGGGATGGGGCTCGGCTGGGCGGGTGGTCCCCGACCCTGGGCACAGCAGTAGCGTGGTGGGAGGGAGAAGTATTGTAAGTGCGTTTATAGCAGGATTTGGGACTTGCTGCTAGAGGCTTTCACCAGCTCTGTCCTTCTGTGGTTTCCTTTATTTCACTCTTTGTGCCCATCACATTTTCCTGGAGGCTGCAGCGTGGCTGTGACCCTCTGGAAGTCCCAGGACGGGCACACTTACCCACATAAGTGGGGACGTACTTTTTCAAGATGTACTTTTTCAAGACAAGCGGTTTTGTGGTGGCTTTGTTTTCACAGCATGGAAAAATCGAGGAGGGTTGTAATGCGGTGAAAGAGGATCCGCCGTCTCCTGGCTCGTACCACGCAACGCTGTCGAGAGCCTGGGTGCGTCTCCAGTGGGTGACCTGGTCAGGTCCCGCAGGAGCAGGAATAGCGATGCAATGTTTGGATTCAAATATCCGCTCCTTGCACGTATTGCTTATATTTTGCCGTCACATTAACGCACAAGTCATCCCAGGAATTCTGTTTAAACTGCAGTTGTGCTGGGTTTTGGCTGAGGCTCCGGTGTTCAAAGCACTATCACGCCTGGTTAATTCGCCAGGCAGGTGCGTGGACTCAGGCTGGTGCCAGGAATAGCTGTTAGCCGGAGGAGTTGTCAATGTATGCTTAATAAAGTGAGAAGGACTGTTAGAAGAGACGAGGGGGCTTCAGAAGTGCTTAGATCCTTGTCCCACCCTGCCTTTCGTGGTCAGAAAGAAGGTTAATGTGGAGGTGAGTCAGAAGGCCAGCAAGGGAGGAAGGCTGGGAAAGCGCTGCCCCAGGCAGCAGCTAGGGAGTGTCTGAAAAATAGACCCAACTGCAGAAAATAAAAGGTCTGGAGGATGTAACGGAAGAGCTTTGGTATGTTACTGGCAAAAGTTGATAGGAGGGAGAAGTGAGAAATAAAAAGGGCTTAAAGGGAGCTGTCAGGGTGAGCAAATCTGGTGGCTGCGATGCACAGGGAACCTGGGCACGGGGTGGTCTCCAGCACGGGGAGGACCATGTAGGTGTGTCAGCCCACCCCGGTGTCGCCGTGTGGCTTGCCTGTAGCCATGCTTGTGCTCACGAATGGAAACCACAAAGCAGAAACAGAGGTGGAAGCAAATTAAATAGATTTCCCCGTCTTCATTAGCCTTAGATACATCCCTGGGATTAAGATTTGACTGAAGAGAAATGAAAACTCCAGCTCAAAAAAACCTATTATTGCAATAGCTAAAATGGTATTTACAACAGGATTGTAAAATTGCTTGATTGCACTGGATACAGCAATCAGTTTCTCTCTAAATAAGCACATGACTGGAAGAAAGAAATTTCTTCCCTCTACCTTCACAACAGCCATCGAATGACATGGGGAGAAAAAAAAAGCAGGAATAACAAACAAGACCAATAGTAGCTGAGTAACCTCATTTTTCCATAAAATGAGACTGATCCCATGCGGGACCAAGAGCTCTTTGGAGGTTGTTTAGAGAAAAGGAAAAAATTTGCAGCTGGTTAGTATCCCTGAGCAGTGAGAAACTCTCAAAACTAGAAGGGTCTGAGTTCAGGGTGGAAAATAAGCCTTGTCTTGCAGTTATTGCTCGCGTAGCAGTAGGGCACTGACCTGACTGGTGAATGCATGCCCAGCCCCTGTGTCCTCTCTCACCTTCTCAAGTCGTGGTGCTTTTGAAGCTCAGCACAAACTATGAAAGGTGAAAAAAAATTCTTGACAGTAGATGGGTTTGTTATCAGAGAAATGCCTCCTACCTGGAATTTTAATTGGGTTTCGGTTGGAGTGGGACCAGAGGACCAAAAATGGTGCAGCTCAGCAAGAAAAGGACAGGAGCACTAGTTGTCAGTATGCCAGAGGCTTCTGTTTTTCAGAGGAATAATATTTGGAGTCTGGGGAGCTGATCTACAAGGGCATTGTCCCTTAAACTGAGGCAAGACCAGGTTCCCTCAGATTTAAGGCAGCAGGGTCAGTGATAGGACTTAAAATAAAAAGAAGTTGTTTTAAAACCATCATTGTAGAGATTAAAGGTATCTACATTATGGAGAAAGTACGTTATAGAGAAAAGGGCGTCTAACGGGAAGAGCTGAATGTGTCGGTACTGTTGGTGGGTGATGGTGTGGGAGAGCCGGAGCATGAGGGTGCCTCAGGGTCTGCTCCAAGGCACTCAGCGAGGTTCCTGCAAGGCACCAGCCCCTGTGGTTTATGCTGAAGAAAAACAGAGTTGCACAAAAAAAGACAGTTGCCATTCTTCATTCTGCCGAGCTTTGCCAGACAGCAGTTGAGCAGAAAAGGGCCGTAACATCTTGTACCGCTGTGGGTGTGTGGAGATGTTTCTCCTCTAAGAGGATGCCCTTAAATCAGAGCAAGGCGTTCCCTGGAGAAGAACCGCAGGAGAGCTGGCCGCTGCGAGCACAGCGGGGGTTTCAGGGTCATGAAGTTCCAACCTGATTCCTCCAGCCAAGCCGGTGTCACTTCAGAGCGAGTGGCTTGAGGGCTTTTCCGTGATGTTAACCTTTTTCCCTGATCAGGGGCTGAGGAGAGCGTTTATGTCAGTCTGCAGCGGGGCGATGTGCGCAGGCACCAGCAGCACCCCAGCCGCAGGGGCTCCCCGCAGCCCCGCGCCCCTCGCTGCCCTCCCTCTGGCCCTCTTACCAGCGTACCTTGGGCTGCTTTTAAGGATTCCTTAAGATAGCCCCATGTCTATATAGATAGCACAGGGTGACGCTTAGGGGTGCCATTTATTTATGCTTGTGGCACTTTCTAAACATCAGCTTCCCTAGGTTTATTTTTTACTTTATGATCATAGGACAGTTGAATTTACTTTATCTTTACAAAAATGTAGAGCCAGTTTAACATGGGTGGGGATTACAAAGCTGAGCGTGGAAGTCTGTCACCAAAGCCCTGTAATCTGGAAGGTAACATGCTGGAGAGCATCCTTGAGAAGCAGGATTTAGAAAAACTGCTGGGTATTACAAAAGTTAATGACTGCAGGAGCTCCTCAAGCACCGAGCTGAGCAGTGCTGTATTGCAGAGAGCCATGTCTTCGACCGTGCCTTATTTTTCACTTTAGTAGCTCAGTCCTTTAAAAAGATCAAGGCGAACGTACGTCGTCTGGTAATGCGGTCTTATCTTTTAGGTGACACCTGTACAATGGCAGACTACAGCCGGCTCAAAAGCATCCTCCTGGACCTGCAGGCTCGTCGGCAGAGCCCGCGGCACAGCCCGGCCGAGGACAGAGTATCCCAGAAGCGCTTCTTAGTTGAAGAAATGTTTAAGCACTTGGATATAAACAGTGATGGGCATCTCAGCAGCTCTGAACTGGCTCAGGTGGGTTTATTGTGCAATGAAAATGGAATTATGAAGTGGATTGCATTTTTCATTCAAAGTGTGAATTGAATGTAACGCAGCAGCACTCTTGTGAGAACAGTCGTTTGTAACTGTCCGGCCGGCAGCAGGTAAAGGAGGAAAATCTACTGCAGCGTGCGAGTCTCTCCCTGCATCTCTGGGGAGACGGGGTTGTCTCAAACATTTGAAGCTCCTCTACAAACAAAAAATACGGCAGCTTTCCAGCCCCCTCCGTGCTCCTGAAAATAGATACTAATCTTCACTGCTAACCATCATCTTCTGAAGCTTTTCCAGCTGGTCGGCTTGGGGAGAATTAACTTGGAGTTTTTAGTTGCATGTAAGTTAGGCAGAAATCTCTTCATTCTTCTTCCCTGCCTTCTGGACCGTGCATTAGCACGTAGTAACATGACAGCAAAGTTGGAATATTTTTTAACAGGTTTATTTCCCCCAGATCCCTAGGCAGATGCTGAATTGATGATTAGCAGAGCCTAATAACAATAGAAAAGGTGAGGGCTTGAAAAAAAACCCTGTTATTTCTAGTTATAGCATGCTGTGCTGTTGGAATTCATCTAATTGGTAAGATGAACTGAACTCGCAGCCCAGGCGCTCGAGCCGATTACTCTGTCCCCTGAATTTGCTCTTTGCACGCGCAGACCTGAGAAAACAGTCCTGTAAATATGGGAAAACACGTTATGTCAGATGTGGGAAGATCTTTGCTTTTCCATTGCATTGTGTCATCCATGAGAAGACTTAGAAGCAAACGCCTTTTAAGAGCATTCTGGAAGCCAGTACCTGCCTGGGACCTGTTCCAGTTTCCAAAGCTGGTCCTTCACCCTTTGCTGTGCAGGAGCGTCTCGTCTGTGCTCACACTTCCCAGCGAACATGAAGCGTGTTGCGGCTCCAGCGTGTAAACGCAAGCTGTGAGCAGGCAGGAGGACAGACGCGAGCTCGCTCCTCCCCAAGCTCGCTCCTGCGTAGGACAGTTTGCACTGAATTTTAATCCTCAGGCTGTTGACACGATGCACGATCCCTTCTGCACAATGCAAAGTATCGGCATAAATTCCCTTAGATCTCAGAGCTATGAATATATACAATACTTCATCTAAATGTGATGAGATTTTTTTTTTTTATAAAGACATGGTAGGTATAAGAAAACACTTTTATCTGAATTCAAAGGCAGCTTTTGCACAGTGACACCTAAGCGTCTGTTCTGCTCTGCAATTTTTTTCCGCTTTTTACATGAAATTTATTCTGTCAGGATATTAAAACCCAACTCATGGAAATCAAGCTTTGGCAGCCTGCAAGCCATTACCATTAGGAAGAAACAATGACCTGCATTTTAAAGGAGCAGGATTCAGCGCTTTAAGGTCTGCCGCAAAGTTACTACGGGCTTCATTTGCAGATGTGCTCGGAGCCCAGGTCTCTCTCACGAGAGCAAGCACAGACCTTGGCTACTCTTTTAATTCTTCTCATTGTTAAAATCGGTAAATGTGCTCGGACGTCTGGAGCCGGCTTCAGTTTGATGGGCCGGGATAAGTTCAGCCCTCAGCTAGGAGCCCTCCCACCCAAACAGCCGCTGCAAGGGCTGTCACCAGCATTGCTGAGTTGACAGCGTGCTCACCTCTCGAAAGGCAGAATAACGCCAGTTAATGCAGAACATAGAGAAGCCATGAATGCTTTTAATCCTGAGCTGAGTGACACTGATCTTGGGCCCCGTGGTGGGAGCGTGGCTCGAGTCCCGACCGGGCTCAGGACGCGACTGCAGGGCGGCTCTGGGGCTGCACGCTTTACGTGTAGTATGGCAGTTCTTTATTTTTCTTGTTAGCTCTAACAAGAGGGTGATTTTTCACGTGCTCCTTCGTGACTGGTTTATTCACCCAGTTTTCAAGGTTTTGGTTTTTTTTTTTATTAGGTAATGAGCAATTTTCTGTGCTGCAGTCTTAACAGAAGTTGTCTTGCCTTGTTAGGTAGATTTGTGATTGATTTATGCTGGCTTTTTTAATTTGAAGCTCTCTGCAACTTTCAAATTCCCCCAAAGACGGGGGTTTCATTGCCCATGGGCAGAGGCAGCCAAACTGAACGTGGTGCAGTGGGATCTCCTTCTCTCTGGCTGCTGGGTGAGCTGCTGCTGTGCATTTTCTTTGTTTTATTTAAAAGAAAAATAGTCTCTCGAGCACTATAACCTTGTCTGCAAGGAAAAATTCGAGGCAGGTAATGTGCGCTGCTGCAGAAAGAAGCCATTTGTAAGACCTGAAGGGGGATCTTTAGGAGGCTCATTGCAGAGGGGTTCACCCCAAAGGAAAACTGGAAGCAGAGTCCCTCCAGAGAGGACAGCCCCTAGCACTGGGAGGTGGCGCGGCTCTTTGCCCGCTTGTTTGTTCTCTGCAACAGACTTGCTTTGAGCAAAAAGATGGCAGCATCTGGCCCATCCCCCTCTGTTTAGAGCTGCTTTGCCTCCTGGCAGACCCTATCGAATAGTTTCCCTCCGCACCCAGCAGTGTGAAATGCCCGTGTAGTTTTGCAGCCGTGGGTGTGCAGGGCTATTAACAACGGTGGGAATTGGAATGTTATTTCCATTTAAAACATTAATGTATTTTAAAGTCAGATTCATAAGTCTGCTTGAATTTGTTGCCGCTGAAGTGTTTTGTGTTGGATTTTTTTTTTTTTCCCCTGACGTTAAATCAAAAGGACTAGTAAAAACTTGTCAGTCTTATGAAAAGTTAATCAATTTTCAATACAAAGGTAGACAAAGGGAAATTTCCATCTTTAGAAGATTGATCTTGGAAGTTATGGTTGATCTCACTTTTATTGAACATTTTTTCTTGCCAGGTGAAGGGTCATTTTTTTAGCATTATTACTTTAAATTGCCTCAGTATAATGGGCCAAGACTAGAATAGTAAATAAAAGAGTCCCTGGACTACAGCAAAAAGCCTTCCTGCGTGGAAGATGCAACATTTCAGCAGTTTTCTTCATGTTTTACAATAAATTCAGGGAACCTAACGTTTTCATTATGCTTAGATCTGATTGTGGCTGTTTGCGTACTTGGATGTACGACTTCTAAAGCTCTCCTCATTTTTAATGTAGAATGTGTGAAATGTGTACAGTACAGAAACATGTGTACAGAAACAAACTGTCAGGGGCTGGAAAAACATAATAGTGTTGAATACACCATCCACTCTTGAGCATTCTCATCCTAAAAGCGAGGAATACAATTTTGTCCTTACCTACAGAGGAGAGAGGAAGAACAGACTTTCCTTTTCCCTGTTGAGTGCGTATTTTTCAATCCCTTTGCAAAGTGAAAATGCATTTCTGTGCTGCTGCTGAAGGAAGGGGGTCCTCACCCTCGCCAGTCCACGGCCCGTGAATTGCTGCAGGACTACGAATATCAGCTGTATCTTGATACAAAGCAAATAGGTAACGACAGATAAGATATATCTATGTCTGTCTCCCCAGAGGTCATTTAATGGGAAATCTGCTGGGTGAGCCAGGACAACAGTCTGTAGCTTTACATTATATGTAAGATTCCCTGTTCTCTTTGCTACAGCTAATGAAGAAGGAGGACCTGGAAGACGATTTATTGGATTGTACACTGGAAGACCTTCTCCGGTTTGATGATTACAACAATGACGGCCGCTTAACCCTGCAGGAGCTCTATACAGCCTTCCGTGAGTCCTGATGCTTTTGTCTGTCCTGGGGGGTTAAAAGCATGTGAATATCTGTGATGGCAACGTTGTCCTCCCAGACATGGTCAGCAAAGATAATCCCTGTTTGTATTTAATGCCGTGAAAATACTATGGAAAGCTTGTTTCTAAGGGTTACTGAGCTCCAAAGGATAAGCGTGAACTAGGAGGTTGGTAAAAGTGGGCAGGGTCTATTTTTTTCTTGTGTATTTTGTGCTTCTTGTTGGTGGCAACGGAGAGATGTTGGTGAACCGGCCAGGTCTGTAGGCCTGAGTATGTGGTTTCTGAGTAACCCTGAGGAAACAGGGTTGAAACCTGTCCAAACGTCTTGTGGTAATGTGAGTTAGTTTGCCGTGGGGAAGTTCCTTTGCTGAATATTCTGCTTGGAAATGATGTTTTTTGCAGTTTGTTTCCGTGTTAGTAAGTGGATTATGGTGTGCGATCTCAGTACATATCTTGGCACCATTTGCAAGGATCTCTTGATCCCTGAGCTGCTTAAACAGTGTGAAGAGATAAGTACTTGTGTTATCACATTTATCTTCATAACTTTATGTTCATGCTTTAAGTTAAGCATTCATCGAAGTCCTTCCCTGGAAAAGGCCCACATTGTCTCCTTCACCTGGATGATAAAAGGTTTTATTGATGCCTGTCCCTTTGGGATAGCAAAAAAGGCAGACAGACAGAAAATTGGGGAGGGAGGGGTTGCAACAATCCGAGCTACAGGGTACTTGTATGGGTTCCTTAAAGACTTTGTTGGTGGTCTTTAAAGAAAACTAGGATTCAGCCATTGAACTGTTGAGTGCGGGCAAAAGGCTGATAACAGGCTGCTTACGGCTTAAGCTGGCTTCTCGAATCTTGGCATATGGCATTTTAAAGACAAGGGAATTTCAGTACCTCTTGGTTTCACTTTCTAAACCGAGGCACCCTGCTCCAGTGCCTGGTCAGCGGGAGAAGCTTGGTGGGCATGAGAGGCACCGTGTGCCCCGCAGCAGCACATTCCTAGTTGATGCTCTTGGAGGAGCCACTATGCTAATGCAGAACGTCTATTTTTTATCAAATAACCTGTTTTCTAAAGAGAGTGGTTTCTGTTTTCTTGACTTCTGGCTTTTCATTAAAAAAAAAAAAAAAACCAACTTTGCATAATAATGTTTAAAGTGCTTTAAAATTAGCCCCAGTTGTCACCTTGGACCTGTTTGAACCACATATGCATTTAATTCAACAGAGCACACTCAAACCAGCAGATATACAGTAAAGCATAAAACCTCATACATTAAGAAGGCCATAAAGTGAATTAACCCAGCTATAAAGGCTTGACACACAGTTATTTGGGAGAGTATTTGGATCAATGGGTTCTCAAAGTCACAGCAACTCAAAGCTAAATTCAGAGAGTCATTTGTATGAGTTTTTGGTTCAGTGAATTTTGAGTAGGCAATGAAAATAAGACAAGTACAAAATATTAGCCAATGAACAGAGATAGTGATCGATAAACTGCAAAAATATTGTAACAAAACCAAGGCATAACAATGAGTGTCTGTCAGAAGGATTTTGGATCTGAAGAGAATTGTTCTCCATCTGAAGCTGAAAATCGGACCTATTCTCCATTTTCAATTTTCCCAGAATCTCCACTTATAACGGTTCATCAGTTTTTAATTTAAAACCAAAGTTTATTGCTTGCGACTTTAGAGGTTTGGGGGACTCTGTAAGTGAACTTTAGTGCTTGGGGAAAGTATATCTTTTTCCTTTACTTTCTAACGCAATGTAGGAAAAACAGCTGAAAAATACTCCAAGTACTTGTCTTAAGCACACACTCTGGTTCACAGTCCTTTAAGTGTTTATGAAATTTGTGCTTCGTTATGAGCCAGAATTTGGCTCGCAACAGGACTTTAAAGGTACAACATCCCGGACATTTTTCATATTTGTGGCCCATTAGGGTGATCCTTTTGTTGCTTGAAATCCACCCAAGCCACTCATTTCTGCATGCTGGCAGCAGGCTGCGGGGACGGCTGCTCAGCAAGCCGGGGAAGATAATTACCAGAATTCAGTGACATCAGAAAGTCTGAATCTAATTTATCCTCTCAAAAACTCTGTTACATCTGTTTCGGTGCACCGTGCTCTCGTATAGTGTCGCAGTGTTGGAAAGATTTGAAGATGACCTTGATAATGTGAAGAGCTTTCCAATTTGTTATTCTTGTGCTGCTTTAGAAGTTGCGTTTCATTTTAAAGAGTCTCATGGCCTTTCTGTAACTTATGGACCCACAAAATGCTCTCTTTCTTTCACTCCATGTACGTGTGTCTTGCTTTCCCTTGATCCATCGTCTGTCTTCAAGACCCACAGAGACTCAAAAGGCAGTTTTGATCCCCATCCATGTTGATCAGCTGTAAATGAATGAGAAGTGCATGGATGAGAAGAATCCAATCTCCTACCTTTTTTGAAACGTGGTTTCACCATTGCAAGCGCCACATCTAATAAGTGCTGGTTTTAATAATCATTTCTGATCATGCTAATCATTTGCATGTAGATCTAATGCACAATTTTGGATTATGAGCAGAAATCGTGGCCCTCCTACTAACCCCATCTAATGCAGCATCTGTCTTCTGATGTTCTGAAAGTTCTTTTGTTCCTGAATCCCAAGAATACACCTTCTAGGACTTTGCTTCTGTGTATGGGGATGATTAGAAAGCTCTGCTAACGCAGGATTAAAGTATCACTTTTCAAATCACCTTAATTATACATAAGTAATGTATGAGACGGATGAAATGCTCTCCTGGCAGCTCTGGCAAGAACAACTTGTAGGAATCTTTCAATTTCTCATTAATAAATTTTATTAGATAAGCAGGCTCAGGACTATAGTTAAAAAAATCATTTTTAATATGATGATCTTGAGATTTTCACATTCCAAAAATAGAGGAAGTACTAGCAAGTATATTTGTCTGTTGTCTTTTCTTTATGTTGTCACAAAGGTTCAATAAATGAGTAATAGATGAAAGGCTTAGTTGTCATAAGAGCTAAAGCAGAGCATGCATCTAATTAATCAGCATCAAGATAGTCTGGTGAATTGGCAAGCGCATCGTCCAGCTGAGTCATACTCTAAATATGCTCAGACGAGTGATTTTTTGGATATAACTTCTGGAACCGTATCTGACTGGAGGACGTTAGAATTAGGCATGTCACTTTTCACATTCCCGTTGTCTTCTCTAATGGGAAAGTAGCAGGTTGGCAGATGTGAAAGCCTGGCTGAAGCAAAAAATCAGTGTAATCTTCTAGATCGCTATTATCATCAATGTGGACAGGTCAATTTGTAATACAAATATGTCGAAGAGAGGGAAAACATGCATTCCATCAAAATGGCTTTATCTTGTCAACATTGTTTAGCTAATAAGTTATTAGCCCTATGATGAAATCCCTTTAAATTCTAGCTTGTTGCCAATTAGAGCGCTCTCCTAACCAACCTCCACCTCTCACAGCTTGCCTTTGCATTTCTTTACCTTTTTGTAAGCACATGAAAGGCCTTTTGCAAGCTTCTTTGCTACCCCGCAGCAGCTCTTCCCAGTAGGTCATGCTGGGTTTAGAAAACAACTGAGGTTGCCTAAAAGACCCGGATTATTTCACCAGGTCATGTTAGAAATTACCCCCAAGATAATTTCCCCACCTCGACGCCGCCATGGCTCACCGAGGTCACCTTGCGCTTCCCAGCGCAGGTCTTGAAGGCTGCGCTATCACAAGGTTTCTAGTGGGTCTGCAGTGACATTTTGAGGTCCTTGATGTTGTATCTGGAGCAAAAGAAACCCACAAAGCGCATTTGAAAGAAAAATATTGAATTGTTACTTTTCAGTCAACTTGTTATTTCCCATGTTTTTATGCATATACGTTACACGTAGACAGAAAATTGCTGTTCTCTAGGATGAAAGATGAATTATCATCTATGGATATCTAAAGAGCACAAATATTGTTTAGGAGGAGTGTATTTTGTGCAGGAATTAATGCAGAAAGAGGCTGCAGGATCAGTGTGTTCTTCTGTTAAACTTCCTTTTACAAGGCTCTTTATACTCTTTAAAAGGAGTTTGCTCTCTTCCCTGATTCTGTTTTAGTTCAGATTTCCCTTTTTTACCTGTCCTTAATATTTCTCAAAAAAGCACGATGGAGAAATATGAAAGTGGACTATATACACTTGCAGTGGGAGGTCAGGGAAATGCTGGATAACAGCGGGGCAAGGCGGATGGTACCAGCCCACGGCGTGGATGCATGTCCTGGGGCTTTCCCAGCGCTGCAGCTGGCGACGGGGAAACCAGAGAGAAGGATGAATTTGAATGAACTGCATGAAAAAATGAATCGGGAGCCTGGGCTGGGCGTGGTTTTCGGATAAATCACTGCCAGTGCAGAGAAGCAACATTGGACTGGCTCCAGATTTACTCCAGTGCTCCTAAAATCTCCGGTAGCTGTGCTGCCCCTGGTCAACGCAGCCGCGCGGTGTAGAGCAGCGAGCCGTCCGTCCCTGGCCCCTCCGAGCATCCTCCAGAGGCTCCTTAGAAGTGCGGGGTATAAAATGGATTTATCTGCGAGGTGTGCGTATTTCAGATTCACTGGAAACTGCTTTAGGGCAGGACTTTGTAATTGCCCCAAAGGTGTGGGGATAGATACTTGCCAGGGAAAAGCCAAGCTCAACCTTGAGGAAGAGGGAATAAAACCTAAAAAGGGGCTGTTGCGTCAAATAGGAGAGGGAGTTGTTGAGCGAGGAGGGAAGCTTTCAGAAGCGTAACGATTCTTGAAAGACATCTCATCTTAAGGAAGGTGATAAATGACTTATGTGTGACAAAAATGAATACTTGTATTTAGAAAAATATGTCCGTAATATACGTACTTCACGTGCACCTGGAGAGCCAGCTGCTCCAGCAGAAATTGCATCTGTAAATTCCGAGTTCAGATGAAGTGTTTACTCGCATCTTTACAAAGCCATTCTCCTCGATGGCACGGCACGTAGGGTTGGGTATTTGTTACTGCTACCTTCCAGCTAGATTGGTCAAGCCCGGTTAATTATATTGGACAACTATATTGTGAGATAAAATGTTTTGCTCGAGGTGTTCTCTTAAGCAATGTTGTAGCAACAGTTATCTACGGGATCAAATCATAGTCCTAAAATATTGACAGTTTGTGCACCATGCTCTGCCTCTTCAGCTGTAATCTCCCTGGGATGTGATTTTTCTTTCATGTTGCTGGAGATATTGGTACAAACTTGGAAATAATTCATTAGCTTACCAACATTGATTTGCTTCTCCTGTGAGCTATGTGATACCTCCACTTCAAACACGTCTTAGCAAGCAGGGGAGCGCCGGCCTCTCCTTTCGGTTTGAGGCAGTGTTAGAGGTGATGTGAACTCCCCGGGGGAAAAAAAATGAGGTTTCCTTTGGTTGGCCAAAGCAACTGATTCCTGCCTGCCTCGAGGAATGATGCGCAGCCGTGTTCCTGAGGACAAAGGCAAGTTACTGGGCATTTTCTGGAATAATGAATTTAACAGTGCAATCTTATAGCAAAAACAAAACTAAAAGTTAAAAATCCAGCAAAAAGCAGAAATTTAAAACTATTCAGCTGATTTCTGTAGCAGGTGCAAACCGGCTGAGCCGAGCTGACAGGAGAAACAACAAGCATTCAAGTCACTGCAACACCATTTAGTAACCAGTGTTTCCGCAGCTGAGCCGTGATCCTGCACTGGGTTTTTAGGCTTTATTAGGACCGAGCTGGCAGCGTTGCCTCGTAGGTGGACGCAGCGGCTTAGCAAAGTGGGGATACAGCAAGCAGTGCTCAGGGGCTCTCCGTGCGTGGGCTGATGCCCGTGCTCCGGCGCAGGGCTGAGTGCCAGGCACACGCCTGAGGTCAGGGTTGCCTTCGATCATCTCTTGGGATCTCACAGAATCACAGAATCCCAGGTTGGAATCATCTCAGGGACCTCAGGGATCATCTAGCCCAACCTTTCTGGGAAGAGCACAGTCTGGACAAGATGGCCCAGCACCCTGTCCAGACGGCTCTTGCAGGTGTCCAACGTGGCCGAGCCAACCCCTTCCCTGGGGAGATTATTCCAACGGTGACTTTCCTCACTGTGAAAAATTTCCCTCTTGTGTCCCATCGGAATCTCCCCAAGAGCAACTTGTGTCCATCCCCCCATGTCCTTTCCATGGGACTCCGTGTAAAAAAGGAGTCTCCACCTTCTTTGTAGGTCCCCTTAAGTACTGGTATGTGGTGATGAGATCCCCTCTGAGCCTCCTTTCCTCAAGGCTGAACAAACCCAGCTCTCGCAGCCTATCCTCGTATGGCAGCTTCCCAGTCCTTGGATCACCTTGGTGGCCCTTCTCTGGAGCCCTTCCAGCCTGGCCACATCCTTTTTGTACAGCGGGGACCAGAACTGCACACAGTACTCCAGGTGTGGCCTCCTTGCTCAGCAAGTCCTGACTTTTTACATGATCTTCAGAAGCACCTAACTCCTTGCCTCGCTCATAAATGGAGTGTAAGACGCCTGGCTTGAGCACTAGGAATGATCCTGTTGCACTTGGAAAGGTAATTGTTGACTGGTAGGAAGCCTCAGCTGGGGATATCTGAGTGAGTCCGTCCTTACTCCATTTTAATGGGCAGGGAATATTTGAATGTGGAAAATGTTCTTGCTTTGATTTTCTTTTTTTTTTCCCCCTCCCTTGCTATCAAAGAAGCACATTCTGCAAAGAAGGTGGTTTCTTTTTCTCTCTCTCTTAAAGCTCTTCGTATTGTGCGAATCTTCAGTTCTGAGCTTCAAGACTAAAATCTATCTCTGGGCTCCAGCAAAGTGCCCTGTGTTGTGTGCAGTTCCACACAGCAGCTGCCAGTGTCAGGTTTTGGTGTGTATCCTCAGTTGTTTTGCTACTTTTTCAGCAAAGTAAAAGGCATTTTCTCAGAGGGAAAAAAAGCCAATTAATTTGTAACAAGAAAGACAAATTTATTTTAAGCAAAAATGCTTGAAATGCTAAAATATGGTTCCAGAGAAAAAACTAAGATGAGGAAAAAATACGTTGCGTGTGGATCCATCTTTAACGGTGGAAAGAGGGACGTGGGTTTGCCTTAGGCCAAAAAGGGAATGTTGCCATGTTGAGATCAGAGATTAAGTCATCTAACCGGGTTTGCTGTTCAGTAGTGTACTCTGCTTGTACTTGTTGGCGTTACGATTTGAATTAACAGAGTCTACTGAAATAGAATTTTGGCAGAATTAATGGCAAATGTAGACACGGTTGAAATGATTGTGATTTCGTGCATTTTGGTCAAGAATCGCTGTCCAGATTGTTTGTCAGGAAAAGGCAGAGTATCTGACACTGGTTTTGCTGTTTCTTTTTGCGCGGATGTATCAGTTGCCTGCCAGAACCAGCGCACTCGAGTGTGAATTGCCAAAGTCTAGTTGTATTTCAAATACCCCTCGTTGCAAAAGATACCATCTGCAAAATGTCAAGTTGGGGCTTAATACGGAATGACTGAATAAGAGAAAATTAACTAATTACAAGTTGTTATTGGAAATCCATTGTCTACAAATTGCAAAGAAAACTCACTAGAATACAATGTACTGGTGGTTTTAAAATGCTTTTCAGGGTGCATTGATTTGTTAATCTTGGTTTTAAATGCAAGAATTTGCCATGTGGAGTAGTGCTTCAGAGGTGATGTCGTACAAACCCTATCAAATGTCTACACACTCTTGCAGGAGTAGAATATTTAAATATTTATAAGTACTTATGAGTGACTCACTGGTGCATAAAACCAGGCAAATACCATTTTTCAAAAAATTGTTTGATCCATACCGGCAATGTTCACTGAAGCAATTTCACAGACACAAATAATAGTGTTTTTGGTTGCTTGCAGACAGAAAATGACGTCAGCGAACAGCAAATACAAATTTTGGCGAGGTCATAAAATGGCTGACGGTCCTAGCCGTACGCATGCCCCTTCTGATCACATAGGTGGAGATATAAAAGGTATAATTTGCCTTTTCAATGAGCTGGGAGTGTGGAATTGCAGGCTTTCCTCGGGCTTCGTTCTGGTCTTGCAAAAGCAGGCGCCCTTTCTGAAAATGGCATCCAAACTTTCTGCGTTGCCTGTACTTTTATTTTTTCCAGTCAAAGTCTGTCTTTCTGAGGAATTCGTGAAGCAAATGCGGAGTAGTGATGAGGCAAAAATGCCTTGTCCCTAAAAATGAGGGAAATAACAGTTGAAATGCGTAAGACTTTACGTGAAGTCAAAGGTGTGGTATGGCACCCTGGGCCGGCTTTCCTAGGCCTTGTTTTATTAAGTAGGGACTAGAACTGCTAGAACTTATCTGCTGTTTTCCTTATTGCTTGTTTTCTCTGCCTGTTTTTCCTAGCGAGTAATTGCTAGAGCTATATTTTGCTTTTGAAATCTGCCTTCATCTAAGGAGAGCTGCTGTGGATGTTCTCTCTTTGCCCTTTCAGGCATCTCATGGATGCTTTGAACGGCTTCTCCACCTACGTGCTCTTTGTCTTTTCTTCAACCAGTTCAGCAGATTCGTAGCTTTTAAGGCCAAAAACGTTCCTTAATGTATCAGGAAAAAAAAATCTACAGTCTCTCTCGGATGCGTCTGTTGCTACCACCGCTCGTGATTCATGTTGTGTTTGTCTTCCATAGCTCGTGGTGCTTTTTAGGCTCGGTACCACCAGCCTCAGTGCAGAAGGTAGGATCTCCCACGTGCCTGTGCTACCCTTCCCACCATCCAGGCAGGGATCGCACTGGTATTGGCCACTGTCGTGTGTTTTGTCACTCACTGACCCTGCTAAAGGGGGGGCAGGATTAGTTACCTCCTCTGGTTTTCATTTTATGGTTCCGTCCTGCATTTCTTATTCCTGGACACGTGGTCGATGTGGTGTATGTAACCGTATACATGGTTCTATTAAAATATTTTTATCGTGCGTGGGCGTGGGTTGCTAGCCAACCCAAAAAGCCCGGTGCCTCAGTCCTGCCTTCCACTCCGTCGCTCTCTGGTGTCCGTAGTGTCAGCTGGGATTTCTGTGCTCGTTCCAGATCTCGATGGAGTTGTTGAACAGATTTGGGCTTTCGATGACTCTTCATGCGGCGCCGCTAGAAGCAGCCCCGTTTGAGTGGTCGCCTCTGAGAAATGCTTTGAGATCTGTCCATCAGCCAGTTCTTAGTTCATTTAGCACATACTTTATTGATATTGTATAGCACTACAGAGCTGCAGTGCTAATTTTTTAATCAAAATGCCAGAGCAGCCATCAGAAAATTACCAAGTACAGCACATATCCCCAGTGCAATGATACGATTTATATAGAGCCACAGCTGAGATGTTTTTATTTCATGTTCTTCACAGGAGAAAATCTCCTTGACAAATCCAGGATGTCCAGATAGAAACTGAAAAAAATAGCAGTAGGAAATTGAATAAGCTGAACTCAAAGGTTGGTTCTGGTTTAATACTTCTAAAAAGAATAAAAAAAGGTGCTAGCCTGTAGAGAAAAGTAAAAAAGCTTCGGAGATGCTTCAGCGGCATCAGGATTTGAGGTGAAACTCAGCTGCGCCAATGTCTGTCTTTAGCACCGTCATAAAAAGCTCATTCTCAAGTTTCTTGATGATCAAAACTTCAGAAAGAACATCAAGGGCTATTCAATGGAAATAAATAACTCGGAGCTCAGGCCTGCTGTGCCTCCAAAGCACCACTTCTGCGATCGGATTTTCCCTCTGAAGTACATAAAACACATCTGCAGAATTTTTGTTTCTCTTTCTGCAAACCAATAAGTACTGGTCCCACTGAACTCGTGCTTTAAGCCACGCTTAGAGCCTATACCTTTCACCACGGTCCATGCACTGACATCCCAGCAGTATTATTAGAAACTTGCTGCTTAGAGAAGTAATTTGAGACTGTGATTTACCAAAAGAAATCTGCTAAGTGGATGTGGCTTTTTTCTTTTTATTTGTCGTTCTGTTCATCGTGCAATCCCGAATAATGTGTTAGAAAAGGTAACGGGCGCCCCCCAGACACTGAAGGGTGTTTGGAGCAGTGACCTGCGCTGTGGCCAGCTGAAACCCGGCGTCAGTTTGCGGCGCTGTGCATCGCAGCCCCCAAAACCGCCGGAGGGGTGGTGGTGGTGGTGGAGTGCAGGGGGGGGGACAGAAAAGGGAGTGGGAATGGCAGTAATTTCAAAGGAAAGCACCAAAAAATGGAGCAAGGTGAGAAGAGAGAATAAAAATATCATTTCATGATTTCACAAGGTGTGCACGCCTTTTAAATATGAAATTAAATGGGAGAGTTAAGAGCTTGAAAGACCAGGGTAACATTCAAAATACACTTTCAGGCTGTATTTTGACATGAACTGTGTTTCACAGGGTTTTCCCACCACCTGATTTCATGTCGTTTCAGCGCAGGGCTCCGGTCTGATGGAGCTGCTGCCAAAATTGCTTTCAGGTAGAGACCGATTTTGAAGGTTTTCCTGAAAGACGCTGCCCAGACCGCCTCGCCCTGTGGTTTTGTTCTCCTGTCTGGCTCTGTGACCTGATTCTCCACGTCATTCACGCTTCATTTTAATTGTGGACAAAATACAGCGTTGCCCAGTGTTCAGTGCTACCACGAAGTGGAGTTGTACCTGCAGCCTGGTTTGCCGACCTGTTGTTCACACGTGGAAGCCAAAAAAAAAAAAAAGAAAAAGCCATGTTCGTTTGCCCCCGGTCTCTGAAAACACAAGAGCCGTTGCCGGTCCTGGCCCTGTATCGGCCAAATTCAGGCAGCGCCGCTGCCCTGTTTGTTTTTACAGCAAAAGCACTTTGTGCATATTTTTAATATACAGCCTCACAACTATTAATTGATAGGTCTTGCAGTTGGAATCCTAAAAATTTTGCTGCACAAATGTCTCCCTCTTGTATACTGCTCGCCTCTGAAAGGCTCTTGATCAAAGGAACCCATTGCTGGGGGGGGTGGGGGGGAAATCATTTCTGATTGAAATGAAAATTCAGGAGCTGTGTACGGAGCCCCCAGCGATGTGGTGAGAGGAAACGCAGCACTGCTGCTGCCCGTCCAGGCTTAATATTGCTCTGGGTATCTAATCCACCTCCATTAGCACAGCCCGCTTGAATGGCCTTAATAAAATTGGGGGCTGGAGGAAAAACATTTGCTAAGGCTTGTTTGATGAAACTGGAGAATGACTTGCTGTGTCACCTGCTACTCAGCACCTTCCCCAAACCCTGGTGTCTTATGTGCCGGGGAGAGGGTTCCTCTAGGGGATGTTTATTCATTTGTGGGTATAAGGCACATGTAAAGTTATAATTTCCTGCAGTTCACAGCAATGAAGTTAAAAATGAAGCATCCAGCAGGGCCTGATGGGCAGTGCCAGGCTGACCCCTGCCGACTTCTCCATCCCCTCCTAACTTACACTGGGAGCTGCGTCAGAGATAGCAAATCTTGTTTCTTAGGTATTCACCATCCCTGGAGGGGTTAAAAAAATGTGTAGATGTGGCACTTTTGGGCATGGTTTAGGAGGCCTGGGGGTGTTGGGTTGGGGGCTGGACTTGGTGATCCCAGAGGTCTTTTCCAACCTTAATGATTCTGTGATTCTATTCTTAGGAATCCTAATGTGTTTTTCTTTAATATGCTAGTCTGGCAGCAAGAGGCTGGGGTTGCCTGTTGGGGACCCTTGGCTGGGGTGGGAGGTGTGGACCTTCCCGTCCTGCACAACCTTCTGCAGCAGGGCAACCCAGATTCATGGGCAGAGCAAACCAGAAGGAACCGAAACTCATTTTTCTGTCCTAAAACCCCAACTGAGAGCATGGCGGTCTTGGCATCTGTAGCTGATATGCAAGCGTCACTAGATAGGGTTTATATTCCTTTAGGACCTGGAGGCAGAGTTGTTTCAGAAATAGTGATAACATCTGGTTGCGTTTGGTCATTACTGATATCAGGGGCTGTTGGCTTCAATCTTTTCTCTTCAGGGGACTGCAGTTTACAACAGAGCACCATGTGCCAGATTTTCCTGCAGGGAACAGCATAAACAACTGCACTGTCCGTCTTCAGTTCATGTAACACTGTGGTAGCCACCGAAGTCATCTCCAGCCCCTGAGACAAGCCCATTTGGTAATTTATGGGCTTACGGAGGTATAAAATGCGTGTGTGTTCTGTTTCAGAGAGCACATCTCCGCTTATTTTAACGCTAATTGTTATTGGTTTATTTTCACCATTAGTCTGTATTCAGTGCAATATAAACCATGAAAAATATACGTGTTTCTCCTAAGTAGACTGGTTTGGAGTCTTCTGTGAGGTGTAATGCATCTTCTGGCAGGGCTAATAGAGTGGGTTTGCTTTTAATGCAATTTACTAAGCAATCATCTGCTAAAATATGAGATGTATAGGAGTCTAAATTTCTTACAGAATTGCTATTATCCTCCTTATTTTGTTTTAAGATGTATTTTTATGAACTCGTTCACTCCAAGTCAGGCAAGATACATTCATGGAAAGACTCCAGTGTGTTAATTGCTGTTTATCGAATACTTCAGAGTAATGTGATGAACAGGCACCATGGATTGTAATTAATACATTGACATCCAACGACTGTAGCTGAATGGAAGAGGAAAGCAATTTATAGTGGCCACAGCATGCATTCATCTTGCAGTGCTACGTGGACACCCACCAAGTCAAATAGCTTTCAAAGAGAATGGAAATGCATTTTCTTTGCCAGACAGGAGCTTTGTGGCAGTAGCGAAATAGCGAAATAGCGTGGCACCGGCTCTGACACGGCAGAAATACAAACCTGGGGGCGCTGGGGGTGCTGCTAATGCACAGGCTCCCCCGGAGAGCAGCGCATCCCTCCAGCGTTACTGGGCTGCTGCGGAGGCGGCGGATGCTTAGGACGTAAAAGAACAAACTCGGCTGCTGCCGTCCGGGTGAGCGGCGCTGGTGTCTCCTCCTGCTCTCTCCTTCCACCTATCCCTTACCCTACACCCTCGCTGACTTGAATTTGGTGAAAGCAAGCGCACTGACTGGAGGGATTTGGCTCAGAAAAGCATTTTCTCCTTTCTTAAACAGAGCAAGAGTAACCCACTTACTCCTTCAATGCATTAGCACAGGTGGCCTCTTGAACATAATGCATTAAACAAATTATATGAAGTGCAAGTAATACAGTTTGTATTCTAGTGCATAAACAGGGCTTCAGCAAATAAATAAACCGATGGCAAAAAGCCGCTTTTCAGATTTCACTTTTCAAGCCCTGCAAGGAGGCACTAACACAATTATGTCAAAAGAATGTTGAGCAGATAGAAGTAATGAACTGTTGGATTCCTTTTCTGTAAGAGCTCTTTAACAGAGGACGTTGGGGAATAAAAGATTTTCCCTGCAATAGGCATCATGTGTCCACGTTTTAAAAAATAATAATAATAAAAAAAAAAAGAGCAGCAGGTTAGCTTTATTCTTCTGGCTTCGGGGAGAAGAAGAGCAGCTCCGAGCAGTCATTGATCAGCTTTCCTTTTGTTAAATATTAGGGAAGGGAAGACTTGGTGGGTGTAATTCCCTTTAAGAAGAAAGCAAGAGCAAAGGGAAAAGGAAGGCCGGGGGACTTGGTACCGCATTGCACTGAGCCATCGCTTTAATCCTCCCACGTGGTGGCTCTAAGTGGCAGATCTTCCATCAGGCTTTGCGAGCATTCTTCTGCCCGTGAAACAAGAAGAGCTTCAATAACTGTTAATTGATCCACTCATTTCCTATAATAGAAGAAACTTCGAAGAAGCCAACAGGGCCAGTGGCGAAGCAATTTCATCACGCGTCTGTTGTCAGTGCGCTGGATAATTGACTTGGAGGATCAGGTACAAGGTGTTCATAGAAGGGGTTGAAATATCTGATGAAGCAGTTCTACTTCTTGTGGGGGTGCTTGGTTTCCTCTCGTTATTATTGCCGTTGCTGCCGTTATTAGTTTTTGTGGACGATGTCCCATAGGAGCTGGATTGAGAGGCCCAGCTAATTTGAAATTGGCTTCAAAAGCTGTCCGATGAAAACCATTTTAAGTCCCTTGAAATACCAGGTGCTGGGCCCGGCAAGTGGCCGAATAAACATTACAGGTGTCAGCGCAGCAGTATCGAGGTAGCTCTGCCTCCAGCAAACCCAGCGGTGGCTGACTTCGAAGTATGTTATTTCCTGTAAATCTGTAATGTTTTGTATCAAGTTTTTATACAAAATGCAAATTCTGCACGCTCTGATGGTATTTGCCTCTTCCAGGTTTACGTTGGTGCGACCTGTGGCTATCTAATTCCCCTCGCATACGCCTGTAACTTCAATGATTTTTGAAAAGCTCATTTACTTTCGGTGGAATTGCTCCTGTGTCACAGCACACCTATCTATAAATATTTGCAATCTCAGGAGGAACCTCCCTTCCATCCGTTTCTTCTGCCCACTCCATAAAATTGCCAAGAAATCTCCTGTTGGGGCAGCCCGCCTTCTAAATAAATAAATAAACCAGTGACAGCCCTGGAGGGAAAACAGCGCCAGGAGTAAGAGGAACCGCTAATTTTCTTTTTTCATTCCCTCCCTGCCTTCAGCAGGCTAACAAAGCGCAGCGAGAAGGAGGCCGCATGCCGTTTCGTGGCGCCCCGCTTGCCGCTGCCCGGGGCTGCCCGCGCGGGCGGCTGCGACCCACCGCTCCACCCCGCCGCTTCGCTTGGCCGGCTTTCTCTTCTCAATTAACTCGGGTTTTTTTTCCGTACCTGCCTCTTTCTACTCTGGTGGAAATGAAGGGAAAGGTTTTCGAATGAAGGCACGAGAGGAACACGAACAGTTCCCATTTTGGCAAATTAAGAGATTTCTAAGCCTCCTTGCGTACCTCCTGAAAAATTTGACTATCTGTGTCTAAGAGGTGTTTCAAAGACTTTTTTTGATGCTTAGAATTTATTTATCTATGTCAATAGCAGATGGATCTCAGCTGTCAGGGGCTGTAGCATGTCTTCAACTCACAGGCACTGAAAATCTGGAATGTTCAGGGGTAATTTATGTCTCTTATCTCACAGATCTCTTTCTAACCAGAGTCAAAAGGAAACCATTTCTTCTTCACCGTTTAAACCCTTCTTAACCAAATCTATCGCAGGTCTTGCCATGTCCTCCTCTGGCCGTGGGCAGTCTCCAACATCCCTGTCCTCTCCAGAGCAGAAAGAAAAGCGTTGGTACTGTATGTGAAAAAGGTTGCACTTCTACTCATTCCTGTGCTACAGACTTGTTAGAGGTGTCCACATCAGCATTAGTTCCTTATGCTATAGCAGGTGGACGTGTGGAAGTAACAGCGCGACTCTGTGAGAGTGAATTAGGTGTTGCAAGCTCGGCTGTCTCTAAAAAGGGATGCTGCCGGGGGGTGTCCGTGCTCCGGCGGATGGACGACACCTCCCTGCCATGATAACGCTGCAGGAGTTTCATTTCTCTCAATTTGGCGGGCAGTAAATCAAGAACTACACCCAGATTTCACGTGATATAATCTTCTTATAACTGCTCATGACATCGGTAGCGGGCCCGGTGCTGGCTGGAGACTGGAGGTATCTGGTGGAAATGCCCCTGCCAGTAACGTGGTGGGTTTTATATCAGGGTATTAATTTGCATCAGCTGTAGCTACGGGAGTGGTGTTTCCTTGGCAGAGTGCGTGTCCTCCGCAAGGAGGAGAGAATCATCCATATATTAGAAAAAGTGTTCACAATTTTGTATGCTTGAACAATGTTGCAATGTCAACATCACAATCTCCTCAGATCACAGGGTTTTAGTTAAATAAAAATGACAGGAAATTTCCTTGGGTTTTACCCATCATCTGAAGAAATTGGTTAGAGCCTGAGTTTGTAGAGCAAACACATCAAAATGAGTTTGAAGAACTGCTGGAAATAGCAAGACCTACATAGGTAACTTGCCTGCAGTTTCTTTCTATTATTAAGATTTAATTTTTAAAATTGCCTGCACATTACAACTGGGGATCTTTTATTACACTACCCAAGAAATATGTTGGCCTTCCTCTTTTTGTGAACATTTTTCAATTTATTTTTTTTTTCTCTTTACTACCTGCAGCAAAGGCACTCATGTCACAGCTACTTAGGCGAGGTTTGCGTTTCAAGCGAGCCTAATCCTTGCCTAAAGTCGCGAGTCACTGTCGTCTCAGCTGAGGGGGGTTCAGGCTTCCCCCCGCGCTTCTGTTCGTGCCGCCGGCCGCAGAGCAGGCGCCGCCCGATGGGAAGGGGCTGGGTCCCTGTCGGTCCCACTGAAGCTGTCAGTTTTCGGAAGAGTGTTTGTTGCGTGGGCTCTTTTTTTAATAGCGTTCAGCTTTTTGCTTTTTCCACCGTCCAGAGCTGCACTTTTCTATATCCTTTGTGGCTTTTAAGACCCTTTTCCCGCAGCCAGCACCAAACGGACGCCTGTTGGGACTCTCCTGTTGGAGCGGCAGCAGGGCCAGCGCCTGAAGGTGCCCGCGGCTTCGTGCCGAGCGTGGCAGAGCTTTGCCTGCCTCGCTCAGGGTGCTCCTTTTGCAGTGGGACGTCCTCGGTGCCGGCCGTGGCCCTGGCAAACACAAATCCCATTACAGTGACATTGCTGCTCGCTGCCGCGAAGGCTTTTCATGCTGAGCACTGCAATTTTTTTTCCCCTCTTGGAAAAAGCCCAGCTGCCTTCTAGTTCGAATGGAAACTTTTGAAGAAAACTTTACTTCCTTTTCAACGTGCCTCAGAGTGACATTTCCCCGGAATATGACCTTGCCGTCGCAGGTTGCTCATCACCACCCGATGAGCTCGTCGTGTGAGCCGGGGGTCCAGGGGAATCGCTGCCACCAGCCGCTATTTATCTTTCTCTGAAGTGTAAGAAGCTCAGCCTGAGACAGGCACCCTCGCGGATCACACACGAGGGCTGGAGTAGCTTTAAAGCCGAGATGACTGTAATGTTGCGGAGTGATTTACAAAGCGGGTAAAGGATCATGCTCTGGATTTTTAAAAGCAATGCGTTTGCTGTAGGTGGTTTCTCTCAGAGCCCCCCTTTTGCCGGACCGAGAAAGAAACCACAGGACAGAGGTGCCAGATTTTCCTATGATTTAATTGCCATTGCAATAGATAAACAGAGCCTAATTGTGGTCATAGAAGTTAGAAGACTCTGGACCATGAAAGAAAGTTTTTCCAAGAGGAGTTATTGTCCATTTTTACAGAAAAGAATAAGCTGTTCACCGTGTATCGGGTACGCAGCAGCTCTGATGCTGGCGGAGGCAGAAGTTTATTACCCCCTTCCTGAGCGTGCAGGAAGATGAGGAGTGTTTGGGGGACACCAAGAGTTAGGGCACGTCTCTGATTAGGGGAGGTGAGGGGGACACGGGGGCTGCTGCCTCCGGACACCCACCGCGGGCAGGGGGAGCGGCGCAGGACAGGGAGGGAGCGGTGAGAGGGCGGCCACGGGGGGGAAGGCAGAGAGGCAGGTCCCAGTTGCCACAACTGACCAAGACTGTGTGGGACCAGGGCTACACTGCACCGGTGAGACCTGGGCGCGAGACCTGCTCTGGGCGCTTCTGGCGGCTGACCGCAGCCACTAAAGGGTTAACGGGCTCCCCCCAGGCTGTCGCAGGGTGATATTTGTGGCTGTCTGGGAACAGCTGTGTTAGCCTCTTCTGCAGCTAAATGGGCTCTGACAGTGGCAGGTGAAGATGAAGAAAGGATTCGTGAGAAAAGCCTCCAAGGCTGAGCTGAGTAACTCTGCCCTGGAGAACACGGGACCGTCCAGCCTGACAACCTCCCGGAAAAATAACATCTCTTGTAGAAAACAGTAAGAAAGGGAACGCGGTACTGTGTGTGCTCCAAGGCTATGTCCTTAAATCAGTGAACCTGAATTTATAGACGTGAACCACCTGTCAGTTCCCTTGGAGGGATTTTTTTTTAAAAAAAGCAGCAGTGTTCCTTTACATCGCCGGCCTTGTCAGGGCCGTGCAAACAACGGGTCTGTTTTTCATCATATTACCTGGCTAGAAACAGCAAATAAGAACATATGAAAAGATTACTTTTTTTTTCTGAGCAAGCTCTCCTGCAGGAGGGCAGGCAGGAGCCCGTGTCTCAAACTTGCTGGGCTGTCTGGAAAGGCTCAGTCTGGGACCTGATGGCAGTATTTCAATAATGATTGTTTTCATGCATTTGGCAGGTATCTCTCTGCTTTGTCTCCCCTCCTCACCTCCCCCAAAATTGTTGGGCCTATCTGCTAGTTTCAGTCATGTTTTATGTGAGGCAAAAGTTTTAAATATGCCAAATCTCATTGAAAAAAAAACAACTGAAAAGGAAACAGAAATTGTCTTTTTTTCCCAACTGAGGGAAGCTCTGGGGAACGAGCTCACTGCTTGGGGACACACGGGGGAACAGAGCAATGAAAAAGCCCCGCTAAACCTCCCACAGGCAGAGAGCATCCCAGGGAGCTCGTGTCACCTTAGGTACCAAAGTCATAGAATCACAGAATCATTAAGGTTGGAAAAGACCCCCAGGATCATCAAGTCCAACCCCCAGCCGAACACCCCCAGGCCTCCTAAACCATGCCCTGAAGGGCCACATCTACATGTCTTTTAAATACCCCCAGGGATGGTGACTCCCCCACCTCTCCGGGCAGGGAAGACATTTTCCCTGATATCCAACCTAAACCTCTCCTGACGCAGCTCAAGGCCAAGTCGTAGCCCAAGTCAGCCCACCTTGGGCTGGTGCTGGATAAAGCAAAGCTGCTTCAGTTCCAGTGCTGATGGCGCTGCTCCTTTGTGAGCATAAGCAGATAGTCAGATGTTCGTTGTTAAGTTACCTTCTTACTGTATTCATTTATAATAGCAGTAGCGTCAGAGTGACTTAGCGATGACCCATGTTTTACTTTCCGTGGTAGGACGTGCTGGTTAATCATGAGATATCTGTTCTTATTTCATGAAAGACTTTCAAAAATAATAGTTCAGGCAACGCAGTTTAAACATCTCTCACCACAACTGCGTGTCAAAGCATTCGCCTCTGCTTTGGTCATCGCTGAGCATTCAGGTTCTGGGGTTAAATCAGCGTATGGCAAGAGAGGAAGCGGCTTGACGGATCTGCCTTTAAGCTGTCTGTTCGCTTACAGAAGCCAGTAGCCTAAACAGCTTCCTTGCTGGCCAAAACGAGATTAAATTCCATTTCATTCTTTTCATCCTTACATCCAGAGATGGTAATATAAAATAATTAATCCTGATGCAGCTCACGCAGCAGTTTGCAGCTCGTGTTGGCGTTGCTCTGTTGCTCCAAGCAGAGGTAACTTGCATGGTTGCTTAACAAATTGACTGCTTAGAATTGTTTAGAGTACTCATTTTTCTTTTAGACTATTCTTTTCTTGGAGGGATGAAAAGATTTCAGTAGGCTGCTTTTTATTGCAGAAATATGTTAAGAGAGGATGTAGAGTTTATCTTTACTTCATTTGCATAAAAATACAATTCTAACTATTTTCTTTTTCCAGAGCTGTTTTCCATAATTTTCTCTCCTCAAAGATAGCAGCAGAAAGATCAAAACAAACAGAGTTATGTTAAATTGGTGTGTGTCATAACACGGCAAGATCTTTCACACCGTGGGATCCGGGGGGCAAGAGCTGTGTCCTGATATGTTCTTACAGGGTGCAGAATACTTGGGCTTGGGAAAAGCAGTGGACTTTGGGTATTGCTGTATTAAGATAAACTATACATCGCCATCAGTTGCTGTCCTGTGTTCTCAGAAGTCAACAGAAATTTTTCGGTAATCTTAATTTCTTGACTCCTTGTGCTTTGTGACGATACGGTCACAATTTCAGTGGCGTCTCGTGCAGAAAAGAACGAAAAGACTGAAAGTCGCAAATGTGGTTCCCTGAACTTTTCGGATCGGTTTGGTCTGGCTGCCATAACTAGTTGAAATCACTATAATACAGTTCTTTTTTGAGGCCTTTTTGGGGTTTGGGGGTTTTTTTGTTAATATGACACTTGAATAAGAGTGTGGGATATTCTGGCAGCTTGAAGTCGAGCTATTTCCCCCCTAAAACCAGTAATTTTGAGTGATTTCAGATAAAATACCTCTCGGTGGTTTCCCTTTTCAGGTATCCATTTTACGCGTGCTTACCTTTACTGAAGGTTGGGTCTCTGCCCATGTTTTGGTAAAGAATATATACAGTGGGCGTGTAGACTGTCTGAAGCAACGTCTAATACTGAAATAAAATAACGTTTTTCCTATTCCTTCTTAGTTACATTACTTCTAGGAATTCCAACAACATTAGACTTTAAGCATTTCCCCTGTCTTTTGTTTCCCTTTGTCCGTTATCCCTTCAAAAAACATAGCAGCTTTCCCACTAGGTTTTGTGGCCCTTACTCGTTACATAGCTTTTATATTTTACCAAAAATAAAATAAATACTTCTTGGTTGTGCTTGGGCATCCGAGCTAAGGGGTCGGTGAAAACCTGCAGGCTGTGTTGCAGACGTGACGTGTCCCAAGGCTGAGGTGGGATTTCTTTTGCCAGATCCTCCGTCGCACGTCCTAGAGGGACCGTTCTGCCCTGACGGCAGATAACACGCGGCCTGTGGCCCTGCGCACCTTTGGTTGGGGATTTTTATGGTTTTAAAAATCGTTGCCGTTGCTTCAGAGGACTGCGTCACTTAGGGCTTGCTTGTGTCTGCCTAGAAACCGGAGAGAATAAATACATACAGCTGTTTTGAACAGGCATACAGTGAAAATATAATTATGTAATCATGCCATTGTTCCCATTTTATATTTACTTATTCAGGGTCTCTCATCTCTTTTGAAAGCCTCTGTTCTTTACTGCTTCATTAAATACTACCGTCTCCTCCCAGCTCCCTCCCATCTCTATTTAGATAGATTGGACTGATCTCGTTAGCTTTCTCCTGGTGATGATGGGGACCAAAAAGTCATTTAAACATATTTGGCAGGCCATACATCTTAATGCTATCCAGTAATAATTCAACAGAAAAAGATGTCTTGTGACTGCAGGCTAAATGAAATGAAATTAGGGTTCTGTGCTCCTGTGGGCCAGAATCCCCTTGTCTCACTTGATGTAAATGAGATGGGCATTTGAGCCGCGTAATCGAGACGGAGACACGACGTTCAGGGTTCTTCTCTGGAGAGCTGTGTTCTGCACGCCCTCGGGGTGGGCAAAAGCGCAAAAAAAAGTATTTGAGAGGTGTCTCGGTGACCTGAAGTGCTGGAAGCTGGTGGTGCAAACCCTCTGGGAGCTGCCAGCCGTACCTGGAAAACTTGGACTCTCCTTTTCCGGCCATAAACAGGAGAGAAACCGAGAGCAAACAGGGCTGACAGGCACGGGTGTTTCCGTTCTAGGAGAAATCAAAAGCGTTGTTCGTCACCGCTGTTGCAGGAGGAGAAGCTGAGGTATAAACAGGGCACGGACATTTTTATTACTGTGCCATCAAACCCTGCCCAGGGAGATTTAAGGCATTATTGCTGGAGGTAGCAGTCGGCGTAGTCAAAGATGCATCTAACCTCGGTGAAGAAATTATCTAAGCTTTTTGCTACAATAAAATTTATTTTCCCAGCATTAAATAAAAGGGGAGGACGTGTGCCTCGGGCGGGAGATGTGCCGCTCCCAGCACTTCGGTGCTGCTACCTGCTGTCGCTGAGCTTTTGTTTCAGCCCTAAACTTGCCTTAGCAGTTACATGACTGTCTGGGGCAGCAACTTCTGGGTCACGTTTATTTATGAGCCACGCAAATCCTGGGGTTTGATTACCCAGCTTGCGACTTAGGCACAGTTCAGGCTGAATGCCGTGCGCAGTGCCGAGCACAGCGGGGAGCCAAACCGCCCAAGAGCGCTGGGTGCCTCCTAAACAGGTATATTCAATTATAATAACCTTATGCGTGCGAGGATTTTAGCCTGGAGCCCCAGTTTTGTGTGTTAGATGCGCAGAGTGGACGTCAGGGGCTCGGATGCTCTGGGCAGGCTCTGCCCCTGCGGCGAGGCTGGCATCCATCCCTGTGGCTTCGAGCCCGAAGAGCATCAGTTGCCGCTAATGGCGGTGATACTGTTTTGAGGCGTTTAAATGCAAAGGGACGTGTAACGTCAGTGGAGCTGGTAACGCTGTCGGAGTTAGTGGAGCTTTTCTAATGTACAGCCAGCGTACGGCTAAAGCGAAAATCAGGGCTGCTGTGCTCGCCTTTGCGAATAGATGGGAAAGCACCCACGGCTGCCAAGCCGCCGGCACGGGCAGCGGTGCCAGGTAGCCTCTTCCACGATCGTTTTTGCTGTTGGGAAACTAATTTCTGGTATTTTGTTATCAATATTTGTTCTCCTCCTTCCATTAAACTCCTTCTCCGTCAGCCTCTGTTCTCAGGCTCGGTGGCTTCCGCAGTGATTCAGTCGCTGTTTAAGGATTTGATCTACTCGTGAAAAGCTCCGTGACAAAAAATCCCAACTCATTCCAGGCGTCAGATCTGATGTCAGATTCTGCAAGTTCTCGTACGAGTATTTGAGTGGCTGTAAAAAAAAAAAAAAACACAAACCCCAAAACAAGAAAAAACCCAAAACCAACATCAAAAACCCCATACAAGCAAAACCTGAAATTAAAATGACAGCGTAGGAGAATAAAGGTGTAAGAGAAGGGGATTTCAGGTCTATTGTCATTTCAGAAACTTCATTATCCAGTTATGGGCTTTGATATTGTTATTGATTTCACATAGAAGATCCTTGGATACTACAGCGATGCGAATTATATAAAACCCTGAGACAGATCACTGCAAAACTATAATAAGGTGGTGGTTACAGCTTACATTTTTAGTGAAAACTTCCACTAATAGATAGAAGCCTATAATAAAATTGCTCCTTAAATGAATTCTTATTCAGGAAACTTCTGATTAATATAAATCCCCTATTATGTCACACTCCAATTAAATTAGACAAGATATTATTTTATGTGAGATTGTAATTAACTAAGCTGGAATTTGGCCAAGTAGCCATAATTTATACCTGGACTGTGAAGAGATATGTGAGAATATTAATATTTACAGTTGATTGAGAACTACCTGAGTTTTCCATTCATCCAGAAGACAGTATTTTGCCTTTCATTCACAGTTAATACAGTAGAACAGACTTGGGACTTCTTTGTGACTCCTACCTTTAAGGTTTACCTTCTTTCAAATATTCCTGTGGCCGTGAAACATCACCTCGGTATTTGTTTAAGGGGTTTTTTCAGCCAAGCTAATTTTTTGGCGTGGTAAAGATAAAAAGGTAACGGCGATGTTTTGCGCGTGAGAGACGGTGCTGCGCACCTGCGTGCACGCCGGCGCTACGCAGGCAGCCGGCCCAGCTGAGGGCGAGCTTGAAGTCAGAAAGATAAAAAGATATCTGGAATCGATACTTTTTGAATTAGGTTTCTATTTTATAGGATTAAAAATGTTTCGTGAGTGACCCAGAGGAAAAATGTAGACTGGAGGCAAAGTAAAGATAATTACTGTACCTAATAACTTCCAGGTGCCCAGCAATATTTGAAGTAAAAGGGTGAAGTGCCAGTTTCTAAGCATTATATATTCTGAGTTTCAAAGTGGCACTTTGGTCTTGGTTGGTTGGTTGTGGGTTTTTTCTTACATTGGTGCAAAAGCAGCCCTTGCTGGAGAACTCTCGAGACAACAGCCTTCTTTTTTAGAGATGAATAGCTTTATAAACGTGATTTTTAGTAGTTATGAACTGCGAAGGACATAGCATGTTTTCAAAGGTAGTTTTAAATCGTTCTAGTTGCAGGCTTAACTCTTAAACCTACCAAATCTATTATAAAGGAGTATAAATTAGCGCACAAGGTAGTTGCAGCATGGTCTGCTCTTATAGCATGGCAAGACATTTATGGGTGTTTACAGGACTTAATAGATTCATCACGGACTTAACATTAATAACAGCGTAATATAGCTCCAAGGTGCCCATCGTCATGGTATTTTATTTCTTCGCTGTGGATTGGCCGGTCCATCGTGGCAATGGAGAAGAGGAAAATTCTTGAAAACTCCAGTGTTTTGCCTGTGTTTTCTGACTGTATGAAAGCGGTCCTTCGGGTGGGCCTGGGATGGGATTACCTGTGCGGAAATGCCCATAGTTTGATTTTAAGACAACATTAAATATGACGGGTGCAAGTCACGCGCCTGGAGTCAAAGCCGTGAGATCTGTTGCGCACAGCGACTCGTTACCATCAGCAGCACAGTCATTTTATAACCACGCAGAAAGAAATTAAACAAGATAATACTCAAAGACTAACAAAAATAAAACCCCAAAATGTTAAACCTGTCAGCATAGATTTGCTTAGATCCCAGCGAATAAAAACCTATTGGTTCTTTCTCTGTCTTTAATAAAAACAAATCCCCTTTCTCACCTGGCAGCTGTCAGCAACAGGGAGCCTTACCCTTCAGATTATCGTTTATTGAATCTTCAAGAAATTGAATTGTTCATTATTATGTGTCAGCTGTAGTTTACCAGAACACTTCTGTCTCTCCAGGAAAGAGCTGATTGCTGTAAACATATAACTGATTTAGTCTCAAATTTCAGATATCCAGAGGTAGCCCTACAGCATGCGTATTCCTCCTTTCCTTTTAACGTCATCGTAGAAAATGTTTTAATATGTGTACGACACTGACTGCCCATCACCCATAAACCGGATTTGATTTAAAAGATGAAAATGCGTTTTTAATGAAAAGAACCCTTCCTGTTTATGAAGATGGCTTGCCTTAACCTTGACCTTTTTCTCTCCTGACACCCGCACCTCTCACTCCGAACATACAGTTCATGTCTCCTCATTTCTACGTGCATTCCAGACAACCAAAGTCCCCAACGATCTTTTCAGAAGCGAGAGATTCAATTTTTACATGACTTAATACCCACGTAAAGACCTGTCCACCGCTTACTTCTCCTCGGCAGAGCTGGAGGTTCCTTCAGCTCCACGCCTGGGGGCTATAAGGGGCAGCGCGGGGTTATTTCTGATGTGCAGCATAATTTGCATGTACTTGGGCGTCTCTGGATCCCGGCTCATCCTTTCACACGCCTCTTGGAGCCTTGTGTGAGGACTGCCCCCTTCGCTGCGTGAGCTGGTGTGCGATGGGATATTCTCAGGGGCAGATCACGCGGCAGACACTGCGTCGTTCTCAGCACCAGTTAGGTGATGCCAGTTTTCCCAGTAGGTGCAAAGATGCTCTTTTTTTCCCCGCTCAGGTCAGCCTCCAGCACAACGAAGGAAAACACCACAGTGCTTAACTGCGAATATTTTAAAACAAATTACCCGATTCACGGTGGGATTGTTAGTTCCTTCTGCGGATGACATCGGTGGAAACCGTTTCAGAGCTGGGTGATGACACACGCTGTACAACACACAGCACTAGGCTTATTGTAATGCCTCGGTTCAGTGGAAGATAGTATTTAGTAAGCAGCATGTGGGGTTCTTTTGCAGATTTTTACATGAAAGAATATGACCGTGAAGCTACAGGAAGGGAAACTTAGGAGGATCCATACATCAGGCCAGAAAACCAGATAAAGATTCAAATTCGAGCTCATTCAACACGACACAATCCTTTTTTACTCTTTAATGATTGTGGAAGATAAATGCTCTGGCAGTAGCTTGCGTAGTGTGAGAAATCTTGTAAGAATAAGAAAAGGCGGTTAGTGGAAGTCCCAGCAGGAACATATTCTTCACAAATTGCAGAGGAATTTACGAGGATGAGGGGAAGGAGCAAGGACAGATGCTCTGGGCATCAGCTGAAGGACTCGGCAGTACCTCTGCGTGTGTTGCTGGGGCCCGCGAAGGGAGCGGGGGGTGTCTGCAGAGGAACTCTTTGTTGGAAAAAGAGGATATTTATACAGTGATGCTTTCAGTGCTTTTGGAGACCTCCAGCCTGTGGTTTCAGTAGGAGATTGAACACGGGATTAGGGTTATAGAAAAGATGTTTTCTGACATCTTATAATAGGCAGTGAGCGGAGATCCTCTCCTTTGGAGAGAAGCATCATGAGATTTTGTACGTGGTGCTGTAAGCAGCTTGTAGCTGGTGAGCAATCACACGCAAGTGGAGTCAGGAGCTATTTCACACCTTCACATAAATGCCAGTGTTGGGGTTTTGTGCATGTTACGCAGTAATATCTAATACAATGCTGAGCAGGAGATAAAGAAAATATAATCCTGAAGAGATTAAGTTAAATGGTAGTGGCAGGTGTTGGACAGAGTATTCGGAGACTAACGCTCCCCTTGGGTTTTTTCAGATAATGTTGTTTGGTTTATTGGTGTGAGCTGAATTGCACTGCACTGTACTCCCCACTGGCACAGGGCAGCGGCTGGAGGCAAAGCCCGATGCCAACGCTGCCGGCTCCCGCGTTTCGCAGCGAGCGTTCCCACGGAAAGCTGGTCCTTGCCCAGAGGTGAATAACGCAGCTTGCTCTCAGAAATGTACAGGTTTTCCTGCTGCTTGTAAATCTCCAATTCTCAGTGATGTTTCAGCATCTTTGCATTGCATAGAAACTCTCCTGGTGCCGGCGGGATAAGCAGCAACCCTCCGTGCTGCCGGTCCAGAGGGAGGAGGTGCGGCAGCACGGGAGCAGAGACCTTGGCCATCCGCGGGTGCAAAACACCCAGGCTGCAATAGTCTTAGTGCCAGCAATCGGCCTCATCGGGTCTGTTTGTGAATGTAATGTCCCTGGGACTACAGAGAAACAGTCAGCTGAGGACTGCAGAACTGGCTTATATATTGGCAAGGCCGACTTGGTGGTGGAGTTTAAAAATGCCTTTGTGCAGTTTGACCCTTCTGCTTGTGCGAAGCGATAGGGACGCGCTTCGGCAGAGCGGGTGTGCGTGCGTGTGACAGCCGGGAGGCAGCCCCTGTGTCCCATCAGTGGCATAAAAGCCCATAACACCTGAGACATGAAGATATCCAAAACCTGCCAGGGCAGGAGTCCAAAGACTCCAACTCTGAGGTGACCAGTAAGTGCTCAGCTCTTCTGAGATTTCTTTTTCTGTCTCCCAACCTTGTTTTTCTTCCTAGCCTCCTCTGGACACCAAAAATAGTTCCTGTGATGGAAAAAAAAAATCAGTTTAAGCCTCTTCTCTGTTGAATCAGCAAACAGATTGATTGCATTGTGTTGAGTGCTCTATAATGGAGGTGGTAAGTGCTGGGTTCCCGGATGCCTGAATTAACACTTAGGATGCTCTATAGCCAGCTGTTGCTAAAGAATTAGCTAAGCCTCATATATGTGTGTGTGTATATATATATATTTGAGATTTTAAAAATTCATAATGTTAATATAGCGTTCTTCCATGTTTTTCCAAGACATTCTGTTTAAACCTTCTACACAAATGTGGATGTGGTTATTTTGCAGGTGTCCACGTCACATGTTAAAACTCCATTAAAACTCCGCGGTGGTGTAGAAGCAAGAGCTGTGCACGTAAAGCAGCCGCCCCAAAGCACTCTCCAGCATTGTCATTTCATAAATTAAGTGCTGTAAAACTTGTAGCCAAAGTTGTTGGTTTATTTGGTAAGAATTCTTTGCCAGGTGTGGATTGCAAGCTGTTTTCTCCTCCTCACCCAAGCCCTGATGGTGAGAGCCTGCAATATTACCCACCGCTACTTTCTCACTGCTCATCTGTTCTAGGACAGTACAGCTGCCGTAGCACCCTGTGTATTTTCCTTATCTCATGAGAAACATTGCCATTTGGGGTAAATATTATGCTGTTTCTAATGGGCTTAAAAGTCATTTCAAGTTTTCCAATTATGTATTTCATTTATTTCATGAATGTGAAATGGCACTGCGGAGAGCAAAGCTGTTAACGCACCGAGTTAGTAAAGGTTTTGCTTCTGCATTTTGTATTTAAACATGCAAAATTAATTAATGAAATGAAAGTTGCTCGCGTTTACTGTGAGATGCCTTGCATTTCTCTGGCTAAGATCCTGATGTGTTCCTACCCCTCGTGTTTCATGTAGCAGGGGAAGAAAAAAAAACGGATGGTCTCTTATGGCCTAATCTAAGATGTGCTGAGCCAACCTTTGGGGGTGCTGGCTGACAGCCGGCTGGGCATGAGCCAGCAGTGCCCAGGTGGCCAAGGAGGCCACCAGCCCCCGGGCTTGTGTCAGCACTGGTGTGGCCAGCAGGGGCCGGGCAGGGATGGGGCCCCTGTGCTGGGCCCTGGTGAGGCCCCACCTCGAGTGCTGGGCTCAGGTTTGGGCCCCTCGGGACAAGAAGGGCCTGGAGGGGCTGGAGCGTGTCCAGAGAAGGGCAGCGGGGCTGGGGCAGGGTCTGGAGCACAAGTGTGCTGGGGGGCGGCTGAGGGGGCTGGGGGGGTTTAGCCTGGAGAAGGGGGGGCTGAGGGGAGCCCTTCTCGCTCTCTGCAGCTGCCCAAAAGGAGGTTGTAGCAAGGTGGGTGTTGGTCTCTTCTCCCCAGTAACAAGCGATAGGACAAGAGGAAACGGCCTCAAGCTGCGCCAGGGGAAGTTTTCATTGGATATTAGGAAAAACTTCTTCACCAAAAGGGTGGTCAGGCCCTGGCACAGGCTGCCCAGGGAGGTGGTGGAGTCTCCATCCCTGGGGGTATTTAAAAGAAGGGTAGATGCGGTGCTTGAGGATATGGTTTAGTGGTGGGCTTGGCAGTGCTGGGTTAGCGGCTGGACTCGATGATCTTAAAGGACTCTTCCAACCTCAACGATTCTATGATTCTATGACCTTAGGCGATGGCTGGTGGTGTGGTTGCGAGTTGCTCTGGGGACAGGAATACTTTGCAATGAGCAACCTGTGACAGCAAAGTACATTCTATTAGTTATTTGTCTCATGCTAGGTATGGCTTTTGCTAATGGGAATAGCCACAGATAGTGCTTGGAAAGCCCCAGAAAGCACTCTGGCGGCACTTCAGCCTGCTCCACCCTCACAAACTTCCCAGCAGACAGCGTCTCTGGCTGGTGCAACCACGCCAGTGTTGAACAAGACCGTGTTTTAATTGCAAGCAGAGCCAAGGACAAGCCTTGCGAGTATTGCAACCCCTTTGAGAAACTGTTTAGGCACCACAGATGGCTCGCTCGCTCAGCGTGGGCCCTCTGGCACCCTGTGCTGGGTGGGGAGCCGTTCCCCACGGCACCTCCGGATCTGCGTGATGTCCAGCGAGAGCTGCCTTTCTCCTGTACCTAGTACTTCAGCATCCCCTCTCGTAGTTCACGGGGAGGTTTTTCTTTCCGCCTTCAGCAATTGCTCTGAATGTCAATGAAGCACTGAGAGATCACCCCAGCCCTTGCTTCCTCTCTGCCATTAAATATTAAGCACCCATCTGGAGCCTCTCTGGTAATCTGGGGTGGAGTCTCCACTCCCTGTAGGCTATGTGGTGGTTGGAGGCTTGAAGCAGGGTGAGGTGAAGAAGCAAATGGTGCATTTCTAGTTATTGAGGGCTTTGGCTTCCTCTACAACGCAATCTGCAGCATGGTTTTCATATAAGTCAGATTAAAAAGACAGTCTGATACGTTATGACCTTCCTTGGCATAATTTAGCTCGCCTCTCCTCTTGCTCCTGCACATTTGGTGCAGACCAAAGATTGCCCATCTGCAGTTGAATCTGCTCTCACCTTTTGCAAAATGTGATTCAATAAACCTCTCTGTAAATGGCACCCGTCGTGCGCTGCAGCTCACCGTTTTACTGCCACAAACTATTAAAATGCTCCTCGTACGTCGGGAGGGGAGCGGCGCAGCCTGGGCCTCTGCCAGCTGCCGTGTGCAGGTGGCTTCGGTGATAACGGCCACCGTCAGGAATAACCCCGTGCAAAGCGGAGGAGGAGAAGCTGCCTTTGCTAACCCGTGCTTTCTGTTCGGCCAGCGTAAGTTTGGCCCAATAAGTGTTTTAGGACTTAAATAATTACTGATGGAGCATATGGAGCTCAACAAAGCCCGAGGCGGTTTATAGACTCCTACAGTTTATACCGTAATACATATGTTAAACCTGTGACATTAAAACAAGCTTTTCACCAATTAGCTTACGTTGTTGCTTTTATATTAGACGCGGTGCTGCTGCTCGTGCCGTGCGATTCAGTTAAAGAAAAAGGGTTATGGAGGGTTACTGAGAGTTATTGCAGAGCGGGTGGATTTGTGCTCAGTACAAAAATACCTGCTGTGTTGTTCTAACCTACTTTGTCCTCTACCCGTACTTTCCAGGATGTCTGGGTTTCGCTTTGGGGTCTCTTTTCTCTGTGTGTCCCTCTCAAGATCATGGGTTTATGTCTATTTTTTCTTATAATGTGCCTGGCTCTGCCTGCCAAGCTGGTCCTTACTGTAGTGTAATTATTGAATTAATTTTTTATATAGTTTTGAAAAACAGAATGTCTTGCTGGTCCTCGCTCTTTGCTCCAGGGAGCGTTGGAGGAGAACACCAGGTGATATGGGCCACATTGTCAAGTGCATTTAAACATCCAGAAGGGACATAAATACATGGTGGGGGTTCATAAGCACGAGAGCAGATTTTCAGTGGCTTCTCAGTGGGAGCTGAGGATCTGCTTGGACGTCCCTGAAGTTCATAGAAGGTGTTTGTCCAAACCTTCGAAAATCCAAACGATGTTAAAAAATGAAACTAAATTATAATAAATAACCAAATGAGAATAAATAAACAAATCTAGACCAAAAGAAAGATTAAACCATCCTGATGTACAGTTCTGCATCGAGTGAAGCCACAAAATCCTGCCCATTTTTTAGCTGATGATGAATTGTGGCAAGTTCATAAAATCCTGTTTAGGGCCTTAATACACAGATCTGCTGCTGTGTTACGCTTGGAGACAGACCTGCAGGTGTAGTTGTGTGAATGCCATTCGCTGATTAAATTTGCAAATGGAGTGAGCGTCCTGGGAGTACAAACCTGGGGACTGGCAGAGGTAATGCGTTTGGCCCCGGCCCCAACAAAAAGCCGTGCCATCTTCAACTGTGAAATCCCAGCCTTCGGGGAGTTTATTCTGAAGACTGAAAAGAGGAATTAGGGTTCTTTGTTCAGTGATGAGAAAAAAAAAAATGTGCACGTCAGAAAAATGCATTCACATCTTTATTTTTCATTTGTGCATGGAAAGGATCAATGAGAACAAATGCTTGGTGCAAACCTTAGAGATGATAAATTATTTCGGATATCTTTTTCGCAAAGCGTGGGAAGCAGCCATGTGAGACCCAGCAGCTAACTATCTCGCTGTTCCGGGCACTAATAAAAATCTTAACACAATTCTTAAACCCGTGGTTCTTCCCCAATCTAAGATCCATAGAAAGATAGATAATTTATTTGATCTCAGGCTGAGAGTTTTACCTTTTAAAAAGCGCCAAACTGATTTACAAGGTTTCTCCTGGAAGCCCCTTAAAGTAAATTACCTGTCACAAGGGTTGTGGATCCCTGTCTGCATGTTTGAATAAAATGTGTAACAGATTTATAGCATTAATAATGAGGCTGTCTTGGAAAGCTCTCAATTTGCAACAGTAAGAGTGGGAAGATGGCGGTTTGGTTATTTAGCACCCTGCCTGTCCGTCTTCTGAAGTTCTGAGGAGAACATGGCTGCGGATTATTTATGTTGCGCTCAGGACTATTGACCTCTACTGGAAAGCCCAAAAAAACGTTACCTGAATGGAGAGTCAGCACTGGCAAAAGCTTTCAGAAGCTTTGGATGGAAGAGGAGAGAGCTTGGAGGAATTGGGTAGTCCCGTAAAGCAGTGCCCCATCATTAGATTTTGTTATTTTTCCCCCACGACCAGAGAAAATGTGCCATGAAAGCTCTGCTTATTTGAGCCACTCACACCTATTTTGCTGAACTGAATAATTTGATCAGAACATGTAAGAGGAAAATTTTTCTGACATCCCCAATGTTCCCCATCCAAGGCAGGAGAGTCCATCTGCCAGCGGTTGCTTCTGCAGCAGTCACCGTACAGGAAAGTTAGCATGCAATAGAACTAAGTAAATATTGTGGGAACGCAGGAGCAGTCTTGTCTTCATCCCTGATGGATACTCTGTGAATTCGGAGTATCCTCTTTAGCTCAACCATGAAATACCCTCAAGCCATCCTGCCATCTCCTTCTCTTTGGACACCCTCCCAGCATGCAGGTTTCTGATGGGGACCTCCCCGGCCTCAGCTCTCCTACCATAGGACTTTCCAGCGCTACCTCCCCAAAACCAGGAGTGTCCGTAGCTACCCACATCCCGGTCCGTGCAGCCGGTGGTAGGTGCTGAGCATCCAAGGCCCAGTGCCCGGCAGATGAGGTGAGGATGCACATTTTCATTTTCTTCCGCGATTCTTCTGTTGGCAAAAAGCTCCAGATCACCTGTCTGATTCAAGCCATGTGAATAAAATTTACCGTTCCTGCAGAAATGGAAATAATGAAATTGCTATTTTAGAGCCTCTCTTTAATAAAATACCCTATTATCAGACTAACATTGTATCTCTGCAGAAATTCATATAGTCGTGTGTACATCTCTGAAATTAGACTGGAGCACTTGAAATAAAACCCTGCGCTTTATGAACAATTCCAGCTGGGACCTGCTGTAATGATACTTCTATATCAGACAGGGATGAGTGTCACCACAAAATAGAAGTAGCGGCTCTTCCATGCATACGTAGGCTATTGTTTTATATAAATGTGTGTTGCAGAGCCCCAGTGACACGGCCTGTATATCTTACTTATCTGAAAGGAGTTTACATTTCATTCTTGGTTATCTGTAAACAATCCACACAGCTCCGTGGCAAGTGAGAGATGGATGGAGTCACTGATGGGAAATTTAATGCATATCTGAAACGCATGCGGAGACATTCAGATATGCATCCTCTTTTTTTTTTTTTAACCAGGTCGGCTTGCTAGAAGCTTGGACAAAAGCATCGTTCTCTTTTGATGAAGCAACGGGTCGTACATGGGCAGAGGTGGAACACAAGGTCTCAGAGCTGGTCAGCAGCTGCCATGAGTCCATACCTAAGCTGTGTCTTCCTGAAGCTATCTAAAGAGGGCATAGTCCATGGTTTGGGGAAGTCAGACCTTTCCATTTGCCCATCTTTGGCGTTTCTCTTTGCTCAACTTCATGGAGTTCCTGTTGGCCTGTTTCTCCAGTGGGTCGAGGTCCCGCTGTACAGTTCATAAAATCTCTTCTAACCCCATCCCTTGCATCACTGGGTAAAATCTGGCTTGTAGTAATTGAACTTTTTCAAATTATATCATGACACTTTAATTTTTTCTCTTGCTATTTACGTTATCATGCCCTGATGTATCTTTGGGATGAAAATCATTCCTGTAGTTCACAAGCCTGTCCTGTCGTGTTGTGCTTTCTCCCGGTGCGCTTCTGGGCAGCGAAGCCAGCCTGCCACGGCCCAGCTCAGCCCTGCAGCTGCTGCTGAGCGCCGTTCCTGCGCCGGCGTAGCTTCAGTGCTGACATCCAGATTTTCCTCCAATATGCGCCATTAATTGCCAGAGAATTATGCAAAAGAAAGGAAAGCAAGCATAAATATCTTTGGAAATGGGGATGGTTGCATAGTATTCATTTCAGCATGGCTCTGCAAGCTCCTGTTCCTTGTGCGATTTAAATATAGACATGTTGGCACCTGGCTTTGAAATTTCGCCTTGGAGGTTTATGCTAGCACGTAGGTGTATGGTAACGTATGGGTGTATGCCTCATGCGGGGGGAAGGACAAGAGGGGGTCAGGCTGGGAGGGACATACACATCTGGAGGACATGGCAGGATTATTACGGAGACAGGCAAGGTGGCCCTTCCAGCATTTCTTCGCTGCACCGAGGAGAGGAGCAGCCACTACTGCAAGACTGCTTTTGCAAATAGTGGGACGAGGTGCCTGGGCCAAAAATACAGTGCGGGTGGTGAAGCCGAGTGCTCTCCTCTTCTCATCAGCCTGTGTGGGTGCTCCAGGGCGGCGCTTCTCTAGGAGGGAAAAACCATTCTCCTCAAACAGGTCAGTGAAGGGGAATGTGCACCAAAGGCTTCTGTCTTATTCTTCTGACCCCAAACACAGAATATGCTTCTGAATTTTGCCTACAGGCGGAACCGGTATCATTTGCACCTCATTTGCTTTGCTAGAAGGTTTTGCTGCTTTATTTATATGGGCGTACTTGAAGTAAAGGATGTAGTTACACTGGCTTAGAAGAATTATTGATGTGAGTTGCAAAATTGGAGAAAAAGTAAGCTGGAACAGTATCAGTCATCTTTATACCAATATAGGTGGTATAAACCTGAGAAAGCTTTTGCCAGTGTAGGTGATGGGATAAAGAATTGCACTCTGAACTGAGACAGTCCAGGCTGGTCTGAGGATGGTCCTATGCCATCCTGCTGCTTTCACAGCATAAGGAAAATTCAATCCTAAATGAACTCTGCAGCATCTCTCTGTGCTGGGCGGTGGCTCTGCCGGCACTGATGCCGGAGAGTCAAGCATGTGTTACCTACCTTGTGGCAGAGCTGTGGTTAGCAAAAAAAACCCAGGTAAAATCACAGACAACCTTGAAACTGTTGATGCATTCTAGAGAATTTTAATGGAATACCAATGCTAACGTGATTGTTTCAACGCTATTAATAGTCCCAAGGTAGTATTTTTTGTATCATGCTATTTAATGAAATAGCAGTGCTGGGTATTTTGGCTTATTTGCAAACCTCCTGCCAACTGGATCTGAGTCCAAAAAACCCCACAAACCACTTCCAGTGGAGTAAGAAATAAGGCATGCATAGAATATTGAATTTCCATGACAATTTATATTGCATTATTTTTAATTACATTTTATTTCCTGCCACAAAATTACTCTGCAAATGTATTCCTAGTAAAAGATGCGTAGATTTGTTTGCACTGCTTTCTTCCATTCCGAAAGTGTAACAGTACTTTTTGGTGTGTTTTATATGTGCATAACTTAACTGGGGCATTTGTTAGATCTTTAAATGCAAACCATAATTCTAATAGCCATGTGTGTTCTTTGCCGAGTTGAGGTTGCTTTCGCTGGTGCTGATTGCATTGCTCAGTTCACGCTGTGATGCAGATTTCACATGGAGTGCTGTACCGGCCAGGAAACTTCTATTTTCCTATGAAAATAAGCAAATAGGACTTCAAAATGAATGCACTAGGAAGGTCACCTCGACTGCTGTTGTAGAAGTGGAAGTTCAGTGACGGGGGGGATGATGCTGTACCACAATTAGAAATACAAAACCATAGAGAAAGGTACACCCGGTATCGACTCGGCCTAGCGCAGAATCAATCCGTTGATTTATTTTCTCAGTTGCCCCAACTTCTGGCGCGTACGGTTGCTACAAGAGGTTTTGTCCAAAGGTCGTGTTCTGCGTAGCATCTACGTAACATCTGCCGGTGTTACCTTGCAGTAATTTCAGGTGAAGGGACACCTATAAAATGTGAAGTTTGCTTGCTTGCTTGACAGCTAGATTAAATTATCATAATATAAAATTAGGCTATTCTAAACTATTAGAGCCACACGCGGAGCTGTTAATTTAATTTCATTACCTTATTACTTGTCCATTCAAGTAGCATGTATGGCCCTTTCCAAGGAGTGTGATGCTAATAATGTAGCTACAGTGAGAAAGGAAATTATCACTAAGATTTGATATGGTTTTTCTATTGATCCCTCATTAGGCGTTTTCAAGGGTCTGCTGCTGACCCAGGTGGAAGTCCCGGATGGAGGAAATGAGCTGCTCAGGGTCGGGGAAATCCGAATGGCATTTAGCATTAGCAAAGCCTAAAGAGGTTCTGAGCAAACTTACCTCTCTGTTCCCAGCGGTCTAATACATGGCACTGTGATGTAGAGAAAGGGGTGAACCGGTCCCTTAACTGATACTCAGGTATGAGTCAATGATTTTGCTGGAAAAAGTGGACGTTTAGGACTATTAAGAGTGAGTGTCTGACTTGGGAACAGCAAATGGTGAGAGGTCTTGTACTCCTGCAGGATGACCTTGCCCAGATTTAAAGGCAAACCCTAACTGTAATAATTTTGGAGTTCAAGCGCTACGCAGTTAACAAAATATGACTGATCCTTGGTGTATAAGTTTGCGTCTTGATATACTGCTGTAAAAGCAATGCCGTGCTTTGTCCTGTTCTCCATACGCCGGAGAGGAATTTGAGATGTTTTCCTTGCTTGGCCGTTGTCTGCACTTACCTTTCCCACGCACGCTGCGCCGCGCCTGGCTGGTTATTTTCCAGCTGTTAATTCGGAGGTTTGCCCCATTTTGCCCCAGTGTGTTTCTCTTGGGGTGTGCAAGCCCGTGCCTGGCTTTTTCGTGTCCTGGGAGCTGGAGGGGGTTTTTCTTTCTCTGATGTGGGTTGAGTCTCTCTATAGGAAGCATCTGCATCCTTCCCATGGGATGTGAAACACCGGTGCGTTGTGTCGGCCACATCGGTATTGCTCTCAGATGCTATGGGATCTTGGATCGCTTTTTGTTATAAAAGCATTTTATTCAGGGCTGTGCAATTAGAAAAAAACAAAAGGTCCAAAATCTGTAATTTACCTACCAAGTAATGTGCAATATTCATTCCTGGATTTGGGGCTTTTTCATACTCAAGCAAACTAAATGAAAATAAAGCTGTAATATCCAGCAGGGCATTAGTGCTGAATTGCTGCTTTACATATATCGCTGGAATTTAAACACTGTGCAAGATTCATAACCAGAAAGTTAGAGGCATGCTCTGCTTAAGCAGCAGTCTGCTAATTGGATCTCTGAGCCTTGAAGTAACCTTGTCTGGGTTTTTTGTAGTTTTTTACAAGGAAAATCTTTAAAACCTTCCTTCATAATCTAAGTGTTGAATTTGCTTCAGAGAGCTTTGACACAGCAGTAAAAAAACACACTATAATATTTGTAATATTAAATTTACTGTGTGCAATAACATTTATCACTGTCACGGTGATTATCTGCCTCTAATTAGGAAAGAGCAGAGGAACCTATCAGCCCTCAGTCACCACAGCGGTCGGGGGGGCTGGTTAACCTCACATCTACACCCAACCAGTGGAAGGAACCCTTTTCTGCTCCATCCACGTGGCTCTCTCCTGACACCTGCAAGACGCCAGCTAACAGACACTCATTAAAATGGACTCCTAAAATTTCTGATGCAAATTACTGTGAAGTGTGCTTCATCAGTTCAAAATGGTAAATGCGTGCATCTTGGTGCTCAGGCTGTGCAAACATCCCCACCCGCAGAGCGAGGCGCGCTCCCGCGCGGGCTGTGGGATGCTCTGGGCTGCCTGATCCTCCCGAGGGTTTGATGCCGGCGCGTTGCACGAGACGGTTGTCCTGAGGATGAGGAGGCGGCGTTTGTTGCTGGTGCATAAGTGGAAATTTTGGGTGATTGAGTTCTCAAAATCCTCCGGGGGCAAAAGACATTGCTGTCGCCCTCTGCCCAACGTCGGCGTGTCTGTGGAGGTCCAGCCAGCATCGAACGACGCAGTGTAATGCCACTGATTTACTAAGTAGGATTAGAAACAGCCCTTTGCTTCTTTCTACCTGTAATTTATGTACAGTTATTTAGGCACAGGAACTATTTCTGATTATTTTTCGTTGCAGTGAGGGAGAATACTAATAAGGGCAGGTGCCTCGCTGCGAGCGTGGCCTGTGGCTTAATGCAGCGTCTCGCCCCAGGACCATCTCATGGCGTCCTGCGACGCAGGCATGCCCTCTGCTTCCATGGCCTCCTGCGTGCAGAGGGAGGCTCTCCACGGCGTTGTTTGGCTCGCTACCAGACCCTTTCGTTTCTCTGGTCGAAGCCATGGCAGCAGTGGTGTCCCTGCATAGAGGGAAGCATGAAGCTTTCTCTTTAGAGAAAAGCAGCAATGCTGCTGGAGAGTCTTGCATAATGTCAAAGCAGGAGTTTGAACAGCTGTTTAAAATAGATGTTATTCTGGAGACCACAGAGGGAAAAAGCTTTTGGCTTCAATTTGGAGAGACATTAAAATGCATGCCCTAAATCCTTCCATATTCAGCAGCCAGCTGAGCATTTACCTGGGATCAAAACCCAAGCTCCTGAAATGGCACTCCTGTGTCTGTCCGGGTCTGGAGGGAGAGCGCAGGAGCAGGCGGGAGCAGAGCAGGCTTGAGTGATGCTCAGATGGGAAAGAGGCACAGGAACTAGTATGGTTTTAAATATTTCCAGAGATTTATGGAACAGGATTTGATTTGTTTGTTGATTTATTTCAGTCTGCATAACCACAAGCAAAAAAAATACCCAAGTCTGTGCTTTAACAAATTGAATCTCAACTGCACTGAAACGATCGGTGGGGTGGGAAGTGAGCCAGGCTTGCACTTTGTTTTGATACTGCTCGCTGTTTGAGGAGAGGCAGGGGATCGCTCCGGCAGGCGTCCTACCCTGGGAGCGGTGTGCGGCGGGGAAGATCCAGGATTGCTTGCACACTAAGGTGCTGCTCAGCATTGTCCCAGTGCATGATGAGGACAGAGAGCCTCACGCACGCCAGAGAAGACTTCAGGCTTTGCAAACACCACTTTCATCTCCCCTTCAAGAGCCACCTGCCATGCCAAGGGGTGCTTTGGCTTGCTCAGTTCTCATAGAATCATAAAATGTCCTGAGCTGGAAGGGACCCGCAAGGCTCACCGAGCCCAGCTCCCGTCCCTGCACAGGACACCCCAAATTCACACCAGGTCTCTGAGGGCCTTGGCCAAGGGCTTCTGGAATATCGCCAGGCTGGTGCCGCGATGCCTCTCCCTGGGGAGCCTGTGCCAGGGCTCCACCACCCTCGGGGGGAAGGACCTTCTCCTAACGCCCAGCCTCACCCTCCCCTGGCACATCTCCCTGCCGTTCCCTCGGGGCCTGGCGTTGGTCACCAGAGAGCAGAGACCAGCCCTGCCCCTCCTCCTGCCCTTGGGAGGGGGCTGCAGAGCCCATGAGGGCTGCCCTCGGCCTCCTCCAGGCTGAACACACCAAGGGACTTCAGCCGCCACTCGTACCGTTTCCCCTCTAAACCCTTCACCAACTTAGTGGTCCTTTTCCGGACACTCTCCAGTAGCTTTATACCCTAATGTCCTGTGCCGCCCAACACTGCCCGCAGCCCTCGAGGTGAGGCCGCCCCAGCGCGGGGCAGAGCGGGACAGTTCGCTCCCTCACCTGGCTGCAATGGGGGGCTCGGTGCCCCCCAGGGCACGGCTGGCCCTCGTGGCTGCCAGGGCACACTGTTGGCTCACATTCAGCTTGCCATCGACCAGATCCCCCAGATCCATCTCCACGGGGCTGCTCTCCAGCCTCTCGTTCCCCAGGCTGTCTGTACAGCCAGGGTTGTTGTGCCCCAGGTGCAAAATCCAGCGCTTGCCCCTTGTTAAACTTCAGAGGGTTGCTGATTGCCCAGCTCTCTAATCTGTCTAGATCTCTCTGCAGAGGGCTCTCGCTCCAGGCTGTCGGGAGTTGCATCAGTGCAAGCCCAGCCTGAGCTGGTAGGTCCTGCTGGGAGATGAGCTCTGTGGGCTGCACGTGACCATAGAGGCATGGCCGTATGGGGGGCATGGCCGTATGGGGGGCATGGCCGTATGGGGGGCATGGCCGTATGGGCGGCATGGCCAGCCCCACTGAGCCGCCCCACGGAGGCAGCCGCAGTGGCAGGGAGGAGCAGGGAGCAGAGCCTGGGAAGCACCAGCCATGGCCTCCCCACTGCTTTGCTCCGCTTCATCTTTATAAAACACCCTGGAACTGTGTCTGCTCTGCTGGGACGTTCACTGAACATTGTTTTGCAGCTCTGCGCAGCAGAACGCGATCGCTGCCGAGACCGGGGCTGCTCTGGAGAAGGTTGTTAGTGGAATAATACCGGCCGGGGTGGAAGGTTTTCTGTAATATTTTTATACCTGGAATAACCCCAGCATGGATGTGTCAGACTCAGCACATTAGTGTTTTGCCGGAATAGGTATTTCATTGAGGGCTGGTATAAGCTGTAGCAGCAAAGCTCATTTTATGCCCCTATAAATGGCATGTGGACAAGGCAGATTTGCTGGTGTAGCTTATCGTTGCTGGACCACTATCAGCAGACTTTTCCTAGCAGGCACCTATCTTCAATTTAGACTTTGTCCTTCAGCCCGCTGTATACCCAGAAGACTCAAAAATCTTGGAATAACTTGCTGAAGGCTTTTTATCCAGCACTGCTTTTAAGCATTTAATATTTAAAGACCTTTTAATAATCCTAATATTCTTATTGTCGCCTACACATACTGCAGTTCCCTGGGATCTTTATGAATGCAGCTCGACTGAGGAGGGCCCAACAGCAAACCACTCTGCTTCCACCCTGGAGCGGGTCCCGGGTCCATCACCCAACGTGGCGATGCCGATGGGCGATAGGGGTTTCACAGTAATGGGCAAAACCTTTTTTAAACGTACCCCGGGCAGATGGTGGAGAAAAGGCAAAGCAAGACCTACGCAGCTCTTCTGATGGCTGTTAAGGAGTGAAATATAATTTATATTTTTCTGGAGTAGTACAAGGCTAGACTACTCCATTAATTAATTATCTGCAGATGACATTTTTTAATTGAATTGCAATCTAATATCCCAGTAATATATTACAATAATAAGAATATTAGGATGATTAAAATATATTTAAAACCTGAGCCAACTGAAATGCTAGGATCTGGCGCTGGGTAAAAGGCACATGATATATGTATATATACATGTCTCACTGATGCTCAAAGATGGGCAGGTAATTTGGTGGTGTTTGGCTCTGCAATGTCATAAAGTTCCTCTCCAGTGTGCGCTTGAAGTCTGTTTGTTGTCAGTTTTAAACGTTTCTTCCCAACAACAGCAGTACTGGGGGCTACCCTGAGTGCAAGCATAAGCTATAATATATTTTGCATACGTCTAGTGGAAAACTGATCGCATGGGAGAACCTTAGCTCCTTCCCCGTTTCCTCCGGGAGAGGGCTGGGTACTCTGCACCAGAGCCAAAATCCTCTGGAGCGAGTGAGAGGGCTTCTGCCGGTGTTGGTGAATTAGTCAAACCTGTTTACGTGCATTTCGGATTGGTGACTCTCCCTGGGTGACTTGCCTGAATAGCACAAAGCCAGCATGGGATGCATAGTTGATTCCAGTGTGATGGAAATGTCTTTTGCTTGCCCTGGAGATTTGATGAATCGCTTAGACCCATCCTACGCTTCTGTAGAACTCACGCAATTCCATCACCCATCACGTTAATTACTGGCAGGTAAAGCATTTGCTGTGAGAGCTGCAGGTAGGAAAAATATCGCAGTGGCCCAATAGCGCCAGTTTGTGTTAGTTACCTTGTTAGGTTACTCCCTGTTAGCAGAAATGCAACAGCCTGCAAAGTCAAATGCATATAAATTGTATAATATTATATATAAATATATTGTATATTGATATAAGTCCTGAACTGGACTTTCCTGCTTGGCTTGAATAGGAATAAAGGGCACAACTTTGTTAACTGCATCCCTTAGGAAACTCAAGGACAATATACAGCGTCCTGCTGGTAGCACGGCATGGTGGATCCCAGCCTCTTCCCACCCTCCACTGTCCTTTCCTTTCCCCCCCTCCATTCCCCCAAACAGACCATCCTCCTTTGTGTAATCCAGGAAAAATGTCCATCGTTGAGCTTTTCCAGTGCCATGAGGTTCAGTTCTTGGGCTGAGAAGCACAACAACCTTCTGTTGCTACAGTCTATTATAAAATTTATTGTGCCTTAATTGATCTTTAATCGCCCCGGCTTGGTTAGCGCTTATTTATTACTGAGTAACACGTACTCCAGAACCCATTGAAATAAAACCTATTCCAGGAATGAAACTGCTGACTGAAGACTCCCACTACCAGGCACAGGGGAAAATAGCAGAGACAGAATCCCATTAGATGAATGCCTGTAAAGAAAAAGCCAACCTTCTGTGAACGGAAAGATAAAATGCAGTCATAATTTAAACTCTTTGATATAGTAAACAGTTAGAATATGTTTTGCAAATTCCTTACCGTAGGGGTGAGTCACTCCCAATTCACTTACTGCACAAGTATCAGGATTGTCAAAGAAAAAGTATTTCCTGTGCATTTCCGTTCTGGAATTAAATGGGTTTATGGGGATGCGCATATAGTGAAGCGTGCTTTGCGGGGCTGTGGCTGCGTGTGCATCTGTATCTACAGGAGCTCACACGTTCACATACTGCATCTGAAAGGCTGCCGCCGAGGCTGCCGATTCAAGACCTTGAAAATCATCGTATGCCAGATTTACAGTTAGGAAGAATTAAAAGAAATTGGATTGTAGGTGGTGGTAATAACCCCAAACCCCTGGTCATCAGCGGGCTTTAAACCCTCGGTTTCATCGCCGAAGACTGGAAGCTGCGGGGGCAGCGGGAGGCTGGTTGTGCCGTGGGGAGGGCGGTGGGGCGCGTGGTCCGGCTGCCGCCTCGGTGGGTTTGGTGGGACGGAGAGAGGGTTGCTCATGGAGAGGGGAGGGGATGCGGGGCGGGAGATGGAGGAGAGGACTTCGTAGGAGGAGGGTTATGTGGCCAAGACTTTGAAATAAAAGCATGGTTTCAGAAGGAGCCAAGAAAGGGTAAACAAGGCAAGAGAAGAGGGGAGTTTAGGAAAAAAGATGGAGCTTTCCGCTCCTGCCCACCCTCGGCGGGGCTGCGGGTGCCGGCGTGCCCCACGCAGCACGGTGGTGTGGGGCTGCCTGCCTGGGAGCAGCCTCTGCTCGACGCGTCCCAGAGAGAGGTTTTATTTCCCGTTCTTACGCCTTTGCCAAACCGAATCTGTTTGAGCTGAAATGCTCCATGCCAGGAACCTGCTGAAAATGAATTTGTCTTTTTTATTTGCTTGCTGGAAACCGCAGTGAGAATTGCTCAGCAGCTTTCACTAACAAGATTAGAGAAACGTCCAGTGTTTAGTCCATGCTACAGAAAAAAAAAAAATCTTATTATTACCACTACAGTGGGAAGCTCTAAGATTGGATGTTTTGCAGTATTGGATTTAAACCCGGCAGTTGGGCTGCACCTGGAGTCGGGAATTTTTTTTTTCTGAATTTGCCATACATATAAAAAATTAACCGAAATTTGAGAAAATTATGAGTCTTTGATAACGGTACTTTGTGTGTGCAGAGGAGGGTGGTCAGTAGAGAGAACCTGGTGGGGATGTGTCCTGACCAACCATTAACCCGTAATTCCTACAATCGTACACGCTTTGGGGAAGCTTCACATCGCTGAATTTTATTAAACAGTCACTCAACAGTAATGTTTCCTTCTTCCCCTCCCAAATGTTCTTATTTTCCACCCAGAATTGCATTGATAGTAAATTCCCACCTGGCAGAGCAGCAGGCACCAAGTATAATAATTTATGACTCGTTAGCATGGTGTAACTTCCATGAACACGGAAGATAATCATCTCAATGTGGAGAAATACAATGCTTGCAACCTCTGGTTGTACCGAGAGGCTGGGGTTTAAAACTGCAGCCTAGGAATGATACAGATTATTTCTATACCACCTGCAAAGGCTTCAAAAGGTTTCGTTTATTTTTTCTAGGAGTCGTGAATCAAAATCTGTTGGACATCTTTGAAAACGTTTGGGTCACGGCACTTGTTAAGACAAGGGTGTTGGAGTTTTGGGGTACTGTGTGGGAATTGCTGTGCCTCTGCAAAGCCAAGCAGGTCAGGCTTGCTGCTAAGATGTCCTTTCTCCTCCCTCCCAGGGTATAATAAATAGATGCTACAGTTCTTGAGGTGCTCGCATATTACAGTACAAGGAATTTTCTAGGTACTGCTATATAGAAATAGTCAGATTCACTGAATTACTTCGCTACATATTTGAGTCAGTGTCTTTGGTCTCCCAAGTGTCTCTGCTGGTGGTGGCAGGTTTCAGTGAGAGCCAGAACGAATCCTGTCGCCGCCAACGGGGACGGCTGATGGCATCCTACCACTGAAGCGCCAGCCCGCTCCCCTCTAGGAAATCATTATGAATAATTACACTTTTTAATTATAGCTCCACTCAGAGCCTCACACATGCCCTTAAACGGTACTAAAGATCCTTGACATCCTGCACGGGATGTTTCTCTGCCTGCTGGTGATTTCAGGGGATTTAACGCGGTTTATAATCTCCCTTCAGCTTAAAACTCGAGAGTTAGAAATAAGGTGAAGGGAACCACTTTCGTGCTGTTTTCCATAACAAAATGCCCTCGGTCTGCATTGCACAAACACTGGGAGGAGCGCTGCCAGCTAGAGCGCCTGACCTGTTAGGGTTACAGTTAACTCCCTTGCCACCCTGCCTTTTATTCCAGCTTTTCCGGTGGGCAAAAAGTTTCAACGCTTTAATTTGTGAAAAGTCTGGGAGCTAAGGAACACCGTGGGGAAGAAAAGAAGCAAGCGTGGCTTTCTCACCTGAGGGGGAAGCTGACCCTTGTGTCCTATCAAATTTCGCCCTAAATATATTTTACCTTTATTGTAAAATGCCCTTCAGCTGGCACAAGAGCTCGTCGCGCCCTGAGCTAATGCATTCAACAGCACAGGCTTTTTAAGGTGAGAATTGCATCTTGTTGCCCCTTGACAGAGACGGAATAACAGTGTAATGCAACAGAACAGTTTTGAAATGCTAATACTTGCCACCTGCAACTTAATTTTATTTTTTTTCTTATTGCCTTTTTTTTATGACATTTCACAGTCCCATAGTCTCAATAGATGGATCTGCATCATAAAAATGACACATTGATGATTTAAGAAGGATAGTCAGTCTGAGTGAAACGGATGGAGTGCTTTAAGAGTGTCAGTTTAGCACCTATTACATAGGGTCAATGTTCATTTTCAATACATCATTAAAGCATCTTGCTAAATCACTCAGAAAATGTTCATGTTCTCCTTTTTGAGCCACCATGTTAGATTACAGGGATAATGAAGTGTAACTGCACATAAATGGTGGTATTACACAAGCATATTTTATTGTTTTCAGGGCCACCGTTTTAGGTTATTCTGAATATGAAACATTAAAAAATCCACAATGAAATACTGAGTACCTCCTTAGGTGATAGTTCCCGTACTTATACTTGCAGTCAGCTACCAGCTCCATCAAATTTGATATCTAGTGTAGTCATTTTCCCACTCTATCAGTTTTACAATATACAGTGTTCACTAAACTAATATCAATAAAATCAAAACTGCCCTTAGCCTGGTACCTAGTTCTTAAATTACATTACAGAAGATGTATTTCTATGATTTTGAGAAGAACCTGGGAAGCTCAGGTAGTTCAATAGAAGTCACTTTGCCAAGGTCATTTCAAGTGCAAGGTGATTTTCGCTGGTTCCAGATGCTATTAGCAGTGCAGAGGCTCCGTGACACCTGTCACGACTGAAATTTTGATTATCAGGGTAAGGTTAAAATCAGACTTTGGAAGACAAGAATCAGGACTTGCGAACATAAGGTGTTAAATATTTAAATAGAGCATTGTAGTCTATCCCTCAGCTGCCCCTTCCCACAATACGTGCTGGTAACCACTTGGGATGAACCTGACTCTATGGGTAGCATATACTAATCCTGAAAATATTAACTTCTGTTGTACTGAGACAGGAAGCACAACGCTGGCTAAAGCTACCTTCACTCTGGAAGAGAGAGGAAAAAATGTCAGGTACCCTCAGGCTTATAAAATATTTATGTTTTTTATTGCGTTTTGTAATGGAACGCATGACTTTCCTTTTCAGAAAGGTGATGCAAGTATGTCCCGAAGCACCCGTTCTTCATCCTACCTGATCCAGGACATCTAACGGAGGGGCTTAAATGAATGCCTCGGTTACTTTGGGTTTTCACTACCTTCACTAGTCAGAGGCAGGTACCTCTGGCTTTCTCTCTGTTAAGGATGGAGGGGATATCTCCAGTTTCAAAGCCCAGACTTGTAGACCGCATGTGTCAGGAGTCACCTACTCCGTTGGTTTGGGTAGTGTCATTGTGGCGTGTTCTAAGCGATAGCACGTGAAGGCAGAATGAGCTGTGGTGTGGAAATAGAGAGTTTGGAGGATGTTGTTATGGGGCAGGGCTGGAGAAGAGGAGAGAGCTGAGAAGAGGGTGCTGGGGGAGGGCCTAAGGGAAAGCTGTCCCAGAGGATGGGAGCGGGACTGGGACAAGATCTGGCATATAATCAAGCCATGTTTTCAGGAGAAAAATTTGTAGTTTGCCCAGTTTTCTCCTGTTGGCTTGTCCTTACAGAGAGCTGCAGTTGCCACGATCTTACCATTTTCATCCCATACATCAAGCAGCTGAATGTGCTGCGGGCCATGACATGGTGGCCTTTCTTCTAGTCTTCTAATGTTGTTCTCCTCCACTCCAAGTTAGTGGAGATGTCCTCTTTGTCCACAATGCAGGCAGAAGGGATCAGCACATGACAGAGCCATGAGAGGCTTTGCAAGGAGTAGGAATCACTATGGGAGAGGCTCCGGGGTGGAAGTGGTGCAGATGAGTGGAGCAGAAGGTGGCAGTGGCTGTTTTGACATGGAGCTGGGGAGAGCAGAGGATCTTTCCAAGGCAGCTAATGATGCAGGCACTGCAGGTTTTTTAATGCTTCAGTTGGGAAATTCCTACCATTAACAAGACGTTTGTCTTAATGACAGGCTTATTTTAGAAAACGTTCAAAGCTAATAACTATACTCAATAATGATAGTGAACATTATTGAGTTTTCCCCGTTCACCTGTAAAGGATTGTAAAAGACTTCTACCCTACTGCCAATAAAGTCTTCTGCAGGCTATATAATCTGTTGCTCAGCTCCTCTAGACCCACCTTCTTACCAAGGCTTGCAGGGAAATGTTATTTGCGAAGGTGCTTGCTCACAAAACAAGGAAGAGTTAGGGAAAGAAAGGATACTTAAGTGAAGGTTTTTTCCCATTACAAACCAAACAAGTGTGATCTGCAGTGGGAAACTGTTACATGGAGAGCAGAGGGTCATATTCCGTATTTCTGTTCCCAGGAGCAGCAGGTGTTTAAGCACATGATGTTCCTTCTCCAGGACAGATTTCCATGGGTTTCAGCATCCTTTCCGGAAGGGGACCATGGGTCTGCTGTTCTTTTTCTAGGATCAGCTCCCAGATGTGGTTCGAGGTTGGCACAAGTCCCCTTCTTCCCTCTCCCCCCAGCCCCAAGCTGTAGGGAATAAATCCTTCAGCATGAACTGGGGTTGGGGAGCTCCCTGCGCTCCACGTAAGGGGAACCTTCATGTGGGTCCGGGGAAGGACACTGACGTTTGTATTTTTAGAGCAAACTGACTTTCTACAAAGTCAGTAGAAATGGTCCCACGAGCTATGGACTTTGGTCCTGATTCAGAGACAATTTTCTTGTCCTTTCAATTTATTTTCTAGCCTTCCCTTTGGAAACAAGCCAGCGCTCCCTCCATGTTCTTGACTTCACTTAATTGCCTGCAAAAAAAATATTTTTGAAGATCTATTTGGTTTATTTTATGAAGCTGCTCAGAGTTCTCCACTCTGCCCATATTTCCTTGTTATAGCACTCTCTTACTCTTTGCAAGTACGGCAATATATCAGTATTATCAGGTCTTCAATCCTTTCACATTTTGAAAGCTTCAGTGGGTAATCCCAACATTTCCTCTTAAAGTAGTGAGGACTTTATTTATGCCCTACGCTCAACCTTTCAGGTCTTGGACTTTGTCTGGGGCCGCAGTATCGGTTTCACAGGGCAGTGACGCTCCTCGCCGCGGCCACCTAGGTACAGAAAGCAAGAAGCGAAGTCATAATGTGTTGTTTGTTTGCTCGTGCCTTAATAGCTTTGTTTTGAGTTTCTTACTGAACACTAAATGATGGTCTCAAAGGTTTCTGTTAAAAATAAATAAATTAATGCTCAAGTCCTGTTGAGTGTTGCACATGACTGCAGCAATTAGCAGCGGCTCCCTCGATAGGTTCTCTGCTCGTGGGCTAATTATTTCACATTTGTCTATGCTGATCAGCAGCTGATTTCTGCAGCTGCAGTTCCTCGTGTCATGCAAAACTTCTGGAAGACAGCTCTAGCCTTCCTCGTGGTTCAGTCTGCTTCTAGACTTCAGGAAGCCTCTTGACCTTCGTGGTTTTCTGTTGCACAGAGAAGGGACCACGCTTGCCCAACTCCAGCATGGAGTATGTAGCCCTAAATTTTCAAAGGAGTTTGCCCCTAGCTGGCAAATTCATTCCCTCCTCCCTCCCTTCTCCCCCCAGGGAGGGCTCTCCCCAGGCCAGCACTGGCCATGGATCATTTTATGGTTCGTGAAGCCGAGGACCCTGAGGGAACTGCAGCACCTCTGGGGGAAGCAGCGCGGCCACGAAGGCGCACGCACAGGCTACCGTGTCCTGCAAGAGCGGTCGTTAAAGCGTCTGGAGCACAGGAGCTCCCGCGATAAATACAGCCCAAGAATTTAAGCATTACCTTGAGGATTGCTGTACTGTCTGATTTAATTCTTCTGGCATTTTACTGACAGGTCAAAGACAAAAGTGATTCTGTTAAGAAACGCTGCACTTGATCAGAAATGCTGCAGCTGAAGCTTTTTAAAGGATCATTATTCAACATGTTGTATGCAGCACTGTACAGCCATCACACCCTCTAGCAGCTAGCCCTCAAACATCTTTAAACCTTTGAACCAGTGATATGTTTTGTCATTTCTACAGCAAACCTTGTTCCACAAATGATCTTAGCATGAATTAGTCAGAAGAATACGTTGTACCTCGTTTAGTCAAACACAAGATCCTGAGCACTGTCATAATTTGGTTGTCGAGGCTCCGGCGTGGTCTGATGGCTTGGAAAAAATGGCACTCGTGTCTGCGGATCAGCACAGCTCCTCCTCCAGTGAAACCCAACTGAACTGACCCATTTTGGCATGATTCATATACATGCCCGCATCTGAATGTTATGCCACTGTAAAACAAGATACTAGGGGATAAAACTTTAAAGGTTGGTAATAAAAAGGTAATAAATGGGGATATACAATAGGCTGATGGGAACCTTCATTTATTTCCCTGAGTTACGGATGACCTCATAACTCATGAGTGGTAGAGCGAGGCGGAGTTATGAAAGTCATGAAAGGTCATCAATAACAAGTGGAAATAAATGAGTTAGCCTATTGTATTTTCTGTTTGCGTGCATCGCCCGATGATAAATGTGACAACGATGTCAGGGTGATGAGGCTGGGAGGGCGCCCGGGAGGAGCAGAGCACCCTGCAGCAGTGCTGCTGGGACGCCAGCCCTGAGATGCATGGGGGGCACCCGGCCTAGGACACGGGGCCGTCTTCTCCATCAGAAATAGGGGATGAAGAAGAGCATCTAGCTGAAGTAGAAAAGAGGCAAGGAAGGTGCCAGCACAGCCGAGGAGGTGCCTTGTTGTCTTGCTCCCATCAGCCCCATTGCCACGGGGAAGCACACCCTGTCTTGCTCTTGGGAGGGGTAGCTGGTGCAGGTCTCCAGAGCCCATGCGAAAGCCAAGCAAGGATCGAGAGACTCCAGCAATACCGTCTCAGATGACTTATAGAGTAATGTAACAGCATGACAGTGCACAAAGTCTTGTGATGACATTTCTTGTGGTGTTAGGCTGTTAGTTCGGTGGTCGTGTATTTTAACCCAGCCCCCGGTCTCCTCTCCGACTGGTTTTTCAGGTTCGATGGTAACTGTCTCCACTCTGCCCTTCTGCAAGCCCTTGCTGAAGCCAAGGTCAAAACAAGGCATGGCAACCGCTGAAAACTCAAACCTTGCTCACATTTTAAGATGAGCGGTCCAAGAAGGCAGCTGTGTGTACGTAGCTATTGCACCCATAATGGGATTATAAAGTAAACTCGGAGAGGCTGGAAGAGTAACCTTGAGAAATAAGGCATGTGTCTGGTTCTGGTTCAGATACACTGTGTAGTGCAGCTAAATAACGTCTGTCTCTGCTTCAGTTCACCATCTGTAAAGCAAGGATTTTTACGTTCTTTCCATAAAGGAATATTACTGGGGAGAGAAAAAAAAAACTCAACTGTGAGTTGTGCAGATATTCTCGTTCTGGAGAACCAGCAACAGAGCAGTACTCGAGTGGAAAGTCACTAGAGGAAACTAAAAGAACAGTATTTTGATGAGTCAGTTGGAGAGCCAACACTCTTCCTGCTGACAGAGTATTGAACTTCAAAATTTGGTTAGAAGGCACTGTTTTGCTGACAGCACTGTCTTTCAAAGGACATGCAAAATCAACACCTGACCATCTGTAGTCATTTAAGATTCACCCATAACATTTTTTGTAATAGAGGGGTTGTTGTTAACCTTGACATCCTGGACAAACGCCAACGTCTCCCACTGTATATTAGTCTTCGAACATAAACTAGTCACATCCTCTTCTGTCATAAAATACCCTTTTGAGTTCTTGGACTTTTGCTGCGTTTCACGCCTGAGGAGCAAGCGCAGGTTTGCGTCTCCCACTGCCATTGCAGCAAACCGTAAGTGTCGGTGATACGGCCCGCGTAGTCCTGGAGCGAGGCCACTTCACACCTCAAGTCTTCCCCAGACCCTGTTCCCAGGAGACCTTTCCATGCGGATTTGCCCTCTAGTGCACCAGCAGCGCTCTGGCAGGCGCGACAGCCCGGCTTCTCCTCGGGGTGGTGCTCAAGGTCGCACGCAGACCCCGGTGCCATATATTGACAGAAGACTAGGAAGGAGGGTTTTCCTGGCTTTTACCTTCCAACCTGTGTAACCCTACAGGAGATAAGCATGCTTTTACCTTAAACATGGAGCATAAATTTTGATGACCAGTTAATACCCTCGGGTATTGTTAAGTGAAGAAGCTGGGAGAAAATAGTTTAAGCAAGTTTCCACGCCGCAGTAGGCAGCATTACAGAAGATCATTGTGAAATATTTCTATGCCTCCCTGCTTGAAAATACTGGGGAGCACTGCTTTACTTGCTTTAGTGTCCTAGGCTTTTCTTCTTCCTTCAATCACTATTATCGGTGACTTGGGAATAAAGGCTCCTCTCGGTCTGAAAGGAGCAGTTCTGCCGTGGTTTATGAATGCTTTGTTTGCTCAAACAGCTGAAATATGTTACTCTGGATCATTAAGAGCCTTTTTTCACAATATGTCCCTGACCCTGACTTCAGTACTTCATCCTTGATGTTTCCTATATAAGCATCGCTCTTGATTTATACCGAGAGTTAATGATTTGCAGTGCAGGAAGTATAATGAGATAGCCATGGCTTCGGAGAGGGGGTTTAAAATTACAGGCATAGCTTTAACTTGGGGCAAAGAACAGGAGTGCCTGTGCAAGTCAGCGCTCGGTGCACGCCTTGAGACGCCACCGATGTTCTTCGTTTCCAGGTGCAGTCAGCGGCTTGCTGCAGGGGGACAGCCACAGCGCAGAGGAGCAGGGATCATTTTGGAGCGCGCTTTGATAGCTACAGGACCTGATCCTATAGTTCTGCTCGACTTATTTGGCGAGGTTTATCAAGCATTGCCCACAGCCCTTGCTGCGCTGTGAGCCGGTGCAGTGAGCCAACCGACGACCGCTTCGCAGAGGGTCTGAAGGAACTTTCCTGAAAAGTTCATGTTGCCCGAGGTTGGAGGTGAGGTTTGCTTTGCTCATGGCAGCGCTGAGCACTGCAGTCCTCTGCTCTTAATGAAGCGGGGGTGGAAAATTACAGTCCTTGATCTGGCCAGGGCTGAAAGGGAGGTGTCTCTCAGCTTCTGGCGCTAGTTGGAGGCGTTTTCTTTTGTGGGATGCCCTTTTATAGGATAAGAGGCAATCTTCTCAATTCCACACGTCGGCATTTTTCTGTCTTGCTCAGTGTAGCCTTAGTAAAAGGATAGGAGAAAGTAGTAGAAAAGATAGAGAAATTAGAGGTTTGGCAAAAGATTAACTGTAAAAGAAATGAAAGAGTATTCATGGTGCCTGTTCGAATCGCATAAGTTAGCTAATGCTTATTAAATCCCTTCCACTAGGTTGACCACTGCCAGAAACACTTACTCAGGCACCTGGGGTCTTGCCAGAGACAGAGAAATCCCAAATACTTGTGGCTGAGTTGGCCACCATAGTAAAAACATCTGAAAGCAGAATTCAGGGATTCTTCCCACCATAATTTATGACATTTTGGGGGGATTTGGCAGCACTGCTCATGAGCGGGGACGCAAGGTTTCCTCTGCTCAACACAAGCCATTTTATCTCACCGTGCCTTGGTTTCCTATTGCCGTCTTCTGGCATTATTGCATGTTTCTTTTGCAGCTCTCTAGGGCATGAACTGATTTTTGTAGTATGTGTTTGAACAAACCTTTGCCCCGTGAACCCCTGGTGGTGGTTGGGCCCTTTTGGCGTGCTGTCTCTCACTAGCCATGCATCACATCCAAACCAAACCTTGTCAGGCATCACGTCTGGCACTGCAAGAGAGTTGGGACTAACTAAATAGTAGCTCCATAAATTACCATTAATTGTTTACCCAAATTAATAACAATACAGTTGAGCCAATTAAAAATGTACGATTTGAGATTGCTTTGAATGGATATAAGCCACAAAGGACTATACATCAATTAAAGTACTGCAGGAGGCTTTTCACTGAATGCCCTGCAGGTTGCGTTATATCTCAGTGAATGGATGTCATGTTACGTTTGTGAAAATCATTTCATTATCAAAGCCATGATTTACACAATGGATAATATATACTGGCGTGTACAAACCAACCACTGATCTTATTAATACTTGGATTGGCTGCAGGTTTTATCTTGGAAATTTTTAGCTTTGACGTTACCATCATGAGCAGTAGCTACACTTTAATACTGTTTTCTGCAGTTTTCCCATCACAGAGATGTTATTTAGGGAAGATATTTGCAAAAGCAATTGAGCCATCAGTGCTGATGTTCTGCGCCAGACAGTGGCTTTTTATGATGTACTAATTTGTATCTGACCTTCAGTGAGTAAATGAATATATTCTGGATGTTGTTTCTGTGTCCCTGCATAGCTACATGAAATACAGGGGGAGGAAGGTCTGGCAGGAACAGGCGAGGAAGGCTCTTGTCAGGGAGGCACCGGCTACGAGGAGGGACACCGCTTCAATCACTTCTTGATTGCGGCGCTGTTGTGATGTGCACGTGGACCTGTAGCCTGAGAGAATTTCTGTTTTTTTCTTCACATTAGAGTGAATTGTTTCATGGAAAAACAGAGCATCTGGTTGGTAATATTTGCCATGAGCACCGTGCTAAAGATCTTAAAAAGAAACTACCCCCTGACTCTTGATGTGATGACTATTGTTACTTGTGGCACTTGGCGTATGGTGGCGGTGCTGGCAAATAATTTAGCATTAAACAAGCTTTCACTTGGCCCACTCGATTTCTGGGCTGGTGTAAATTAAATATATATTGAAAGATTGTGTTTGTATTTAAGTTATAGACTTAACCAGCAATAGTTTGTTATATACAGCGCAATGTGCATTCCTCAAATGTTCAGTTTATTGAGCGGGTTTTAATTTGTGATCATTAAATGTAAACAAGGCATGTACCTACTGCAGTCAGCCTAAAAAGTCGATGTTTAACAGCCATTACCAAAATGGTGCTATCTAAGATTGTATTCTGTTAGTACAAGAGAAATCTCCGTGTTGTGGTCTATAATCACCTGTATGGGGAGGAGGTGGTGGCTAGCACAGTGCCATTTAGTGTCGCATACAAAGAGATAATGAGACACAGTTAGTGGAAATTGGGAAGGGAATGCTAAAATACGGGGCGGGGGGGGAGACCATTTTCACAAAGAGAAGGAATGGAAATGTGCTCATTATTTTAAATACCTTCGGTTGGAAGGGATGGCGACAAACGTGTTGCCGCAGGATGGTGTGGCGGGAGAGCAGAGGTGGGCTGCGGGGGGAGAGGCGGCCCAAGCGGGGCCGAGCTTTAAGGGGCAAACTTAGGCGTGGTTTGCACGGACCCACGCCGGTGAAGCACTTCTCGGGTTTTGGCAGAGAAATGCCTCGGGTGGGAAGCGGTGGAGGCCGTCCACGCCACGTTTTGTCCCCATCAGCCTTCGCCAGACCCGGGAGGTGTGAAGAGGACAGATGTCGACTCTAGAGGCGGTGGGAAGAGCTCTGCCTGTGATAACAGGGAGGGGAGACTGGGACGGGAGGTCTCGGCCAGGTCGGGGTGGGAGCAGGCTGGAGCTGAGCAGGAATGAGGCAGAGGGGCTAAAAAGTACTTTGTGCTAAATAATCCCTCTCTGAGGCCGCACAACTCACTTAAAGCAAACACGTCAAAGGTCCTCACGAGCATTTCTGAAGTGGATTTAACGGTGGAGGGTGTTACAGAAAAAGCCAGGGAGAAGTGAATCATTTCTGCCTTCGGGGCTACATTTGAATAGTTGGAAGTAAGGTTGGGGATATAAGATAAGAAAAACAAAATATTGAGTAGGTGCTGTCCAAATAAGCCCTGTCTGTTCTGTGCAAAAGTAGCGTACGCTGGCGGAATTCACAAGAGCGTGCGTGCGACCCAAGTGATGCGGGCTGTCTCCGCTCTCCTTTCCTGCGGCTGCTTCCCTTTGCAACCTGAACGTTCTTCTGATGCCAGGGGGGTTTATGTGACATAAGACTTATAAGCCTGAACGATAAAGAACAGCGTCTATAAATCATTTTGCTCTGCGGATCTCCAAGTTTCACGAAGCTAGTGTCAGTTGGTACACAAAGTATGACTGGCCGCATTTGATTTTGCCAGCATATCTTGTTTTTCAATATGCCTTTTAATATGATAGTCTGGATGATTTGTTTTTCCTGTTACTTTCAAGGATGCAGCATTTATCATTCTTGTATTACTGGAATTTAAGTTTTTCACAGCAGTAGCCGCAAATCTCTGCTTCAAAGTCTTTTGGTGTAATTAAATTTCAGTTTTATATGTGGATTTTATCTGTGAACCTCTAAGGATCTTTTAATGAGAAATCCACGGACAGGACACGCCTGTGGGTATTTGTGTGGCTCCTCTTGCCGTGGTTGCTGAGCAGTCTTTTCAAACGTGTTATTCCTAGAATGGCCCAGAGAGGTCTTTCCCAAGGGGGAAACCGAGGCAGAGCGGGGCTCACCGTCCCTCCAGGCGAGGACTTAAATCTGCTTCTCCTGCCATCACCACCCCTCATCCCCAGCTCTGGAGCTCTCTGCAGAGGTTTCCACTCCACGGGAGAAGCCGTTTCGGCGGCGGCGTGAAACCTGTACTTACCCCTTCCCTGCTGGTCCCTTCCAAACCTTTTGTTGTCCATCCTGCAATTCCCCCTGGAGACTAAACCCAGCGAAAGGCCGAGCTGTGCCGGCTTTGAAACGCTGATTCAAAATTTTGTTAAAAAGTCCCAGCTGCCTGCCAGGCATCGTGCAGGAGCGCTGATGAATTACCCGGCCCTTTCTGTGCGGTTGTTAAAAGGCTCTTAACTGCAGGGGTTTGGGCTTGGAGAGGTTTATCCGGGAGAAAACCTGCCCACAACAATAGATGTGCTGATAGCACGAACCAGGGGATTTTCTTTAGGTACTGTTCTTTGCTCTTTGGTCTCCCTTCACCCTCCTCTCCAGAAGGAAATGTTATTTAATTACCTGTTCCTTTGCAAATCGCTGCTGTTCATCTGCACATTTCTGACTTGCTCCTCAACTTCAGCTAGGGGGTTTTGAGTATGGGAAGGACACAGGCGAGAGTGCTGAGGCAGACGTTTTTATCAACTGATGTATTTTTAAAATACAAGATGTTATCTGGATAAATGTTGCTGCCGAGCAACCTTGCTGTAACCTTGCACGGTCCCCGCAGCCGAATCGGCACTGTTTGGGCCAGCTCCAGAGCCGTATATCACTGCAGCACGCATTAAATCGGTCCGAAGCCTCACCCTCCAAGGCAGGACCGGCAGCACCATGGGGACGAGGAGAAATGCATCCTCAAGATGCGCGTTCAGCCGAGCCCCGGCGTAGCTGGAGTCTTTATGTCCGTAATCCCGCTTTGCGGCCCGGGAGGCAGCATTTCGGAACGATATTATGCAAGTCCCACATCCAGCCAGGGGTGCATGACATAAATATCCGGGTGTGCCCTATAGCCACTTGCTTTTTATTGCCTTGTTTTTTTTCCCTTGCTTATGTAACTATAATTTACAAATGAAACGTGCTCTGATTTTATACTGCCGGCCTGGGACCAGGGCAGCTGTAAGGAAAATCACCAAAAGCCTCGGAGAGAGGCTGAACTCTCACTTTAATGATGCAAAACCCGAACGGGCGATGGTTGGAGTGGAAGGCGAAGGCGGGGGATGAAATCGCTGCGGTTCTGGCTCGGGACGGCGTGAGCGCAGGAAAGCAGAGTCCTTGCGTTTGTTAAGTGTCAGAGTCAGAAAAGATGCAAAATCCGTATAATCACCATGGCTAAATTTTCAGTCATCCACAGAGAGAGCAATGAAAGCGCCGTGAAAAATATTACTAATGCTTATTTACAACTGGAAAGGTATGCCATCGCTGATATGGTTGTTTATGAACGCAGTAAATGTGGGAATATGAAAGAAATAAATACACCTGATTTTGAATGCTTGGGATTTTTTTTTTTAGAAACCCTTGATGTAGGGTTTAGAAGCAGCGCGAGGCTATTTTCTAGGCTCCTGGTTTCCTGGTTCATGCATTTTTCAGTGTATCGCATTCATTGTATAATGCTGGCCAAGAACTGGGAGTAAAATGAACAGAGTGTGAGGGATTGGAGCAGTTCAGTGCAGCCATTTTTGATGTCTCAGTGGTTTTAAACTATACGTGAATGCTTCTTGAACCCCAAATACCCTGTGGCCTGACTTGTCTCTATTTTCAAAGTAATTTACGTACACGTTACAGCGGTTCTCACAAGTCAGGCTGGACTTAATGGTCTGACAGTATTTCCATGATAAACCCCAGGGGTTTATAGAGCAGCCATAAAAATTCACTCCAGGGAGAAGCTTGGCGTGCCACATCCTCCACCAGAAGCTATCTTTTTCTGCCTTAAATCAGGTATAAATCAGTTCAGCTGCTGTAACTTAGAGAAGTTACAAAAAAAAAGAGTTTAGTGGGTTTAGTGGTTTCATACGGTCTTTGGTCCTCTGAAACTCTGAAATGCTGTAGTTTAAATACAGATAGTGGCTGTTCTGAAAAGTTTCATTGCTTTGAAAAGAACCTACCCATGCTGAAGAGTTCTCCATTTCAAAGCTAAGGTATTTCTGAAGGACTGGAAAGTCCTAGAAATGCTGAAATAAACCTTTTTCAAGAGACAACTGTTGCTTTTGTGGCAGAGTAAAAACTGATGCTAATTATTTCTGTCAATTCAATAGGTTCGAGTAGAGAGTGCGAAACAGAGAGAGCAGCTGTAACACCGCTCATCTGTCCCAAAAATCCATAATAGTCTTTTTTTCTGTGGGTTCAGTGACAGATTTTAAAATCGCTCTCCCATAGCTATTCGCAGAGTATGTATGCTATAGCGCATGGTAGATATGCAGTATATTATAGTACGGTTTTGACTCTTCTGAGGAAAAAAAGACAAATCTTTTGAGTCGAGCGTTTAACTGGCTTGACTGCCAGAAGCGATTAGGAGAGCCTGCCGGACCATTAGCAATTTTACTTTTCAAATTAATAAATCGACTGGGGAAGTGCGTGGCTGTTCCAGCCTAGGCAGCACACTGTTGACGCAACATGGGAATATTTTATCAAAAATTAATCATATCAGTGTTGCTCTCAATCTGTGGGAAATAGGAATTTAAAGTAAAAAACAAATGCATTTATGTAAACTATTGTCTAAAATAGACTACTTACGCCTATTTACATAATGAATCCATCACTTATCACCCTCAGGAGATTAGATAATTAAGCACTGAACAACTTATATTTATTCATGTACTTTCAAGAATGAATGAATTATCCTTTTCTGCACAAACTAAATGTTCCCCTTCTGATTATTAACAGGCGGGCAGTGATGGGATTTTATGACGGAAAATGTGTTGCTTGTTTTCTTTAAAAAAAGAAAAAGAAATTGATCGTTAGAATCCAGTCCATAAAGAAGTTGTGTTTGGTTAAAAGTCAATATAAGTGATTTTTATCAAATTTATTACCTATGTGCATGTTCTTGATACAAATTTATATGGGAAAGCTGGGCTCCTTTTCTTGAAAATATATGGTTTTTTGGAAGGAATTCATGTATAATTTAGAGACATTTCTAAGCAGCTGTTTGAACAGAGTTTCCCTCTCCAGATGTAGACGTTTCCAGTGCAGGTGGCTCTATTGGAGTTACTCCCCTGAATTTTCTCTATAGTCAATGTGAGAAATTGGCTTTCCTTGGGTGCAAATCACATCATCCTGCGATGTGTCCAAGCCAGGCACGGTGACCCAGGGCCCCGCGTGGGCTCTGGAGGGGATTGAGATGCCGGCTTGGAGCTGATACCAGCCTCCAGATCCCTGAAGTTCAAGATATCTGAATCCATCCTCGCAGGGCTGTGCAAGAAACATCCTCGGCTGCTCTCAAGTCCACAGCTGGAAATGGCACTCATCCTCCCCTGGGGGCATTTCTTCACCTTCCAGAGGGTTCAGGAGAATGCACGTATTGCACAGGAGCAAGGGCAGCTTGGTCTGCATGTGAAGTCCCGATCCCTCCTAGAAGCTGGACCAGGCTGAGATGAGATGTTTTTTGTTGTCCCCTCTTCAAGTTAAGCTTTGTTTTATTCTGCATATTCTCATTATCTAAATAACCAACTACTTTGAGCAACCTGATCTAGTGAAAGACACCCCTGCCCATGCCTGGGGCTTGGACCAGATGATCTTTGAAGGTCCCTTCCAACCCAAACCATTCTGTGATATGCGGGTGATAGTGCGTTATGGACACACAAAATGTCTCAGTTGCTGAAAAGAAGTAAAAGGCATTGTAATATTTAAGTGTTTTAGTAGCTGCTTTTCTCTTACATTTGATCTAGAGGTCATGGTCACACAGACGAGAAGAGACTTGACAGGGATGAGAAGACGGGGTCTTGTCCTCTAGCACCACACCAGAGCTGAATGTCGCTGGTGATTTGCACACATTATTCTGCATTTCACAAGACAGGTTTTAGCTTTCGGTGCAAGGTTGGGACCTACCTCAGGGAGTCATAGCCTGTGGCCTTCAAGAGTAATGACAGGAGAGGGCTCGAGCTACTAAATTCTTTCATAATGCTAGAAATATGATTATGCCTTTTCATGACTTAGAAAACAGCATTACGAATTTAATAGAGAATTTACAATAAAATACTTTCTGAAGTAGCACGCCTAAGGTCCTGAGGATTTATAAATTACATTCAGGACCTGAATTATTGCGGTTACAAAATAAAGCTGACATGTGAATATTTCTACTTAGCTTTAGAAATCGTTTTATTATTCACATTAATTAAGCTTACAGGCCTTAGAGGAATGCTGCATTGTGGTACCTCTTTTTGAGAGAAACCAAACTCCTAAAACATCCCACGGAGACCAGCTGGGCAGTGGGGAGTGACACCAGGGGTGGCCAGAGGCCGAGCCAGCTCTTGATGGTGTTTTTCACGGGATATAAAGCCAGAAGACTCGTCCCGATCACCTGCTCTGAACTGATGCAGGAGCTGTAGGAATTCTCTGGGTTAATTAATTGTGAACAGCTTTAATCATGTTCATTAACAACTCTAATGGTGTTAATTAATAACATAAACATTTTTAGGAGCATGACTGGCTCTCCTGTAATTCTAAGCTGGTGTTCAGAAAATGGAGTTTTCTTTTGGGGCTGGTGATGGATAGTCCTGTCACCTGGCTCCGGACAGGTGAGAAGACAGCAAATATCTCCAGGTAAGAGGGACTCGTTGAACTGTAATAACCAGCAAAATGTGATAGCATGGCAGCATTTCTTCTGGAGATAGTCCTAAAAACAGCCGGTGTGACAGGTTTGCAAAGGCATGCCAACCCAGGGTGATCTGCGTACTAAGGTTTTTATTAATTCATTTATTTGGTCTATAGAGCAGGGTAGAAACTAAATCACATGCTAATACAAGTAATTTATAAGCACATTATACAGTGCCGTACAGATCCGGACCCACTGTGAACTGCCCTTCGTTTCTTTTAGTCTCTCTCTGCGGTGACTAACTAGGTGACCACGTCTCATCCCAGGGTCTCCCAACCAGTATCGCTGGATTCACTCTTTGGCTCAAATCTCGTGTTCAATTGAGTGTTTATAAATACATCTCACATGTAACACGGTCATTTTAAAATCCGTTAGCTGCAGTCGGCTCAGATTTAAGGGGGTCTAAAATTGCTGCCCCCTCTCTACGCAAAGCCTAATACATCTCATCAAAATTATTGGGGGAAAAGATAATTACAAAAGTTATATCCTTTTTTTTTCCTCTGATCTGTTAATTGTTTTGATTTTCTTGATTCAGTTAGCTCCTCACCTGAGAACGTATTCGGCTAGAGAAGACTCTTTTATCAGTTGAAACAAATGCTGAAATCGCCATTGACCTTTGTGCTCCAGTATTGGGCCACAAGGCAATAAACAGATCTTACTAATGCAACGCGGTGCCTAAACAGAGCTGCAGGACTCGGGGAATTGAGTGGAGGCTCATCCCATTAAATCAATCCTGACTTGAACCGTCGCTGGAGAAACATGGTGTATTTAGGGCTGCGTTATCTGTGCTTCAGTTCACAAACAAACGGTCTCTTTGCTCAGGAGCATTAATTTGGGGGCAAGATTCTGTGCCTGAGGCTTTCTTTGAAAGTCATCCTCCCATGGCTTCAAGCAGGGCTACACATTGTCTCCCCACTGAGAGCACGTTACAGGATTAAAAAAGTATTGCCTTGTCCCCTAAGCAGGATCTAAGCAACAGGGTCGGTTGCTCCGTATTCTGTTTGAGCAAGGCAAGATATCCGTGAACAAATGTAACAATGATTAAAGGTGGCAACAATGTATTAAAAAGTATATTTTCTTCAGATTTAAGGGAAAAGATCTAATTAATGATATTAAGCACTTTTTAAAGTGTGAAATCTGTTTCTGCATGTAGTGTAGCGTGAGCAGAGGCAGGCAGGCAACCCACATTTACTATGTAAATTATCTCCACGCAATGCTAAATCAATGAGTTTTTCTCCGTAGATGCTCATTCCAGGTTGCTCCCTGTAATGACCTCAATTATACATGTCTTCGTTGTGAAATTATGATTGCCTTTGGCGGGCTGCAAATGACAGTAGAGAAAAAGGTTTCCGTGGTAAAACAGCACCACAAGTAATACCTGCCTACATTAGTATGCAGAGCTTGCGAAGGTGCCGTGCAACTCCAGCTTAGCACCTTAAGAAATAAAACTGGAGCGGAGGAGGGGCCGAGGAAAATGTTCGACAATATCTTGACGTTTTTAACAAGAAAAGGAATTAGTAAGACTTCGCGTTCTCAAATGGGTCGCCGTGGGACCCGGCGTTGCGAGAAATTTCACGGAAGAACATCAGACTGGCTGCACCTGGGTCACCAAAGGTCCACGGTGCGTCACAGCTTCTCTCGGATCGCATGTAATAGCGGAGAGCAAAGGAGCGAGAGACAGGACAGAGCGATCCCTCCCCTCGATAACCTCTCGGTGCCGACCGCTGGCACGCAGGGAGTGATCCCTCGCCCTCCTGAAAGGCGCAGAAAGGTTCGAAGACGGCACTGCCCTAACTCCTGGAGCTGCACTGTTTTCAGGTGCCGAGCTGGTGCCATCAGCACAGAGAGGTTGCGGCATTCTGGCTGCCTTCTACTGACCTTGGTTTTGTTCTCCACTTGGTGCAGTACCCGATGAAAGATCACCCCCGGACCTCTGATCCACAGAGACGTAGCTACCCCCATTCCTTCTTAAAGGTGGTTATTATGAGGGCTTTACCCCTGACTCAACTTTTAACAGCTGAGTCAAAAATGATAGCATCCCATTCCCCGATGATAGCATCTCTCCCCGACGGCAGAGTACTTGGCAGGAACCTTCTTCTTATTTCCAGCTGGAGTAGGCTGGGGAGTTGCTTCAGCTGAAATCCCAGACAAGAGTACCAGGTTTGACATGACTTGATATATACGATCAGCTGGGACCGATAGTGCTTGAATCTGTTGAATATAGAAAGCTGTTTTGCATGCATCATCCTGCAGAATCCCCAAATGAACATAAAATTGCTGGATTTTAGGACCAAATTCCATTCCAGCCCGTGTTCTGCAAGTGAGCTCACTTTGTATAGTACCCATTTTTTCTGGTGAGTTTTATACGTGTGGTAAAAATCCTCTTATCTCCTGAAGGTTTTTAAAAATAAACAGTGTTCCCTACTTAATCTAGAGGTTCTACACAAGAATCGTTACGGTGACTTGAATAGTTTATACACATAATCCAACTAGCATCAAGTGTGTCTAAGCTCTGTAACTTAAGGACAAGATTCTGAGTTTTTTAAAAGATTTTTTAAAAGTCCAGCCCTCGCGTCCTCTTAGGGAATCTCTGTCTCCTCCCCAGTACACCCGATTATGTAAGGAAATCTTTTCTACAGTTAACAATAAAGCAATGACTACAGCCACACAAAATAAGCCTGAAAGGCTTTTAGATGTTAATAAGGTGCCCTCAGAGGTACCGGTGATAATATGCCCTCAAACATACTCCATAGAACTACTCAGAAAAGGAGCGTGTTCGTATTGTCTGTACTAACTACGTGCTCGTCTCTCGGCCTGATACGGTTCATCCAAGAATGGCGGCTATGCAAGGTGTCTTCCTAATTAAAAGTTAATGTCTTTTTCATTAGTGTGCTTCTAAAACCAAAGCCTCTTTAGCTATCATTTGGAAGATGGGCGGGGAGTCTTAAATTCTCCTGTTGAAGAGGGAGCTGATGGGAGCCCAGCGTGAGCCGGGGAACTCAAGGCAGTGTGAGAAACAGCAGAGGGAATTAAGGAAAACAGCAGTAAGATGAAAAAACCAATTCTCTCATAAATGAATGACCCTCTATTTCATTTCTCCTCAAGAAAAGATGTCCTCATTAGCCCTACTCCATGCTACAAATTATTGTAATTATCAGTTCTTTATCCTGTCAAGTGCACTCCAAATATTTTATTCAGAAAAAGGAGCTCTCTTTTAGGCAGATAACTACGTTATTAGCCCCCGTTTCCATGCTTCATGCAGCTGCCTGAGGGCGGTGGGGTGGGACGTCACCGCTCCTGTGGGCCCGCGTGGCCGCGTCTCTGATCTCCTCCAGCAGGTACCGAGGGTGACGTGATTTGATGAGGTTTTATCTGTCCCTGCCTTTGGCACTAACCTGCTCCGTGGCCTTGGGTGCGTAACGTTTTCCTTCCTTCCCCACTCCTCCTCCATCTCCCCATTTGGATTTTAAAGTTTCAGGTGTAGAAACTGCTTGATGGTCCGACTGTGTCAGGCCCCCTTCTCACGCAATGCCTGTGGGAGCCACCACGACCCAAATAATAGCAGTGCGTTGGTCAAACGTTCCTATTTTTGATCAACCATATCTCAGAATTATAGCTACCGGTTCTTTTCAACAGCTGGTGCTCGTCCTAACGTAGCGCTAGGAATATTAGGTGGGAGAACGGCCGACGCGCAATGCAGTATTGATCCCCGCAGCCCTGAGCCGGCCTCAGATCTACGGTGGTGAATACGATTTGTGGCACATTTAATTAAGTGTGGAAGAAGCAGGAAGGGAAGGGATGCAGAGCTGTCAGGGTCCTGCTGCACGAGCAGGTTTTGCACTAAGGGTTCGCAATCCGTTGGTAGACCAGTGCTCGGAAGTGAGTCCTTCCAGGCTTCCCAAGGCTGCTGATATGGACTGAATATTTTAGTGAACAGATTTAACAGATTTACTACTCAAGAGATGATAAAACAATTTTTCCATTAGAGGTTATGAAGAGATGGAAAACGAGGCTTGCGAGAGTAGGTGCTGGAGGTTTTTATTTTTATTCCACGCCTTTCCGTAGCGTAAAGCCCCATAAAAGAGCGCAAGAATTTCCCACCAAAGCTGTTAACTTTTAAGGCAAAATTGCATCTTAAGCTGTGAACTGACATGATAAAAATGAGTGTTTGGATCCACTGAAAGTCAGCGCTTCTTCAGAGGGCTGGAAGGAAGTGCACGAAGCATTTAGCCCTCACCAACGCAAATACTCTGTAAGTGATACGCGGGTCTTGTGCGGGTCGTAACGAGAGGGGAGAAGCAACCAAGCAGGATGAAGAGCAATTTTGCCAGCCGATGGGAGGGCGTAGCCTGACCCCGTATGCCATTTTTACCATGTCATCACTGCTTGAAGCGGGTTTTCCCAAAGTGCATGGCCTCGGGTGAGGCAGCACGGGTCTGTGTGATCCCTGGTTTGCTGCAGTAAATGCCAGCGGACGTGAGGAAGGAGATGCCTTGGGTCCAGGAGAGGGTGTTCCATCCCCCACTCCAAGTTTCTGAGTTGACTGAAACAACATAACCCCAAAGGGCTGTGAACATTCCCCACTCATTACCTTGAAAGACCGGTTTTCAGCATTTATATGCAATACAGTTTGAAGGCTTTCTTATCGGCAAGCCTGTGAATGAGAGTAAGCAAAAACCGTCATGTGAATGATAAAACTGTGAATGCAGCAGCTTTGACAATGTGCCCTGATTGCCCCGTTGCTGCCTCGCTGCTGCCGAATTGCTTAATAATGGCAATCTGCGCCCAGGGTAGTTCTGGTACCAAACGTCGTACCTGCCTGCGTGGCCACGCGTGGCAAAATGCGCAGCCGCAGCCTGTGAGCGTTGGCCAGAAGGAAATAATGGGTTGTTGGTGCGGTTTTAGAGAGATGCTGGAGTGGTTTTCAGTAAGGCCTGCTGCCTCGGGTGTTTCTTTTGTGTGGTACATGTAGGTCAAAATAACTGATTTTTGAAATTTGTATAAAACATGAGAAAATGGAGGACGACCTCCTCAGTATCTCAGGTGCCGTAGGTTGCTGCATTTGGTAAAGGAGTTTTCCTGCTTGGAGACTTCCCAGTATTTGGGCAATTTAAAACTGCGTTTATTTCTATTTCGGTGACGGCAGTCGTCAAATCTGCTTCTTCAAGGAAAGAACCTGATTCATTCTTGTGCCTTTTCAAAGGCTCTTGGCAGGAGTCCTCTAGAGAAACAAACCCAGATGGTCTCAAGCAGGAGAGCCTTTGCTTGTCCTCCTGTTGCCGACTGCTTTGTCGATTAAATATTGCAGCCAGGTTTGCCAGAGGACCCCTCTTAGTGCCCTAACGCCACAACCGCTGCTAGTCGTCTCAGGAGAATGGTGTAGGGAGTTTGGTTGTTGCAGATGCAATTTTTGTCTCTTGCTTGGCTTTACTGTTTCGGGGGGTTTTTTTTACAACATAGCTATCCACCTCCTTGCTGGAATCCTTCAAAGTTATTCCTGGAACGAGGGAAAAAGGCAGAGTGGGGAGAAGGGGAACAGCGTCCCTTTGTAGTATGCGATATTATTCCTGCTCTGGTGCCTTTTGCAGAGGTGGTCCAGCTGAGCCTGCCAGAGGACCAGAAGATCAGCGTTACCACTATCACGGTTGGCCTGAGCACGGTTCTGACGTGCAGCATCCGCGGGGCGCTGCGGCCCCCCATCATCTGGAAGCGCAACGGCGTCATCCTCAACTTCCTCGACTTAGAGGACATCAATGTAAGTCCTGAATTACTCTTGTTGTTTTCTTTTTAGGGCATTGAATATGACTTCATTCAACAGGCGATAGTTTTAAGGAAACAAGTTTTATCTTGTTATTATTACGGAAAACTGGAAGCTGGCGCGATGTTTTGGTTTTATGTGAATATGTCTCAGGTATAAAAGTGAAACAACTGAGAGCAGGGGTACTTGGAATATGTTATGATGAAGCTAAAACTCAGTACTGTGATAATTCAGCACTTAGTTAGCACTGGTACTTCATCCCTTGTTGCTCATTCAGTTTGGTGCAGCCTGTGGTCCACAGGCAGCAGCCCTGGAAGCCCAGGGGGAAGGTAGCTCTACAGACCATTAACTCCGCAGGTCCTCTCTCCCAGTGCAAAGAAACAGGTTCATCGAGAGCATGAAGCAACACATTTATGGTTGGCAATGAAATCTCTCCTCTGTCTCAACCAAATGATATCCTCCGTTCCTCCTGTTTCCCTTGCCTTTCAGCCAATTCTCGTATCTCATCCCTCCGCTGCTGTTTCTGATAAGCATTTTAAAATACGGGGTTATTCGGCAGGGTGTGGCAATACCCCCGCAGGAAAGAAGATGAGTCTTTTAGTTCACAGCACAGGTCTGATGGGTGAGTCACAGTTTGTAGTAAAGACAACACCTGAATAATGGTATAAACTTACTCGTTTATTTAATAACATTTAATTATGGAGAGAGTGGGAAGTAGCGTGCAAAAAATATGGTCTGTATTTCATTTCTCTTTGCATTAAAGTACACGATAAATCAGGTTTTATTTTAATTACACTACAGCAAGAGTTGATTTATATTTTTGTTCAGCTCTTGTTAATTTGATAACCGCTCAGTTCGGAGTTGTTACAGTCAATACTGCAGCTCCCTAAATTGTTGTGTATCCAGGATTGCTGAAATGTGAAAATCTTTGTTTTACTCTTCTGCATTAATACAAAAAAATGACACCATACAGGACAGAAAAACGCACTGCAGCTCGGTGCATTACTTGTTGACCCTACTTTAGCAGGAAAATTGTGTGCACTAGGTATAGGTGATTACTGTGTGCACAAACTCAGTAATTATAACCATCTAAACATCCTTTTCATCAAAGCAAGAATTACCCTTTTAAAATGCATTTCTCGTTGCTGTTTGGAGCATGCCGTCGAAAGGCAACACGAAACCAGCAAACGCCCCGCCGCAGGACTGGCCCAGGGCTCCCTGGGAGCCGCCACGAGGACGCGCGCGATTGCGCAGCCAGCCCAAAGCTGGCGCACCCGGCCAGGTTTCTTACAAACACCCGTCAGCGCCAGGGTTAAAATAACGACCTTTGGGTCACTGGCACTAAAAATGCGTGGAAACCTGCCAAGTGCAAAGTCAGGCGTCCGCTGCCATAGTCGGAGCGTGGCGTAGTGAAGCAACAGGTGCTTGACCTGGCAGGTTATTGCCTGTACCGCCTTGCGCAGGTTTGCCTCGAAACAGGTCCGTTCCTTGACACAGATTAAGCTTTGTAAAGATTACATGCGCTGCCAACGCACTGATTTAATCTGGAGTGAGTAAATTCACCAGCTTTGTGTAATCGGAGTCTAGAAAGAGCCTTTTCTTTTGGCAGTTCTATTCACTAGATAGATCTGAGCCATGGTGCTTCTAGACTCGCTTTTGTTGCTGGGTTAAAGCGAGGTTCAGCTGTTCTGAAAACTTCTTTCCACACACTCTGGAGGCTCAAGAGCCGCCTTAGAATTTTTTGGCCAAATATAATGACAATTCCAGTTATTTGTCTTACCTTTATGAAATTTTGGTTATGATCACATGGATCTGAAAAAGGTTAGAAGTTTATGTGTAAACTGCACACAAAGTGACAGTCCAGGAACTGGGGTGCAAGCACATCCACGAAGGATAGATGACACAGCTCTGAGGCTTTGTTTGCAGCTCCTACTATTTTCAATAGAATTTTGAAGAGTAAATTTTCAGGCTGTAATGCCAATTCTTCCCCAGTTTAGCGCTGGCCCAAGTGGATTTCTGGTTTACTTATACGTAATTCTCTTTCTCACTGGATATTAAATATTAAGGGGAAGAGTTATGGCCTTGCACGTAAACTGACTGGTTCCTGAATGATTCAACACGCCCTAGGACAGTACCATGCAATACAGCAGAAAAATAAAAAAGTCATTTTTTGATCTGTTTGAACTTGAGTATCACCAAGAAACTATATCAAAGGAGCACCCTGAGATTCTCACAAGGAGGGAAAAAAAAGATTTCCCAAGGAGGAAAATTTCCTCAAAGGAGGAAAAACAGGATTTAGGCCTCAATTTTAATGTTTCACGTGTCAGTTTATGACCTCGATCGCCTTGTCACGTAACACCTGCATCAAGTGGGCACCAGCCATTTTTTTGTCTAATAAACACCTCCGCACCTTTTCCATCTTTAATTAAACCGTAAAGTTTTTGATGCTCTGCATGTATCAGTGCCTTCTGTATTCTGGTCTGGTTACTTGAGGTGACACAATTTCGAGTTTACCACCGTCTAGTTCCCCCCTCCCACTGCGGGCAGTCTGTGGGACTCCTGAGCTCGGGCCTCTCCCTTCTCTGGCTACCAAGGACGGGCACCTGGTAAATCCAGTCTTTTTATCTAGATTGATCGCAAGTTTAGAAAGTCCGGTAGTCGTGGGGCACGAGCCACGTTCATCTGCAGCGTGAACACACTTGTGTGTGGGGTTGATACTTGCCTGTAGGGTGGGAGCAGCGTCAGCGTTCTCTTGGAGGTTCGCCGCGTGAAAATCCGTGCAGCCACGCGCTCTCGACGGCGTGGGTCGGGGTGGGTGGCAGCAGGCGGCTCGAAGCTTCGGCCCCTCGTGGGTACGGAAACTCACATTAACCAATGATCTATTTAAAGGCATTGACAGCAGGAAAGTAAAGGCACTGTGCTCCTTAATATACTTGAAGTCAGTTAATTAAATTACTTCAGTTTTCTTTTAGTGTGCCCGAAGCAGAAACTCGATTGCATTTCTGCTTTTCACAATAAGGTTAGCAATTTGGCTAATTGGAAGTGCAACAGGAGATTAATTGTACCTTTTTAACTTCAAGAAAATCCTCCCTGCTCCTGGCGCAGTGGTAATCACATACAAACCTACAGGATATTCGCACACTTGGAAAAATCCTCGTATTATATTTCAATTAAATCCTTTCTCTTCTAAACGCTAATTCAGGAAATCAGATGAAAATAGAAGCCCTATTCCGGAAAAGAAACCAGAATCCCTCCAACAAGCTGTGAGAGCAGCACAGGAGAGGCACAGCTGAGAAGTCCTTCATGGCTTTATTCTCGCCAGATTCTTGACAAATGTGATACGAGAAGGTTGACTGTGTTCCGGATTAATACTGGAAGCGACAAAGATGGTCAGCAAAAACCTAGATTACCCTAAATCTACGCAGAACTGAAAGGTTGAAGATTATTATAAAGCCTGTTTAAGTGCGTTACTTAAATCATTTTTATATGATATCTTGATTGGCAACAAAATATTAATAACTTTTCATTGCTCTCTTAATCAGAAGCTTTCATAAGCATCACATTAATAATTTGTTTTGTCCTGTCTGTGAAGAGCTCCGTTAATGAGTTGTCACATAGCTACTGCAAAAGAGCCATCTTAATGGTACGTGTACTTAAACTATTTTTCTTGCATTTAAGGTTGCTTTTAGCATAAAAATACTATTTATCCATAAATCACCCATCCATATTATTTATCCATTAGAAGTGCCTTTGCAGCTATACTTCAAAAAAGTCACATCAGCTTTCCTCATGCAGAAAATAACTATAATGTAGCTGAAACTGATAAGATCGTGATGGCTATAAATTGATTTCTGACTACAAATTGTGAAGTGGTTAAAATGTGTCATCTTTCAAAATAATGTACTTTTGTCCCCTAGACAAGCAGTCTGTTCTCCCAAATATGTGATTATGAAAGCATTCCTCAATTTGAAAATATAATAAACTCCTCATGGAGTCAAATGTGTTTATACAGTATTTATAGGATATTGTTTCACATGATTTGACGTTATCTCCAGAGAAATGTATGTACATTTATAAACAAAATTTATAAACAGAAGTTTATCCTCCAGAAGCATATGCAAACAACGGAGAAGAGAATATTACCGTAAGAAAACAAATGTTGCGGAATACAGGTAGATAAGAATTTGGTGAATTACCAGTGTAATGCAGGAAGCTATAACATAAATTCATGAGTATCTTCCGTTACTCATTTCATATTGATCCCTACACTTGAACGCAAATCTGCATTAGATCGTTAGTTCAAAAATAAGCTTTTTGTGACAGATCATTGAAATACAGGTTTCTTCATTTCTGCTGATGCCCAAGGGGGTTAAAGGCAGGGCTGTGCGAGTGCTTTGCAGCTCCGTTATGTCCTTACGGCCTTCTCCTTGTTTGATGAAAGGTCAAAAATTGCCCTTAAAAAGCAAGCTCCAACGAGGTAACAAAATGCAGCGCATCATTTGTGTATTGCTGTCATTTGTGTGTCTCAGTCAGCTCGTCTTGCACAAAGTACATGGAGGAACGTCCAGTGAGAAGTCCATGTGCCAAATTCTCAAAGAAATCTTGGACCTTCCTGTCCGAAATGCTCCCCCGCACCGATTTCCTGCATATTCAGTTTGGTATCATAGTGTCGGGACGTCACACAGGCTGAGGGGCAGGTGGGTTGAAGCTGTGATGAAACAAGTGAAGGGTCTGGAGAACAAGTCTTATGAGCAGCGGCTGAGGGGGCTGGGGGTGTTTGGCCTGGAGAAGAGGGGGCTGAGGGGAGCCCTTCTCGCTCTCTGCAGCTGCCTGAGAGGGGCTGGAGTGAGGGGGGGGTCGGTCTCTTCTCCCCAGTAACAAGCGATAGGATGAGATGAAATGGCCTCAAGCTGCGCCAGGGGAAGTTTAGGTTGGATATTAGGAAAAACTTCTTCACCGAAAGGGCGGTCAGGCCCTGGCACAGGCTGCCCAGGGAGGTGGTGGAGTCTCCATCCCTGGAGGTGTTTAAAAGAAGGGTAGGTGTGGAGCTTGAGGATATGGTTGAGGACTTGGCGGTGATAGGTTAGTGGTTGGACTCGATGATCTTAAGGGTCTTTTCCAACCTTAACGTTTCTATGATTCTAAGTCCAGGGTCAGGAGGAGAAGTTGTTCATCGCAAGGACCAAGTCCCCGCTTTGGGAAACGGCTGAGCAGCGGCTGATGGGAGCGCAGCAGCGTGCCCTGCTAAGGCTCGCCCTGTTCCCATGCATCTCCTCTTCTATTGTCTCCTCTCCGGGGGAGGAGGCTCGGCTGGGGAGGTCTCTGCTCCTGCCTTCAGCCATTCTTGCCTTTGTTAAGGTCATATGAAGAAAGTCTGGGTTTTGCTGCTGGGTTTCCTGTCATCACCCAGGTCCCTGGAGGCACCTGAGATACATAGGCTGAGCTTGGAGATGTAAGTCCCTGCTTGGAGGAGGAGAAGTGATGCTCGTTTCCAAATAGGTTTTCCTCCTCCCCATACAAATCTGTGTGCCTTACTCTGGCTGAACCCCAGCCTGCCTCCATCTCTGCCCACCAAACCTCTGCCAGGTCCACGGCGCAAGGGGAGGTGGCAGAAATGAAGCTGGGGGGACCACAGACCACCTCCTGAATCATTGATTGCTCACATTCCACATCTACCTGGGTATCTCATGGCTCTAACGAGATCTGTGCCTGCCTGCCTTGATACACCTTCCATGCGTGTTCATTTAAGTGTCCATTTTTCCATAATATTTGAAACCCAAAGCAAATGGCCAACCTTTAAAGTGCAAGTCACTTGGATTAGATTTCTCATTAAAACAGGCGGTATGAAGGTGATATATTCCTGTTGGTGTTTTTAATGTAGTTTCACTGTTAAATAATAAAAAGATCATGTGTGAGTAACCCCACTTAATACCCTGCTAATAGAAATCGGGCCATTAAAATGATCAAACCCTGTGTCATCCCAGGTGCTGCAGTAATATAGTGATGGGAGTAAATTACAGGAAGTTGCGTGTTTAAAGCCAAGTTTTTTCTCTTTCAAATCAAAGTTTAAGAAATTGCACAGTGCTTACACTATCTTAGGTCTTTGCAGGCTCTAAAGTAGAGGTTAAGTGGAAAATTAATACTTATAATATTCTTAGAATATATAATCTCTCACTTTGCTGTAACAAAGATCACAGAACTTGTATCCACTTGTGCCTTCAGTGGAACGACTCATTTTTGAGTCACAGACCAAAGTTTGTAGGTGGTTATTGCAAGTGCAGAAATACCTTCATGGACACGATAGAATTGTTCGCCTGGTCCTAAATAACCAGTGGAGTTCAAGGCTTCACCTTCCTAAACATCCCGTTTTTGTGGAGGAAGACGTTACTCGTAGCAGCCTGGGGTGGTTTGGTTTTGCTTGTGTTTTTGAGAGAGGTATAGGGCACGTACTTGGTGAAATTCTTGAGAAACCTGAGATGTTAGCTGCAACCCTCTAGAGGTGAGTTGCGCACACTCTGTCTGGGTGTTGTAACAGAGAAGCAGAATGAAGAATATAGTGTGACTCTTCCAAAAATGAGCAAGAAGAAAGGAGTGAGCCCGTCGGCTGTGAATTGTTAAGGTAACTAGACTGGCTCGCGTAAAAAAAATGCATTAGAAAAAAAATTGAGAATGAGGTGAATTAGGCCTCTCTGAAACGAGTTGTGCTGCCCCGTTCCTGCTCTGGCTGATGGAACTGATAATCGAATTACAGGCCAAAATCCATGAATCCCAGTTATCTACCTCTGTACTGTAGCGAGAAAGTTGCCGTTTGTGAATATAATTTCCTCCCAAGATTGGTACGTACCTGTTCAGCCATGATCTTTGCATTTCTCCGAAATGTCCAGTAGATCCAATTAATAGAAACATTTCCCTAAATCCCTGGTATGCTAATTCCTCCCTTCCAGCAGCTCTGGCAGGATGACCTACCATCGATTTTCCTCGTTGTAGCGTCTCTGAGCTTCGCAGGATGCAAAAGCCATCCATTTTTATCTCTATTATAATTGCACAACTAGCTAAAAAGTTCGTTTCCACAGGCTCAAGCCAAAAACTTTTTTGGGCTCACCGGCGAAGTCTTACGTTGTGCGAAATTCTTTGAGCAGAAAAACAAGAAAAGATAAATTAATACCCCATCAGGCCGTGTTTGCAGTAGTCTTCTGGCATTTGCTTAAGGCTGAATTTTTCTCCGTGTAAATTACTAAAGTGATAGCATGTGTAAAACCAAGAACAAATAATATTAATGAAGCGTAAGTTCTCAGCTTGTCTCTGGAAATGAATTATTAAAAGCACCAAAGAAAGTGATTTAAGAGCCCATGACTAATTTAGGTTTTATTATTTTTATATGAATCACTCATGAATCTATTGTAAAAAAGATCAGAGACATTTGATTAGTGAGGAGAAATCGTTTTCAAAGTGATAGCCGTTGTTGTAGATTTTGCATAATAATAATCTCATTAAACGCTTGGGTACATTTTGTTTTAAAATCCTGTAAACATTATCAGAGGGAGATTTCTAGGACTCTGAGGATCACGCAAGCTTTTTTAACATGAACTAGTTAATACATCTCCGTTGCTGTGCCGGTTGCTATGAAATTGTGATGGCGTTTCTCTTCGCCTTGCGGAAAACCAGTGACACCAGCCAGCTCTGGTGCTGGGACTGGTTTTGTCGGTAGGCGCTGAAACCACATGGGGAAGGCTCCCAGCTTCCCTGGGCTTGGCGGGAGGGGCTGAAAGGGAAGGGGCAAAACGTGAAGCGAATTATCGTCATCATTGTTATTATTAATATTATTGTTGTTGTTATTAGTAGTATTATTATCAGTGTTGTTATCATTATTATTATTAAGGAAGAAATCCCAGCAACCGGTGGGTTTCTCCTAAGAGAAGAAACCTCTCGGGGAGCTCCAGTCCCTCTGTCGTCATTTCGGCTACGGGCGCGTTTAAGTCAGCGCGGTGAGGGGGTATCGGCCGTCTCTGGGACTCGCCCCCAAGGCATGCTTGGAGCACTCCTGCACGTATGGAGTGTGCGACGGGTGCCCAGAACCGGGGAGGTGGGGAGCCCATCTGCTTTTGTGCCGCCGGGACTTGTTTTTCTGTTCCTTCTTCCCATTTATAGCTATACGGCAAGTCTTTTTTTTCTCAAATAACTGGACGTTATCCTAAAAAATAATAAGCCTGAATCTACTCTATGCTAATTCCTCTAAGACTTCCTAGAAAACAAGTGATCCTCTTCGCCAAAAATTTAAAGGATTTTAAATATGTTTCCTTTTTGGAACCACGCCAACGCATGTTAGAAAGCTTCATGAAAAAGCACCTGAAATGGGCAAAAAGGGCGGGCGGCTGATGCCCGGCACCCTCCGGCGTCGCCCCGGCTCGGCTGCCCCGGGCTAACGGGGGCTCCCCCTCTGCCGGCCGCGTTCCTGCGTGTCAGAGCAGGAGATTTGTGGCGTCACAATCACGTATTGGATTTCACTTGAGACAGAATGGGAACGAGATTTACAGGCAATATGCGATGTTTTACACATTTCTAAGCGCGGTGTCTCCAAGCTGCCGCAGATTGCATGACCAGGGAACGCATTAGAAGGGAGAAATGGGATAAATAAATATGAAAAATTTTCTGTTTGGAGAGACTGATGCCTTGCATAATCAGTACTGATGGAAAGGAAATCCAATACAAAAAAAGTACATATCCGTTTTCTGGGACCTGCTTTGTTATTTTTCAAACTGGCTGCGTGCAGTAGCAACTTTTTTTTTAATCACTTTTTTAGATTACCGAGCTGTTCTCAATTTAAAATGCAGGGTGGTGCATTTTTTTAATCGTGAAAAGTTAAAACATATTCTGAGGTCACTTAGCCCTTTATTTGAAGAGTAACCACAAGACATAAAGGAAGCTCATGAAGGGCAGACAAATTTTTATCCAAAAAAGGGAGAGGAAACATGAGACAAGTGGCTGGAGAAGTCAATTTATCATCTGCCATGAGTCGACCTTATCAATTATGAGAAATTATAGGCATGGCTTGCTGATTATTTTTTTTGCTTTACCAGAACATGTAACATTATTTTGTAATGAAATCCATAAAGTGGAGGCGATGCACAGTCTGTCCTTATCTGGCCGCTTTGATGCAAGGCGCATCAGTTTGTGGGATTAGGGTGGCTTCTGCCTCCATTTCCATCACTTCTGTTTCTACCTCTTCACAAGAAAATTCACCTTCAGTGGTAAATGAGGAATACCATGTCTCAGAAGTTCCTTTTTTGCCTTTCCCCCAGCTGCCTGTCCTTTTTCACGGGATGTTACATAAAAATGTCTTTTCAGTTGACCGTTGGGCATCGCTGGGGGTGGGAGCGGGGCAGCCCCGCTCCCGGGGGTGTGCAGCGCTCGCTGGGACTCCTGGACAGCCCCGAGATGCTCTGCTTTAGAGCTGGGGTACTTTTAGGGAGAGAAGAACTACGCCGCATCAGTTTTATACTTGTTTATGGTTCCTTGTGGCTGCTTTCAGGCTCGTGGTGACTTGGAAACCCGGCTTTGCAAGCAAAAGCTCTCCGAAAAAGAGTCGAAACACATGAAATGTTTCCTCTGCTTTCTCCCAGCGTGAATTCTTCCCATTGCCTCTGCCCACCCCACCCTCTCCCCTGCCAGTTCTCCCAGCAAGCTGACGTGTGCGTGTTTGGATGGAGGGATGGAGCTCAGAACAGGAGTCTTTGAAAATGTGTGGTGCTAAACAGTTTCTGAGAAGTTTAGTTCAAAGAGCTCCCACTTGCCTGATACACGTTTTTGAGAGGCAAAAAAAAATTCCTTACTGAGTGCCTCCATTCTTGGATTGATAAAACAGCGTTAAACCCTCTCGAGGACTGCTTCCCTGCCAACCCAAAGAGCAGCCAGGCACTGCCAGCGCTAACTTACACCCTGGTTAATACAGCGGCAGTGGCGAGAGAGGCACCGGAGCCGCTCCCGAGAGCTCCCAGAGGCAGCGCAGCATGGAGGGGTGTGGGAAATAGCCGGGATGCCGGGGCTGCCCACCGCCTGCCTGGGACGGTTCCCGCTGCGCTGCAGGGCTTCTGAGATGGGTGTAAGAGGTAGAGTTAGAGGCTATTAAGGAATCAAAGACTCACCGTTTCCTAACGCTCTAGGGCTTGGGTTTTTACAGCACTTCCAAATACACCTCTATAAAATCTACACACAAAGCGCTTGCGCGTAAGGATGCATGCATATAGACAAAATGTACCTGTGAAATCCTAACGTGCTGATTATATCTACAGGGAAACGTAAGGAGAAACTGTGAGCTGCAATAAATAAACCCACTGAAAGGGTCATTAGTTTATAGAGGATTCACTATTCTTTCTGTAGCAACAAAAGGTTCAGTATGGAATCAAAATTCCGTAATCACTTTTTATCTTCCCACATCTAATACTGGTCATTCTAATTGAAGTTGTACTTGTACATGAATTTACTCTGTGTGTGCAGTTTCTAACAGAGGGCGGGTAATTTCCTTCTGAGCCTGACATAAATGACGTGGTGTTCACCTGAATTGTGTTTGATAACCTTCTTTAAGTGCTGGAAGTCAGAAAATAGTTTTTAAGAGTCATAAACCATGCTTTTACTAATATAAGCTTCTCTTTACAGGAGAAACGCATTTGGAGAGGAAGAGAGTAATACTATAATCTTGCATCAGTTTGTTTTTGCAGGGGGCTTTACTTATATTAAAACATTCGTATGCATTGGAAAAAAACAGATCGTCCATAAAAAGACAATTACAGGGCACAAACCAAGCATTCATAATATTTTTCTGAGCTGTCTTAAAAGAAGCAACATACTTAAAACAGAGGAGATTTTATTGTCCTGTATTTCCACAACTCCTTATAAATCATTCCATAAAAGTAGCCATCCTGCTTTTATTGATCTAAACTCAATTTGAGTTGCTTTGGGATTAACTTTAAAAACTGTTATTAAGTCCTCTCCACTGCAAGCATTTTCTCTATCTCATGCAAATATTATTTAAACAGGGTTGATATCTTTTCTATTTGCAGTTCCTCATGCATCTTTGCTTTCTGGCAGGAAGGATCCAGCTGCTCAGAAAACAGGCAAATGCTTGAAATGGGCATTTTTGAGTAGATATTTGTAATAACGTAGTGCTGGGTACTTCAACCAGCTTATCCCGTAGTGTAGATGGCAAATCTGCCTGACACCCAAGGTGGCAGTAATATCTGAGAAGCTTTTGATTCTAGATAATGAATTGCAGGATCATCTTGGATTGACTCTTATTCTTTATAGCTGTTCACGCATTTGCACGCTGGGGCAGCGCATGCCTTAGGGTAGCGGATAGCAGAACCAGGGTGGTTACGTCTGTGCCCCTCAGGTCAAGGCCTGTGCTTGGGAAGGGTTGTTGTCCTGCCTGTGATCTCCGTACTTCTCGGTGCTCGCTCGCAGTCTGCCTTGTAACATGGCTAAAAACTAGGCAAGTTCCCAAACTTCCCTTCCCCCCTGCCAACGCTGGCCTGCCCCTGAGAGGAGAGGCACGAAGACGTTGCTCTGCTACCAGACAGAAGTTACTGGAGAAGTTTCAAGAGCCAGCAGTAGTGCCAGATTGATCCCATACTGTAAGAGATGGGCTACTTCGTACTTTTCTTTAAGGGTGCCAGCTGGCATTGGAAGCGTGCCTCAGAATCACAGCTTCCTTTGAAAAATGTTCATAGTAACATGGCTGGAAAGGAAAGCTTCAAACTGTAGAGCAGATGCACCCTGAAGAGGCAGGAAACGTAGGATATAAGGAGCCCCAAATGGTTTTGGTTTAGAGAGTAGCCCGTCGATGATCAAACAACTCTTGCTTATAACTCAGCACTGGGGAGGCCCCACCTCGAATGCTGGGCTCAGGTTTGGGCCCCTCGGGACAAGAAGGGCCTGGAGGGGCTGGAGCGTGTCCAGAGAAGGGCAGCGGGGCTGGGGCAGGGTCTGGAGCACAAGTGTGCTGGGGGGCGGCTGAGGGGGCTGGGGGGGTTTAGCCTGGAGAAGAGGGGGCTGAGGGGAGCCCTTCTCGCTCTCTGCAGCTGCCTGAGAGGGGCTGGAGTGAGGGGGGGGCTGGTCTCTTCTCCCAAGTCACCAGTGACAGGACGAGAGGGAACGGCCTCAGGCTGCGTCAGGGGAGGTTTAGGTTGGAGATGAGGGAAAATGCCTTCCCTGCCAGAGGGGTCAGGCCCTGGCACAGGCTGCCCAGAGAGGTGGGGGAGTCACCATCCCTGGGGGGGTTCAAACAACATGTAGACGTGACACTTCAGGACATGGTTTAGGAAGCCTGGGGGTGTTGCGTTGGGGGTTGGACTTGATGATCCTAGAGGTCTTTTCCAACCTTAATGATTCTATGATTCTGTAATTTCTGAGCACCTGGCAGGGAGTTTGGCAGTAACAGCACGGATGAGGATGATTCCTTGTAGCATTGGACCTGCCATGGGCTCAGCAGGGAAAGGGAGCGGCATCAGCACCTCTATGCATGGATTCACTTTCTCCATCACAAAGCCCCAAGTTCTTGACTCCCAACCAGCAGAGCAAATTTGCATTCCTGCTTTATGCCATCCACCCTGGCAGGTTCAGTGAAGTTGTACTGGAAGACGCTGGCTGTGAGTTTTCGTCTCCTCACCGCACTGCAGTGCTGCGCTTCCATTTCACTCCTCGTGGCCATGCTGGACAAGGGTGGCAGCAGGCACGACTTTGTGCAGGGGCCTTCCCGGTACACCCCTTGGCTGCAGGCTGGCTTCCTACCCACACAATGGAAATTTGAAAAGAAGTCCTGTGGTTTTCATGAGCAAAACCACTTTTCAACACTCACCCTATTGTACCAGGTTTGTGCCACCCTGAATCCAAGGTGAATTCTACCATACTTTTTCAACATATTCAAGGGCCAAATCCTTTCTCCTAATTCGTATTTTGCCCATCTACAATCAAAAATTGAAGTAATGCGAGAGCAGATCTAGGAAGATGAAGGGGAAGGATACTTGTCAAGCAGTTACAGATCAAAACAAGTTTCTTTGAGGAAATACTTTTTGTCATCTTCGTTGTCTCCTGCCTAGGATATTGTCTGAGATAAGTGACAAACAGTTTCAGTTCTTTCTCATCAAGTCTCAAGGTTACAATGCATTTTCTAAGACCCGGCAGAGATAACGGAAACCTTCACCCACCCAGAAGTTAGCATTTTATGCATCTGAGGTTAACAGGTAGATATTAAATTCCCCCATAAATTAAACAGCTGGAGATTGCCATCTTTTTTTATGTGCAAAGAGCACCTTGTTAGCAACCAGCACAAAAGTTCATGTTCTCAGATGAGTTACTCTGCCTTACTCTTAAATTGCTGCTCATTTTCTCCCTGCGTGTTGATTTATGAACTTTAAAACTTCCTGTTCAAAATTCAAGCTGTGTTCCCACGTTGCGATGCTCTCAAAACCGCTGAACAGGTAGTCTTCCTTCATGTGGTGTTTAAAATATTTTTACTAAATAACGAGGCACCTTTCCTGTCTTTTGTTACCTACAGGATTTTGGAGAAGATGATTCCCTCTACATCACCAAGGTAACAACTATTCACATGGGCAATTTCACCTGTCATGCCTACGGCTATGAAGAGCTGTATCAGACCCACGTCCTTCAGGTGAATGGTTAGTAAATGGCATACATGACAATCCATGAAAACGGTCCTGTAAGCAAAGTTGCGTGTTAATCTCATTTGCAACAGAGATGTGAAAAGCCACGCACCAAATCGTCTTTGTGCGAGAGCGAACGCAGCTGCGGGTTTGCTCACTCGTGCTATCACACAGGCAATCAAAAAGAAAGGTACCAAGGGGGGACGTGTATAATTACCTGGCTTCAGCAGGGATCCTAACTGTAAAACAAGCTGTCGATAACATTTCCATAGAGTCAAGAGCAGTGTTTCAAAGCATGTCTTATACTAATGACTACTTTCATCAACAGAAGCGTAGCTTCAATAATTTCTTCTTCCAGAAAATCATTTCTGTTGCGTGAAACAGCCCAGGATATTTAAATAAACGCAGCACAGTGTTTCCAGAACTAGCTCTCTAACTCACAGCTATATATCAGATTATTACCTGGTTGTAGTCAGCTTGGTTCACTGAGGGCTATTTACATTGGCTACAGATATGGCCCACTGGGTTGCAAAATGAGGGCAAACCATTTTACAGGTGAGGGAATCACAGGGGCCGTGTTCCAGCGTTCTCGTTCACCTCCATCCCCCGGACCACATTTGCGCCTGGTGGAACTTATATTGAGGTGTTTGCTGTCTTCCTTCTGACCTCAGACTCAGTCAGTCGGATTTAGTTTAAAATTACATTAGCTTAAACCGGCATCTCATCGAGGGACCAGCCCGTGGAATATCCACCTCCCCAGCAGCAAAATCGTTATCCAACTTCAATCCCATATTTACATGTGCTGATATGCCCAGCAGTATCTCCAGAATAGGAGACAGGGTAATCCGTGGCTCGCTATGGGTAGATTTTGATGTACTCTGGTATGAAGGTATTTCGTTTGACAGGAAAATTCAGTAACTTTATTACAGCAGCTATATTATAAAGAAACGTAATACTTAATTCTTTATCTAGACACGAGCTGACCTCTACAAAGGAGGGCTGTCGATTGGTAAGGGCAGATAGCTACAAACAGGTTAACAGAGAGAGGCTGACACAAAGAGAAACAGTAAAAAGGGGCATTTATGCGCTTTAAAAAGCACCGTGGTGGACGTGGGGTTTAGGTTTGACTGCAGCTCAGGTCCTCTGGATGTGTGTAAGTGCTCCCCGCCCACAGCAAGGACCTGGAGGAGAGCGCAAAGCATCCAGTTGATTTGAATGAAAACCGACGCGATGTTTCTACATAATAATTTGTCATCTTTTGAGATAGTAAACTGTAAAGTCTCAGCAATGTGGATAACTAGATTGTGCATGCTGCAGCTGGGAAAACAGGTTTCCTTCCTCAAAGTGCTATTTGTGTGATGAATGGCAGTTGAAAGAAACACGTGCTAACAACTTAATCCCGTGTATATTATGTGATATATTATGAGGCCTGAATGGAGTTTAGTTGGCAGACAGCAGCATAGACTTTATCATTACTGAGAATATGAGGCCCAAAGGCTTTGAAACTAGAACCAGGATGAGAACAAAGCTAGATGGAGCGTGGGGAGGGGTTGATTCATTTCATACTCATGCCTGCCACTTAGATTTAACTTGTTGTTGAAAACCACATTTTCTTTTTAAATGGAAGTTTCACACCACAGCTGCATGTGGTGTTTCCTATTAATACAAGGACACTGTTATACAAAAAACCCCACTATCCATGTTGGCTTTTTGATGTAGCTATATAGTCACTAAATACTGCAAAAAAAATGCCATGCATTCTGGCATCAACCCAGGCTTGCTAGAAAACACTGCAGGATCTAGAAATCTTTGTCTTACAGCATCTGATAATTCCATGTGAACCATTAGGCTTTGCAAAGCCAGGTTTTTGCAGGTTTTGATGTGGCTGGCTGGCTGCCCACATCACTAAATGCTCTCCTTTTCTGCCGATTCCTCCAGCAACTGATGCTGGGGCAACAGCACCGATGACAGGGCAGCGTTACTTACCTTCAGATGCGTGGTGGGCTTCCCAAGGCAGAGCCCTGCTCAGGAAACCCTGCTCGGTTTTTAGTAACTTAAAGGAAAAATTGAGGCATTTCTCCTGACAGGAGTAGAGGGAAGAAACTGAGCCGAGCTGAATTGAGTGAAGATGCCGAGAATCTAAGTATAGTTGATGGGCTCTGTTCAGCGCTGGGGATTGTCTCTGTCTGTCTGTATCAAACTAAAAACTCCATCTTCAACACGGGAGGTTTTTTGTTGCTTTTCTGTATTGGACTAAAACTGTAAAAGAATGTGACAGAACCAAGTCAGCCAGAACTCGGGTGTATCTGCTCGCCTGTCTCCTCCAGGGAGGGACTGATACACTTCTAACATCAAAAACACAGGGGGTTTCTATTCTGTGAAAACGATCAGATTTTTTCTCTCTCTTTTTTAATAGAGAAAATTCCAAGTTCCTCTATGAGGAAAGAGTAGAGAAAGAAGAACCAACTGGAAGTAAAAGGGTTTATCCCCAACCCTTCCCAAGCTCGCTGTGTCTGCGCAGGCAGGCCCCAACTTTCAGAGTGCATTTCAGTTAATTCCGTGTTTTTCGAAGCTGCAGTAACCCTTCCAGTGCCCCTTGATCCTTTTTGTACCACCTGAGCCCTGGTTTACTGTTCCCACTGAGGCCCATCAGTCCAGCTTTCAAAATATTTTCTTTTTACTGCCTTTTTCTCCTTAAAAGAATCTGATCCCAGTTATATGGACCCTCTTCATATGCTTTTATCCAGCATATTCTCTTTCATCTTACTTCCTCCTTTGTCTGTTTGTAGAACATAACACAGCCTTGTAACAGCTCATTGATTAGGCGATGCAGGAAATTAGGAAATACAAGCTTAAATCGAAAGCTTAGAGCCCAATTTTGACAAAAATTAAAAGTTTCTGGGATTCGGAGCTCTGGCTGAATGTATTACAGACTAATCATATGTATCAAAAGTTTACCCATAGAAAGCCTTGCTTTCGTCCCAGTGTATTGTCACAGTTTTTTTCTTTTCTTGCCCAAGGAAAGTAAATTCACTTCATCGCAGTCAAATCCTGCTGGAGGACGGGCCCGTGCCTGGCGGCGGCAGGCAAGCCGTGTCCTTACTGGCGCTTGCTGCCGTGCCCGTGCCACGCAACCCAGCCACGTGCGCCCAGCGCTGCGCTTGGGCGGTTCAGCCAGGCTACAAGGCAGTGCCAAAAGCAGCTCCACGTTGCCTGACTCGACGTCAGGCATCGCACGGTCTAGACTTGCCTAAAGGTCCTCTCCGAAGCGGCCTTTCTGCAGGGGAAAAGGTTTGTTTTGCTCGACTGCTGGATGCCGTGCAGTGCTTCCCTTTGTATCAGCCGGTTCATAATATCAGAACTAACACGGGCAGATGCAGGTGCTCATTTTGACAAGCAGGGATGAGAAGCCTGTTGGGCAGAAAAAGGGAAGGCCACCAGATGAGCGCCCCACACCTCTGGCTCACATCTGGGCAAGAAGCGTAAAGCACGCGTGTGAAACGCAGCTGATGGGGTAGGTTTGGGTTGAACTCATCAATCTTAGGATTCACAGCGGTGGTAAAATTTAAGTCAGTGTATTTATACACCTGGCCCTTAATGTCTTTGGAATAAAATGCGCTGAAAGGCAGCGCAAGGTTTAAGAATGAAAAAAATTCATTTTGCGTGCTGGTGTCTTTGATCAGGAGAAGCCAAGAACAGCAGGGAGACGATGTTCTCTCCTCTGTATGGATATTGCTTGGGAGACGTGTACAGCGTACACTGACTGTAGGGAGGAAAAGCAATTTGTCACTTTCAAGAAGAAAAAGAGTTGCTGAGGATAAAGAATCTCATAAAATTGTAATCAACTATGAAAATTGATAGTTTGCAAATCAAGAGACTGCTGAGTGTAGGGCATCATTTTCCTTGGTCCTTGCACTCTGGAAAGCATCAGCATAAATCAGAATATTGTATTCCTTGAAAACAGTTTTAAAAAGCTACTTGATCCTCAGCCCAATTATAAGGGTCCAATAGGACAAAATTTCTAGTGACAGAGACGTTTTAAACACAGATGTTTTGTACACGTGGCTTTTCAAGAGAAAACACATAAGGCTGCAAACTCAAATCCTGAGTGGAAAGATTAAAACATCTCAAGTAAATGATTAATATATTAATTATTATTATTAAGCCTTGGGGTATGCAGGTCCTATAGCAGCAATGTATGTCTTTGGGGCTTGATACCACCATCTGTGCTCATCATGTGCTTTATCACCTGAGCTGTTTTATTGTAATGTATTAGTCTGCTCACAAGTAAGGTACTGCTCAGTATGCAGTAGCAGGCAATCTACCCGATCTCTTACTTGTTTGAATACCGCTTTTTTCCTACTTTGCTTAAGATAATAGCATTTTTATATTGCCTTTGGCTGCAGGCACAGTAATGGTTAGCAATGATATATATTCGCCGAGGGAAATAGCAAAAGATAATCCATATATTCCAAAGTCCGGAGCTGAAATCTTTGCAAGTTTAAAGTAAAATGTGCTTACTTGCAATGTATTAATTTGTAGCAAGGACAATAAAAATGCATTCTGCAGTTTGCTGTTATCACAAGGCTGTTGCATGCAATAACTTACCTGTGCAATGAATTATGTAAGGCAAGGGAGAAGAAATAAAAAGTTTAAAAGTGGAAGGAGCAGGAAAATGGTAAGAGAGCAGGAATGGAGGTGCAACACATATTTTTGTAGGTGAAAATGAGCAGTTTCCTTATTAATGAGTCTTGAAAAGACACCACGCTATAATTCCAAGTTAAGCTAATTTTCATGCAGAACATTGATTCAGTGTCTAGGACCCCTGAGCTTCTTTCTGCAACATAAACCTGTTGTGTTCTCAGCTCCGCAGGTAAAATGTGTGGATTGCTCACATGCAGACTAACATGGTATGAGGCAAAAAACTGAGGCGCAAGTAAACTGCTTTGGGAAGGAGTGCCCTGTTTCTAGGGAGCGTGATCCTTGCGGCAGTCATTGGGAGTGCTGACGTGAGCGGCCATATGATGAGGGAAGCCTAAAGCAAACCATTACAAGAGAACCTGGTCAAGCCACGCTGGGTTTGAGAGCATTAAATAGGTGGTGTCTGGGACGGGCTCTGTCTCTGTTAAGGGCTGGTGGGTGAGAAAACACCACTAAGCTTGGAGTAAAATTGCTCTGGTGCCTCTGGCCATTTGGGATATGTCAGAGAAGGGCTTGAGCCCAGCCGGGGGATCTCCATCTCGCCGGGAGCCGGGCGGGTGTAGGCAGGCCCGGCACAGGGCATGGGGCCTCGGCGGCTTTGCTCCAGAGCTGGTTCTCGTGTAGCTAGCTGCAGGCATGGGCACACACGTCTGCCTGCAAGAGGCTGGGGCAGGCAAACCCCCAGGCAGAGAGGGTCAGCATTGCTCGTGGACGAGAAGAGGCAAGTTTGTGCCATCTGGAGAATTAGGAAGGTACCTGGGGACATTAAGTACTAACTGCCCGTTGACTCCACCGGGATTTGGGCATCTAACCGGCTTGGGTATTGTAAATTTTTCCCTTTGCGTTTGTAGGATACAAACCACCTCTCACCTATGAGTCTGGATTTCAGTGGATGTAGGCTTTCAACGGACCTCAGTTCCTAAACCATTTTGTTCTAAAAATGTTACTAGTAGCAAGCAAATCATAGGTGAGACAAGCATTGAGTGCAGGACCTTCATAAAATTCTGTCAAAGTGGACAAAAATTACTATCTTTATCCTGTCATGCCTGGAGACACTGACTCAGAGAAATTTAATTTAATTTTCCAAGGTACAGACAGAATCAGAAGCTCCCAACTCTCACTATTATTCCCCTGAATTGCTTGGGCACTGTCCCTTAAATAAACGCAGGGATGGCTCTGACAGCCCCCAGCCATTTCCAGTGGCAGATCGCTTCCTTTGCTCTCCTTCTGTTCATCTGGCACCTCCTGAAGTCAGGGGAGCTGTAACCCTGGCAGCGATGGGAGGGAGAGAAGATAAAATGCTAGGAAATTCTTTTATTTATAATTTAGTAATTCGATTTAATAAAGCAAACCTTGGTTTTTTTGTAACCTCGTGATTAAAAAGCTCTTACGTGGTGTTTTACTCACTGCCCTGCACCATACAACACATTCTCTTTTCTTCTCAAGTAAAGGAAATAGAAGATGAGGCAGTAAATCCATGCGTCCTGTGCAGAGGTGAAGCTTAAAGCCAGTCCTTTGCTAGAAGTCCCCATTTTTTGTCTCTCCAGTTGCCCCATGGCATTTCCTCTCAGATTACACTTGAACGATCTCTCGCTTTTAAAGCTATAAAAAACAAGCAGACTTGAGGGCTTTCTGTCGTGCCTGATTTCCTTCCAAGCTGATGACTCAGCGCTGGTTAACACTTGGCAGCTGGTCGGTAAGACAGAAGTAAAATATGTCTCTCTGGTAAGGCCCATAAAAATAGAAAGATGGAAAGTATATGCTAGTGAATGTAATTATTTAAACTATCCCCATATGGATATGCAGACACATGGCAAGCTGCAAACACAGGTTTCATTTTATTCTAAAGCAACTGTTAAGTCAGTTTAATTTTGCCAGTCCTGGAGCCTAATGATGGCCTATATAAAAGCACAGCAGTGAGTTAGGTACCTTAAGCCAGTGATTTCCAGTGGAAATCTGTTATTGAGTCATTCAGGTTTCAAGAATAAACCAAACCACCGCACAAATTTTCCTCAGTCCCCCATCAGTCTAGCGGAGGTTACCCGCTTCCCCTGAGGAAGAAGCTGGGCCCCCACGTATCACGTCCACGTTTGCCTCTGACCGCGGTTTTACACAACTGTACCTCCCGAGTCCCAAAATCTCCTAATCTGGTAGAAAAGTTGACCACTTGGTTATGAAAGACAGCAGTCCCCGACCACACTTCAAATACCATCAGCCGTGATACGGCACATCCTCACGTTTCCTTTTATTATGTCCCGTGAGGTGAAGGGAAGGAGAGTCTCACTGGTATTTTTCACTGATATTGCAATATTGCAAATCCTCTTTAAAGTATGAGTAAACTGTTAAGAAATAGTTAATGGGTGACATTAAGCCTTGTTGATTTGAGCAATGAAGGCAACATGATTGAAAATCAATGAACTTGTCTGAAATTGTAATATAATTAGTAGTTCTGCCAGTTGAGTATATTAAATAGTTCAGAGAGGCCCTCCTGAAACAAGGTAAGTCATGTTTTGAAAGCCTCTCAGAAAAAAAAAGAAGTAATTTATAGACACTTTATTTGTTCAGGATAACAGGTAGTGAATGTACAGGCTATTTCCTGATGGATGTTTAATTAAAACGTTGAATAATATGGTACTTCTAATGGGCAAGAACTCCAATTCCTTCCTTACTAGATTCAGAGGAGGTTTGAGTTTATACTTGAATTTTTAAACGTGAGTACCCGCCTTAGGTGTTAATCCAAATTTGCTTAAGTTCAGTCAGACACTTCATGAAAGAAAGCAAGAACAAGCAAGAATGGTCTGAATACGAAATCAGGTATCGAGGTTGCTCCCTGGTGTTGCCTTGTTAGTTTACTCTTTTCTATCGTTATTTTCTGCTTTCCGACCCCAAACTTGAGCTGTAGAAAAATCATTACCGTACCTTGCCCCGAAAGCCAGGACGGTACTTATTTCCCCGGTTCTCGGATCAGACCTCTTCTGCAGCACCGTTTGAAGGCAGCGGCTCTGGAGCCACCGACAAGGGGTGGCACCTTGGTGGGGGGGGGAGTTGAAAGTCACCGACTCCTTGTTTCCCGCAGTGCCGCCAGTGATTCGCGTCTACCCTGAAACACAGGCGCAGGAGCCTGGCGTGTCGGCGAGCCTCAGATGTCACGCTGAAGGCATCCCTAATCCCCGAATTACCTGGCTAAAGAACGGCATTGATATCATGCCAAAACTATCCAAACAACTAACGCTCCTAGGTAAGAACAGAATTTTGATTAATTAAAGTATTGTAGTCGGGGATTAAGGAGGATTACTTTACACTTTAAACTAGAAGTTCTTGTACTTTTGCTAAGCCACGGTTGTTGGAAATCGTGTTACAAAACCCCTGTTCTTTCTTTTTATCTTTTTCTCCTGTGGATTTCACAGGAAATACAGTATTGATTGATATAAGTGGTAACGGCATTCTGTTAAAAGACAGTGTGCCTTGTTCTCCACTGCCTCGCCTCTTGCGAACAGCTGTGCAAATCAGAAGAGAAATGCATTAAATTACGTGTTCGGGTATAAGGACTACATCGGATGCAGGTCCGCTGAGAATCCGGCTGCGGGTCACCTATCTTCTCACACCCGCCTCTGCAGAGGGCGTCAGGCTCTTCGCTCCTGTTGGTCCTTGTTCAAATGAGGGTGCAACAGACACAATGAAAGGCAAAAATATTTATTTTTTTGATTTTCTGTGTGGAAATGTTAAAAACCTTCCCACACGGGTCTGGCTGTGGGGTATTGCAGCCCTCAACCAGCGTTGGCCACACAGATATCCCTGCATGGCTGGGTGTGATATCTCAGGGTCTTCCAAAGGATTTAGGCAACAGTCCCACTCCAGAAAGCAAAACTGTAAGAGGAACTGTAGAAAGATCCTCCCAAACCCAAGTTTTTGGTGATGTGATGAAAACAGATTGCAAAATTGAAGTGATCTTTTCTCCACTAAACCCGAAGTGCTTTTTATTTTTTTAACAAGAAGAAATAAATGAAATTAGTTTATGTTTGCACTTGGGATCATTCTTTGTTTCTGGCACAGAGTGTGTACGTGCTAATGGAAGGAAGCAAAGCATCAGCTCTCATGAGAATCCCCCGTATGCCTCTACTTACATATGGGGAAGCGTTGAGCGGTGAAGCCGCCCTGTGGAGCCGTTGGCGGGCGGCCGCGGCAATGGAAGGCAATTAAGGGCAGGAAAAGCAATTAGCAGCAGTGAGGAACACTGTTTCACAGAATCACACGGAATCCCAGGATCCCAGGTTGGAAGGGACCTCAGGGATCACCTAGCCCAACCTTTCTGGGAAGAACCCAGTCTGGACAAGATGGCCCAGCACCCTGTCCAGCCGACTCCTGAAGGTGTCCAACGTGGCCGAGCCAACCCCTTCCCTGGGGAGATTATTCCAATGGTGACTGTCCTCACTGTGAAAAATGTTTGCGGGTGTCTTTCTTACAGCAAACGGAAGTGAACTTCACATCAGTAGCGTTCGATACGAAGACACTGGTGCCTATACCTGCATTGCTAAAAACGAGGTGGGGGTGGACGAGGACATATCTTCACTTTTCATAGAAGACTCAGCAAGAAAGACCCGTAAGCTTAATTTTCCATGTATTTATTTCTTTAAAACGTATTTAAATGTGGTGATATACATGCAGCTTAATAGTTCAGTCCATTGCACGCGGTATGTTGGACTCTTACTCGTAAGGTAATGACAGTTTTGTCTGCGCTTTCATCAGAGGATTGGATACTGTTTTGGGAAGGAGCCGCACGAGGAAGGTAAAATCTCCTCGTCCAGAATGGTGATGCCTTTCATGTCCCAGAAGTGTACTGGGTGTGGTATGGGTAACGTCTTTACTGAAGTAACAAATTGGCGATAGTTTTAGGTATGAAAGAATCCAAAAGCTAATGGTTTGTTGAATTATACGCGTCTTCAGAAAACAGCTTTCACCGATTTCTGTACAAGGCTTCTTTTAAACCCAGCTACAGGTCGAACTTCTCAAATATTTAGATGCTTGAAAAATGTTCTGATTTAATTATTTTACCTGTGTTTACATCGCTAACTGGCAAAATAGGTTTCCCTTCACGTGAAATTGTCTTCCCCTTCAAAGACAAATATCTCCCAGCCACTCTTAGCTGCATGTCTCCCGTAGGGATGCGGCAGTGTTATCTTGACCGCACTGTCCCCGAAACACAATTAATGAAGGAGGTGATTAGTTGCTCCCATGGAAAAGCTCCCAGAGGCCTGATCCTTCCTAATTCTGCTGTCTTAACTACTTGGGAGATCACCTGGGTTCCTGGCGATACTAAAAGGCTAGGTACAAACTGCTGCTTTCCTGGCTGTTAATACAGAGCAAGAATTGGAAACGAATTTAGCCATAAATACGCACTCTCATGGTGATTCTTTGGAAAATATATTCTATTCCTCATTAAATAGATTTATGTACTCTTGTTAATATGGGTCGTTTTCCCTTGAATACTCGAGCAAGGGAATTACACGATGTTGAGAAATAATTGCATGTATCTTAAACAGAAATTCAAATGCAGATGTACTTTCAAAGAGTATTTGAACCCTAAAAGAGAATGTAGTTTCATGAAATTCCAAGAAGAAATGCAGCAAAGTGTGTAGCTGCTGTAACTGCCAGTCTCAGGCTTCTGAAAGATGTCATGTTTGCTTCTTGAGCCTGTGCAGAAAATCACAGCCTGCACCCTACCTCCAATTACATTTGAAGGTAACATCTTCTCTTTAGTAAGACTTTGATCTTTGTACAGGCTAAGGTCGGCTTCAGTTCAGTGAGGATTTTTCCCATGTCAGAGTTTCAGAATTGTCTCTAGAAGGAGCAAATGTATTTAGAAATATCTATCTTTCCTGATATTTTATTTGAATGAATGTTACAGAGTTTTCACCAATTAAACAGTTCATGTAAACATAAGTATTAATTCAGTTACTTGCTACAATGAAAATTTTGACATTGCTTTGTTGTTTTTTTTCTTCTCCTGATTATTTTCTGGCTTTCCCAATTTTCTGATGCTGCAGTTGCAAACATACTGTGGCGAGAGGAAGGTACTGCAGTAAAGTTCTTTTGTCGTAGTGATAATGTGCTTGTCTGCTTTAATAATTCCATGATGGGCCATTCTCCACTGACTTGCCACTAACTCTATCAACTTTCACAGTTACCAGACTAAGTACAGACCAGACATTTAAAACCTAAACTATTCAAATAAGAGATGTCACCCTTGTAATATAAATCGTACCTATAACTTATTACATTTTCCCGCTATGAAATAATAGATGACCATAAAATATATTAAAATGTGAATTTTATATAAACCGCCACCAGCGTGAGGAGCCTGGGATTCTCAAGCCACATTAACAATTGCATGAGTGTCAGAAGTGCTCCCAAATTACCATAATTGAACAAGTAAGACATAAATTCAATACACTGCATTTCTAAGCAAGTAATTCAAGCTCTTCCTCCTCAGTAGCACATATTGATGTTTACTAGGTAAGCAACAAAAATTGTGTTCTTGACTGTTAGGGGAAAAAAAACCCACAACAGGTTTTGCGTCCCTCTATCCTTTAAATCGATGCAGGGTAAAGGTTGCCCCATTTCTCCTTGTTTTAATTGGCAGTTAAGATCTCTAGTCTGATCAAATTTATAGCGTGCCCTGCACAAGGTCAACACCTGTGTATCTTGGAAGCCAAATTAGAAAAAAGCCCATCCTAAACCACTAATTGACTCAAAGATATTACAGAGGCACTTGAAATGAAAATTTATTTGATTTTGAGCTGTCATAATTTCCAAAACGCCCAGTAAGATGCATCGTGCAAAGAGGCAAGGAGCTCTCAAGCAGCTCGCCCACCTGCCTCTCTAGGTACGGTGCCCAGGTGCGTGGATGAGGAGCCTCCCGGCTTCTGCCTCCTGGGCGTGCGAGCAGGTTCTTGGATCAAAGTCCAGGCTTAAGCCAGTTCATACATCTGCCAGTTGCGTATGAGGAAGCCGGGACCCTGGTGTCCTTCCAGCCTCGTGGGGAAGGTCTCTGTGTGCATCCAAACTGCTCCTGACCGCGTCCCCCTGCCCTCTGCTGTTCCTCCAGGGAGGGCCACATGCTCACCCCGCCTTTGCAGGGTGCAAAGACCCTTTCATAAGTAGCGCCTCCAGGTGCCCAAAATGTCAGTTGTGCTTCATGCCCTTGACCTGGAGCTTTCCGGTGTGCTGTGGCTTGGCCCAAAGGGTTTTAGGGGCAGAAGGAAAGTGCCAGCCCTTAGTGCTACCTCGGGCAGGTAAGCAAGCGCCCGATGCCTACCTGCCGTCCCGCTGTTGGCTGCAGGCGTGTACACGTAGCAAACGCAGCCGACTGGAGGTCGTGAGATGTGGCACAGCCACCTGAGACAGGTCTCCAGCACTGATTGCCAAATATGCCACCTGCACACAATGAGGAGTGTCTCTTTACTGCAGATGTCCCTGTAAATGGCGTTACGGGCACTAAGAATTGCCATTTCCCTTCTCCTTGGAAGTGAGATCTCTGTGCATCTAATCAGTCCGGCATCATCTGCTTGATGCTACGTGGCTGTTTATATACTGCGTCCCTTATGCTCCTTTTTAAAGGAAGTAGCTGGATAACCCTACCAGATGTAGAAGTATCGTAATACCTAAAGAACAAATAAGAAGTTGGTTGCAGAAAGTCTTATTATAATTCTGCTAAACAATATGGACTTACTGCTTATCAACCGTGCACATTTTAAATAAAAGTATGAGCAATGTACAGGGAAAACATGGGCAGTAGAAGCAGATTTACTATTGATGTTCCTAAACAAATCAGTATCTTTCAAGCAGGTTTATTCCCCCACCTGTTTGTTCTATAGTATTTGATTGGCACATTCGTTCTAGACAAAGAATCCATAGAACATACTTTAGCATGTGAAATCTTGGCACAGAGAAAGCTGGAAGATAGGCATGGTATTTTTGTTTTTACGCTTTAATGTATCCTTTCGATTCCATTAAAATGAAAACTTACGTGCAAGCAGCAATATTAACAAACGGATTGGTAGACTTGAGCTCCTTTAAAATGATCACATCCCCACGCCCACAAGGTCTCTGGTAACAAGCTATTGGGAAAATGCCCAGACAGAACATTGTGTAGAACAAGCTTTTGCTGCGAATCAAAGTTTTAACACAAGTACTTGGTCATTTTAAAAGTCAGTCTATCGGTCTGTTCTCAAAACCTTTCACAAGTAAAACCTCAAGAAATGAGTGCACATAGCATGACCAGCCAGTTAGGCGTGGAACTGGAAGCACGCACAATGTTTCCTCTATGTACAAACTAGTTTTTAAGTAGAGAAAACTACGAGCAGCCCAAATGTAAGGTAGAGACTTGTTTTCATGCCAACGTTCATTTTGGCAGTGAGTGTCGCTTTCTTTCTACCCGGATAAAGGGAGCATATCGTGCCAGCAGGCAATCATCAGCTATATGAATGTATGTACTTAAAAAGCTGAAAGCCTTTTTGTACCAAATTTAAGTTCTAAAATACTTCCAGGCATTTAGATTAAATGGAGGAAATTTATTCAAGTATCAGATCAGTGTTCCACAGTGACAAATTTGCCCTTTGATCTCAAAGGAGGGAAGTACAGCCGTACGCTCAGATGGAGACTGTAAGCCTCAAATAAAGAAAACCTGTGGTCATCAGGTGTCCTCCTGAAGTTTTTTAAAAATAAAGGTGTTAGAGTCAACTTCATCTGGAATGGTTCAAATAAGAAGTTATGTTTAGGAGGCCCTTCCCATTCTTCATGGGGGTTTTGTTAAGTTTTTTGTTATAGAGATGAGGTATGTTGCCTTTTATAAAGCCTTTAGTTTTTTAACTGGTCGTGCAATCCAGCCTGAAATGTCTTGAATTAAAAAGGGGAAGAAAGAGAAGCCCTCCTCGTTAGTCCCCCAGTTCCCAACCTAGCACCTGCCTCGCTAGTATAACTAACACAACTGAGCAGAATTCTCCATTGCCCACCTCGGTAATGAAGTCATTCCCCAGGCCAGGGCGTCGCAGCGGTATAATCAGGCGCGGAGTCTGCCTTACCGATGTCCATGAGATTGTTTACAGGTGTACCCAGGTCAAGACTCGGCAAATACTTTGTAGGTCACAATAAAACACGTAGCTTGTCTAGTTAAAAAACCTGCTTTGTCTAAAACTCAGTGTGAAGATCGCTCTCTGAAGAAACGTATTTTAATTTAAATTGGTAAACTTTTTTAAAAAGAGAGTACCTGAATGCTGTTAGCAGTTTGTATCATATTTTAACCAGTCAGCAGAAAAACTTGCACTTGTTTTACTGTAAAATAAGTGGTGGGACTTGCCAAGTCACTAACTCTAAACCTACTGGGGTGAAATTATTGTTCAAGTATTTTCGTGACTAATTAAGGCCTTAGTTCTGAAATACACCCTCATTATAATAGGCTCATCAGACTAAATCACGCTACTATCGTGCATGAAAATAATAATAAGCATCTTCACAATGGTCATAATTTGTTGCCTGCCTGTTTCCACTTCTTAGGATTAAAATCCTTTGCTCATGAAAATATGTGCACTCATTCCAGCCAGGGTCAAATTCTGCCCTCTGACGTATTCACTCAAATCCCACCAAAGCAGGTGGGAGTTGTGTGCGTGCTGTGAGCGCGGATTTTGGTCCAAAGTGCCCGAATGAAATGTTTTAACAATATACTAGGAAAAAATTAGCCCTTAGTCCATAAAGATCACTTAGTTCTCGATGGAGGTTCGGTAGCTTTTTTTCCCTACCTGCATGATCCCTCACTGTGGCATCACATTTAAGGATCATGGCTCCTGTACCCGCCTGATGCCCTAACTGGGGTATTTCTGTGGTAGGGTTTAGAGAGGCTCACCTTGAACATTGCCAATACAGCAAGCAGCACATGCTGAGACGTTGTACTCTGAAGCCACTTATTTGGCACAAAAAGAGGGGGTTTTAGCACCAAAAAAACCCCCTTCTAACCTTATTACAAAATTTTCCAAAAATGCATTTATCCAAATTATACATGTTTTTCTTGTGAAGTTTTCCTGCGATGATCTAGACCGCAATCCTGCAAACACTTAAGAGCTGTGAGAAACTCCGTAGACGTGAGCAGTGTTCAGAGCTGCCACCACAGGGGCAGCCGAGGGAACTGTAGCGCTGAACGTTGTTCAGATCTGTAGAACCAGGACCTTATTTCTCCATGGGTAAAATGTAATTAATTAGAAATTACAAATTATCACATCGCCGTATCCTTGGCAGATAAGTACACTATCAGCATTACCGGGGGTGACAGTGGTCATTGCAAACACTTACTGGTGGTGGTATGAAAAAGAAGAAATGATGCTTGGATCTTTCCAACTGGAGCGTTTGGAAAGATCCTGACCATCTCTTAAAGATGCTCGTTACTGCAATTTTATGTAGCTGAGGAACAACTAAATTATCAGTGGTTTAAGGCATTTCTGCATGGCAGAAATGAGAAAACACGATCTCCTAGCAGCAAAGCAATGACAGCCAGCCAGTTTTCCAAATCTCCTGGAATGCCCCAGTTGGATAAATGAGCGCTATTGCGATGCCGAACTACTCCACATTTGTGAAATACAGTTTGCAAGATTTCAAAAATGTATTTGTTTTGGTGGCTGTAGTTAGTTCATCCAGATGGTTTAAGAAAATAGGGAAATATATATTTTTTCATTCATGGACCGGATGTTAAGCACTTTGGTTTTGCATCACAGTTACAAGAAGTCAAACTACCTGTAACGGGACAGCCTTCGGATTCATTTTAACTACAGCTTCTCTCTCAGTTCTCAAATTACTAGCAAGCTATTTTTAATGAAATCATAGAAAAAGTCAGAATCTGAGGGGGTTATCAGTGCGATACAGGGGCTGCTTGGAATCACATGCCGATGTGGTACATAGGCACAAGACCTGAACGTAGTCATTTGCGTACGGCCGCCGCCACCAAGGCAATGCATTTTTGAATGTGTCTGTTCCTCTTCACTCCTTGAAGCCCTCGTTGTGACATGAAATTTGATTTTGTGAATGCACCGACTGCATCCAAATGACCAACTTTTATGTAAGGCAGATTCTGTGTGTTGGGGGAGGAGGGAGAGTTCTTAAAAAAAGCCCTAACAGCAATGATACATACAAAAAACCCCAATCCTACTCCTTTTGCTTTATCCCCCTTCAAGGCCTGAGTGTTGGGAATATGTTCTATGTCTTTTCTGATGATGGGATCACAGTCCTTCAGCCAAACGAATGTGAAATCCGGAGACACATCAGGCCCGAAGAGAGGATTTTCACAAGTTATGTAAGTCCTAAACCCGGTAGCTGCAGCCGACAGCTGGGAAACTTTCCTTTAATCTCTTCAAAGGTTGTTATTGCTAAAGGATGCATTTGACACAGTGATGCTGGAGTTTGGTGGGCTTCATGTGGCATCCCTGCGGTGTATCATCTTCTCCCCTTGAAAATTAAGGGAACCATGTATGCTCTGAGACTGACGTGGAGGATTACTGACACGCCGCAGAGAATTTGACTACAGTTATCTTGTCAAAATGTAGGAAAAGATTTTCACTTGTCCTGTTTGACCTCTTTACATATCTACACCCAAAAGTTGTAACGGGACTGTAGGGAAAGTACAAAAGTAAATAGCGGAGAGATGCAGGCATCGCTGACTGGTGCTAGCTGGCCCCTTTTACTGGTGGCTCCGTAGGCAAAGGAGTGGGCCACTTTGAGCTCTTTATGACTAGTTTCCCAGGTTAAACCGGAGCAGGGAGGTGGATAAGGGTGCACGGAGGATGGTCGGACCATGCTGGTGCTCTGCATCTTCTGCCGCTGAACCGGGGACCGGCGCCATCCTTGTTTGCTGCCTGGCATTTTCTGCCAGCGCTGAGTTTACCTGACCCTTGCTTTAGGAAATCACAAGGTAAATTTGTTGGACTGTCAGTGAATGTCAAGCACTGGCTCCCACACTGTGGAGCTCAACGTGGCACGTGGGATAACGCATGCCTGGAGGCCCTGCGAGGCCAATGTTTTCAGCAACCTGTGTTGTGTACTCTTGTGTGATAACACACATATATATGCTCATAAGGCTATCAAATCTCATAAAATACAGGTGCTGAAATACGTCTAGAAATGGTTTGTAAGTCACTCCTTTATTTAGGTTTTTCTTAAAGGCTCAATTTATAGGGGAAGCTGAGAACGTGACTCCCTTCTGAAGAAAAGGACTCAGCCTTGCTTTCAATTTTGGGAGGAGTAAAAGGGGAGAATCACTACCACGAGCCCTGCAGGCTGGGTCGGGCTCTGCTGCCATGGGTCAAGATCTTCTTGTGAGTCTGTATTCGGTATTTTTTAAATTTCCATAAATTTGCCATTGATATTGGGTTGGTTTTTTTTTTCCCACTGGGTTTTAATATACCTTAATAGGAATCCAGACTGATGCTCATCCCAAGGCTGGTCCTTAGCATGGGCTTGAAATTACTAAGCCACACTTGAGCTGTTGCTACTCAAAGTCAGAAATCTTGTGTTTCTTTTCCAAAGAGCTGTAAATATTGAAGAGGTGGTTCTGGAGAAACAGCTTGAAAAGAACAAAGGAGAGAGGGCACTTAACAAAATAATGTCAGCACAGTGGTGGGCACGAAAGGGATCTTTAACGTCATTATTTGGCTGCCTTTCAGAGAGACCTCTAAGGGTTTCCTACAGGCATCATAGGGCCTTTTGCCTTGGTATAGGGAGGATTGACTTTTTTTCTCCTCCCTTTTCCCTTTTAGTATCTTGAGTGTTTGCTGCATAGACACTGACACCAGCCTGCAACTTTAGGAGGGTTTCTACAACAAAGGTTTCTTCGTTTGCCGTGAGAGGGCATAGAAGCAGATAGAGCAGCTGCAGCTTGAGCACTGGAGCAGAAAGGCCGGTGACCTTTCCCTGCTCTCGTTGGTTGGGGTGGATGCTGTGTTGTGAGAGCCCCAGCCCAGTACACAGCCGAGGATGAGGAGGGCAGTTTGGAAGCTGTCAGGTGCTTGGCTGTGTGAACCGCTGCTGGAAGCCCAAGGCTCGGGTTTTATAGCATCTTTTACCTTGTAGTAGAGTAGATCCCCAGCCTGGCTGGAGGGCCAGAAAGGAAAATGCAGCCAGACTGTTGAGTCCTGTATCTTCAACCCTTACACGTGATCTCCACCAAGGTACCTAGCCAACAGAGCTGTGTGCTTAGAGGTGAAATCTTTTTATCCATAACCATCGCTCTGGTACAGACCCCATCTCAGCATTGTTTTTTCTTGCACCTCCTCTTTCCCTGAAAAGCTCTGCTGCTCTAATCGCTTTCCCCTTAGGGAGGCTGTGCCATTATTTAAAGTGACCCAGCTGTTTTATTGACAAGATTTAAAACCAACAGTTGTGCTCACTGAAATATATATGTGTTCATTTAGTTTCACCCTTGTTTCCACACCACAGCCTGGTCCCACACAAACACCCTTTCAAGTAAAGCAACTCAACAGACGGAAGAGCGATGAAGAGTAGCCAACGTGCAGAAGCTTGTTGGTGAGACACTTCAAACTCAGAGTACCAGTGAGCTCCCACTAAAGCTAATACCAGTTTTGCCCAGGAGTCAGTGAGTGGAGGATAAGAGACAAAATATGGCACCAGGCAGCTGTGAACTGGATTTGCTTCCTTTTCCACAGGGGGAGTTTCTGTGTTGGAGCAATAAACCGTAGGACCCTTCTTGTTCTGCTACCGTTTGCCTGAGCACAAGCGTCGTAGAGCACGCTCTCCTGAACGGAAAATGAAGACTTTATGAAAAATATAAAGCTATGATTCAACGAATGTAAATCACTGTTTTTTTCAAAGCACAGACTGATATTTCTGTTGCTAATAAATGCTGACAGTCTTGATGAACCACGGCGTACTTCAAAAGATAGATCCATAGGCTGTGTGGTTATTTAAATTCAATGTGAGTTTGCAGGAGGCCCAGCTGTTTAATGTCACTGGGTAGAGCCAGGCTGCAGTGTGGTCCCTGATAAAATAATTATTTCGTGTTTTCCAGAAGAGAAAGGGGAAAAATATCATCCTAATGGAATCCCCCAGGAATTTTTTACCTACGGTTTTTAAGGCTAAGCTTCTTGCTGCTCCAGCCCCTGAAGCTGTAGGAATTAAACCTTTTCTCCTCTTCTTTTTTCCTTTTTCCCCTCCAGGAAGAGATCTGCCCTGGAGTGGAAGGTGAAGGCACTCAGTCCTGCCTCTGGGCTTCAGCGGTCAATGTCAGAGACAAGTACATTTATGTGACACAGCCTAAGCAGAACAGAGTCGTGATAATTGATATCCAGAGTCAGAAAGCCATACAGGTACTTGCAAGGGGAATTATTTATTCACCGATGGCAAAAAACTTGATATGGGACAAAAAAGGTAGATCTTTACCCATTAGATCTGCTGACATCACTGAGAAGTTGGGCCTGTGTTGCTTTCACCCAAGAGGTCACCCTGTGTCGTTCGCTGTTCTGTAACCTCGCTAGCAGGAAAAAAAACTCCTTTACAGGTTGGATATCACAGTCTCAGGGCTGCATCTGCAGCCAGGCTTGCAGCTAGTGTGGGAAAATAATGCTAGGATGAATTTCTGGCTTGTGCTTACTGAGCCACTGCCTGACCTCGGTTATAAGCAGGTTGGGAAGAATGAACTGCTGTGGGTATAATTCAAGCAGAAATTGGCCCCTGATTTACTGGCCGTAAGTCACAGCATAAGATGGAGCGATGCCCAGCTGGAAAGCGGCATCGAGCAGCCCAATTTTTCTACGACTGGTGCTGCTGCTGATCCCCCAATTGATCTGAAGGCAAAGCTGCCCGAACGAGTGTAACAGCGGTGCGTGGGAATGTCTGCAGGAGAGAATATAATACTTGTCACGTGCATTGGGGTCACTGTGTAAAATCCTATCTCTGGTTTCTTTTAAGTCCTTGGATGTTGACCCCTTACCAACCAAATTACATTATGACAAGTCCCACGACCAAGTGTGGGTGCTTAGCTGGGGCGACATGCGGAAGTCCTCACCAACGCTGCAGGTAAGTCCTTACGCGTCTGAGCCTTTGCCCTTGGCGTGGCATCGTCGGTAGGAAGGTGGTGACTGGTTGGTTGCAGGTAATTAACAGCATTTAATGGTCTGGATATAAAGCCGCTCTTTAATTTGCATATCTAGTGTGTTTTATTCATCTCTCCTCCGTCCATCCTCACATATTTTTCCTGCTGTTTAATTTGTTTTTGAGCAATGACTGTGCCGTAGGCTGGCAGCAGGGCTGCTTTGTTGCCAAGGTCTGTTTTGTTTTAAGGCTGATGACAGAGCCAAGTGCCATAAAGTCATACAGCAAGGGCTGGCAGCTGACTGCGAGCAGTATGAGCCTGCGACGCTCCAAGTCATTTGTGCAGCCTGCGTGAGGGCAGCTTCTTTTTAACTCGATTGGGGTCTAAAAGCAGTGGGTACCAAGAAGCCACAAAGAACGTACTTTCTGCATAGAAATCTGTTACTCTTTAGGCTGTTGGTAGTGAGTCAGGCTGAGCAGCACATTCAAGGATAAGCATAGGGCAGGGACTAAGTGTGTGTTCAGTGCAGAGCTGCAGCACGCCCTTCTCAGACATTATGATGACCTGCCAGTCTTTCTGTCTGCAGTGTTTGGGGGCATGCCATGTAAAAAGAAGCATTAAAAGGTGAATGCATTGTACAGTGCCTCAAAATTCATACCTCTCTCAGGATTACTAGCCTATCACCCTCGTTATGGATTGGTTAAAACCACCCTATTCTCCAGTTTGGTAAAAGCATTTACCTCTTCTTATCTTCCACGTAGGAGAAGGCCAGGTTTTCTGCCAGTGCACTAAATCGCTACTCATTTCCTTTGTACTCATTTTGTCATTTGTCTCTCAGCCTCCTTTCGGATGATGATGGAGCACAATGTGGCAGAATTGTTCCTCTCACAATAAAATGCAAAAAGCAGCTCTCCAGGGCATGAAAAAGAAACCCATAAACAGCAAAAGTAAAACCTCAGGGACATGTTCTGTTATTGGGTGTCAGTGACTCCACTGGAGGGGTGCCAGTGAGGTCCCTGGAGCCCCTCCGCGCTCAGCACTGTCAGACCCACACTGATATTGGGGCCCAGCAGTGCACGTAGGCTTGGATGACTGAATTAGCTTCCGTTTCTGGATTGCCCTGGAGGATTCATCCTTCTGTTGGCGGTACAGGAACACTAAGTGCAGGCACCTAATTGGGCGTTTTGCTGCTGCTGTATGTCATACGACAGAGCTGACACCAGAGCTGATTTGATCCATCCAGATATACCCTTCTCTAGTAGTTCTTCTCTGGCACTTGCTGCCTAACCTTTCTGGAAACATAGGTGTCACGTGAATACTGCTTCTTCCAGCAAGGTTTGCTTCTAAGGCTACGTTAAAGCATTCCCCAACAGGCAGAGAAGAAGGGTGACTGTGCTTCCTAACCCAAAAACGTACAAATCTGGACTCTACGTTAGTTGTGGGGCTGCCCGAGGCTTCGCTGGAGATGCTGCCCCATGAAGGTGGGACGGGCCATCCCCACCAGCCACGTGCAAGATAATGGCCGCAGCCTGCAGACTTCCAGCGGTAAAGAGTGGACCAGCAACTCAACATGGGCATTTTCAGGAAAAGACAAATAAATGAAGGTTTCTGAGGCAATGCCACCAGCTTGTCTCACCTGGGGGTGAGCAGTTTCCTGTGCAGGGTGTGAGGAGACAAAATGGGCTCTCTTTACCCTTTCTGACTTAATTTCTTCCATCCAGCTGTGAGAGGTTTCTGTAATTAAAGGAGAGATGGCACAAGCATGTGATTATTAAGAAGAACACACCGTCTGCACAGCTGGAAACTTGTTATAAGGCTCCAGCTCTCAGTTAGTCCTCTCTGTTATCTTTATGAAGTGCACTTACACACGTGGAGAATGAGATAAGCATCAGCATCACCAAATCTCTTCTTTTTTTCCGACCTTCTTTCCTGAAAGGTGGGCAGTGACTAATGTGGCAAAGTTCATTCTTAAAACCTGCAGTGGTTAGTTGCAGACGTGCAGTAAAACATCTTTTTAACAAAGCTGCTGCGGCAGAGGTTGATCTAAATTTCTACTCGTTCTTTGGAAGTCAGGGATTTATCAAACAGCCCGTGCAGCCGGCTGATGGGATGCTGTTGTTTAGCCATTACCGGCTTGTGGGAAGCAAACGTCTGGCCTCGTGGAAGCCCTGTGCGAGAGTGGGCATCTTTCTTGAGCAATCTAATTGGAAGACATCTAAATGGCACGACCGGAACAGCTGCCTGAACTAAAGCTTGTAGGGTTTTAGAATTTCCTTAATGAATTATGTAGCTATAAATTCAAAGCAACTACTGTTGCACATCTGAGCAGCAGAAGTTCCTAATGGATGGACTAAAGTAATCTGGAACTGAGCAAACAATTTGAGTATTTAACATTTTAATTATTGAAAACTGCTACCTCTCCTTTGCCGGAGCGGTGGAGGCGCTGAGTTCCCATGGCCGTGGAGGTGTGCGCTGTGCTGGAGGGCAGCACGAGGAGGGAGGGCAGCCAAAGGGCCGTCCTCTGCTCTGCCCTGAATTTTATATGGTGCGGTGGATGGACAAACGGTTCTCCTTCAGAGGGATAATTAACCACTGTGCATTAGTGTTTGATCCTTCAAGCTGGTAAATTATCGCTGTGCATTTAAGTGAGATTAATAAATATGACCATGAAATGCATGTTTATTTTAGACAGGGAGAAATAAATTATTACGGTCTGAGTGTTGTCATGCTACTTCAGCTCCTGCATGACTGCTCTTGCTCGAGATATAAACATCCTATGAAAGCAGAGTTGCGTACTTACCTTACAAATGCCAAGCTTCAGATACTATTTATTAGCACACCTCTTTCCAGACAGCTACACCAAACAATATTTTGAAGTCATTCATCAATTTAAGTCTACTACATCCCTGGGAAGAGCCGCTCGGTACCGTGTATGGCGATGTAATCTGTATTTACCTTTCTGCCTTACTTGCTGCTCTTCCTGTACTCAACCTTGTGTGTATTTATTGTAGGTAATACCAGAGGCGAGTGCCGGGGAGGATCAGCATGTCATCCGCACGCCGTTTGAAGGAGTGGATGATTTTTTTATACCACCTACAAATCTTATTATTAATCACGTTAGGTAAGAAATTATCTTAATGAAGAGCAACAGTGACCGCACTGCTCTCTTCTAGCGGGCATCCTTCTGATAACCTTACAGCACTTTATGAATGTTAGTGAATGATTTTGTCATCTCTTACCCCCAGTTTCATATGTGAAATGGAGAAAGAGTTGAGCAAATAACCTATAGTTATTCAGTGAATCAATGAAATGGCAAGAACAAACCCCGGGCTTCCCTTGGAGCACACACAGGTGTCCTAACCTCGGCTTGGTCGGGGGTGCCTCCTTGCAGCAAAGCAGGACGCACTGCCCTGGCTTGCTTGTGCCGGGAGTTTCATGGCCAGAAAGCTGCCTTCCCTCCTCAAAACTGCTCTATGGATCTGGGCGGAAACCTATGTCACGGATTTACTGCCTGAAGTGTTAAAAGTTGATTCTGCCTGAAGCACAAAGCGTAGTTCTTCCACGTGCTTCCAGCTATTTGCTTGTTCAAATATTGGATCTCTATGTGAGGTGTATGGTTTGAACAGACAAATGTTATGCGCTGCATATTAAAAAAAAAAAACACCTCTCTGAACCAGCAGTTTTGAATGTTAATGTGATGTAGTGGTTAATGAGATTGTATAACTAACATACTAATAACTTGGAGTGACACTGGCTGCTTCCCAGCAGGAACAGGAAGCCTCCCATTAACGTTATCAAAACTGATGATAACTGCGCAGCAATTTATAGTGTTCTTACCATGTTCTTACATAACTGTTTAACCATCTTCTGTCCTCAGTATAGTTAAGCACTCAGAAAATCATATTGTAACTCCTTACATTAATCTTAGGTTCCCTGCAGTGAACTCTGAGGACAGGGGGGGTGGGGGGTTGCACTTAAATGATTACGTGTTGAATCTGATCCAAAATAAATAACTTTGCTTCCTGAAACACAAAATAATGAGACATACTTCATGGCTGTCATTCTTAATTCTTCCCTACCTCATTTTTCCAGTTTGCTTTCAAAATACTGTTGTGACTAATAGTAGCACCAGGAGGTAGGTGGCTCTGCTGAATGTTAAAGCCTGAGATGAGAAGGTATGGTCAGGTTTCAAAGACAGGAAGGTGGAATGATTTTGTTCAAAAAAACCACTTTTTTTGCTGTTGTTTTATTGTCTTTTGGCTTCAGTGTGATTAACCGGCTGGGTACAGATGATCTTCCGTAAGAAATATTAAATGTAGATAATTGTCTGTAGTTTTCCCTGTGCAAAGCAGAGAACGCCGTGCCTAATTTCCTATTTCATTTGTTCAGGGCCAGATCTTTGTCCGTTCTCTCTCACCCTCAGCACAGAAAAATAATTGCTCCCTGTCTAATGAGACTTACTGAGATCATGTTCTAAATTCTCCACTCAGAAACAATAAAAGCCAACACCAGCCTTTCCCGGGAAGGTGAATATTTAAGCAATCTCTTCCGCGAGCCAAGAAAATATTTGTATGCAAATGTTCCTGCATATGTATTTCAGCTGCCTGTTATTTCAGATGGATATCTAGGAATGTATCCATTTTTATTAGTTCCCAGGGTAGATTGTTGTCTATTAAAAACTCTCTAAGTGCAAGGTTTTCTTTGAGATCTCAGATCACAGGTGTCAAGCGAGCGCTGCCTCTCTTCTGCAGCTGTGTGCACACAAAACGCATTCTGACCCACTTTTTTAAATCAAAGCTTATGATAAGAACCATTTTTTAACTTCTTTGGGCATTCGGCCAAGTATTAAGGAAGTCTTGGGGAAAAAAAAATGCTGTAAGGGAAAGCATTTTTTAAAAAGTGTACTTAAAATGCATTCATCCAGGAGAAATACAAGTGTCATATCCAATTTCCCCACACACAGTGCGCTACGAAGCTTCACTGCAGATATTTTCTGAAGTCTCTAATGGATGTGAGTATAATGGGAAAATGAAAGGCTTAGCCCAGTGGTTTTCATGGAATCATACACTACATTGGCTGATTCTTCGGAAGTGAAATCATTGCCGAGTGTCTCATTGACAGATGGATTAAGAATAAAGAAATAAAACCAGTGTTTTAAGCAAAATATATGTTATCTGCATGCGAGCACCTTGTCCACATTGCACAAAGCAATTCTACATCTTTTGAGGAAGAGATACAAAACTGAGCACTCACTTCATTTCCTTCTGTCTGCCCTGAATGGATAAAAAGATACTCGATGTAAAATTAGTTTTCGGAAGTCAGTATCAGTGACCTCTGAATCCAGGGGAACACAAACAGGCTGTTTCTACGGGTTCCCTCTCAAATTAAGCAGAAACCTTTCTTGGCTATTCTTGACCTTTTCTTGTCTTCAAGCAAAGGTCAGATGTGCTGCAACATATATCTTTTACAGAACATCTATTCTCTGCTCACTGTTGTCTGCTCTCTCTTGAGACAGAAGACAAAGACCCCTTTTCTTCAGCACACCCTGGCTGGTTACGTTCCTCGAGAACCGTTTTACACCTTCCCTGGCCTGGCGGGACGGCGCTTAACAAAGTCTGCTCTACACCTCAGCCTTGCCAGCTCCCGCAGTGGTCCCCAGGCACCACGGGTAGCAAACAAACGCCGTAGCTCCCCTCTGATGCTCTAATTGCAGAGATGGGGTTGGACGCGGTCTTCGCTCCATGGTTATACATGTAGCTCGAAGCTGCGCTCTGGCCCCAACCTGGCAGGGATATGCTTTATTTTGAAGAGTTTTCTATTTTGAGATTGAAGCCTTGAGTATAAATTGAATTACATCTCTCTAGACCTGAAACAGATTAAATACAAAACTGGTCAACACTAGCCTACAGAACACCCAAGCCTTGATATCGGTCCTATTGTAAACTGCCCTTCCCAATAAAAGGCTTCAGCTCTTGAAGGTGTTATTCAAATACCCAAGCACATGCTCAGGCTTCCTGACTCAGGTTGCTAATTTTAACCGAAATATATACCTCCTTTTAGCATATTTCAGAAGCACTAAAGCGAGAGCGATTTCTTACGGAAAAGAGACAGCATTATTGCACACGCTTCCGAAGCCAACGGGACGGAGTTTCCCAGTTGCGCTGACTTGCGTCATTTCTCAAGCATATCACCGCGTCTCCAGAGGTGACGTCAGTGTCGTGTTTTCTATTTCAGGTTCGGCTTCGTCTTTAACAAATCAAAATCCGCAGTTCATAAAATTGACCTGGAAACTGTGACCCACATCAAGACCATCAACTTCCAAAACTATAGCTGCGTACCGCAGACCATGGCTTACACCCACCTGGGCGGTTACTTCTTTGTCCAGTGTAGGAGGAATAGGTCGGTGGCCGCGTCGCCGCAGCTCGTTATTGACAGTGTTACCGATGCCGTCATCGGCCCCAACGGCGACGTGTCGGGCACACCTTATATCTCACCGGACGGACGCTATTTGGTCAGTGCGGATGAAGACAGTGGCAGGATCAAAGTCCAGGCTCTAACTGTCCGAGGGGAAATCAAGTTGATTTACGACTTACAAACAAACATACACGTATCTGATCTGACATTTCAACCCTCTTTCACTGAAGGCAATCAGTACTATGTATATGCTACTTCACATTTGCAAACAGATGTGCTTTTTGTAGAGCTGTCAACGGGGAAAATGAATGTACTGAAGAATTTAAAGGACCCTATCACATCCAAAGACTGGCCCTGGAGCAAGTACAACAGAATTATGAAAGACAGTGGATTATTTGGACAGTATCTCATTACACCAGCTAAAGATTCATTGTTTGTTATAAATGGGAGGCAAAATACGTTACGCTGTGAGGTTTCAGGTATAAGGAGGGGTAACACAGTGGTCTGGGTGGGAGAGGTATGAAGGGGCAATAGCAGTAGAGCCTTCGGCAGGCAAGTACCGGTTGGACCTTTACGCTGCAACAAATGAGCAGTAGCATTGTATATTTTTACACTGGGGAAAAAAAAAAAGAAAAAAAAAAAAAAGAAAAAAAACCCCTGTATAGGCTTCATGGTACAACACTGGTCTACTTGCAAGTTTTATGATATAAGGTATGCTCTGCTAATAGGAAGTGGTTTTGAAGGGATATTTTTTATTTGGGGGTATCATTTGCGGTTATGAGAAAAATGCTGGGAAGCGACTAGTATCTCCACTGAGATATTGTATAAGCCACGAAACCTAGTGATTCTGTAGAACAAAACAGATCTTGAGTTTCCATACTGAGGAGCTTTTATGTTACGTTCAAGCCATCGGTTTTCTTTCCTGTATACCTCGCCCGTTAGCTGTGCTGACCCCCCCACCCCAACCCCGAGAGACTACAGAAGCAATGACTGCAGTTAAAATTCACCTTTGGATGATGAGGGAAACTAAGCATCAGAGAGCAGTTTTCAACCCACAGAAACATAGGAGAGCGATTTAATGAAAACTGATCAGTTTTCTCTGCAGGGTGGCTTTGGGAGGATTCACGGACGTGATTTCAGGAGGAGGCACAACAGAAATAGTAACTGTCAGCTCACTTTCTTCTGCGCTTAATTTTGCTCGTGGTACTACTGAAGGCAATGTTATGAGTCGTCCCCCCCACCTCTCCTAGGGCGTATTTGTGTGATCGTATTTGAGACATTCGGCGTGAAATATCCGGGCCATTAGCGCGGGTAAAAGCCAGGAAACACTGAGGGGGGCGGTCAGAGTTTGTAAGAAATCTTGTTCAGAAGGGGGCATTAGTCTTTCAGCAGCTTGTGAGCGCGGTCAGCTTGGGTGCAATATGCAAAATCTGCTCTTCGGGGGGAGAGAATTAGTTATGGTTATTCCCGTAGGAGGTGGCAACACTTCCAGAAATTGTTGGTTTCTCTCATTAAATATTTAGTAGTACTGAAGTCACTTGGTTCTTTGTAAAATAATAGCTCCAGTGACAGAGGGTATTTTTAATAGAAAACTCACTCATTTTCCAGTCATAGCCTCAATTTGCCTATTTCTTTTCAGACATTCTGGGAAACAATTTTTCTTTGTGATTTTTTTTCCCTTCCCATTTATAGTACGCTTGTTTATAGTCAATTATCTTACAGGCACGAGCAAAAAGACTCATGTAAAACCAGCTGAATCACCCCAGAATGCAACAGCTGGCATTGAGAAATTTCAGTAGAGTTCCCATAAAAAATCTAGATCCATGTGCACGTTTGGAAGGTGTAACAACTTTTCTAGCTGCGTTTTTCTAACTTTCTGTATCCGCCACCGTGAAGTTAATCAGGGCAAGAGCAGCTGTGGCTCGCAAAGGGCTGCAGACCAGGTGAGCGCCGCTGCCGCCACGAACGGCCGCACCCGAGCGCTTGTACCCCGCGAGATGGCTTGAAAACGCGGGCTGAAAACCCTCCCTGGCGGTAAATATCTGTTGCAGCGGAGCCGCCCGCCGGCCTTTCGTCTTGCGAGCAACCTTGTTGCCCAGGGTTTGTACGAAAGCAGCTGCTGAACGCATCCGGCGATAGGTAGTGGCGCAGTGATTATTTTGGGACGCAGATGCTTGAAGTCACCCATTTCACAATGCACGCAGAGGGATTTTTAAAGGAGAAGGTTGCAGACTAACAAACACTGGTAATATTTGCTTTAAATGTTAAACTTTACCAAAAGAGTAGCATTTTAGCATGGCTGTAGACCTGAAGTAATTTAAACCATTTCGGTTCTATAGAGAACATATAAAAATCTGTTCAGACAGACGAAGAAGGGGAGCTGAATCCTATGAATTCACTAAACATGGAGTCCTTGAAATCGCCCTTCAACACCCATAGGCTGAAACCCACATCTCTTCACTTACGAGCCATAGGGGTTAGAAGAGACTGTCCCATCATTGCGACGCAGACATAGCAAACAGATTGGCGTAGCCTTCCTTTAGCAATGCATGGTGTCCATGATTTTCTACTCATCTGGTTAGGAAACACACCCATGTCAAGGAAAGGAGACGACCAGCTTTGTAAGTACCTTTAAATATGCACAACTCCTTTCTTGAACGAAGCTGTATCCATACATTGCAGTCATCCTAAATGTGTTTTACCGAGGCCAAACGCTGCTCTCGTGTTCTCTTTTATGACTTCTTGAATATTTTACGATGCCTATGGTAAGTTTCCCTGTAGAGACGTTCATTGTGTCATAGATCAAGCAAACAGTACTTTTTTAAGAATATTAAAAACCTGTATATATCTGTTCAGGTAAATATTCTTGAGGCTGGTTTATATATAGGCTGTGAAAGATGTGTAACAGACCTCACTTCTTCCTGTTTGTCGCAAAATGTTGGAATAGCGTTCACTTGAAAAATCCCACTTGGACCTTCCAAAGATGTTCCCTTTCTTCCCTCCTCAGCCCAAGTCCTGGTGATGTGTTTTCTAAATTATCCTAATGGTTATATATCATACTTAGAAAATGAAGTACAACTTAGATTGTCCACACTACTTGTGAACAGTTCCAATGACAGTCAAACCTGCCATTAAAGTGCTGCACATTTCTTACTCTGATTTTATTTTTTTTATGACACAGAAATTTTATAAATACCCAAAAAATGTTTCAACTCATTTTTGCCTTTCAACTCTGTCAAAAAGAGACTACGTTTCCTTGTTTGCACTTTCTTTCCCACCCTCTTCGTGTTCTCCACCAATTCACTATTAATTCCTAACTAATAAATTAATCACAGTGATTAATTGAAATAAATTTAAATGGAATTAATGACCATTTAGGCATCCTGTGGCACTCATATATCAGGTGGGTATTCTGACACTAGAATCACGGGGAAAAAGACAGTTCCTGGTTGACTTCTGGTCCCCAGATGAGCTGTATTTTCCTATTTTCCATTCGCTGTTGAGGTTGAACGGCAGTAGAATGGAAATACTGTTTTGTCGATTATCTCCCTCAATATTTTCACTTTCTGAATGAGCGAGAGTTTTTACTGACCACCTTTAACTGTGCAGTTCAGTGACTATTTAGAAACCATCCACTTCTCTTTTAAATCGGAGCGAAAAGTCACGAGTGCCTTGGTTTGGCATCTGTGACAATAATTAAACTGTTCTTATCATTTAATACTTTGCTTATTTTTTTTACCGCTACCAAAAAAAACCAGCAGAAGTCCCAAAAGGTTTCAGTGGGCGGCGGTGGGCATGCCCGCAGGAGGGGTGGGAGGCGGGAAACTCGCAGGGCTGCTCGGACACCCCCAAAAAGGGGCTTGGCGAGGGGGGGGCTGTCGACAAACACCCACCGAAGGAGTTTGGCCGTCGGGCTGGGTTGACCTCCGTGAACATGGCTTTGCCCGAGAGACACACGAGTCCTGATGACCTGTCGACAAGTGCTTATCTGCTTGATTTATACCATGATTAGGTCTTAATTAATAGAGCGCCCGCTAGCATGCTAGGTACCAAGTAAAACAGATAAAAAGGCCGAGGTCTCAGTCCTGTAAGGAGGTAAGAGCTAATTCCCTGTATGACCCTACAGCCGGTCAACAGAATTAACAGGAAAGCGGGAACTGAGGCTGGGGGAGACGCAAGAGCTGACCTAAGTGCAATAACCTGGTTATTCATCAAAGATACGGGCATGCCATAAGGCCTGTATATTTTTTTTTTTCCCCTAAGACCCCATTCGGGGCTTTATTTTAAGTGAACATCCCTAGGGTTGCGTGCGCAGCTGATGCCTTTCTTCCTCAAACCCCTGGGACTGGGACTAGGCCACTTAACTTCGGGGATTTCCCTGCCTGCTGCGTATCCTATGACTCGCCACCTCATCCTCGGGTAATTTCTCCCTTAGAAAACCCGGGGGTAAATCCTGCTTGTTTTAGCGAGTTGCACCCCGCAAGGCGAGCAGCCAGCGCCCCGCTTCCGTGCCGGATTACAGCCCCGGCTCTACCTCCCAGCTGAAACCCGCATTTGTTGCTTGGCTCGCTGCTTTGCACATTTTCTCATGGACTAACCAAAAATAACCCCCAAAAAACCCTCCAGTATGGTTAGGTTATGGCAAACAAAGCCGTGCTCAAGGTTATATTGAGCTTTTCTAGTGCTGCTGCTGGCAGCCTGTCCCGGCCTCCCTCGCGTGCATCTCGGCTGCCAGCTGTGCGCTCTCGCGGCAGGTACCACCAGCTGCCGTTCCTCAAACGCTTTGAAATCCTTTCTGGCTTTCACCCCTCCTTCCCCCTTCGTGCATCTCTGGGGCACGAGGCGCCGCAGCGCAGGCACAGCTCCTGCCGCGTCGCCGTGCCGCGCTCCCGGCCAGCCGCCGCCGGCTTCGCCCAGTCCCCCCGGAGCAAGACAGTTTTGTCTGGTTTATTCCCTCGTTGCTTTTTGAAGCAGTCTGAAATAAAACACAGGGAGCTCTCTCCATCTTGAGGCCAGGAAAACCTGGGTGTTTCTTTTAAAAAAGAGGTGGTTCAGTGATACTAGGTGTTGAGGATGGGACCGATTCCCAGCCAAGCACAGCGAGCCCGGGAATGCAGTGCCCCGATCTGCTGGAGGAAGAAAAAAGACACCTGAAATGTCACCCGTTCTTTTTAGCCTGCCTCCAGCAAGAGGGTCGCTTCTTTTTTAGCACTGAGCTCTAAAAATAAAGAATGAAATAGCAAGGCTGTGAGGATTTTTTAAACGACCCTAAAAACAGAGAAAAAAAGAGATGGGCAGGCTTCAAGCTCTGCTCACATCTGGTAAAAATCAGGATGCCCCGAAAATGCAAAGGTGCTGATTCAGGGCTCGTGCCCGAGCGGCGGGACTGAGCCCAGGCTGGGCCTGTGGGATGACGGGGGCTGAAATACAGAGCTGCCACTATTCTTTTTATTATTATTATTATTACATGCAATAGGAGCTGGCTGTTACAGCCCAACCTCATATATTTACCAAAACACCCTAGATGCTGAAATCCTACGGCTGCCCAGGGCGGTGAGGTGGGATTTACAGCCCGTCCAGGCGGAGCGGGATGGTTTGAGCACGACCAGTGCGAGTTGTTATGTTCTTGGCCCAATCTACTCTCTGCACCAGCCAAATTGATGCCCATAACTCAGTCCCGTGGTGTGCACAGCACGAAAGGGTGCCCCGCCGAGCCCGGTGGGAAGATTTACGGGTGCCTTCACGCAGTGCTGTTAATGACCCTCGGTGCCTCTCCACAGGGTGCTTGGGTGACTTACAGTCCTCACAGACAGGGCTGGCTACTAAAGGAGCTCTGTTTTCCCTTGGTTTTCTTTTCCTTCTTGTAATTTTATTTGTCCATCATTGTAAGAAAAAGAGAAAATGCCTGAAAGAGGGACGAAAACCGATGCTGGTGGCACAAAATTCAAGCGAGGCTTTTGCGTGCCTCAGCTTAAGTTTGGGAAACCTTGTGGGTCGTAATTTCGAAATGCTTGCGGCTGCAAGATAAAAGCAAGACCTAAAAGAAATGGGTTTTTAAATTTTTTTTAACCGGTTCCCAATACTAACTTAAACCAACAACAAAAAAAAGACCCACAAAACAGAGAAAAAGGGCGAGCCCTGCTGTGGTGCTTCCACCATGCAAATTGCCACTGCCTAGAGGCTTGTTTAATTAAGCATTTCAGCATCTAACCCTTGGCAGTCTGTAGTGTCTTTGACACTTGTCCAAAGCCATCAGATAAAGGCAGTAAGCGCAGCGGAGAGCAGCAAGCCAGCTGCGTCTAGTAAACAAGACAAGCACTAAATCAAACAAGAAGCCCATCCCAATTTGCAAAGGTCAGAGCACTGGCATTTCCAGAGGTAAAACTCAAATTCCCGGGTTAGCAAAGGGCCCTCCCCGCAGCGGCAGGCGCGCGATGCCGTGCACGGCTCGATGGGCACAGCGCGCCCCGCGCCATCGGACGCCCAGCCCCAGAGCCGTGTGCTCGCCGGTCGCTCCTTAGCTTACAGCAAGGGGGTGCGCTGACGGCTGGCGCTCCAGCCGCCCTGTATGCAGGGAGCGCGGCGCTACCCGACGGGGAGGTTCCTCTTTTCTTACTGCAGGGAGTATTGCAGAGGGAGAGTTTTTAATGTTCTGTTTAAAGCCGCGGTAAACTCCATGTTAATTGACTTCCAGAAAGTGGAGAGAAGTTTCTCCATAGGAAAGCGCATAATCTCTGCAGAGAATTTGCTTCGGGGGTTTGCAGAGCCTGCTCTCAGTGGGGTCAGGCAGGGAGACTGGGCTGGCATCTTGGACTCCCACCTCTATTTTCTTCAGGCGGGTCCGAGCAAGCTAGAAAAGAGTAATAAGGCATCTGCTACTCATTCTTATTTTTTCAAACAACTGTATTATTTTCTACTGTCAACCCTCAGCTGTTTCTGCCCAGCAGCACCCGCAGGTCGGTACCTCTGTACCTACCGTACGCTGTTTCTGAGCATTAAGAATGCAGAATTTTCCTGACATCAGCCCTGAACACCCTGTTGTGCAGACAATTCGATATGAGCAGCTATTTTATATTAATCTGTATTTGGAGCATCACATTGGGCTTCAGTCTTATTTTTACAGGGAATCTAAGACAATTACTTTAAAATACAGTGTCAAAAATATTGGTGGACCACAAAGAGAGGCTAACCACTGGCTTATTAATCACCCTCTCTAGCATCGCTTTCTTTCAAGCAGCTGATCTGAAATGGGCTGTATCCCACCTCGTAGCTAGGCTTCAGGTTGTTCTCTTCATCCAGCTCATCACCACATCTAGTCCTCGTGCAAATAAAACGCCCTGCTGCGTCGGGCGCAGCTGCACTCCTCCAGGAAGATACCCCACACCGACACAGCCAGCGAGCGCCAGCGAGCCCCGCTCTCCCGGCAGTTTTCCACTCCCCGAGCTTGCTCAGCACGAAGTCGGCGCTGTATTAAACACAACTCCAGCTCTGAAGCTGACTGGCTTTGGCATCCAGCCGTTGGCACGCAGGATGCCATCTTTATCCCATAGCCAAAATGACTCAGTGTTTTCTCTCTGTAAAATTATTTCACTCTGGTAGCTACATCAGCTTCTTTATGATTTCTTAAGCAGATTTTTCTTCTCTCAAGGCAAGGCATTTTCTCAAGCCTGAAAACTCTTTATGTGATTTTTTTTCTTTTTAATTTTCATACCTTCAATAGCCTTTATTTTTTAATGGCGAAGGGGGCACGCTTGTAGACGACATCCTGGTGTGGCATTGCCCTTTCTCCCTCCACATGTGGACCACATCAGCACGAATCACGGTGGGTACTGATGATTTCTAAAGCCAATAGGGCAGGAAAAATGCTGGAGCAGAAAGCATAGTAGCAGAGTAGTGCCCTGCATTGCTACACCCCCAAAGAAATACACACCTGTGTAGTTCAGTGAGACGGGAAAGCGTGCCAGAGCCCACTGCCGAGTTAGCTGAAGTGTCCCACATTAAGCTAAAAACCGACTCCATCAGATACTTAATGTATAGCAGAATACTATATGGGAAAGGGGGGAATAAGAGAATTGACATAAATAGAAAGATTTGGGAAATTTCTCTAGGTTTAGGACGGAAAGCAGCGGTTGCTGTGTTAAACATGCAGGCTGCAGTGTTGGTGGTCCGTGGCTGGTTCTTCCCCGCACCCACCCGGCGGCTTCGTTCAGCCCCACGTGCCGGAGCACCGAGCCGGGCACCAGCGGCCGCCCCGGTGAGGCCGCTGAAACAGGGCCCCGACGGCATCACTTCGCTGAACACTTTATATTTGCGTGGTTTAAAACAGACTGCTGGCAGCTCTGCGCGCACGTGGGCAAATCAATAGCATCCCTAAAGGGCACTAACCCCATGAAGTTCTCGCTTCTGAAGGCACAAAGCTTTCCCAAGCGCGGGGTGGCCCAAACGTCCTTCTTCATGGGCAAATATAAGGGTAAAAATAACAACCCAACAAATTATGGTTTTTCTCCAAATAAAAGGTGAGGGGACTGCATGCCACGAGCTTTTTTCATTTCTTTCCCCAAACTTCATTGAGGATGCTGAAAACTAACGAGAATTCCTGGTTAAATGTGAAAGCGATGGCTGAAAAAAAACAAAATTCAACCACTTCCATCAACACCAAAATCATGAAGAGCAGAGAGCAACATTTTAATATTCATTTGCATTTTAATAGACAAATATCTGCTGCTGTTGCTACAGCGTGCTATTTTGGACACACAGGGCTGTGATTTGCCTGTGTGGGTTCCTTATTCATCCTGGACTTCAATGTGTCTGAGTCTGCCGTGAAGCACGGGTCTAGGAATAGCACCGGGAACCTCCCTCCCCACCACGGCACCGAGCCGCCGCCGAGGTGAAGGCGCCGGGAAGCCTTCCTCCCGCCCACCGCTCTGCGTGGGGCAGCTCGGGGAGCCTGGCAGGGCAGCCCAAGAGCAGATGTAGCGCAGCGCCAGCAAAATAACGCAGCAAAGCCTTAAGCTAAATGTGTGAAGTGGCCTGCTGCTCATTGATCGGGGGCTGTTTTCCCAAACTGAGGGGTTTTTCACCTTTTTTCTGTCTCCCCTTGTCTCTGACCTGCGTTTGCAGCCGCTTGTTCCCCCACCACTGACTTCATCAATCTCTGTGTGTGCCCAGCTCTCACCAAAGCCAGGATCCTGCACTCAGCCTGCAGACCAAAGCTTAGTCAGCAGGTGAAGCAAAACAACCCCACAAGACCTGCTCAAAAAGCCTCGGGAACCTTAGTAGGTGGCCTTGGGCTGGTTTTTTTCCTTGTCCCCTTGACAGAAGAGCCTCTCCATAGATGGGCTAATTCAGACGCTGGCGTCAGTGGGGCACCGTCCCGTATGTACAGAGCTACAGCGTGTCAACAGCATATCCCTGCCCTTTAAGACTTGCTAAAAGTCAGGTTCATTTGTCTCAAGACGGACTAATATGTTTCAGCACTGAACACATCCACTGGAGACCGTGCACTGGAAAAGTAAAAAAAATCAGCTTTGCCTGAAAAGGTCTCTTCTTGTAACAGTAGTACATGTGATTCCCCCCCCCCCCCATTTATAAAATATATTAAACTATTTTTAATACATCAACTTTAGTTGAGATTTGCACCAAGGCAGTATTAGCGTGCAACATCTGAAATGCATTTGTATTTGCTTTGATGTGTTACACAGCACCGCTCGCAGTCTGTCTGCGGTAACCTGGGATAGAAGGGGAGGGGCAAAAGGGAATCACACAAAGTGCTCTCTATACATACTGTAAAAACTCTTTTTCTTCAAATTTTACAATAAAACTTGACAAAAGCTGATGCTGACAGTGTCTGTTTTATCCTTTGGGTGGTAGGATTATTGATGACAGGACACTGGCTCCCTTTCGCCCTGGATATCAGTCTGCAGTCAATGGCATTTTTAAACCGTGGGTGTGTTCATTCAGCTGAAATACAGTCGAAGCGACGAGCAGGGCCCTAAAAAAAAGCAGCTGAGTGCAATTTCCATGTGTAGGCACGTGTTGTTTATATGCACAAGTTTATAACGGCATATTTGCGGCTGGGAGCCTGCAGATCCCGGCTGGACAACCAACGCAAGGGAAGGAGGAGGAAGGGCTCGAGGCACGCAGGGGATCGTCACCTGTCACTGGCAGGGGTGACCTTCCTCCTCCGGGCAGGTTCCCCAACCCAGCGCACCTTCTCCTCGTGCCGTCGCACTGCAAGACTCAGCCCCAGCCCTCTGCAGTCCTACGGCAGCTTATGGGCTTGCGCAGGGGGTAAAGCAGGGCAACCTTTGGCCCTCGCTGACTGAGACAGAGACGTCAGTCAGCCTTCCTGGGTTAGCTGTGCCACTTACCACAGACTTCTCCGGGAGCCTTTGCCCTCGGCGATGCGATGAGCAGCCAACACCGGCCCCGGCCCCGCCGCGGCTTGATCTGGCGGCAGACCTTGTCCTAAAAGCGATAAGGTTGGAATAGGTGAGCTCCCGGGTTTCTCATGCACCGTGTGCTACGGCTCTGTGGTTTTATATTTAAGATTAGCCTGCCACGTCTGTGTATTTAATTTATAATTATAATTTTGGCCTGGGAAAAATTAGGCTGTCTTCACATGGAGCTATTGTAACGCTGAGACACAGATGGCTGATTATCGAAATGTCTAATAGCATCTTTGTACTAGTCCTAAGGCAAAGAAAACCCACTTTTGACAAGCATTATTTGCTGAAACAAATTCCATTTAATTAAGACATGAAGCCTGCGCTGAAAGACATCCTAACTTGTCAACAATATTAACTGCAGCATATACTGCTAGAGGTTATGCTTTGCATTAAGGCTAAATGGTAAAGGACAGGAGCTTTTTGAAGAATTTCTTAAGTTTTGCTTTGAAGCAAGGCTAAGCTGGTCATTTTTCTTGAACGCTGTTTTACTTCAGAAGCTCAAAACAGTGCTGATGAAAACACCCAGTTTGACAGTTTTGGAGGCTAAAATCCTCTTTGTACCCTAAAAACTCATGCCCTTCCCCAGCGTCTGCAGAGCCCTGACATCCCCGAGTGCATCCCGGAGCTCAGGGGCTGCCTCTGCAGGGCCGTCACCACCCACGAGCGCCGCTCGTACCAGGATGTGTGTCGGCAAACCATCCCTCGTGCCACCGCATCGGCAGGACAACATTGCACCCGCGCCTCAGCAGAATCCGTGGGCGTCCCAGGGAGGCGGGGGTTGCTGCGCATCGCTCGGCGAGTGAGCCGCGCTATCGCTCGCAGGGGTTATGCGCGGAGCCGGCAGCTCCGGGTCCGCAGGATCCCATATGGCAGTAAAACTATTCAAGGAGAAATTATGCAGACAGTCAACATGTTCAAGGCGAAATGAATTATGCTGAAAACATCAGCACAAGTAACAGTCAATTTGTGTTACGGTCAATGAGCGCAGCTTCATTTGTTTTCCCCTGTTAGAGGCCTGGGGGCTCAGGGGCCTGGGATACTCGGGATGCTCTAATAAACACCCTAAAGCGACCACCTTCGCATCGGTCTGTGGCAACACTTGGAAGTTAGCAGAGAAAAAAGCTGTGCGGTGATAGCCATCACACGCGCGGCGCAACGCTGCGGCCACGAGCGGGTCAGCCGCTAGTTTTCCCCACCCACGAGGGGGCATTTCAGTCGGGCAGGATGGTTTTGGCAAGGGTGGGCGGAATAAGGGCAGCAGAGAAGGTGCTATTTTTCATTACTGCGATTTCGACTACAGGCCGACTCCCAGCTCTTGCTGGTCCCTCGCGGTTTCCCTGGATGGGATGGCAGCAGCGGGAGGCCAGCGCTTTGCAGGGCCCGCCTCGCCCGGGCAAGACCGGGAAAATGCGCTGGTCCGTGGTCGCATTACGGGGGGAGAAAAGGCGAATTAGCAGATGCACTTACCTGGCATCGTATTGAAAGTAAGAATGCAGCACGCGTCGAAGCGAAACCGGCCTCTGTCCCGCCAATAAGCCAAGAGGCTCCTGGCTGCTGCGAGCCAGACTTTGGAACCAGGCTTGCACTGATGAGCAACTTCTACTGACGCCTTATGAGCGAGCGCCCGAGCAGCGGCTCTGCCACCGCAGAGGCCACGGTCTCACGTAAAATGGACTCTGGATAAAGCTTGACGAGCTGTAATCATGTTTGTGTCAAACATCCCTTCAAAACATCACCAAAGCACGATGGAGGCTGATAGAAGCTTCACAAAACATGATACAGATGATACAGAATATGTTAAATTTGTGTTTATTTAAATCCTTCCAGCAATAAAATCAAACCCACTGGCAGTTGTTTCAAAGTGTTTCTTTAAGGCAGCCAAAAAAAATCCCTGAATTATCATCTGCAGCAAACAAAATGCAGACACGCTATTAAGCTGGGCTGTAAATAGCGTTGAAAAGCACACCCTGACCAATAAATTAGGGGCCGTGGTGGCAACGGTGTTAATGCAAGCCTGGAAGGAGATGCTCACTAGGGGCAAATAATGTATTTGCGGTGTTGCAGGAGAGACGAGCGAGGCAGCTAATGGATCCCGGTTGTGTAGCACACATTGTTCACTAAACCGTTCAGACTGCTGCCAAGCGCCTCGCGATCGATGGGCAAGTGATAGCCGGGAAGATTTACGCTCCCTTTCACGCCTCCTTGGGCAAGCTGGGACGGTCCAGAGCGTGCCGTGAGGTGGCTGAAAACTCAGTGCCAAAAACCGTGCCGGGTCACCCAGCCCCGGGTGCAGGCTGCCGGTTTCCAGCCCTTCGATGAAATGAGTATGGCCTCTTCAAGGCTTTGCTGTCCTCTCCCCCTGTCAGAAGGAAAATAGTCATTAGACAAACTTTATGACTGGCCGCAGCGAGCTGTCTGCTGTGTCTGGTGTTGGAGGCTGCGGGCGCGCAGGAGCCTCAGCGCCGCTCACCTCGGGCGGGGACGGACGTTCCCAGGTGACAGGGACAGAGGGACAGGACACCAGCTGATTACTAGGGCTGTGCTGAACAAAAGAAGAAAGCCAAGAACTGTAAGAGATCTAATACGACTTTACTATAATCCTTTAACAAATCAGGACATACTTCATGGTTCCCAGCAAGCTTCTAAAGCGACAAACCTTTTAATTTTTTTTTCCTTATTTACTTACTTTTGCTCTTGAGGTGAGATTCAGTCAAACCGTCAGGTAGTTCGTGGAAGATACCAAAGCTTTGCAGGATGAAGCTCAGCAGATGCAGAAGGTTTCACCCTTGCAGCAGAGAAGCTCCCACAGGTGGCAAAGCACTGCAGGTGTCCCCCCACCACCACTAGACATGAGGAACCTCTGCGACAGCCCGTCGCTGCTTGGCTTCAGGACCGGATCCCATAATGAGATGGATGGTGGGGTGATGTGAGTAATACCACCTCGTGGAGTGACTTTGGTGGGGTGGGAGGAGGGACGGGGATCCACCCCTGCTGCAAAACGTGCGTGGGAGCTGCCTGGGAGATGCTAATCCTTCCTACAGGCACGTGAAAAACTGAAGTGGGAAACAAGCACCGGCCATGGCGCTCATAGCAGGGTTTGCATCTGCCATGCCAACTGCTCCGTGTGCGAGGCGGAGACGTCCTTCCACCTTCTGCCTCTCTGGGCAGGAGGTCATGGCAGCAAGCTGCTCTGCCTTCTCTGTGCAGTGCCCAGAACAACAAGGAGCAGAGCCCTGACTGGGTACTGGCATAGAAAACAAATTGAAGGCGCAACGGTCTTCTGAATACGGAGCAATCGATAGGAGTACTGGATTTGCCAATATTTCAGGTATTGGCAAAGGTAAAACCATTTTCAAAAAGGAACTAAAAAGAAGAACCATTTCTACGCACAACCCTTAAGCTGGCTGTTAGCAGTTTTGATAACCTGATCTCTAATGGCTTCAGTCCAGCACGCGGGGATTTCGGTCCTTAATTCCCTTTGAAGAGGTAAGGTGCTGCCGGGTGGGTAAATCCCTGCTCAGATGGGAAGCAAACGTCCCGCTCCGGGACGGCGTCAGTGTGCCCTGTGCCGCCGGAGCTGGCCCGGGGTCACTCGGCTCATGGCCTGTGCTGCTGAGCCTTAAGCCAAGTAGCATCAGTTCACTGAAGATGATGCTTAAATATCCATTAAACTCATCTTTCCCATAATAAATAGTCACAAACTAATAATATTTTTAATGTCTTAGCAGGAGTATTTTAAGTTATTTAATAATTTCTCCCATTTTATTTACTACATTTTTGGTTGTGCCATCACATGGTTTAACTGTTTAATGACGGGGCAAGGCAGCAGCCTCTACCATAGCAGTAGACCACAGAAGTCATATATGTCATATTCATCAATTTTTCCTATTAGGACTGTGCGAAAAACATCCTGTGATGACAAAAACATCAAGAAATTATTCTTCTTGTACCTTTACTCCAGAGGCAAAGGCTGGATTGTGATTGCATGGCATAGCTTGGGGTTACGTGTAGCCATAACCTTTGAGGGGCAGATCTCCAGTTAAAAACAGCCATATATAAATATAAATAAATCCAGCAATTCCTATGGCAACTGGAAGTGACACGTGTGCCGATTACATCGCACCCGCCCGCGCCCTGGCAGGTTTGGGCCACACAGTCCCAGTGCGGACCAGGCAGGCGTTACCCAAGGGTGGCCTCATGGGTACCCCGGCACTGGAAACCTTGACTTCTGTTTCCACTTTAGTAGAGCAAGTCTCACTACATTGACTTGATGGATGAGTGCACGAAGGAGTGGGAAAAAATAAGGAAATTTTAGTAGAGATAAATAGGATTTACGGTGCTGTCATCTCCCGCAACTTTGGCGGTTCAATTCATTAAAAGTCCAGACAAATTAGATGTTTGTATTCATTTAAAATAATTTCTCCTCTTTGACCTAGCTTAATTTATCATTTTATGTCTTTCTGCAGTGCTTAGGAGAGCTGCTGTTTAAATGAACCCAAAGGAATATACGAGTAAAATATTAAGTAGTTATCGTTAACAACATGGTACATTAAAACCCAGCACCATAGCTTCCCTACAGCTATTTTTGCCAAGCCAAACACGAAGTATTCTCCTACAGATGTAGGACTTGTAGTTCTTGCTGTACTGAAGCCGAGACACCTTGTGACAGCGGTTTCACAACTAACACACGTATCTCAGGAATTCAAGTGTAGTCACTGCAGAGAAAAAGAACCAGCAACGGGGAAATCCTGCACCTCGACATAACTAATCCTTATTCAAATATTTTAAATTTTTTTCTAATAAATCAAAACCTACCGTCTCTGCCACTTTGTATAAATTTTGGAATTTTGTGTGCTTTTGCGCGTAGCTACCCCGTAGTGATGATAAGTGCTGTTTATAATTTTGTACATTCGCATATCGTCAGAAAGGAGAAGCTGGATAATCCACAAGCATCTACCCAGAACGTGCATATCTTCAATTTCAGAAATGGATTTGTGTTTACGTCAGCCCCGGGCAAGCTCTGACAGGGCCAACGCAGAGTAACCTTTATGCACTCCGGTGTTGAGGGAGTTACAGGTTTTAATTGAATTAATATAACTCTTAATTAAGAGTTACAGGTAACACAAAAGTAAGGTGCTCTCCTAACTGTGTTATTCACGTCTCCATCATCAGAAATTGATGGTGTCGGTGATGGCTATGTACGTTATATTTATTCAGCGGGCTTAAGCAAAGACATACGGAATCCTGCTAAGGGTTTGGTATCTTCTTTTTAAATTACACATACTAATGTGGTTGTCAGGTGGGGAGAGGGATAAGGAAAAGATAGAGGGCTTCCCCAATATCTTGAACGAATCAGGGACAGAATGGAATAAACTAATAAAGACAATACAAATATTAACCACATGAAGGTGATGTTACTGCCTTAATACAGAGCTTCCTGCAGAAGACAGAGCCAAAAAACTCTAAACTGCAACAAAAACTAACATCACCAAGCAATTTCCTCCATAAATAGCTAATCTGGGCTGCACTAACATGGTCTCCAAAGATCCTTTCCAGGATTGTCCTCTATTACACATACACGTGTGCCCTGCACTGGAAAACGGCACAAAGAACATGTGCAAAGATGAAAAAATGTGGTTTTTTTATATATTTCTCTGTGTGTGTATATAGATATATATATAAAATCAAGTGGTTCTCTGGAGATGATGTGGATTTTCACTGCATTAGCAGACAGCACACGGCGTGCAGCAAAGGATGTTCTTTCCCCTATTTCTCCCACAGCACCCAAGTCTGTGATGTGGCATTACTGCTGGTTCAGCCCTTCCTTATTAAAGGCTTTTTACAGAAGACTTAATTTACAGGTACACTTTTGCTGCTCATGGCCACGAGTCTCCCAGGTGAGAAGGTTGATGCTTAATGTCACAACTACCATCTGTTGTCTGTCTGAGATGTTCAGGGGGATCTTTCCATGTGGTCTGATTTGTTTTCTGCCTGGAATCTGCGCTCCTGTCTTTGGATGCGATCCAGAAAACACCTGTGATTTTTCATTTTGAAATACCATTTGCAGCTTGCTACATGCTGACTTGGGAGTTAAGAGATCTGTGGGGAAATGAGTGACACCAGCATGAGCAATTTGTTATCATGACTCAGAAAATTACAGGATAAAACATACATATCAGCATTACAATAAAAGGAGGGCTCGCTTCTTCTCCCCAAGTGCGTGGGACTCTCTGCTCCAAAGCAAGACCCCTCTCACCCCGTGCTGACCGTGCAGCAGACGGCAACGGGCCACGCCACGGTTTGCAGAGCGCTCCCAGATGTTGGCCACAGCCTCTTCCACCCCAACTCAAGAGCCTGTGAGACCGAGGACAAAGATGTAAGCAAAAAAGCCGTGAGCTCAGGGAGCAGGAGGGGAGGTGGCACTTTATCAGGTTCGGCAGCAGAACGGTCAGTGAGGTGTGGAGATGAGCGTTAATTAAGGATAAGTAAATGACCACTGTTTTGGCCTTCAGCTGAGCCTGCAAACCGCTGTGGTCTGCTTGGAGCTCCTGTTCGCTCTGTGCCACGAGGTCTCTGCAGGGAGCGGGCGGAAGGTGACCCTTGTGAGAGGGGCGGCTCAGAGACGCCGCCGCGGCGCTGGGCTCGCGGCTGCAGAGCGAGCTGCCAGGAGCAGCAGGGTCTGGTAGGTGACAGGTGGGCAGGCAGAGGGACGGGTATCCACAGAAAAATATCTATAAATAAAAGTCGTAGTCCAGTGAGTTGTCCCTGGTAAGGCTGTTGCAGCCTGTCTCTAGACGCGTCTGTATAAGTAGAGGTTTCTCTTCACGTTCAGTAGCTGTTCAGAGCTCAGACAGGGACCTCTGCCATATTGGCTCGTAATATAATAATATATGTGTAATATCTGAAGATCAAGATCATCTCTCTATTAAATTAGATAACAAATAATTAGATAATTTAAATTTACTTTATGAATCTTCTAGAGAGTAAACTGCTTACAGGCAGCTAATGCAATAAACTTACTTTATAAGCAGAGAGCAACATCTGTTACAGCCAAGAGTCTGCAGCACACATTAGGATTCTGTGCACACCCGGCCATAGTTAGAGTAAATGTATCATTAAGTTGGTATCCTTTCCCATTCAAAGCACACTTTTCAAGATTTATGTACTGCAGACAATAAGATAGCAGGAGAATCAACTCGCGCTCAACTCTTCTTGCATTCCCTCCCTGTCCCATGCAAGATAACGTTAATAAAAAGGGTAAGATAGAGAGTGGGAGTTAGGGCATGTCTAGGCATGGCAAAGGAAATACAATTTTCTGTGCCCCCCACCCCGCCAAAGGCATGGCAGAAGCTGTGCTAAAAGGGCATCGTTAAGGTCAAAATATCAAGCCCTAAAAAAAAAATAAAATCAAGCATCTTCATCACACAGCCTTCCTTGCATGGACGTGGCTGTCAGAGGTGCAGTTGCAGGGCGTGTCCCAGACCACAGCCCGCCCAGTGTGGGCAAAACCCTGGATTAAATTACTTCCAAAAAATTCTTAAATATCTTAGCTGAGCATGTGCAAAATGCATTTTTTTCCCAAAGGTTTTTTACATCAACAAATTAGGCAAACACAATGACAGAAAGGGATATTTACTCTTGCAATGGACACGACACGCCTATTCCAGACCTGAAGGGTGCTATAAAAGAGCAACAAATACATTTTCGCTTGGGCAAAACAACGTATATAAGAGACCACGTCAATCTAAACACCGACCTTTTTCAAAGTTACAATGATACTGCATTTTCAAAAGTGACCAGTGATTTCTTTGGTGCCCTCGCTGTTTGAATGGTAGAGGATCCTGTTTTTCAGAGGGTGGATGCTTTATTGCCATTGGTGCAGCGTGTCTATATTTGTAATTGAACTGGCAGCACACTATAAAAATAAAACTAAATCAGCCGAGCAATGCTATTGTGCATCTTAGCAGTAATAGAAAACCACAGTGTCCCTTCAGGCAGCTGAGCCTAGCACTAAAGACATCTTCTGATGTCATTTATGTGAACGTTGCATTTTGACTGTAAATTACTCTACCGTGTCAGTCACACATACAAACCCTGTCAGTGGTCACCACACGCTCCACGAAAACGAGCCTTGCAGCTGCTGACTTCCTCTGTTTAAGGCAAACTCAACAAGGTGGTATTAGTGGGCAGGAGTCTAAGGATAAGCACAGTTTATCTGTCTTGGTAGGAAGGAGAGCCAGCCCCCGGCACAAGCGTGGCGCCGCGTCGCCCATGAGCTTGCTGTGGGTGAAGCTGCTGGGAGAGCCACGGCAGGTTAGCTGGGGAGAGAGACTGTTGTATCTGTGCTTTCACTAACAGTCATGGGCTCTTATAATCCCTCTCTTCTTCTTTGTAGAGTCTGGAGCATGTCCTGGTGAGGGTGTATGGATGGTTTGTGTCAACACTTTCAACTCTGTGTCAATATCTTCCTTCCGGGAAGATTAAAGGCTTTGGGGAGACTGAACTTGAACAGCATGAAATAAAACAAAATAAATCAACACAGGAGCCACATCACAGGCACCTATGCAACAAAATCCCCTCCCAGGATTTTGTATGTGGTGGAAAAATCCGGCAAAGACAGCTGATTCACCCTTCCAGCCAGAGCTATTGGAGAGCCGCCCGTCGTGCTGAGCGCTGGATAAGATGCAGTCAAAGTTCCTTTGCTGCTGGAAGGTGTCACTTGCTCTACGTAGGGCCGTAGAGCTACCGGCATGACAGATGGCCAAGAAATGGTCATGACAACGCTAGTACGAGGTTACTGCATGAATTGCTGTACCCCGCCGTTGGAGCTAACATGGAGCACAAGGCCCTGCGATGTCCAAGAGCGCAGGAAACAAAGAGCCGAAAGCTTGGAAGTTGTAGCCCTGATGTACCGTTATGGACAGGAGCCCCTGCTTATACTTTGCTATACTCAGCAGCGAGCTGCTAAACAGACTCTTCTTTTACCTCCTGAAGATTATCCCATCCTAGACTAGAAGTTATTAAAAATTCCTAGAGGTTTCAGCACTGAGGAGCCAATCCTTGCATATTCCCTCCCCTTTGCCCAGTGCATGGGAAGAGCCTGTGTGTCCTGTGTCCTCCTTCAGGCAGTTACCCATGGAAGCAGATGGAGGAAATGGGCGAACTTCACTTTGACTCCGACCATGGATTTCAGTGGGTTCAATGCTCATCTCAACATGGAGCGCGAGGTCAGTGTTTCTCAACGTGCTTTATATAGGAAACAGGCTATTTTTGATCTCATTGTTCTTCTGGTCCTGAAAATTTGCCTCTTCCCAAAAAAACTCAAGCAAACAAAATTCACAGACAAGCCTACCACTGCACACACTCCGGAGGGTGGCGGATACCTCTGTTACCGAGTACCGAGGCTTACGTATGGATGTCAAGCTGTGCTTTGCCTGCATGATGCAGAAATAACCAGGCAGAAAGATGCATGACTTTTACTGGGAGAATGTTAGAGATCTATGTCCACAACCCTAAGCACAGGCACATCTCTCCTGGCATTGGACCCGGAGCTCGTTCAGCTTTAGGTAGTCCACACATTAACCTAAGGACCCTTTGATCACAGTCTACTGACTGTGAAAATTGGGATGAATACGGGGCTTCACGCTCCAGATTTTGACCCATTATCTGTGGTTGGGTCAACTGGCATGGAAACACGTGTATAAGAGCTGCCTCAAAATAGCTTTCAGCCTCGTGGGCCATGCAGAAAATGGCACACTCCCTACGATTCCTTGGTGTGCAGAAAACCCGGTACGAGCTGTGCCACGAGCTGCTCTGAGGGGAGGAGGTGGTGTCAGCTTAGGATACACTGAAAATTTGATACCTGGATTAGGCACAAGAAAGAATTTCCTTTCTTGAGGAAACGGGGCAAGGGGGTGTGTGTGTAGGAATCCACATTTTCTCTACTGAGAAAGATTTCTAGACCAATCTCATTTATCATGCATTCATTTGTTAAGTAAATATTCATAATATATAAATGCTAGTGTCGCTTTAATATCCTGATTAGCATGGTACATCTTTTCCTCTGTCTCGATAATGGTGAAAGTCATACTAATTGAAGTAATGTTGTGTGTCAAATGATATAGAGCTGATTTACTTAAGACTTGAATGTCTGCTCCAATTAACTTCCAAAGTAAATTGCACTGCAGTTGCTTTTTCTGTCTTTTATGAAATAGAATACATAAAAAGTATGAGTTGCAAAGCAACTCTGCCAAAATACTTGTATTTCCTCTCCACATATTCACTGACCTTCTGCCAGTCATTTCCAAAGCAGAGAGAAGCCTGCAAAACTCGCAACAGTTCTCCCCAGCTCCTGCAATAAATTCATATCTATTTGCAAATACAAGATCAGTGAGCTGTCTAGCTCAGATTTCAGGCATTTCTGTACACTGCACAGCTGTTAGAGCAAGCAGCTATTCTAGAGAGGAAAAATCTGTACATGGAATAAAGATGTGAGAGATATAAAGTCCATATGGTTGAGTGAAATAAGATCATTGTGTCTAAATTCCTTTTTTAACTCTTGCTGGATGTGTTTATAATCCACCTTTACAACTCACACAAAGAAGCATCACTCGGGTGCGTTACCATTGCAAATGTGACCTTATTAATATCCACTGTATCTTGTCAGTTGGGCTAACGTTACTGGAATATATTCTACCGACCGCTACTATATTTTTGCAGTTCAGGAGTGCATTTGAGAAGTAGTTTACATGATAATCAAGCACCAATTTCAGGCCAAGTGACTGAGATGAATAATGAACTAAAAGGAAACATTAGCTGGGCACTAAGAGTAAAAACAGAAACATCAGTTTATAATGAAATAGAAAAATATATTCAATGGTTGCCCAGATATTACTTCAGAAGGGGGGGGGGGAAGCATGAAGGACTGGAATCCTAGTTCACGTGATTTTTAAATAGCAAAATTACTAGTTCAGTTGTCAGCACACTGCTCATATCTCATGTCTACAAAATTAAACTGTAGGAGACCTTAGGCTCTGATTCAAAGCACTTCAGCCCAAGGTATAACTCCAGGCTCAAACCTAAACTCACACATGCCCCAAACCACATAAGCACCTAAACACGAAGCACTTGTTCACATTGCAGTGATTTGAGGGCAGCTTAGGCACAGGCTTCATCACTTTGCTGAATCAGCTCTTAGCAGATCTTCCAGACTTGCACAGTCTGTAGCGTCAAACCCCAGGAAAGGGTTTATGGAATAGCTACAATTTCTAAGTGCAAGAGCGCACGAGGCGATGCCCCGGTGGCTTCCTGGGCTTGGGTGCCTGGATCCCACAGGGCTCAGCTGAGGACCATCACCCCGGCCATGCCCATCACCCCGGCCGCGGGCGCTCTCCTGCTGCAGCCCAGCCGCTCTTCAGTGTTTAGTACCACTTTAAATTCTCCTGGCAAACCAGAGGTACCTGAGAAGGAACAAGTAAATATTTAATCTACTGAGTTTTAACAGGTAGTTCTGGGGAGAGCTATTGAATTTCTATCTGGAAAGATGATTTGTGTGCTCAGAATATCAGAATCTGCTGTTCACACAGGGATGTCCAGGACAGTGAACTCTCCCCAGGAATACTTGAATTACCAACATTTCAGCAGGTCTTTTAATGACTCTTGCCTAAGCTGAGGGTACTTTATCAGTATTCATGCAATGGACCGGTCGGGGAAGCTGCAACCACGCCGCTGCCTTTTCAAAGCTGGGAAGGAAGTTGAGTGGCACCGATCAGCCACCAATAGCAATATCAAATAGACTTTAATCAATAGCAGCTGGCAGCACTGCAATGGCTTTGGAGCTGCAGCCGCGCACCCAACCACACACCCAGTCAGCGTGGGGGATCCCAGCACGGTCGCAAAGGGGACCGACCGCGCTCCTGCCGGCTCAGCTCCAGCGGCATAACCTTCGAAAGGACAGAAGCAAAGAGACTCAAACCTAAACTTTCTTATTTTTAATTATGTTAATTCCTTATGTTACTCTAATTTAGTAATTTGTATTTAATTTCCTGTTCAAGGGGGGAAAAGGCTGAGGAGAAGCAGATGTTGCCCCCTGTGGTCTGTAGAACAAAAAGAGCCATGAAAACTCATCCAGCCACCTGATTGTTTTTTTGTTAAGTAACACAGATGCTGTAAAGGTGGCGAGAACTGAGGTATGTCAAAACATTAACTTCTGGTTTGTTTTTTCATTCTGATTTGAATTACCCAGTAAAAAATAAGATGGAAAGTAACATAGTAAACCTCCTTTCTCTTCCAGCCACTGAATATACAGCAAACATCTGGTTTTGTCTCTTTTCTAATACAGGAGAGAAGATTGTGACTAGGGACTTTTGCAATAAAGCACTGGTTTTTCTAAAGGCTGTTTAAGCAGAGGTTTATTTATGTGCTTTATCTTTAAAGGGTCAGTGTTTCTGTTCCATGTAGTTCAGTCATAACTGTTACAAAAGGTTCAGGACTGATTTAAATCAGGCTGACATAAATGTAAGTAAGTTTTGGCCACCCTATTCAAAAACTTGTCAAATGGTGCAACTTTTTGATGTAGCCTCTGTGCAGCTCGCTATGGATTACAAATGCAAAAACTGCCTTAAATTGCAAAGCAAAAGGAGGCGGCGTGCTTCTGCACTGGATGGGGCAGGAGGGTAGGAAAGAGATGGTTCAGGTCTGGTTGGCTTTAGCCATTTTGTCACATCTGTCAAACACATTAATGGGTTCAAAAAATGTGAAATTTGGTAGCAACAGGTAGGTTAAATGGGGAATGTCCTCTTCTGAACGTGAAAAATCTATTAATCCATTTCTAGAGCTCCCTGGTCATAGTCGAATGAGGTTAAGATGATGCAAGTGAGATTGCTATAACTGTCCTTTGATTGCAAGTCCAGCCATTGTGAAACGAGGAGCGCTGAGAGCCTGAAGGCTGAGCCTAGAGGAAATATGGAGAGCTAATCCAGAAGCAGAGTAGCCTTGGCCATGGTTTTGCTCTGAGTCACCTCTCCTGCTCTGCCGACACAACTGCATCAGTCTCCTGGCTTTGCTCATAGCTTTCACTCAGCAATTTCCTCCCTGGCTCAGAAACGTCTGCGTTAGAAACCATTGTCATCAGTTTTGGTAGCGATCCTCAAGATCTCTTGGCCGGCCCATTTATACTGAGAAATACTTTGCCTATTTCTGCCGCACTTTTCCAGCTGGAGGACACACATCTCCTACGTCTTGCCTATGTAAAGATCCTTTTATCTACTCTGGTTCAACCAGTCAGAAAGCAGTGTGAGCTGTGCTTCCCCCCAGCTCCAGGGGATCAGGGATGCTTGGACCCAGAGCTTGCACTAGATTTGTTTCTGGTAGAGAGGAGAGTACATACGGAGGAGGCAGTCTGCAGGCATTAACTGGAAAGAGAAAAGTCATAACTTTGCCCTGGGAAAGAATGCAAACATCACATGTTTAGGGAAGAGATCATTCTGCTGGAAGAAAATTACACTGTTTTCTTCAATAAAAAAAGTATTTCAAATCACTAAAATATGCGAACCATTCTCTCATATTCCACTAGGTCCAAACCGTAAAAATTTACAGCTGAAGCCGACTCCGTGGCGGGCTGATGATGGTAAAGGAGACTAGACCATGACTTGTTATGTAAATAAGCCCATAAAAGTCTTGAGTTTTTACGTGAAAATTCTGCCTTTAGCTTTGTGGATTGTTTAATTTGTATGTACATGATTATGCAGTGTTATTATACAGAGAAGGCATTTTATAAACCTTTAAATGATCAATCAGTTAAATAAATAAAGCATCTCTGGTGATGTCGTACTAACTTTTTAGGAAGCGCCTCATCCTTCTGTCATTAACATAATAAGCTTGAATAATGTTTTCACAGCAATTACCACCAGTGAGTCAATGTCTGCTATTAGCAACCTTTCCTCCATGGATCATGAGCATAATAAAGCATGACAGCCCCAGAAGACGCCGCGTGTCAGAAGACTTGCTCCAGTATCAGTGCCAGGCTGCTTTAATGCGGCACGTATTGTGACAATAGATCGTCAAGGATCATTCAATGCAACAACAATTTACTGTCTCAGTGGGAGTGTTCTCATCTTGAGAAGTTCAGCAAGTGTTATAAGTCTGCAAATTATATCAGACATAAGAGGAAAATAGATATATACCAAAGTGTTTTGTAACAAATAAGAGTTGTACCTGCTCAGAAACTGCTTTTTCAGACCGTATTACCTCTCCTTACATGGTTACCTTTTGGCATTGGTTCACACGGGGTCAAGCTAGCACAGCCTCAGGCTTCAAAGCATTTTGTTGCAGAAGAAAAGGGCCAGTAAAATGTTTTAGGACAAGCAGTACTCAGCCACTAAACTTAATTAAAAGCAATGTGATTTAAACCCGACACCCAGGGGTTACGTGGGGGGTGTGGAGGTTAATTGCAATTGGTACTATATTACTTTCCAAACTCAAATTTTCATTCCTTGTATGCAATAAATACTGCAAAGGCAGGTTACAGGGGAAAAAAAAAAATTCTACATATAAGACGTGCATCATCTCTAATTCAAATATAGGAAAGTGTTCTGCAGACAGTAATTAAGCCTTTCAGTACCTTTGCACAGCTGGAATATAACCCACTTCATAGGTTGGTGGCACTGACACTGCAGACTTCATGCCAGACCCCGGTGGTGTCAGGGCAAATGCAGGAGCAGAACACACATCTCGCTCCTGAGAGCGTCCCAGAGATGCCACCTGTCCAGCAGAGGGGCTTCAAAGCAATAGGGTCACTAGAAAATGTAACACTGCAAAATCTTCCTTTGTGATTAAAATAGCTATTTTTCTCACAAATACGTTGACAGGGATTTTATTTTCTTCTGCAAAATAGCTGCACAGACAAATTTGTCATAGAATCACAGAATCATTAAGGTTGGAAAAGACCTCTGGGATCATGAAGTCCAACCCCCAACCCAACACCCCCAGGCCTCCTAAACCATGCCCTGAAGTGTCACTTCTGCACGTTGTTTGAACCCCCCCCAGGGACGGTGACTCCCCCCCCTCTCTGGGCAGCCTGTGCCAGGGCCTGACCGCTCTGGCAGGGAAGGCATTTTCCCTCATCTCCAACCTAAACCTCCCCTGACGCAGCCTGAGGCCGTTCCCTCTCGCCCTGTCACTGGTGACTTGGGAGCAGAGACCGACCCCCCCCTCACTCCAGCCCCTCTCAGGCAGCTGCAGAGAGCGAGAAGGGCTCCCCTCAGCCCCCCCTTCTCCAGGCTAAACCCCCCCAGCCCCCTCAGCCGCCCCCCAGCACACTTGTGCTCCAGACCCTGCCCCAGCCCCGCTGCCCTTCTCTGGACACGCTCCAGCCCCTCCAGGCCCTTCTTGTCCCGAGGGGCCCAAACCTGAGCCCAGCATTCGAGGTGGGGCCTCCCCAGGGCCGAGCACAGGGGCCTCATCCCTGCCCGGCTCCTGCTGGCCACACCAGTGCTGACACAAGCCCGGGGGCTGGTGGCCCACAGAAGTGAAAAAAATTTCTTATTTTAACAGTGGAAAGTTGCCCGTATGGGCTGAACCTCCAGCCTAGAGATTTGCATCCTCTGGTGGGTGCTTTGGAATACTTTGCTCCCTTCTTTTCACTACCAGCCTTTGCAGCGTGAAACCATCGCCTTCTCCAGTTTGGGAAAGTGAGCTGGGGCTGTCTACAGGCAAAGGGACTGCAAGAGATCTGCTCACCCTTTGCGAAGGGCATTTATCCCTTGGTACACCATTATGTCAGATTTCCTGGAAAATGTAATTTTACTGAATAAGCAAAGAAAAAAAACAACCAAGCTCCTACAAGCAGGTGGATAATATCTGAAGTATTAATTTGAAAACAGATTTTGCCTGATTTTAAAAATTCTTTTCTCCTGCCATTTTGAAGCAACAGCCATGCAAGTCTCACGTTTGCTACTCTAACGTACAGTAAGTTATTCTATTTAGTTGGCAGAATTTAACATGATTAATGCAATCGGGAGTTTGAAAACAAACCCCACCTCTGTCTTCTCTTCTTGGAAACATTACAGTTATTCCCAGTTTCAATTATTTTCAATTCCACCAGTGTGATCAGCATATTTAAAATTCAATCAGCCTTCTTGTTTAAAACATTTCATGTGTGTGTCACACTAACAATCAACAAGAGTCCTGAATTTAACATCTGTTCCTACTAGTAAATGGTTTTAATTTGAGAATTGAAAAAATATATAAAGTAATTACTAGGTACTCAATCACAATGACTAATGTGTTTGCTACCAGCAGCTCTGTCCTGTCAGCAAAAACTCTGGAGAGGCAGGGTGGCAGAAAAGTGGAATTGATAGAAATTGGGGAAAAAATATTCAGAATACTGAAACTTGAAGCAGGATGCTGTTGTGGCTTTCCCTGGGTAGACCTGGGGAGCGCAGGGAGTCATTGCTGGGGGGACACGCGCTAGCTGGCTCGTGGGATGTTGTGCTGGCTTTGGCATCTCATCACGCCTCCCCTCTGCCCATATTCTTGCTTGTATTCTGAAAGCAGGTTTGATTTTGGTGCCACCGAAGGCAGGGTGGGTACAACAGCCGCAAGCGGCCCGCTGCTCCGATGGCTTTGGCCGACACAGCCCCCTCCCATCGCCTCCTCCGTAAATATTATGCATTTCCCTAGATGCTGAGGTTTTGTGACTTGAACCAGTGTCTTCTCTGCAAGCAGTTAATGCAATCCACTCAAGAACAAAAGGAAAATCTGTAATAAAACAGCAGGAAGGTTTGTCCGTTACAGAGCAAGTCCCACCCAGCGTTTTGCATACAAACAGACCTGATGCCCTGCAGAAAAGAGGTGCCTCTGCCACGCAGGCTGGGAAAGCAGAAATAGAGAGCTTAGATATCACAAAGCAAAGTCCTGCAGAGGCTTCCCAGGTGGGGGCTGCTGGGGCTGCTCAGCTCAGTCCCACATGCCCTCGGTACTTGTTATCCCCGGAGACCTCCCGGCTGCTGCTCCGGTCACTCTGCATCTTCCCAGGGGAGACACTGTTCTTCTGCCAGGGCCACAAGCAAACAAAAAAAAAATCACCATGTTTTAAAACCTATGACTAGATACACATTATGCAAACTTTAAAAAAAAAAATAATCATTGCATCTGGTCGGTTTCCAGTGTGACTAAGCACGTCATGCCCTTGGGTTTTTCAGAAATCAAAACTCGAGCAAAGAACCGTCGTCAGAAGAAGTTCTGTCCTTCTGAGCACTACAAGCTTTCACGCTGAAGACTTCACGGGGCTGGAGGCATTCTCACCCCAGGTGTTTCTGGAGAACACGGGACTGGATGCCAACAGGTCTCTGGGAAAGCCTGGACCAAGAACACAGACAGATCAGACAGGGATGTGCTTTTTAGCCTAACATAAAGCAAGCACATTTTTCTCTCCTGTTCTATATCATTGCAGGTAGCATTAGCACAGCCTGACCCAGCGGATTCACCCCCTGCAGAGGCTTACCCCGCTACCTGGCCTGGCAAACAGCAGCACCACTCTTTGACACACACAGCTTGATTAATTTTATGGGTATATTCCTTCCCGAATCCCTTACTGGGGAGGATTTACGATGGCATCGCGCACCGCCAGGAGAGGCTGCCGGGCACGCTCACAAGCCGCTCGCCCCGTCGGGGCCGGCAGCTCCTCGAGTCCAACGCGCCGCGTGACGTTTGAGGGCGACAGAGCGACGGGGGCATCCGCCGCTGCCCAAACCACTTGGAACAAACCCTCCCTTTCATTTCTGCTCTGATATTGATATTTGACCTTGGCACTCGATGGGGATTATGGCGGTTACTGAACCTTTCAGAAATGGAAACTCCTTGCACGATGTTTGGGGGCAGGCTGTCCGTCAAAAACGTCTGTTTGCCGTTAGAAACGAGCCCCTGAAGCCTGCAGCTGGATAAAAGTGGTTTCAAAAGCCATCATGCATGCCGCATTACAGCTCCATCCCGGAACGCTTTGTTCCTGATTCCTGACAGCCCTTCGCACGATGACTCCAGCAGAGCCAGCGCTCATTTGCAACACCGGGGAAAGCAGCCCTGTCTCGGCACTTTGCTCCATTGACTCGACCATTAAACGTTTCTGTTATTTGGGGAATAAACATTCTCTGCCTGGGGGAGCGGGGATCCCGGGGCAGAGGTTTGTGCATTTATCCAGGAGATGCTGCTCTTTGCGCCCACATCATGTCATATCCCAGCAGTACATGAATCCTTTTATGAGCATCTGATAAGGGCAAGCAGTGCGAAAAATAAATGCAAGTTGGCCATCCTAATACAGTTGAACTTCACCAAGAAAAAAGATTGACTTCTTGTTTTTCTGAAGTGCACTGTTTACTCCAAGCCTACCAAATAGGGACGTTTAATGTTGCTGCTTAATGCAATACCCTTTAAAAGACTATATACTCTGCGCAGCACCGCTGACCTTGCTGGAATAGGGAACATTATACTCTTTTTTCATGTAGTCCTCGCAGCACGAATCCCCAGACTTTGCAAGAAGAGGCTGCAAAAAATTCCCCATGTGGGATTTCAGTATTTGATGCTACGGTGGAAGCCCCGTTACAGCCAGCAACAGAAGCGGGAAGAAATTTGGCCTTCAGATGGGTGAATGAGCACGAAGCTAAGGGTGCCTCCAGCACACGGCTGGGAAATCAGCACTTTGGGCTGTTAGCAGTCAGCCAGAGCTGTTCTGCAAGGTGCTTGGAGCAGGGATCAGCCCCCTGGGGGTGGCACCGTGCCTGGCCTAAGGGAAAGGGTACCACCTCCATGACAATAAATAACAATAAATCACACTGCCATCCCTGTTCCTCCCAGCTTGGGTATCAGCGTCCTCCTTTGTAAAGCACTCCAGTTCCTAAACCACCTTTTGAGCCGCCTATCGTTATCAAGGCATCTTATGAAATCATTAAGGTTTTCATTTAAAGGAAAAAAACCTAAAGAAATTACCCAATTCCCTGCAAAACTACCAGTTTTTAAGTAACCACATTCCTCTCAACATTTCTTTTATTCCAGAAGTAATATTTTTACTTGCGAATCCCTAATTCTTTGACTGCAATTATTTTAACCATCATTAAACAGCAATTAAATAATAAAACATCCTAAGCCCTATACATTCTCTCTGCTGCAAACCTTACTGATACCAATTCCACTGAAGCTAATGCAGGAATAAAAATCACTGCTTCCAGCTCATTGGACTTAACCCAGAAAAAAATACATGTATTTTATAGAAACATCTGATGATTCACTGTATATTGAGGAGGAAGGGAAAAGTACAGAAGAAAATATGGGACAGATTCCAAATTATTGTGATTATACTGATGTGAAATTAAAGCAGTGAGCCAAATGGTGAAGTGAGCCAAAATGTTTTTTTTTCTGTTGAGTTTTACCCCGGCACCTTTTGCTCTTCCCTTGGAAATACAGAAATAAGACCACATAGCATGTTATTCCTAAGAATTAGTGCTCGTGGAGGTGACACAGGAGGGGCTGGATGCTCTCTGGTACAACGTGATACCTGTATGAGACTGAACAAATTCAGTAGCTCTCAATAGTTACCCAGCCTTGCTTTGATATTAATACCAAGTAATATATATTGATATTAATAAAGGAAGCCTCATGCAGTGCTGCAGTCAGTCGAGGCCGATACGGCACGGTTATTACCTCTGCGCGTAGGTGCAGCTAGCCAACACTGCAGAGACGCTGAAATTTTCCCAATATATTTTGGACCTGTATTTTAGCAATTTTTTTATTACTTTTAGCACATCTTCAAACACAGGCAAGCAAATGGAAACAAAATGGTAATTCTTTTGAAATACGGCGATGTAGAAAATACATATTCCCTCCATTTTGCCTCAGAAGTGAGAAGAGTATTTCGCTTCTCGTACTTGCTGGCGACGCTCCATTCAGTTCATAATTTAGATGTATGATTTGGTACTTTGGATCTGCTCAGTCAGACGCACAACACAATTCTTAATTATTTCAAAAATTATTTAAATGGAATAATAAATCTAGCGTTTGATGTAACATGGCTGCCTGACCCAAAGAAATATGTGGGTAATTATCGTGCTTCCCAAGTGGGATTTTTTTTATCCCCCAAATCAGTCACTAATTATTGGCCACACTCGCAATGATCGCTTAGAGTAACTGCGATGCTTTGCCACATGGTTTCAGACAAGAACAATATAACCCTCTGAATGAAAATAAGTGTAGAGTTTTTATTCCTAGGCCAAAATGCAAATGTGGTTGGTCTGATGGCTCCGTACTCAACACACGGAAATGACTTAAATAAACAAAGGTTATGAACTTGCAATACTGATTTTCTAACCAAGAAAGCTCAGTATCGGCCCCGGGCACATGCAATTTGGGCAGGGTCTGGAGAGGCCACGCAGTGTCTCCGCAGTAAAAACCAAAGCCCCCAGCCAGGACTGCACCACGCTACGGAGAGCTGCGCCTCTGCTTTATTTGCCTTTCTGTTTTTTAACTGAGCAGGGAATTCATGCTATCTCTGAAAGTATCTACAATTTTGTTATCATTGCAAAACCCTTAACAAGGTCACAGCAAGCGGAGGGAAATGTAGATCAGTCTAGTAATGAAAGGGTCTAGCCAAGCATATAGATTTTTGGTTAGAAGAAGAAAAATCAGTGTACCTCATATACGTTTTTGAAAATCTCCTGTATAACAACTCACATATGATAAAACACCATTCAAAAAATCACACCACCTCAGTTTAGCACAACCTTCTAACTTCCAACTTCAGGTAGCAAAGTCCTCTTCAAAGGTCAACAACCTAAATTAAAAATAACCAGCGGTAATAATATTGATTTATCACCTCTGGAGGTATATTTTTCACAGGTGTCTAGTTAAACTTCAGGTAATCTCCTCAATTAGGATACTTTTACTCTCAGTGCAGGTCCCCCAGTGCAGGTTTCAGCTGCATTTAAAGTTGCTCTCAGGACTCTAATCTGTGTTCTGTCTTTGATTGCTCTGGGAATACTAAACAAAAAATAGGTTGCTGAAGCATGAACAAGGATGAAGAGAGCCAAGAAGACGACATGCAACAAAAGCTCTGCCCCCAATCCTGCTCCATTTCATAAATCCTTGATTAAATGTGGAGAGGGTGACATAACCTCAAAAAAATTTCCTCAGACTTCTATAGTATTTCCGATGAAAAGCAGTGTTCCTTCTCCCTTTCCTTTTCATCTGAATACAGCTCTTTTTCTTACTGTATTTGCTTCAAAGAAAAAATACATCTTTGCCTACCTACTACAGTATTTTTCATTCTTTAACTGTATTATATAAATCTGTATGTATGCACAAAAAGAAAGGGAAGGAGCAGCTCTGCACACAGCCCTGCCTTTTTATACCGGGCTTCCTGGATGTTTAACTTGAAAATGTTCTGGTAGCCTCAGTCTTTGCAAGCACAAACCCAATTGACTAAAGTATGTAGTAATTCATAGTGTGAACCAGAGTGCAGGATGAAGCCCCTTAATGCAAGCACTAATCTGAGCTGTGTTGTTAAAAAAATGCATACTAGAAAAACATGTGTATTTTGTACTACCTTCAGTACAACTCCCATATGTGTGTGTGTAAGTGTGTGCGCACACCACGTATATGCCTATGTACGTATAACACGTTTACCCATCTATCCATAAAGAATAGTGTATCCCAGCTATGAACCCTTTAGTGGAAGACTTTCCAAAATGTAATAAGCAAAGCAGTTAAATTAAACCTCGAGATATTACCTCCCGTGATACCACGGAGCCGTTTCTGACACACCGGTGGTTTCCTCCGGAGAACTGCGCTACCAAAACCAGCACAAAAGTTCCCAGCCCGGCGACTTCACGCACTGAAGCACTAACCAAGGGACCTGCGGAAAATGCATTATGAGTAAATTTGTTTTGCTGGCGTTTCACAGAAATGCATGATTGTAAATATCTGCCAAAACAAAGTCACCCCTCATTCCCTCAGATTTACTGTGTGCTTTCAAAAGCATAGAGCGTGAACTAATCACAGCAGCAATTAGCAGCTCCTTTAAAGAAGGAAAACACTTAGTGGGTGGAAATAAAAAAGGCTGTTTTGTCACTATTGTCCATAAATTGGTTTATCTGAAAATTTCCTTAGCGAAACTCCCCCCCGGCTGCCAGCGGAGGCTGTGCGTTCCCCCGCGCCCCGTCTCCCCTCAGCCTGGATCGCGCCGTAAAACCAAACCGCCGACCCTCGTCCCCGTGCCGCCGTCGGCGCGGAGGACAGCGGTCGCCCCAGCCAGCGCCCTACGTCTCTCTGCTATTCTGCGCCTCTTTTGAACGCATTCATGTAGAAGCGAGTTGTGTTGATCTTACTCTTATCAGCAGTTGCCAGGGCCTGGGACGGTAACTTTGAATTAGCATGAAGTGAGTAATTCCTCGAGTCCTTTGCAGAGCTTTAAGCAATAGCTGCTGTATGAAATTATTCATTTCCCATTGCTTGTCAGCAGTCTTTTTATTTACCATGATTTTTCTGTCCTTTATCCCCAGCTCTAATTTTGACCTTTAACTCTTCAGTTACATGTTACACTTTCCGCAGCCACCATAAATTTCTTTTACTCCGAGGTGCAGCAGTGGAAGATGCTGTGGGACAGCAGGTACCACTCCTCTCACCCCCCAGCTCCTGGGCAGAGGTGCTTTATAACAGGTCTGGTTTTCGCATGTCTGCAGCCATCAGAAGTGCTGATACACAGGAGCAACCGATCATCCCTGGCAGGGCTGCAGAAAAACACCCCCAAGGCGCACAGGAGGGACTGGAAATACGGACACATGCACATCACACTGGCAAAATTAAAGTCTTTACGACGGCAAACGCAAGCCAGGGAGCTCAGCAGCTTGGTCCAGTCCTTGTCCCCCAGGGCATCCTCTCTCGGTGGGTGTAAGGGGCTGCTGGGCAACCGGGCACATCTGGCAACGCCACGTTCGCTGCAAGTCAACCCACATCTTGACGTTGCTATTTTCATGAGTCTATCGAACACACAGAGTGTCAGTTCCCATCTTGCCTGTGCTCCGTGATGCCGTCAGTACTTCATGGTTGTGAGGTGACACACCGTTAGCCCCGATGGACCCGGGTTTGGGGACCTGCTTGGCACCCAGAAATGCCAGCGCTCGCCCCTTCCTGAACGCACCCAGCGAGGGAAACGAAGGGCAGAGACCGCGACAGCTTTGCCTCCTCTTTCACAGCAACGTATTTCAATCAGAATGGCTGGTTCTTTAATTATTTCCTCATTATTTATGATACTACACCACTTGTGTGCGAGCTGTTTTAACTGACGTGATTTGCTATGGAGAATGTGAGAAAAAGCGCTTCATTAAGTGGCTTGGCTGCGAACAGCAATCGACGGGACTAACACACCCCGCACGACCAGGAAAATACAAATTGAATCACTCCCACAGCTTCCATTTACGCACTTTCCATCCAGGTGCATGGAAAACACATTTCATGTTAAATCCAAACCGCACAGTGGACAGAAATTTATACAAAAGTATTAAATTGTTTCTATTTATAAAGTAATTCTGGATGAGATTATAGATTCCCGGCTTGGATTGACTGCAAATTCTCCATCCTGTGACTTGATTAAAATGCATTATGAAAGAAAGATGTCAGGAAGGCAGCCTGCATTTTCAAGACAGGAAAAAAAAAGTGCTCGGTTTGCCCTGCTGAATGTCCTTTTGAGCAGTAGGAGCTGCTTTAGCATCTTTGCTGCACACTCTGATAAGCCCGGCTCCAGAACGCCACATTTTCCATTCCACATTTCCATTTAAAATTCCTGTTTCATATGCTATTCTGAGACCGGTTACTTGCAGTTGGAATCTTAATCCAAATATGTAAAGCTTAAGATAGAAACAGGAATAGCTAGCTCAAGAAATTGATAAAGCTTTTTATCTTTCCAAGTTACCGTTTCACATTTGATTCAGCACGCTAAGTAATTGTGCACGGGCCCGTATGCGTATTCTCGTTAATGAAAATAAGGACAACAAGAACAAACAACTGAAATAAATGTCACTTGATAATGCAATTTTTAGTGAACGAGAACATTCCCCGTTGCTGAGCCCTGGGAGGGCTGCGAGCGGCAAGAAGGGCTGAGCTGACCGCGAGGACTGCGGTGACCCCGCTGCCTGCCTGGGGACTGCTGGGAGCTGGGGGAGTGGCACTGGCCAGAAAACCACACCACCACCAAACCTTTTTAATATATATAAAAAATATATATATATAAAATAGATATAGATTAAAAATATATAAACATATATACATACACACACATATATAAACGTAATTATATACATATATGTATTTGTGTGTGTATTTACATATATTTTATATAGACATCTAGATATACTTTTTTATATTAAGTTTATCTATATAACTTTATATATATATACATATGTATTGCAACAAATTATGAACTCACCAACTTCGGTTCCATTCCGATTTGACAACTCACTAACTTTTTCCTGGATGAAACTACCCTTGAAATAACTGATACTGTCAGCCTTTCTTCTGGAAGGGGAAGAGCCAGCGTCAAGCCCTTGCACTGACTGATTTGGGCAAGGTCTGATCCTGCACCTCCTGCTCACCCCAGAGGCTCCTTCCCTGCAGAGAGATGCAGAGGGGTCTGGCTGCTGGAAGTCTCTAGTAAAGAGGACTCCAGCGACAGCGATGGGAGGGAAGGAGAGCTCTTAGAACACTTTTCTTGGACACAAGAGCTGCCAGAGTCAGAAAAGACGCTGAGAAACCAAGTTTTACCCAGCCCAGGCGAAGGGCCAGAGCAGCTGGGAGCCTCGCTCCTCACCGGCTCCGGCCACACCGCTTTTACAGACTCATTGCCAGCGAACTGATATTAGCAGGAACGCTTTACCAGAAGAATCTCAACCCTCCTCATCTTCAGCCTCTTCCTCCTTCTCCCTTCCCATAGCACTTTCTGCAGGCTGTGGCTGCTGCGTTTAGTTTTCCCTCACAACATCCCACTTTGAGGAATAAGTGATCTCCATCCGCGTATTGGCAGCGGATACAGGCATAAGAAATTCAATTCAGCCGTCGGGCCAGGCAGGCAGAATTGACACAAACCCGTTCAGGCCAAAACAGCAACGCGAAGGTAACGCTGCCCGAGCGGTGACGGCCACAGGAGATGAAAATATTTTTATTGAGAACAAAAAAAAACCCAAAACCTATAGGAAACTCTGAGGCTCAACACCATCCTTTGCCATTTGCCCTGTAGCTTCTTTCCCCCTCCAGATCTAGTCCTGGCTGTGCAGAAAGAACCCAGAACTGACGCCGGCTGCAGTCAAACGAACCGACCTCTTTCCCTTTTCCAGCTGCTTTGCACGGTGCCTCCAGTCAAACTGTGGCCCGGTGGTACTGCCGGGACCTGCAGCCCCTTCCAGCAACCAGCCCCAAAGCCCAGACCCTGCCGAGACCCAGCAATGTATTGGAGCAGCCGGGTTTGCTCTGTCCTGGGTGTGGACAACATGCATCGAGGCTGGGGCTCTCCTCCAGCATCACGGAAAAACTGATTTTGCACCCTTTGCTAAGCGTTCCTCTCTCCTGTGAAACAACTTCAACAGCTACTGCTTCCAGCAGCGCTTGCACACCCTCTGCCACTGGCCGTGGCACCGAGAAATGTTCATATCAGGCCACATCCAAGATCACTCTTCTCTATACAGTATCTGAGCGTGCCATAGTGACACCTACGTGTCTCACGGGAGGACACACAGCCCCGGGTATCGCCCTGTATTCTCCCCACTTGATCTCCCAGTATTTAACTTAAAACCAAACCACCCGGCTTGAAAGCTTGAAACCAAGTGTTTGTCTCCATCAGGTGTAATTGTGGGCATCCCTCGCAGCCATATGAATAGCTAATCTTCCTGGAATCTGTAAATCTAACATTTCAGATTTATAAGAAAATGCCAGGAGGGCATTCCTGCGTTGAATTTTCAATTTCATCCTCCCTTACAGACTTAACAGCAAAATGCCCCTAATGTCGCTTTTATAGGGATAATTGAAGATATGTACCATAGCAAATATACCTCTAATAAAGTGAAATGTCTGAATTGAATTAAATGAGATTCTGTTGATATCTTTTCCTGGAAAATCAACCTGTTTCTTCTTAAATTAACCTGGCCTTCAGTCTCTTTACACCTAATTGTTACTTCCCTGGTATCTGCTAATAGATTTCAAATCAGAGGAAAGCGAATGATAATCGGAACTGCTTAAATTCCTTCTTATTGATTTGGTTCAGTAGTTTCCAGCTCCTTGACTCTGGCTCTGCCAATGCGCTCTGTGTGCGTGTGTGAGACTTCACGCGTGTGTCAGTGCATGTCTGTGTGCACACGTGTGTGCGTGCATGTGTGCAGGTGTGCGTGCTCTGAAGATACATGTACACGTGCGTGTGCTGCTGGTATTGTGCTCGTGCAGTACACGAAACCCAGCTTTGAAATGGCAAAACCACGATAACGTTTGATGAGACCAATAAAGGAGCCGGTGCTACATTTCAGTTTGGCGATCAAATGCTCCAGGTCTGTTAAAACGACATCTAAACATGTCATTTGCTTACGATTCAATACTTACAGAACTAGAAGACTCTCACCTAATTTTTACAGTTCCGTATATGATTCTCAGCATGGGGTGAGGTTGTGCTACAGGAGACTGGGAAGCTGAGTGCTTATGGTTGTTCTGAGAGTACGATCTGAGGCCGGCAGCAGCTATAACAAGTACCAGATGCTGTACTTTATCTGCTCATATTTTAACCCCTAATCCCAGAAGGTCACTTGCTTCCAAGCTGTCGCTAACTCCAACGGGCAATGATATCTTTGACAGTGTCGCGCCCGTTCAGAACTTGCTAAATAAATCATAAAAAATGACTTTAACATTCCAGTCATACCCGTCTCCTCATCTGGTTTCAGTAATGCCAGCCAGGTGGAATTTATGCTCAGTGTAATCAACCCAGATAGTTTCCTTCCTTGATTAATTTTCTGCCTGATATTTTGATCTGGTGTTAAGTCTGCTCCCTCTTCTAATCCTGCCATTTTGTCATCGGGGGGTGAGCACCGGGCCAGCTTATAAGCAAGCCTGTGCATTGGAGCTGCCCACGGTGGAGGTTGCCCAGTCCCCTGCCCACTCGTGTCAGCCCCAGCATCACTCCCCTTCCCCGAGCCACACTGGGTCGGGGATCCCACTGCTACAGGTGTAATGTCTTCTCCTTCCCAAAACTTGAAGCATTGCCTCCAAGCAGGAGCTTCCAGTCTATTCTCTCCTCCTCTCATTTTGCCTGCACGGCATGTGCTAATTCAAGTTTTAAAATAGGCATCCCTTCAGAGAAAAATAGAGATTGCATATTGCAAGGGAAGACTCCCAGCAACACCAGCACCTCCAAGACCCACGCGCACCTGAGAAACAGAGGCTTTATCTCTGCATAACTGTGTATTGCAAATATTTCTCTGCTCACATGAAGAGCTACAGCTGAAAACATAAAGATACAAAAAAGGTAGTGCTTTTAACACCCAGCGAGATAAAGGCGGTGTCATTCACGCTCACAGATATATTGTAAGGATTTTAAAAAAATCGTGCAATTTGTCTCTTCTGACAAACACAGGATGCTCATGACCGCTCCCAGCGGCGGGTAGTGCTGTGACTATAACAGCATGGATCCAGACGTCAGCACCGGGCTCAGAGGGCACGTTTCCCCCAGTGAGGTATTTTACCTTTGGAGAGAAAACACCTCATCTCCATTCCTTGCTGTAGAGCACAATTGGGAAAAAGCCTTAAATGCTGCACATTGGGCTGCTTGGTTCTGATTTCCGGAATACCTTGAAGAATAGCAATTAATGAAAAAAGAAAATGCATTCCTGTTCTTTCTGAGCATTATCCTCTACCTACATGAAGATATACTATAGTTATTTTCAGACATGGCTCCAGCCACGTCTCCAATATTTACTTAATGTTCACACAATCCCTGTTTTAACCCCGCTTTTTTAAACGCAGCTCTTACCAGTCACAGGGCGAATGTACACGGCCTGACATCTCACACTGTGCGTCACTGATCAGACAGGGCAGCGCTCTCCATCTGGGATTCTCGCAGTGGCTGGATGTCTCATTGCTGCTTGGTTGTTACCGGGCAAACGCTTCATTATAAACCCTCCAGGGCAGTGACGGGGGACACAAATTTCAGACAGGGATCTCCTCGGCTCTTTAGCCACACTTTGCGGCCTATAAGCTGAGAAAATACACATATTTTATCTTGACCCCAGTCCATGTACTCCAGGCAATCCTTTATTCTCAGAAAACATGTAGCTGTGGTTCTTGGCACGGTGCTGAGGTTCTGGGGCAGGCTCATTTCTCCCCGACCAGGGCTGACGCGGAGCTCTGAGCTGCCCCAATGTGTTTGTGCACCATCCCTTAATGATTCTGTGATTCCATGATTTTCTCTCTGTCCCACCCCATACTGAAGCAGGACTTTAGGAACTCCTATACTGACAAAGTTAACAATTTTAGGTTTTAATACTACTTTTTCCCTCTCTTCTCATCCCTTCCTTTCAGTTCTAGAAGAGATCAGTGCACCTCACCGAGTAGGACTTCATCCCACTGCAGACCAGGATCACCCAGACGTTGTTGAGTCCCACACCGGGGCCAGAGGCTGAGACGGAGATCTCGGAGAGCCCGGACTCACACTGTGAGAATCGCCTCTTGCAGAGGGCGATCGCACTTCGGGTGGAGCTGAGGCCAACAGCGATGCGCAAAACACAACACAAAACAGCAGAAACTAAAGGAAAAAAAAAAGTGCTTTTAAACTGGGCAAGCTGAAAAAGTTAAATTTTTTTTTTAATGCTATCAGTAATGAGGTTTTAAATTTTTCCCCAGAATGAGGCTGTCTGAAATATGGATCATACTTATCACATGTTTTCATTGGAGAAGATAATACAGATATTATATGGTGCGGCACGCTCTGAAGCAGCGTCTTGATCCCACCGGTTTTTAATTAAAAATACTGTGAGCAGGTATTGCATTAGTCCTTGGCAGATCTTCTGTCAAAACCTTTCTGTAATCAAAAAGTGCAAGGCAAGTTAAAGTAACCAAATCGGTGTTTCCATCATTGGCATGGTTTGCTGGAAATAGGAACATTTTTATGTACTTAAGGCAAGTTGGATATTTCCTATCAGTTTATCAGCAGGTGGTCATATTTTGGTGCTCTAATTCTACTGAAATAAAGATGTTACAAAAAGCGGACAGTACGATTTTTATCTCAAGGAATTTTAATGCAATACGCCGCTTCGATTTTCGGTTATCTGTCCTTACACCAGGAAGAGCAGTAGGCAGTTTGGCTGCAGAGCAGAGCCAATCTTCCAGGTACAACCTTTCCCAGCTGCGCGACGTTTCACCCTTACCTTTTTTAACACAGCGTTATAAGACAAATATTAATGCAAAGAGCTTTAAAAATCACACTATTGAAAGTTCAGCTTCTTGAGGAATGCAGCAGTCCCTAAAGACACCAAGCACCACCAGGATGGGGAGCGGAGTAGCCCTTCCCCAGTCATGACAACAAGTATTTTAAATCCTCGTTGAAAAAGCTCCACAATTACATTATGAAGGAAAGTATCTGAGCAAGTAAATACTCTGTGATTTCCCCGGGTACAAGGGCACGCTGCCTGCGAGGCACTGAGACATTTCAAGATCACTTTGCAGTTCAGGCAGGGGCTGATGAACAGCTCCTGATGGGTAACGAGGAAAAAACTTCGTCAATTAGAGAGCTGGGAAACCTTCCGACAGGAGAAGGGAGTTTTCCTGTTTATATCATGAAAGATCCCTTGCAATGAGGGGGTCAAGAAAAACGGCCCAAGACACACCTGCAGCCATAGCAATACCCTTCCGTTGCCGACAGATTATCTGTATAAAATGCCAAGTATTAAAGTAACTGTTCCCTGGGCTCTAGAGGGGAAGCCTTCGTCTCGGTTTCTTTGGAAAGATACACCTTCCCTTATTTCATAGCTCAGTCGCAGAGACTGGTCAGATACAGACCGGAGAGAAGGAGAGCGGGAGATCTGCCGGCGGGAGAACCGCACAAGCGAGGAGCGGAGGAAAGAGCGCCGTGTCCATGGGATGAATCCATGCCTTAGTACCAAAGGGTTTCTCCAGTCAGGTATTTTGTCACAAGACATTCCTGCCTACCCACAATGAGGGAGACTAAAGTCAGCATTCACCAGGGCATGCTGTATGAGACGATTACAGGGATAAAATCCAGTCCACCGAAAGAACCGATGGCCACATATAACCTAAAACCTACTGCTATTGCTGCCCAAAACGGCTATTAGGGGTAATAAGGAATGGAGGCTTCTGCTGGCGATGTCTTTTGTTACTGCCTTTCCTTCCTCTGCAGTGGTGCAGCAATACCGCTCCTTGCAGGAGACACAACAAAGCGGCAAACTTCGCCTGAACCAGCCTTCTCTGTGTTTTAGCTGCCTTTAGCGTAAGAAAATTAAATTAAACAAAAATAAACACAAACCACTAACGCAGCAGGACGAGGATCAATTTTGCTTTAAAATGATTACTCATACCTGGTGCCGAGCTTATATAAGCAAAAATATTTCCAAGTTTTGCACTTTTCCTCGACTGCCTTCACTCCCTGTGAGGTCTTGTGGCTCCATGCAGAAACTCCCGACCCGGCCTCAGTCTTGCCGTCGGGCCAGGGCGATGGTGCCAGGGCCACGGGCTGCCTGGGGTGCCCAGGGTACCAGGTACCCCCACAGACCTCCCCAAGAAACCCAAAAACATTCATGCAAAGTATTTTCTGAAGCCAAATACGAGCAGCAGAAGTTCATTTCCAAGGGTTATGCTTAGTCGAGGAACGGGGGTTTACCAGGAGCCCAGCATGTCCCTTCGGCACTCAAAGAAATACCTTGTAATGAGACACCCATGAGGAAGTCTATGCAGCTTTGAGGAATTATTTAAAACCAACTGATGCTTAAAAACAGCACTTTTTTGTGTGTGTGGATAATTCACACGCAATAAGGAAAATGGGATTTGTCAAACAAATTGTGCACTCGACAGAAGCTGCTAAAAATCTTCTGTGGGTTACCGAGCCATTTTTAGGCTCAGGATGCCTTATGAATATTTCTCTAAGCTGCCTGGTTTCCAACCAGCTGTACCGGCACATCATCCCACTAGATACGAGTTGAATTTACACAGCATGTTCAGATAATCAGAGTTATGATCATCTACATGAAACAAACAAGACAAATATTTAAACAAATAAACAGTCTATGGTTTTATGAAAACACAATGACTGCATAATTAATTCTTCCCAGGCACTGCAAATTCCTGCATGGTTTGAACCAGTGTTTTCAGCGTCTGACATTTTAAAAAAGAGGAGAAAAAGCACTGGGGCAAGTCTGAGAAGGTTGCCTTTTGTGGTGCTGGTGCCTCAGCACTGCCACCAGCCAAGAAAGACTTGGTGAGCAATTGGGTGGGCTCCTACCCCATTCCTCGGCATTGTCTGGGCATCCGCAGCCCGTGCTGCCCACGAGGAAGGAAAGGCTTCCCACACCTTGAAGACCTCAGAGACCAAAGGCTGAAGCATTCCCCAGGGGTGCCCAACACTACAGCTGGAATCTCTCCTCTGCTTTCTTTCATTTTCTCATCCTCCTGGAATGCTAAGATTAATGACTTTGCAAAGTCTGCCCAAGCGCTCTCCTCTGGATGTTCCACTTGAAGACTCCCTGTTTCCTCAGCCACTTCCACATGACCCAGTCGCTGGGACAGTAAGCCCCGTTTTGATCTGAAATTCTTCATATTAATAATGCCATACATTACATTTGACAGCCTCTAACTGATTCTCTGACTTTTATATGGCAAAAACTTCTGGCAGTGTTATTGGCTTTCCCTTTTTTATTAACTTCTCTGACTGGCAGTGAAATCCCCAGCAGAAACGGATGCTCCCAGGGGAATTTTTCAAAGGTTAGATCCTCTCATGCTGATGCAACATTTCTGTCATTATTCAAGACGACAGATTAATCACTTAGGCCTATATCCTAATCACAGTAGGGAAAAAAAAAAAGTCAGTCAGGTGCTGAAAAAAGGTTTAAGCATTTAAATATACTTCACAAATTTAGTCCCTGGTAATCAAGCACTGGAACAGGGAGAGCAGCAAAGAGGGGAAAATGAGACAAAAGAACGGACATTCATTACAAGCCCAAAAAGAATGAAGAAATACAGCATCAGGAATGGAAAACATAGCTGCTGAGATGTAGGAAAGGTTCGTTTTTTTCTTAACAAGAAGTCAGAGACTAACACGAAGAGTACCGACCCTGCAAGCACAATAAAAATGGTCATAATTCACAGCTTCTGAGGACACCGAAGCTACAAGCCAAAGTCACTCACAAATGGATTCCATAGGTTATGCTGCAAAAATAGCTCCACCGTTTCTCCAAAAACCATAATGCTGCACCGCATTCCTACACTGCAAACACCCAAGCGAAAACACACGGGCCAAGAAAAGACAACATACAAACTGGCTTTGAAAATTCACCGTTTATTATAACTGTCTGTTCAGCCCATTAGTCCACCTTGCCCTGCTATAGCCACAATATAAATATAGAATAATAGGTACTTTTTTTAGAGACACTCATTGTAGAGAATCCAAGTCACCTTAAAAGGACTTGAGATTAATGGTCTGAATTGAGACATTTAACTACCTTGATCACAGAGACTCTTGTGATGGGTGAGATATTTCTGAGAAAAGCCTAATGAAATTAGTTTTTTGAATATGTCTATGGTTTATGGAAGAGTGGAGCAAGAGCCATTTTAGCCATCTAACGTGTGAAAATGAACAGTTCTCTCCTGGAATGTCAATGGGCCACAGAAGAAACCTTTTAAGTACGTACTAAATCCATTACCAGCTCCCATCTGAACTTCTCATTTTGGATGCATCAATGACTATTGACAATCTGTCTTCCAGAACTTACACACTAAAACGCTTTGTCTTCTGTTTTCTTGTTGTGTACTGGGGAGGCAGATGGTTAGACTTCTTCCCCAGGTGGAGAGGCTGTATTGGCAATACAGAACTGTGGTTTAAATATCAATTCCTCTTCAGGTGCACCTTTGGTATGGCAGGACACAGCTGAAATCAAGGACCTTTTCTCTGATTTTCCCTCCTGAAGAATTTCTGCTTTGCTTCTGCTCCAAATATTCTGCCTTTAAAGGGACTTCTGTTGCTTCAACAAGCACGCACTGCAACTAACACGTAGACTTAGCCCAAGTTTCTTGGGATCCAGATTACATCATTTCTACAGGCAGACACATGATTTCTTTCCCATAAGTTTACAGTGGCCCTGAGATAGCTCTGACTAGATGGAATTGAATATTGAGAAGACAGAGCTCATCATTACCTTTAGCTCAGGGGGTGAAGGAGCATTCTTGGCCCCTTGTGATGACGAACCTCCTTTGTGGGGCAGGACCTCGGCTTTTGCGTTCACAGAATTCAAACACTTATTGAGGTGCCTGAGGAATTCCCCACAGAGAAAGGCCAATTTCCACCTCCCACGACTGACAGTGAACTTTCCTATAACAAATAGAAAACAACATCTAATAAAAGTATAGCAAAGGCAGTCTGGTCTTCCACATCCAAATGAAGAAGAAATATTCAACAGGATGCATTATGACTAAGACAGTGATATCCTTCCCCCACCAGCACAGCGGCACCAAGCAGCCTGTTGTGTCCAGAGTACACAGGCAGCCACACAACAGGAAGAATTCATGAGGTTTTTTTCCACATTACGAGCAAACATTTTGGGAAGAGGACAGAAAAGGGTGCTCTGGAAAGGCTAAAAAAATTTGAACAACAGTGCCCAGAACACTCTGCTGCACGACAGTCACTTCAGCTGGTTTAGGGATGGGCTGGAAATATGGGCTAAACTTGCATTTTCTTCATGTCTTCACTCTAAGCTCGAGGCTGGCTGGCTCCAATCTGTTGCGTGTAATGAAAGTTCAGAGGAGACTCCGTTCATTCAAAGCTTAAGCGATATCCTTTAGATGGACAGGGAGTCAATGGGTCTCTTGGGACAGACTCTCTTTGCCAAACATATCTCTCTACCATAGGTTATAGTGCCCAAAAGGCACTCGCCCTCCCTACCTCCTGCTGCTGAAGGGCAACCCCTCTTCTCCTTCTCTCCCTGCCCCACAAGGCCAATCGGAGGAGTCCATTTCCTTTCCCCAGTTCCCTTCCAACCCAGCTGTGGATCATGCTCAAGGTCCACTTGACTGAGCGGTGCAGATGAGCCCCAGGTCCTTTTGTTCACAGAGGGCAGATCATTGCTCCCGTTACAAGTTTATCTTCCATCGTACCGAACGCTTTCAGCTCGTAAGTTGTGCAAAGGCACATTTTGTCAGGTGAAGTGTATTTTCTTGTTGCTGAGCCGTGGTGGAGCTCATTTGTTCAAATCAGCTCGCAAATTGTTTACACTCCCGTGACAGTGTCCTGTTCATCATGAAGTCAATATGAGGTCCGATTATTATGGTCAAATGGCTCTTAACTTTCCAGGCAAGTCAGCCATTGATCTCTGAAAAACCCTGATGCTACGTGACTTCAGGCCTCTACGTGAACTCAAGATGAATGACCAGAGCTGCTCCCATGGGGCTTGTAGGCTGTGCCTGTTCAGGCCCATGTACGATTCCCTAAATGCCATCGCTTTATCTATCCCTGGTCTGGCTTGTGTTGCAGGACTCTTGGTTTGAATGAAATTTGGCTGAAAAAATATATTCCAGCTCATGCACAAAAATGCTCAAGGCAGCATCCTGCAATAATCTAAACAAAGTAGTTCTTAACAATGACCCGCTCAGAAAGGCAGACCTGAGAAAGGAAGGCTTTTGCACCATTTCCACATACATATGCAGACAGACAATTGGGTAGTTTTCTTTGTAAACTTAGAAGAATCAAAACAAAAGCCTTGGGACTTCGCTTAAATTCCAGTCTTTTAATTCCATCGCATAACAAAGCTGACACGGCTTGCCTTCCTTCCAGACGTTACAGCAGTAGCCAGCAATTTAAACCAGATCATTCAGTACTTGTCAGATTAGCGTAGATCCCTTCCTAACATGCACGACAGAACAAGCTTAAAATGAATAAAAAGAAATGGGAGATTGCCCAAAGTTATACAGACTAAATTTGGTGCTTAAAGGCCCGATACAGACTCTACCGGAATGTTCCTATTAACTTCATTAGATGCTGAACCGTACTCTGGGACCACTGCAAGCGCATGTGTACAGAAATGAACACAAAAGGGCAGCTCGCCTTCTATCTCTGATCACTACCCAGAACAGAGAGCCTGGCGTATTATGGGAAAGTGTGCATTTTAGAGGAATTTATAAATCTCTTAAATTTATAGATTATTTCTTAAAAAGAGGAATTTATCACATTCAATTGAAAATGAAAATCTTAGTACCTTTTCATCCGAAGTAATGAGGAAATGCACTTACTCTTTGCTCCGCAAATCTGCTTATTTCAGTAGACAGCACTTTTTAAATGCTGCACTACATTTGTCACGGCAAAGTAATTTCTTTTTCAGATTCCCAAGTAAACGCTCTTTGGGAAAAAAGGCTCTCCTATTGTCCTAGGGATATTTTGTGCAGGGTACAGACAAGGGGAAATGCATTTTCACTGTTCCCTGAGGAACTGAAGACATTATGCTTCAATAGTTAATTCCTTCCCTTCCTGAAGCACACCTTGTGCCTGTACAGACCTTCACTCAAAATCGCGGTGCATTATAGCTGAATTTAGAGAGCAGAATCTGGTCCTCCTCATTGTGGCGATAAAATTTCATGCAAAAAGAAAAGTTACCCTGTGCACAACCATACTTACAGATATAATTGTAAAATTCAGCCAAGTATTCAGACTAACCAGTAATTTATTTGTCAAGTTTCATTTATTTGTCTTAAAAATGTTCAGGAGAAGATGTTGAATTTATTCTTGACATTTCCTCCCTGTAGATAGGAGCTTGCATAAACACGGTATGAATATTCAATGTTCAGGACTTAAAATTTGGACTGTCAGTTAGTTACATAAATCATGTAGCATTATTGCTTTTCCTTCATGACATATGTAACTAAGCAACAAATCACGAATTTAAATATTCAATTTATTACCGTCTGCCCTTTTCGCAGTGATAAGTGATATAGAGATCTCCTCTCAGCAGGAGGTGGGTCGTGCTGTCCTAAAGTGAGGAATCAGAGGAAAACGTCATCTCGAGATCCAAATGATGCTGCCTATTCTGGGTTAGAATTCACATAATGAGCTTTATTGTCTTGCCAAGGCTCAATTTCCCAGTTATTCCCCAAAATTAATTCAAAATACCAAGAATGGGGTCAAGCCTAGATTTGTTCTTGAATTCAGATGATGATGCAGAAAGACCTACCTGTCCGTGGCCACCACTTCATTGCTGGCTGTAAACGACCAGAGCGCCTAAGGAATTTGTAAGAATTGCTGCAGTTATTTGCAATCAAAAATGGGATGTGCTAAGACAAAGAGCTGGAAAAGCAGTGCAAAATGAGGAGCTCTCTTCAAAAGGGTTGGAAGAGACATTTGTCATTTAAAACAAAAAATGAAGGCTTCTAAGGGAAAAAATGGCAGAATAACCTTAGAGTAAGAGGTATGAAGGTACTAAAGGGAGTAACCTTTAAAGCCTGCCTACGAAATGGATCCCTGAAGTCCTGAACCATAACAGCAGAGGGGAGGAAGAGAGGCTTGAAATAAATGAACACTAGTCCAGAAATTTCCCAGAGACAACGGAGACGGCAGAAGTTTCATGCTAAACTATTTATTTCTGAACTCCCGAGTACCATGGAGTGCAAGAGGAAAGGAGAAAGGAAGGATAATAGGAGGGGAAATAAATCTCTTCTTTTAAATGCATTTAGTGGTGTAGCGATAGGGGTAGGGATTACACTCTATTTAATCTGAACGGATAACACAGCCCAGGATATTATCTGTAGTTTTGTTAAAATCTCCTCTGAAACATGGCTTTAGCATTTTTTTCTGCAACAGTAGCTTTGCTCCCCCCTGTGCCATTTACCATCGCTGTTCAGTCTAGTCCTCTGCAAAATGGGCCTTGCGACAGCACAGAGAAAAGTAGTTTAGTTCAAGGGAGAAACTGACCTAGGGAATAGGGTGGCAGGAGTCCCGAGCTGGTTAATCTGGGGAAAATTATATGAACCACTTGTGTTAAACAGCATGGGGTCCCCCAGTAACAAACGTAAGCTGCTGTTGTTAACCAGAGAAGAAGAGGTAGAAGGGATTGCAGGAAGACCTACCCAAAAATTCAGCTGTTGGCATTCACCTACTTTGCGCAGCCTGTGGAGCTGAGAAACCACTCACCGTTTTGCAATAACAGGTTGTATTTGCAATCTCGCAAATTAGCCTACCTCAAGTTGCGCAGTCCAGGTGGGTCACAGCTCCTGCCTGCCCCAGCTTGCTGCCCCGGTCAAAGATGCGCGCTACCCGCCGACGCGGGGCTGCCCGAACGGGCGACCCCAGGGAAATTCAGGAGTTGTTTGATCTGAATTTGCTTCACTCGTTCCCTTCGGCGAATACCCCGTGGCAGGATTACTCCTTCTGAATCTCTCACCTTGCCTCACGTTCACATCTTCTAAAGTTGCTACCCAGATACCGGACTAAGATTATTTTATCTGATCTAATAACACAGTGGGTTAGACAAAATAGCTGAAGAAGAGCAGTTCTATTTTTATGGCAAACTTCCTACCAGTGCTTAATTAACACCATTATAACGGCTAATCGCTTGGTGGTTCCTACCTCCACTCATTTTCTCAGTGACACGAGGGCACGCGGCAGGGGTGAGTGGCCGTACCATGTCTGCTTGCAATAATCTGTCACTTCGCAAAGGGCTGTGGTGCCATTAACTGGGTTAATTGGGTTCATAATCGTTGCCAGTCCAGACATCTGTGCTCAGCCGCTGCCACTGAAGAAGTAAGAAGCAGCTAAACACAAGTTCCTTGAAGTGTTGCCGATGAGAAACTTGTCCCCAAACATCTTTTACATCCCAAAGGAGTGAAGGAGAGGAAGAGGGTGCACAGGGGAGAACCCTCTCGGCTGGCGAGATTTTCCTAGTTTCAGAAGTTATTTCCAGAAACACAGTTTCCAGAATATGAACCTCTGATCTCCCAGAACAGTAGGAAAAATTCTAGGTAAATAAGACTAGAAATGCAAACGGGATTTGGCAAAGGGAAAATATCAAGGGAATTCTTTTAGCTGGCAACACGTTATTTTAAAGTAATCTTCAATACTGGAGATGTCTTGATTGCTCTATAGTACCTTCCTCAGAAAGAATACTAGGAGGAAGAATTTACTGTTTTCTGGCTCAGAGATCAAGAAATGCTATCTCCCTCTTTCCAGCTGAGGTGGGCATAGGATGAGGAAGCTTTAATTACTGAGGGTGATAGAATAGTTAGAGTAAATGGTAATTTAACCTAGTGAATGTATTGAATTAAACAGTATTCTGCGAAAACTCACAACTGAAGAGATTTTATGAGCAGAATTGCGGGGTTTGGGCTTTTTCTTTCCCTGTAGCTAACATTTAATGAATATCTGTTCTCTGTGATCGACACTACATTTCAGATGAGAGTTTTGTTTTGGTTTCTTATCTGCTGTGGAGAGTGACACTAAGTTATTTCATGGGATTAGCGATTTAAGTAATGTGAGTAGGTTGGTTGTCATGATTAGCAGAAGCTAAAGCAAAGCGGCATTTGCTAACTGCAGAGCATTGACACGACGTGGCTGGCTGCAGCGGCTTATTAAATGTATAATGAGCTCAGGCAACTTATAAAAGGAATGAAACTTCTGTAACGCAGGGAAGCAAAGTTCCTAAGTACCAGCATATTCCTGTAAGACTCTGAGGTGACGTGAGATTATTATAAAGTATTTAGTGAACAGTCATTTAATTGAACACATGAGCATAGGAACAGGAATTTAGGGCAGGGTGGTTCTCTGTGAAGAATTTGCAAGTTTAGTTTAACCAAGCCAATGACCGTTGCACCGCAATGCTGCTGAGGTAGGAACCAGCCTCTCTTCTCTCATCACAAACCATTATTTCCAGCCACAGAAGTATCAGCACTTGAATCTGTACATTGCTTCTGGAGGTCTTTTTTGGCTTTCTGTCATCTACTATATTTAAATTCCCCCGGCATCATAACATTCCCACTTTAATCAGACCCTGCTTTGATTTCAGACACTATCCTCCTGACTTTGCCTTGCAGACCTTTCTCTCTGCAGCTGCTGCCTCTCAAAGAGATCGCAGCACGCCTGCCTCCAGCCTTCCCGTTCCATTTGATGTGGTTGCATAATGGTTTCAGCAATTCTTAAACTGTTGATTTCTGCAAAACACACAGAGCTTACCTGCATCACCTTCCTACAAACGCACTGCTTCCAGTGAAGTTAGGCTTTGTTCGTATGGTGTTTACATGGTATGTCCCCAAAGAGACACAAATCCTGATCTTCAGAAAGTGGGGTTCCAGTGTGCTGTTTAAGTACTGGATATGAGGGCAGGTGATGTGAATCTCATCAGAAAATGTAAGAAATGGGGAACAGCTGTAGGCGAGTGAGAGCACTGCCAAGAGCAGCTTTATCAAGGTTATCAGTTTGGGGGGGTTTCTTGCAGTCAGGCAAGAGACCCCATTTCCATCAGGTTACCAACACCCCTTTGCTTCTCAAACCCCACAGTAGTTCTGCTATCGAGTCCAGCCCAGAAACATCCCTGCCGCTCTGTGATTGTGCTTTACAATGACAAAGCGTGTGTTCCTCCTACCTCCCCGACTCCTCGTGGCTGTCTGGGAGCACAGGGCGAGCCTCTACAGAGGATGGCGGTAACCTTTGGGTTATGCCATCGCCTAGTAGGTGAAGGAGCAAAAGATACTGTAAATGGTGGTGCAATGAGGGTTGCAAGAGCTCGGCTCCCTTTTAGCAGTTAACTCGCGCAGCATCATCCCAAGAGACTTGGATCCTACTTGCAAGTGCTGCGCTTATTGATACTCTCCAAACCATCACGCTGAGAGTCGTCTCCCGGCCCAGGGGTCAGAGGAGCCACGATGAACACAACGTACCACCAAAGGTGTTGGCGCAAGACTTACAGGAGGTACGGCATGGCACGTGAACCAACAGACAGGAGCATCAACCGCGCCTCTTGCACTGAGTTTTAGCAAACGCTGGGAAACCACCTCCTTTCCCCTTCTCGAATGGCTTTAAAAATCCCATCCCTAATGAAATTCAGGTGATGGAATTGACGAAGGTCTGCAAGCAAAAGGAAAATATCAATTTTGCCCAGACTCCATTGCATTGTGCTTATTAGGCAATTCTCTGATTTGGGGAAATATGTACTACCTCAGGGTTTTTTTTAACTATTTTTCTCCAATAGCGAGAAAAAAGTTTTTTCATTTCCTTTTGTGGAGAAATATATACAAGTTAGGCAAGAGGAAGGCCTCAGTTCATGTAAAATGTAGGAAGATATAATGGAAGTTTCACAATACCCTTTCAAAGTACCTTGATACACATTAAGCAGGCTATTTCAGCTGCTGAATTCATTCAACATTTCCCTACTTTCTGTTCGAAACTTGTGAAATATGGTGGTTTTGTGATTAGAGCGCTGTCATTTATAGGTTTGACTTCGGTCATGCATTCAGCAAAAAAATCATTGTCCAGCCAAAAAGAATAATTTCATCACTGTCCAGTTGGGGAATATCTAATGGTGCTGTTTGGCCGCAGCCGAAACTCGGGGCAGAGCGTGCCACCCCATCTTTGATTTTCATCTTATTCTTCCCAACTCAGAAAGTTAAACAAATTATTTTAAAATAACCGGCCTAAAGAGCTCATTCACTGGCAGCAGGTGGAAGAAAATTTCCTGCTTGCACGGCAGATATTATTCCGGAAGGGAAGTGGCAAAAGAGACATTTACTATTCAATTACAGCCCTGCTCCCATGCCAAGAAAGGTACTGCAAAATGCAGTCTTGGATTTCCATGTAAAAGGAGAGACTGGGTGCTTCGATGTACTGCAAATATAACATGGGATGCTTTGTCAGGGGCTTGAATTCAAGCCAGAGCAGATCTCACTGCAGTGAAATAGCAGAAAATTTATCATAAAATACTCACCGCACCCTCTCCTCGGATTTATAGGGGATTTGTTAGAAACCTCACGCATGCTGTTTTGTAACGATGATGAACTTTCATTATCTTGCTCTAAATACACAGGTCAGCAGGCAAGAGCGTCCGAGGGAACAAGAGGCAGGCAGCTTGCATCTCCGGAGGGCTTGTCTTTCATGCACACATTAGTTGAATACACACGTGATTTTAAAGGAAACCCTTTGGTTTAAGCTGAAAAGGAAAAAAAAAAATATATGTGGGTTAATAATTTTGGGCTCCTTCTCAAGCAAACTCTCTACTCAGAGGGAAAAAAAAGTACAGTCAAAAGGTAGGGAATTAGCTGTAAAGGGCAGATTTTGACCTGATAAAATTGGCGTGGCTATTTAGGGAGCAAGATTTCATTAGAGTTGCTATAGCAATTGGAACAGTTCGACAAAACCTAATGAAGGATTATGACAGAAATAGAGAAGGCTATAAGCCGTTAAAAGATACAGGAACAGAAGCTTCATAGGTTTCTGAGCAAAATCCCTCTGGAAGTACGCTGATCTCCCTGGAAGATATCACACTCATTTCAAACATTTCTCCAGGGTATTCACTGAGCAGTGATTGCAATACAAAACCGAGTGCCCTCTCTACTGCAAAGAGTTATTCGTGGATTCTCCCCTCTGAGAGGCACACTTTATTACTAAGTGCTTTATAATAAAAATACTTGGCACTTGCATGGCACCTCTCATCACAGAGCGCTGCAGAAGTTACTCCTGATGCTGCGTGTTAACCTCCTCAAAGTTGTATTAGATACCTCCTGTGGCTGAGTAAACGGAGCCTGAGGCATTAAAGGACTTTACTCCAGGCTTTCCAGGGATGAAGCAGGGTTGTGCATAACGGGGGGGCTCCCAGATGCCCAAATACACCTCCCAGCACATCGGCGGAGGGTGCCTGCAGAGCCGTCGCCCGCGCGAGGTGCCCCCACGGTGGGCACACGCTGCAGAGCGTCTCCGGGGCCGGCTTCTTGCCTCGCCTTCCCCTCTCGGCCCATCCAAGTCCCTGTTGGTTTCGCTCTTCCCTTACGGTCAGGGCTCTGATGTCCCAAGGCATAGGCAAACCTATAGCCGGCTCTTAGGAAGGTGAACAGCACCGATCTTAGGTGCAGGGTATTTAGGCTGTTGGACGTGTTGAGCAGTGACCCTTCAGCGAGTGGGACCTCCTCCGGCGCCGGGCAGAGCTTCAGCACGGGACGGACCTTCAAACGACAGGCCTTCACCTGGCAGCCCTGCAGCAGGGGTGAAACAACTTTTTCTTCCCTAGAGACTTCTGGGTTGCATCTTTACAGCATAAAAGTCCAAACTGACAATAAAACCTGTCCTTCATGTAGTTTGACTAATGTTAATGGAGCTAAATGGAGGATGATGCTCGGATCTTTGAAGCCTCCAACCCCAGAAGAGCCCCCAAAGCCTCCTAGAAGGGTATTATAAATAAAGATTTGAACTAAAAAGTAAATTTCTTTTCAATTTTGTCAGAATTGGGCAGTCGGGTCCTGGGCAGCTGGCCCCGGGGTGCCACGGGGGCAGCTGGGACAGAGCAGTGCAGCGGAGAGCATGCAAAGATTCTCTCTGCCATAGGAAATAGCAGATAAAACATGTTTTCCAAACATTTCTGCTAATGGCTCTATAAATGAATTTTCTCTGTTTGTTCAGATGTATCAGTCAGCTGCTGGTGAGTGTTTGGAACGTGTCTAAGCATCAGAAAATGCATTTTGACATTAACTTTGTTTCTGGCAGAAAAAAAACGCAAAACATTTAACACATTGGAGGCCTTGACGTGTCAAGTCAGTGTGATAACTATGCTGTGCTAGCTCTAAATCACTCCTAAAAAATTACCTTTGGCCCGCCTGAAGGTGCGAAAACAAGCAGAGAGTTTGCCGCCAGCGTCAGTGCAGAGGGCACGCGGAGCACAGCACGCTCCAGCGTCTCCTGACCGCTGTGTTAAACCTGCAGGTGATGCCCTGCTTAAGTCACAGCCATTCGCCTGCTACGTACTACGTCTTTAACTATATTAAAGAAATAAAGATCTTGTTACGTGATTTGGAATATGTCTGATGTTGAAGTCTTGTTTTATTTTTATCCTGCTTTACATACTTCAGAGCTAGACAAAATAATGATATTTTAATTTTTGAATGAAGGAGCTTTGTCTCTGTTCACGACCCCGTTACGCTCATTTCCTATGAGCCTCAGGATCCTCCCGTGCACTCGCGTGCGAGTGTGGATGGAAACACACCTGGAATTCACAGCCAGCGTCAGGGAGCCCCTCCTTTCCCACCACACAGCACCGCAGCCCACGCTGAGTGATTCAGGTAGCCGGGGAAGAGACGGCGAGCAGGGTCCACCCACCGCGTGCCAGCCCAGCCCGTGAGGCTGTGGGAAGGACTGGGAGTGAGACGACAGAGATGTCATTTGTGTGGGCTCTGGATTCCCATCCAAACCAAGGCAGCCGGGAAAACCAGAGCAACACCAAAGCAGGCCAGGCGTTTATTGGAAGCACCTAGAGCGGCCACTACCATCCATTTCAGAGCAAGACATCGGAAGATAAATACAAGATACTTTTCTCCCCTAGAAAACCCTCCTCCAGTCTCCAGCAGCAGGAGGCCGGTTCAGTACCACTTCCCGCGGCTCCTCGTGTGCATCACAGCCCAAACGCAGCTCATCCCCCCGCAGCGATCCCCGGGGCAGCCGTGCCAGCGGCCAGGACGGCCCTGCCGGGACACCTCCCGGCTTGCCCCAGACCTGGGGAAATGCTGGTTTAAACTGAGAAGCACGAGCTTTCCATCTCCCTCCGGAAAGTTTTTGTTACTGTTAACTCTAACAACACCGGTTATTTCTCGCTGTCATATCAGATGGCCAATCCCTCTATCAGGGTCGAGCCCTCCGGCTAAATGCTACACCATGGCGTTCCCACTTAGCATTTAGACTGAGGGCTCAGCGCTGATAGGGGGATTAGATGTTTTATATTGCCGTGTTCCATATTCTAATACATTTGAGGTCAGAAAACGATTTCCTCTGCGCACTTTTGGATTGCTGCCTTTCAGTTTCAGTGAAAGTTGCTTGGTACGTGCACAAAGAGATCAGGAAAATGGCATTTCCCGGCCGATGTGAGCATATAATATACTCTTGAGCAGAAAATGGAGAAGAAAACACACGCTTTCCATTTTCCATTATTCATTCAGCTCTTGATACCCACGGTGAACACATGCAGGTGCGGGAGGGAGCTCCTACTGCTTATTTATCTGATTGTGCCACAGTTGGCCCAGCACAGCTCAGCAGTGAACGCCACTTTGGAAGCGACCACTGATAATTCATGAGCTTCACATCAAATTTCCTTTGTTCGGAAGGAAGGTGATAACCTTAAAAGAGGTCCATAATCTAATCATGTCTACAGAAAGAGACTTGATACATGCAAGGGCATGAGCGAGCCCTAAAGAAGA